>NC_090022.1:100767890-102017890 GCF_037176765.1 Anolis sagrei
GCTGATGTGGTCTATCCAATGAATTAGTGCACCAAATAACTCCATGAACAGGCCTAAAACAAAGACACTGTGTTATAGTTACAGGCAATTCTAGCCTATGTCATAGCCTTCTGATTATGAGGAAGTAGTTACACATTCGACAGACAGAAAGGAGAAATTGTCACAAGACTGTGACAGAGCTTGCTCTGATCTATCTGGTCTTAAAAAGAAGGAAATGTTCCAAAGAAGTAGCTGTTTGAGGATTAGACTGTGACTCTGGAGACCTGGGCATGAATCCCTGCTCTGCCATGGAAAGCCACTGGGTGACCTTGAGAAAGTCATAAACTCTCAGCTTCAGGAAATTTTTGCCTTATGTACAAAATGGCTTGAAGGAACACAACAACAAAACACAGATGTATCTCCAATTTAGTACCTGCACCAGGGGTCCTCAAACATTTTAAGCAGAAGACTGGTGGTCTCTCAGACTGCTGAGAGGCAGGACTATAATTTGAAAAAAAATTGAACAAATTCCTATGCACACTGCATAGGAATTTGTAGTGCAAAAAGAAAAAAAACTATTAAAGAACAGTACAGTATTTAAAATGCAGAACAATTTTAATCAACATAGGGCCCTTCCACAGAGCCCTATATCCCAGAATATCAAGGCAGGAAATCCCACAGTATCTGGGAGTGGACTCAGATAAACCAGTTCAAAGTAGATATTGTGGGATTTTCTGCCTTGATATTCTGGGATATAGGGCTGTGTGGAAGGGCTCATAAACTTACCAGTATTTCAGTGGGAAGTGGCGGCCTGCTTTTGTCTGATGAGATAGTCAAGTTAATTAGGATTGTTGTCGTGTGCCTTCAAGTCTTTTCTGTCTTAAGACAGGTGTAGGGTGGGGGCTGAGTCAATGACCTTGGAGGCTCCTGGGCCTTATTTTGGAGACCCCTGCGCTACACAAGGCTGAGCATTTCACCTCACAACGTCTGAGGATGCCTGCCTTAGTTGCAGGCAAAACGTCAGGAGAGAATGCCTCTGGAACACGGCCATTCGGCAACCCATTTAACCCTGTGTTTCTGGATCTGAGGCCCAGAGCTCAAGTAACCCTGGTGGTTCCTTCGTCACCAAGATTACGAAACAGGTTTGCAGCTGCGCCTGGCTCTGGCAAAACCAAGGGAGCTGCCACCCTTTAATAGGATTGCTCCCTGGGATTAGCAGCCCCCGCTCCTTAACACTGCGCACGACGGCTCCAAATACACACACACACTGGCCCCTGGGTTCCGTATCCACGACATTCAAAATCCTGTTTCCAAAAACAGTTCCGTTTTATATAAGGGGCACCATTTTACTACGTCATTGTCTATAATGGGCCTTCAGCACCCATGGATTTCCACGGGGAAGAGGCACGTCGCAGTGGATACGAAGGGCGTACTGGAGTGCTACCGTGCTCACCAGAAACCCCCTCCAGCACCTTCTGCCTGCCGTGCGAGGAGCAACAGGCCACGAAATGCGCAAAGCAGGCCTGGCGCAGTTTGAAGGGGCAGCAGCTGCCATTCGCACAAGGCCGCCGCTGGGAGAGGCGGATGCAGGGCCCACTGGGTCTCCTCTGAGGGAAACCGGGCCTACGAGGCGGCGGCGGCGTCGTCCCCCACGCTCCCCTTGCGGAAAGCGACCCTGCTGCTCCCTTCCTCGCCCGCGACTTACCCCCGGTTGGGCCCCTTGGGCACCAGCCACGGCAGGACGCCGCCGACCACCCCCCAGAACACGGTCATGACGATGATTGGCACCGCGAGGCCCCCGTACGCCATGGCCCCTGCTGCGCGCGAGACTCGGCCGTCGACCAAGAAAGCAGAGGCAGGTTGCGGTGATACCTTCTCGGCCACGCCCGCTAGGGAGGCCCGGCCAATCAGGGCGCCCGTCGCGGATATGCGCGTGGCCGGTGGCTCCGCCCAGCCTTTTCGCAGAGGAAAGGAAAGCAAGGGAGTGCGCATGTGCAGTCTGCACAGGCGGCTTTTCCGGCAGGAGGCGCTACCTGACAAGCCCCGCCCACCGACGTCACCACCTTCCTCTTGAGAGGAAGTGTTGGCTTTCCTTCCTTTCCCTTTCTGCTGTTCCTTGCTCCTTAGCACAGGAGAGGATAATACCCATCTCCCTGAAATAACAAAAGGGGCTTGTATTGCGACTCTGGAGACCAGGGGCCTAATCCTTGATGTCTAATCCATGGACAGGTCACACTCTCTCAACCTCAAGCTGAGGAGGGCTGGCATCTTGGCCTCTAATATTCCCTTGCTCTACACCAGGCATGGACAAACTTGGGCCCTCTCTCCAGGTGTTTTGGATTCCCAACTCCCACCATTCCTAACAGCCTCAGGCCCCTTTCTTTTCACCCAAAAGGAAAGGGCCTGAGGCTGTTAGGAATGGTAGGAGTTGAAGTCCAAACACCAAGATTGTTCATGCATGCTCTACACTTAACACCAAGTACAGGATCCTCATTGAAGCATTTAATCTGGAATTTTTGCTGAGATTCACATGAGAATCCATGAGCTACAGAAAAGTGACATGGGGGTAAAATGAGATCGTAAGATAGAAAAAATGTGCAAGTTTTTTTGGTGGATAGGCAAGAAATAAGTATTTCAAAAATGTGTTGCACTTCAAAGCTTGAAACGGTGATTTTTCTTTGACAATAACTAACTGAACATGTTAGCCTCCTTGTACTAATGTTCCTATATTTGAAGCTCATTCCAACTCCAGGTCGTGTATGAACACATTCAGAAAAAGTCTCAGTAAAGGGCAATCAGACTTATCTTTTAAATTAGCATTTGCCTTTTAGAACAGTTTTTTTTTAAACTTATGGCAACCTTATCAATGAGAGATTTCCAAGAACCCTGTCATTAGAAGCTCTCTTCTGATCATGCAGATTTAGGGACTTGTTTTCTTTGATCCACCTGAAATGTAGCGTTTTTTCTACTACCTTCAACTTCACTAACCATTATCTTATTAACTGAGTCTTGAGATGTCCAAAGAAGGCTGGACTGTTTTTTGGATTCTAGTTGAGTTCGGGTATTATTTCATTTCTGACCCATGTCTTTTTTATTTGTTTCTGTTATCTGTAGAACTTTTTTATTAGGTTTTTCTTCAGTGTCCGGCTTTCAACCCCATACATAAACACTGAAAATACTATGCCACAAATTATTCCAGTTCTGGTATTCAGTGGTACATATTTACATCTGAGGATTTGAGCTAGTTCCCTCATAGCTGCCTTTCCAAATCTAATTTCTTGACGTCTCCACATCTGACCCAAACTATGGAAACTAAACATTACCATTGCTTTATCATCTACTTGTAGACTTTTTTAAAAATACTTAGGCTCTGCTTTTGCACTTCCTTCTTAGGCTTCCTCGGTAGTCGTTTCAAATCTTTATTTTCTGCTAGTACAAATCAGTAAAAGTGCCGTTATTGCATAGTTGTTGCATTTAGGGAATACTTTGCTTCCCTAGATGTTGGACAGAAACCCCCATTGACTAGAAGTGTTAGGTGGCCACATACTCCCACTTGCTGCAGAAGCATGCTGAACCTCCCTTAGGAAACATTTTAAAAAAATTTAATAGTGAATCTCTAATAATGCTATGGGAGCTTAACCCTTCAATATTTTACGATCTGCTTAGACTGGCCCGTGGAGCTTTTTTGTACTTATTCTCTGTAGATTTTAGCAATATACGGTACATCTTAATTAAATGTGAATCTAAACATATGAATTCTTAAAATCTTACTTGCCAATTAGCTGTAAACAAATGCTTGACTCATTTGATTTTTTAAAATCTTAAATATTTTCTGCAGTGCAGATGTCTTATTTAGACACAGATCAAGACAAGCACCCAAGGCTTGAATAACCTGCCACTAGGATCTCCAAGGGAATTCTGTGTATCTCATAATTCCTGCAAACAGGGCAGGACCTTCAGGTTATTTGAGCTGTTTTTCTTTCATATTGAGTTTGAATACAAAAATCAACATACTCATTTATGTTTCACTAGAATTTTAATGGGTTTCTCAAATGAGTCCATTTTATTCTTGCATCTTCTCAATTGTTTCTTCCTTGTATTTTCCTTTCTCTTTGCCAACTTGGCGAGATTTTGCTTTGCGTTCCAAGATCTTTTTGCGATCCTTGTCCAGCTTTAGTCTTGTGATCACCACCTAAAAATAAAATTCATGTTTATAAGTATTCAATCTTATGCTTTAAAAACATTATTTTAAAAGCAACTGCTGAGATCTATATGGGGAGGGGGAGCCTGCCAAAATCTACTGACCCTATATTAAACCAGAACAGTTAAGGAGTAGTTTTTTTAAAAAAAGATAAGTCAAGGAATACTTGGCAAATTAAAAATAAATCATGTTGTTTTCTAAAAACAATGAAATTGGTGTGCTTGGGAAGACTTTCCACAAAAAGGGCTCAAGCACAAAGAGGTCTGTCTATAGCACTTGTTTTAAACAATGTGTTATGTTAATAGCCTGCTGTACTCTGAGATTTGTAACAGTATTACCAAGCTGCAAATATAATCCTGAAGGAGCAATGCAGTGTAGAAAACTGAACATTGACTCTCTAGACAGAAGAACCAGCAGCCTCAATTGGTCTTCGTTGTCATGAATCCTCATTCATTCCATTACAAACACTAGACAGGTGAGAGACACATCTCTCATCTGATAACAATCCTACCTAGACTTAATCAAGTTGCTTGCAGCAAGGGAGAAAAAATGGTAAGGAAACCAGGGGTGTCCATCTCAATGTGCTAAGTCTGAAAGAATGAAGTATTTTAAATCACATCTTCACATAATGAGTGCTCAAAGTGATTAGCAATAAAACCACAAGAATAGTGTTAAATTTATCACAAACTAGACTATATACCTTAGAACCCTTGAATAAAAAAGTTGGAATAGACCACAAGGACCATCCAGTCCAATCTCCATGCAGGAAAATATAATAAAGCACTCCGTAATAATTAAGTAGCAATGATAACTGAAAACATAGAAAACCAAATATGAGGGCACTAATCAGAGTGCTGCTACACAACATATCCTGCCTTCAGCCTCTACCAAACCCTCAACTGAGATGCAAATGCTAAACATAAGAGCCAGACAAGTTCACAACAGACAAGGAACTATTTAGATTCTGGTTATTAATATAGAATAAAGACAAGAGAGAAACTCTTAATCAAATTCTTATTCGGCCATGACACTTCACCAGTCCCTAACCTCTCCACCTAACTTCACAGCGATGTTGAATGACTGATGAAGAGAACAATGTCTGAAATTCCTGGGAGCAAGATAGGATATGAACAAAACAAAACACCAATTGCTGAAATCGTGTAGTCTGTATCATGATTCTCAGTCTTTGGAAGCTCTCAGAAGCCCCAATAAGCTTGGTTATGATCAAAGTCCAAAATATTTAGAGGACCAAAAACTGACCACAAATCTATATAAACATGCACACAAATCAATAGTGCGGCTGTCATATTCTGCTTCAGGCATTGCTTCTGAAAACTATTCAGTATGTCTCGCCAATCTAGAAATGAGAGGATTTAGGTTACTGTAGGCACATTTGCCTTCCACAGAAAAGGAAATAGACAACTGACTATTTGCACAAGATGCAAAACCTTTCCTGATTTGTGTATTTGATCCTTCAAAGAAAGTACAACCGAACTCATAGTAGGAGGTATTCTCATAGCATTCAATACAATGCTTCATCAATTCCACTATTTTCCTGAAAAAGGAGGAATCTTGGTTGCCATGTAGAGCACAAACATGGAGTTCTGATTCCCAATTCAAAGTAGTTTCTGCTGTCAATAGGAGGCAACAGCATTGACAGTGGTACGTTTTGTTTTTGAGCAAGACAAAATTCTGAAGCAGTTACAAGCAATACTGGAGCAGAGATGATATAAAATAATATGGGTGGAATCCAATTGTACACAAGAGGATGCGATTTGCATTATTTCCTCCCTTACCTTCCAGTCATATCATGGGTCTTTCTCCTCTCCTGTTCTAGTTATTTTGGGCCACCTTTCCTTAAGAGCTTCTATAGAAAGAAGACTGGCTTTGGTGCCCTTCATTATGTAGCCTAGAACTGAACTGCCAATGGTGAGATCCTATAATGGCACTAAATGCTAGAACTACAGTCCTAGCAAACCTCATGAACAATTTCCATCTAATGGCAAGGTTTGAAGAATACTGTTAATATGGCTCCCCTTCATTAACTCTCCGCCAGACACACATAGCTGTGGGAAAAAGATTTCAAAGTATGGTGGCCAAATTTAATCAACCTTCAGCATGTAACTATTATGCTAGAGTAGCTAACAAAGTTGTAATAAACAAGCAGTGCCCAAATGTAGCAGTAAACTAACACAAAGGAATGACTGAGCGAGAATGGTAGAGAGTTACACCTAGGCCCCATCACGGCCCCATACATTCCCATATTTCTGAGTACCCACTCCTGGAACCTTGGATTTAGTTCACTGGAAGTAGAAGAAATACAATAAAATAAAGCATGCCTATTAAAAGAAGCACTAACAGCACAAGTTGATCCACATACAATGTCAAATCAAAACTGCTCTTAGTTAAAATGATATCACTGGCAGCTTTTTTAATGTTGGAAAACCTAGTGTAGACTTCCTCCCATTGATGTATGCTACCTATCCCATTAACATGCCACAGATCACAATGAATAATCCGCAAAGTAATAGGGCTTTGCCAACCATCACCCTTTCACTCTTCTTTTTCAAAGCAATGTCAACAGAATAAGTAGTGCTTCAAAATACAGGGAGGAAAGATAGAATCAGAAGGGGCATCACAGGGGGAAGGGATATGAATGAATGGCTGTGGCTTGTCACTGCTTGCATCTGAGCCAGGAGACCTTCGTTCATGAAGACATGGAGCAAATTAGACTTGGTAGTGACAAATGCTATTCAAAGTCTGCTTTCTGCTTGAACTGCAATCTCTTTGGACCAACCTCCAACACATCTTTGGGATAATACATGGCAAACACAAGAACCTGTCACTGCCTTTACTTTCAACAGCATTGCACCTTTTGCTTTATCTAAACATGTTTAACACTCGAACAAAAGAGAATCTAAACAAACAGTAAGTCTTAACTCCACAACATCAAGAAAGACTGAGGTATCACCACAATATTTTAGCCAAATTAATTTTACTTTACCAATTATTGAACTGAACAGTACCAGTATTTATTTATATAGCTTCTAACAATTGTTTCTGGAAATGGAAGATTCAATCCTAGAAATGTTGCCATTTTCACCAAAATTACCTTGCTGGGGTGGATGCCAACATGTACAGTTGTGCCATTGGCTTTCTCACGTTGTACGCGTTCAATGTAGATGACATATTTCTTCCTGTACACCTGGACTACTTTGCCAATTTGCTGCCCTTTGTAATGACCCCGGACGACCTAAGAATGCAGAAATCATTTACAGGTTTCAGGTAAAAATGTCTCTCTTTCAATATCATTATTTGCTTTGTAATAGCAAGTACTAGAAGGATAACATTCTGCAAATATATAATTAGAGAAAGTCCTACATTATGTGTTGCATTAAGAACACAAGCTGGGAAACACATGAAGGACAAGACAGATGTCCTTGCAACATGATTTTTATGCAACTGTAATAATTTGAACTATAAACTGGAAATATAAACTGGAAAAGAAATATCACAATGGTATGAAATCAGACAAAACAGAAGTCATGTGATCCAAACTACACACACTCTTATAGTACATAATTGTAACTAACTTATAGTAAAAAAAATAGCAGACCACTCAATGAAGGCCTTATAAAGGTTTTTACCGCTCTAAAATTGTTACGCTTACGTATTATAAGAGTATGTATAATTTGGAAGTAGCTTGTTAGACTTTTGAAATGTCAAACATGTTTTTATTGTTTCAGCAGACCAACACAGGTCTCCTTGCACATAACACAATTATAGTACCGCAATGGCTGCATTCTATGGTACTCTGGGGTTCATAGTTCGGTGAGGTACTAGAGCAATCTGGCAGAGAATTCTAAATACTTTGCAGTATTTCAAATCATTATTCCATAGAATAGCACCAGGGTAGTCAAAGGGCTATGATTTCATAGTGTAAAAGAGATCATAGTGAACCACCTCAGAACTCAAATATCTACTAAAACAATACAGCACCCACACCACCATGCTACAGATGCACATCCAAAATTACTGTTTTACGAAACTAAGCTATACCATGAAATGTAGTATTCATATGCCTGATGCCTAAGGAAGAACTTAAGATGCGTCAAAAATAAACCAAAAAAGGGAATGAGTTCCCTTAGAACTAAAAGACCAGTATCCACTAATTACAGTGATGCAAAAATTGACCACCTATCTCACTAACTATGTCACTGAGCTAGATAGAAAGACAGTTTATTTTCCCCCACACAAAAACAGATATTTAAAATTACATACTTGGACTTCATCATCCTTTCGAATGGGCATGGAACGGACATTGTATTTCTGCCTCAGTTCCTTGGACAGTGGAGAAGACATGATCTTTCTGCGAATATGTGATGGTGCATTGAAGTGCCGTTTGCGATTCTTGCTGCGGTCAGAGGTCACAAATGGATTGAACTTCATCTTGACTGGAGAAAAAAAACACATACAAAATTGTTATATATTCACTGATAAAAAGCTCATTTGAGAACACTACAAGTCTATTCAATTATTATGAATGAAAAATAAACAAACATGTAAAGGGGAAGAACACTAATCCCATTCCTCTTTGCCTTTGAAGAGTAGAGCCTCAGAAAAGACTGAGAACATTTTATGACTTTTATGAAAGTGCCTGTGGAGTGGATGATTAATAAAATCATCATATAGCTGCAAGCTAAACGCCAAGGCTTTAAATAATATACTATAGTGAGATGTCAAATTGCTTTTATAAAAATGTCTTTAGGTTGGTAGGTGAAATGTCAACTTGTAAATTAAAAAAGTGATTACGCTTTAATATTTTTTTCTTTTATATGGGAGAATGAAAATCCTTTTCTTATTTTTTCTTTGTTAAGAAAGTTTAGTCGTAGGTAATACATGTTATACTTGGGATATTTCACTTGTGTAGCCTACACAATAATAAACTTTTTTTTTTAAAAAAAAGAAGAGTATTTTTCCTACAGTTGTGAGGACACTCTATGATACAAAAAGCAAGAAATTCAGCCTAGCCTTGTGGACTGCATGTTGAGTCTTCAACAGAAAGTTGCCAATTGTGACAAGGTTAAAATATTCCCCTTCCTCACTTTATAAAAAATATCCACAGAACTCAATTCAGCCTTACTAGAGCCCCTCCTTTAAGAAAACAGTTTATAATAGCTTTTGAAGAGTAGAGTGTCTTCAAGCTATAACTAATACATGTTATGATATATTTAAATATTGCAATGTTTTGCACTTAAAGAGGGCAACAGCTTTCCCTCTAAAGTATATCAGGGGAACAATGCTATCAAATCACTCCAAAAGTGTACACCAAGCAATGCAAGTTAGATATTATTATTATAAAGAGGTCTGGATTACCTTTGCCCATATTCTGAAACTAAGAAAAGCTTGGGTTACTGTAATTTTTTTGGGCTGTATGGCCATGTTTCAGAAGCATTCTCTCCTGACGTTTCACCCACATCTATGGTAGGCATCATCAGAGATTATGAGGTTCAAAACATCACAACCTCTGAGGATGCCTACTACAGATGTGGGTGAAACATCAGGACAGAATGCTTCTGGAACATGGCCATACAGCCTGGAAAACTTATAGCAACCCAGTGATTCCGGCCACGAAAGCTGTCAACAACACAGTAAGAAGAGAGTCTCTGATTTGTATAAATGGGGTAGGAAGGCTTGGTACTTGAATGCTAGGCTTAAAGTTCCCATGCAACTGGATTCTAATAGTGCTCTCTAAATAGCATTAAGAAAATTCAGTGTTCCTATTACCAGTATAATCCATAATTAAGCATATTTCTGGTTTAACCAGGATAACCATATTCTGGCAATAACTTGCAGGTTCCTAAACATTTCTCAATTTTCCCTTGGAAAATGCTTAGGTTGCTCAGTTATGAATTTAAGATTAGGGACAATATATTGATTGGTCTTGCAGCAAAAGCCCATTCAGGTTTACTCTGAAATAAAGCTCATAACGAACCCTAACTAAACATGCACAGGATAATCTTAACAAAGTACTTCAGAGACCAGTGCTAGAATTATGCCAATAGAAACTATAATGGTGCAATGGCCTAGAAGGGCAGGAGAGCAAACTTGTACTAAAGAGATGGACAAGTTGTGGTAAGGGCATTCATATATGTGGAAACTGGTGAGATGTATAAACAAGACGAAGAAATCTCTGGAGAAGCAACTGCAATTCCACCTGCAGCTTACAATGAGAATCCAAAGGCATGCAGCATTCCCTTTGTAGCTGCTAAGGTTTGGTCCTGGGATACCAAAACCCATATACAATGGCATAGTAAAATGATGCCCCTTATAGTGGTAAAATGACACTTTAGTGTTGATTTTTAATACACACACATGCATTTGCAAGTTGTGGATGGTTGAATCCACAACTTGGAGGAGGATTGGAAAGCTCTTCCCTCTGGCCCTGAAGTGGAGCTTCCTGGTGACATATGCAAGGTCTCTCAGGCCAGGCCCCTTCCGTGCCACGCTCGCACTCCCACCTCGGTGAAGGCTTCCCATTCTCGGGTTCGAGAGAGGCCCTTCCATCCTCCCCGTCCACTATATCCACTCTGCCGGTCGCCCATAGGCCCCGAACCCATCAGAACGGCGAAAGCAGAGGCGCCCCCGCTATCCCCTCCTCCCTCCCGCCTCCAATACTGGCGCCCTCGCAGAAAGCCTCTCCCTCCCTCTGGGCTTGGCCGCCAGCCGTGACCCAGTATGAGCCCCCTACGAACGGATGGCGACGGATTCCATAAAATACTCTTCCCCCGCCGGGCCTCACCCGCTGCTACCTCGGCGATGGCCGCCCGGAAAGAGAGCTCCCACAAACTTCCGGCGGTACTAGTGAGGTCTCGGCTCTCGCGAGAGCGGCTTCCTGTTCGGAGACAGCCGGGCAAGGAGTGCTCGCCAGCGCCACCGCGTGCTCATCCGGGCAATCGCGTGCGTTGAGGATTCGCCGTCCTCCAGGAAAGCCAGGCTGGTTTTGGACCCAGTTTGGCTTGGACAGCAAAAGGGCCTTTTCCTACTTGTTTTGCCCTCAGGCGCAGTTCGGGACACAATATCCATTCCTATGCAATTCTGCTCGATTTCCTCTTAAATTTGCACTGAAAGATTTCCCCAAGGGTGCATCGAGATGGTCAAACTAAAGAACTTACACAACCACAACTACAACCAGGATTCCGTAGCATTGAGCCCTTACACTCCCAGTGGTGTCCAACCTCATTAACCATACAATGTGGATGGCTGCACTTAAAGCTGGAAAACTTGGGTTGTTATAAGTCCCCCCCCCCCCCCCCAGCTGTATGGCCATATTCTAGAAGCATTTTCTCCTGACGTTTCGCCTGCATCTCTGGCAGGCATCCCCAGAGGTTGTGAGGTCTGTTGGAAACTAGGAAAATGGGGTTTATATATCTGTGGAAAGTCCAGGGTGGGAGAAAGAACGCTTGTCTGTTGCAATTGGCCATCTTGGTGAGCATTTGAACGCCTGGCAGTTTTTAGGTGTGACTTTTTACTGCCTGGGGGACTCCTTTGTTGAGAGGTAATTAACTGTCCCTGATTTTTTAATACTGGTAGCCAAAACTCTAAAATTATAACAGTAAATAAAGAACAACACTCAAACATGGGGAAACTCCAGACAAGAAACAATCAGGGACAGCTAATCACCTCCCAACAAAGGAGTCCCCCAAGCAGGAAGCAGGCAGACCTTGAAACTTCTAGACCATCAAATGTTAATCAAGGTGGCCAGATGCAACATTCACACCTAGCTCCAACAGACAAGAGTTCTTTCCCCCACACAACCTCAGAATGCTTGCCAGAGATGCTGGTAAACATCAGGAGAGAATGCTTCTGGAACATGGCCATACAGCCCGAAAAACCTACAATAACCCAGTGATTCTGGCCATGAAAGCCTTCGACAATACACTGGAAAGCATGCTTTTTGAATCCCAACTGGTAATGCTAGCTGGAGAGCCAAAGTGGTTCAGTGTGGTTCGGACTAGGGCTCAGCCACCCACTCTGCCTCTTCTACTCCCATATAAAATCCAGATTATCTGCTTTGACTTGGATTGCATGGTGGTATAGACTCATATAATCCAGTTCAAAGCAGAAAACCTGGATTATTTGGCAGTGTAGAAGGCGTCTGGGTAACCTTGGGCAAGTCTCTCTCAGAGAAAGGCAAACACATCTTGCGCAGAAGAAATCCCAGTGATAGGTTCACCTTAGGGTTGTGCTAAGACAGAAATGACCACAAGGCAACATCATAACGCCCTGGGTGACAGATTCAGGGGGCTATTGTCCTAAGAAGCTAGTTTCCCCAAGTTCTGCTAAGAGTCCAGTGTATGTGGATCTCCAAGGAGCATCCAGGAGAAATCCCATCAACGGAAAACAAACCCAAATTGAAGTGCTTGGCACTCTTCAGCTGCTGTTGTTTCATGAAGTGAGGAAGTGGAGCCAGGTTTTATTTTTTGATGAACAGGAAATATGAACTCAGTTGTCACCCACTGGGGATTCTCTTCTTCCTCCTCCTCAGTTTACCTGCAAGCACAAGCACGACTATAGGTGGAGGAGAAACACATTACCCTTACACCATTAGTTATACATCTTTGCTATTTTGACACTTGAAGAAGGCCCTCCTTTGTGCATTTTTTCATTAAGGTAAAACTTGGCTGCAAGAGCTGAGTGTTAACAGTGATTTGACATAGATGGGCTGGGACCTCACTAGTAGCAGAGCATGAATTTGAAGTGCAGACTCTTATTTTTTTAGTAAAAGTACCTTATGTTTTACAACACATACACTTGTCCCAGCATAATCTGCCTGTAAGTGCTTGCGGCCTGTAAACGCTAGACAAGAAAGCTTGGAGAAGATAACGATGCTGGGGGAAATGGAAGGAAAAAGGAAGAGGGGGCAACCAAGAACAAGATGGATGGATGATATCCTTGAAGTGACTGGCTTGACTCTGAAGGAGCTGGGGGTGGTGACGGCTGACATGGAGCTCCGGCGTGGGCTGGTCCATGAGATCACGAAGAGTCAGAAGTACCTGAATGAATGAACAACAAGTGCTTGATTGTTGTTGTTTATTCGTTCAGTCGCTTCCGACTCTTAATATGAAATTTAGCAAAATTGCCCCTCAAACTCAGTTGGTGGCTACTTCATTTAAAATAGAAACCTTGAAAGGTTTCAAAGTGGCTGTACGCTTCAAGACATGTGATTTTAAAAACCAGAGGCTTTTCAAATACCTATGTAGTCTATTTTTGTTCTAAACTATCCTCATAAGGACCGATCCTTATTTCAAGATGCGAAAAGTAGCACCACCCAGAACCCAATGCCCAAATAATACACAACATTGAAACGACACACATGTATTATTTTCAACTTGATTTTTGCGAATGAAAAAAATGTATAAAATCCATCCAAATATTAAACAAGATACAGGAATTTATAAAATCCAGTTTTACACCAAGGTAGCAAGATATTTCATAAGAAAAGTAGGGGAAAATCTAGGGATAGAAAAAAAAATCAGGAAAGAAAGAGATAATGAAAAAAAAATCCATACTACTTTTAACAGACAAAAACCAACTATCTTCCCTATACCAAAACCGTGAATTTTACTGGACAGATTGAGACTGTAATCTGATATTTCTTTAAGAATGAGCCCCACTGAATTGATTGGGATTTACTGACAAAAAACATACACAGAATTATACTTTGAAATACATCTGGGCCAAAGTTACTTAGTCACACTGTATCAATTTGACACACATTTGTTTTTTTTAAAAAGGCAACCCTTATAGGACCACACACTGTTCCAACTGTAGAATAATGCTTTTCTCCAAATTGTAACATGAGCGTTCTTAGTGTTTGTTTTAAGAAGTGCAGCAAAACCTAGAAAACACATAGTAGATGTGTATGCAGTCCCAGGTAGCATAAAACATACAAAGCATGTAATATTATCAGTTGGTTCATATAACAAAGGGCTATTTGAGGTCTGTGGAAATATCCTATTTTAGTTCCCTATGTTGACAGTCTATAAAAAAATACTTGATAAAAGTTCTGCTTCCCAGGACTCTTCTTTGGGAGTGAAAAACCTATTGTTATATGCTTCAGATTGAAATATATCAGTAGGAAAATCTCTGTGCAGCAACTTTGTCCTGTTCCTCAAAATGCTATGCCAGTATCTTAGGCATCAAATAATAATATTCCTTTGCCTTTTTGGCTGTCAGTCTGGAAAGTATTAGCAAATTAAAACTGGAGATGGTGTACCATTGAAGGTGGTGTGCAAGTATTGGGATTCCTCATAGCGAGGGCAACATCTTATCTGTTCTGCATATATGGAAGACACACGTCTTTCCTGTCCAGGTTACTTGAATTCTTCGTACATCAAAGGCTTTGAACGAGTCTTATAGAAGCTCCCTCTCTTATACAAAGCCAGACTCTTATAATCTCATCTCATTCATTATGTTCAAGTTTTCAGGTACTTTATGCTATCTGTAAACACTCAAGACTGGATAGTCAGTTGGCTGAGATATTTTAATAACCTCAAAGAGTCAAAAAAATTAACTGTTCTCTAATTTTGTTATGGAATCAGGTACTGTTAATATTTATCCTATTTAACACTATCACTTGTCAAGAGCATCTCTAAAAAAAAAACTTTTCAGGCACTGCCCCCCCCCAAAAATATTTGCATGTCATTTCCCTTAATGTGTTTGATTTCCTCTTGAGAACAAATCCTTCACAATAGATACATATATAGTAGGCTTGTGTAATTTGGCTGGAGGGCGATCCATTTTTGGTATCCAAATTTTGTTGGGTACCCAGATCTGTTTTCGGGTGACTCATGAAAATCGACTAATGGAAAAATCTCTTTTCAGTTAGGCAGCTGAAAGATCCGGAAAGATCTAGCCCATTGGTTGGAATGAGGAACTTTCAAGGCTCCCCTTTCTGTTCCTGGGACCCTTTCCTTTCTTCCTTTCTGGGGGGCCTGAGCTGAGGGATGGGGTTAAGGAAGCACCCTTCCTGGGGCCCATTCCTCTCTTCCTTTCAAAGGAGCCTGGCTTGAAGAATGGGTTTAAGAAAGCATGCACGATGTGTTCCCAAACAGAAGGGAAGAAACTGCACCTGCAGCCAGGTGGGACATTTCAGCCAAAAAACAAACAAACATGGCAGCTGAGCCCTTATTGTTAGGTAGGTAGTCCCCTGACATTAAGTCCAGTCATGTCTGACTCTGGGGTGTGGTGCTCATCTCCATTTCTAAGCCGAAGAGCCAGCGTTGTCCGTAGACACCTCCAAGGTCATGTGGCCGGCATGACTGCATGGAGTGCCATTACCTTCCCGCCGGAGCAGTACCTATTGATCTACTCACATTTATATGTTTTCGAACTGCTAGGTTGGCAGAAGCTAGTGCTGACAGTGGAAGCTCACGCTGCTCCCCGGAATCGAACCTGCGACCTTTCGATCAACAAGTTCAGCAGCTCAGTGCTTTAACCCACTGCACCACTGGGGGCAGTCAGCTGAATAAGCTGAACAAGCAGAACTGGCCGATGGGTCTGACCAAACCAAATCAGTGCACAAGCCTAATATATAGAGTACTATGCACACAGTGTAACACTCCATCAGTGCATCTGAAAAAGTGGATTGTAATCCACAAAAGCTAATGTTAAAATAAGTAATTTGTTTATATTAAAATAATTGTTTTGTTTACTTATGTTAAAATAAGGATTTTATTTTATTTGACACTTTGGGGATATTAAAATATGACTGGTTAGAAATGCCACAACACTCCTCTCTCTTCCTCCTCCCTTCTCCCTTTAATGGTGAAACAGACTAACACTTCTTTCTATCTTTTAAATATCTGTTTGCTAACACAGTTAACCTCAAGATACTTAGGGTGGATTGGATTGGTATAGGGGTAGTTTATTTTGTTTTTGTTTCAATTACTGCTTTAAAAGACTATCAAAGCACTAACTCAATGTTACATGTATCAACTAAACCAATAGGGAAAGAAAGATAGCTGTGGGCTTCTCATTCTTTGTTTCTTCTCACAGAACCGGACAGAGAGATGCTTTCCTACTGTATCTTCCCCAGCTGGATCTTCTTCCAGGCTTCAGAGGCAGAGAAAATGCAGGAGTCAAGAATACCAGCCACGGTGAACGTCCCTCCAATGATGGCACAAATCTGATACATGAAAAGAGAGAGAGAGAGAGTTAATTTGTCTTCCCCCCCCCCCTCAAAAATGACTAAGATGGTTCTCCTTATCTGTAACAGTAGTCCTTGGATTTTAGTTTCTATGTAGCTGTTTTTAGATGGGTGAAAGTGAGGCAGAAGGTAGTCACTGACTGAACTGAGTGTGAATTTAAACTTTGCTTTCCACATCCATGTCTAGCAATTTGACCTCCTTCTTCATCAAAAGCCTTTTATTAAATAGCATAGCTTACTATCTTTCTACATGCTCTGCTAAAACATGTTCCTGATCTAATTCCCTCACCTCTTGATTTTCCTCAGTTTTCTGCTCTTTATCTTTGTCTGCCCCTTGCTTTTGAATAGGGATGCATCTACACTGTCAGCCCCACACTGACTGCCTTGGCTTAGTGCTATGGAATCCTGGGATTTGTAGTTTGGTGAGGCACCAGCACTCTTTGGCAGAGAAGCCTAAAGACTTTGCAAAAGTCCAGTTCCCATCAGCCTATAGCTCTGAGCCATGACAGTTAAATCAGTGTCCAGCTGCATTAATCCTACACTGTAGATATTCCCCAATGAACCCACCAGACATACAGCATATGATTTCACTTGGCTCTCAGTACTCGGTATGACAGTCATTGCTTGGATTAAATCAGCACCCAATGGCAATTGTTGATGTTCTTTCTGTACTGAATTGCATCCCTTTCTTTTCAGAATTTGCTAAGCACAAGGAAGCCTTGAGCAACAATTACAGTAATTCCAATGCCAGTGATAAAATGTCACATAAGCAGTCTAGTTAGAGCAAGGAGGCTAGAACAGCAACTTTCCATTTGGCCCCCAACATCCTATTTCTCAAATAAACAAACCATATAGATCAACATCCTGCTATTAAGGGAGAAAGTTAAGTGGTGTACGAGTTTCACACGTATCTATTTGTGAGGTAGACACTGTGTGGGTGTTTGATGTAATGAGGTCCTGTTTGTTGGCGGCAGGTCTGAGCTTTGGAGATATTAAGAGATGCAGAGAGGAATATAGATGATATCTTCAGTGCTATGACAATGCTTCCCATGCACAGGCTGCCAGGGAGAGCATGGATCTTGTGGTAAGGTGCATCTTTGGAAGGAAGAGGGAACTAAACCTTAGAAAGACAATCTGTGCAATGAACCGATATCCTCTTTGGACAGCGGATCTGCCACACTAAACACATGCCTCTGGGAGCCTTTCTTAGCAGTGAGAAAGCTAGTATAGAGAGACTGATTTGTGCTTATTGTGCTCCCTTTCCTATCTAACATAAAGGTTACAGATATCATGTGCCACCCAGGTTGTCTGTCAGGAGGCAACTATCAGTGATCATAGCACACTCTGGCCACTTTTAAATCCCTGCAGAGGATTTTGAAATCCAGGATCAAGATTGAATCTTAGAAGTGCTATCTATTAACTTACACAACCAATGAGAGAAGCAGAACTGAAGTGGCTCAAATGCATTGGTGGTGATTTGTTAGGGTCTGTCCAACTCCTGCTTAATGCAGAATCTCCAGTTAGAGAAGTGGTTCTCAACCTGTGGGTCCCCAGGTGTTTTGGCCTACAACTCCCAGAAACCCCAGCCAGTTTACTAGCTGTTAGGATTTCTGGAAGTTGAAGGCCAAAACATCTGGGGACCCATTGGTTGAGAATCACTGAGCTAGAGCATCTCCAGTAGAGCACAGTAATCATAATCTTATGTATCGCACAGTGAGAGGGGAAGATAATGTTATTTGTGGTGAGATCAGTTCAGCCACTAGATCATGAAGCCTAAAGTTACAGAATCAAATTGAAAGGGGCCACATAGACTATCGAGCCTAACCCACTGCTCAATGCAGGATCTCTAGCTAGACCATCCCCAGTTGAGGACAATCAAAGAAGGAGACTTTTGTCCTTTACCTCTCAATTGGTTCCATTTCTGGGCCACTCCGACTGTCAATACGGCCCTTCTAAAGTTTAATTGAAATTTCCTCTACTCTTGTAACTTCAAAACTTCTTGACAAAGGGGCTTTGTCATTGCCTTCTTCATGGACTTAGATCAGATGTGTCAAACCTGTGGCTCTCCAGGTGTTTTGGACTTCAGCTCCCAGAATTCCTGATTACTGGACAAACTCGCTGGGGCTTCTGGGAGTTAGGGTCCCAAACACATGAAGGTTACAAATTTGACACCTCTGACCTAGACTGTGATGACACTCAATGAGTTTCCATGGCCAAATGACGATTTCAAACCTGGTTTCCCAGCATTCTAGTCAAACACTAAACCATTACAGTATATTAGCCCCTTAGACATATTATCTGGGTTTACATCCCATTGAATATGATGGGATTCATTCCTAATTAAGTATAATATACAAACATATTCTAAGGTAGCTAATTTTTCCTGCTGTTTTCCACATAGATCTCTTAGCCTCTGACACAGAGATGGTTGTTTATGAGAAGAGAGGCTAAGCTAGAAAGAGAACTGGGTAATATGAGTGGACAGATTTTAATAGCAATTAGCAGAAATAGCAACAAGGAAGAAATTGGTCATTTTGAAGTGTATTTTTAACTCAGATATTTGTGTCCAGTGAGCTCAGTGAAACTGGAAGATGATTTCCATGACAGAAAGGCAAAGCAAATGCTTTTTTTTTTCAAAGCACAGCTGACAATCTGGGGAATCAGACCACAAAAAGTGCAGAAAAAGCAATACTTGTACTATTATTACCTTAAAAAAGAAATGGGTTTAGTTATAACTTTGCCCTATCCTTGATCTAGTCTTTCTTCAAGAGTTAGATCAGCTGACACAGGAGGTCTTTTACTGAAAGAAGGGAAAGGAATGTATTTTGTGCAACGAGGGAAGGAAAATATGACTTCACAGCAAGTACAAGAAGAAGAAAATAAGCAGAGAAAAAGTATTCATTTGTACAGCTCTGTCCTGCTGTTTATGACTCACATGTACCTGGCATCTCTTCCTCTACTGCATGCACTTAAATCTTTTTGATTTTGGTGTAGGCAAAAAAGGTAGAACCAAATGGTGAAAGAAGGTATGAGGGAGCAGGTGAAAGACTTTTTTTTTGAAAAAGGGAAATTAAATAACTTCTGCCAGAGAATCCCCTTAGTACAGGTCCCAGAAAATAAGAAATACAATTGTTTAATCTACCAAGGTCTTACTAACTAAAAACAGAAAAATCTGATACATGGCATCAGTGTACTTCTTTTGACTGGCTGCACATGTACGTCAGATGACCAGTGGACACTGAAACTGAAATAATACTGTGCAACTCAACACGTTGTAGTGGTTTGAGTACTGGAATAGGAGACATGGATTCAGGTCTTTGCTTGACCATGGGCAAGTCACTCCCTTTCAGTTTTAGAGGAAATGGCAAATCTCCCCTGAATAAATCTTGCTGAGCAGACCCTATGGCAGGACTGCATTAACAACATCATCTCAGGTCACTTCATTACTGCCATATAAAATCCAGATTATCTGCTTTGAACTGGATTATATGACAGTGTAGACTCATAAAATCAAGTTCAAAGCAGATAAACTGGATTATCTGCTTTGATAACCTTGATTATATGGCAGTGTAGAGGGGGCCCCAATTCCTTGCTCCCTCAGAGTGAATACTGCTTTTCCCAGGGTCTGAACCAAAGTAAAACATAAATCTTGCCATCTATTTCAAGACATTCTACTACAGAGAAGGATTTTTTTAAGTGAAAGAAGACACCTCCCCCTTTTTCATTCAGTGCCTTGTATGTGTGCCTAAATGTGGATGAGAGAGAATATACTGAGAAAGAGGTGGCCACCCACCCATGCCCCTCTCTGCCACTGGCCTGCTGCCATGCAACAGAAACAGATATGTCTGCCTGCAGGAAAAATAAATGTCCCTCATTCTTTATTCAGGCCCCTTTTCTGTCCCCCTCCCCATTAGGTAGAAAGTAGGTAGGGCCCCCCTGGTGTCGCAGCAGGTTAAACCACTGAGCTGCTGAACTTGCTGACCGAAATCTTGGCAGTTCAAATCCGGGGAGCAAAGTGAGCTCCCGCTGTTAGGCCCAACTTCTTCCAGCCTAACAATTCAAAAATATACAAATGTGAGTCGATCAGTAGGTACCACTTCTGCGGGAAGGTAACAGCGCTCCATGCAGTCATGCTGGCCATATGACTTCGGAGGTGTCTATGGACAATGCCGGCTCTTCAGCTTAGAAATGGAGATGAGCACTACCCCTCACAGTCAGACATGACTAGCCTTAATGTCAAGGGAATCCTTTATTTTTTACTAGAAATTAAGTGCTTCCCAAATAAAGCAAATACTTCATTATTTTGTCATGCATGTGACTCTGCTCCCCACTCATGCAGCCCATTAAGAAAGCAGAGTATATGTCTTTTGTATTCAGCATTACGCTGGAAGTTTCATCTCTCTTGTTCTTACTGTAAAAAGCCTAGATGCTCCCAGTTTTAAAAATGTTTTATATCTTGATTTAATAAGAGAGCACTAAGGAGGCCCCCTCCTCCATATGTACAAGTTGCCTAGGTTCAGTGGTTCCATTTTCCTTCCAAAGCTAAAAAGCTCATTGCATGGGAAATAAGCAGTCATGACTGTATATTGCCTGACAACAGTCTTATCAGCTACGCTGCTCTGAGTTTCTTGTAAAAAAAAACCAAAACAAAACAGGTCACACAAAATATGTGAGCAGATATCATCCTCAAATCAAAGGCAGAGGCAACTTGGTAGTTAATTTCCTTTACCTCTTGTTTATAACTACTAGATATGTGAAGAAAGCAATATTTATTTTAAAACACTGCTTCTTAATCCACTGTTTTGCCAGCAGTTCTTCTGCAGGCCAAAGGTAATTTAGAAACATAATGGAAGCTAAATCCAAAATGGACAATCCATACCTTTCTGTTGCTTCTCCTGCAATCAAATATCTTACCAGGGTCCACCTGACTGATCAGAAATACTTCAGTTTAATATTATTCTTCTTGACAGCCGTGCTTCAAAGCTTTCACAGAGAACAATGCTAAATAGTAAGTCTCTTTAAGGTAACAATAGAAATGTTTTACATTTCCAAACTGGCCAAAATTTTTCCCAGCCTGGCAAGATCTTTTCCCCACCTATGCTCATACAAACCCACTTACAAAAACTTCCAGTGTTTCTGTGACCGTTGCATGGCTGTAGCCTGATAAGCAAGCTGTTTAACAAAGGAGCAGCAGGTGCTCTTTCCACAAACTTCTTTTGTAGCTTTTCAGCCAAGCATCTGTTGCTTAACCAGATCGAGGAGGCTTCTGAGGCTAGCCCTACTTGACAATAACTCCAGCTGCCACAAGTGGATAATCCCTGTCTGGGCTACAAGGCTGTGGCCTCTTCTCAGTGATGACGACTAGCCAGTCTCCAGGGCAACCAGGATGCAGAAAGGCACTAGAGATGCTACTAAAGGCTGGGATGGCACGGATGATGTCAGGATGGAGTGTCACTAGCAGGACTGAAAGGGATTCTAAAGCAGCAGTATCTGGAGCACTCTAGTTTCAATCCTAGAAAGGATCTTAATTTAATGACAAATGAACATCCAAACAGATCTTAATACTCTATGCTGGGAAAACATGTGCCTGCTGTCTCAATACAGTTGAAATGTAAAGATAGTACATACAAGGCATTGTTTGTTTTGTTGGGGGGAAAAAACAAATATAATGAAGGCCTTCATGGCTAGAATCACTGGGTTGCTGTGAGTTTTCCAGGCTGTATAGCCATGTTCCAGGAACATGGAACATGGTCATGCAACCATGTTTCCGAGCTGTATGACCATGTTTCTGGAACATGGCCATAGAGCCCGGAAAATTCACAGCAACTCTATGAAAGGACTGCTTGCATTAAGCAAGAGATTTTTTACCGGGAGTGAACCAAAACTGTACTAAAGGCTAAAGTTGTCACCTGGATGAAGAACTTAAGCCTCAAAGCTCTGAGTTCTTGCTTTGCTGGGATGCAGGGTATAGGCAACATAAATGTATCATGGGGACAAAACAAATATCAAGGAACAGCAAGGGCAAATGGTAGGCAACACTTGTACAGAGCAGCTCTAATTCCCAGCCAGTGCAGATTCTAAGAGTGGCAGGAAAGAAGAGAAAGGGACAAACAAGAAAGGCATTGGTTACAACCTCTAAACAGAAGCCGCAGACCAACCTGCCAAAGGCCTCTTCCTCTTTCTTTCTACAGGGGGTGGCAGGAAGTTCACCTGGGGTGCATATACACTGTCGAATTAGCAATCTGAGACACTACTTTATCTGCCATGGCTCAATGCTACAGATTCATAGGAGTTGAAGTTTTACAAGGTCTCTAGCCTTTTCTGTCACAGAGGGCTAGAACTTCATCAAACTATGGCAGTTAAAGTGGAGTCAAACTACATTGGTCTCTGATTAGCATGCACTTCAAGACAAATAAGGAAGCAAACAAAGCAGAGGACCAATGGGAGTGTGAAGAGTATGGTAAAGGGATAGTGTTGCATGAGTTAAAATGATATATCCAAAGTTTCTGGTTTGATTTAAAATTTTGAATTTGATTCCTTCTAGGAATTAGAATTTTTAGCAATTGCACTATGCTCTGAAATATGGAAGTAAACAGCCAGACTTGCCACTTTATAATCCCTTAATTTCATAAGATCCAAGTAAATCTTAGTACTGTTGGGAGTACTGCGATAACAAGTAACTGTAACTATTGGACTCACTTGGATATGCCAGCAGCCCTAACCCTCTGCTGCCCACACCTTGAGAGTAAGATCTGAATGTGCCCTGTGACCTGGCATCCAGCACCATAAGGTTTCTATATGATAGTGTCTTGGTATATTCTTCAGGTTTCCCTGAGGACAATCCTTTCTCCTCTTCTGCCAAAAGCGTGAGAGATGGGGATAGCAGATATGGTCTTGCTCTCCCCATCAAGCATGTAAATCATGTAAACAAATAACATTTCCACACTTTTTTACATGTTTGTGATTCCAGATAATAACGTGTAGGGGGAAGTCACACCAAAGAATTTTCACATGGTTTGTACATCTAGAAACCTTTAAGATAAAGGAAGCAGACAGAAAAAAGGAAGCATTTATGAAATATGCTCACAAACTTTGATCCACCCAAGGGTATAGTGAGGCTACAGGATATGGAAAAAGTCATTAATTTAAACAGGAGTTTCCACTGAGATTCACAAGAATATTTAGAACACACATTATTTTCTCAAATATAAGTTATGACTTTATTTACTTTTAGTCTAAGATACCATCTGGTTCTCTAAATGCAATCTATGGACTTTGTCCTGTGATAGTTTCAATTTGAAAACATTAGGTTGTCTTCTATTGCTCAAATACTATATAATAGTTCAAAAAGGAAAGATACAGTTTTTGAAAAGTAAAGTCAGACTATTGTCTATTGTAGTGCAGAATCATGTAGTTCTCCCTTTCCTTGTACATACTGCAAACTTCAAGAGTCATTTGTGTAGACGTTTGTATAATACCACCACAAGGAAAGCAGTGAAAAGCAGGGGGCAGTAGAAAGCAAGTTAGAGTAAGATTTAAAACCTGAATGAAAGATGACAAACTGTTCCAGTGTCCTGTTTCAGTGAAAGGGAAGTTATCTCAAAATATCCAACTTTGGCAGGAACCCACAACAGATAATCTTATCAATTTGAAATGCACAAATCAGTCAAACAATTCTTCCAAGAATTAAGGGATTATCATGGTCAATTTAGGACCCTTCCACATAATCAGTCAATCCAGAGTAGCAAAGTGGGTTTAAAAATCTTGGTACCTGAAGGAAAGTTCATACACGAACTCATTAGTCCTGCTAAATGGTCCCATGTTGTCCACAAAGGTCTGGTTAATGTGGATTTAATGGAACCACAAAAGCTATGGCGGGACATCTGCCTGAAGATTTCCTTTAATTTTTTCCCTAATGACTCTCCAAGATGTGTTGCATCTCATAAGCATTTTGCTAATATTGCAGCATTGATGCAAATATAACTAATGTGCACAAGCAGATTTTCTGTCATTGTTTCTCCTCACCCTTACTCTTGGTACCTCCAAGTTTGCTCTCTTGAACCCCATTTCCCTTTGGGGTCACTTGCCTGCGACATGCTGGTGCCCACTGTGTAATTTTAAGCTTCATTTTCATTAAGTAATACGCAAGAATTGAGAACAAAGGAATGGTTGGAGAGAGTTTTCATGGGAATTGCTTTCCTCTCATGCTTCCATTTAGCCACCTGCATGTCCATGGCTCCATCTGTTTACATCACATCTGTTGGCTGTTTCAGGATTTTATAATGAGGATAAATACTGGAGCAGTTTACACCAGTGTACCACAAAGTACTCTCATTTTTGGGGAGCCCTGGAATATACAATCTTCTGTAGCAGTGCATTCTCCGCCTGGTCTTGGATTTTATTCAAACTTTTTATCACATGTTTTCCATGCCGTTCCACAATCGAGTGTGCATTATGGGGGTGTGTTTTGTAGCCACCCCCTCTTTTATCCCACTTTCTTATGTGTTTTCATGCCTGTATAGATGGGTCCACAGGCAGCTCTTAGGTTTCCCTTGAGCAATCAGGGGGCAACCCTATCTTCCAACAGTTAGGAGAAACCACTAAAACCCTTTCCAGCTCCAAATGGGTGAGACTTCAGCATTGTGGTTCTTTTCTGACACAGCTTTCACATGAGCTCTGCTGAACACATTTGGGAAAATATAAAACCAAGTTAAAAGTAGAAAAAAGATCACAGCAACTTACTGTTGTGATAAATCTGTACAAAGGCTGCCGCCTTTCTATATATTTCAATGTGATGGGAGTCAGGTCATAACGGAACCAGATAGCTGGAGTGATGCGTCCTGTATGGCTGTACACCACATACTCCTAGAAGGAGGAAGTAGGGAAGGGATGAAAAGCAGTAGCCATGAACATCAGATATCTAAGAATACTCCATTTACACCTGCTTCTTGCCTTCAAGACAATGCTATGGTACTAGACTTATGCACACTTAAAGCAGACCCACTGAAATCAAAGAAGTCAAGTAAGTTGTGAGTTTCATTTCATCTAGGTAAGACTAAATCTGGCTCCTACCCAATGATTTGATGTTTTATGTGCCATTTCCCTCTCCAGAAAAATAGTACTAATAAGCTTCTGGGCATAGGAAAAGGAAGAGAGAAAATGTCAGGCAGCCCTGTAAAATATGCACTCTAAAGATTTTCCTCCCTTCTAGTTTCCAGTGGCTAGAAGTGATAAAGGTGTCCAATATAAGACCCCAATTGGAATAACTTCAGAGCCAAACAAGCTGGGGTTGTTTGCCAAATAAATTTGGAAAAATACTAAGAGGATGCAGGCAGAATTTTTTGTATTCTTGGCCTAGGAAATCTACACAGGTTTATTTCATTGATATCAATTTCTAGCATGAAATATCAGGATTAAAAACAATTCAAAAACAATTCAAACAGGATTCAAAAACAATTCAAAACATTATAATTAAAAAACGTGAACCAGGTGAATATAGTACTAAATGAGACATGTAGAATAATCAGAAGATGTCTTAAACCTACACCTGTTGAAAGACAAGCTGGCATCGCCCCCCTGATGTGTGACAGGAAGTTGCTGCCAATTGCGAGAGAAATAAGGTTGAACACTGTGAAAGCCACCCACTGTATGGCTATCAGCCTCCCCCCAGTAGACTCAAATCAAGGAAAAGCTTCACGAGAACCACCACTCCTCTTAATGTTCCCCCAGCAATAGCAAGAATAACCCTATGGGCAGCAAAATCAGGCAATTACAACTGGATGTCCCCCCCCCCCCCTCCAGTGAGGGTCTGCCCTGGCAAACCAAAAATGGCCAATTTGTAAGTCCCTGAACACACTCAAAAATGAGTGGGCAGATCAAAAGACAACCTGGCAAAATGGCACTACCTAGAAGAATCCTCCACCTTGTGCGATTGTGGAGCAGAACAAACAATTCCACATCTGTATGCTTGTCCACAATGCCCTGCCTCATGCATAGAGGAAGAACAGTTTAAACCTACAGACAATGTGGTTGCTGTTGCCTGTTTTTGGTCTAAAACTATTGAGCAGCTTGAGATACCTTTATTTTATCAGTTTTAGATAAGCTATTTTCTTCAATGATTTTGACATGAGGTAAATAAACATTTTAAAAGGGGAAAAAAGAAGGAATACAGAAAACTAAGCTTTTTAAGTTTCAGAGGAAAACAATCTAACTCACTGCTACTTGCACAACACGGCTCTGTGAAGCAATAGGCTTGTTTTTCTAAATTCTCTAACAGAACCTGCGCTCTGTATAGTTCAATAAATGTTCAGATTAAAGAATTGAGCATTTTAAGAGATGTTTTCTTTTATATATTTTAGAACAGAAAAACTTTTGAGCAATCCAACATGCTGTAATGAATATGCATGCTGACTGCATATTTAGGTACTGGGTGTGGTTTATCTACCCAAGCTGCACAAACTTGACCAATGAAAGAATAACTATAACAAAATGTACAGTTTACTTCCTCACTACAAATAAAGCCATTTTGCTTCGCACTCACCTCATTACATTTCTTTTTATAGAGATGATAACCAACAAAAAATTAAGTCACAGGACTGGAAATTTACAAATACCCTCATGTACAGTAACCCACCCATGCGTTTACAGCACATTGTTGCAAAAGAAGAAGTAGAGATGAGTAATTTTTTTCCAGTTTGTACCATTTCCCCATTTCATCTGTACTATTCCATACTGCTTCTGCTTACTGTAAGTATTCTACACTAAAATCCGCAAGTACATTACATGACTAAACATATATTTCTTTCATAACATGGTAGTATAAACATATTTTTCTACATATTTTGATTTTTTTAGCAGAGCACTGGATTGGAATGTCTACAAAGTATGATAGCCCAATATGCACAATACATCAGGACAGAATTTGCAAAAAGAAAAAGAAAAAAAAATCTCAGACAGTTCTAGTAGCTCTTGATTCTTCTGTTTCTTCTGTTTCTTTTCACTGTTCCACGTGACCAGCAGGAGCCGCTATTGCCCTCAGTTTGAGCGCAGCAAGCTCTGCGGAAGATCAACAGTGGTAATGGGACTTGCAACTCTCAAGGTCTCTCCAATTAACATTTCTTGAGCTTTTCTAGAAAAATATGTGGCTATCCTTACCTTATTAGCGACAGTATATTGAAATGGGTACTGCTGTTTTCCACTCATGTCTTCATACACAGTGGGAACAATCTTCAGTATATAATCGTGTGATGCAAGGGCTGAGTTACGGGTAAAAAGTAGGATATGTTCATATTAAAAAATGGAAACATCACAACATAGATACATGATAGAGAATATAGCCCCTCTCCAAATTAATTGTAAGTCTTGAATCTAAATTGGCCTACTCTTCCCTGTGCTACCCTCATTCTTAGCAGGGCAAAACCCCGTATATAACCTTTATTAGAATGTTTCAGAGGACTCCTACAAACACAAACCAAGTTTTCGGTAGGTGCTGCACACTTTACCTAGAACAGTGGTTCTCAACCTGTGGGTCCCCAGATCTTTTGGCCTTCAACTCCCAGAAATCCTAACAGCTGGTAAACTGGCTGGGATTTCTGGGAGTTGTAGGCCAAAACACTTGGGGACCCACAGGTTGAGAACCACTGATTTAGAACCTCCAACTGTTCCACAGCATTCATTGCACCTTTTCAGTGTACTATAAAAGGCTACTTTGGCCAGACGCTGGAAGGTCCTCACACAACTCTATTTAAGTTTGACAGAAAGTGCTTAATGGCAGATGAATGGATGGACAGATAGACAGAGATCAGATTCCTTTTGACGTAGATGCCATTTTGAAGGTAGAGTTGGAACGGCGACTGAGGCGGGTGCTTGTCCATTTTTGATGGATGAGTTTCAGGTTGATCAGAATATCCATATTGCCGAGTTGCTTGGAGAGGTGAGGCTAACTATTTTTCTGTTACATCCATGTCCATCCTGACTAATTAAAGCTGCCAGAAAAAGACTAATCAAGAGGCTGTAAATTCATCTAGATAGAGGCCTCCTATAACCTCCCCAAAAGAAGCAATTGTAAGGCCTTTGTTGGGAAAAAAACCCCTTCACCACATCCCATCTCATTGGGTAACTATAAACCAATCTCTAATTTCCCTTTTCTAAGGAAGGTCCTGGAGCAAGTAGTGACAGGCTTTCTTGGATGAAACAGATTAACTGAACCTATTCAAATCTGGATTCAGAGCTGGTTGTGGAACAGAAACAATCTTGGTCCCCTTGGTGAAAGACCTACACTGGGAATGTGACAGAAGAATGAGTCCCTTTTGGTTGTCAGATACATTTGAAACCATCAACCATGGTATCTATCTGGATCATCTGTCTAATATGGGATCTCAGGGCACTGCTTTGCAGTGTTTCTGGTCTTTCTTGGTTGAATCTTGCCAGAGATGGTGCCTGGACACTGTTGTTCAGCTTTTGGCCATCAACCTATGGGGTTCCGCAGGGATCAATATGGTCCTATATAATTTTCAACATTTACATGAAGCTATTTTTTAAAAATTCATTTGGACCTTCTGGATGTCGGTGTCATCTCCATGTTGATGATATCCAGCTGTATCACTCTTTTATAACCAACATCAGGTATGCTGTGGTCGTACTAAATCACTGTCTGAATGAAGTAAAGGATGATGTAAGTGGATAGACGAAGTTTAAATTCAGTCCTGCTGGTCAGTAAGAAAACCACGCTAGGACTAGCTATTATAGCTAGTTCTGGATGGGATGGCTCTCCCTCCAAAAGATCAGGTTTGTAAACTTAGGGATGCTTTTGGATTCTGCACTTCTGAAAGCCGGTTACTCTGCAGTGCCTTTGTCAAGCTTCGGCTGGTGCACCAACTGCACCACTTCTTAGGAAAGACAGGTCTGGCCATAGAAGCTTATGCCATAGTGTCAGGCGTGCATTGCAGAAATCCTGCATGAACTACACTGGCTTTCAATTTGCTCTAAAATGCTGTAAATGACTTGGAGCCAAGGTATCAAAAAAATCATCTTCTCACATATGAATCTGCAAGAAATTTGAGATCTTCAAATGAGGTCTTGTTGTATGTCCCAAAACTCATTAAGTTAGGTTTTTGTTGTTGAGCAGTCGGGCTCTATTTCCTGAAGTATGGGCTGCTTGGATGTATCAGAGCTTTCTCTGTAGCAGCACTTTGACTGTGAAGCTCCCTATCGAAGGAAGTTATGTTGACTTCGGGCCCTTCCAGACAGGCACAATTTCTCAGGATCTGATCCCACGTTTTCTGTTTATCCCAGATTATCTGGCAGTGCAGACTCATATAATCCAGTTTAAAGCAGAAAACCTGGGATCAGATCCTGGGATATAGGCCCTGTCTGGAAGTGCTCTTCATGATTTTTAAGCCTCTAGCAAATGTGGGTTCCCAAAAGTTTTGGCCTTCAACTTCCAGAAATCCTAACAGCTAGTAAACTGGCTGGATTTCTGGAGTAGTAGGCCAAAACATCTGGGGACCCACAGGATGAGAACCACTGCTCTAGCAGGTATTCAAAACAGTGTTGTTCTGCAGGGCATTTAATGTTTGAAATTGCTGTTTTGACTGTTTTACAACTGGATTCTAGGACTGCTTTTAGACCTCTTTTAGTAATTTTAAAGAGTATTCTAACATGTTTTAAAATATTATATATTTGCATTGTTTGAATTTATTTTTATGTGTTTGTTGTATTGGGAGACCTTGGGAGTGACACAGAAATACTATAAACAAACAAACAAACATTCATTTCTGGGAGAGATCAAGTCTGGAGTAGAACTACGACTTGTTCAACAACCCGTGACAGTAGGTTCCTGGACTGCTTACAATAATCTCCTGGAGAAAGGGGCCTTTGAAAGAGATCTTCACAGAGCAGAGAGGGAAATACTCTGTCGTAACAAGGGAATAAGAATGGTGTAGGAAGATGCTACATCTCCAGTTAAATAAAAATCATGATAGTCAATAAGTGAAAGGAAATGCCAAGGCATCCAGCTGAGGCAAGGATTATTATTTTATTCCAAAATGGCTCAGATCAGTCAATGGTAATGATACAGACTACATAAAAGCCCTTACAGTTTACCTTCTCATTGTCCTCCACGTTTCCTTTCTGTGTTCAGTTGGTCAGTTTCTAATACATATGAGCTGCTTTTCTATGAGAACTCTTCAAAGGAAACACATTTATAAGGACATTTCTGTACTTTTTTATTATAGGTAAACTGTGGACCTTTTGAACCTGATGTCTTCTATCACCCGGGAAAGACAAAGCAAATTGTTATGTGCCAAGTCCCTTTGGCTACTGTTATATTCAGATACAGGAAATTGCCTTATGCAAAGTCAATCCACTGGCCCATCTGATTTGATGTTGCCATCCTTGACAGACTGCAGCTCTCCAGAGTTTCAGGCAACCACTCATTTCCTAACTCTACTTGGAGATCCCTGATGGTCTTCCATCCACATTTTAACTCCCGTTGTCCTATGTAGCTTTCAGGGCAATGCAGTATTTTATTAACATTATTCGTATCATTATTATTATTATTTATTATTATTATTTCGGTTACTTCTACCCCGCCCTTCTCACCCCAGAGGGGACTCAGGGTGGCTTACAAAGGCACAATTCGATGCCGACATCACATAACAGTAGTATAAAACAATCTAGCAGCAATTAACAGTTAACAAACAGTTTCTGCATATAACAATAAAACCAATAAAGCCAATAAAACTACTAAAAACCAATTACACCTCATTAACGGTCAGCGTTCGCCATCTCATAGTCCAGTTTCCAATTCCACTTTGTCAGTCCTGTCAGTCATAATCGTCTGATTGTCCTTATTTAGTTGTCAGATTGCCCAAAGGCCTGGTCCCACAACCATGTCTTTACTTTCCTCCTGAAGGAGAGGAGGGAAGTTGATGACCTAATTTCCCCCAGGAGTGAGTTCCACAGGTGAGGGGCCACCACTGAGAAGGCCCTGCTCCTTGTCCCCACCAACCTCACTTGTGATAGCGGTGGGGTCGAGAGCATGGCCTCATTAAAAAGTACTCCAAAGTGACACAAGCAAAACCAACCAATTTAGTTCCTATGGGTATCCTGAACCAAGGATTTTTAAAAATGATACTGAACAAGGCCCTAACAGACAGAGGGGACACTTACGGTTTGAGCTGAGCTTGTCTGCCCCTTCCAATGCATTGAAAGATCCACGAACCTTCTGGGCCTAGAGAGGGAAAAAATGCAAAACATACTTAAATCTGTATGTTCAAGCTTCAAGTATAAATCAGCTTGAAGACTGAATGCTCTTACATTGCAAGTGGAAACTGGAAGCAAGTGAGAGAATGAACCTGTTCAGTTCTTACTGCAATTCACATGTTACTTGACATACCATTCATCTTCACTGCGGAGCAAGTTTCTCACATTTATACAGTTCTCCCAAATTAAATACACTGCACTGAAGCCTCTCAGCACAACTACAGGCCTTCAGGTAATTACTTTTTTACCCTGTTTCTGAAGGTTTATAATGGTTAATATATAAAAACTAACACAAAATAATTTTAAAAACTTATTAAAACTTAGTGTCATAGAATCAAAGAGTAGAGTTGGAAGAGACCAAATGGGCCATTTAGTCCAACACCCTGCTATGCTGAAAAAACACAATCAAAGCACCCCTGACAGATGGCTATCCAGTCTCTGTTTAAAAGCCTGTAAGGAAGGAACTTTCACCATTCTTCAAGGTAGAGAGTTCCACTGTTGAACAGTTCTCACAGTCAGGAAGTTCTTCTTAATATTCAGGTGGAATTTGAACCCATTGCTCCGAATCCAGGCAGCAAAAAACAAGCCTGCTCCCTCTTCTTTGTAATCAAAAGTAATAACAGCCCAGCTCTATGAGCTAAGGGAGTCCACCTTGCAATATGAAGCTGGACACAATATCTGGACTATGCCATTTGTCATAATGTAGAAGTGTTTGTTCAGGACAGCATTAGATTCAAATTAAAATTTCAAATCTTCAAGCATGTCAAAAAAATAACAAAAAAGCTTCTCTTTTTCTGATTCTCTGGAAACTGAACTGTCTCAGATGAACTCATCCAATGTTGAGACTGCACAGTTAACCAACACAGACATCATTGGAGCAGCCATTCATGCTTTATGGGTATGACCACATTGGCTATACTATTCCAAATGAAAGGGGAAAGGTCAAATTTCAATATTAGAGCACAAGTCCTGCATGAAGACATCCTCAGGTTCAGTCCCAAACTTCTCTGCTAAAAAAACATGGATGAGATGCAAATGGTGAGATACTAGAGAGCCGCTGCCAATTGAAACAAACAACAACAACATGCCAGACAAAGAGCCTGCCTTGGTGTAAATCACCACTGCAAGAAGATGGGTTGAGTAGCCTGTTGTAATTTCTTTATGTCAGAATATTTCAAAGAGGAAAACAAACAAGGGACTGTGATTACCAGGAATGGAAGGGTGGATATATAGACATGAAACTTCGGGAAGGTTCAGATTAAGAATGTGTACAGGCAATGCGGGTTCTCTGAAACCAATTTGGAGGGTTAACATATTCAGGTCAACATCTGTTTCAGGGGTGTGTCTGAACATTACATAATGAAATCTTGCCTACTAACCATTAACTCTTGAGGCATGGAGAAAACAGACTTACAAATCTTGGAACACGAAAGCTTTTCAATAATGCTGCTGGTTCAGTAATTACAGTTGGGCCTGCTTTACTATTTCTAATCTACTGTATGTCTAATGGTCATATTGTACATTAATACTATGTATCGTGAAAGATCTCATGGAACTAAAATTTCAAGATCTATTTCACACCTGGGAAACACATGGCTTGACAACTGTACGTGTGAGTCTTATTAGACCAGAAGTTGAACATGAGCCAACAATACGATGCAGCAGCTAAAAAAGCCAATGGGATTTTGGGCTGCATCAAAAGGAGTATAGTGTCTAGATCAAGAGAAGTCATGGTGCCTCTCTATTCGGCTTTGGTTAGACCTCACCTGGAATACTGTGTCCAGTTCTGGGAACCACAGTTCAAGAGAGATATTGACAAGCTGGAACTTGTCCAGCGGAGAGCGACTACATCCGGGAATTCTAGATGATCCCAGAAAAGATATTGCTAGATTGAACATGTCTTTATGGAGTCTAGACTTCAGGCTTCTGTGCCCACCCACCTCCGGTGCTTTCCATCCAGAAACGTCTTTCCACCCAGAAACGGCCCCTAATTTTATCCTTGTTTTGAATTTAGTTTCATACTAAATGGCATATTTTTGTTGAAAATCTGAAAACTAAAGTGTGTTCTGAAATTAAACCTACAGTTACCACAACACAGTGAATTTATATTGATATTTGGAAGCAGTTTTCATCTTGTTTGTGAAGAAAAACAATACATCTCCTCAAATGCTATGGTCTGGACACTCTACTGGCCAGGAGGTACAGTCTCCCCATTAACACACAGCCAGAGTGCTTTTATCCTATTATGTATAGTTGTTAAAATGTAATGAATATGCTAATATCTTAATGCCTCTCTGGATGCCGGATTAAGTGTAATGAAATATAATGAAACACTTATATGGAGAATCCAAAACTGCAGAGATTATGGTGTAAGAAGCATAGCTAGCATGCATGGTGAGTAGGCGTGGAGAAAAAAAGTATTACTACAACTGCATGGAACCTTTGAAAGTAGGTTACAGAAGGTGGAGTGCAGTGATCCACCCGCATAGAGAAACCATGAGTTATGTAACAATATCCAGCTCTTCAGATGACACCCATTACTACCAGTAGGCAGCCACATGTTTTTCTTCAATCTGTCTTGATTTGAGTGAGGAGACATGACAAATCATTTTTTTACTTTGCTCTCCGAAAGAGGAGAGCAAAGTAAAGAGAAGAAGTAGCAACAGTCTTCCCTAATCTGGTATTCCACAGGGACACCAAAGGTGCTCACTGATTAATAGTTCTAAATTTGTAGACAGAAGCTTTTAACCATTGTATTCTTCTGAGTTGCCTGTGGGGATGCAGCCTGGATGGTGCTGCTTTCAAGTGGCTCTGTTCTTTCCTGGAGGGATGTTCTCAGTAGGTGCTGCTGGGGGATTCCTGACTCTTTGACCATTGGCCTGTGGAGTCCCTGGTTTAGTCTTGTCCTTCCATGCTTAATGTTTAATATCTACATGAAACCACTAGGTTTCCTTTCTACCTAATTCCTGTGCTAAACAGGTGCCTGGGAGCTGTAATGAACCGGATGATGGCAAACAAACTGAAATTTAATCCAGAAAAGACAGAGATGTTCCTGGTCAGTCAAAATATAGATCTGGGAATAGGGAGTCAGTTTGTGTTAGATGGCAACTACAGTCCCTCTGAAAACTGAGGTTTGCAGGCTGGAGGTACTCCAGCTCTGAACCTGGAAGCCCAGGTATCAGCAGTGGCCAGGGGTGCATTTGCACAATTAAAGCTAGTGCACCAACTGTGCCCATTCTAAACAAAAGTCAGATCTGGCCACGGTGGTACATGCCTTTGTTACATCCCGGCTGAATGACTGTAATGCACTCTGTGTGGAACTGTGTTTGAAGAGTGCTTAGGAACTTCAGCTGGTCCAAAGAACAGCAGCCGACTGCTGAATGAGGCTGGCTACAGGGAGCACACAACTCTCCTGTTGCAACAATTCTACTGGTTACCAACCCCTTTCCGGGCACAATTAAAAGTGCTGGTTTTGATCTATAAAGCCCTATACAGCTTGGATCCAGGTTGTTGTTGTTGTTGTTGTTTTTTTTTTTGAGGACTGCATCTCTTTTTATATCCTTTAAGAACATCTTGAAATTGCCTTCTCTCTGTCCCACCACCCTCTGAAGCTTGTTTGGTGAGAACAAAAAGAGGGCCTTTTCAGTGGCTCCCAGACTCTGTAGCTCTCTCCCAAGAGAGACCAGGGTGACCGTCTCTGATTGCCTTTTGTAGGCAAGTGAAAACGTTCCTCTGCAATTATAGACTGACGAGAGACAGGCTTTTGTGGTGACAGTATTAGGATTTTGGCACTGATGTGCTGTTTTAATGCGTTTTGATTTTTTTATGTTTAATAGTTTTAATGACACACATTATTTATTTTTAATTTGGCATTTTAATGCATTTACATTGTTTTAGTTTGCTTTGTGTTATATTTATTGCTAGCCATCTTCAGTCCCTATACTGGAAGAAAAGCAGATTAAAAATAAAGTAAGCAAGTAAATTCCTGGCAGAGTTTGACCAGAGAAACTGGTATGTTATGTTTGATAAGCAGTACACTAAAAGAGTTAGGTATTTTTCTTCTCTTTTCTCCCAGTTGACATTTCTATGCTAAGCATAAGCAACTCAGCAAGAAATGAAGAGAGGGCACATTTCACCAAAAATAGAGAGATGTCAGGTAAGGGAAAGCTGCCTAGAACCTCCATTTTTTAATGAAAGAAAAAAGTGTTACAAATTTCTCCAAACATTTCCACGATCAGCAATTCATATAGAGTACATATCCTTATGAAGAGCTCTTCCATCCAGCCAATAGACTGCAATGTGATCAAAGTACCCAAATTTGTTGTGAGCAGCCACCATGCAAACTATATGAAACCAGCATGAAAACTACAGTGAGCTTACACAAGCAAATATGAATGAGCAGAGATCAAACTGCATTGACTGAACCAAGTGCTTTCAATAATTTAAAATAATTTTAGCACAAGCTTCATTCTTTAAGTGAACAGATTCTGTTTTCTTTAATGTGTTTGAATGTGTTTTTTTTAAAGAATGCAGTTCTTGAATGACAATTCTTTCCCAGATGAGGCAGTCTGTTTAGTTTCCATCTTGATCCACTCCTGCTTCTTTCCTGCTGTAAGCCAGCATTCCAAATTGCACTTAATTGCATAACAACCTAGTTCGTGCAGCTGTATTTGACAGATGAAAAGGACACATACAAATGTGCTCATTCTAAGTCACAAATCCTGCATATGGAAGTGGATTTCTATCTTACAATCCACATTTGTACGTACATGCTCATCCCACATATTATAATATTAAATATGCAACAGAGCAGACCTTTCCCCAATACTGTCACCTAATACAGTAAATACTGAAATGATATTTCAGGCTGACAATGTAGCCTCTTTCCACTTGGCTGCCTTTTTTGGCAAAAACACTTGGAAAAATACAGTGAAGTGTGCTTTAGCAATTATGGCTTCTCTTCCACCCTCTTAAGCTCTACCTCCCAAGACTCACCTGTAACTGGTCACCAAAAGATAGTCTGTGGATGACATGTGTCATGTCAGGGTTCTGAGGCTGTGCAGTGGCACTGTGTGTTGAAACATGAAAGTTACCTGGAATCTAAACGGAAGCAAGAGTTCACCATTTATTAGAATTAAAGCTCTAAGTAGTGACTTAGCTGTATGATCGGAAACAAAAAGCTTTTGAAGACTTCTATCATTTGGGCCTTTTACATCTAGCACCAACTAATGGCTGAAATTCAGACCAAAAAAATTCTGATCAGTTACATCACCAGGAAAGTGCAGGGAGTGCAGAATGCAATGGATGTCATCCTCTGCAGTTTCAGTAGAAATTTATTTATTATTTTTAATAAAAAATATTCCTGTAAAAAACATTTTTGTAAGCCCACCTTACATGTACTGTATTTATATACCTAATAGTCTAAAGCTATATGTGAAATTACCTTTTGAACCCCCTGCTACATATGCACTCTGGTCAGAGCTGTCATTATTGCCCATATACAATAACAATTGAATTATATGGTTGTGCCTGCAAGCGTTATAAGCACACATTATTGTTTTCACTGATATATGGGAATTACGATTTATGAGTAACTTTAATATTTGTAAAAACATTACTATGGAGTGTGTGATCCAGTATGGAAGGTGATGATATGAGCTACCACACTGGGTGACACCAACCTTGGTGATGCCACTCTATTATGCCTAAAAGACTAAATCACATGGTTATTGGAAAGGATCTGCAGTAGATTACTATAGCTGGGTATACAATGAAGGGCTAGAAAAGGACGCCAATTTTAAATAAATGAACAAATGATTGACTATATATATGCAAATGATCAGACTCAACATTTTATTTCCTACAAATGGAAGTGCGTCATGAAATGTTTTAAGAAAAACATGATTACATTAAGCAGGCAACGAAGGGGAGTGAGAGTGTAAATCTATATGTGTATGCTTTCAAGCTACTTGGGCTTCTTACATAGCCTTGAGGTGTTAATGTTAGCAACGTACTGCAAAAGATAAAGCTAAGCTATACAGAAGGTCGCCGCAGTAGGTATCAGCCCAATTCATTAAGTCTGATTTCATATGCCTTATTTCATACATTTATTAGTACAGTAGAGTCTCACTTATCCAACATATCCGGCAGAATGTTGGATAAGCGAAAATGTTGGATAATAAGGAGGGATTGAGGAAAAGTCTATTATACGTTAAATTACGTTATGATTTTACAAATTAAGCAACAAAACATCATGTTTTACAACAAATTGACAGAAAAAGCAGTTCAATACATGGTAACGTTATGTAGCAATTACTGTACTTATGAATTTAGCACCAAAACATTGCAAAGTACTGAAACAGGCAGACTGCGTTGGATAATACCGAACATTGGATGAGTGAAGGTTGGTAAGCGAGACACTACTGTAGTACTTGAACACCCTACTGATTACATACAAGAACAACTATAGTTAATTCAATTAATTTTCTAGATGGTAAGAATAAGGTTATATATATACATTATAAAATCATCTGATGGTAAGAACAAGTAATCTTCCTCCCTAATCATAGCAGCCAAGCCCATAGATGTCTTTGGTTTAAGACAGGGGTGCCATCGCCCCATCCCTCTCCATCAGGCAGGATGGACTGGCACATTTCAATGTGATTGAGTGAAATGATGTGGCTATCATTTTGGCTGACTTTTAGTTGACATTCTTCTTTTGGGGAGTTTGCAAGCAAGTGTATTTTCAGGTGGTTTGGGGGGCCTTTGCCTCACTGGGCTCGCTGTTAGGCAAAGAGAAATCACTCCCCAAACATAGTCTGAAATTTTAAAAATCTGTATTATGGGTCTGAGAGCTTGGGAGAGTTTCAAACACTGCACTAAGGGCTGCCCATAGGCCACAGGTTGCCTAAAGGCCCCTCTTTTCTGCTCCTCCTTCTCCCATCCAGTCTTTCAAGCTTCTGATCCCAGTCAACTCTTGCACATCTCGAAAGCTAACACAGCAGTGAGGAACACAATGCTTGCAAGTCCATGCTCAGTCTGTCACATCAAACAGCAGACTACTGTTCATGCTCATATGTTGATCTACAGTGGGAAAGGCTCAATTCAGCTCATCACTCTGGCCAGCTTCTTTCTCAAGCAGATCCTTGCAAGCATTAAAATATGAGTATCGTCCTCAATTCTAGCTGCAAAACTGACTAGTTTAATGGGTTCCTTCCCATTCTCCAGGAATGAAACAGGATCAAGAAGAAGCTGCTTGTTAGGCTCTGCTCAAAAGGATGGTTTATAGCAGCCTACCGGCGGTTAGGAATTATAGGAGTTGAAGTCCAAAACACCTGGAGGGCTAGAGTTTGTCCATGCCTGGTTTACAGCCATGGAAGATCAGTCCTTCCTAACCGGATACACAGCTGGGGAGAACATGTAGCAACCTGCCACTGGTTAGAATGGACTGCAATACCTACCTTGTAAATTTATCTACTCATCATAACTATGGTACTCTGTCCTGTCATTTTTCCTAGCAAAGAGCTCCTAGGCTCCACATTGTTCCCAATATTTGTCTCCTTCCATCTTACCATGCCTGCACATGTGTTAGAGAGGACTATTTTAATATAAGATATCAGCAGGCCTGTTTGAGCAAATAATGTATTTAAATGCACAATGGAACCTTTTCCCATCATACTATCCGCTCTCCACATTTGTAGGTTCTGACTTTTGCAGATTTGATTATTCACAGATCTAATTAATATGTAATCTCTAGGTTTCAGCATAACTTCTGCCAGAAGCTGATCAGAGAGACATTCTGTAGAACTTAGATATTCCAGGAGAGAGCACTCCTCTATGCATTTGTAAGCCTCACCAAAGTACTTTCAGTAGACATTGCCCATATAATCAGACAAAAGGACCTAGAGATTCCCAAAAAGGCATTCTTTCAGATAAAAATAGCTTTTATATTTGCAGTTTTTTTTCACTTTTGTGGGGATCCTCTACCCCTAACACCATCGAATGTGGAGGGCTGACTATAATGTAAGATACTTCTCCAAAAGGGATCTTTTAATCTCAAAGGAGTTTTTAGTGAATCTTTTACATTTTAAGAGTAAAAATTATCTCTCTTCTACATTTTATCTGTATGTATGTGTGTTCATACATTCAAATTGCCTGTCCACTTATGGTGGCCTCATAAATTTCATGAGGTTTTCGTAGGCAAGGAAGGTGATTTTGCTAGAGAAATCTGACATGTACCCCATAGCATGTGACATTTGTTGGTGTTCTCCCATCCTTGTCCCAGACTAAGGCTGAGCCTGCTTAGCTTCCAAGATAAGGTAATTTTAGGGTACAGTCAGCTCTCCATCTCAACTAATTTTATATCCATGGATTCCACCATACACAGTTTGAAAATATTAAAAACATTTTTTTTCCAAAATGCAAAATGTTTTTGCCATTCTATATAAGGCACACCAATTTGCTATGTCATTGTATATAATAGGAACTGAGCATCCAAGGATTTTGGCATCCATGGGGGCTTCTGGAACCAAGGGCCCGCTGTGCCATATCAACTCTCTATTTCAGGTTAGTAACTAACTACGCTAGTTAAGACACGAAACAGCACAAAAAGGGGAGATCACATTCTATCATGCAGCAGAATGAGACACTCACAAATGCTTTTTTCACTGCAGAATGAGCATGGGTGGGTCCAGTGTGTTATTTTTAGGTAGGCTCTAACATGAATTAGCAGGAAGAGGAAGCAACATAATTTTGTAGCCTGTGGTGTATAAATGAGGTGTGAACGATGGTGACATCTTTATTATGCTAGCAGCGGTCCACACACTCCCTCTCCCCCACCCGCTGGAGTCATAGGCCGATTAGCCAAATCCAGACACACCCATCCCACAAAGCAGCCTCCTCCAGGCCCACTTTTAATTCACCCCTGGGAGAGTAACTTGGGTTCTGCTGCAACATGAGCAGTGAAGACTCTCCTCTTTGATATTAAGATATCTTCTTCTGACAGGCTGGCATTCATTTATGGGCTAAGCAGCGCTTGGAACAGAAGGCAGGCCTGTGGCAAATTGGGATCTGGCCCTGTTGTGCTCCAGTGACTCACAGGCTGGAGGTACAACGCTTTGGGAGGAGAGGAGAAAGCAACACACATGATCTGGTGCTCATCAACCAAGCCTCAAAGAACACTGAGGCACTTTCAGATTTCATGTTTACTCATGTCCCTGGCATTCAGGTTACAAGGGGAACACCACCAAGTCAGCCTATTGCAACTTTGATCATTCTTTGCCTCAGAAAATAGCCACCCGTCCTATCTGCTTTCTCTTGGAAAGCTGCTGCAAGTATTTAACCAATTAAATGGCTAGAATAATTGATTTAAAGGTGCCTCTAACTACTCAGATGACAGATATTTAGATATTGTCTAAATATGTTCATTATTTTAATGTACCCTATATACTCTTGTATAAATTGACCTCCTGTATAAGCCAAAGGCAAGTTTTGGGGTCAAAATTATGGATTCTGATATGATCCATAGATAAGTCAATGACCATTCTGTAGGGAGAGGAAAGCACCAATGCCGTATCAAGGGGTCAGCTGCTCATGGCTGCCACTCCAATTTCCCAGCCAGGCATCCAAAATGACCAGAAGCAGTGCCATGGTGGAGACAGTAGAAAGGGCCAGTGCTTCTTTTAGTTTCTCTCAGGATGGACTAAGCTCTTGCCTTTTGCCACACTGTTCAGAGAAGGGGACAATTCCTTTTCTAAGAAGTTAATCTGCAGTAGTCACACTGACCCATGGATAAGTGAAGTCAGGTTTTGGGAGTTGAATTTTTTATTATGATTATTATTAATTTTATTTATATCTCGCCTTTCTCCCTGCGGGGACTCAAGGTGCTAACAACCTCAAAAATCTAATGACAATTTAAAACAAAATAAACCCATCCCGCCAAAAATGCCAATTAAATATTTGTATGTGGATATCATGTTAAAATACAATAAAATAACATTCAAAACTGACCATCCTCCCAAAATACCAACAATAACCCCCTCACCTATGAGTATATGGGGTACTTTTAAAACCTCGGGGAGCAGGATTTATTCACCAGGCAGACATCCCAACTGGCTGCTGGAAACAGTAAGACCTGCTCACATAGACTCTGTTCCCCTGCCATGACTGAGTCAACACTATAAGAGATACTGAAAGGAAATTCTGATTTCTTGGAACAAACCTAAATGTTCAAAGCCCAGAAGTTAACTGCTTTAGACCAAGTACTGGGAGGAAATGTGGGATGTAACATATTTTGATTAGATTGTCACTTTATATTGTATTGCATCGATTTTTCTATTTCTATTGGGATAATGTACTTTCTAGGAATTTTCTAGGTCTGGAGGTGCTTCTATGATGTGATTCTACTAGGCATTACCATGGATTCACCCTCTAGGTATTTTCCAGGCTCTCCTGGGTGGCTCTATGGTATTTATTTATTTATTTATTTACTATATTTATATACCACCTTTCTCAGCCCCGAAGGCAACTCAAGGCGGTTTACACTCGGCACAATTTGATGCCCCCCAACATATAAAATAAAATTTAAAACATAGCATATAAATATAGTTTCATTAAAAGTCAATAAAATCATACATCCTTAACGTCTCCTTACTGAAATCACTATCCAATCGCATTGTCAGTCGTTTCGTGGTCTATCATTGCCTGTTACATTGAATTTGCAAATGCCTGCCCAAGAAGCCAGGTTTTAACTTTTTTGGGAAATGTTAAAAGGGAGGGGGCTGATCTAATATCCCTAGGAAGGGCTTTCCACAGCTGAGGGGCCACCACAGAGAAGGCCCTGTCTCTTGCGTATCTGAGACTGAGGCGGGACCGACAGAAGGGCCTCTTCAAATGATCTTAAAGTCCTAGATGGTTCATAAGGGGAGATTCGTTCAGACAGGTAAGCTGGGCCAGAACCGTTTAGGGCTTTATAGGCCAAAGCCAGCACTTTGAATTGTGCTTGGTAGCAAACTGGCAGCCATTGGAGCTGGCACAGCAGAAGAGTTGTGCAACTTCCATATTGTTAATTTCAATATGTTTCTCTATTATCTACTATTTCCTATTTCCACTGTAAATTCAGGAATGTATCCCCCATGGGAATACATTCCATAGCTATGGCAGTCTAAGTGATGTCTCAGTGTTATAGTTATAGGGCATGAAAAGGCTAATGGGTAGAACACATTGCTGTCAATTTATTAAACTGTACAACCTCTAAACGTTTCTCCTTAAAACATACAGGATGATATGAAGTTCTGAATACAGTAATATGATTGTAACTTGCCTTATTGATGCTGAAGTGGCTTTCAAACCTGCATCCATCCCCATTATTCAGGGGAATTTTTACTGAGTTGTCAATGTGACCAATTTCGTGTCTCCCCATGTCATCTTGAATATCCAGTCCAATCACTATAACGCAAGATCAAAGGCAAACAGAGGAAAGAGTATATAAATGTTATAAAGCAACCTACTAGAAAGGGCAATCATGAAAAGAACCTTCAAAAAGTATTGGTAATATATGTTTTTCTCTCTCAAAAATGAAATGATGTAATTAAAAGTAGTTTCACTAGTCAGGCAGAATAATCATCAGACCACCCCCCCCCCTCCCCAATCTTTGAAATATAAATCTAGTTATATGGTCTCTATGGCTGATGGTCTGTTCTCCTAATCTGGATTCATACAATCCTAAGCCCCCTTTCTCCTGACCAGTTGCAGCAATATTACTCAAAAAGCAAGCTAAAAGAGACAATGTTTCAAGGTAACAAAATACATATATTTGATCAATGAGAATGAACATGATGTATTTTGACCCAATGTGTATTCTGGGGCCTTCCTCAAAGGAGTGAGATATTTGGAGACTTTTTTGTCATTTGTTTATAAAATACTGTTTAGAGAATAATAATAATAATAATAATAATAATAATAATAATACTTTATTTATACCCAGCTACATCTCCCCAAGGGACTCGGTGCGACTTACATGAGGCTGAGCCCAAAGTACATCAACAGTAAAAGCAATAAGAAAACAATCAATACAACAGTTAATTTATTTATTTTTTTGTCGTGTCAGGAGCGACTTGAGAAACTGCAAGTCGCTTCTGGTGTGAGAGAATTGGCCGTCTGCAAGGATGTTGCCCAGGGGACGCCTGGATGATTTGATGTTTTTATCATCCTTGCGGGAGGCTTTTCTCATGTCCCCGCATGAGGAGTTGGAGCTGATAGAGGGAACTCATCAGCCTCTCCCCGGATTTGAACCTGCGACCTGTTGGTCTTCAGTCCTGCCGGCACAGGGATTTAACCCACTGCGCCACCGGGGGCTCCAACAGTTAAAATAACAGTTAAAATAAATCTCATAAACAAAAATAAACAATAAACAGTAACGATAACAACAAGCATTAAAAACCTATGGCTGGGCCAAATGCAATAATTTAAAATTTTTAAAAATAATGCTGGGCATGGACAAGGTAGGATATAACTGGGATAGAGTTTTCAGGTAGAGATGGGGCGTGCAGACATCCTAAATCAGTGATAAAGTGCATTTAGGGACATATTGCTGAGGGTATTTCCTTATTCTGGGAAGGCACACTGGAACAACCATGTTTTCAGGCTCCTCCTAAAGACTGCCAGAGTTGGGGCATGTCTGATGTCCCTGGGAAACGAGTTCCAGAGTCGAGGGGTCACCACAGAGAAGGCCCTCTCCCTTGTCCCCAACAATCATGCCTGCGATACAGGTGGGAGCGCTAGCAGGGCCTCTCCAGATGATCTAAGAGATCATGTGGGTTTGTACAAAAAAAAACCTCAGACTCCACACTGGGTCAAAACATGGACAACTGCTAGCATCTTAACATCTTTCTAGCATCTTAACATGCAGCTTCTTTCATTTCTTCTGTGGGTGGATGCTTGCCAGTATTTTTTCCTATCTTAGCAATGTTATTTACATGATTTATACCACTGAGCAATTTGAAAAATATCCTCAGGGCAATTTAAAAATTACAGCCACTTTAGAAACAATTCAAATAATAGAGTAATCAATCAAAAGTAAAAGAAGGGAGCAACACAGCAGAAACAGGATAAAACATAGGAGAACAACAGGGGAAGGTTAAAATAGTGCAAGTGGTGACTAAAAGGGCCTAAGCAAATTAAAAAAGTCTGACGCCACAAAAGTAGGTGCCAGGCAGCCCTCCTCCCAGCCCATGAGGGAAGAGTGTTATACAAATGCTTTCATTTTATGTTATGGACCAAGCCACTTTCATACAGTGCTTAGCACACCATTGTCTAAATAAGTGTTTAGCACTGGTAGAAAGAAGCTATTCATAAAGGCAGCAAGAATGCACTCTAAACAAGGCATCTTCCTTTTTTTCCTAGAAAAGAATGGGAATTACTCATCGCAATCTAAATGTGAAACATGAAGTCAGTGGAGTGGTTGGTTACTCAACCACCCTTGCAATGCCAGCCACTAAGGAGGGGTACTCACATTCACAGTGCAGATTTGGCAAGCTGATGTTTAAAGTTACTTCTATTTTGCCACTACTGTCTTTGTCTGGATCCTCCACGTAGAGCTCGTTAACTCTGCAGGGGAGAGGAAGAGCGGAGGCTCCACATTAGAAGGAACAAAGCCAACATTTGAAAGAGAGAGAGAGCGCGCAAAAGGAAATGGCTATAGTAGGAGAATAAAAACACATTTTTTAATATTGCTCTCAAATGCTTAAGAAGACACACTACAATGTTCTTCCAAAAGGTCATGTTAACCAGCCTCTCGGCAGAAGAGATGCATCATGTAGAAATGCAGGCCTAACAATACTTTCAAAGTTATCTTGGCTTCCTTTGAGCCATTAGGAAAATAGGACCAAATAAGATTATACTAAACCCCAAGACCTGAAATCATTAAAGTCCCAAGAAAAGCCGTGTATTTGGAAATAAATGAGTAAACAAAAATATTTTAAATAAGAGTAAGTTTCAAGCTTAGGACATCAGTTGCAGGTTTAAAAAAATCTTCATAGTGATCAGAATTTAAATACTCCCTTAACCTTCGTAACCTACAAATAGGCAAGGCCTTAACCTTGACCAAGTTATCCTCTCCCAGCATCATAGAAAACAATCTCCTCTCTGAATAAATCTTTTCCAGAAAGTCTCACAATACAGGTCTAATTAGTCAGAGCCAATACGACAACAAACTACCCTTAAACATTTTAAAACTGACTCAAATTGCCAAGCTAGCAAATTTTTTCTGTCTCACTCTTGAAAGTTAAATCTAAAGTAGCAGTTGCACATCACTTTGTGGCAAGATAACAAGCTCTGAGCAATTTCCTCAGTGTCATTTTTGCTATCATCATGGATAATTCATTTATAGGACTATCCCTTTACATGATTGGAATGGCCTTAACCATTTGAATGCTCAGGAACTGGCAATTTGGATAATTTCCCAACAAAGCCTTGCCTATTTGTCAAATCTTTGGCTGATATGCCAGCTCTGCCCCTTCCTAGAATGGGAAGACCTAAAGATGGTATTGCATGCACTGGCAGCCAGATTGGTTACAGCTACACCTAGGAGTGAGCATATTACACTGGAACTAAAATCACTCCACTGGTTGCCAATTAATTTCTGGGCAAAGTATAAATGGTTTTAAATGCCCTGCACACTTATGTCCTTTGGGGGACATTCAATCACTGAGAACTTGACTAGCAACCAGAGGACCTCTCCATTGGCTGACCCTAGACTGTGGAGTGACTTGCCGTAAGAGATTAAACAGCTAAATGAGCAGTAAAAAAAATGTACATTTAATTTTCATTAATATTGGTGTTTTAATCTTTGATCTATTTTTAATATATGTATATTATGGGTTTGTATGTCATCTATATGTTTTAACTATGTTTTATACTGCCTTGAGCTGTGAGGACAGGTGGGTAAGAAATACATTATTATTGTATTGTTGAAGGCTTTCATGGCCAGAATCACTGGGTTGTTGTAGGTTTTTTCGGGCTATATGGCCATGTTCTAGAGGCATTCTCTCCTGACATTTCGCCTGCATCTATAGCAAGCATCCTCAGAGGTAATGAGGTCTGTTGGAACTAGCTCCAGCAGACAAGAGTTCTTTGTCCTACCCTGGTCATTCCACAGATATATAAACCCATTTTCCTAGTCCAACAGACCTCACTACCTCTGAGGATGCTTGCCATAGATGCAAGCAAAATGTCAGGAGAGAATGCCTCTAGAACATGGCTACATAGCCTGAAAAAACCTACATTATTATTATTAATGCCAAATCTGAGGTGCGGGGGAAACGGGGAGAGCAGAGAGACTCTATGGATTGATCCTGTTTCTCCCTGCATAAGCACAGTGAATAGAACCAGCTTATGGACAGAGAGGCAAGTAACCTTGGTATGTTATGCAAACAGGACTAAATGTGTGTTCTCGATGTACCAAGCACTGCAAACAACATACATCTCTCTTTCTGGCCAAGGATATTGGCTCACAAGCCTACAAGTAAAAATCTATTTTTAAATTTAAAATGCAAGCCATCATTGATATGTTGAACAATGGTATGTATGGTAACACCCAATTACACACTTAAATATACATAATACTTTAAACACAGGGACCTACAGTTAGAATATTAAGAATAATATCAAGACTAAAATCTCCCATAGTATTCCTATAAGAAAGAATTAAAGTACAGTCACAAAACAGACCAAAGTCAGTTGAGGACTAAGCTTAAGTACACAGAAACCAATTAATAGAAATCAATTCACATATGAGTAAACATCTGAGTGACAGAGCTTAGTTCCCATCACATTCATCCTGGTCACACCTATTTCGAGTAATTCTTTCACCATTTCACTTCTGCTTATTGTTCCTTCTCACTCATTCTCTCAGGACAACAGTACCTTTTTCTTTGACAACTTAAGAACTTTTCTTCTCACTTCCTTCCACACTTTCTGAAAAAAACTTCAGTTGTAAGAGGGGCTGCCACAGAGAACTTTAATTAATAAATATTCACACCAAAAGGTATCGAGTCTTCTTTTTAAAGAAAACCTCACATGTAGAGAAGTTGGGAGTATCAGGGAAACATCAAACAAGCAAAGTACGCATTTGAAAAGGTTGATTTTTGAAAAATGTTTCCATTTTAGATTAGTTTCCACCACTGACCGTCACAGGAAACATTGGCGTTTATGCGTAAAACATCTACCTCCCAACTGAAGGAATATTTATTGAGAAAACAGGAGGCAGCTCTTTTCTGGAAATGTTTGTACTTCTTGAGTAGGTCCATCTAACATTTTCAGGAGCACTACTTCCTCTCTCTGTGTATATGTATTTTCATTCAAGTCACCTGCCAACTTATGGGGTTTTCTAAGGCAATAAATACTCAGAGGTGGTTTATCAGTTCTATCTTCTGAAATCATAGCTTACAGAAACTGATATTCATCAGTGGTCTTCAATCCAAACTCCTGCTTAGTTCCCAAGATCAGATGGGATCTGATGCCTTTTGTATTTTGGTTTCTGAATAACAAAACTTTTTATTAGTGTTCAGAATAGCATCTGGTAACTATATAGCTGAGGCAAATTTGCCATGGAACAATGAATTGCTCCTTGTTAAGACATTGAGCTGCTTTTGGATTAAGAGCTTTCATCTAAGGAACAACCCATCTTTCCTCTTATCCCAGGATAAGACACAACAATTGTGTCAGCAGGATTATGAGCACCAGGTAGGTGATTTCAGGCACAGCAATATGCCACTCTTACTCCTCTTGCCTGCTTGAACTTTACCACCCTCTCTCTTTAAAAAAGTCCCCAAGACCTACTGTTAAGCATTGCTCAACATATTTTTCAGGTGATTAATAAACATGACACACAGGGCTGGAACATGTCTACTCATGGATGATCTGGTTTGATGCTCCCGCTCACCCCAGCTGTTGCTTCCTGATAGGCAGAATTAAGTCTTCTGTATGGTTTATCACTGGCTGATTATGTAGTCTTTAGGATTAAGTAATATGGTTTTACAAGCTTCCAGGGATGACCTCAGTTAGGATACGCATTCATTGTCATTAACAGTGTACTATCTGCACCCAAGTAGTCCTTCCTGCTAGATGCCAGTTTGCCAGACAGCCTGTTTCATAACGATGTTTGCTGCCCTCTTTCCCATCTCTTCCTGGATGTATGAGATCAGAACCACACCCATCCTGTTAGTTAAACTCAGTTCAACACACACACACAAACACAACCTTATCAGAACTTGATCTCAGATTGTCATGCTTTTACATATTATCATGGCTGGGGAACACAGATGGTCAACTAACACCACTGATTAACCTTGGAGTGTTATTTAGTGATAAGGGCCACCTCCTCTCAGTTGCACAAGCTTCTTTTAAAAACCTGCAGGAATAACTATTCACCTCCACTGCAATTTGGTATTTTATTGCAGGATTCTAACCTGTTCTACACCAACTGGTGCCTTTATTTGGGCAGGCTGTGGTGCTACTAGTTTGGAAAGTTTTTCTTAAGGTGCCCTCCAGCCTCCTTCTCCTGTTGCCTAGTTTTATTTCTCTCTCCTTGTTATTCTGGTAGACATCCCTCCTTAACCCCACCACAAAGACAACATTCCGTGTAGATGATACCAAGCTAGATGGTTGTGTGCCTTACTGTAACCTATCTTCTTATGTTCCCCTTCAAAAAGTGATAAAGGGAAGATCACTTTGAGTGCAATGGAAGTCCTGCTAGTTGCTTCTTCAGAATCAGAGCAAACAAATCCTGCTATTTGGTGAGACTACACAACTTCTACACATTTGCTCCTTTTGTCTGATAAGTGGAAGGGTATTTATTTAATTTTATTTACTCTGTTTATACCTTTCTCTACCCCAAAGGGAACTCAAGGTGGCTTACATATAGGCAATTATTCCATGCCTTAAAACACATACATAGGGTACAAACACATAGGGTACAGACATAAAGCCTGTGTTGGATGAATATCCTTGTCGTTTTGGCTCAACTCTGGTCCCCAACACAAAAGAAGAAATAGTTCAACACAGAGCAGGCACTGAATGCTAATTATGTATAGTCCAAGAGTCATATGTTGGATAGACCACTATGAGGTAAGCATTGTCTCAGGGGTAGAGATCCTGCTGGGTTCAGAAGCAGGCAAAATTCACCAGAGATCTGTGTTGTGACAGCAGTGGATAGACAAGAATGGATAAGTTATATAACTTGATTTTGCAGAGCCCCAACCAGGCTCAAATGAAAATAGCGCACAAAAGGCTTCCTTCCCTGGAGGTGTCCTGTACTCTTGATTAGCTATTTTTATTCCAAGAAGCTTCTTTAGTTTTTCAAATACTGGTTCTCTTTAGGATTGGGTGATAATTCAGTCTCCTTTTCTAACACAAGAAAAAAAAACCTGGGTTCCTCGCAAGTCTATCAAAGACTGCTTTAAAGTCCACTGCTGCCAAAGGACCAAGTGTAACTTCTCCAAGAGTGTAGGAAGTTCTGGTTCAAGTGCTGGAGACAGGGTATCTCATGTGCCTGTTGTCCTCTGACTTTTAGAGGTGGTGACAATCAAGCCCAAACATTGATCTAGTATGACAGAGAAACAAACCTTGAGATACATGATGCTGCTATACCATTTATTTAGCTTTGGTCAGACCTCACACGGACTATTGTGCACAGTTCTGGGTACCAACAGTTCAGGAAAATATTGACAAGCTATAACATGTCCAAAGAAGAACAACTGCAATGATCATAAGACATAGACAAGAGGATCAAGGAGCAGAATATGTTTAGTCTGGAGAAGATTAAGCAGCGACATGAGAGCTATGTCACTGCTTAATTTTTTGAAGGGGATGTCATATTGAAGATGGAGCAAGCTTGTTTTCTGCTGCTTCTATTGTCAAACAGCTCTTACTGCCAGGAAGATCTTTCTAATATTCAAATGGAATTTCTGTGGTACCAGTGGTGATTTGGTGCATCTCTAGCAGGGTGAGGAGAGTGAAGGAGATCAGGATATTTTTTTTTAAAAGAGTACCCATCACCTCTATTGTAACCACCACTGCTTCACCGAAGAAAGTGGAGGGAGTTGGGGCTACTTTCAGATTCTTCACAGATGAATGAAACTCTCACTTTGACAACTTTGTCTGTCCGTGGAGAAGTTAAAAGAAGGAGAAACCCTCTCCACTGACTCAGGTAGTCTTTTGCAATAGCTGGGTGGGGAAATGGCAGCAGTGGCAGCCAAGGGTAGCTGACCCCTTGAGGTGGCACTGGCACCTTCACCTCTCTGAAGAATGGAACCAATGAACTTTGTGCTAAGTTCCATGGGTCATATCAAAATCCATTAATTTTGGTTCCCAAACCTACTCTGGACATATATATGAAGACGATTTATAGATAAACATGTATGTGATGTTCATGTTTTTTTCAAACTAGCACCCAGTTCTTCAACAGTCTGAGGGACCATGAACCAGCTCTTTGCTTTAAAAGTTTAAGGACCCCTGATCTAGTTTGATGACGAGTTCTGGAGAACCTGAAAGTTTCATCACTTTCATGGAATTTTAGACAGTCCTAACAGAAATGTGACTCACCTTATAGGCCACTAGAGCAGAAATATTTTGGCGATATTATGAACACTGTTTTAGGCCAGTTAGTCCCCAAAAGTCCTTCAAAGGGCAGATGAATAGAAGGCATATGGGATAAACAAGTTCTGTCAGCACTTTAAATAGATTAGTCAAACCTTCCTATGTTGTAGCAGTATCTAGAAAATAAGAAATACTTAAGATTCTTAGGCAGGCTTGTGCAAGGCTGGAAGGGGAGCTTTCCAGAAGAATCTGGCCAGATCTACAAATTACATAAGCAACAGCTGCAGAGAGAGGTTTAGGTAAGGAAGGAGTTCAGATCCTCATCTCATGGATTTGCCCCAAGAAGGAAAGGTTGGCTCCTTAACTTGTGTTTTTGACATAGATATTTTGGGACCTCAGTCAACTGAAGAGAACTTGTACATATTTTTCTTCATCAGTCATATTAAACTGTTTCAACACATCTACATGTTATCTTTCAGTGTCAGGGAGTGTCGAAGAAAGAAAATATCTTACATTTCCTCTATTACAAACAATTTTAGCACATTCAGCATTTTCTAATTATACTCACCAAACAACTCCTAATAACACCCCCCCCCCCACACGGCATTCATTTTTGAAGGGATGCAATAAGTATCTGCCCTATTAAAAAGAGTTGTCAGATAAAAATATTTCCAGCTATCAATTCTCAAAATAACTGACCAATTTATAGCTCCTTCAATAAATGTTATAAAAATGAATCCTTTTTATTTAGAATGCAAATTGTTTCCCCCACATGCTTCAGAATCCAGCTCATCAGACTCCAGAGACACTGAAACTTGCCATGTGCATGTTTTCCATGCAAAATGGACCAATTGCTTTGCCTTGTTTATCTCTCTTGCATAACAAAAATCATACAAGTCACAACTGAATGTTTGCCTCATTTGTCTGTAAACCACCCTGAGTCCCCTCGGGGAGATAGGGTGGTCTAGAAATAAAGTGTTGTTGGTGTTGTTGTTGTTGTTGTTGTTATATAGACCAGCAGGTCTTAATTTTGCATTACCATGGATGGCCTTTAAAAATATTTTGTTGCTGTGTACTATCAAGACTTAAAACCCTAAAATGCATCAAACATTCATTTGAAGTTGCTTATCATGGGTCTTCATATTTAGAGAGACAGGATTGACATGCAGCCTGCATTTTGGTGGGAGGAACCAGTCAATAGATTCAAACTGGCTGGCTGGTTTGGCAGCCCAAGTGAAGTCACCATGATTGAAATTTTCACTCCAGTCAGATGGTCAAGTATTTATCAGGAGCCATGCCAGGCTTTCAGGCAGTTCACTTTGAACTTCATCTCACCCTTAATCCCTATATATTGTGTTATGCCATGCATATGAAACAAATTTGAGCTATATGCATAAGACATAGATCTAGATTCAGGTAATGAGTGTCTCAGCCATTGGTAGTGTAAGGGGGTATAGGGGATGTGGTAGTGAGTAGCAATCATACTATATATCCTGGTGACTGTGAGACCATGCTGGGTATCTGCATAGCTGGACTTTTGCATGACATTTCAAGGATTCCAATATCAGCATGGAAATTCAGTCTCATACGATGAAAATAAATTGGTTAAAGCCTGGATCCAGATCCACATGTACACCAGCCCTATCAAAAGAAGTAACCAAATAAAGTTATTGGATTCCTATCCAGTAAATATGTCTTTGTCTAGTTTGTGTTCTCTAAGCACAGTGGATCTCACTATGCATACACAATTGATGCCTACCCTTTGCAGGTTTCAATCAGAGTTTAAGGCAGAGGTGGGCATAATGATGATCATGACCCATGGGCAGCCCTTGGTACCCCAAAGTACAGCCCCTGAAGCCCCCTTGAAGCCCCACATTGCCAGAACTTTCAACAAAATAATCTTACAAAACTTTGGTCGATTTTGGCCTAAAAGCTGGCCAATAGAAACCCACGCTTTAAGGTGTGGCCTTCTGATATCCTGCAGAGACTCAAACCCCTTAACAAAGAAACCCTCAACTTTTGGTAGTTGCCTGCCAATGAAAAGAGGTTTTATTTAAGTCAACCAATGATGAATAGACAGAAAACAAAGCTGGAGAGGCACCTTCTCTATTGTTGGCACAAGCCCACAGATCCATTCACCAAGCCTTACAGGATTGTTGTTAGTGTCCCGTTCCTGATAGTAATTTTTTCTCAGTTTCTATGTTTTTCCTGTGCATCCATGTTCACCCATCATTATGAAAGGTGTAAGCTTGACACAAGGCATGTTCTTAGCCTCTAAATTTATGTTTGGAACTAGCAAGTAAAATTGAAGTACAACAGAGCCTTGGAATTTTAAGCCATTTCCTTCCTGCTTAGATGTTCAAAATGGACTGGCCAACTAAGCAAGGAACCACAGTTCCCAGACAAATATAAAAGAAAATAGAGGTTAGGGGTGTCAACATTTCTTTGAGTCAGAAATTGTAATTGGTACACTTGTGCCTTCTGCTTCCTGTTAACCCAACCATCTTGATTATGAGGATGAATGGTGTAACCTTTCCACTTCAACACTCCTGCAACACCTTTCATTAAAGTATCTCAAAAGTGTTGAGCAAGCATTAATTAAGCTGAGGAAATAGAGAGATAGAGGGAGTTTATTCTCATTTTAAAGCTTGGCATAATAAGAAACAGAAGCAAGCTGTTTGTACAGGGTCTGCCAATCATAACATTAAGAAAGCAATTTAGGAGTCCAATATATTGTTTTGTTTAAGCAATTAAATCACACTCCCTCTATCAGAACAATTAACAGTTGCTCTAAGGCTGTAGTTTTCAACTCATGTTTCTGGGAACTCTAGAATTCTTCATAAGCGTCTCAGGACTTCTGAAATGAAAACATCAGCTTCAGTAGATACGTTATTTAAAAGAACATTATTGATATTTCCCTCTGTTGCAGTAGTCTGCTTAGCTGAATGTTCACATCAGCATCTTTAACAATGTGCTTTTGTCCTGGGCAAAAGAAGCAGTGAGAGTAATTCTCAGACCATCGAATTTTGTTCCCACAATATTGAGAAGTGCTCTCAATATTGAGAGTCTAGAGGTTCACATAGGCTTAAGAGGGAATTTGCACTTTTGCACTCACCCATTCAGATATCTAAAATGATTAAGGATGTTTTGTCTTCTAAATTCTTTTCACAAAAGCCAAACCTGACTACTGCCTGATCATGTTAAGTTACTTCATATTTTTTTGTATATTTCAAAGAAACTTGTATAAGTCACTGAACACGTATAAGTTATCTGCCTTTGGCATTTATTCAGGAAGCTAAAAAACACAAAATTAAATTAAAGATATACAACTGTCAGTATAAGGAGAAGGGGGGAAATGAAATTAAATGTAACAATGAACTGGAGAATACCATAAATCATAATGATATGGAATTAGTAGATCTGCTGACTATTATTTTATCTTATTGGGGGTGGGTTTATATCGTCATGTATTCTTCTAACCCAGACATGAGCAAACTTTGGCCCTCCAGGTGTTTTGGACTTCAACTCCCAAAATTCCTAACAGCCGGTAAGCTGGCTAAGATTTTTGGGAGTTGAAGTCCAAAACACCTGGGAAGCCAAAGTTTGCCCATGCCTGTATCTAACCCATTGATAACTACATTGGGGGATTTTTAAAAAAAATATTAGAAGGTGAACTATTTCTTTAAAATAGATGTCAAAAATATATGCACTATTTCTCATCTTCTGTATTGTTATAATCCTGAACCAGATGACATACGGCCTGCCAGTCATTTGCATATTGTTCTCATTTAACAAAGCTTTTTTAGAGGGCACTATTGCATTTTGGATTTTTTAAAAAATCATTATTGCAAACGCTGGACCACTTATAATTACATAAGAGTATGTTGTTCTTGACATTAAAATACAACTGTGACACTACTTGGTTTTTTGCCACCATTCTGCAAACTTGGGTCACATCCTTGCTATATAGTTTTCAATTAGTTGTGGCATCAACTAGGCTAATTACTTCATTCTATTTTAATTAAGGAATATATGGAAAGGTTTTTAAAATTACTTCTTCAGGGTATTAATTGGGTCAAAAGGGACATGACTATCGCCTCAGCAGTTAAACTATTACGATAACAGCTGCCAACGGGTAAGGTGGAGATCTGGGTTAACTATGAAAGAGGTGATTTGATTTGTGATGTATCAGCAAGATGAGTTAGGAAAGGTGGTTAAAAATGACAATGAGTGACCTCTGATGGATCTCAACCTGCCACGACTCCTGCCCAGGAAATACCAAAGGCATTTAACACTTGCAGCGTTATTTTCTTAACCACTTGAGTCACTCACTTAGTGGAACAGGGTACCTGTTTGCGACTGTAAAGTTTGCAGAAATCCAAATATGGAACACTGACCTAATTTCCTTTATCCATCTCTTGGAGAGCCATAGCTCCCTGTTTTCCCCTTGTATGTATTCTTTTAAATGTGATTAGAAAATAAACTCTGAAGGAAGAAGGTTATTTAAGACAAGATCATCAGCATGCATCTGGAAGCCTTTATCTCACCATGATATGCATATTTATTCTCCACCATGAATCTTATTTTTTAAAAACCTGCATATTGCATCTCACTTGGGTGCGGGGGGCATCTCATTCTGCCTTAGACAAAACAGTCGGACATGTTTTGCTGAAGCTTCAATAGCCTTGGGTCTATTTACTACCCTAAAGACACCAAATCCTGTCTGATCTTGTGAGGCAAGCAGGGTCAGCAACCCTTGGTTGGGAGACTGCCAACAAAAGCCAGGTGCTGAAGGCTACATTTCAGAGGAAGGAACTGGCAAACCCACCTCTGAGAATTCCTTGCCTAAGAAAACTCTGTGGATGAAATTCAAAAGGTTTCCATAAGTTGACAGGTAACATGAAAGCTCACAAACACACATAAATGAGAGACTGAATCCTATGGGCACTACATCTGAGTTTCCTTGAAGAAAAGAAAATGAGATATAAGAGCAAATTTAATAATAATTTAAAATATACCAAAAGGCAATTTTTTGGAATGGATGTCAATCTTTATCTCACCCGAGTCAGCTATGAGAACTACAATTTCTCTCCCATCAGTATATATGGCTCTTCTATAAAAATGCAAAAATTCCTGTGTTTTCTCCAAAAGAGCTTGATTCTTTGTAAACACTACAAGCGAATATATACAAAATACTCATGAGACTCCACCAGCCACTGTTCACTTTCCCTACCTGACTCATATACTTACCTGCAAAGGAAAAGTGGGGGGTCCATCAAGCAAACACACACACCATGAAAGGGAAAAGAACTCACAGAATGTGAGACCCTGCATTGTTTTTGGAGACCCTCTGATCCATGTGTCAAAAATACCGACATGCCAAATGCAATTCTCCACTTCTGAAAACATCCATGATGAGTGGTTTTGTATGAAAAAGGAATGCAGGAAAAGAAGAAGCGCCCAAAATTGATTTCTAGATATTTTCATTTTTGAATTTTGGAGAAAGTTAAACTATCACATGCTCAGGATTTGTGATACCTACAGTGAGTCTTGGAGTGGTAAACTGGTTCCTGGACTCTCCACAAAGTTGCCCACCTCTGCTCTACTGCAGAACGATGCAACAGGGAACAAAAATGAAATGGCGTGGTGATCTTCTCTCTTTCTCTGCTGCAGCATGAATGAATGGCTGCTGCTCAACTGCAGGAGAGCCAAGAGGAAACTGGTCTCTGAGTAGAACTAATAAAATAGCTTCTCTTCTCTTCTCTCTACTGAAGCTTGATAAAATATCTACTCCACAGGGTTCCCTTCTTTTTAAGGGGAGGGATGTGGGCTCACAACCTTCTGTTTCAGGTTTTGGTCTATTCCACATTCACCTTGAATTATTTATTTACATTAGCAGGTATTATGTGATATATTTTCATAGTATTTTAACCTGTTCATACCTGCATGCCAACAACACCTTTAAAACCTTCTGTGTCAAGCCTCTCATCTCTATCAAATCTCCTTTTGGGGTTGCTGAGCACTGTAGCCCCAGGTGAAGACAGGTGAAGACATGACATCCTGTTTTGAAACACTAGTGGCTGCCTGTCATTCCTGTTCATCAGCTGAACATCAGATCCACAGGTTCAGCTGATGGCTGCCGAGAGAGTATCTCTGAATCCTATGCTCTATAGAGTATTTTATCATATGTAGTGGACTTCTAAAACAGAATGAGAGAAATGGAAGAAAGATGGACAAGGGTAAAGAACTACATTATGAATCATTACAGAGATTAAGCCATAAGAAATAAGATACAAATGTTATATAGCATACACTGGATGGAAATGTATAAAGATAAAGATATAATGATTGTCTCAAAAAGAATGTAAATGTAAAAGAAAACAATCCTCGTGTTGGTGGTAAAAATTGGAAATGTTTTGTGTGTACACGGTATGTATTTTTTTTGTATTGTTAAATAAAAACTCATTTAAAAATATGTAGTGGACTTCTGATGAATCAAAAGAAACTAGGAAACAGATAATGTCTCAATTCAGAAAATATTTAATAAAAAATCAACAAAAAACAAAATTGTACTTCCTGGGGTTGAAAAAAATGATCAAATTAAGAGACAATATAAAAGTGATCTGCGATATGATTACCACAGCAGGACTGTTATATGCGAGGAATTGGAAGAATACTGAAATCCCAGCAATAACAAAAAAATTGGTTAACGAAATTGTTGAAACTTACTGAACAATCACTGGAAAGTTTTACGAATAGTTGAGAACCATTAATTGTCTTTTTTCAAGAAAGAGGCAACAAGTAAGTAAGTAAGTGTGGCATTTGAAAATTAGTCATTTTGAACAAGAAGTAGAAGTATGAAGTAGTAAAGAAGACTACACCACACAACTGAATGAGATGATATGACCTGAACGTCTGGTCAGCCAGTTCTTCAAGCAGTTGCAACATCACCAAGATAGAGCTGATAATTATATGCATGCGACAACTGTTAGTATTCCAAGGGCCTTTTGTGACACTGTGATTTACTTACCAAAGGGAATTCGCAGTACTTATCCACCCACATGACACTTCAGCAGATGCTTCTGCTATGGCAGAAATTACCAGTTAACAGATAAGGAAATGTTTGTCTACACTGAGCCACAGATAATTCATTTATAACAAGTATTAAATCAGGAAATGCTTCCTCTTTCCTTAACAAATTCACCTAACTTTGTGTCAGACTACATGTGTTAGTCATGTAGCTCTACACTGACGTTTGGTGGCTAGGATATTTTTTTAATAGCCAAACTGTGGATGGATGTTGATATAGATAGGGATCCCAGACAGAGGAAGGAAAGCGTTAACACCCATTCCTGCAGTCTGGGCAGAAGAAAGGCCTGGTTGAGGCAAATGGTACTCCCCCCCCCCCCCCCCCGCTTTAATGAAAATGGAAGGTACAGGTTTCTGAGTCTGGATCAGGCCCACTTTGGTGTGTGCCTTCAAGTTGTCAAGGCAAACCTATTGCAGGGTTTTCCTGACAAGATTTATTCAGAGGGGCTTGCCTTTTTCCTTCCTCTGAGGCCGAGAGAGTGACTTGCCCAAAGTTCACCCAGTGAGTTTCCACTCAAAGGGGGAGGAAGTTAAAGCTCATCCAACTCATGTGCTAGGCTTCATTTTTGTACAAATAGGCAGTGTGCCCCACTGCCTATTTGTACAAAAATGCCACCAGCAGTTAAGGGCAGAGCTATATAAGGGACCAATATAATCTAAACTTTGCTCTTTACTCCTGTTCTTGATGTTTTTCTTTTGTGCACTATAGATTTTAAGGAATAGCAAAAAAAGGAAAAAGGAAAAAAAGGGAAAAAAGAAAACTTTTATTTTTTAAGATCTGAATAAATAGCAACAATGAGAAAAAGATTTAGAGTTAAAATATTTCCTTAGCCCAGAATTTCTCAACCTAGGGGTTGGGAGCCCTGGAGTGGTTTCAGAGGGGTTTCAGAGGGGTCACCCAAAGAACATCAGAAAACATATTTTGATAGTCTTAGAAACACCTTTGGCAGAGAAGGCTGAAGACTTCTCCGCCTGTTCTTCTCTTCCTTTGTGGAAACAGATGGAGAGGCCTCCCACCAAAAGCTCTCCTTTGCTGTGTTTGGCCAGCCTCTCAGCCAAGGGGAGGGCTGTTTATGAGACTTCAAGCGGGAAGGGGAGAGCAAGCATGCTCAGCGCATGGCAGTGTGTTGCATATATGTGGGCAAGGGAGAGCATGTGCGGCTGGAGGGAGGTTCATGCCAGTGAGTCCCTTCTAGGCATGGGGTTCTGTGTGGGAAGTTTGGCCCAATTCTATCATTGATGGAGTTCAGAATGACTGTAGGTGAACTATAAATCCCAACAACCACATCTCCCATATGTCAACATCTATTTTACCCAAATTCCACAAGTGTCCACATTTGGGAATATTGTGTTTTAATGCCAAGTTTGGTTCAGATCTATCATTATTTGAGTCCACAGTGCTCTCTGGATGTAGGTGAACTACAACTCCAAAACACAAGGTCAATGCCCAACAAATCCTTCCAGTATTTTCTCTTGGTCATGGGAGTTCTATGTGCCAAGTTTGATTCAACTCCATTGTTGGTGGAGTTCAAAATGCTCTTTGATTGTAGGTTAACTATAAATCCCAGCAACTACAACTCCCAAATGACAAAATCAATCCCTGCCCCAACCTCACCAGTATTCAAATTTGGGTGTATCGGGTATTTGTGACAAATTTGGTACAGCGAATTAAAATACATCCTGCATATCAGATATTTACATTACAATTCATAACAGTAGCAAAACTACTGTAATGAAGTAACATGAGGAACTGTATTAAGGGGTCACGGCATTAGGAACCTTGAGAAAGACTGCCTTGGCTGTACATTCAAATATCCAACTTCTTTTAGACTGCACAAACATGTTCTTTATTAATATGCTTTAAATAAAAACAAAATCCAGACCAATTCCATTTTGTCTTTTCAAGTAATTATCACTTTATAAATATTCCCATGGCATTCTGCAAAGAAGAACAATTGAGTATTCTATTTATTTTATATTTATTTTCCATATTTATATCCTACCCTTCTCGCCCCGAAGGGGACTCAGAGTAGCGTCAAAGAGATACAAGCCTGGTATGGAAATAAAAGCCAAGCAAAAGGGAATTTCACCTTCAAAATGTACTGTAATACCAGGACAAATCAAGGAAGCAGTTCAAAGTCAGAACACACAGATAGTGCCAGACTTCTCCTTTGTACTTCAGTTATCATGCCTTCTTATGGTGAGTAGGATCTTTCTGTGGCTTGACATCACAGTTTACTCATCCAAGAGCCTTCTTCAAAGAAAATTCATCCATGCCTAATACTCAAAGAATTATATGCCAAGAACAAAACACTGAGCTCATCATGATATGGACAAGTTACCAATGAGTAACTTGTTAACCAGGATGAATTTGTTCATATTAAGTGTCAGTAATTGAAGCTGATTTCTGTTTAATAGCAGGAAGAGAGGGAAGTTAAAATTGGTTGTGCTTTAGTTGTTCACATATGTGGTCTTAGGTTTTTAAACAATGCAAATAGCTTATCTGTTATGGAAAACATTGCTAACAGCCATATGAATGTTTTTGCACAATCTGCAAAACAACTTAGCATACTGCAACATTTCAAATCCAGAAATAGGCATGAAGATAAAACTACTGTATATGCTGATGTGTAAGTCTAGAAATTTTAGTTTAAGAAAACCGACCCCAATGAAACAAGTCAATGTATGTGCTATAGATTTTTGTTGTTTATTCATTCAGTCATTTCCGACTCTTTGTGATCTCATGGACCAGCCCACGCCAGAGCTCCCTGTCGGCCATCGCCACCCGCATCTCCTTCAAGGTCAAGCCAGTCACTTCAAGGATAACATCCATCCATCTTCCCCTTGGTCGGCCCCTCTCCTATTTTCCTTCCATTTTCCCCAGCCTCATTATCTTCTCCAAGCGTTCCAGTCTTCTCATTAAGTGGCCAAAGTACTTCATCTTTGCTATAGCGCCTTAACTCATATAAAAAAAGAAACCAACTCTGAAAAGAGTGGCAAAATACAGGTCTATCCTTAGATTGCTTAGAAGAAGAATCAACCCCATCTATTATTTTCTCTGCAGCATTGGTTTTGGCCTTTTTGAATGCATGGACAGGGAAATGATGGTGGCTGACCCTCTGAGATGGTGCTGGAATTGTCCCTGTCTGCAGAATGACTCCTTGATTTCTTTATAGGTCATATAAAAATCCACACACACACACACACACATACACCCTCGACTTATACACAACCATTTGTGGTACTAAAACCCCACAGCTCATCCAAGGGTCTTTTGGAAAGTCTTCATCATTACAAACTTGAGATTAAGCCAGGGTAATGAGCCTCCATTAGATGATCCTAATGGTTTTGTTAGGTTCCTCGCACCCCAAAAGCACTCTCTGTTCCTTATAGCTATTGTTTGAGCTCCAGAGTTCTGTGGTAGTATAGAATATACTACACCATTTTATGTGACCTTGATCCTATCCCTCAAAAAACAACAACAAATCTTCAATGTGTTGTCAAAGCCTTTCATGGCCGAAATCACTGGATTGCTGTGAGTTTTCTGGGTGGTATGACCATGTTCCAGAAGCATTATCTCCTGACGTTTCACTCGCGTCTATGGCAAGTTTCCTCAAAGGTTGTGAGGTTTGTTGGAAACTAGGTAAGTGAGGTGTATATATTGGTGGAATGTATTGTTGAAGGCTTTCATGGCCGGAATCACTGGGTTGTAAGTTTTTGGGGCTGTATGTCCATGTTCCAGAAGCATTCTCTCCTGACATTTTGCCTACATCTATGGCAGGCATTCTTAGAGGTTGTGAATATCCAGGGTGGGAGAAAGAACTCTTGTCTGTGTGAGGTTGTGAGGTCTGGTTTCTAACAGACCTCAAAACTATTGAGGATGCCTGCCATAAATGTAAGTGAAATGTCAGGAAAGAATGCTTCTGGAACATGGCAATACAGCCTGGAAAATTCACAGCAACTCACCTAAGCTCCAGTTTTATTGTAGATTTAGAAAATCATTATTAAGAAAGTAGATATGAAGTCTTAATGGTTAAGTTCTAAAACTTAAGTATTAAGTAGGAAAGCCAGGATGGTTCCTTCCTTGCTATGTTTTCTGGTAAGTAAAAACATTTCTTGATTCTCAAGTATACCGTTTCTGCCAGTTGACTACTGAAGCCCACCAGTGATGTTAATCAAATAGTACACTGGAGTCACAACTGCAGCAACTAGAAAACATTAGGGAGAGTCATTCACTGAGGACCAGAAAATCTCAGAGGGTATGGGTAAATGATGCCACAATGCATCTTGTCCTCCTTGAAAAATAATGAAAGTCTCTTTCTTATGCACTATCCTATTTATTAAATACAAAGAAAATAACAAGCAAGAACATCCAGTATTTTAAGGTGGTCCTGTCTGTACAGTGATGACTCAGATCTCCTGTACAGTGATGCCACTCAGAACTCCTCTTGTAAGGAGGCCAGGAGGCTCCTTCTTTTCTGTTTTTTTCCTGAAAAATAAAAACATTTCTAGTCTCATATGCTTTTAGGAATTACTATCATGGGCTTTTAAGGGTGTGTTATTTCACTGGTTTTCATTATTCTGTCATTTTATGCATTTTTTTCAAATGGTTTTAGTTTGACAGATTGTATAAACAGAACACAGACATTTGAATTATTTTTAAATGATGTATCAAACCATTTGAGAATGCATTAACAAACAGAACATTAAAGCCAACCACATATACATTTTACTGAAGGCAAACCAATAAAAATGCGGTCCATGCAGCATGGAAACAACAACTTCTAAGAAATATTGAGATGGAAGAACTGTAATGATAAGATTCGCAACTGATGAGACTGCCACATTTATTTGCTCAGCTTAGTAGTGCAACTCTGTCACCCTAAAGTGTTCCTCACATTGCTATGGCTGGAACCCTAGGTTGCTGCAATGGTTAAAATTGGGTATTGAATTAATAAGACAGGTTTCTTTTAGCTATACACTATGGCTAGTTTTGAATATTGGCCACTACAGCTATAACATGGAGCAATTCAGAGTATTGGGTAGCAAGAACAATATTTTGATAGCAGAAAATTGGTGATGGAATTGGACCACATCTTGGACTTACAAATTGTCTAACCCTATGATCACTAACTTAGTTTTTAAGGCTCTTATTTTTCACTTCATCCAAGACCACCATGAAGACAACTGCTGAAATATTTTGAATAGTTTACAGACCAAAGAACAACAGTTCAATCTTTATAGGATAACTATCAAGATAAAGTAAAGGTAAAAGTTTCTCCTTGACATTAAGTCTAGTCGTGTCCAACTCTGGGGTGCTGCTCATCTCCATTTCCAACCTGAAGAGCCAGCGTTGTCTGTAGACAACTCCTAGGTCAAGTGGCCAGCATGACTGCATGAGGTGCTGTTACCTTCCCACCAAAGTGGTACCCATTGATCTACTCACATTTACATGTTTTTGAACGGCTAGATTGGCAGGAGCTGGGGTTAACAGTGGGAGCTTACCCTGCTCCCCGGATTTGAACTGCCGATCTTTCGGTCAGCAAGTTCAGCAGCTCAGTGGTTTAACCTGCTGCGTCACTGTGGGCTCCTAACTATCAAGATAGATTATATAAATTCAATTCTGTAACAGTAATATTTTTCTCCCTCAAGACTGATAAAGGATGGCCTTTTGTATTTATTATCGCATATACAATCATATATACAGCTAAGTCAAAACAGTCACACTTTGTGGCAACACTAACAGTCTCCTTTGTTCCAGAGTTGTAGAATGGTGGCAAGGGAAAGCAGACAAAATCTTCCAGCCCTAAATCACCTATGATTCCAATGCCTTACTTCCTTCAGCCCATCTTCTTAGTTCTGCAGCTTTCCCTCCTATAACTACCACCTACTCCTGCACAATCACAGCGTAATGCACCAATATGATTCTAGCCTATGTCTTATAGCTAAACAGCAGGTCCTGGTTCAATGTGCATTTCACTCTCTTCACATTCAGCAGGATCTGCACTCACAGAGCCTCGTATCTGCAAAAAGCTAAAACTAAAAATACATATAGAAGACATGAACAGAGAAAGTAAATCTCTCATTGGTTTATGTATGGTCCCACTAACATCACTTACTTAGACCAGTTCCATTGAACATTTGGATCCCAAAGAGTTTCCCATATTATACTTTGGTGGCACATACCAAAGAGGCCTAGGGTACAAAGCTTAGAGAACACCAAGGGGGAATATAATCTGAAACATGTAAACATTAAAAAATATGGGTTATGCCTTGATCTGCTCACTCTCAACTCCGATAGATCTAGAAAAAATGTTGGTTTTTCTCCTGCCCTTCTTATGTACACACTGTCAAATTCAGACTTTCAGAGTTATGGTATAAATTACACATTGGTTTTCTTTTATGTGGGAATCTGTATTTTAAAAAAGAAGTAATCAATTTTCTTGGAAAAGGGTAAGGGGAAGCAACTAACCTGAATATGAATACAGATTTTTATGCTCACAGAAGCATAAGTTGTTAAATTAGAGGCATCAGAGCTGCAAAGACATCTTTTGGCGAAATAATCACTTTTTAAAGGAAATCAACAATGGTTCATACTTACACTTCTGTGGCTATGAATCCAGTGAGTTCAGATAGGAGGAGAAACAGTATGAAGAAGCAGCAGCACACAGAGACTAGGGAAAAAAACACAAGCAGATGAAGTTTAGTTCCAGTCTGTTAATACAAAGTGTTGAAGATATCCCTACTGCATTCCTATACTTCACATTGACTCCACAATTGTCCTTCCCTCTCTCAGTTGCTCTTGGATGTTTTGAGGAAAACATCAATCAGGCAAGACCTTCACCTGCCACTCCACTTTAACTGCTTTTAGTGCACCCTACGGACCTTTGAAGTTTGTAACCTGGGAGGGCATATGAACTTTCTGGCTGAAAATTGTAAATGTAGGTTGTGCTAGGTTTTTTGGGCTGTATGGCCATGTTCTACAAGTATTATCTCCTGACATTTTACCTGCATCTATGGAAAGCATCCTCACAACACCTGAGCATGCTTGCCACAGATGCAGGTCATGAGAGAATGCTTCTAGAACATGGCCATACAGCCCAAAAAACCTAGAACAACCCAGTGATTCCGGCCATGAGAGCCTTTGACAATACATCGTAAATGTATCTCTCTAAATAGGGATTCCACAGGATGGAACCATAGTACTTAAAGAGGAATCATAGTGATACACATATGTAATGTGAACAGGCCCCAGATTTGCATTCTTTGTTCTCATGTGGTTATGATCGGTAAAGAGAAAGAGTATCATCATGCTGGAAAGAAACAACAATTTGAAATGTCCAAGGGTTCTTTGCAAACTGAATTCTTCTGCCTTGCTCCCAGGACACTTTCCCTTACTTGTTACAGAAAGCAAGTATCACAATGTAAAAGTATCCCCATTTCTGCTGCACAGCTCAAGGTGGCTCGCTTGAGAGTTCAAAAACAGTAGTACATTTGGATCCCATTCCGGTTCCTAAGTACAAAGACACAGAAATCTCCCTTTCCTGTGTTAAGTCAATATAAACAAGCTGCTAGCAATTGTTCCATAGAGTAGCATGGAAATGGGTGGTCATTTAAAATGGCACTAAATACAGTATCAAAAACTGAAACCACAAATTAGGAGTGGGAAATATTGCATTAAAAGTTCTAAATGAAAAATCACCCTCTTCTACCATCCCGATTTTCCTCAAAGTGAGCACAGATAGGATCTCTTGATTCCATCCCTTCACAACAGTCTTGTGCGGGAGGTTAGACTGAGAGATAGAAATATACTCCAAATTGTCCAGTGAGATTCATGATTTAGCAGGGTCCATATACACCAGTGCCCTAAGTACACCTTTTAAAAATGGTATGGATTTGACACAGGTATGAATTTGACTCACCAAGCAGTTGAAGCCATCACATCACCATCCCTTCACAGTGGGTACTGCTTTTATTTTCCCTTTTTTCTAATTTGTTTATGTATTGCTAAAACATCTTTCTAGGTTTGTTTGAAATTTTTACAAAAATTATGAAAGCAAAATACTGCTTTAAGGTGACCCAACTTTCTCTCTTCGTAATGCCTTCCACACACATACACAAATAAGGGATTTCTACCTTTCTACCTGCTGAACACTTGCCAAATCTAATCCAGTATCCCTTTCCTTAAATGTCACTATTATGTTGGAGCAGTAAGAGTTTAGCACAGAAAACAGTTCCTACAATTGCTGTCTGGAAATCTCTACCCTGCCCACTTGTTAAAGCCACAAAGGAAGGGCAGATGAGAATCTTAAAAAATAGTAAAATACCAGAAGTACAGCACATTCATCAAAATAATCTTTGGATATCTTCCAGTAATATAATAAAACAACAAAATACTGTAATTGATCAATGAAAGCAACAGAGAATATTATAATCAGGTGTTCTACTCCCCCCCTTCTCATGTCTTGAAATGGTTGTGAATCTGCTTTTTTGACAGGAGGACCTGGTTTTCAGAGAGCCAGTGTAGTGGTTTAGGGGTTGAACTAGGACTCTGTAGAGACCAGGATTTGAATCCCTGCTCAGTCATGAAACTAATTTGGTGACCCTGGGCAAATCATATTTTCTTAGCCTGAGGAAGACAATGGCAAGCCTCTTCTGACCCAATCTTACTAAGAAAACCTTGTAAAATGTTTCCATTAAAGTTTGGATATAACAGAACAACTTGAAGGCACACAACATTAACAAATCTGGTTTTGAAATTGTGTTGTGACCCATTTTGCATTTCAGTACTGGGAGAAAGTCAGAAGAGACAATTTAAAAATGAAAAATGAAACAAAATAGAAGAAAATTACATTTGTTGCTTTTTTTTCTAAAATGAAGAATAAAAACTGAAACTCTTTTTGAAACTTTCTCATGTCGCAGTTTACCAAAGATGCTACAACATGAAGTTCACAGCAATTCTGCACTCAATATATATTAACTCCTGATTTGGATTTTGCCAAGCTTTGCTGAAAAAAAAAACCCCTTGCAATCTCTACTTTTCTGATTGGCTTTGGTATAATATTAGTTTAATACAGCTATCCCTGAAAGAAAGCTTGAATGTATTTAAAATGTCATCACCAAAGCAATGGTCTGCTGTGTGTGAAGGATACAGAATGAGATGCTGGGTGGGGCAAAATAGTAAGAGGCCCCGTCATGAGCAGAAGGAACAGATTGGTATTTACTGATGAACTAAAGCAAACATTCTGTACATACTAACTCTATGCTGAATCACAACAAATAGGCAGGAAAGAAAGATACCTTAAACCACAAACTAACAGTATGGGGTAGCGGCTAAGGAGCAAATGACCTTATTTGTTTTTTCTTCAGTCACGATGACAGAACATTTTAACATCCCTCCTTGTCATTGCAGTTACAGCCTCCTTTCCTGGACTATGTTCTATGTATCATCTCAGACACACTGCTTTTAAACAGAATAAGACTGGAAAAAAAGAAGGGCATAGCTATTCACTTCAATGGACCATATTAAGATTTTTTTTCTAAGGGTGCCAATCCCTCAAGATGCAGAATGACATTGTGTTCTATCTGTTTGTCACTGATTTACCACTTAAGAAGAAAAGATCTAGGACACAGGTGGGCAACTACTCTGTGCCTACAATTCAGTATTGACTGATGGCTTCATATCAAAGGAGATAGGAGCTCCCAGTGGTACAATGGGTTAGACCCTTGTGCTGGCAGGACTGAAGACCGACAGGCTAGAGGTTCGAATCTGGGGAGAGCATGGATGAGCTCCCTCTGTCAGCTCCAGCTCCCCATGTGGGGACATGAGAGAAGCCTCCCGCAACGATGGTAAAACATCAAAACATCAAGGCATCCCCTGGGCAATGTCCTTGCAGACAGTCAATTCTCTCACACCAGAAGTGACTTGCCGCTCCTGACATTAAAAAATCAAAGGAGATTTGCCTTCCCAAGAAGCTGAGAAAATGTGGCTTTCCCAGTATCATTCAGTGGATTTCCATGGCTGAGTGGTTTCTCTGATTTCAAGCTGAACACTCATGTTACTATGCGACACATAGTTGTTGCCCTCCAGGAGTTGATGGATTGTAACTCTCAGCAGTTTTGGCTAGCATTCCCAGTGGTGAGGGATTGCGATAGCTACAGGCCAACAAATTCTGGATGTCCACAGTTTGATCTACAATCAGTGCCTGGAGCAAGCTGTGATCTTGGGCCACTTTTACTGCCATCTGACTCACTCATAGTTATGCTGATGCTCATGCCACTCACCTCTGTTGGAAATCTGACAGGTGGCTAAAGGAAGAGGAAGTGCACTGCTCATGGCCTGGGCTTCCCCTCTTTACTATATCCCCCTTAATGTTAACTCCAGAATTGAAACCAAAGGACCTCCTAATCACTCAAAAGGCAGATCAGGGAAAATGGTTTCTGGATTGTACTAAATAGGGTTACATCCCCTCATGTTGACAAACTCCTGGGTTTAATCTTGGATCTAACAGCTTGGGCCCTGTGGTGGCTGGGTGAGTAAAGCAAGTGCACCAGCTACACCATTTCCTTGAGATTTCTAATGTGGCCACAGTGACACATTACTTACATTCTGTTAGGATCACTGACTTGCACTCTATGTGCGCCTTTGAAGAATGTTTAGAAACTTTAGTTGGCCCAAAGAACTACAGACAAACTTTTGACAAGGGTTGGTTACAGGGAGTACAGAACTCTCTTGTTCAAGTAGCTCTGCTGACTGGTAGTCTAATTTGCAAGCACAATTCAGACTGTGGGGTCTGACCTATAATGCTCTAGAAGGCTTTGGCCCAGTTGCTTCTGAATCAGAAAAACCTGTACAGGCTCCAGAAGAGGCCTTTAACTCAGTCCCACCATCTGTACAGCCATGTCTGGATATGCGACAGGGCCTTCATAGTGACCTCTTCCAGGAACTATAACTCCTTTCCTAACTAGATTGAATGAGCACTTCCTTGCTATCCCTCTGTGGGGTGTAACATTGCACATAACTGAATACGTAATGCCACACCACATATGTAGTTTTCTGTCGCCACTTTAATACCTGGGACGTACTCTGTTTCTGTCCTTTTACAGATGCCTTTCTTCTTGACTCAGTGAGGGGAAAAAGAATTCCCTTTCTAAATCCCTCTACCACCTTGTACTGCTGCAGTTTCCCTTTTAAACTGGCTGGGGCTTTCTTGTGAGCTGTTAAACCTTTGTGCTTTATATCACATGCTTGAGACACTCCAGTAAGCAACAAAGTAATAAAGTTTATTTATAGCTTCTGGTTCCAATGCTTTATGGTTACATTTGTGTTTTGTTACAGTCTCGAGTCTTACATTCAGTATCATTCACTCAGTTAACTTTTCTTATGAAACCCTCACTGTCTCACATCAACAACTATGTTACTTTCTTCATATTCCCTTGGCTGAACTATATTCTGACTTAGGCCACACTGGCGCCTTCTTATTCTTCCTTAAACCTTGAGCTCTATTTTCCCGACTGTTTCTCTCTAACCGAGGTTTCTAACTCTACCCCACTTTTTTTAACTGACAAACTCTAACTGCTTCTTTCAAACTTGATTCCGCCCCTTTAGAATGTTCAGTTCTGTAACTGCCATTCTGGCTCAGCGGCCTTTTCAAATCTTGGCATACTCTCATCTGCATACGACCAATCGGCTTCACATATGCAAATTAATCCTGCCTTCACTGTTGCTACCCTATTTGAGCTCATTCTTCCCTATCAGCCATATTGTAACGTAGAGCTACACACCAAAAATACAACATAGATAATAAAATTCACTACACCCTCCCTCAGAAGGAAGGACTTTTTTTCTTACTCCAATTACATTTCAGGATCTGGATGATTTTTTAAAAGGACTATCAGTAGGGTATCATATTGGTCTTTAGAACTGTTTTATTCTTTTTTTAGTGTGTCTTTTATATAGTGTAATATTATTGATAGTTTAATTGCATTCTAATGATAATATTTTACTTACTTACTTAGGCGATCCCTTGTTGTCCAAGTAGGATAATCCTCCAGAGTGGGTCAGTAGGTGACTGTGGAGCCCTATTCTTGATCTGCATTGTCTCCTGCAGTGAGGGCATTGGTTTCCAGGTGGAAGGCGGTCTCGGTCGGGGTTGGCTTGATGCGCCTTCCTCTTGGCACATTTTTCTCTTTCACCCTCCATTCGTGCCTCTTCAAATTCTGCAGCACCGCTGATCACAACTGACTACCAGCTGGAGTACTCACAGGCCAGGGCTTTCCAGTTCTCGGTGTCTATGCCAGAGTTTTAAGGTTGGCTTTGAGCCCATCTTTAAGTCTCTTTTCCTGTCCACAAACATTCCATTTTCCATTCTTGAGTTCGGAGTAGAACAACTGCTTTGGGATACGGTGGTCAGGCATCCGGACAACGTGGCCGGTCCAGCAGAGTTGATGGCGGAGCTTCTCGTATGCTTCTGCAAAGGTGTTTAGGGTGGCTTGTAGTTCTTCTTCTGAATGCGCACAGACGACATTGTCATCAGCATACTGGAGTTCTATAACAGATGTTGTTGTAACCTTGGTTTTGGCTTTCAGTCTGCTGAGGTTAAACAGCTTGTCATCTGTCTGATAGATGATTTCCACTCCGGTGGGAAGCTTCCCATCAACAAGGTGAAGTATCATAGAGATGAAGATGGAGAATAGAGTTGGGGCAATAACAATTGACACCTGATTCCACCTTAAATAGGTCACTTTGGGAGCCACTGCTGTCCAAGACTGTTGCCATCATGTCATCATGGAGGAGCTGCAGCATGTTCACAAATTTGTTAGGGCACCCGATTTTTTGGAGGATGGTCCAGAGAGCGCTGCGATTCACTGTGTCAAATGCCTTTGCAATGTCAATGAATGCCATGTACAGAGGTTGATTTTGTTCCCTGCATTTGGAGCTGTCGTGCAGTGAAGATCATGTCCACAGTTCCTCTGGAGGGGCGGAAGCCATTCTTGGATTCTGGGAGGGTGTCTTCTGAGAGAGGTAGAAGTTAGCTTGCAAGGATTCTTGTGAGGATTTTTCCAGCTGAGGTTAGAAGGGAGATACCTTGATATTTTCCGCAGTCTGTTCTTTCCCCCTTTTTGAAGAGGGTGATGATGGTGGCATCCTTGAAATCTGTTGGGATTTTCTCCGTCACCCACACTTTTTCTATGAGGTAGTGGAGTTGTTGTGTCAACTCGGGTCCTCCCTCTTTAAAGATTTTATATGTTTTCATTTATAGCAGATCTCTTTTTAATATCTAAGAATCCTTGAATACTGATATAAGGCAAAAAAACCAACACCTTACGATTAATTATGATAATAATAAGTATAATTATTTAACAGTTATTTTTTATTTGTGTGTTTCAAAAATTATAGGCATAACACAGTTCTCTCCTTCCCAGTTGGAGCATGGGGACAGAGTGTCTGCCTCTGTAGCCAAGAAGTGGAGGTTGAAGGGAAAGCAGGAAAGGAAAATGCTTCTGATCCCATGAAATTCTGTCTCTTCCTTGCCAGATTTAAAAACTCTTATTAACACAACTTCTCTCTTGTATTGATCATCGTACAGAAAGCATAAAGTTGTTGAACTGCCCAATAGCTTGCATTTTGTACATTTTCCCTCTATCCCAAGCTACTATCCCACTGACTGCTCACTCTCCCTCTGTGCAGGCAAGTGAATGTGCGTGATTCCCACAGTTAGAGTATTCTGATTTGTTCTAGTTGTACTTTAAAACGTTATTTGCATCTGACTAACTCTGCCAGAATGAGGGTGGAGACGTACATTCAATGTGCATTAGAAAATATATCAAACATACCAAAAATCCCAAGAGCACAAATCTTTTGTTCTGACAATAAATGCTTCATTTTATAAATATGCATTGCTCATGAGACTATTGTATGTTTCTTTCATGAACTGAATGACATTCATGTGGGAGTCCTAGGAAGCCTTCTACTTTGGCAACCATTAGATCCCAGCTTACTTAGTTCTAACAAGATTTCTCTATTGCATATATGATTACTACTATTAATATTCTAAAAGAGACAGCTATTGTTGTAACAGCAACTCCACAGATACAGTACCCTCCGCCAACAAATTATCTAGTGTAGGGTTGGGCAACTGTGTCTCTCCACTTGTCGTAACTTACAGACTCCTTCACAATTGGCTATACGGAATAGAGCTTATGGGGGTCATAGGCCAAAAATGTGTAGAGCTTTTAAGTAGTGTGCAGAAGGCCAACATTATCCCTGGTTTAGTAGCATCTTAAAGACTAGTAAGTTGAATTTACTTTTATGGACTGCAGTCCACTCCATCAGATGTATGGAGTGTTGTCTCAACTGGCAGATATGTATACACATGCTTGGGGGAACTTAAATGCAGGTAAGGTCAAGAGGGAACTTAAATGCAGTTATTACCTTAAGAGTTGTCATTAACGAAGAGTATTCAGGAGGTAACATGAATAGCCCTCTTTCACCCAAATATGGGTATAAATGTGAGGAAACAGCCCATGTATCTGATGAAATGGCTATAATCCACAAACCATATGTCAAATAACACTAGTTGGTCTTTGATGAGCCATAGCTTGTTTTCTGCTTCCATGGAGACTAGGACGAGGAACAACGGCTTCAAACTACAAGAAAGGAGATTCCACCTGAACATGAGGAAGAACTTCCTGACTGTGAGAGCCGTTCAGCAGTGGAACTCTCTGCCCCAGAGTGTGGTGGAGGCTCCTTCTTTGGAAGCTTTTAAACAGAGGCTGGATGGCCATCTGTCAGGGGTGATTTGAATGCAATATTCCTGCTTCTTGGCAAGGGGTTGGACTGGATGGCCCATGAGGTCTCTTCCAACTCTTTGATTCTATGATTCTATTTTGCTGAAATACACAGCTAATCACAATAGAAATGTTCATTTATGCTTTAAGTTGAGTGAATTGAAGCCAGAATTGTAGCAGCTCTTCCTTTTTCTATGACATTTTCTTCATTAAACATCCACTAATTCAAGCTTTTATGCAACTACCAGCCTGAGTTTCCACCCATTTTATCTATTTCGCATTCTAATCCTTTCAGCAAAACTGACAAGACTCCAATTTTCTGGGTTATTTGTAAGCCATGTACTTTAATGTGCCATTTCCCTCACATATCATCAAAACTATATTTAATATGTGCCTAAAACAGAACTCGTTAAGGCATAGAGACAGGTGTTGCCCTTGTGTGATGCTGGTGGCATATGCCAAAATATAACACAAAACCACAAAGAAAAAAGAAATATAAAAAATCATGGTGGGCTAGCAATTTAATACCCTTCACAAGTCACATAGCACATTATGAGTTTCAGAGTCTGAAATCACATAGAAAGCAAACACTATGTCTTCAGGAATTAACTTCCTGAAGAAATGTACACCCAGTGCCCCTCAAGTCATTGGAATAGCCCGAAGTTGCTGTGAATGTCCTCGAAAAGAAACTTACAAAGATTAATTTCAGCTAAAGAAATACTTCATTCATAATATTCTAATTTGTGCTAGTTTTTTTCTCTCCCCAAAGCATATAATGAAAAGGAAGATGCCCTCAAAGCATAAAAGGATTCATGAGGAAGAAAAGTCACTTTATAGTGACTGACCCTCATAAATCCAGAGGAAGAAGGAACTAAAAGGCACGTAGCGACATTCTTTGGGGACTTTGTCTATATACCTAACTGAATGCAGGGATTGTTTGAGGCTGGTTGGAAGCAAAAACAAACCAGTTCAAAGCAGCACGAACTTGTTCATCAGGATCTTTGCAACTCACCACTGCCAAGATCAAAAAGATTGGGTCTCCAATCTTGGCAGCAATAAAACATGAAAAAATGACACTCTTTCTTGAATAAAGGCCTGGCAAAACACCAATACCATGTTATGCATGACACTATCCTTGTCCCTTTCTGAGCTCTTTTTACATGTCTACTATCCCATAGTCCTCTGCTCAATTTCTCCTTAGGGAGGGCTCTTTCTCCTCAGAATGCAATACCAGTCTGGGTCAAAGTTTGTTTTCTCAGGACTGAGGAAAACATCACATCTTTCTGACACTTACCTTCCCATCACCTCTCCATCTTGTAAGAATGTTATTTCCACTGATAAAACCAGAAAGCATATATATATATATATATATATATATATATATATATATATATATATCGGGACCAAACTAGATGAAATGGGCTACTATCCTTTTATCTGTCATGCATATCTGAAATTATTTTACTGGGGGGGGGGGGGTTCTAATATTTTACATAAAAAGGAATATGTGAGAGAGGGCTAAAAGAAATTCCTCAGAATAATGGAAGCATAGTGGTAAATTACATAGGGTTTTGCTCCTTTTGAAAGAAAAGTGTTTTGCTCATGCCAGGGACAGATCCCTGTCACAATATGAACACGTAGCTATTTCACATGTCAAAGGGAAAGAAAAATGAATAAAACACATGTAGTTCCCCATCACGGACAGTATATCATGAGTGAAAGACTACAGTTCTATTGACTTAAGTTTTAAGGCACTTAGCAAAGCAACTGATTTAGCTTTAAGATGACTTTGGGGAGAAAGGGCTGAGCACATTTGTTTTAATAATAAATTAGCTCTAGTAGGGTGCCACAAATACTCCAATGTGTCAGAACCTTCAGCTAAAGAAATACCTAATCCATAGCAAGGAAATAGGAAAGAGAAGCCGTATGTTCCTAAGTTAAGGGACAAGACTAATAGGAAGTTATTTTGGTTGCTTCATAGGAGAGGACACATTGTTATTTTTAAAGTAAAGACCACTCAGAGGCAGTGTACCTGCTAACTTCTTCAAGACAGGGAAAAGGTAAGAAGAAAATCTTATGTACCTGACTATTTGTTCTTTCTGGTTCAGGACAACAACTCCAGGAATAGAACACAAGTTGCATCCAGCAGATTTATTGATTTATTTGTCGTGTCAGATGCATAAGATCCAGCAGATGCATAAGACGGACACATAATGTACAACTTCCTTTAACTGATCATTTCATATGAACCAATTTTGTCTACTTTGCACAAACATATTGTTCTTTCAGCAGCACATCTATACAATGCTCTAGATGAGCAGAAATGAAAAGATAAGGACACAAACACTTCATTGCAACATTGAATATCACTGTGGGAGTGAGCATGCTACAGTGTTCTCACAAGGACAATGAGCATCAGCTCAGACCAGTTTGAGACAAATCAGCCTACACAGCATTATCACAATTTATTATCCCTTACAGGGGTTGCAATAAAGGATTTGTGGGTCAAGGATCCCAAGGACACAACATGTTTAGCCAGCTTTTCAACCCAGGCTGCAAAAGGCAACTCTTCTAAATGTGCAACAAATGGTTTTGTAATGGGAAACTGCTAATAGCATATTGCCTTAATATAACTCCAGGGCACATCTACACTTTGTAATCTCTGCAGAGCTATAAAACTGAGTTCTACTAATAATCCAAATTAGAAGAGATCAATTGAATCAACTGGATTTACAAAAATGCCATGTCACCATTCAACCATTGCTTCAATGAACTGACTACAGTTGAAGCAAGCAACTGATCCAAAATCTAGTAAATGCTCTGAGAAGACAAAAAATCTGGAAGAGATGCAGGGAAGGGCAACACAAGAATTAAAAAGCTAGAGCAGTAATTCTCAAACTCTAGTCCAGTGGTTCTCAACCTGGGGTCCCCAGATGTTTTTGGCCTACAATTCCCAGAAATCCTAACAGCTGGTAAACTGGCTGAGATTTCTGGGAGTTGTAGGCCAAAAACATCTGGGGACCCAAGGTTGAGAAGCATTGCCTAGTCCTTCAGGTGTTTTGGACGTCAGCTCCCAGAAGTCTCAGTTGCTTTGGCCAATGGTCAAGGACTATGGAGCTTAAGTCCAAAACACTTGGAAGACCAAAATTTGGGAAACACTGGGATAGAGGAAGTTCCCTATAAGAAAATACTAAAATATTTGAGATTTTTTAACTTTTTTAGAAAAAAGCAAATAAAGGGACACATATAATAACAGTATACAATTATGTATGTTGTGGGGGGAAATAAATAGGGATGAGTTTCATATATATACTGTATGGTAATTCTAAAAATTAAAATCAACTGGCACAGCTAAATTATCAGAAACTAAACAAAGTACTTTTTCACGTAGCTCAGAGTTAAATTACGGAGTTCATTTGCGCAAGATATAGTAGCGACTGTTAACTTAGACTGCCTTAAGAATGTGAACAAATTAGTGTAGGACATGCCTACTCCACTTGTCAACTGTCAGTAGTGCCAAATGCTAAAGGTAGCCATAGCCCTCAACAAACAAAAAACAAAAATGACTCCGGAGTTATTGCTGAACACACTGAAGGGGATCAATTCCTCAGTACATCACACAAAATACATGATGTAAATCTTGACTGAAGATTGACTTGAGGAATGCATGAACTTATTTTTTTTGGGGGGGGGGGGTGTACTGAGACACCTAAATATGGTAGAAGAACAATGTTTGATACAGATTCAATGTTGACAAAATTTAGCACTTTTATTGCATCAAGAACCTCTGGCATTTTCTATACCTAAGACAATGTTTTAGTCTTTTAAAGGAAAGAGTAAGGGCTATAACAGGGAAGCATACCTTGTGCTTTATCACATCCTTAAACAATGATAATCACTATCACTCTGAATGGAAGAGGGGAATCTATGCAAAGCATATGGTAGAAAACTTGTGTAAGAGGATCTACTTGGTCAGTGACCATGCAAATTGGGGGCACCTGGCAGTCCAATAAAGTAACATTTCCAAACTTTGCATATTAAGATTTCAATGTAGAACACAGTACCCCTCCTTTGATTACAGTCTCCTGTGCCATTCTATAAGGAGGTGCTGAGATTTATGGGGCTTTGGGAGAGTGGCCTCAGTGAAAAATGCTGGGGTAGTCCTGGTGCTGTGCAAAAGGACGTAGCCTAAATCAATGCCAGGATACTCTCAAAAGCCACATATATGGATTACATATCTTAATAGTGAATTGTGTCAATTTGCTTCTTTTATTGTAAAAGTACCCTAGGACAGGGTTGAAAATAAGTGTTTCAAAGAAATAGCATGTGTTAGAATATGCCTGGACTCCTCGACAGTATTTTTGCAAAATGTTGTCATGGGTATGTACAACACATCCGCATGAAGTAATTATTACACTGTGGGACTGACAGAACAGCTGTCTGGGCAGCTTGCCGTTGTCAATATGTCATATAGCTCATGCAGTTGGGATGCTAACTTTGTCACATGCCAGGGCATATGTCACGGCAGACTTCATACCCAAACATGGGCAGATTGGCACAGTGATACTTAGCAATCTTAGCACAGCTACTAGGAGACACTAAACAGTTCAGAAGAAAACCTGGAAGGCATTCGACAGTTGACATGGGTAAGATAATAAAACTGAAAAGGTTCCTTAGTGCCAATGATTTCCTGACTCAGGACGTGCCAAAGTCTATAGGAAGCTGATGTTAACAGGAAGCACTATCAAAACTGCACAGTATTACTTCTGAAAAAGCTATATGGGACCTGCTCACTTATATTACAGGCCAGGGCTATTTTGGACTACACTGTGGTAAATGAGAAGGGTCCTCCTTCTTGTATACTGTACAACAGAGCAGCTCTTTGGACACCACTCTGTACCTCCAGATTACCAACTGGCCATAGGGATGAGTCAGGGTTTGTCACTGCACAACAGGAGGAGAAAGAACGGCCTTCACTCCCTGGTGGAAAGATAGAATGTATTACTTTTTCCACAGCTGTTCAATGGCAGCTCCCAGAAACTAGGCACACTCCTACAGTCACACACTGAAAAATGATCCTTACTTGGACAATCCTTCTTTTGAAAGTTCCCAGATCAGTTTTTCTGAGGGAAAAAAAGATAAAGCACAATGTTCCTACGCATCTTGCTTCTTTGCTGAACAGCCAGAACACCTTTGCTAATGGCCCTTATTAATCAGAATGAATGGACAATAACCACTCCTCTTTGTTCATGCGATCTAGATATTTGAGGACTACATGAGTACAACACTCCAACTCCCTTCCTTATGAAATTTGTCTTTTAAACCTTTCATCTTCTGCTACCTTTACCATTTGTCTTCAGTTTCTCTTTACCCTCCTTGAATTGTTCTTCTAAAACTGAATCCAGAATTCAGTACCTTCTTTGGGACAAACATAAGATACAAAATTAATGTGGGACTAAAAAATAACAACAGGTCACACACTTGTTCTTTTTCCTGACTTACCTGAGCAAAGAAAAAAAAGGCAATGCACTGAGGATTAAACTGCAGAGATCAGAGGGATCCTCAGTAACATACTGGTCTTGCAAATGAACAACAGACTAAAAACCACTTACACAAAGTTCAACAGGTTCTTTCAACAAGGAAAGACACCAAAGGATCACAGTTCCTCTTGTAATCAAGACAAGATATGGGATTTTCCCTTCCTTCAGCACAAAAAGTCCAAAGTACATAGATGCTGCTGTCCCTTGAACAAGCATGTTTGGCATACATTGGCACTAGATATAATTCTGGCATTTGTCAAGTGGGCACGTTAATGGAAATTTGCCACTTTTCATACTGCTCCCTTCCACTCCTCAAAACTACTGTGAACAACTGCAACAAGGTGACAGCAGTAATCTGAAGACTACATGGCAAAATGAGGAAAGGTAGTAGACCGTGACATGCTGAACTAAAACAGTTTATCACCACTTAATATTCAGTAAGGGCGTCTCATATATGATCAAATACCTTCTCTCAGTTACTTCGTATTGATGTTAACTAATGCAGGAAAACTTCAGTTCTAGTGATGTGACACTGTCCACATCAAAAGGATATACAAGGTCAGTGTCCCAAAAGAAACAGGGCTTCCCTTACTCAAAGGAAGCTAGAGTGCAACAAGGCAGGAAAGCAATATTAGGCATCTAATTACAGGTTTGAAAGGATCTACCCAATGACTCTACGGAGCACATTCACTAGCAGTGACGATGTGAAATTGTATTACTCAACCGACAAGCGTCAGTCTTGAAAAGAAGAAAGACAGGAAGGAAGGAGGCGAGCACCAAGTAAAAAGATTATATCAACTCCTAACTATGCAAACGTGCTGACATAGTAGACTGAGGATAAAGGTGGCCTCTGTTCACTGCTTTTTAGCAATTGGTGGATAACTACCTTTATTCAATTTATTTTCTACCTTGAGTTTGATCTCCTGGAAGCAACTGTCTATGCTTTCACTATTGTACCCACTGCCCTAACCTGGGACAGAAAGATTTAGCAAAGGTCAAACAGCATGGCAGCACCTAGCATGGTCTCCCAGGTTAGAGATCATGGTGTTCTCTGAAGTTCCCAAAATAGAGCATCCCCTTCATCCGCAATACCATTTGGTACAAACCACAGCAAGCTGTGACATCACAGCCAAACAGATTTACTGATCCTTTGAACAGGGATGGGAAAAAAAATCTGCCAATCATGTTTTCTCCCACCATTCATTTATCAGAATCATCATATTCTTTCCATTTTAAATATAAATGTATTTATTTATGTTTAAAAGTTCAGCTGTGTTCACTTGTCAAAGTTAGTTATTTCTGCTAGAAAAGGATGGATTTGTACCTGCCTGTTATGTACCTGTTTAAGATGACAAGCTTCTCCCCCAAAAAGGGGAAACTAAGTACTAACATGATTGAATCCACAAGGACTCAAACCCAGAGCTAAGTATGCACACTCTTGAGAAAATGTGTCAGCTTTGATTTCATTCACATTCCATTTTGTAAAAATTCTTAATCCTTTTCATTTCATAGACAGACAGGCAGACAGACAGATAGATAGATAAAGATATATAAAAAGAATTGTTTTGAATTTTTGAAGTTTTATCCAAAATGTAGTGAAACAAAAATTTTGCCCATCTCTATTTCTGAAACAAAAGCATATTGTTTCAAATGAGGAGCCAAAAGAACTCTTACTGTAGTCTGAAATGCTCAAAAAGGAAAGACGTTTACACAGATACTTACTAATTGCTCCTGTAAATGTTGGCTGCGTAAGGTCTTTTGGCACCTTCCTGTAGATGTCAAACCTGGAAAACAGACCAAAAAAGAAATGACAAATGCTATAAAACAAATGGAGCCATTTCAGTATTCCGAGTTCATAATGCTAAATGACGCCATGGATTTTTCCACTAAGGTTGCCAATAACATTATTTTTCATTTTACACCAGAGTGCAAAAAACATAAATTTTCATTCAGTTATGTAAGGGACTTGATTTTCTTTATGATTGCACCTAGCTAAAAGATCAGTCAAATTAGACGGATAGGTTGAGGAAAAAGATGGAGAGAAGCAGGAAGGGAAAAAAAACCCCAGTTATTTTCTCTACTTCTCCAACACACCAGAAATCTCTGAAACTCTGGTCCAGGAATGCATCCCATTTTGCCCTACAGAAATCAACGGAAGTAACTGAGAACACTCAATGTTAGTCTCACTCTGATAGTCTTCATTCACTTTTAATCATCATGCCCAGATTCCTATTTCTTTACTACCTGCATGAAGATAAACCCATTTGACCTCTATTATACCAGTACAGATGTACATGAAAGTGCTTCAATACTAGCAAATAAATAAATAAATAAATAAATGCACAAAATGCTAGCATAGTTATCACCCTGACATAACCGCTGGACTGGCCACGTTGTCCGGATGCCCGACCACTGTCTCCCAAAGTAGCTGCTCTACTATAAACTCAAGAACGGAAAACGGAATGTTGGGGGACAGGAAAAGAGATTTCAAGATGGGCTCAAGGCCAACCTTAAAAACTCTGGCATAGACACTGAGAACTGGGAAGCCCTGGCCCTTGAGCACTCCAGCTGGAGGTCAGCTATGACCAGCAGTGCTGTAGAATATGAAGAGGAACGAATGGAGGGCGAAAGAGAGAAACATGCCAAGAGGAAAGCACATCAAGCCAACCCCGACCGAGACCGCTTTCCACCTGGAAACCAATGCCCTCACTGTGGGAGAAGATGCAGATCGAGAATAGGACTCCACAGTCACCTGTGGACCCACCGCCAGTACACTGATCCTGGAAGTACACTGATCCCTCAGACAATGAGGGGTCGCCTAAGTAAGTAAGTACTAGCTTGGTATGTGGAAGATTTTATATCAAGAAACATTCTGACATGTAAATCCATGTAGTCCAAAATGGTACAGGTTCAATATCTCATTTGCAGAGTGTGAATACTAGATTTTAATTAGTCAAATAGCAGTGCAAGAAAGAAAATAACGAAATGGCAAGATTGACTGCAGTTGTTAGGAATTATTATTTATACAACAACCCTAGAATATGTACTGTCCTGAAAAGTATCAAACCTAAAAGAGAGAAAAAGTCTCAATTGTGAAGGCATTATAACCTACATTTCCCCTCTGTGAGGACCCAAAAGACAGAATGGAAGACCAGTGGATTAAAAGAAAAACAAAATATGTAGTTATATGAACTATGGTACATTTAATTTATGTCTGAAGTTAAGCCAAAAGCTCAATACGTTTTATGGAGTAGCGCATAAGAGTTCTGACAGGTGCACATCAGTCCGTTTTAACACAAAGATAGGATCCGAAGACTGGCCACCCTCCCTCTGTAACACAGACCTATGTCAATAGAGTATAGGGCTATTTTCCAAAGGTTCCACAAAAAGTTTTTTCTGCATTCTTTCATCCTAAAGTCACTAAAGCCATAAGAAAGAAACAGCTTCATATTGCAGTCTCTCCAAAACAGAGCCCATTGCAACACCCTATCAGACTATTCTGGGTACTCTTTTTCATGTTTCTACCCTTAGAGCTCAGAGATCTAAGTCTGGAAAGAATTTCAGAGGAAATAACTGGCAAAATCACCTCTGAGCATTCCTTGCTGAAGAAAATAATAAAATTCATGCAGTCACCATAAGTCTACAGGTGACTTGAAGGCACACAGACATAGACTGATAACAATGCTACTTGTTGAAACTTACATATAAATGTGTATTTTTATTTACGTATTAAGTTCCAACATAGGTACACTGTAGAAATTCCATTGCAAAAGTTCTCACATGTGAGGATGGGTACAAAGGAATTTAACTCCTGGGAGCAGGGCCATAGCCAGAAAAAAATTGGGGGGGGGGGGGTGAAACTTTTTTAGCAAATCATGAAGAGTAGTTCAATAATACAACAACAACATTTTAATACAGTCCAAAGACTATTATTGCTCCATAAAAGGTATAAGATACATGGTATGCAAGGTTAGTAAGGCCAAAAATAGCAAAAAAATTGGGTTTTTTTACCTGAAAATGTGGGGGGGGGGCGCTTTGAACCACTAAACCCCCCCCCCCCCCCCCCCCAGCTACAGGCCTGCCTGGGAGTTACCATTAACATCCAGATCAATCCCAAGACTTGTAGTCAGGGCAACAAACAAAGTTGCCCCCTCATATAATGTTCCTCCCAAAACGATCAAGAGAGAAGCTACAAAGTATATGGTGTCTGCCACTGGGAAGGATGAGCTATAGCTTTGGAGTGTAATATTATTGGTATGCTCTCTACTCATGGGGCCAAGCATTCAGAAGCTGTCCCCAAATGACTTTTGCTGAGGAGAATTGGATGAAATCAAGCTAAGTCCATTCAGATACCATATATGATGTTGGCAAAGTCATCCAAAGCCTCTGAATAGAACTGCTTTGCCTGTGATTATCTATTTGTCTAGCTATGAGGCCTTCCAATGTTTTGGTAGTTCAAGGTATTTTTGGACAACTATGTTTATTGGACACTGATCCACAATTCTATAATATCCAGATGTGACCACTTGACTTGCATGGGGCTATAGTTGAAGATCACCTAGATCAGTGGTTCTCAACCTGTGGGTCCCCAGATGTTCTGGCCTTCAACTCCCAAAAATCCTAACAGCTGGTAAACTGGTTGAGATTTCTGGGAGTTGCAGGCCAAAACACCTGGGGACCCACAGGTTGAGAATCACTGACCTAGATGTTCAAGCTAGACAAAAATGGAGCTGCTCATCACGTCATGTGATTTTAGGGGATCATGAACATTGGCATCCTTTGTTGTTTCTTCTGCACAATGGCTACTATTAGGTTTCTAATACCAATTCAACATTTTAATCTTGAAAATCTTTTACTGCTAAGGTAGGGATCTGGCACTCACACCTTTAAGGCTTGAACACTCTAAGGCAGTGGTTCTCAACCTATGGGTCCCCAGGTGTTTTGGCCTACAACTCCCAGAAATCCCAGTCAGTTTACCAGCTGTTAGGATTTCTGGGAGTCAAAGGCCAAAACATCTGGGGACCCACAGGTTGAGAACCACTGCTCTAAGGGCTGGGGACTCTGTAGATCTCCAGATGTTAATGAACTGCTTATCATTAGTCAAAAAAGAAAGTGATTGATGAGACTATGGATCCATAAGCTCTGGTGGGACTAATGGGCTACCAGGATGTGGTTTAGAGGCTGCCTCTCCCATTATCATATCCCATGTAATTCCATCCACCCTGTTCTGCTTACTATCAATAATTGAAGCCATGGCATAAGAACAGACTTTTTAGAGTGCTGGCCCTTAAAGCTATGGATCAATCCTTTTTTCCCTATCTTCTCCCCTAGGATATGAGACTGCCAGTTTTTGGTTGCTTTTAGAAAAGTTGCAGGACATTTCGAGCTTGATTGGCTTTTAGCATATTGCTGAAATAAATAAATAGTTTTCTGTTGATCTGAATAGGTCTTGCATGTTTGCAGTTTATTCTTATGTCTTTAAAAATATTTATTCTATTGTAAGCTACAGAGTTTGTGGGAAAACAGCTAAAAGACACAAGAATGTAATAGCAGGATGGCCATCTACAGAAATTGTTCCCACTTAATAGTGGTTTCAAACACAGGAACTTCTTTGAGATGTCAAATGGGGGCAGGCTGCCTGAAAGGCAGGAGATGATAAAAGAAAGCTTTTAGCATTTCAATATGACAGTTTCTGGAAGGCAGAGCTACAGTTTTAAACAATTCATACGTACCCAAAAAACTGCATTCTTTTCCTCCAGAATAAAGCCTGTTACAACATTTGGTGTTTTCAGATTTAGACTTCTTAGAGCTTGATTCATCATTCCCCTCATTTTTAACACGATTCCTGGACAAACTGGCCCATTTATGGACCTTCAGCTTCCCTGGGAACATCTGGAAAGCCCTGTTTACATTCTTTCCATGTCGACCGCAGCAATGGCAGCATATGATAAAGAGCCCCATAGCAGATCATGACATCATGGCCTCACAGGCAGAGGAAATAGCTAAACTTCCTGCTCACAGCCCATTAAAACCTCAGCACTGGCGTCGTCTCACTGAAATGACAATAACGCCTTGGCAAATCTGGCAAGGAAGCCAGGAGGAGAAAGAAAGGGGCTTTGGAGTGTAACGAAATAATTGGAAACAGGAAATAGCTTTAGGCTGAAGGCAATAAAAATAACACCATGTGGATACTATAAAAGGAAGTGTGTTCTTGGAGGATGAAAACAAGCCATCACAAGGTTTTAAAATGTGTTGTCAACATTTCTGGGTTTGTGGTTTCTTGGGTTTTTAAAAGATGCAGTCTTCTCTGTGAAGAAAGCAACATTGTCTCAGTGAGTGTGCATGTTTGTATTTCAAGTTGCCTCTTAACTTAGGACAACCCCATTCACTGAATAGAAGTGATTGAAGCTTACAGACTCACTCTAGAAACATGGAAGCTCTTCATTGCATTGCAGTATGCATTACTGCTTTGGAGTTTTACTTCTCTGCAGTCAGAAGGAATGCGCAGAAGAGTCACTCACAAAGAAACAAAACACTTATACTAGTATGAGCTGCAGTATGAGGAGGTCCTCTCAAGGTTCCTCCTAGCCAGCCATGCTTTTTTGCAAGGTATAGCACAACTAATGTCTGCTGTAGATATGTTCTAAGACACAGCACAGGCACCTGAAATCATGAATAATAGGGGATACTATATTTTGACTTTATTTGATCTGGAAGCATACCATAGAATCATACTAGGGGTCTAAACAGGCCCAGAAACATTTCCGGGAGTGTAGGGAGAGATTTTTTTGGAGTGTAAGTAAAATGTGGGCATCAAATCTGTGGATTAGGGGTTGAACTGTTTGCCATTCAACTCCTGCCTCCTTCTCCACCTTGTATTCAGATTCAAATAATCGGCCACATTCCATACCCAGGAGTATGCTCTATTCACAATAGATTGGCACGATTGCCCCTATCCCCAACCCTTGAGGTTGTTGTAAGGGAAAAGAGTATCTCTACAAACCTTGGGGTCCTTTCTCTTATGGATGGACAGCACATTTTGGCAACCAAAAGATCTCCACTCTCAATAGTGTTTGCTATTGTATACATTCCTCTACTTAAACTTGATTAGTTTATGTAGAGAAGTGTATATCACTTTTCATATCATAACTTATAGAAGTGCTAATCTAATCACTGAGATAAATGCTTGCTTCTCATCTTATGTGTAAGAGGGAGAAATCTATTTTGTTCATCATTTATAAGCAATAAGGGTAAAGAGAATGGTTTTGCCCTGACATTAATCCAGTCGTGTTCGACTCTGGGGGTTGGTGCTCATCTCCATTTCTAAGCCGAAGCGCTGACGTTGTCCGTAGACACCTCCATGGTCATGTGGCCAGCATGACTGCATGGAGCACCATTACCTTCCCGCCGGAGCAGTACCTATTGATCTATGCACATTTGCATGTTTTAGAACTGCTAGGTTAGCAGAAGCTGGGATGGATAGCAGAACCTCATGCTGCTCCCCAGATTCAAACCCACAACCTTTTGGTCAACATGTTTAGGAGCTCAGTGGTTTAACCCACTGCATCATGATACAATTAATCATTAAGTTACTATTCCTAAGATGAGGCAACTAATCGTCAAATTAAAGCTTCTGAATGAACCTGGGATCATACAACAGAGAAATAAATAAATCTGAGATGAAGATTCTATGAGATGAGTTGCCTATGGTGAAGAACAGACTGTCCAGGTCTGGGAAAGGCCAACAGCCAGCTTCATGGCTTGTTAAATTTTCATGAAATACCGCATTCATTCAACATCGTGTCTCTGAAGGCCATACACGATCTCCTCTTATTCACAAGCATGGCAGCAGAACTCACGACCTACTCATTAAGGCATACTTTCCCCCACACAGGTGGATGTGCAAGGAGGTAAGATTGGCAGCTGTCAGCAATGAAAGGGCAACTGGCATTGTGAGTCTGCCTCCCAGTCTTGGCATTCAGAACGCAATGCTCCACTTAATGGCAGCCTCCTAATGTCGCTTTTTCTCCATATACAAGTGATTCATTCTGGTGAGTCACTGAAGAGACATAAAAATTCCTTTGCCACCTACACTCCACACGTTCTCAAAGTTGATGTGTGCGGAGAAGGGGGCAGAGAGAGAAACAAGGAGGATTTCACTGATGAATCTATGAAAATGCAGACTTGTGTGCCAAATGGTGGGGAGAAAGAAAGTCCTTCAATAGAATTTATTCAGGCTACTCATTAAAGCCCACAGCTTAGTTTCCCACCCCACACATATATGACAGGTTTTTAATAGATAAACACCCTTGGATGGGACACAAAATATTGATAAACATGGCACCAAATGGATGAAAAAAGCAAATTAACAGAACAATATTATTTTTATATGAGCCATAATAAAGAATTTGATTTTAAATTTCTTTTTTTCATTTGTTTCTGGAACCACTCAAAGGCCTGATACTGATTGGAGAGTCCACCCCTACTTTTTTATATTCAGAAAACCATTCCCACCCTTGCCAACAAAGAAATGGTGTCACAAGTAGTTTGACCCAATATAAGCAAAGAGAAGGACAACAACTAAGTAAAAGAGACTGCATACACACTGAGCAATGATAAACGAGAACAAGAATTGCTAGTCAACAAGATCCTGGGAAGAGACCTAATGCTCAGCTACCCATTCTTTGCTTATCTACTCAACTATAAACTTGGCACTTTGTCTGTATTGTTAAATGCGGTTTTAAAATCAATTAAAATACAATTAAAAAGTAACATACTAGGAGCATGCCACTCTTGAATTAACTAATAATAGACTTTGCTTCTTTTAAAACAGGTCTGCATACTTGGCCCTTGTAAGGAAGCTCCTTCCCCACCCTCCTGCTGTTCCTAGCTGAGGAGGGGCCTGGGCGCTCAGTCCTGTGCATGACTGCCTGACCCATTCCCATGGGAACGGCGTGATGATGGGAACGAACCAAAAGAGAAGCCCCACCCCTTTTGAGTCTCACACCATTCCCAGGGAAATGGTGTGATGCTGGAGGGGGTGCTGAGGTCATCCACATGGTGCATCTACCTCCCAGGTAGTATGTTATGCAGGCCCGTATTTTAAAAATGGAAAATAATATATTAGTTTTAAAATTAATAACAAACCAAGCTGTTAAGCTGAACAAATAATAATCCAGAACTATGACTGAAAGACCATGAAGACCAGTCATCATCCCATCACAAACACATTTATCAGCCAGAGCATAGCAAAATGTCTTCCATATATAAATCCTTTAACTTTAGAAAGTGATTTAGAAATTGCTCCCAATACCATAAATTATCAGTACATTAGAACTTGAAAACACTAGGGAAACAGCGAGAAGTTTGTAAAATCTATTTTTATTCTAAATATAAGTAACCCACGCAATTAAACTTGTGCCACACGCCTAAATGAGAGGGTCTAATATTATACCATATTTCCTACAGCAGTATAAGTGGAGCCAACCTGAAAGATTCAAAATGAAATAATCTGCATGTCTACTCAAATGTAAAGTTCATTTACAACAACCATGGCTGATTTCACACAATATTCCTAATTAGACATATCCATATACATGCAGATACCTCTCATATAGATCTCTGTCAAGCAAGGCAATATTTCATCACCCCGTCTTTCTAATTTATATGCTGAACATGCCATATATAAGACTTGGAAAAAACAGACATGAAAATTGGAGGAAGGAACATCAACAATTGAAGATATAAGGATGACACCACACTATGAGAAAACAGCACATTTATTACTAAAGAAAAGTCAAGGAAGGAATGTGCAAAGGAACAGTTGCACAATTGAACATTAAGAAAACAAAAACAATTATTGCATATTATTTACAAGACTTCAAACTAGATGCTAAAGATACTGAAATAATTCAAGATTTTCCTAGCCATCATTAATCAGAATGGAGACTGCAGACAAAAAAAGAGGAACACTAGAACTCAGAATGAAGAAACTAGACAAAATACTGAAATATTTTGCACTAAAATTAGGATTGTCCATTTCTCATTTCCAGTTTATGGTTGTGTTAGCTAGACATGAAGAAAGTTGATAGGAAGAAATTCATTTGAAAAGTAACGATGGGGAGTAGTTTTAGAGATACTGTACACTGCTAGAAATCTATAAATGGGCCCTAGAGTAAATCAAATCTGAATTCTCCTTAGAAGCCATATCATGAGAAAACCTGGTTCATTTGTAAAAACAATGTTTGGTAAGGTAAAAGCAGTAAGAAAAGAGGAAGGAGGCCATGGCCTTGAGTCTGCAAGACCTAAGCAAGGCTATTAATGATAGATTGACTTGGGAGTCTCCCATTCATCAGGTTGCCATAAAGACAACTCAAAAACACAACCAAATCTGGTGTGCAAACACTTGAGCATGGCCCAACATTACAACAATTACTGGAGAAAGCTAACATAAAGATTTTGAATCATTGTCATCATGAACTAAGTGAGAAGGTTGTTTCATCATCTGCCATCTCTGGAGCAAGATTCCTGGGAAAGCATGAAGTAAAACATCACCCAGTAACTGTACCATGCAACTGGCACATATTTTCACATCTAAGATTATGGAGGTCCTGAAGAGACTCAATAATCTGGAGCCATACAAAAAAGAGCTTTAGCTATTTTCTACATCATTGCTGGGATCATCTGAATAAGCTCTGTCAAGAAATGCAGTGGGCTACTTGACATATCTGTATAAATATCATCAATGTGTTGATATTTAGCAGTAGCAACAACAACAAAATACAAACACTGCTACAGAAGGCAATGCAATCTTGTCAGCTTCTGGATCAAAACAGAGACGCTGAGTCATGCAGTATTATTGGTCTGCAAATATCTTTGTGCAATGCACCTGTTTCCAATATAGTGTAGTTAGGTTTGTGTAGGCTGATACTGGGGGGGGGGGGGGGGTGAGGATGAATGAATGGCCATGCATTGTGCCATATGCGTGAGAGGAGGAGGTGGTGCTTGGATATTTTCTGTTCTTAAATTATGACTATGAATGTTCCTTCCAAACAAGGCATTAAAAAAAACTCCAAAGGGAAAATTAAGCTTGCGAAGCTCTGAAGCTAACAATTAATCCCAATCACTAATTAAAACAATAATTTAATCAATAAACATTGTCAATAGATATATGATAAAGTGGGAAAGACAAGGGGTACAGAAAGTTCATTGTGTTTCCGCAAGTCATTTCCCTAGTTCTCAGAAGGAAGGTAAATAGGTTGGCACTGAAGAAATTGACTGCTCAAATTTGGGAGATTTTGCCTACCTTACTTCAACTCAAGCATTGCACACCCTGTAAAAAAAGTGCAACCAGTACAACTGTATACTATTGAAAGTAGAACTATAATCTTTGACCTCTTAACTTCGTTACTTATAGCAGCTCATGATGTCACGGCCCCTATAAGAGGTGGTGGGTGGATTGACATGTCTCTTGCATGCATGTTTTGTCCAACTAAAATTAATTATTTTATTAAGTACATTACATTATTCTTTCATCATACCAATCTTTGTTTAACCTTTATGATTTATCACCATTCACAATCTTATTTATGCTGAGGAACAATATGTGCTTGTTTCAATACATCTAAAAAGAAACTCAATCATAAAAGCAGCAATATATATATATATATATATATATATATATATATAAAAAAATCTGTCAAAAGACTTACTGTATAAAATCCTTCCTCTTAAAAGTATTCACAAGACAGTTTGTTGCCGAAGGCTTTCATGGCCGGAATCACTGGGTTGCTGTAAGCTTTTTGAGCTGTATGGCCATGTTCCAGAAGCATTCTCTCCTGACGTTTCACCTGCATCTATGGCAGGCATCCTCAGAGGTTGTGATGTCACAAGACAATTTTCACAAGACAACATTCACAAGACAACATTCACAAGACAATTTTCCGCACAGAAAGAAGCCCATTAGTCTCCTGAATACAATTTGCAACAAAACACTGCAAGGTATATTTGCCAATACCTGCTTTATCTTTAAATGGTTTTGTATAGTACCAGTTACTGTTTCTTCAGCTAAAAGATCGTTCAGCAGACTGGAAAATTCACTGAAAAAATGGCGACGAAGCACAACTAATCAAGAGTGACTTAACCATCTATCAATTGTGTACATCATAAATTATTTAGCTAAGCATGTTGATTTTACTGAAAATACTGAAAAATTGCATTTTGGGTATTATTGTAATTTTCATGTAAATCCAGTTTTTAAAATACTATAAATATAAATATTACTTTTATGTATCATTTAAACTGGCTTATTGGCATATTGGGAGGCCTGCCAAAGATCCTACTTTATGGGGTGGGGTGGGGGGAATGGAAGTTATGATGCGTAGCCTCACAAAACATAAAGAGAGAAGCCAAGGATTTTGAATGTTCAACTCAAGAAAATACTCCATAAATATCTGCAAAGGAAATGCAGGTGCTTTGCTTATAAAATGCAGACTACTTCTTTAAAATGTATATTACCATATTTAACATCTAAGTTTATCCCCTCAATGCCAAAAATGTGAGTCTTAATTCTTGAGTTCTGTAGTAGTGGATCACTACACTACACACTCACTACTTTGTATATTGCATTGCTAAAACTAAACACTGGAAAAAGATTCCCAAAGTAAACAAATTAAGCTCATGCAATCCTACCAAACTTTTAAGAAAACAGAACTTTTAATTGCATCTAACATCAAACAGGCTGAGAAGCAAATAGCCAGTAAGTGTCAGCATTTCCCTGGATCACTGCTCAGAAACAATGGCCAGGGTACAATGTATTGTTAGTTTAAAAGTCAACAGGATTCACTTCCTAAATAGTTAGAACAACCAGAAACAATATGAAAGAATGAGCAAGATCACTACGTTCTGCTACAGAGATGACTTCAAATTACACAAAATAAAACTAATTAAAATATACCTTTGTACACTTTGTATCTTCCTAATATTTGCTTTCCTAAGCCCAATAACTTCACAAAGGCTGAATATAAACTAAGCTTCAACATCAGAGAAAATCAGTTTCCTTATCCTTAACCTTTATGGTACTTATCAATGCGTTTCACTCACTGAAAGCCAAAGTCTCTTAAATCATGAAGTCATACATGTAGTCCCCATGTTACAGACAAGATAGTTTCTGTAGCTTTGTTCCTAAGTTGATTTTGTTTGTTAAGTCGGAACACGTACATTTTAAAAGTCTAACTCCAGAGAGAGAGAGAGAGAGAGAGAGAGAGAGAGAGAGATGAGCTTTGGATAGAACAGAGAAGGGTTAACACCCCTGTGGTGTTTGTTTTGCTGCCTGTGCCCCTGTTCAGAAGATTTCACCTCACTTTCTGTCCCTATAATAATTTGATTTTGAAAAAATTGGCTTATTGTGCAAACAAGGATTTGTGATAACAGTTCAGTAAAGACACCTTTTTCTCCAGGATAACTGTTTCAGGAGTTAATCTCCCTTCTTAAGGACAGATTTCTCTTTCTGTTGTCTCACAACCATTCTTAACTATGAGTCATCTGTAAGCCAGAAGTTTGTAACTCAGGGACGGCCTTTATTGTCATTCATCTTGTATTTAAACTGCTTTTTCAAATTCATGAGATCCTCTCTGTTGAGAAAAACAGGGACACTCTCCAGATTGGACATCTGGCCATTAGCTTTCTTACTACAATAATAGAGAATCCGTGTTGTATTAGAGAAGGGGTGACAACTCAGTTCTTGCTTCTTCTAGAATTCCAGTATGAATGTTTACTTCGTGCAACTCACAGGTAAATCAGTGCTGCCTTGCAAACATGCTTTATCTCTTGGACATCTCCAGCCATTCCAGGAGAAACTTTCTTGACATTCTAGCACCTCAATTTAAATATTTTGAAAGTCTCGGTTATTTTTATCGGTAGCTACTAAAAAACAAATATTATGTCAACCCACACAAATATGGTAGAGACTAGACTAAATTAACATCCTTCCCACCGGAAGTACCCACAGCAGTAGTGTAACTGCCCCCCCTCCCCCCCAAGGCAACATTTGTTATCATAACCAAGAAGCCTTTGGATTATTCATGATCTTAAAATATCCATTTTATTTTCCACATTTCTTTACAATGACTTTCTAGACTGTGGGGTTAAGCTTCAGAAAAATAAACCATTTCCAAAACACAATGCTCTTTTGATGAATAAGTCACTACCAAATTCCATTCGACTATTGTTATAAACAATGTGTAATCCTAACATTACAAAAGAAAAACAATATTTTCTTCTAGGCTTTAAGCATGCAAATAACTTTAATGCCAATTGCAGTCCATATAACACTACCAATGTGATCTTAGCATTCTCCAATAGTTCACATGAAAATGCTCTTTCCTGTTTGAAACAACAAATGTAACTGAAGAGAAAGTAAATTGGGAACATTGCTGAAATACAATTTCTGTGCACCAGAACTTTGCCAGTTGTATCTTTGTGTAAACATATATACAACAAAATTCTAACACAAGTAGGAAAACTTGTGGACAAATAAATGAAGTGGCACTTTTATAGCTGCTGGAGGAAAGTGATACTTCCAAGCAGCAGACTTCAGATTTTGGATTGGTAGCCAATAATAAATTCATCTTCTACGATGTTGCTTTGTTTAGGTCCACCCAAACATGAAGTCAGCAGCAGAGCATGAGATAATACATTCTGTAATTGGGTCATATACCATGTGAAGAATACAGGAGGCTCACAATCATGAGGAGACAGCAAAGCCTAGAGAAGACAATTATGCTGGGGAAAGTGGAAGGTAAAAGGAAGAGGGGCTGACCAAGGGCAAGATGGATGGATGGCATCCTTGAAGTGACTGGACTGACCTTGAAGGAGCTGGGGGTGGTGACGGCTGACAGGGAGCTCTGGTGTGGGCTGGTCCATGAGGTCACGAAGAGTCGGAGATGACTGAATGAATGAACAACAACAACTTATTACGCAAGTCTGCTGACTACAATTTCATTTATACAGGAAGAGTTTGGAACATCATGGTTTCACTCTGAAGGACACAGCAATGCTTAGAGGTTTTCTCTCTAAGCCTCCAGCACAATTCTTGGGCCACTTCCATTGGAAGTTCTATCAAAAGTTGACCACAAAATTGTGCTGCAGACTTAGAGAGAATACATCTCTGCACATTTTCTAGGTCTTCCAGAGCAACTCTATAGTATACTTTCCCCAAAAGACACAGTTAATTTCAGCTAAGAAAAATAGGGAACCAAATTACATGAAAATCATATGACACAGAGGGCCAGGGAACAGATATCTCATATAATATGCAGGCTTACTATGCTCAGGGCATTATCACATGGTATGTTGGGGAGGATGCTGCTCTCCAGTTTCCAAGATCACTGGCAAAGGGAGTGGTTTGCTCCTGCTCCTCCACTGATACCCATATCTCAGCCTCAGGGAAGAAAGTTTAAACACAACTATGAACTGGGGTGTATGGTCACACTCCCCCTTCCAACTGGCATTAGTTGTGTCATTTAAGTCAAAAACCACTATGAACTCCTGCATCACCTAGTTGTAATTCCTAGAACAAGATTGTAAGATGATCCCATATTATGATCTGTAACTGCACATACAATAGCGGGCTGGGTTGAATAGATACAGAGTGGCTTGCCATTCATGGAAGAAATGACATTCAAAGTGGAAACATCCTCCTTCATTGTTTGAGCGCATAACCACTATGCTGCATTATAAATGTGACCTGATTTCAGAAGCCTTGCCTTTCAAGTACATGCAGGTATCCCATGTTGCAAACTTTATCACAGGTTTGACTTGCTTAAGAATGAAAACAAACATAGGAAGTTGTTCTTTGAAAGTTTGACCACAAATCTTGATGAAGCTAAGCAAATGCATATCCAAAGCAGGATGAATAATGTGTTTGTTATACATGCAAACTAATTAAATGACTAAGGAACTAACATCCGTCCTACAGACAGAAGGAAAAAGGCCCTTCCTGTATGCTTACCTCCCTCAGCTTTTTACGAAGAGGATGGCCTTCCTCTGAATTCCAATATGAAGGAACCAAAAGACCTTTCAGGCCAATTGGCTCCACCCTCCAAATTCCACATCCAAAACCCTTCTGAAATTAACAGAGGAAGTTGCCTAAGTAAAATGCTTGCTACAGGTCAACAAATTATAAAGCTACATGGTGCTGAGGAAAGCTGCCAAGAAAGAAATTATATTGTAAATAGAATAGAGAACAGCCAAGTAGCAGATAGGAGAAGCTGGGGACCATTCCTCTTTTGGTCTATCTATAGCTTCTACAATTCCATCGCTAGAGGTGTTCACCAACCAATAGAACGGCTTTGGGTGATCTCACACAGGTGAAGAGCATTGATGCATACTTGACAAACCCTGAAGCTATTTCACTTACCCAATAAAATGCTAACTTCCATCAAGTGTATATTTATTCCTATGACAGCAAGACCATGCTTGCAAAAGAGTCTTCTGCAACCCTAATTTTTCCCTCAGAGCCTGGAAATAAGCAGTCATCAGCATATGCTCCCCTAAAGAGGTAATGTTACATTAATGTTCCTGCGGTCATGCTCAGTGCTGACTGAACTTCACATTCTGAACTGTCTGATTCACAAATAGTGCAAAGACATTGCTGCATCAATACAGGCAGGGCCGAGAAGTGTAACTGGAGTGTGCAGTGCTACTCAAAATGCTGATCCACAGACCTGGGACAGTCCATAAACCACTGGCTGCGAGTCCTTGGAGTTTCCAGGAAAGAAAGAAATCAGATAGCTCAGGGAACACTGATATAAAGAAAAATACAAGAAATTACATGACAGCCAGCGTGGTTTAGCAGTTTGAGTGTTAGTCTGGGACACTAGTAGGCTGGGGCTTCAATCATGGAAGAAATGGACACTTAATGGGTGACCTTGGAAAAGTCATTCTCTCTCAACCTCAGAGGAAGACAAAGGCAAAACTTCTCTGAACAAATTCTGCAGAGACCTAAATGACCTGAAAAAAATGACTTGAAGACACACAGTGACAAATACATAGACTACTCAGTATGTTATTTAAGAACCACATGCTATTTTTCCCAAAGGAAGCTAAACCAGCTGAATTGCAAGAACTGTACAATATTTTAAGATGTTGTTGTTCATTCGTTCAGTCGTCTCCGACTCTTCGTGACCTCATGGGCCAGCCCACGCCAGAGCTCCCTGTCGGCCGTTACCACCCCCAGCTCCCTCAAGGTCAGTCCAGTCACTTCAAGGATGCCATCCATCCATCTTGCCCTTGGTCGGCCCCTCTTCCTTTTGCCTTCCACTTTCCCTAGCATAATTGTCTTCTCTAGGCTTTCCTGTCTCCTCATGATGTGGCCAAAGTACTTCAACTTTGTCTCTAGTATCTTTCCCTCCAGTGAGCAGTCAGGCTTTATTTCCTGGAGGATGGACTGGTTGGATCTTCTCGCAGTCCAAGGCACTCTCAGCACTTTCCTCCAACACCACAGCTCAAAAGCATCGATCTTCCTTCGCTCAGCCTTCCCTAAGGTCCAGCTCTCACATCCGTAGGTGACTACAGGGAATACCAGATGTAGAAGTTTTATTCTACAATCATATTTGCGCAATCCTAATTAAAGGAGAAAGGAATTTATTTGTACTATTTAATATACACTATTTTAATAATAAAATCTCTATGTGGTTTACCTTAATTCAATCTATGAACAATTTATAAATACAAAAAGGTTAACTATCTCAATAACTAACACAAAAATGAAGCACTCTTAAGCCCTTTCCACACTGCCCCATATCCCAGGATCTGATCCCAGATTATTTGCTTTAAACTGGATTATATGAGTCTCCATTGCCAGATAATCTGGGATACAAAGACAATCTTTGATCAGACCCTGGGAAATAGGACAGTGTGGAAGGGACCCTAATCTTTTGGGCAATTAGGGCAAGTCTGTCAACAGATTTTCAACAGGTATTTAAATCTTAACAGCTTTTCCTCTCTAGTCATATGGAGGTGAACATTTGGCACCTATTTGATATCAGCCAACAGCATTCCATAAATTGCAGAATAATTGAAAAGGCCTCGACTGAGGACCTCAGGGGTTAAATGTGAGACCTGAGTAAGAATTTTCCCGCTCAAAGTATTAATTATTCATGTTTTCAAAGTGACATGTAAACTGTCATTCATATAGTTTCACTTACTTACAATGTTTGACTGTACCTGTCTTTGATCATGCATATTCTGTATTAGCGTTTCGCAGCAACGTCAAATGGGTTTCTTCTATTGCCTTATTCGAGCATCTTCCTAACTCACAATTAATTTAAAACCAGCTTGGGAAAAGCAGGACTATTCCTCTAAAAGAAAAACTACAGTAGACATACCAGTATTTGACTTTCTAAGGGAGGTTTGCAGCTTCAGTTTGCAATCAGTGCCAAAACTCTGTCCTTTCATTTAGGCATCAAAAGTGTAAGAGCAAATAAATAATATACGCATGATAGATTTTTCCCCCCTTTAAAGCCAGACAGTCACTTGGTTACATCATCAGCAAGAAAATATGTCCAGTTAATAGGAGTGACATTCAAGCAGACCAACCCATTTTTGGACCGAATGCTGAAAACATTATTGCAGCTGAAGCAGCGCATAAATATAACAAACAAGAATCACTCCCAGTTGGATATTGTAGTATTGGGAGGAAATGGAAGAGTAAGGTGATTCTGACAGTTATAAAACCAGCTTAGGGTTTGCATAAGAGAAGCAAGCATAACAGGGACATGGAAAAAGAAAGGCTTAGTAAATGACACTGTCCTGGATTGTTTCATCACTGTTATCCATTTTAATCCATCATGGTTGCTCTGGGATCTGCAGAATCCAGTGATCAATAAGATTTAGCAGGGTTAAATCAGCACTGGGGAAAACAACACTTCTCCATGGGATGGAAAAAGAAAGCCCGTTCTGTCTTGTTGATATTCTTTTGTCAAGTCACCTTGGATCTTATGGTCCCACCAATAGTACTCCACACGTATGGGATGCACCAAATAGGGGATGAGAGGCAATTTTTGTGATTTCCTTCCCACTGCCATCTCCTGTGCTTCTGGGGAAAATCTGTTCTTGAGGGGTGAGGGATTTGGGGCTGGAGGCTAAAAAACAAAACCTGCCATCTGAACTGAATAAAACATGTCTTTTCCTTTTTGTAAAAGAAACTTCAGACATAGACTAGTACCTGTACACAGTATTGCCTTTTCTGGCATAATTACAATACCGGAACAAATCAAATACTTTCCACTTTGGTTGGAGACTGTTTTGCACAGAAAAGTAGAACTTATCTGGTTGAGGCCCAACATAGCATGTTTGCAAAAAGTTGAAAATAGGAATGTAAACAATTCTATTAAAATTTAACTCCTGATTTTAAAATATAAGATTTTTAAAAAGTATTCTTTTTTAAAAAAATCTGTAATTTTAAACAATTCATTTTCACCCTTTTAACTGGAATGTGATCCACTGAACTCAACTCAGAGTGTGACTTGCCCAAGGTCACCCAGTGGGTTTCCATGGCTGAGTGGAGATTTCATAGTGTCCACAGTGGTAGCCCAATGCTCAAACCACTATTCTACACTACTGCTACACTTAAACTATGTTCTGCTATGAAGGTTTGGCACAAGAAAGATTTCTTGGATTAGGTTTGTGCCAAATTGAATCTTTCTAGTTGAAGAAAAAGTACCCTAACAGTTCTGATATTTTTGTGACCCTTTCTCAATTATCTTATATTTTCTTGCCTTGTGTGCACCTTCCACACTACATTGCAGTAGTGAGGTCACTGTAACTGCTATGCTTACCTCCTATGGAATCTTTCGGTTTTCAGTTCTATGGGTGAGAATTTCACATTCTTCTCCCTGAACAGTAAATCCCAGGTACCAGTATGATGCAGGCATTTTGGTTAAAGTGGGATTGCAGAGCTAAAATTCAGTGGTAGGTAAAAACCCACTCTCTTCATGAATCTGATAAAACAGAACCAAACCTAAACAAATTCTGTCATAATATTCCAGTTAATCTTATGTATTGGCTTTGATCATAAAATACCCTTCTTGTTTAAAGGACTCATAATTTGAGAAGATATTTCAGACACTGACAAAATAAAACTAGACATGGCAAGTCAGAAGTTAATCACATTGATTTTACTGGTCCTTACTCCCAGGTGTGAAATACCTGAGGTAGTATATAGCAAGTAAGAGGAACATCAGGTCCCAGGGCCAAATATGGCTTTCCTGGGATCCAGTTCCAGGTCCCTGGATTGCCCAGGTGACCACACACTCAACACAGAAGTATCTTTAGGTGTTTCTCAGCATTTGTATAGGGTTTGTCCCATTCTCAAAGTTTGTTATTCTTCCGTGTTATGTCTTCTACAGGTTAGATATCTCTAGTAAGTACTTTAACCTAAAATCTGCTTGTATTTTTTGAGCTTTGCCTTTGCCCTGTCAATCACCAGAATACAGCTCCTGAGGAATTATCTGAAACTGAAGTCAGCCCTTGAGCTGAAAAAGACTTCCTGTTTTGTCATATAGGATAAGCTACAATGAGGGTACACTGAGCTACACAATATAATTCCGAGACATACTGTCTGAAAGACAGCAGCTACAGAAGTTTGCCTGGCATATATTTGTACTGTATGCATTTGTGTGCACATATGTGTGTCTTCCAAGTTTTCTACAGACTTATGGTGACCCGATGAATCTCATGGGGTTTCTTAGCAAAGAATAGTCAAAGGTGGTTTTGTCAGTTTCTTCCTCTGAAATGTAGTATCATGGTTTCATATAATCATGAGGATTACTCTTAAATACATATACTCTGCATTACATTAGGTCAACTGCAACATCAAACTTTCAGACATATTTGTGGCTAATCATTCAAGTTGGTGTCACCAACATATTGCACAACCAAAAGGAAAGAGACAGTCAAGTCGTTTCTTCACTTCTCACCAATCAATGATAAAAACATCATTCCATAATAGAGTTTATTTATTTTAATACAAAGAGGGTATTAATACGGTTAAACTTGTGTGCCAGCTGTTCATGCCTTAGTTACATCCAGAATTGACTACTGTAATGCACTCTACGTGGTACTGCCTTTGAAGACGACTCTAAAATTGCAGTTAGTGCAAATGTCGGCAGCCAGATTACTAACCAGGGCAAGCTTTAGGGAGCATACCATGCGCCTCCTGAAGCAGGTCCACTGGCTTCCAACAAGTTTCCAGGCACAATTCAAAGTGCAGGTGATTACCTATAAAGCAATATAAGCATCGGGTCCAATCTATCTTTGAGATCGCACCTCCTTCTATGAACTGGCACAAGCATTGAGATCAGCTGGAGAGATATTTTTCTCGGTCCCACCACCATCTCAAATATGGTTGGTGGGGATGAGAGAGAGGGCCTTCACGACAGTGGCTCCCCGGCTGTGGAATTCCCTACTTAAAGAAATTAGGCTTACTCCCACCTTTCAAACCTTTTGGACGAGTTTAAAAACATGGCTCTTCCAACAGGCCTTTGAGCTTGTGTAATTCTGGCCAGCCCGATGACCCGATTGTGCCACTCCGCACTTGTTATTGCTGATGGTTAGCTGATTTGCATGTTTTACTGCATTTTAGGAATTTTTAAAATAATTCTTATATTTTTACTGGAATTGTACACACATTATTGATTTTATACTTATGTTACGTATTTGTGTACTTGTATACTGTGTATTCTGGTTCAGATGCAGCACCATAGTGCCTCTGTGAGCAGCCCCAAGTCCCCCTGGGGAGCTGGTGGCGGGATACAAATAAAGGCCATTTATTTATGTATTTTATACAGTTCTAGCAACTTAACAATCCCAGAATATGAGAATCAGTTCTAGAATTCGACACAGAATAACAAGCCTACTTAATGTATATGTACACATGAACATGCACATATTTTATGTTCTACAATTCTGCAATACCTATTGTTTTTGCTTGTTTTCTTGTAAAGTGACATATATACTTAATGGCACTATATAAATAACATGATAAAAATAATGATTACTATAATAATAATGTTCCCAGAGAAACAATATTTTTAGAAAGCTTTTGCCACAGTCTTTCTTTCCAGAGTCCAGCCTATAGAAGGGAGAGCGGACTGAAAGCGTAACCATTCTTTGAAGACAAGTACACAAAGTGGAAAATAAGATGGTGCTGTTTGTCATGAATCACAGTAATAGAGGAAAATGCTAACGTGTAAATGCTCACAGATTCCACTCCAAGAGTCAGGTGGTTTCTTACCCACAACACGCTTTCTGGCAAACAAATACAACATATTGTTTAGGAAATTTCCCTCAAATACTTCAGTGATCAGATTAAAATATTCAACACATCATAATACCAACTATTGTCTTCATAACACATTTATGGGTTTTACTGACAAGCCTTACCAAGTCAACAGCTGACTCACCAGCATTAAAGGATCAATTCTTAACCAAAGTAACTGTTTAGAAGCAAAGCAAAATCATCAACAGAGTAACCAAGAAAATATTCTAACGCACCACTGTTCATTGAAAAAAATTATTCACTGACATGCAATCTCACATTCTTTTGTATAAAACTGGTAATCTCGAAATACCCATGCTTGCCTTCATCCATCTCTCCACAACATCTCACTAGATCCAAAAAAGTATGATGTATCTATCAACCTAATTTATGTCTCACCTTTCTCGCAATATGAAATCCAAAGAAGCATGCAACAATTTAAAAGAATTTGACTAAAATCTCAGACTAAAATGTCTGTGTCTGTCTATGTCTTTGTGTGACATATAATGTTATTTTATGTGATGTGTTTTGATTTTGATGTTTTAAACTGTGTTTTATCGATGGCATTGAATTGTTGCCAACACTGTGAACTGCATTGTCGAAGGCTTTCATGGATGGAATCACTGGGTTGTTGTAGGTTTTTCGGGCTGTATGGCCATGTTCTAGAAGCATTCTCTCCTGATGTTTTGCCTGCATCTATGGCAGGCATCCTCGGAAGTTGTGAGGTCTCACAATCTCTGAGGATGCCTGCCATACATGCAGGTGAAACATCAGGAGAGAATGCTTTTAGAACATGGCCATACAGCCCGAAAAACCTACAACAACCCACTGTGAACTGCCCTGAATCCCCTTCAGGGTTGAGAAGGGCAGTATACAAATACTGCAAATAAATAATAATAAATAAATATCATGCAAAAATTAAAAGATTATAGTAAATAAACAATTATATTAAAAGCACAATGCTAGTTCATTTATTTATTTTAATTTTTATGCATTGATATCTCCCCTTTCTCCCAAAAACCACAGAAAAGTTAAAACAGTTTCAAATGTTTAATTAAATATATATATAAAAGCATAGCAAGCCACTTTAAAAGGAACACATTGCCAGACAAGCTAAGAGCCAAATACCTATCTAAATAAAAAGGTGCGTGCCTGCTGGTGGAATGGAGTTCCACAGCCTAGGACAGCCACTAAGAAGGGTCTCTCCTGTGATGTGTCTGTGATGTGATGTGAAAGCAAGCCCCTTCTCTCAGGAGCCCAGTCAGAAGCCCAGCTGCTGCACTTTGAAGTGAAGTTTCCAGACAGCTTTCAGAAGCGGACCCACACTGCATACAGTATTGTAACCTAAATGGGATGCCAACAAAACACGTGTCCCTGTAGCCCACTGGTTTTCAACCTTCCTAATGCTATGACCCCTTAATACAGTTCCTCATGTTGTGGTGACCCACAACTATAAAATTATTTTTGTTGCTACTTCATAACTGTCATTTTGCTACTGCTATGAATCATAATATTAAAAAACCCGATTTGCCCAAATTTGAATATGGGTAGAGGTTTTTTTTGGGGGGGGGGGGAGATTGTTTTTGTCATCAGGGAGATGTAGTTGTTAGGATTCATAGTTAACCTACAATCAAAGAGCATTCTGGACTCCACCAACAATGGAATTGAACCAAACTTGGCACACAGAACTCCCACGACGAACAGAAAATACTGGAAGGGCTTGGCGGGCATTGACCTTGAGTTTTGGAGTTGTAGTTCACCTACATACAGAAAGCACTGTGGACTCAAACAATGATGTCTCTGGGCCAAACTTGGCACGAAGCCTCAATATGCCCGAATGTGAATACTGATGGAATTTGGGGGAAATAGATTTGACTTTTTTGAGTTATAGCTGCTGGGATTTATAGTTCACCCACAAGCCCAAATGAGATGACTGGTGGACTTTAGGGAAAATAGACTTTGACTTTTGGGAGTTGTAGTTGCTGGGATTTATAGTTCACTGGTAATCAAAGCGCATTCTGAACCCCACCAACAATAGAACTGGGCCAAACCTCCCACACAGAACCCCCATGACCAACAGAAAATATTGTGTTTTCTGATGGTCTTTGGAGACCCCTCTGACAATCCCCCATGACCCCCCCCCCCTCCCCCAGAGCTGAAACCCTGGAATCCTGGTTCCAACCTGAGTTCAAGGGTCTGCCCAAGCTGCATCTGTGCCTTTATCCAACCTACTGGCACTTGCATTTTTATAAAATGTTTACACAGTCTTCATTATTCAGTGACACATAACCAGCCATCAATTCTTCAGCAATTGGGGGAAAACTATTTCCTATAGCTATACTACGTAACAGTGGTACTGAGTTTCAGACAACCTGGATCCAAGCCAGAGTAATGTTGGAGTACCTAAAAATCCTTTTAAGTACTGTGGTGTCATTCTGTGGTCAGCTTCATAGAGATTTCCAGAGAGTTGTTCTCTTGAGTAAAAATAATAAATAAAAATATTTGTTTCCCCCACTTTTTCAGGGCTCCTTATCTCCTTAGCTTCTAACTCCAGTAAATATGGGGGACTGGCTGTATTTGTTTATTTGCTTGCTACCTGACTGGTGTAGCTGAGAGATTCACCTTCAGAGTTGGATTGAGTTGGAAGAGATCACATGGGCCATCTAGTCCAACCCCCTGCCATGCAGAAAAAACACAATCAAAGCAACTCCAACAGATGGCCATTGACCAGTTTGTCATGGTCTGCCCCATTCATTATATCAGTGTTTCTCAAACTGTGCTCCTCCAGATGTTTTAGACTTCAGCTCCTAGAAATCCCAGCCAGCTTACCAGCTGATAGGAATTGTGGAAGTCCAAAACATCTGGAGGAGCAGTTTGAGAAACACTGCATTGAATGGAAGAAGTGGCACCAGCACAACAGATCCCCTGCACGGCAGATGTCTCTTCTCACAAGCAGAGACTTGTGGCTCAACTACAACCTATCTCAATTCTAGCCCTAAGCAAAAGGGAGGAGAAGGGAAGGATTACTCTCTAAAGTTGTAATTCTATGCACATATTCATAGAAAGAAGCCAACTGACCTCAGCCTGACTTTATTTGAAAGAAACAACATAGGATTGTGAGGTAAGCAAGATGCAACAACCTCTTGCTCAATGCAGATTATAGGAATACTTTATTATTGGCAGAAAGGACAAACCTAACACAGAGAAGGAAATATCCGATTATTGTTGTTATTTTGCCTACCAGCAGAGATGGATAAAGGTTAAAGACCTTTTCACACTACACAATTATAGTGCAGTGATTCAACTTTAACGACAGTGTTTCCATTTTATGGATTCCTGAGCTGACAGTTTATGGCAAAGCACAATATTTAGATTTCTGAGTTAGACTTCTATAAGATGTAGCCATGGCAGCGAAAGGGGAATCATCATACCATAATGGTTTAGTGTGAAAGGGCTATAAGAGAGGTCAGCTCTGCATTGTCCTCTCTGAAAAGCAGCCACTGAAGTCCAATGAGTAGGTATGAGTGCCGACATCTGTCTGTTTTCAGGGAATGGGTGATATGAAATATAGAAGCTTTGTAAATCACTGGAAGAAGGTGCATACACTGAACCCGAGACAGTTTCCAGGAGCTCTAAAGAGTACTGAATAAGACTCTTATCTGACATCCTGGAAAGCTGCTGCAAGGCACTGAATGTGTTGGACAAATAGCCGAGCTTGATAAAACTCCTCTTTCTAACTTCCCCAAACTTAAAGTTCTTTATCTCCATGCGTTAACTATTCAGTTCACGTCCATTTCAGAAGAGCTCTGTGTAAAAGTACTATTCTTCAGAAATTGGAAACTACTGGATATCGCCACAAGTTTCTGTCCTGAAATCTTAATGAAAGGGAATTGATAATTTATTTGAAATTAAGAAATTAAGATGAATGATCAGGAATGGCAACAAGAGCATTTCTACAACTTAAGCCGAATGACAGTTTCAAGAAATACAGCCTATTTAAAATTATATAAAAGGCATACCAAGTGATGCCTTATGTCCCTTAGCATTAATGTCTTTCAACAGAGCAAACACTTATTGTCTCACGAGAGGCTAACGCTTTGGTACACTGCCTCCTCCTTGAAGGAAACAGCTCCACCATTCAGAAGGAGCATTTGTTACAAACAGGCACATTGTACCTGGACTGCTTCCCAAATAGTTCTTAGTGCTTGATAATCCAATGATCCAGAGGTTAGATAATATGTACTCTCCAAATGGAGGAGAAAAACACATTCTCTGCTATTGCTTTCTTTGCCTTATGGGAAAAAGTGTTTCCCCACCTTCAATTTATTCAAGGAAGTATGATTTACCAAGAAGAACTTTCTGGTTTCCTTCTCCAACACACCCTCTTGTCCTGAAGTATCTGGCACGGAAGAATTAACATAACAACATTATATAATAATCATCATAGGTTTGAAATAGTCTGCAGAATTTCTGCACACCCTCTCTTTAAGCCTTCTTCTTGTATACTAACTTATGTCATAAAGGCTTGGGGAAAGGACCTTACGAAGTACCAGGTATGTCTGGGTTGTTATATAATGACAATAATAGTACGGTGTTTTCTTTCATTATGACATCTCCACCTGGGTTCCTCCCATCATCACCACCCCAGGAAAGATGTGAGCATCCCAGGCAAAGGAATGAAGAGGTGGGGCCATCACCCCTTTCAAGGTACAAGTTGGAGGAAGTACTCAGGAGACTGTATTACCTTTATGTAGGCAGACAACTGAGGCATCAAAGGGTGGTTGACCAAATCAAGGAGTCTCAAGATTAATCAGACCAGCTACTTGTAAAGCAAATTCTTACTTTTTAAAATAAAAAGCCCTGAAAAAGTAAATACACATGGGCTTCTTCGGGATCAAGAACATCACATTTGGGTAGAAAAATTGAAACCTACATCTCCTGCGCCATTTCATCTTTCATATCAACTTCCTACACACATGATCAAAGACTAAAACAATTATATTTAATGTGTTGTCAAAGGCTTTCATGGCCAGAATCATTAGGTTGCTGTGAGTTTTCCAGGCTGTCTGCCCATGTTCCAGAAGCATTCTCTCCTGACATTTCATCCACATCTATGGCAGGCGTCCTCAGGGGTTGTGACGTCTCACAACCTCTGAGGATGCCTGCCATAGATGTGGGCAAAATGTCAGGAGAGAATGCTTCTGCTACATGGCCATACAGCCTGGAAAACTCACAGCAATCCAATTATATTTAGTTTAAATCTGATACAAAGACCTGTTGTCTTGGGAGTGACTATCAGTGAACTGGTTTGGGAGCTTGAATCATTGTCAGGGCAATAGCCGCAAGTGAAACTGTTACAGCAATGAACACGAGCTCAGAAACTTGCAACATAGTTTGCAAGAATACATTTCAACTGATTCATTCATCAGAAAATGGACCAATATTTGCAAGATTATAAGGATAAAGGAAAATGCCATTTTTCCCATAACAAGAAGTACCTTGCATAACAGAAGTGATGCATCAGTCGGAATGAGAAATGAAGCAAGAATAGCAGAGGTCAATGCTAAAGAAATATAATGTAAGGCAGTAAGCTTTTTTTCGTGTAAGGAGCGACTTGAGAAACTTCTGGTATGAGAGAATTGGCTGTCTGCAAGGACATTGCCCAGGGGACACCTGGATGTTTTGATGTTTTACCATCCTTGTGGGAGGTATCTCTTATGCCCCTACATGGGGAGCTGGAGCTGACAGAGGGAGCTTATCTGCACTCTCCCTGGATTCGAACCTCTGACCTGTCAGTCTTCAGTCCTGCCAGCACAAGGGTTTAACCCACTGGATCACTGAGGGCTCCTAAGTAGTAAGCTGTAGAAATAAAAATAAAGGGAGCCTCCATGGTTGGAAAACAGAATGGACTGACAAGTCAGGTGTGGAAGAATCATAGACTCCTTGAGTTGGAAGAGACCTCATGGGCCACCCAGTTCAACCCCCTGCCACGAAGCAGGAAAATCGCATTCAAAGCAAAGAAAGGCATAATGCCAACACATAGTTGTGTGAAAATAGGAATGGCAGAACTGGCAGTCTTCCCTTTTATCTTCACTCCTTTGGACTATTTTCCTAAAGGAAAGTTTCAGTGTGCCTTCTTCTGATCAGAATTTTGCAGAATTTTGTTGCCATTCTTTCATCTCAGCACATCCCGGAGAACTCAATTCTAGCAAGAGCTTTGCAATAGCTTCCCAAAGCTCTGGGTCATTCTGAAAGTCAGCTCCAAAACCCCTAGTCCTCATCCAGTTGGGTCTTTCTACTGCAAATATGCTGATCTTGGGGGCGAAGGGCCCCTCTTTGAAGCCCCATTAGACTGCCAGCTCTTTCGTCCTGTCTAAAGAGGATAGGTGCATCCAGACTGTAGCAGTCATGCAACTTGAAACTATTTTGACTGCCTTGGAATCATAGGAGTTATAGTTTGTTGAGGCCCCTTCACTCTTGGGCAGGCCTTTCAAAACTGCAACTCCCCGGGTTGTATAGCATTGAGCCATGAAAGTTAGAGTGGGATCAAACTGAACTCATGTTACAGTGTAGAGCAGGCATGGGCAGACTTCGGCCTTCCCTCCAGGTGTTTTGGACTTCAACTCCCACCATTCCTAACAGCCGGTAGGCTGTTAGGAATGGTGGGAGTTGAAGTCCAAAACACCTGGAGGGAAGGCCGAAGTCTGCCCATGCCTGGTGTAGAGGCACCCTATATTTCAAGGTGAAATATTAGAAAGGGTTTTGAAAAAGGAAATCTGAAAGGAGAGCTCCTTTTTCCCTCCCAACCGGGACCGCATGGTGTGTGTGTGTGTGTGCTTTCCTGCCTTCTGCCAGGCCATGCACCTTCTCCTTCCCAGCACAAGCCCTGTGCCCCACACGCCCCCCTCCTATGAGACATGGCTCCAGGGGATGCCCATCACTCTGCGATGCCCGCCTGCTCGGGGCTTGCAGGGGAGGGGGCTCATCCACCCCTCCATCCGCCTACCCATCCCTGTCTCTCTCTCACTCACCTCCTGAAATCAAAGGGCATGTTGGTGGCACGGGCAGGCTCCCCGCCCCTTCCTCCTTCCTCCTCCTCCTCCTCCTCCTCCTCGCTGGTGCCGGCTGGAGGCGAAGGAAGTGACGGCCCCCGCCTCGGCCAGGCCGGAGGAGGCGCAGCACCCAGCCATTGGCCGGCAGGGACCGGCCCAGGCCCCGCTTCCGCCGCCCAGTTAAAGGGGACGGGGAGCCTCCCCACAGCACAGCCCTGCTTTCTCACCTCGCGCTTTGGGCCTGGAAGGCCCAGCAGGTCTCGCTCCCTTCCACACAGCCCTATATCCAGAATATCCAGGCAGGAAATCCCACATTAACTGAGTGTGGACTCAGATCACCCAGTTCAAAGCAGATATGGTGGGATTTTCTGCCTTGATGTTCTGGCATATAGGGCTGCGTGGAAGGGCCTTTGGAGGCTATGAAGGCCAGAGCCCCCCAGGACGTGCAGTCAGCCCCCCACATCAGCTGCAGTGGTGGGGCACTGGAGACCCCTTGAAAGGGAGAAACCCCCAAATCCCACAATATCTGCTTTGAACTCGTCTATTTGAGTCCACATTGCCATACATTCCATTTCAAAGCAGAAAATGTGGGATTCTATTCAGCTGTGTGGAAGGGGCCTCAGATAACCCAGGGCTCTTCCACACACTCCTATATCCCAGAATATCAAAACAGGAAATCCCATTATCCGAGTGTGGACTCAGGGCCCTTCCACACAGCCGCATAACCCAGAATATCAAGGCAGAAAATCCCGCAATACCTCCTTTGAACTTGATTATCTGAGTCCACATTGCCATATTTTCCAGTTCAAAGCAGATATTGTGGGATTCCATTTACCTGTGTGGAAGGGGCCTCAGATAACCCAGGCCCCTTCCACACAGCCCTATATCCCAGAATATCAAAGCAGGAAATCCCACATTATCTGAGTGTGGGCTCAGATAACCCAGTTCAAAGTAGATATTGTGGGATTTTCTGCCATGATATTCTGGGATATAAGGCTGCGTAGAAGGGCCCTGGAAAGTTCTAAATGGCAAGTAGGTGGACTAGATGATTGATGTAGTCTCTTCCAACTCTGGTTCAATGAAATCTCCCAGGACAACTCTACCGTCTGAAATCATATTGGAGGACCTAGGGTGCATCTGAATATAGGTTTAATTGCCATGGCTCAATGCTATGGAATCTTGAAAGTTGTAGTATAGGATGCCACAGCACTCTTCAACTAGAGAAGGCGACAGATGTTGCAAAATTACACTCATAATTCCATAGCATTGAGCCATGCTAATAATAATAATAATAATAATAACAATAATAATTAAAAAAAGCAATGACAAATCTCGATAAAGTAGTGAAGAGTAGAGACATCACACTGGCAACGAAGATCCACATAGTTAAAGCATTCGTATTCCCTGTAATAACCTATGGATGTGAGAGCTGGACCATAGGGAAGGCTGAGCGAAGGATAGATGCTTTTGAACTGTAGTGCTGGAGGGAAATTATGAGAGTGCCTTGTGATGCCGAACATGACCCCACTCAATAAAAGATAGTTTGTATTCAGGGAATTCATAGTTTTGCCAAGGACGCCAGGCTGATACTAGGCAAAAACATATCCCACCAAAACACCCACCTATAGTCTTTTTATATCTCAAGCCCTGTTCTGTTTCTCTTTCTTTTCTGTCTTTTCCATTCAATAACTACTAGCCCATAACCCCCATGTAGCAGCCTAAGACCTTTCCCCATGGTCCCATGGCTCCACATGGCAACGATGTTCGTGTTCTTCTTGTGTGCGTCATCTTGGCATGGAGCCTGCTGACCCCAGGAAGCCCCCTCCTGTGTTACCCCTTTGACCCAGGCCAGAATCAGGCCATTCTGGTTGTTTTTATGAACTGGACACCTTTTTCCTGAATGAACGTACTGTTTTATGGACTTCAGCTGCTCAGTGCTTATATGGACTCTATATCAACTTTTATCAACTCTGGGTAAGCAGACAGATCTTTCCCCAATTCTGCATATTCCCTCTTCCCATATGAACCATGTATATGCCCCTCATTCCCATTTATGATATGTATGTATGTTTATATAAAAATATTGAGCAGAGTGACCTCCTCATGAACTATGCCCAGCAACTTAAGGCCCAGGTATTGCAAGACTTCCTGGGTCAATAATCCCTAAACAAAAGACTTGGCAAAGAACCCATCAGCATGGACGATAAGCAAATAGCCCCTTTTCCTGGACTTCGGAGGGCCTTTGGCCAGACAACTTAGGCCCGCAAACTTATTTGGCCTACCCTCTGGAAATCAAATTTTCTAAATCTTCTCTTCTTTCTTTATGCTTTCACTGCCCCCTTACAGTTATTCATCGCCCTCAAATGCACCCGTGGCTATTACCGCTCCCCCCCGTCCCCCGGATCGCTGCAGTGCCCACCAAGGGGCAGTAATGCCCACTTTGGGAATCACTGACCTAGGGCATGGGGCTCATGGACTTTTCAACTACTTAACACAAAGGATACTTATGTTCCTAATTAGTTCTGAAGGACCATTTCCATTTCTTAAAACTTCTTTACAGAGCGAACACTTCATTTTTAGCTTGGTGCAACAGCATAGTTTTCAGCCTGGGCTTTAATACACAGCACAGAAACCAGCACTGGTAGCCACTTACATTTATAACACAGCAAACATAAAATCAGTCAAACCAAAATCAGTAATACAACGGTCTGGTTGCTCCTGACACAATAAATAAATAGTCAAACCTCAGTACTCAAATGTTCTAGTGGTTGCGGGTCCAATTAAAATCTGCGCTTACAAATTGCTCCTATTCATTTATTAATTATTACATTTGAAACTGGAAGTCATTCAAATTTTGTACAGTGCAATTTATGGGTCAATTTATTCTTGATGATGGCTAGCACTAAACTAAATTAGTTAAACCAGAATCAAACTGCATTTATTCTGTGCTGTGGATGCACCCCTAGAGAGTCATAGAAAGAGAATAGAATCCTGCGTAGAGCCATAGAGTTGGAAGAGACCACAAAGGCTGGCCAGTGCCATTTTGCCATGCAGAAATGTGCAATGAAAGCACTCCTGATAGATGGCAATCCAGCCTCTGTACAGCAACCTCCAGAGGAGACTCCACTGCACTCCAAGGCAGCATGTTCCACTATCTAATAGCCCTTACTGTCAAGAAGTTCTTCTTAATGTTTCATTGGAATGTCTATTCTCTCTAGAAACCTCTAAAGATGTTCTCTCTACAAAATCCCTAGGTCAGTGGTTCTCAACCTGTGGGTCCCCAGATGTTTTGGCTTCCAACTCTGAGAAATCCTAACAGCTGGTAAAGTTGTAGTCCAAAACACCTGGAAACCCACAGGTTGAGAACCACTACTCTAGGTCCTCCAGCATGACTGGAGGATGTTGACCATGGCAACATCACACTGAAGGCCTAGAATTTCCTAGAAAGTTTGTGCAAGCCTGGTATAAGATTTTAAGATGAACTCTAATGCAGAGTTGATATTATTTTCCCTCCAGAATACTACCTCCGAGTATTTGTTGTTTAAGAAATTCCTATGAAATTCATGAGGTCACCATAAACCTATAGATTGCTTGAAGGTACACGCAGACATACAGGGAATGGTGTCTTGTTTGTGCCCCATTGGCTATGATTTTGTCATTCCTGGAAGCTGTTACAGTACCGGTGACTGATTCAGGAAGCATCATTTTGAATAGCACTGCTATACAGAACCCAGATGGGTGCATCCAAAGAGGGATTATAGAGATTATATCTGAGGGTCCATCTACACAGGTACTAAAACCCAGTTTGAAGCCAGCTCAAGGTTGTGGTGTCTAGAAAACATTTCCTCTTCCATGCAAACTGCAATATGAATCCAACCAGAAAAAGCATATTTAAAAAAAACCTCACCAAAAATCCTAGATCATCAAGCCATAAAAGTCACTAAATTCCTGTATATAAATAAAGCACACGAAGAAGTCAAATACCAAATGCAGAGCACTCATGTAAACAAGAATAAATAAGCAGTCAGAATGTGAAAGAAAATATCCAGCCCAGTCAAAAGGTAAACAAACACCTCCTAGTTGATAAGCACAGCTTTCTCACAGGAATGCTCAATTTCATTGCCTTTCTTTGCTGTGCTGTGAGTCAAGCTTTGGGAAGCTATTTGTATAAGTAGGTCTCAGTGAATCTGTGTGGACACTCTTGCATCTTTCAGATAGTTTGTGCAGTGCCTGTGTAGACCTTCAGAAGCAAACTGGATCTCTGTAATCAACATTCTGGTGTATATTAATTGACTGTGTAAAGCAGCCTGTGTCTGTTTCAGACTAAAATTAAATAATGAAATAAATGCAATCTATATTGCATTTTAAATAATGGATTGAAGATTACAATCCTATGCTTGCATATTGGACATATGATCCATGAAGTGCAAATTGCCTTATTTCTGAGTAAACCTGCATAGGCTTAACATGATAAGGTTACAATCTTATACAAGCTTCTTGTGAATATAATCCCATATACAGTACACAAATAAATAATAAAGTCTTGTTGGTATGAGGCCCTGTAAGTTCTGCTTAAATCAGTAAAACCTACTTCTTAGTAAATACTCATAAGATCCTGAGATGTGTGTCTTACTGGTGAAATGACGCCAGCATGTACATCTTGCAAATTTCTTATTCCAAATTAGTTCCTTTGGAATCATCACAACAAGCATGACACATGCAGGAATGCATGTAATAAAAACGTGGGAAAGATTCACTTCACCTTGGCTGCAGTCGTAGATGCAACTGGAAGGAAGGAAATTCAATCGAACTGAGTAGGGCTTATTTCCAGTAAACTATGCAAATGACTGTAGTGGATGATTTCTTTCATAAACATCCTTTTAGAAAATAAGCCTTGATGAACATAAGGGGATTCGCTTTGGAGTAAATATGAGGATCAGTGTACAAAACTAAATTTACTGATAAGTATAAGTGCTGGTATTCCTTTAAGATGTATCGTGGCAGCCATATAGTGCAAGTGGAGTTTGCCAGCATCTTTTAGTCCTCCTCCTCTCCATACACTAAAGTGCATAAGTGCATTTTTAGAAGTGTCTTAGAGGAGAGAAGGGTAGGGGGCATTTTTACTTTTTTAGGAAGGGAGTTACAAAGATGGAGAGCTATTGCAGAGAAGGTCCACATCTTTAGAGAACCACCAACCAAGCTTGTGACGGGGATGGGATCAAGAAAAGGTCCTCCTCCATTGACCGCAGTGCCTGGGATGGTCTATATGGGGAGATGAGATTAGGCAAATAGCCTGGACCCAAACCATTTAGGGCTTTATAGGTAACAACCAGCACTTTGTATTTAGCCCAAGAGCAGACCAGCAACTAGTGGAGCTGCCACAGCATGAGTATGGTGCTCCAGTTAACAATCTGGACATCAATCTCTGCACTAATTGTAGTTTTCAAACTACCCTCAAATGCAGCCCCACATAGAGAGCATTGCAGTGGTCCAATCAGGATATGACTAAGGTGTGGACTACCATGGCCAAGTCTGGCGTTTCAAGGTATGGGCACGGCTGGCACACAAGTTTTAACTGTGTGAAGGCACTCCTGGTCACTGCCAACACCTATGGTTCCAGAGTCAGCAGTGAGTCCAGGATCACCCCCAGACCATGAACTTGTGTCTTCAGGGGAAGTGTGACCTCATCCAGCACAGGCTGCAATCCCATACCCTGATTCGCCTTCCGACTGACCAGGAGTACATCTGTCTTGTCTGGATTTAGTTTCAGCTTGTTGGCCCTCATCTAGTCCATTACTGATGACAGGCACCAGTTCAGGACCAGAATGGCATCCTTGGCATTTGTTGGAAAGAAGTAGTAGAGTTTGGTGTCATCCACATAAATTTGACACCACACTCCAAAACTCCGGATGATGTCACCTAGCGGTTTTATGTAAATGTTAAATATGGACAACTGACAACGCATCTCGACAATGATTTGATATGGAGATGTTTTGATAATGTTTTTAAATGCTGTGTATGATCTTTATGTTTTTATAGTGCTATTAGTATTTAAAGTATTAATGATTGTTTTAATTTGTTGTAACTACTCGGGCATCGAATTGTTGCCTATTGTTAACTGCTCCAAGTCGCTCTTGGGCTGAGAGGGGTAGTACATATATGTAGTAAATAAATAAATAGCATGGGGGACAAAATTGAACCCTGAAGGAACCCACAGGCCACCGGCCAGGGAGTTGAACAGGAGTCCCCCAGCTCCACTATCTGGGTCCGCTCCTCCAAGAAGGACCGAAGCCATTGCAAAAGAGTGCCCCCGAGCCCCATCCCAGAGAGCCAGCTCAAAAGGATCCCATGGTCGATCCATTTTGTTATCTGGGATAGATTTCATGATGTGTGAAAGAACTCTTTTTTCAAACTTCATGTTCTCAAAAAACAGATAAACCCACAAGCAGGCTGGTAGAACACTGACCCAGTTCCATGTTCTATCTTATCAAAGATTTAGGACATTAGTGCCCTGAGATAAGACCCCCCTCGTCATTACATTGTTTAATCGCATGAGTCGTCTAGGAAGTATGAGATAAGAAACAGGAATTTGACTGCATTCTAGTTGGGCGCAGTCCCTTAGAATATTACTGAGCGTGCCAGATGGAGTACTCAAAACAAAAGTTTAAATGAGGTGAATGTAACATGATCTGTATGCTGGAAATTTGTTATTGGTGATGAAAGATGAAATTAACAATACATTTTACTGCTAAACAAAATACAGTAGGCAGTAATTTTAGTAATAGGTTCTGTTCAAGGGACATTACGAAACGACCCTCTGAAAATTACTCGGAAAATGCCATTTTCAGGTGGAGAAGATGAGGCGGTGAAGTGAGTCAGCCAAAGCCACCAAAGAGATAGTCAGAATTAGTAATATGAAGTTTCTGTTTTCCTGGTTTTTGTTCATTCTGTTCTTGGCGAAAAGAAACAGATTTTAGATTCCTGATCACTTTCTATATTTAACAAGATGATAAGTGACTGTATCTGAATTCCAAACCTATGCCTCACATTTGAAAGACTCAGAAACACCACGGGGCTAATACATATGACTAAGGTTGAAATACTATCTTCTCTTATCTAGAATCAGGATACTTTCAAGGAACTTGTGCTGATTTATGATTGGTGTAAAAGTTACATTCCTCTTGCTCAACTTCAACATACCAAAATGTTAAACCCAATGCACATATTACACAGACAAATGTGACTGAATTCTGTAGTAACCCACTTCAAATTCCAAGCCCAGAATGGGGGAAGGAGTTGCATTTTTAAAATATTCATCACAAAATCTTCCTGCACTTCTCAAACTAGAACTTCAGAATGATAGGTGAAGTGAAGCTCAGCGTGCTGATTTATTACATGTGGAGATAAATTTATAATATCCGACTATCTGTATGATCTACAGTTCTGTACAATCCACAGTTCTGCCACCATAGTCTGTCACTTCAATCTGTGAGATAATAGCAACTATTTAGGCTATCAAATATGATCAAAGTCACACAATCATAGAGATGGAAGAGACAAGAAAAGCCATCTAATCCAAACCACTATTACTCAGGAATACAACAACTAAAGACCTCCCGAAAGATAGCCATTGATTCTGTTTTAAAAAATTCAAAGAGGAATATTCTCCAAAGCAGCCTCTCTCACTGTGAAACATATCATAAAGTCAAAACACTCCCCATTTTAGTTGGAATCTCTTTTCCTGTGATTTGAATCCATATAATCATAGAGTTGGAAGAGACCTCATGGGCCATCAAGCCCAACCCCCTGCCAAGGAGCAGGAAAATTGCATTCAAAGCACACCCGACAGATGGCCATCCAGCCTCTGTTTAAAAGCCTCCAAAGAATGAGCTTCCACCACCCTGGTTTATGATTTATGTTCTAATTGCTGGAGTTGCAGACAACAAGCTCACCCGATCTTCCTTTCAGATGTTTAAAGATGGCTATCTCAACACATCTAGGTCTTGTTTTCCCAAGCTAAACATGCATGTAATGGTGGTACTATTACTTCCTTGACAGTATACTTCTGTTAATGGAACCTAAATTCACGTTTTGGGCTACCAAGTCAGACATTGACGCAAGCTTAACTTGTAGTCTTCTAAGTCCTCTATATCTTTTTCACTTAGATCTTTTTTCACCTGTTGCTTATCATGATCCTTAATATTTTTGCCTGGAATCCAGAATCCTCTAAGATCAAACATAGACAGTGTCATGAATCAGTTAATAAGCTTCAAGAAGATGAAGAGTGATCTGGAGGGAGAAGGGGACACCAAATCTAAGAGTTTGCTGTGGGAGAAGCAGTGTTTGAGAAAGCTACCTTTTTGTACTCCTGGAATACCCAGCCAGCACAGACATTATTGCTGTGGGATTCTGGGATGCTATTTCATAGAAGTAACTATCCGAAACTCTGGGGTGAAGAGATAGGTAGAGTGAGAAAGCAGTAGTGTGAGATAGAAGGATTAAAGTTGTTTGTGGCTTTGTGAGGATGAGAAGGACCAGTATCAAGAAGCTGTCTGAGTACTAGATTAGAATTCACTCTGAGAGACCATGGTTCAAACCCCCACTCACTTTTGCTGGAAGATCCAAAAGTTAACCATATCTGGAAGGTCTAGAAATTCAGTGAGAGAGAAAAACCTCTCTAGGAATCTAGGTCCCCTAACATAAATCTAGTAAAAGTAACCCATATAACTACACCAGAGAATCAAGAGATACCTAAAAGAGGTGTTTTCTCAGATAGAACGAGCAGTTTTTTTCACTTTTGCGTGACTCTACCCCTATCTCCAGCAAACGTGGAGGGTTGACAGTACATACAAAAGATCTGGAAACATTCTGGGAACTCAGATCAAAAAAAGAAATAAAAGGTTACATTTTAAGGCTCTACACAGGATATTATAGATGCTATGTTGTAAGGGGCCACCACCCTGAGCAGTAGCTATCTGAGCACACCATGATGGACAATAAGATCCATCATACCAGTGGCACTAGAAGCAAAAGTGTCAGAAAGTGATTGACTCATGAACAGCTCTGAGGCAGAGTCCGTCAATTCAATGCCAACTAAGACAGGTGTTCTGTGATTTCAGCTTCTGCAAGAATTATGGGTACAGAGCCCATGGCATCAAGCTTCCCAGAAGGTTAAAAGACACAGACAGGTTGAAGGCAAAATCAGAGGTTTTATTCTCAATGGCTAGAGAAAATGTCAGCAGAGACAGCACTCCAAATTACTGACATACTTCAATGCAAACATACAGAAAAGTTTATAGCACTTATTTAAAACTACCTCTGATTGGTCCAAAATGTGGCCAGCTAGGATCTGTTCCCTGATTGGTCTGGGGCTCTGTCCAGCATCATTACTGGTTGGCACCAGTTTTGGCGGGAAATTTAATGAACTAATTAGATTATTTTGAAGACTTGTATCCATTTACTGATCTGCCCAGGAGAGAGTGCAACTGGAAACTAATGTGGTGGAGAGGGAGATAATGGAATGAAATGGGTTTTGACATCCCAGTTCTGGCTAATATAATGGGTGCCAGTCGATTAAACAAAAAGGGTGCCAAAGTGGTTGGCCATTTCAATGGGAGCCCCAGAAGAGGGTCCAAATTGGTGGCAGAGAGCAGGAAACGTTTCCAGATTGTGTCAGGGAAAAAACAGGAAAAGACCCAGAGGCACTTGTGCAAGCCCATTGTGTGTCTCCTGAGTCTTCCTGGGGCATTACAAGGGGATTGTGGTAGTCATGAAGCTACATCCTGAGGTTTGGGGTGCGGTGAGTCAACATTCCAAGGAAAATTCATGAAAGGTTACTACAGGACAAAGGGAAAAGGTCAATGTGGGCTTGCTTTTTGTTTTAATGTAGTCACAGAACATCATTTCAGGGTCTGATTTTTTGATAACACAGGGACCTTGAATCCCATACTATCAGCATTTGCAACCATCTCTGGTTCTTGTATTAGAAGAAAAAGAATACTAGAATGTAGAGCTATCCAATGACGCTGAATGATAGATTGGGGAATGATTAAAAAGAAGTATATCTTCACACAACACATGCTAGGTATATACACTTCTGGCATTCCAGATTAAACAGCTACAAACATTGCAACCTTTTTTTCTTGGAAAACTATTCCAGCCATTTAATAATTTTAATTACTCTTTTCCAACAGTATTTTTTCTCCAGCTGTGTAACATTATTTTTTGGAGGGAATAATGACTAAAACTATATATAGTTTGGTATATAGAAGCAAGCCCAGGGTGGAAAGGTGACAGCTTTGCACTGTATAGCAGTTCAAAAATTTTCATAAGTTGGAGATGTGGCCTGGGAGACAAGAAGCACCATTGTGGCTATGGTGTTTAACATCATGCTCTACATAAAATTAAGCAAGGACTGAATCATCTTCCAGGTGATTTTCTACTGTTTCCTAAAATGTAGCATTCTGACCTTGGCGTGTGTCAGTGAACTTTGAACTGATCTTTGGGGCATATGAGTTTGAGTATTAGTTTTACTTATTACATAGCATTCTTTGGAATGCGTCAATACAAACTGCATTTATCAAATGACATTCTAGGAAAAAAATTAAGAAATCAGGGAAGCAAAAAGAAGAGCCAAATTTTCTGTTAGTTCATTGCTAATTCAAAATGAATTCTGTGAGTCAGCACTGAATTCTCCTCCCGTTCTTCTAAAAGAGAGAGAATCTCCCTTAGGCGAAGATTGCAATACTGCTACATGGAAGTAATTGTCAACATTTTCTTACAATTCACAAGTGCAATCCATCTTCAAGGCTTCTTGACATAATCAGGGATCTTAGTTTTGTTTCAGAGGGAATTGCTAATTCAGATTTTAAAAAGAAAAAAGAAAAAAAACTTAGGTTCAGCTTTATCTATAAAAATAGGGACCATTTCCAGATTATATCATAATATCCCAGGACACAATTCATCAGAGAAATAAAATTCTAATTATCCCAGTCAGATTAATTGGCCTTTTTCAATAATCAGATCAGTTTATATAGGATTTAATTAAATGGTGAAGTTAATTGAAAAAGTCAACAACTCTTGGCAAGATAAGGGAATCTTCCATACCTCTATTTCATCTTCAGATGTAAATGAACAAATTTGTTTCTTTCTTGAAATCTGAATGAATTCCTTTTTCAAAGCTGAAGAAGTTGGTTGAGGAAACAAATTAAGACTGTAATGAATGAAGGTAAAGATAAATCATACTATACATCTTCATGACTGTGGTACCTTGAAAAATATTGAATAATGGTGAAGCCATAAAATTTTAAACCAGAAGATTTCTCATTTGACTGATGGGAAGTCTTCAGTCAGATGAGAAGTCTTCTGGGATAAAAGTTTATGGCTTCACCATTATTCAATATTTTTCAAGGTACCGCAGTCATGAAGATGTATAATATGATGTATCCTTACTTTCATTCATCACAGTCTTAATATTTTTCAAGGTACCACAGTTATGTGAGTTTACCCACTCACATAACTTCATCTGGAATAATGTTATGACAGTTTTATAAGATAGATCTAAACTGGGGTTTTTGGCATTTCCTACATAAGTTAATCATGTGACTCAGCAATATTGATCAGAATATGTATTTGATTACATTTCTATTTACATTACAATTAATAACCTTCATATATGACACCTTCTGGACAAATGCATTTTCCCTATCACTTGTGAAGCTACCTTCATTAAAACCAAATGGCACTAGACCCTCAGCTGTGGAAGCAGGATTTGTGTCATTTCCCAAGAGGAATGGACCCCTTCAACTGATTTAAAGGTTCCCTTCCATCATCACATGAAGGTCTTCTGACTTGGTTCGAGGTTGTAAATCACTCTACAGTTTTGTCAGACTCTGGTTACTCCTACTACCTGCCACATACAATTGTACAAATGCACAAGAGTGAGACTTGTCATTATTTTCCAAATGAGGAACAATCCCCTCATGTATGTGTTTTGCTTCCTTTTTATAGATAACTAGCTGTACCTGCCACATGTTGCTGTGGCCAACCTTCCCTCTTTCTTTCTCTCATTTCCTTCCTTCCCTCCCTCCCTCTTTCCTTTTTTTCTTTCCTTCTCTCCTTCATTCCATCTCTTTCTCTCCTTCCCCTCTTTTTCTTCCCCTTCTTTCCTTTCCTCCTTTTCTACCTCTTTCCTTTCTTTGCTTTTTGTTTCCATCCTTCCTTCACTCTTTCCTTCTTTCTTTCCCTCCCCCTTCCCTTCCTTCCCTTTTTCTTTCCTTCTTTCCTTCCTTCTCTTCCTCTTTCCCCTTCACCTTTCTCTCATTTCTTCCTTCTCTGCCTCTTTCTTTCCTTCCTCCCTTTGCTATTTGCTTCCATTCTTCCTTCTCTCTTTCCTCCTTTCTTTTCAGCCTTCTTTCTTTCTTTCTTTCTTTCTTTCTTTCTCTCCTTCTATACTTCCCTCCCTCTTTACTTCTCCTTTTTTTCCTTCTCTCTTTCCTTCCTTCCTTCTCTTCCTTTTCCCTTCCTTCCCTCCTTTTTCTTTCCCTTTCCTTTCTCTCCTTTCTTCCTTTTCTACCTCTTCTGGGATATAGAGCTGTGTGAAAGGGCCTTCAGATAACCCAATTGAAAGCACATATTGTAGGTTATTCTGCCTTGATATTCTGGGTTATAGGACTGTGTGGAAGGGCCCTGGGTTATCTGAGCCCACACTGCCATACATTCCATTTCAAAGCAGGTAATGTGAGATTTTATTCAGCTGTGTGGAAGGAGCCTTACATACAAATTCAACAAGAGCGAACCTACAAGACCAATCTTGTTTGTAGTCTGAAGACTGCCTTTAATTTTACAGGGGTGTCTCATCCTTTGCCTTCGTAAAAGGCCTCAAGAGCTATAAAGCCATCCTCACCAACATGCACCACTCTCCTGAGGCACTCTGTCCATGCTCAGGGGTGTTCTTGACTCACCCAGGCTCATCCTCCTCTTTCTCCTGCGGGAAGGATCTTCTTTATCCCTTGACCTCTCTCTCTCTCTCTCTCTGTGGAGCCTAAGCAGCCTGCTCACCTTCCTGCCTCCTTGCCCTTTCACAGAGACACCAAGGCCAGAAGAGAAAGCAAAGGGAAGGGAGAGAGGGAAGAAGGGAGAGAGGGAGGGAGGGAGGCAAATGCCCCCAATGCACACAGGATTTCCCCCCCCCCCCTCTCTCAAGTGATTCCTTTCTTGGCTGCTTGGTGGATTTTTTCCCCTTGCACAGGAGGGGAGTGGAACCAGGGGAGTAATTTATGTGCATGCGCTGTATGGTCATTTAGCTTTTGGGGGTTTTGAAGTCCTTTCTGCTGTTTTTTTTGGGGGGGGGAGTATGAGTGATGGTTACTCATTGGTCTGTTAGGGGTGTAGTGTCCAAATTTCATGTCAATTCACCCAGTGGTTTTTGAGTTATGTTAATCCCAAAAATGAACATTACATTTTTATTTATATAGATTAAAAGAAGATTATCTCTCCTTTTTTCTCATCAAGTTCTTTCAGGTGTATCTCAGGCCCCATTTACACTGTCAGATTATCTGATTTGAACTGGACTATATGGCAGTGTAGACTCATATAATACAGCTCAAAGCAGATACCATAATCTAGATTTTATATGGCAGTGTACATCCAACCTGAATCAGCAGAACATTTTTTTTAGGAATATTCCATATGAGGTGTAATGCAAATACTGTTGTAGTTTTACATGCTCTGCCACAAGAAACCTGCTCAAACCATAAATCTGCATCAAAACTCACAATTCTTTTCAAATTTAGATTAAATATAAGGCAGAGGCATTGTTTTTGTGACAAAATGAAAATATCAGTTTATTACTTGTGATCAAATATCAATCAAAACATACATAATAGAGATAAAACGTAAATATAAAGTATGTGCAAAATACATATACAGTATCATGGTATTTACTAATTTTATAAATAGTGCAGCCCTGAAAACATCACTTGCCCAAATAACTCAAAAGGATTATTGTGAATTATACAGCAATCAGCTAGATGAAATAGATAAAAATGTGCTGACTGGATAGTGAGTGGTCACAAAAGTTGCTCAACTTTCTCTTTCAGCAAGGGCAAAATGGTCTGCATTGTAAGAGGCCTAACTGTGAACACCACTTCAATAAAAATATCACATTCACATCATAAAAAACAAACAAAAAATTATAAAATAATCTCCCAAACCGAGACAAAAACTTTTCTCTGGGGGAATTGTATAATGAGCAAGGGAAGTAACAATGATGGAGTCCGCAATATGATGTGCTCCACATCCATATTCCCTGTGGACCAAGGGGTTCTCAGATATTTCCAGCAAGAACTACTGATGATAATATCTGGATCTACAATTCAGTTAATGCTTTTACAATCTATGGAGCAGTTATTGTCCACAGAGAACATAGTGGAACATGATTTTTCATTAAATAAAAAATGGAAGAGAACCTAAACTGGATCAAGGTGTTATCAGTGGTTTTGTTACAACTGAAAACCTGATTTCTTAAGAGTATCATCTGGACCTAACATCTATCTGTGGTCAGTTGGAGAAAATGACATCAGCACTATGTCATCAGTGTACAAATAAAGCCACAAATTCCTATGTAGTGGGACAGATGTTAACAATAGCAATGATGAAAGATTGAACGAAAAGGGATCCCAAATGCACCCTTGTTTAAGCCCGTTATAAATGCTAACTTCTTTTGTTAGGGCTCTGTTGCATCTGATTCTGCATGCTGTGTTTGTCATGTAGCTTCCGAATTAACCACAGAAGTAGCTTATCAGAGCTGATGTTATCAATTTTATCCCAAAGTCACTGACAATTGACCAAAAATAAAGAACGGTTGAAAGGTCCAAAAAAGTTGTGAAAATCATTTGTATCATTTGTATGGGTCCTAAAAATTATTGTTAATAACATGGGGTAAAAGAATGTATTATTCTATTATTCTAATGTCAAGTCCTCTTTCTAAAACCCGCCTGCTTTTTGTTTATGATTTTAATAAATTCTTCCTAGACTTCCAGTTTACAGAGGCAGTAACATCTGCCCTCCACCCTGATCCACTTCAAAAGAAGGCTGTGAGGATGGGTTGGGGACCATATCTCGGGACTCACAAGTCTGTATGTGGACCTGCTGTCAGGTCCCGGGATTTTAAAACCCACTTTTTAAAAGTGGATTTTGGTACTGTCTGGAAGCACCCCATGCGTCAGCAACAGTTCTGAAGTTTCCTGCTATGATATGAGAGCCATTGTGGCATGCTTGATCCCACACATTTTCAAGAAAGTATTACGCTGTTTGTGTATTTTGAGTGGTGAGTCAAGAGAGACCAGAATATCACCCTATTCTTATAAATCAAATCTAGTTTAAGCATAGTTAGAGATTTACAAGTGAAATGATGCTGAGCAACAACAAAATTCACAAAAGCTTTAGACACTTTTCTTCACTCATGGGAAAATTTTCTTTTCAAAGTGCTGGTTAATTTTATGATCTAATCAGAAACTGAGATCAGGTGACTGACGTGAAAACAGATGAGCAAAATGCAATGTATTTGCCACCCAAAAGCTTTTAATGACAGCAAGTTCAATATACATTAAAGGAAAGGAAGTGGCAGAAAATCTATATATAGAAGAAGAAAAAACCTTCGTGTCACTTCCTATTTTTTTTTACTGTTTAGATATCTGTGTCGTACTGCTGTTTTCCTTATGATGTTGATGAATCCTTGTTATTTAGCTATACATTATACCAAAGGAACTGAGCAGATACACAATGACAAAAGCCTTGACAGCATACCCCTTGTGAGGCCCAGAATTAATAATGCTAATTTATTCGGTAATGCGGTCAGGTTGCAAAATACACAAAACGTAAGGACAGTGATGTCAATGTTATGAAAATGGGAAGTTGTGGATTGTGGCCACACAGTTCTGTGCACTGAGGTTATTTAAAGGTTTGTAAAAGTCTTCATATCCTTTGTAGTGCACAAAGCTCAAGTTTATCTGAAGTTCAACAACATAGGCTTTATAATATTCCTGGCAAAAGCAATTTACAGAGCGGCTGAATTTAAAGAAGAGTGAAACATAAAGCCATATGTCAGCCCCAAATGAAATGCTGTTCATCAGAAGGCCCAAATCTCAATGTTCACCCAGCATGAGTGAAACTTCTTGTTCATATATATCTTTGGATTTATACTTCCATTGCATATAGAGCTACCAGACCAATGGAACTTGGAAGACTTTGATCCTCCTAGCTGCCCTTGTTTCTCCTTATGTAGCATCACAGTGACTCATGCTTGATGCATCTTGGCAGCCAATACAGGGGAGAAGCTAAAACCCTTGTGGGTCACTGAACTGTATAGAGCCAAAAGGCATGATAAACTCTACAACACATTCTTAAAATCAGAACTGGCTGTAGAATTCTGGAGTGGGAATTCAGAAATGTTCAGAACACAATGTTTCTGTGGTTTCCTTTCTTTTCTTTCTTAATTGAATAAATGGTATATTTCTGATTGACATTTACCTTCTGGAAGTATAACATGACAGTACTCTCAGGTATCTGTTTCCATAGATTATGTATTCATGGATTTAAACATGATTTGAAAATATTCCAACACACACGCACACACACATATCCAAAAAGCAAACCTCGATTTTGCCATTTTACTATTCTATTGTATATAATGGGACCTGAGCATCTACTGTTTTTGGTATCCATGGTAGGTCCTGAAACCAAATCCCAGAGAATACCAAGAATGCCAAGAATACTCGGTACTAGAATACTCCTACAGATTAAAGTGTTCTCTTATGTGTTTTCAGATTTTTCAGTTTAAGAAGTTATTCATTTCAGCTTTCTCTTAAGCGAAAGAGTATAACTACCATACATACTCATGTATAAATCTTGGGGAGAACTTCTGGTCTGTACGCATAATAAATATTTTTAATAAAAAATCTTGGGGAGGTTTTGAAGCCAAAATTATGGATTTTGATATGGCCTGTGGGTAAGTTGAAGGTAATTCCAAAGAGAGGGGAAAGCACTAAGCAATTAATTTACAGGCAAAGTACAAAGTGTTGGTTTTGACCTTTAAAGTCCTACATGGTTTGGTTCCAGGTTACCTTCAGGATCACCTTCTCCCATACAATCCAGCCATTAGGACACTTTGGTCCTCTGGGGGTGTGTACAAGCCAGAACCTAAATGGCAACTATCACCAAGAGGAACTTTTTGTGGTCTGCCCCCGGATTGTGGAATGACCTGCTGGAAAAATCCTGACAGTTTGACGAGCTGCTGGAATTTAAAATACAACTGAAGACCCACTCTTCTGGCAGGCATACCCAGTTAATTTTAATTTGTTAATTTTATTGCTCTAGTCTTGTGTTATATGTATTTTAATAGTGTCTGATTTTATCATTCTGTTTTTAACCCTGTTGTATTATTATTATTATTATTATTATTATTATTATTATTTCCTTTTCTTATTAGAGTAAGGGTACAGTACTCACACTGACCCATGGATAAGTCAACCCAGGTGTTCTTGGTCAATATCTGACTGAAATTCTAGACTTGTCTAGATAGTAATTTCAGATTACAAGCGGAGCAAGCAAAGGTGTAATTTTTTTCATGGATATGACTTCAACTAGTCAGAGAGCATGTTGTTACATTAGTGAAGAGGTGGTATCCAATTTCAATTCAATTAAACCTTATAATTATTTAAAGTCAGCCACTTGTTGACACAAGGGTGGTTAACCTGGTTCTTAACCATGGGTAACAAATCAAAAAGTGAAAATATCACCAGAGCTTGGCCTTCTGTCTTTATAGTCAGGGGACAACGTAACATCTTCACTTACTGCCATCATTAATTGCTTTGCTTGAAAAACGTATTTGTCAGGAACTAATGTCACACTGATTTTTATGCTTTCTTTTCTCAACAGGAACAGTCTTCTATATTTTCCCCAATACACAAATTAGATCTATATAAATATTTACTATATTTACTATCATAAGTGTTTATTTTTTTCTATTTGAGGGGTTCACCTCCATACTTTTATGGAAAGTGCTAGTTTGAATGTGTCCAGACTGATGTTCTCTTAACAGAGGAAGAATAAGGATGGCAATTCATGAGTAGCAGGGAACAAAAGCTATGTGTAGATGGTTACTCATAAAGACTGTGTCTGCATGTACTACATTACAAATTTACTAAGAAGTCATATTTATGGTTTTAACAATAAATGACATCATACATCCTATTTTTTCCCTTAAAAACAGTAGGCATCCTATCTGGCTTGTTTTGCAGGATATTTTCAAACCACCTCAACCACTCGGAAGTTCTAGTTTGCTAAAGGGAGGTCAGTGCTATGATAATCTTGAAACAACATGTTGTAAAATTGCGTCAGGATGTGGAGATGCAGACATTACAACACTGTGGCATACTTCACATATTATTACATAAGGGAGGAAGGGTATGTGTAAAATATTAGCCAACGTGTTCCGCTGACAACCTAGCACTCCTTGTACTACTTCCTGAAGACCTCAGGGAAGTCTCCAAAATATTTCTTCATGAAAACAAAAGTTCAAAGGTTAGTTGTATTCTCACTGCCAGTATATTTCTATTGTGCAGTCTTTCAACCCACAATATTTTTGTTGTTATTGACTGTGGCGCAGGGCAGGTGAGGGAGGAATTGTTTCACAGTCATGTTGTCACAACCACCCTTCTTTAAAGCTGTAGCTATGCTTGGTTTCTGTTACTCTACATTAAATGTCCATTGAATATTAGTATTATTTGAACATGATGGAATTCACTTTTATTCTGGAAAAAATAACCAGTGTTATTGTTGTAATAAGAAGCAAAATTGGTTCAAGATGTTTTGCCAAAAAAGGAGAAAACAGCAAATTGCACCCATTTCCTCTAGGACCTTTACAGCACAATTGGGGGGGGGGGGGGGGTGATGAGGAAAAGCAGAAGGAACCATCTTACCTTGTTCCCTACTGTCAAGATCCATATTCTGGGATTGGCCAGCCATTCCACATCCTTTCCCTATCTTTTGCCATATGGAATCAAGTTGTACCCAACTCCTTAGAATGCATTTTGGGCTCAGTTTTCATGTGCTATGGAAACAGAGTCCCAAGGTGTCCCACCAGAAGTACCCTTACATCATGTGATGGCCTCCATGGGGCTCCATTTCCAAAGTGCATGATAATGGAGCCCAGACTGCATGTGACACGGTCCTAAGTTGCCTTTCCTAAGTTGTAAAGTCAAATCATTTTGACACCTGAAAGGGAAAGAGTCTGCAATTTCCTCTCCTTTCCATTAAATATACAGTTGTCACTCAAAACTGACAATTTATTGCTCTGTTTTGATATCCTAAGGCTATCATCTGTACAAGGTGCCTCATTCAGCATAAAACTACAGCCAGTCTTGTATAAGGGAACCTGCCCCATCTTTGACCTTTCTGCTTCTGTATTAAAAGGGGGCATGTGTTCCACTTTTAAAGTACACTTGGAATCAAAATCCTAAGGGTTTGATTTCAGGCCCAAGGATTAAATGCAGATCTTGAGCTTGTGAGTCACTATGACAGCCAGAATCTCCCAAGCCTTCATTGAATGAAGAATTGTAACAACCTGTGCTTTAGTTGGCCTGAAGTGACTAACTGCTTGCATGGCTAATCAAATCATGGTTTGTGTACATGTTCTCAAGGTCCATTCAGAATTCGTTTTCTGAATGATCTTAGGAGGATTCTGATATTAGCATGTTCTTACCAATATGAGCTATTTCTTTCGTTTGCCTAATTTGCTTGCTTTAGCCAAAAAAATGCGTATAAATTCCTCACTATTGGCTATGCTAGATAAGGCTGACCAGAGTTGAATTTCAACAATATCTGCGGGATTACGCAGTTCCCATGAGTACCATAGGAACTGTTATTTGTTTTTCTTGTTTTCCTTGCTGGAACCAATAGGATGTAGTGTTAGTACAGAATGAGTAATATGAGTTGCTAGCCCAAGGGCTTCCCTAGAAAAGTATTTTGCTCACTCTGTACTAACATTGTTTCTGTCCATTGAGATCAGGACTTGCCATTTGAAACAGAGAATTGGGTTTTCATATATGTGACATACTTTACTTGTTCTGGAATTCTCTGGAATGTTTCAGACTGGAGTGTGGACTGGCTGATACGAGAGGCAATGCACCATTTGAATCAGATGGGAAATGATAGTAAAACTCTAAATTTATCAAATGCATGGAGTCATATTATTCAACTGGAATAAATCTGAAATCAAAACATTTGTATACCACCATCATTCCAATTCGAGTAACCAAAAAATTAAGTTACAAAAGAAGTAGTCATGTTAGTCCCTTTCAGCATAAAAAGGAGATAGAGAGAAGGAAGAATTTTAACCACACCTGTAAGACTTTATTAAAAATTACTAGGACTCTTCTTTAGACTACATAGCTCCCAAATGGTGTTGGGACATGGTATAAAAAGTGTTAATAGGTCAATATCAAGGTAATCTCAGAATAAAATAGAAACTTTTGTTTCATGAATCAGAAGAATATGTAAGACTGGGATTGTGCATTGTGGTATTGTGGGCAGTGGATGAGAGGTAGGAGGCCCATGTTACAACCAAGTGAATGCTGTCTGTTTGCCTTCTGTTTTAATGTGCTAACCCACTACCTATCCCACCTTCACTCCTTAGGCCAGGCCAGCACAACCTGTGGCCCTCCAGGTGTTTGGGCTGCCATCTCCCAGAAGCTCCAGCCAACTTTTCAAATGACCATGAATTCTGGGAGCTGAAGTCCAAAACACCTAGAGGGCCACAGGTTGTGCAGGCCTATCTTAGGCTCTTCCTTAAATTCCAAGCTGATAAGAACACAACAGAACGCAAGTCTTAGTGTGGCACATTGATGTAAAAAAGAAATCTAAAGCAGAGCTCCTGAGGGAAAAATAAATGCTATGACAGGCATGCTGTTTTGATGTTCAAAATAAAAAGAAGGAGCTTGACAGTTAATACTAAATAGGAGCTGAGTCCTTAATTGCCATTTTTTTCTAAACCTGTTTTGAAGCATTGTAATTAAACCTAGCTTAGGGAAGCAGGCCCTAATTCTCATCTTGGAATCTTAGCAGGGTCAGCACTGGTTAGTTCCTAGATGGGAGACCACCAACCAATGCCAGGTGTTGTAAGCTATATTTGAGATGAAGGAACTGGCAAAAAAAAAAAACACCTCATAGGATCACCGTAAGTCAATAGGTCACTTCACAGCATACACACAGATGGAGGCAGGGGAATTAAAACCTTGTTTTTTCCCGATGAAGTACTTTCAAACACAATTGGAAAACCTGAGCCTGGGCATATGTGAAATTTAGGGAGAAGATTGCTGTTTGAGGATCAAGTGACTTCTATGCCCATAAATCACATCCAGGAGTTACACTATAAAGTGATTACAAAAATATTAGAAGTTCATATTAATTAGAAATTATTTCAAAGTATAACATATTAGAAATTGCTGGATTGGGGTATTGTCCTGGGATTGTGACTGGCTCAGTTAAGGGCAATTTTCAGACTTTGCACAGAAAAATACTGAATCTAAGAGTAACCTTATTAAAACAAAAGGCAAACAGACAGCATTCAGGAATCATGGTGAAAAAGTTTACTAGTTGCATTGAAACATACATTTTGAAAACATATTCTGATTGCCTAAATCTTAACTAAGAAAAAGCTGCAGGTATAGAGTTCAACAGATCCGTGATTCATCCTTTGAGCAGAAGGAAAGAAAAGGTAAGAAAGAGAGGACTAAGTCTCTATGTGACCACAGCCACCTAGGAGTTTCTAGAGTCACATGACCTTGTTGCCTAGATATGCTGATATGTGAACATGCAATACCAACTTAAGTTGTGCAAATGTGGAAAGCTTGAGGGAGAATATGGAAGGGAAGAGAGGCAGCAGGAAAGCCCTATACTGTTACATGTCTTATTGCTGTAATAGGAGCCAGGAGAATAAAGAGCCTGCTTGATTGGAGTAGCATTTTCCAGCAGAAATCATCATGGGTCAAAGACAAAGGCAAGGGCTAAAGGCAGCTCAAATACCTACAGAATGCAAAGTGATCGAGAAACACAAAACAGGCACCAAGAGCTTTGTAAATACAAAAAAGCAAGAATCTTTGCCTGAACTGGATGGACTAGAAGCCAGAGGTTTCAGAGGTATAGCTGTAGCCCTCCAGCCACCCAGTAACATATCTGCTAATGAGAAGTGTTTTAGCAGTAGCCCTTCACTCCCTAGGAGTGTTGATCCTCAGGTAGGCAGTTCTATATTTTGCATCTGTGATCACTCAAACCAGGTTTCTGCTGCTGAATCAGAAAAGGCACTCTTCCCACTTTATGGCAATGGGTCATATGCTACCCATCCCAAGGGGCCAGGATGCCTTGAACAGTCTTATGGTCCCTTGAAGCAGGCTATTCTAAGATGTCTGGGGCCACCAGGTCATCTCCTCTCATTGAAGGGGCAAATCTCTTGGGAAGACAGGCGGACAAACATCAGTGTTCTGGAAGAAGCAAAGACCACCAGGATTGAAGCAATGATTCTCCACCATTAACTTCTTTGGGCTGGCCATGGTGGACTGGTCCAAATACCTGACCAGCATCTCCCAAAGCAGTTACTTTACCCAGCTCAAGAACAGAAAACGGAATGTTGGTGGATAGCAAAAGATATTTAAAGATGGGCTTAAAGCTAACCTTAAAAATGTTGCATACATATAGAGAACTGGGAAGCCCCGGTCTTTGAGCATTCTGGTTGGAAGTCAGCGGTTACCAACAGTGCTATGAATTTTGAAGGGCACAAATACAGGGCGAAAGGGAGAAGCACATCAAGAGGAAGGAACATAAAGCAACCCTTGTCATAAGTGCCTTCCATCTGGAAATCTATGTCATCACTGCAAAAGATCATATGGATCCAGAATAGGCCTCTACAGTCACTTACTGACCAACCAACAAGACGCTATCCTTGGAAGACAATCATACTCGGCAATGAGGGATGGCCTATGATGATTTCGCTAACATGAACACTGGAAAGCTCTGAAGGAAAACTGGGAAGGTTTGGAGCATGGTACCTACTTGTTTTTATGTGAGAGAAGGGACACAGGCTGGTAGAGTCCTGCAGCCAGAACTTTAAAACTAGATAGTTGGAGAGACTTACTTCTTTTGTCTCAGAGAAAGAAAAGAGCTTACAGGTATTGCTTTGTATTTAGAGTCAGTTGGGGTAAACTGTAGAGTTGAGGCAGATATTTGATTTGGATCAGGACCTTGTTAACAGCTTATTTATTTTAACTTATGTTGTATTGTGGGTTTTATGCTGTATGTGTATGTGTTTCTCAAATGTTTTTGATACAGCCAATAGGTTAATCAATAAAACGTACTACTACCTATTGCTTTGTAGGGAGAGATACAGCTCCATTGCCAAACATACCAACATTCCCTGCTTCTTATTTCCATAGAAAAACACTCATGAGAGGAAAATCTGTGGATAGACTATTTTGAAAGGGTTTTAGGTAACTCTCAATGTTTGTCTAGTATCATGGCCAGTTGTTTTGACACAAATCTAGCCATGCCAGATAGAGAAGAAGGAGAAGAAGGAGAAGAAGGAGTTTCGGAGTAAGAAGCAGCACTTGTTCCCACAGTTTAAAAGGAAATGTTTGTAAAGATATAGAAGTATGCTCCAAATATGTGGGTATTGTGTTTAATAGTTTCAAACAGTCTTTATTCAATCCTTATCGAAGACATTAAAAGAAGCTATTCTTTTCATTGATAGTAAAACAATTGGGACCGAAACTCTTTCAGTATGGTTACATCAAAGCTACAACCAGCTTCTTATTTAGTTTACTGCCTAAGTGATTCAAAGCATAGGAACACTATGACAAGCTACTTGTATGAACTGGGCCAGCTCTTGCTGACATGAGATTTGTCACGTAACACACGAGCAGTGAAGGGGAGAAAGATCCAGAGTTAAATGCAAGTGATGTCATTTGGATAAGAACTTTGCTCAGCTTTCTTTGCTTCTTGTAGAACAAACAAGAGGCAGTATTTACTGTGCATAATCCAAAGTCCACTCAGACAGCCCTTCAGCATTGCCAGCTTCAGTGTCCTATTTCGAATGACTAGTACAAAACAAATAGACACCAAAGTGAGGTGACACATTTAAGGATTGAAATAAACATGATGTAGGAGGTTTGTGATCTGTACAGAACAAATTAATGGAGAATTTATGATAGAAAGTGATTCCTTCACTTTGCTATCTTGCCAGTTATGTAAGTTGTGAGGTATGAGAGTACACAACGACTTATTCAAATGTGTTATATGGAAAGGGAACAGAAATACTACCATTCAGCTGCTGTTAAATCATAACCATTTTTGTAAAACAGAAAGTATCAAACATTCTTGTGGTTCCTGAAAAATAATAAAGTACACAGAAAAGCAAATGTACACTATGTACTAAGACATTGCTAGAGTAAGTTTCCTTAGCAGGGTGACTAAGAGGTGTTTATGGTACACTATTTGCATGTTTTCCAAACTCTTTCACAAGGCATTAAACACTTGGTTCTGTACGCGCTGAGAAAGGTTGCCCATTTGTTATACTGCAATAGACCTTGTACTTTTGGTGTGCAGATGACATTTAAACACACTCACTGGGAAAGGAACTTAAGAAGAGTCATGTTCTGTTGCCTGATTTAGTGCCAATTTTGAGCAAACACAGCAACTATCTAAATACACTGAGTCTAGCATAAAAATATAAGGCTGAGGAATACTTCTTGTTCATACTAGCCACAAGTAAGGCAGGTTGCCAGAGTAGATGTTCCACTGTGCGGAACTACTGATGCTACTGATGCTGAGCTACAGATCCCATTGTGAAATGAGAAGCTGGACAAACTTGGTTAGAGCCATCGAATTGTGGGTTGCAGAACACTATGAAGAACATATACAGGAAGGAAAGGATATATAATGTGCTCTCCAGATCCATAGGAGTTGGTTTCACCCCCCACCCTCATTACACCCCACCCCCCATGGATGTCAGAAAATGCAGATGGTCATATTCCACATTAAATGTGGTGACATGAGTACACACATATTGATGTTGCCACCATTTTATATATAGTATGTGACAATCCATGTTTGATGGAAATTGTGGATCAGGATCTTTCAGATCTGGTGGTGTCCAACCTTAACCTTGAGGCTAGTCTGTTAAAGGGTCAGCTAGGAGCAGGGTGAAACAGAGTTAGGGCTTATCCACACAGCCCTATATCCCAGACTATCAAGGCAGAAAATCCCATATTATCTGCGTGTGGACTCAAATATCCCAGTTCCAAGCAAATATTGTGGTATTTTCTGCCTTGATATTCTGGGGCATATGGCTATGTGGAAGGGCCCTTAGAGGCAAGATCTGAAGAGGGTTTGGGGAGCTGGAAATGTGGAAAGATTACCAGGAGTTCATGTGTAATTTCATTGTTATATAATAAACCTTTTTTGTCCTTATTTTCTACATCTGTTGCCTGGATGTTTTATTTTAATAATTGATAGGGGAAACTGTCAATGCGTTATCACACTGAAACAACTGATTAACACATTCACTTGTCTAGTATATCTAGAAGCCCACGTTCCTGATCCAGGTAGGGATTGTAGTAAAATGACAGGAACCCAAGGGCTAGTCTGAAAACAGAAATTATCACATTTATGATGCCTGGAAGGTTTGCATCTTTTTTTCTTTTCTTTTTTTTTAGTAAGAGAGCATCTCCCTGCTGTACGGAGGCATTCACAGAGAAAGAAGAAGCAACAAGTATTTCTCTTTTGACATCTCAAGATACCATACAATTCAAACAATACGTTACAAAATAGCAGGTAGACTGCTGTGGGGAAGTCTCCCATGCTGGCATTTAAACATGGCATCTTTTAACATTATAGGTACCAGATAGATTACTAGCACAGGCTGCATCTACATCAGGTGAAATCTTTTAGTAGCCTAGTCTGGATACGGAATGGGAAATCCATACCTATTCGTGTGGAAGCAACCCAAAGCTGTTTGGAGTCCATTTGGTCAGCCAGGCAAACAGCACGTTGGCACTGGTGCCCTATTCTTCAGGGAACTGCCACCTCTGTTTTACTGCCCAGAAGCAGAGCCCTGCTGTTGATGTCATTCTGATGAGGTCACAACAAGGTGTCCGTCTATATAATCATGAGAAAGGACATGACCAATAGAGGGACTTTTTGACATGTGGATACTGGATTACCTGGGCCCAGTCTGATGAAACTGTCCATGGATCTAAGTGCCATTCCACACAGATCTATATCCCAGATTATCAAGGCAGAATAACCCACTATATCTGCTTTGAACTGGGTTAGCTGAGTCCACACTGCCATATATCCCAGTTCAAAGTAGATAATGTGGGATTTTATTCAGCTGTGTGGAAGGGGCCTAAAACACCAGGGGCCACTCCAGAGTGTCTTGAAAGCTCTGGAGTGACCTGGGTTTTTTTCTTGTTTGACTTGATACTGGACACTATACCATAACCTCGATAACAATCAAAAACTCTTTTTGTCAAAATTTGAGACATTAACCATGGTGCCACATTTCTGTTGTTTCTTAAAGTTATGGCTGCCCCCACTTGAAGTTTTATAGTAGAACTCAGAATAAAACCAAAAATACAGACTTACATTTAACTTAACTTTTTACTCAGGTAAGAATGAGATCTTTGCAGGCTATCTATAGGTTCTAATCTAAGCAAAGCGGTGCTGCCTCTCCTAACAGCACAGCCCTGGGTGATGTTTTCCTTTGCTTTTGGCATCACGTTTCCATATGATTATCCCCCTTAAACATGGAAAATAGATCCTCAGTTGATGCCTATAGATGGCAGCTTATTTGAGCAATGCAACATCCAAGGAGGAAATCAAAATATTTTTCTCCACACTAAGATCCTCCCAGCACTGCTGTGAACTATGCTTTCTATATGGTTATCAGCATCATCACCCTGAAACATGCTGCCATGTGGGATACTGCCTTGTTTCATTATTTCCTACCAGAAATGGAGGCCTCCCATTTTACAGCTGATGTAAGTTACAGAGGCAGAAACAGACTAGTGAGAGGCTTCTGGGTCAGGCACTGAATGATGTCGCAGATTTCAGCTCTATGCCATGATCTGGAAGCTTCATATCCTTCAGCATAAGCCTTTAGTGGCCTACATAAGCCTCACAAACCCCAGGAAAGGTCAAGAATAAAACCAACTAAAGTAGCTTGCTTTCATCACAGAAAAATAACATATTAGATCATTTTACTTTAAAGTGTTTCATTTCATTGAGGGTGTAATCTAAAGCCAACATTAACATGGCTATTTACTACTATGACCCTGTAAAAATAAGTCAAATGTCAGCCTGCGGATGCCTGCATGAATAATCTTGGGTGGCTCTCAGGCCCCTTCCTCACAGCTAAATAAAATCCCACATTTTCAGCTTTGAACTGGAATGTATGGCAGTGTGGACTCAGATAACCCAGTTTAAAGTAGATATTGTGGGATTTTCTGCCCGGATATTTGGAGTTAAATGGCTGTGTGGAAGAGCCCTCAGGCTAACATGAGCCAGCCATGATGCTCCTTACTTGGTGCTCTCTCACTCTTTCTTGCTCTGTAGATAAGGAGATATTTCAAAGGCAAAACTCTCCCAAGACAGCATGCAATTAAACAAAATACAAAACCAACAGTAAAAACACTCAAAAGAAACCCTGGATTGAAGTAATAGACCAAAGCAGTGTCCACTGTAGTCTTCTCTTCTGAAGTGTCTGCCACTAGACTGGAATGGGGGATCAGAACTTGGAAAATTTACTTGTAGTAGTAACAATGCCCCAAATCTCTTTGTGGCCAGCTTTACAAGTGGTGGAAGACCCAATATTGGCAGCTGGGATGATGAAGGGAAAGAAGGTGTATGCTCAAAAGAGGGTATTATAAAACCAGCATTGTATACTGGATTGAGTGCTGACTCTGCAAACTAGAATGTGAATCGCTGCTCGCCATTGAAACACATTGCGAGCTTGGCAAATCACACTCTTAGAGGAAGGCAGGGCCAAACCTCTTCTAAACAAGTCTTACCAGGAAAACCCTACATGTGTTAACCTTAAACTGAAGGCTAACACATGTAGGGTTTTCCTGGTACAGCACAGCTTGGAAATGACTTGAAAACACACAATAACAACAACCTTTATGATATATAAGGAGATACAGTGATAGGCTCAACTTCTACAGACTCATTATCTCAATGGAATATGTTTAGCTGGATTCCATTGATCGAATGAGTCTTCTCAAGTTTGAAATCTTCCCTCTAATGCAGTTATATTGCTACAATTAGCAATGTAGAAAGGTAATAAAATCAATATAATTTCTAGGAGCTGGAGGAAAGCCTATGAAGTGCCCCCAAGAAGCATAGAGGAAACACACATCTACACATTCAGACAGGTACATACCCTGGGACCTGTCTGGGTTTGTACTGGAGGCATCCAAAGGACACCTCCAGTAAAAATGAATTACTTCAGAATAACCTAAGTTATTCCAAATTAATTAGATACCCCATTAGATCCAGACTTCCTGAAAGACCTGGGTCTAATGGTGTATTGGAACTGTGGGGCCTCACTTCTGAGTAGTTCTGGGACTACCTGGGATTTAGCCCCTATTTGCCATCCCAAACCTTTTTGGCTCCTGGAAGCACCCATCCCCATTGCCCAGCCCCACATTTCCCCTAAAAATAAAATAAAACTTACCTGGCCACCACAACTTTGCTCCTCATGCCCTCCTGGCACAAAGAAAGCACTAGGAAGCGGGGGGGGGGGGGGGGGGGGCGTGCAGTGGGGCAAAGTTATGGCGGCCAGGTAAGTTTCATTTTATTTTTAGGGGGAAATTTGGGGGGGGGGGGTATTTTTTTTTATAGACAATGCCATTGTATCAGGGGGCAGTTTATATGAAAAGGCAGTCTTTTAGCTGATTCTGTTTATTTGGTATATCATTGATATTCTTTAGGATTCATTCTTCTACAGCTTAACTGTTCCATGTGAATAATGGGAAGCTGTCATGAAATGGCAGAGTTCACATGTTTTACATAAATAAGACAGTGAATGATGCCAATTGTACAAGTATTTTGAAAACATTAAGGAGGGAACGGGCTTAAGTGTGCTATAGCTGTGGTGTAAGGTTGGGATCATTCCAAGTACTATCCACGAGACATGCCAAGCAACTGACATTTATAAGTCAGAAAACCATGAGAGGTAGATATTTTTAAGGAAGCAAAATAGAAACTTAACTCCATTTCCTTTAAAGATGAAATATTTTTAGGTTTAGTGGTCTTCTAACCACTAATAAGAACCTTCTGCACCATGGGATGGGCTGACATTCCTTATAAATGACATTATCGCAGCATGTTCAAGCATTCGAGCCAGTTACTGAGAAGTCAGTCTTACTCTCCCCTTCTTTTTTCTGCTTCCCTAACCCACAATGGCATCTATGGCTCTTATTTTGCATTTTATCATACTCCCGTGAACAACACACCCACCCCTGATGATGGGTGTATGTGTTCTTAGCTAGTTTGGCACAGAAGGTCAACATTCCACTGTTCTTAAGTGATGTGGACCAAAGAGTTCCTTGACAGCACTGGGTCAACAAATTCCTGTGAAATTTACTTGATGTGCAGACCCTAAACATTCTTATTCCTCCTGCTTTCTTGGCTTTTACCTCCATGGTACTAGTACACATGTTTCATCAATCAGGAATTTGCCTACTTAGATTCAAGGGGAGTGCTTGCAGTACAATAGGCCTAATAAGGTTTACCCACAACATTTCATGGCACAGAGTGAAGGATAAGATGCCATGCACATGTACACTTATGTTCAAAGCCAACTGGATTGGCTGTCGGAATTTACTTTGGCACTAACCATGGAACAGCATCACCATAATGCCATTATCTCCTTATCCGCTTGAGGGAAACAGAACTGTTTTAAGGCAGGAGTAGGCAAAGCATAGGCCTCCAGATACTGCTGAACTATAAGAGGGCAAAATTCAGCCTCCTAACACACATGATCTGACTAAAGTAGATGCAGTCAATGGAATTTACCTACATTTTAACTCATTGTTTGGCATCTGTTTGAATAAGGCCCCTTATGTACACTGCTTTCTATATCCTAGGATTTGATCCCAGATTATCTGTTTATCCCAGATTATCTGGCAGTGTAGACTCATATCATCCAGTTCAAAGCAGATAATCTGGAATCAGATTCTGGGATATAAGGCAGCGTAGTAGGGGCCTTTGTCTGCTCTAGTTAAGACTGACAGTATGTTGATAGGTGTAGTTTTGACCTTGATCACTTTGCTACCCATCCTATGATATCTGCCCCCTGAGGCAGCCATCTCTTCCATTGGTTGGATCTGTTCTGGTATTTATTTATTTATTAGATAGAAGTTTTAGTGACGCACCTGTCTGTAAAACTGGCACAGTATCCAGAAGTATCATTTCTAATGAGTGATGATATTCGAAAATTATTAATCAACGCAGGCTGAATGACTATCCTTTAATTAAGCAACATATTTTTTTATATTTTTTTTTTTAAAAAACTGGGATATTAAACACTCACCAATTCCTATCCCTAAGATCTATTCAGTCAAGGCTCATCTGCACAGGGCCCAAAACATGTGAGCTTGTGCACTTTTACTGGAGGCATCCAAACGAAGCCTCCACTAAAAGCAAATTAATTCAGGACAAAGCAGGAAATCTGGATTAGACCGGGGTCTTCCTGAAAGACCCGGGTCTAATCCAGATGATCCCTGTTTGGACTGTATCGTCGGAAGTCCTGGGACTTCTGAGAGGGCAGTCCTCACAGCCATCTTGCGTTTTCTGAAGCAGCCCGGAAAACCCAGAGGACTGTACCTCCTCCCCCAAACCCCTTAAAAACCTCTCAAAATTAAAAATAACTTACCCAGCCACCATTACCCTAGTGATGGAGGTCTCCTGGTACATAGAAATGACTTGCCAGGAGAAGGGGGAAGCAGGAGCAAAATCGCTCCTGCCCACTCTCCTGGCGCCTCATTTCTACATGCCAGGAGGACTCTGGCCAGGTAAGTTATTTTTAATTTTAAGGCTTTTCTGGGGTGTGTGTGTGTGTGTGTGGGGGGGGGGGTGTTCTTTGGTGTCTGAGTGCCCTGCCGGAAGGTCCAGCAGAGAATCTAGACATACACCCCCCCCCGGAAAGCACAGGTTTTGGGGGAGGTATGTGGACTTTAACCCACGCCCAATTGGATTTCTTAAACCTGACCGGGCATGAGTTAAAGGCCTGTGGGATGCTACTAATTTCATAACTGGTGACAATACATTGATGCAACTGTTAGGATATCCACAGCCCATACGAGCACAGAAGTGATGGAAAACTTTGCTTGGCTTCTCTTACTGGCCTAGCCTCATGTAGTTTCCATGAATTGGCTATGAAGGCAGACTCCTCCATGGCTAAGAAAAGAAGCAAGGAAGCAATGGAAAGGCCTGATGGTTGTATGATACAGAGAGGGCAAATATGGCTTTTTGAGAGGCAGCTGCATTCTGAGTATATATGGAAAAAAATGCCCAGTACTGAAAATGTCCTTGCATTCCATTTGAACTAGGTATGTTGAATGATATGGTGGAGCAATGGGGAAAATTTAAGCAAACATTGATCAGCAGGAGAACAGAAGTAGCAAAGATGAGTCACACTCTCACTAGTTTGGTTCCTCCAAGCAGAACGAACAAAGCAAGCTGGAAAGATGGCATCAACTGCTTGGACACAGGCTGCTGTTCCTCTTGTTAGCTGGGAAGAGAGAAGCAAACATTGTCTACCCATCTGTTATCCTCCCTGACTCATTTTTGAGTCACACTTCTTCTTTTTTTCCTACCCTTTTCTTCACAGCAGTCATAAGACAGAAAGGCCGCAACAGTCCAGAGAAATGTAATCATGTGTTGTCGAAGGCTTTCATGGCCAGAATCACTGAGTTGCTGTGAGTTTTCCAGGCTGTATGGCCATGTTCCAGAAGCATTCTCTACTGAAGTTTTGCCCACATCTATGGCAGGTATCCTCAGAGGTTGTGAGATATATTGAAAACTAAGCAAGGGAGATTTATATATCTGTGGAAGATCCAGGGTGGGAGAAAGAACTCTTGTCTGTTGGAGGCAAGTGTGAATGGTGCAACAGACAAGAGTTCTTTCTCCCACCCTGGACCTTCCACAGATATATAAACATCCCTTGCTTATTTTATTTATTTATTTATTTATTTATTTACTTTACTTTACTTTACTTATATACCGCTCTTCTCAGCCATTCTGAGGCGACTCAAAGTGGTTCCAATATACCTCACAACCTCTGAGGATGGCTGCCATAGATATGGGAGAAACGTCTGGAGTGAATGCTTCTGGAACATGGCATTACAGCCCAGAAAACTCACAGCAACCAAATTTAATCATGCTTGAATTCAACTGGACAGGTTGAAAATAACTAAACTCCTTTTTTTTCCTGGAAAATGGTATGCCTAGAAAAATCCAGAACTGTTATGGCAAAATTTGTTATCTTTTTTGGACTGCAATGTCCATTCTGTAACCCACCTTGAGCTATGAGGAAAGGCGGATAAGAAATAAAATTATTATTATTATTATTATTATTATTATTATTATTATTATTATCCCTCATAATGGGTTATGCTGGGCAGCCTAGGGCTGATGGAAACTGCACCCCAATAACATTTGGAAGGTCACACATTCCCTAAGGTAATAATTCAAACATTGTGTTCCTATTTGGTTTGTAAACCATAATAAATTCTTGACCCTGACATTCTGTTTCTTTCTATCGAAAAGACTGTAAATTCCTTTCAAAGAAGATAACAAACCTGCTGGGGTTTTTATTTTATAACACAATATAACTTTTATACACTCCATTATCCAAGTAATAAAAGAAAGATGAATCAAAATCACCCAGTCTCACCAGGAAATGTTGGCTTTAAATATATAAATTAAAACAATTTCTTTTTCATCAATCCCAGCTCTAAAGCATAAAGTGAGTTCAGGAGCTGTTATCTTAAAATATGTGAACAATGTTATATTGTTTCTTGCTTTTCTAATTGTTGTTGACTGTTCTGATTGGAATTGAGGGAATCTTACCTGAGATTACAAAATGTTTTTATTGGGCATATAGAATACCGTATATACTCGAGTATAAGTTGACCCGAATATAAGCCGAGGGACCTAATTTTACCACAAAAAACTGGAAAAATGTATTGACTCGAGTATAAGCCAAGGGTGAGAAATGTAGCTGCTACTGGTAATCATCAGTAGGTTAAATGTTTTTGAGCATTTACACAAAATTGTAATTTAAGATAAGACTGCCCAACTCTGATTCAACCATGATTCTAACCTCCTTCAATGTATATGTGCTTACCTATTACCTATAATGATAGAATAAAATAATAAATGTAATAACATGTAATAAAAATAATAATAGAGTAAATAATGGAAATTTAATAATAATAGTAATAATAATAAAGTAATAAATGCAATAATAACAATAATAGAGTAAAATAATAAATGCAATAAATAAAATAATACAGTAAAATAATGTAAATGTAATAATAATAGAGTAAAATAATAAATGTAATAAAAGTAATAATAGAGTAAAATAATGCAAATGTAATAATATTAATAGAGTAAAATAATAAATGTAATAAAAATAATACTAATAGCAGAGTAAAACAATAAATAACCTTGACTCAAGAATAAGCCGAGGGGATTTTTTTTTCAGTTTAAAAAAGGGACTAAAAAACTAGGCTTATACTTGAGTATATACAGTAATTCTTCATAGTGGAAGCAATATTTCCACAGTAGGCCCCATACCAATGCCTAGGGCTACTAGGGCTACTAGGGCTACTGCTAAGCCTCAAACATTTACTGGAGTTGGGGCACAAAACCATGGTGTAAGTAGAAAACAATCAAATCACTTTTAATCCAAGAGAACATCTTTCTGGGCATATCTAGTTTCTTTAGAATGACTCTCTGGTCAATCTCCACTGGAAGCTGACCATAAAATTGTACTGGAAAATCCTCCAGTGTGAGTCTGTGGTCAACCTTTTCAAGATCCTCCATGGCCAGCTTTCACACTGGAGATCTAGAGATTCTTGGAGATACCATTTTAATAAGATCAATTAATAATCAAATCCACAAAAGTCAAATCCATAAATGTGGAGAGCTGGCTGTGCCACATCCACATGAGGGTGGATGTCCAGGGTTAGTTGCACTATATTAGACCCAAAACAAACAAAGAACAAAACCTGCCATAGTCACAGAAATCATAGTAGCTGTTTGTAGCAACACTCCTTGGAGGTCCTCACAACTTCTTTTCATCTGCCACATGAGCCACACAGGCAGAATATGACAGAAAAAGATTTATGGTTTTGACTCCACATTTATGTTTTGGCTTGTTTTCTGGAGCCTTGGAGACTAGAACCTGGAGCAATGGATTGAAATTACAGGAAAGTAGATTCCAAGTAAACATAAGGAAGAACTTCCTGAGCCGTTCAGCAGTGGAAGTCTGTGACTCAGAGTGTGGTGGAAGCTCCTTCCTTTAATCCAGATTTTGAGCTTTTAGAATGAAAAATATGTATTTGTCCAATAAAATATAAATACACCTTCTATGTTGACATTACGAAACACACTAAAACAACAGTTTTCAGCATTGCCTACAACATATCCATTTAAATACAGGTGTGTATCAGAACATAGAAGAAATGCAACCTTTCTGACATTATTCATTTGCAATTCAAATAATTACTCCTGTGACAGAATGTATCTTGGTGACATTCTTTTTATGAATGATGTACCTGGATTTTTGGAACTTAAGTCTATACTTTCAGAAGTTGTGGCCTCACTACTTTTCTATTACAGGCCTGCAATTTGTGGCATTTTAGTATTTGTTTTAAAAACACAACCAAATAACTAATTTAGCTACTTTCAAATAACATTAAAAGGACTCAATTCTTTCAAAAACCTGGAATTATACTGGTGTCAAACTTCATTTAGCCTCAAAATTGGAGCTTACCAAATCATGACTACCTTTGAACATATCTTTGTATTATAAATGTTGAGATAAAATTTATGACCACCATTACCCACAATACGTTTCTGTTATTGCACATTCATCTCTTCCTATATTGGCTACATGAACTAACCAAAGAGTACACCATGTTTTGTTTCATAACAAGTACAGTTTTCTTTGCTTGGGACTTTTCTGTGCTTTATGCTGGTAATCTGATTGTGATATTCTGATGATTCATTCTAAAGCCAGATAGCTTTGGCTGCTGGTTAGAACAAAGCTTTTCATATAGTGAAGTGTGATGTTTTTTGGCCTTACTCGTCATTTCTGGACAAGGATGATTCATACACTTCTTTTATTTACAGTTTCAGAATCAGCTTGAGCCTTTTGTAAATGTTCAGCTCTTCCTCCTTTTTCCGCGCACACACACAATCAACTTGGAGAGAAGAAAACCATCTGTCGTGGTATGACATAAAATGAAAATAACAATAGGACAAACACAGAATGAACACAATCAAGAGAAAAAACTTTTGAGAATTGCTAAGACCTGTTTCACACTGAGGCTCAACCTTCCTGTCACCGCCTTGTTTTTATATTAAGATCTCAACATTGTTCCTGTGAAAGAAAAAACTAGCTTTAATAATTATTTTTTTACTTTGTGAAGTTGTAATTAATTTTATCTAGTTATGTTTTATTTTATTTATTTTATTTCTATTAAAACAAATGTTCAGAATGAATAAAAATAATAAAATACAAAATAAAAGCAAAGCAAAATGCTTTCCATACAACGTGATTTAGCAACAGTCTTCTCAGCCTCATCATGTGGGTAAACCATCCAAAAATTAGTATTCATGATCTTATGACAAATACTGTGTGAAAATAATCTATCTTGGATTGGAAAATCATGTTTGTAGCAATTGTTAAAAAACCACGCATCTAGAACCAACATTTCCAAATATATATAACCATGTCAGTCTAAGGGCCCTTCCAGACAGGCCCTATATCCCAGGATTTGATCCCTGGTTTTCTGCTTTAAACTGGATTATATGAGTCCGCACTGCCAGGTAATCTGGGATAAACAGAAAACATGGGATCAGATCCAGGGATATATGGCCTGTCTGGAACGGCCCTGAAGTAGCAAAAGACATAAATTATATCTACACTGAAGAATTAATTCAGTTTGACACCACTTTAATTGCCATGGTTCAATCCTGTGGAATCCTATTAAAGCGATTGTCAAACTATATCAACTCTACATTGAAGATGCACCCAGTCTTGTGGCACCTCAGGAGAATAAATGTATTACCGTTATAAACAATTTAATTACCGTAGACACACCAGGTGATATTCTGAGTTTCATACATCTATTCAGCATGCATGGGAGAGGATGGGAATGTTGACAGTGAGATCAGGGCAAAATTAAATGCAAAAAGCATTGGAAGTTACCATTGCAAGCTATTCACAAAATGTTTGTTGATAACACACTGGGGAGTTACCATGTGGTGTAGTGGTTTGAGTGCGGGATTATAAGTCTGGAGATCAAGGTTCCAATCCCCATTTGGCAGGGTAACCTTGAGAAAGGCATTTCCTCCCAGGCTCAAAGAAAGGCCAAAGACAAAGCACCTCCAAAAAAAATCTTGCCAAGAAAGCCCTGTGATAGGAATGCCATAAATTAGAAACTACTTGGAGGTACACACTGCAAAAAATACAATTCATACCTGTAAAATTGTTTTAAAAGTAAAGTGGCATTTTCAAATTAGTTATAGAGTAACCAAATCCAGTTTCTGTTACATAGTGAAGGATGTGAATCTACTCTTTCATTATTCTCATAATGTAGCTTGGTTCTTGCTCTTTCTTGAAGACTTACAAATTATGCCATTGTCTTTCATGCCTGAAGCCCACTTTTTCAGATACATGCAATGTTATCCTCAATCAGCAGTTTTAAATACATACACAATTCTTCTAGAGCAGTGGTTCCCAACCTTTTTTTGACCAGGGGCCACTTGATGAGAGACCACTTTGACCAGGGACCAATCTCCAATATTAGTACCAAAATGGTTACGAATCAGTTTTTGGTCAACTTTAGATTTGGTTTGGTTATTTGGGGTGTTGATTCTGAAAATTGCATTGGATTGACCACATCAGCTCTAGTTTCTGATACAGAACATATGTCATCCAGTAGTCGCCATCTGCTAGCCCACAGAAAATCATATTTAATAAGCCTTGGCACTATAAGAGGGTTTCATGAGACCAGCTGCTCTTGTTGCAATGGTGTAGTAACAGTGAAAACGTGGGCCATATTTTAGTTCTTGTGGATCAATGGTGGTCCACGGACCACAGGTTGGGAACCACTGTTTCTAGAGAAATTTGTTAGGACAATAATCATTCTATCTCAAGTGTTGATTTTTAAAGGGATGGGTGGATAAATCTATTTAAATTGAAACGTACCAAAGGTATAATCAGTAGTGAACTATTCACAAGAGCACTACAGCTCCACCTTTGTAGATTTGACTTCTGTAGATTTGATTGATGGATTAAAATGTCCTCTAGGAATCTTTAAGTCCTTCAGGGATGTCCTTCAGAAACTGACCATAGATTCACATTGAAGGATTTAGATTCCTAAAGAAAAGAGCTCTTTAGAAATCTATAGGTTCTCCAGTTGACCATAGGTGCTGGAGACAGAGGTTTTAAAATGCAATTATTTATTAAAATGTTTTCACTTTCACAGGGATCCTGTGCCCCTAACCCCAGCAAATGTGGAGAACCGATTGTACAAAGTAGTAACAAAAAAGCTGATTCTACAGTAAATCTATTAAGTTTCAAGGTGCCATCAGACCTTTTCCTGAAATATAAGGTGTGAACAGTCCCAAAGTGATGCAGTGCAAATAACAAAGAGTTCAGTAAAAGGACAGTGGGACAGAAGACGAAAGGAAAACTTTGCTAGTGTGTCACATGAGCACAGTGTCAAAACACACACTTCATTGGGAGGGGCTACACTGTTCCAGTACATACAAATTAATAACTGTATGAGTCAGTCAGTCCATATACATAGTGATGTACTTCTGGAACTGACACAGTGGGACAAGGTTTAATTTTCCACAGCCCAAGGGCTTTTAGATTCAGAACTGCCTGGTATTGTTCCCTTTTTGTGACTAATGCTATATTTTCACTAGCTTCTCATTATGAAACCCAACCACCACCTCATACAGTCACATGAGACAGACATGTCTTCTTGCTAAGATGTGAATGTACCTAACCAACAGAGAAAATGAATAACCACCTCTGTGTTTACTCATAGTGAGGAATCTTTAAATATAAACAATGAGAAAGTATTTCCAGCCCGTAGCTTTATAGAAATGTGGGCACCAGTTTCTACAAAAAGTGGGTTAATTCTCAGTAGTTGAATGTTTCCCATGGCTGTTCTTGAAGTCGCTTTCCCACAAAGCCCATACATTAAAGGAAATCAACATTAATTTTCTAAGCTCTACATCCAATTGTTAGTGCCAGCTAGAGCAGACCCATCCAGTCAGTGGAACAAATATAAGTTTGGATTGAATAAGTTTTAATTGATTCAATGGGATCTACTTGAGAGATGTCTTAGCAATGGGAATTATAACTTTTCTCAGTTCTTGTGGGTTTTTTCGGGCTATATGGCCATGTTCTAGAGGCATTTCTCCTGACGTTTCGCCTGCATCTATGGCAAGCTTCCTCAGAGGGTGAGGTCTGCTGGAGCTGGGAAAAAAGGGGTTCCCAGCTCCAGCAGACCTCACCCTCTGAGGAAGCTTGCCATAGATGCAGGCGAAACGTCAGGAGAAATGCCTCTAGAACATGGCCATATAGCCCGAAAAAACCCACAAGAACTGAGTGATTCCAGCCATGAAAGCCTTCGACAATACATATAACTTTTCTCTTGACATGAGATTATCTTTCATTTTTCCTCTGTGGGTATATTTTATATTGCATGCCTTTGGCAGGAAAAAAAAATAGTTGTTTTACTGTAAAGTACCATGTACATTTGATGGTGATAACAACAACAACAACAACACCAACAACACCAACAACAAAGTTTTAAACTGCTCAAATGCACTTTTATGGTCATGTATGAAAGCATTCTTCACCTCAGAGTGCTTCCAGTGTTTATTATGAAAACATCCTGCTTCAAGCATAGGATTTTATGGTGGAATAAGGCAATATCATATCCTACTTGTAATTGCCATGATTTTTCTTACTTCTTCTCCTTTCTCTTAGCACAGAAAGTCACTTATTGGGAGAAAGATGTTATGGCTACACAATATCTTTTAAAAGGTAATGCTAGAAATCATGAGCTTGGAAGAATCTTCTGTTAAATTGCCCCAAAAAACCCTATATTTAATTGTTGTAAAATAATTCAATGCCCATTTATCATCAATGTTATTTGTTGTATTTTCACTTCTTTCTTCTCAGCCATTTGATTTTTGTAAAGATAACGTGAAATAGTTAATGTTGGAATGGGGCACCAACACAACAGATTTGGGAAACAAATACAAATGGCTTTAGCCCATGTTTAAGCAGTTATGTGTTTCAGGGTTGACTCAAGCTTAGATTTTGTGCATGAAAGGTATATGATATTATGTGGAAACTGGCCTATATCAGGATGAACTAAATTAAAAAAAAAATGAAATCTCTGATGAACCTGCCTCCCCCAATGAATTATCTTTTGGCTAAAAGTGGCTGCAGGAAGCAAGTTATTTGGATTAGGGCATCTCAGTGCTGTGGGGAGGTCATTTAACTCCTTCCATTTTTACTGCATCTCCAATTAAAATAACCCCCTTTTGTTGTTGTGAGTAAAGAGGACATACAAGAGGTTGATATACTTTCTTTATTCCCACAACCTTAGCTGTGTGAAAATTTGTCTCTAGGGCCAAGCCTTTGGAGATTAATCTATAGTGCATAATAGCCTTGAAATATGTATAATTGATCTTTGGGACAGCCCTGGATTATGACTGAGGATGGTGTGATTTTAATAGTGAATGCAATGTTTTATATGTTTTAATATCCATTTAATTTTAATTTCAATTTTTTAACTTAAGTGTATTTTAACTGTTTGTTGTCCAAAGGCATTGAATAGTTTCCACGTGTAAAGCTGCCTTGAGTGCCCTTTGGGGTAGCAAAAGGAGAGATACAAATAGAGCAAATAAATAAATAAATAAACCCTATTATAATCATAACTTTGGGTATCTTTCTCTGTGTGTGCATGCACCACATGCATGTCCAAAGTTGGGAGAAATGTTAATCCCCTTTCCCTAACTCTGTGATTCTCTCTGGTCCAAATCTCTGTGCCTTCCACTATTTTTAACTAAAGCCAAAGGTGTCAGGAAATGTGACCATTAGTGATGTACACCACCTTTAGTTTGGTTCTTTAAAAGTCAAGTTTAAATGCTCCTGTTTCCCCCTATGCCCTTAAAGAGAAGAAACAACAGGTGCACCGTGGTGCCGTGGTTTCCTAAGTGGCACTATCCTAGCAAAGCAATATGAACTAAGCATCTAAACTACAGAATGCCCTTCTTCCAACATTTATCTCTCTACAAAAGGTGGCCGTGAATATAAGGCTACTTCAGTATAAACAGATTTCATTCTCCTGTATCAGTCTTTTGAGACCTCTGCTCAAGATTGCTTAATAGAAGTATATATTTGGCCCCTTTGAATCCATGGATTCTGTATCCAGTAATTTAATCATCCATGGTTTGAAAATATTCCAATACATATAGTCCATAAAGCAATACTCTGCAAAAGTGTTCTTCTGAGGGAAATAATAATTATTTGTGTTAGTAAATACAGCCACAGCATAGGGAAGCAAAACTTGTTCCAAATTAATTCACATTAAGCATGAGAGTTACTCTGTGTGTAAGCTTTGGATTAAATCCATTCCTGAATGGAATATTCAGTTTGAATATGAAATTCAGTTTCAGGAAAAATGAAATAAAGCAGTAAATATCCAGTGGCAAAAATAAAGTAAAAAGAAGTAATTTCTCCTGTTTCCATTTAAATTCACACTATTCTTTTTATTACTCTACACACTTGCAGCTGCAAGTGCAATTAGTAATGGATCTGTTTAAAAAGCAAGAAAGATATCTGTGAACTGTTTTTCACTTCCGTGCCCTGAAGGGGAGCTTTCATTGAACATATCATGTTTTCACTGTTTAGGAACCCATGAACAAAAGCTGCACCCACAGGACAGGTGACTAAAGCATTCTAGACCCTGTCCCTGACTCATGTCTGTGTGTGATGTAGACATCACTCTCAGTGCTACCTGGTTACACAAGGAACACGCCTGATTTATATTCAACCTGACTTCCCACCCACAAAAGCCCAGCCTTACATGGCTCATGTCACACACTCTTTTGACTACTGATACGCAGTTTTACTGTTTGGTTGGGAGACAATGTATGCATACTTACACTCTTCAATAAATAATGAGCTGATTAGAGATTCTGGCCTCGGGTGAAATACATTATAAGTTCCAGGAATCTGACAGCTTTGCTAACTATGAAATTTAAGCATAGAGTTTATTGGAGACATACAGTGCAGAAATGATATCTTAAAAACTGGAGACTTACTTTTGTAAGTCTGTAAAATGCAATAAAATACCAACAATGAAGCCTCTTTCTTTGACAAAATGCAAAACACACACAATATAGTGTACACTGATGTCATTTTTTAAATTAAAAAAATGTATATAGCAGTACTGTTGCACAAGAATGACAATATTGCAAGTACAGTACATGCATATGAGGTGTTTGTGGTCTTTGGAAGGTACAAACTGATCTTACTCAGAAAAGTATGCTTACTCAGAGGTCAGCCCCAGCCTCAATTGCAAGTGTCTAGAAGTGAGCAGGATAGGAGCAAGTGAAATCTTGCCCAGTAGACTCAGACAAAAGCAAACTGCTGTAGCCTTTCCTAGATTGTGTATTCTTCCTCGTTTGTAGCCTTTGCCATCTTCATCACATTTTAATGTTGCTTGACAATACTTGTTTTACCTGTGAAATGTTATGAGAGTAGATTTTGCTTCTTAGAGAGGTCTACCTAGTAATTACTTCAACATCACCTTGGCACTTAGTCAGTGGTTCTCAACCTTCCTAATGCCATGACCCCTTCCTCATATTGTGGTAACCCACAACCATAAAAGTATTTTTGTTGCTACTTCATAACTGCAATTTTGCTACTGTTATGAATTATAATGTAAATATCTGATATGCAAGATGTATTTTCATTCACTGGATCAAATTTGGCACAAATACCTGATAAGCCCAAATTTGAATATTTTATTTATTTATTTGCCAAATTTATATACCACCTTTCTCAGCCTGAAGGCAACTCAAGGCGGTTTACAGTCGGCACAATTCAATGCCCCCAACAACATAAAATACAATTAAAAACATTAGCATATAAAATATGAAACCATATAAAACCAATAAATACTGGTGGAGTTGGGTGGGGTTGATTTTGTCATTTGGGAGTTGTATTTGATGGGATTTATAGTTCACCTAAATTCAAAGAGCATTCTGAACTCCACCAATGAGGGAATTGAACTGAACTTGGCACACAGAACCCCCATGACCAACAGAAAATAGTGGAAGGGTTTGTTGGGCATTGACCTTTAGTTTTGGAGTTGTAGTTTACCTATATCTAGAGAGCACTGTGGACTCAAACAATGATAGATCTGGACCAAACTTGGCACATATACTCAATATGCCCAAATGTGAACACTGGTGGGGTTTGGGGAAAATAGACTTGACATTTGGGAGTTGTAGTTGCTGGGATTTACTGTTCACCTATAATCAAAGTGCATTCTGAACCTTGCCAATGATAGAATTGGACCAAAACTTCCCACACAGAACCTCCATTACCAACAGAAAATAGAGTGCTTTCTGATGGTCTTTGGCAACCCTCTGTCACCCCCTCGTGACTCCCCAGGGGTCCCGACCCCCAAGTTGAGAAACACTGCACTAAGTGATCATAGGTGTTTAGGTGTGCTGCTGTTAAAACCCCTCTTTTGCTATAATGCTCGTTTAGGATTGGTGGAAAATGTGCAGAAAACCTGCTTTGAGAAATGGCACTTTCTCTCCTAGTGAGCTCTTCCTTGTTTGTGCAGGTTGTCTTATTATTGTTCAGTTGCAGTGGTAAAGGTAGGGTTTTCAGTGGTAATAGTCTGTTGTTGTTTTTAGAGGGGCATCCATGGTTGTCCACTGTTACAAAAAGAACAGAGTCTTATGTTATCTGAAAGATGAATAAATTTATTCTGGCATCCTCTTTTATGGACAGCAGTCTACTGTTTCACAAGTTTCTGTCTGGACTACTGAGGCGGGGTACTTATTGGAGAGTCTGTGAAGACAAGTATAATTCGTTTGTGCTTCCCATATTTATTTTTAGATGTGGCTGCTTGCAAAGCAAGTGTCTATTCACAAAGTGTCCCTAGCATTCAATGGATATTTTGTATGTCTTCCATTAGATATTAAGACAGAGTGAAGAAAATACTGATGGCAGGTGATGCCTTTGTTCCTGCTCTTCAGAGAATGCCAACATTCCAACTTCACAAGTCCTGGATCCACTGAAGGCAAGGTCTTTAATGGCTGTGATATCCTTATTAGCAGAGGACTCTTCAGATGTAGACTCCAAATCGGACTAATAAAGGCAGAGCCGGGATCCAGGTAGAGGAAGAGTGGGAGGCAAGAGGAGTTAAGTAGGCAGCTAAATTTCACAACTACTCCTTTGCCATTCATTAGGTGCTCCTTACTGCTCCATGTCTAATCCCCCATTCTTGGTTCTTTTGTCACCCACTTCTCTAGCACACCTTCAATATAAATTGTGGGGGATGGCCCCTACCCCCAGTGCTACTCAAATAATAAAACATGTATTGAATTCAAGACAGTGTGAACACCGCTGTTGCTTTATGATAGTTCCTAAGACTGTTTTGACAGCCTCCAGGCTTCCTGCCCCCTTCCAAAATGAGTGATTTACCTCCTACTCCATAATTTGGAATTGACTTTTTAAATAGCTAGCAGCGGCCCTCCACCCTTGTGCTGTTTAACATATCTATAGAAATGCCTTTTAAAACCAGAAGTGGATTTCCAGACATTTCCAGAAGGGTGTTGCATTTTTAGCAGTTAATGCAACTCTCAAAGGGGCCCCAAACATGCCACCATTCGCAACCATAAGAGAAGATAAAATGAGTCCTCGTCCTGGCCATTCCAGAACTGATATCTCAGCACCAGATTCTGCAGGCCATGCTTTCAACCACTCTTCCTATTATACTCCAGTAAATGATCTAGGATTCTTTAGAGGATGTGGAAAGTCCTAAGGTGCGTCTCCTGAAAAAGTCCCTGCCGTGTGTAGCTGCCATGCGAAATCAAACAGGTCCTTCAACAGTCCAGATGCAACACTCAGGGGTGTGGTTTCAGTAGTGACTCTGTATGCTTCCTTCTTCCTAATGTCCTGCAGAACTGTTAGAATATAGGGTTGTTGTAAGTTTTTGGGCTGTATGGCCATGTTCCATAAGCATTCTCTCCTGATGTTTTGCCTGCATCTATGACAGGCATCCCCAGAGTTTGTGAGGTCAGGAGAGAATGCTTATGGAACGTGGCCATAAAACCCAAAAAAATTACAACAGCCCAGTCATTCCAGCCATGAAAGCCTTCAACAATACTGTTGGGCTACAGTTTCTATGATCCCCAGGCAGCATGGTCATAATAACTACAAGTAAAATAGTTACTGTAATAATAGTCTGGAGAGAGGGTGAAACTCCACCGGGGCTCCGGAGAGATTTCATCGCAATCAAGGTTTGTGGGGGATTCCCAAGGATTGGAGAATCTCCATCAGCCTCCTGGAGAAAGGAGGTTCGAATTTGGGGCATTAGAGACTCTGGTGTCTCCTTCAGACGGTGAGAATTTCCACCTTTTGCCATCCGTGGCCATTTTGCCATTTCTGATTGTTCCTTTCCCATGAAGTCATGGGGGTCGCCATACATAACAGGTGTCTTCAAAGCATGCGCGCACACACACTCCTTTGTCTCTCCCCATCTCAGCTCAAGGATTGCTCTTATTGTCCCAAATTCTAGCCACTAGATCTTTGATTTGCCCTCAAAGTCAACTCTGAAACAAATACAAATCTACCACCTTCCATCTTTTGTTTTGGCCCTTGCTTATTTTCAGTAGTATAAATTATAACATCTGGAAACCAAGCCCATGGAAAAGAATAAAGGCCCTGTGAATGTAATGGTGGTTAACAATGTCTTTTATGATTTCTCCTGTGACTAAATGTTTTTCCCTCTACAGGAGAAGATTGTGATTCTAACCTGGCTATCTCCTTTCTTTTCTATTTAAGAATATTACTACCAGCCAGCTGCACACACACACACATACATACAGCCCTGAAGAAGAGGCTAGGTTTTAAAGCTGTGTTTCTCTATTCCTGGAAGAGGATGAATAATGGCACTCTCCTGCTTCCTACAGTATTATTTAATTGCTCGGTAATAAATAGCCTATGTAGAATGCTGGGTTTCCCCACCCACATAGAATCCAGACTCTTTATCAGGTGCCCCACCATTTTGTATGGTTTGTGCAGACTTCACTTGAGCCACTGGGCAATGGTGCTGGCTCACTGGAATGGTAGTCCACGCTTCCCAGTGTGGCTCTGGCTATTTCCATGGAAAAGGGCTGTTCTGCCTGTGTCTGTGTCTGGCCACTCACAAGATTGATTGATTGATTGATTGATTTGACTTGTATACCGCTACTCCCAATTTGGCTCGGAGCGGTTTACAGCAGTAGATTAAAACAATACAATTAACTTTAAAATACAATAAAAACAAGAACACACATAGTCCCGAGTTATTCACTCTGGTTCAGATCTGTGCCTTACTGTTCCTCCTAGCCCTTGAGCAATGGCATTAACTATTCTCGGCAATGTGTTGTGAGGACTTCCCCAAGCAGCTTGCACATGTGCACTGCATACGTAATATTTTAAGTGACATCATGAGAACATGTGGACTGGTAGAACATGTTGATAGATGCTTTTCATTCACAGAGAATAGGGGATATTTTTGGAGCATTAATGTATTTGATGGGTCCCCACAGGTTTCTGAATTTATGGCCATTGTTGTTTGAGCTATCATTCCCTCCGTCTCCCATTTCCTCCTTCCTACCCCACCACTATTGTATATGTGTTTGGCTATGCTACTGGAAGTGTACAGAATCCCAGTTAGGCAGCCTGGAGTCATGGCAAACTTTTTGGAGACCAGCAGCTTCAACCACAAGTTGTTGACTGAAGAGAGCTCTGAAAAGGGTCCTTGTTTCTTTTACAATTTGCTCCTATGAAATAATAAATAAAGACTATCTCGATATTGCTAGGGTTCTTGTTCATTAAAAATCATTAAGAATGGTTTCAGAGATGCGAGAAGAACATAAGCCCCATTTATACAGCCATAACTTTATAAGGAGGAAATAAACAAACAGTTTACATTCATATTGTTTCCTTTTGATTGTACTCTTGCTATTACATTGTCTCATCTCCAGGACAAGTTGCTTAAATTGCCAGGCTAGCAACCAATTTTAAATCAGAAGAGCAGGAGACACAATGTCACCCATAAATAGTAATGGGGCTTCCCTCTTCTTCTCCCAGACCTTCCTCATGTCACTGCTTGTATAATGTATAGCTTGATTCTAAATGTGGTCATACTAGGGTGTTTGTAGGGCATGAATAGGGCTGGCCCCACCTTTTGGTACCATGTGGTGTTTACCTTTGGTGGCCGAGAGTGGGTGCTATAATAGAAAGCATCAGTAGAATCTTTCTGGCTGCGTTCTCTCCACTAAAAAGTAGAAGTGTGTGTCTCATGTGGACTGCCTTCCCATCATAGCTATCTTTTGTTGTTGCTGTTGTTGTTTATTTGTTTAGTCGCTTCCGATTATTTGTGACCTCATGGACCAGCCCACACCAGAGCTCCCTGTCAGCTGTGGCCACCCCCAGCTCCTTCAGCATCAAGCCAGTCACTTCAAGGATACCATCCATCCATCTTGCCCTTGGTCATCCCCTCCTTCCATTTTTCCCAACATAATTGTCTTCTCGAAGCTTTCTGTCTTCTCATTATGTAGCCAAAGTACTTCATCTTTCACTCTAATATCCTTTCCCCAAGTGAGCAGTTGGGCTTTATTTCCTGGAGTATGGATTGATTTGATCTTCTTTCGGTCCAAGGAGCACCACAGTTCAAAAGCATCTATCTTCCTTCGCTCAGCCTTCCTTATGGTCTAGCTCTCACATCCATAGATTGCTACGGGGAATACAATTGTTTTAACTATGAGGATCTTAGTTGCCAGTGTGATGTCTCTACTCTTCAATATTTTATCGAGATTGGTCATTGCTAGCCATCTTGCTGTCCGAAAATGACATGATCAATACCCCCCCCCCCCCATTACTTTCAGTGACTACTTTAGCTAGCTTCTGTAGGTGAAATGGTGGTTGGGAGATGAACCTTGTCCTTTACTTCAAGCTGGCTCTTAGAATGAATCCAAAGTTTGATCCTGGCTGTCTGTTTTCTGAGGCTTATACCAATGTTTTATACACATATTTAGAGGAAGGATAAAATTTAGACAAGTAAAACTATGTCAGGCCAGAGGTTATCTTTCAACGTCACGAGTTTGTTAAGCAAATAAGTAAAGAAGTTGGTCACTGCATCCGTTTTCCATTACTAGTTAATTATTACACACATCTATAAATGACGTGGTGGCCTTTGAAACTTCTTCGTCCTTGTTTTAAAATGATAAAAAAGCAAGGGGAATAGCAGTCCCTCTCTTCTCAGCTTCTCAGCTATACTGATTTGTATAGGAAAAATCCAGGCATGTAAAAGGCACAATAAATGTGGCTATGAAATCATGATGAGGTGGGGGGAAATGAGTCTCCTTCCCTATGAGTGTGATGAGGAATTACCCTCATGTGGTTTTCATGTCACCATGAACTTGTTAATACTATGCTGTAAAAGAATTGACTAAAATCTTTCCTTCCAAATCGTGTTAAGTGAAAATAGCTTCTCTTTGTTTATATCAGAAGTCAGCTGATGGGAGAGAGAACTGCTAATATAGATAACGAACTCCCTTTCCATGGCCATTTTTGAGGTGTTTTAAAGACAGGTACCCTCTAGTTCTGAGTAAGTGTGCCTGGAGCCATAGTAATATAGCAAACCTCCTCCTCCAAACATTGGTCTCAGAGGAGGAGAGCTGACTTTGATTTTGCCCTTTCAGCCACTCCGTGGAGCCTTTCTTTCTCAGAACATTTACCTTTGGGAGATAAAAGAGCCAACAGATAAGAAAGTTTCAATTCCAAATATATTAAATCATCAGCCCTTCATCCCCAGCTCTGCCCTGGTAGAAAATGGAAGCAAGTCTAGGCTTGAATCCAGTGTAACCTATTGTGGATTGTTTTAAAAATGTTTTTAGAAAAACATAACCCAAAACAAGGAGATCCCTGCTCCCTTCTTCATGGCAGTAAGTGCCCAGCAGTACACAAGATGGAGCAGAGGATCTAATTTTGGAGGACTCTGACATGGAGTATGGAGTAGCACTCTAAAAACAGCTTACCTCTAGTTTTTAAGTATCTATGTTAATGTGACGACGATATATTTTTTAAAGAAATGACCTAAACTAACCTGCCAAATTAAGATATGGGAGATGAAATATGGGAGAAGATAAAAACAGATTACGAAATGTAATGATACCTCGCTTCCATTTTAGTAGGGTGATGGATTCATTTTGGGTTTAGATTCATTTTGGGTTATAGCTTGGACTTTAAAGGAGTTGTGGAACCTATTTTAGGGATAAGGATTAGGACCTGAGACAGCTTCTTTAAATTTCAAACTTAAACTGGGATTATATTCATCACCCCACTGTCATGAAAGCCACTAGATTAAATCAACATATGATTTACTGATTGGTACGCCTGTTAATATATTAATCAGTAAATATTGGGTTGTTTTAGTCAGGATATCCTGGAGAACAAGTTTTTAACCCCTGCTTGACTATGACAACCCACTGGGCATCCTTGTGCAAGTCATATACTCTTAACTGCAGAAAAACCTTCTGAAATGACTTGAAGCCATACAGCAATGCCTCCCAAGAATTTTGGGACAAAATAGGAAGCAAGCCTGAAAATGAAGAGGAGAGAGAGCGAGACAAGAGACCTGATTCACTGATCTATCTATCTATGTCTTTTAAAATGGCTCATATTCTCAGAATATATAGCTCCCACTATGGCTCCCACCTGAGAGTGTCATTCATTACAAATCTTCTATAATTGTGCTGCTAATTTTAATTTCTTTTCTAAAAGGCTGATCTTTTGAGATACAACAAATTACCTTTGAATTTCCTGGCTTTTGTTAAGACAGGAAGGAAATCCAGCCCTAACTCAAGTCACTGGAGTTATTTAAATGTTACTTTTATCTCACAATGTGCTCATTTTACATCATTTTTGTTGTTGTCTGTCTAAATGACCTTTAAAAAGAAATAATAGCAAAAAGATAAAGTGAAGAATTGTTCTCAGGGCATCTCTGCCTTCCTCTCATTTTAATTTAACTTCTGTTTTTCATTTCCACGGTCCAATGGATCATAACATTGTGGGGGGGGGGGGGTCATCTAACCCAGCCCCTTGCTAATATAGAGAATCTGTTGCTTCTGTATTCCTTACAGGTTTTCTTTTAGCTTTTGAATGAAAACTTCTAATACAAGACACTTTACCAAATTCAGAGGCAGGCTGAACATTTTGTGTAACGTCTTGTTACATTCTTCTTTCTTGTAAGTGTTTGACTCCTTTGATTTGGGTCTTGCCCTTGAAAAGGTGAGATCAGAGGTAATCAAATCTCTTTCTCACTTCTTCAAGTTGCTTACTGACTGAGAATGATGTTACATTTTCATCCAATACATTTGGTAGGGCCTTGGTTAGGAAAGCCCATTGCAGCCTAGGCTTGTGAATGCTAAGCTGCAGTTTGTCCTTATGAAAGCTCTGCTAGGAAGTAGCTTTACCCCGTCCATGCTTGTTTCCATCTGAGCTATTGAAATGAACTGAATATAAGCTGGCTATTTCCCCAAAGGTTAGGTAAACTGGCCTTCATTTAGAGGCAGTATGTGGGAAGCCTTCCATAGTGAAGACAATAAACTCTGTGTCATTACTTCAAGATTATGCATACTGTTTAAAATTGGTTTTGGATACAATTCTTCTTCACTTGGCTTATAATTCTTGCAATTGTTACTGCTTTTCTATGTAGGCATCTAGAGAATTCTAGATGTTCAAGCTTCACAACAATAGCCTTCTTGATGGAAATACCATTTGCAATATGTGGGGAAAACAAAGACTTTCGCCCACTGAAATTCACAATGAGCAGTGTTAATTCAAAAATTATAGTTGATGAACATTTATTGTCCCTCCCGCTGAAAAGAATGTGTTAAAGAACCCTTAACTACGCAGAATCATTAAATTGGTTTCAATGGATTAATCTCCATAATGTTTGAATTATGGGTTCAAACTTTGCCTTCACACTTTTGGTGACAGTCCCTATTGTAGGATGCCATACACATCCTGCTGCTGGTCTGCCTGCTCCCTGCAATCAACCTACCAATAGTTTGTGGTCTCACAACCTTACTTTATGCAATGGGTCCATTCTGGTTTAGTGCTAGCAATGAAGTAATACCAGGAGGTGAAATTCCCCTCTATTCCCAATCTCCCATATTCCCTTTGTTGTTCTCAGGCTGTCTGTTTTGTGTTTTTTAAAAGTATTTTTCAGTTATATTTGCCCTTTTTTGGTTAGTCATTGCTGAAACTGTGAAGTTGCTGTCAAAAGTAATGAAAATTAGAGAACAATGGAAGTTACGAGGGTATGAGAAAGTATGATTGCTGTGCCAGGGATTGGTGAATCAGTGCAATTACGCAAATGAAGAGAGGTGAGATAATGAAGGTGCTCACCCCAATATGTACCTGCTACCTATGAGCACACAACTGCAATGGAATAGCAGCTCCATGCAATAAAGTCCTTAAATTGCATTACATCAGAATGAATGCTTTTTATTCCTCTCTCTTTTAAAATAAATGTATACACTCACAATTTTATTCTTCATTGAGTTATTTTAGATATTATAAAGTTCCTAAAATATGCTGGTGGTTTCTGGCTGTAGTCATCCAATCTCTGATCTCATCTTGCTCCCCTTTTATGGGATCTAGTGTCCTGATTAGGTGCAGTAACCTGATCACTAAGAAAAAGTTTGGCATTGTTTTCATAACCATTTTGTAATGAAAGTAGAATTTGATCCCAGAACAAATGATGTTTTTAGCTCACAGTCAGTCACTAATTCCTGGTGTGGTTATAATAACAGTACAAAAATGCATAAATAAATAGAAATGAAATTGGGGCCATGTTTATTTCTAAGAAAACAAAATCTGTATTGGCTTTGGATTGAGAATCTTGGCCCGGAATGTGCTGAATGGAGGCATTGCACAATCAGTTATGGTAGGCTGCCAGTTTGCATTTTACGAGATAAGTCTGCTTAAAGTTTAAAGAGAAGTAAGCCTTACAATACATTCTGGAATGTGCCAGAATTGTTGAAACAAAAAGCACACCCTTAGTCCCCACAATTCATGGAACATATATGTGGCTCAAGTATACCGTGAGAATTGAAAAGCAATAATAAAGTGAGCATTATCAAGTAAATAGAAGATGCTGGAAGTTTATAGAGCTTTTGATAAGATAAACATTGGAAAGAAGCTGTACTGATGTTTGCTTATGCTAGCAGTGGAGTGTTGACAAAGTTTTAAAATAGATGTCTGTTATATATGAAAAGAAAAAGACCTGTGAAGAAACATCAGGAAAGTGGAGAAAATTCTGGAATGTTCTAGGAAAGTGTGGCAGTTTGCCTGAAACAAATTTATACTACGCATGTTAATGTTTTCATGAATGATGATATGTTTTCTTGGGTGGGGGGCAAAGAGTGGAGCAGAAAGTGTGCTGTGGTTGCAGATTAAAATATGAAAGCAAAATAATAATAAGGGAAATGAGAGAAGAACCACGTAAGATGTCAAAAAGCAAAGGGGATGTAATTAATCACCCAAAAGGGAGGAAGGAAGGAAGGAAGGAAGGAAGGAAGGAAGGAAGGAAGGAAGGAAGGAAGGAAGATAAGAAGAAAAAAGACCACAGCATTTTTGTACTGACATATCCTTCGTATGTAAAGCCACCATACTACAGTTGTTTACCATAAGCAATTTGGTTGTTAGGGCACAAAGGGGGATTTGAACTGTTTCTGGTTCAGTTAGTTACTTCTAAAAGGTTTGTGAAAAACAATAATAAACAGGACTATTGTTGCATCCCCTTAAGAGTCCGGGGAAAATTAACAAGTGTGAATGGGCATTCAACTACACAAAACCAGTGGAAGATTTGCTGGTTAGCTTTGGTTGCTCAATTCAAAGTCCCAATGAATCCACTCAGAATGAATAATCCAGTGGGCATATGTGCGTATAAAGGGGAATTGTTTGCCCTTTGTATTCATTAAAGGGTGGCAGGGGAAATGTCTGAAAGCCCAGAAACCATCCCTTCTCCAAACCACTAAAAGGGTTAGAAAGTTTTCTGTGCCGTTTGTTTTATACATTAGTTGTGCTGATGGTTTTATATTGTCATCAGTTGAAATGAATGCCGATAGCTCTGCTTTATCATCATACATTAAATGTGAAGATATTCAGGCCTACTTGGTGAGTGATACATTAGACCAATCAGAGAGTCCTCTTGAAAAGATAATGACTCCTTACTGATTGTCTGTATGAATAGGCTGGTAACCTCTGAAATATATTTTCTTGGATGTAAGGATTCAATCCTGAACAAATGTAGGTCACGGCTGGCTATGAGCAATATTTCCTGATGACTAGCTTGAGGAAGAGGGTGATACCAGCAAGTGATTAAGGAAAAAGCCAAAAGTAAGTGAAGATGTCTGCAACATGCAACCTTTCATCTATACAGATACACAAAAGCTTCTAATTTCGGAATAGGGAACAGCAAACAAGGAGAAGATTGACCTGTGGGTTGCTGTGAGTTTTCCGGGCTGTATGGCCATGTTCCAGAAGCCCAGAAAACTTACAGCAACCCAGTGATTCTGGCCATAAAGCCTTCAACAATAGATTGATCCCTCTTTCTATATGCTGCAATTCTAACTTTGATGTCAGGGCTGGGAATACAATTATCAGGGGGGACACTACAGAAAAGGCCCTCTCCCATGTCCTCCCATAGTATATTTTCCCTACTGACTGAATAGTGCTCCTCTAATAGATCTCAGCTCTCAGACAAACATAAAGAAACAGAGGGGTTTAAGCATTAATGCCAGCATCTTGAATTCAGAATGGACATGTATTGGCAGCCAGTGCAACTCCTTCAGAACTGGTGTTGTATGACATCTGAATGATGTTCCAGTAAGTCTAGTAGCTGCTACATTTCCCACTAGTTACAGTTTCCAAGTCACCTTCAAGAGCAGTCCCATGCAGAGTGCATTGCAGTAGTAGAAGTTAATAGTGAATGGACTAATAATGCTAAATTGTCCCTGTCTAGGAAAGGCCATAGCTGCTGGACCTATCAAAGCTGGTCCCATGTCTTCTGAGCCACTGAGTCTATCTAGGCACCTGTTCCTTCAGGGGAAGGACATACTTCATTTAGGCAACCTACCCAAATTCCTAGACTCAAAAACCACCAGTCCATAGAGGCTCAATCTGAAAGGGATTCAGCTTGACCCCCATCTAACCCATTACAGCATCCAAGCACTCTTCCATCACCTCTGCTAACGCAGATCACAACAAGAAATAGAGAAATAGAGACAAGTCTTATCAGCATACTGATGGATTCTAATATCCCAAACCCATAATGACCTCTCCCAGCCCTCACAGAGATGCTAAACTGTATGGGAGACAAGACTGATCCATGACACCCTACAGTGTAAAGGCCATGGAGCTGAGCAGCAGTGTCTTTCGTGAGAACTTTTTAAAATATGTACTTTATCAAGACTTTAATTGTGTTACATATGGTTACTGTAGAGCCATTTAAGAACTAAGAAATCATGTTCTAGATTCAAGATTCCCTAAGACTGTTTATTTTGAGACTCTTCCCATTACAGGAAATCCAATAATTATCATGCCTCCATTCCAGATAAGTCTGGTTCTACAGAGAACCTATTTAAGGACCTTTTCATCCCTCACAGTTATAGCACAATGATCCCACTTTTACTGCCATGGCTACATCCTATGAAATTCTGGAGTTTGCATTTTGGTCAGAGGCACCAGAGGCGCTCCCAGGTCGAGGATTCAAAAAACCTTCCTCTAACTTGGCAATCATAGTGGAATCCGTGTTATAATTCTGTAGTATGAAAGGTCACTGAAGTGAACAGGTCATGAATGAGTCACAACTGACTTGACCCAATGATTCAACAGACCTTCATCTTACCTGCTTCTTGTTTGTGATCCTTATATAATAATAATAAATGATAAAACTTTATTTATATCCCGCCCTCTCTCCCCAAGTTGTCCTTGAGAACAACCTCGCTGTATCTTAACTCTGAGGAGAATTAATCTGACTGTAAAAACAAACACAGCTGGATGTAAACCTGAATAGGTTGTGAGAGGTATAACAAATAATTTCATCAAATCCTGGATCTGTTGTTTGGGATATGGGGAATGATTCTGTCCTTCCTCTTTTTCCAGGTTGTTTGTTCACTTTGGCACTCTCTAAGAATACCAAATGAAGGTATTATATACACACATTATGTCATATATGTTTATCTTTCACAAAGAAGGGCCAGCCCTTTTAAGATTGGAAATGGTGTCTGGCACACTCAAGCCTCATGTAAAATTGTGTTCATGTTGTCTCCAAAACAGAAGCATGCCACATGGAGCGGTTGAAATCTCTGGGTCAGTTTGCCTCATAGATACAGAAACATAAAAAATATCCCATTCCCAACTATGGTTAAAATGGATTTATTTAATTTTTAAATTGAAGTTCATTTAAAAGGAGGGAGGGAAAGTTTATACAGTCATATTTAATGTTTAGTTAGGTAGCTGTGCCTCTGAAAGCATTAATAACTGTTACATTTTCTACCTAAACATTAGGAAGAACTTCCTTAAGAGCTGTTCAGCAGTGGAACTCTCTGCCTTGGAGTGTGGGGGAAGCCCCTTCCATGGAGGCTTTTAAACAGAGTTTGGATAGCCATCTATAGGGGGTGCTTTGATTGTGGTTTTCTTGCATGGCAAGGGTTGGACTAGATGGCCCATGTGGTCTCTTTCAGCTATGATACTACGATTCAGTATGTGGTTGATTTATAACACATGTGTCTACATCAGGGATTACAGAACTGCTGCTCATACTATGGGCTGTAAAAATAACTTCAAAGGGACCTTATGTGTGGTACGGTATTTATGTTGGCTAATGATACCAGGTGCCCTCCCCCACCCGCCCAGTGGCGCAGCGGGTTGAACTTGAAGGTTGGTGGTTCGAATCTGGGAAGTGGGGTGAGCTCCCGCTGTTAGGTCCAGCTTCTGCCAACCTAGCAGTTCGAAAACATGCAAATTTGAGTAGATCAATAGGTACTGCCCTGATGGGAAGGTAATGGTGCTCCATGCAGTCATGCCGGCCATATGACCTTGGAGGCATCTATGGACGCCGGCTCTTCGACTTAGAAATGAAGATGAGCAGCAAACTCTAGAGTTGGGCATGACTAGGCTTAATGTCAAGGGGGAAACTTTACCTTTAATGATACCAGGTAAACACATGACTGCATGATAGAGCCAGTCTCAATTTATATCTGTATATATTTCAGTTGGAGCCCCCGGTGGCACTGGGTTAAACTGCCAATCTGCTGAACTTGCTAACTGAGAGGTCGCAGGTTTGAATCCAGGGAGTGGCGTGAGCTCCTGCTGTTAGCCCCAGCTTCTGCCAACAGGTACCGCTCCAGCAGGAAGGTAACAACGCTCCATGCAGTCATGCCAGCCACATGACCTTGGGGGTGCCTATGGCTGTTGAAAGTGGTGCCATGCTACATGAATTCTAGTGTGGACCAAGCCTGGGCAAACTTTGACTGTTGGGAATGGTGGGAGTTGAGGTCCAAAACACCTGGAGAGCCAAAGTTTGTGCAGGCCTGGTGTAGAAGATACCATGGCAAATACTGCAAGTTGACATGAGAGAGTGGAGAAGAGCCAACCACAAACCACCTACTGCAATGCAGCCTGAGCCCTGCCACATGCTTAATGGAGGACCTTCTTATAGCAACCCCAGTGGCACTCCAAGTGGCCAGCTACTGGTCAAAGGGCATTTAGTATAATGCCAAGTTTTGAAACTTTGTGTTTTTAAATACATTACAACTGTACCTTTGGTTCGCTTCTGACGAGATAAATAACCCTGTCAAATACCTCTCCGTCCTTTCCTCATGCAGTCTACGTTGTGTAGACTGTGGTTTACTTATATAGAGCCCTCAGTAGCACAGTGGGTTAAACCCTCGTGCCGGCAGGACTGAAGACTGACAGGTCGTAGGTTCGAATATGGGGAGAGTGTGGATGAGCTCCCTGTCAGCTCCAGCTCCCCATGCAGGGACATGAGAGAAGCATGGTAAAACATCAAAACATCCGGGCGTCCCCTGGGCAATGTCCTTGCGACGGCCAATTCTCTCACAACAGAAGTGACTTGCAGTTTCTCAAGTCACTTCTGATACGAAAAAAAAATGTATATAGAGACCCACTCGCATGTATTATTGAAGGCTTTCATGGCAACACCAGAGGCGCGCCAAGTGGCCAGCTACTGGTCAAAGGACATTTAATAGAATACCAAGTCTGCAAACTTTGTGTTTTGTTTGTTTGTTTGTTTGTTTAATGCAATGAAACTGTTTGGTTAGCTCCTGACAGGATAAATAAATAAATAAATATGGCCGGAATCACGGGGTTGCTGTGAGTTTTCCGGGCTGCATGGCCATGTTCCAGTAACATTCTCTCCTGACGTTTCGCCTGCATCTAGGGCAGGCATCCTCAGAGGTTGTGAGGTTATCTCGCCTGTTTGATAGAAATGAGGTAAAGAGGAGGCAGCCTCGAGGCCTGGAGCGGATAGCCTTTCCTTGGAGAGGTCAGTCCACAAAGGGACGTGTTTGTGAAAGGAGGTTGTGTGGGTGAGGGAGCGATCGCTGCGGGGCTTCGCGTGCCCTTTCCTGGCCCTCCGAAAAGGCTGGGCTGGGCTACGGCCAGTGGCGCCCCTGCTGGGCGAAGAGCTCCCGAAGGAGGCCGAGGAGGGGCGGGCCCTTCCTTCCTTCCTTCCCTTCTTCCTTCCTCGGGGCTTTTGCGGCTCCGGGGTGACTTCGCTTTTCGAGCGATGACGCGAGCGCGCTCCCGGGGCGGGGAGTGTCCGCCTGGCTACCGGCCAAGTGACGTCTTCGCGGAGAGGTTGTCACGTGACCTCCTCCGGCCCCATTCACAAATAACAAAAAAAGAAGGCACAGAGGGCGGGAGGAGGGGGCGGGGACAAAGCCGAGGCTGCGCGCTCAGAAAGTATAAAAGCTGCCGTCCTCGCGCTCCCAAGCAGCAAGGAAAGCTCAGCCGCTGAAGCAAAGGCTGCGAGGAAAAGACTGAACTCAGCTCGGAACTTGTCATCTACGCACCAGGACTAGCCGCTCATTGAGAAAGCAAGAAGAAGGAGACCAAGAGAGAGAGAGAGAGGCGCGCCTGGGATTCCAAAGGAGTCCCTGAAAGAGAGAGAGAGAGAGAGAGAGAGAGAGAGGGAAGACGTCCGTCCCTCCCTTGGAGCTCCTTCTCGGCCGTGTTCCGGAGGCGCTGGCGATGGTCAACATGCAGGTGTGCGCCGTGGAGTGCGAGACGCTGCGCGAGCTGCTGGAGTCGGGGGCGGCGCTGGTGCTGGACTGCCGCTCCTTCCTGGCCTTCAACGCCTCGCACGTGGTGGGCTCGTGCAACGTGCGGCTCAGCTCCATCGTGCGCCGCCGGGCCAAGGGCGCCGTGGGCCTCGAGCACCTCCTGCCCAACGAGGAGGCCCGCGCCCGGCTCCGGCAGGGACGCTACCGCGCCGTCGTCCTCCTCGACGAGCGCAGCGCCGACCTGGAAGCGCCCAAGCGGGACAGCACCCTCCTCCTCGCCCTCCACGCCCTCGCCAGGGAGGCCCGCCAGGCCCGCCTCGCCTTCCTCAAAGGTGAGGCGACACGCCACGCAACGGGGAATTGAGGTGGGGGGGGGGGTCGGCACTTAGGCAAGAAGGGGGAAGGAGTCTATCCCATGGGAAAATTTAGCCCAGGAGGAAACAAGTTAGGCAAAAATAGGAAAGAAAACAGGCTTTCCTTTCGGGGAATTTGTGCCACCCAAAGGGACCCGCTAGTTAAAGATTTAGCCCACCAAGTTAGGCAAGCATGTTAACCATCTTTAACATGCTTGGGGGATAGAAGTGCCACCCAAAGGGACTCGCTGGCTAGAGATCTAGCCCAGAAGGAACAAAAGTTAAGCACAAACATGAAAGAAAACAGTCTATACGTATTTGTGCAATCCAAAGGGATCCGCTGGCTAAAATTTAACTCACCAGGAAGTGAGGCAAGAATATTAACCATCTTTTCTTGGGGGAAATGAGTGCCACCCAAAGGGATCAGCTGACTAGAGATTTAGCCCACCAGGAACCAAGTTAGGCACAAATATCGTTGGGGGGAAATTGTGCCACCCAAAGGGATCAGCTGGCTAGAAATTTGGCTCCAGAGGAACAAAAGTTAGGAATGAAGATGAACCATCTTTTCTTGGGGGAAATGAGTGCCACCCAAAGAGACCAGCTGACTAGAGATTTAGCCCACAAGGAACAAAAGTTGGGCAAGAATATGAAAGAAAATAATCTTTGCTTGAGGGAAGTAAGTGCCACCCAGAAAGGGACCAGTTGGGAGAGTGAGAACACGCTCTTTGTAACTTGTCTGTGATAATAAAGAATTTCCCTCATTCTCAAAGCAGCCCCTGAAAATAATAACCGTCCTTTTCTCCCTCTCTCTCCCCTTCTGTAGGCGGATATGATGCCTTTTCCTCCCTCTGCCCCGAACTGTGCACAAAGCCCTCGGCTCCCAAGGGTCTGACGCTGCCACTCAGCTCCAGCAACGCACCCGGCAGCGCCGATTCCAACTGCAACTCCTGCGGGACCCCACTGTATGACCAGGTCAGTTGGAAAACAATCTAGGGATGTTTCCTTTTCTCTCCCTCTCCCCCTGCCCTGAAACTGGGACACGGGTGGAAAAAACCGCTCTGCTTGGGAAGCAGTGACATTGAAAATGCAACGAATTCTCGATTTCAAAAGGGAGCAGTTGTGTGGAGACTGTGTAGAGGTGACGCTATCTTTCACCGGAGAGGATTAACGGATTGTGTTCTTCTCTCTTCTATTTCAGGGTGGCCCTGTGGAAATCCTGCCTTTCCTGTATTTGGGCAGTGCCTATCATGCGTCCAGGAAAGACATGCTGGATGCTTTGGGGATCACAGCCTTGATCAATGTTTCCGCCAACTGCCCGAACCATTTTGAAGGGCACTATCAGTACAAAAGCATCCCCGTGGAGGACAGCCACAAAGCCGACATCAGCTGCTGGTTTAATGAAGCCATCGATTTCATAGGTAAAGGACGTTTCTCTCTCCCTGCAGCATATGCAGATTGGAGGTTAAGAAATCGGTGTAATAGAGAGCTCCAGACACCTTTATAGCTGAGTTGAAGGGTATCTCTTTAGAGGTTTCAGAACAGCAGCATGTAAAATAAGCCATGTTGGAGCTTATGCCTCCCTCAGATAACAGCATTTATAAAGAGGGACATTGAATCTCAGTATGTTTGAGTATAATATGCACTGGCTATTATGCTGACAAAATGTTAATTTTTCAGTGCATATTGATAACTAGTAAGAGCAGGGGCCATCATCTTCAATGAGAGATGAAGCATCTGCATCCTATTTTGCATCAGTTTCTGCTCCCAGCCAAGTGGCTTGCTACCTTATACAATTAGGAAATAACCCCACTTTAGCACACGAAGTGAAATGTAGTTTTTACAAAAGCTTGATAAGAAAGTGCTTGCTAACAGTGATTTTTTAACTCATTGGTTTCAGACTCTGTTAAAAATGATGGTGGGCGAGTGTTCGTTCACTGCCAAGCCGGCATTTCCCGCTCTGCAACCATCTGTCTTGCTTACCTTATGAGGACCAATCGCGTCAAGCTGGACGAAGCCTTTGAGTTTGTGAAGCAGAGGAGAAGCATCATCTCTCCCAACTTCAGCTTCATGGGGCAGTTACTGCAGTTTGAGTCCCAGGTCCTGGCTCCAAATTGCTCTGCGGAAGCAGGAAGCCCTGCCATGTCTGCCTTGGACAGAGGCACCACGACTGTATTCAATTTCCCAGTCTCCATCCCTGTCCACACTTCCACCAGTGCACTAAGCTACCTTCAGAGTCCCATCACCACCTCTCCCAGCTGCTGAAAGGGTAGGCGCAGGCTGGTTCGCTGCACAAAGACTTTGACTCTCTTGCTGTTACCTGAGGCGTGCAATAGCTGTGAGAGCAGATGGATTAGCTTGCAGGAGGTTTCTCTCACTGCAGCTACAGAGCAATATAGAGTTACCAGCACAGCTCAGCCTATCTGACTCTAGAAAGCGAGCGTCTTTCTGCTAGATGATCCTGCTGAGGGACACAGTGTTTTTGACCAATGTATGGATGCCTACAAAGGAGACAAAGCTCACAGGACAATGCTTTCTACTCCTGAAATATTCCTCATTAACAGTTTCCTGTCTGTCAGTCTGTTTCAGTAGCAAATCCGACAGTATTCTCATCGCCTGGTGTGCTAGGCTACAGTAACAGTGACTCTGTCCCTGTGTGTAAAGAAGCGTTGGTATTTATTTATTTTTTAAACCGTGTAGTTTCCATTGTGTGTTCTGCCTTTTCAAGTCTGAAGTTTCATTTTCTTCTTTAAGAAACAAATATACCTCAGTATTTTTTGGGTACTGTACACCTGTAAATGCATCTTAAACTGTTTCTGAAGCACTGACATTGAAAGCACAACGAGGCATTTGTGTCTTGGTTGCCAACAGTTGTATGTTTGCAGATTTTATTTATGATGTGAAATAATATATTTCTTCTAAAAGAGAAGATATGGGTTTTGTTATGATTATGACTTTTTATACAAACTGAATAAATTATGACATTTCTATTGAAGAATAATTCATTCCTTTCAATGTTTCTCTCCCACACTTTTTTTCTCCTGAGAAATTGCAATCACACACTGAAAAAGCAAACATCTCCTATATAGTATCTGGCACAATCCATATCTGTAGTTCTCATTAGAGTGTGCATATTTATATAGTACTTCCCCTTGTGGATACCTGAAATCATGGATAAATACAAACCCTATACTTTAGCTGTACCTGGTCTGGAAGCATACCATAGAATTGAACTGGAGGACCTGGAGAGGCCCACAAACACTTCTGGGAGGGGGTATTTTTGGAGCATGGATAAGGGAAACTGGATATCAAATCAATGCTAAGTTAGATAAAGGTTAAGGTTTCCCCTTGACATTAAGTGTAGTTGTCTCCAATTCTGAGGGAGGAGCGCTCATCTCCCATTTCTAAGCCAAAGAACTGGCATTATTCGTAGACACCTCCAAGGTCATCTGGCCAACATGACTGCATGGAGCGCTGTTAGCATTCTGCCAAAGCAGTACCTATTGATCTACTTACATTTACATGTTTTCGAGCTGCTAGGTTGGCAAAAGCTGGAGCTGACAGCAGGAGCTCACCCCACTCCCTGGATTCGTATTGCTGACTTTGCAGTCAGCAAGTTCAGCAGCTCAGCAGTTTAACCTGCTGCGCCACTGGGGGCTCCAATAATTTAGATACCTAAAACAATCCTAAGGTGGTGCAGAAACATAATTTTCTCCTCTCCCAAATACTTGTGCAAATGGTTATGGCAGTGAGAAGGTAAAACCTCTTCTGGGTTGTTGTAGGTTTTTTGAGTTGTATGGCTATGTTCTAGAAGCATCCTCTCCTGACATTTCACCTGCATCTATAGTGGGCATCCTTAGAGGTTGTGAGGTATCACAACCTCTGAAGATGCCTGCCATAGGTGCAAGCAAAACACCAGGAGAGAATGCTTCTAGAACATGGGCATACAGCCTGAAAAGCCTACAACAACCCAGTGATTCCAGCCATGAAATCCTTCAACAATGCATTAAAACCCCTTCTGCCTCAGTATGTTCAGCAACGTTTGCAACACAAAGCAAGTTGAATATTGGTTGAAACATCTGGGTGGGGAAAACAGTAGGGAAAGCACGTCCATGCACTGGATCTAAGACACCTAGCAGAAAGAGTGATCTACATTATGAGATCAATTAGAATACACTTGGGAAAGACAAACATCAACAGACGAAAATGGAGGAATGTGGAGTGCAGCAAAGGGCACACAGCCTTCTGTTTTCCAACAGCTCTGGAGTAAGGGTCTGGTCAGCTACAATGCACTGTAAGAAAGCACCCAGACACACTTACGACATTTGCTAAATACATCTTAATGAATGAGAGCAAATAAGAATGCTTCATATGGTAGAAAGAAGCTTGCATTTTGTTCTGTTAGAACCTTGTAGATTTTAACCATGTGAAGACTAGCTAAAATCTTGGTTATTGGAGAAGGATGAATATGACCGTGTAATCAAGCAAGTCCTCTGATCCAGCGTAGGGAGGGATTGCATAGGGCACTATTTATTTATTCAAATTCAGAATACAGTTATAATGTATTTTTTTTTAAACTACAATCAAAGTTAAAAACTTGTCATTATGTCAACTGGTAAACCATATCACTTTATTCTCTATTTCCCAGCCTAAGGCTCTAGTTCTAATGAAACGGAAGCACGAGAAGGAGAGGAAACAGATGCAAGCTGGACCTTGGGAACCTAAATGTGGAAATGTTTTATTTTTGGACTAGCTACCAGAAACTCCTCGCTTCTATGAATTCTTCTTGGCTGGGGAGTTCTGGGACATGCCATTCAAGACAGGAGTTTTCCTAAGCACTGGTAGGAATAAGTGTATTTAACCTGGCTACTCTTTTTAGAAAGCAAAGCTACTGTCTAGGCCTATATTTGCACAAAGGCTATTATAATTTTCTACCAAATGTCACCCCTTCCCTGATGATATCTGTCCCCAACACTGGTGCTGTCCACAAATAGGTAATGGTTTCAACATATTCTTTTTCTAGCTTGTGGGATCATGGGGGACTGCAGAAGGCAGAAATCAAGAAAGACCAAAAGTGAAAGACGGTCTGGCTGAAAACGCACCTCATTGCATCAAGTAAGTCAGTTCTGTTATTTCCATTTCATGGATGAGGTGGCAAGTGATGGTGATTTGTCTTGAAATCACAGAAGATTTTTGTAACTGATATTAATAATTCCCCAAGAACATTTTAAGTATTTGAACCATGTCATTGAGTTACTTTGGTACATATGGTTCTATATATTGGATAATACAATGCAGACCCATCCTGGGATCTAGCTGATATCACTGGATTGATCTACTTAAGTAACACTTAGTAATGATATTTGCACAGCTGCATATAATCACACCCAATATGCCCATGATAATGTTATCTATTAATCTTTATCTGTATCAGAATGTGTTTTAGATAATTTCCATTTAACAGACGAGCAACTGAGGGCCCTTCTACACAGCCATATGACCCAGAATATCAAGGCAGAAAATCCCACAATATCTGCTTTGAACTGGGTTATCTGAATCCACACTGGGTTGTTGTAGGTTTTTCGGTCTGTATGGCCATGTTCTAGAAGCATTCTCTCCTTACGTTTCACCTGCACTTATGGCAGGCATCCTTAGAGGTTGTGAGGTCAGTTGGAAACTAGGAAAATTGGTTTTACATATCTGTGGAAGGTGCAGGGTGGGAGAAAGAACTCTTGTCTGCTGGAGCTAGGTGTGAATATTTCAATTGGCCACCTTGATTAGCATTTGATGGCCTGGCAGGTATGGCTTGTTACTGCCTGGGAAATTCATTTGTTGAGAGGTGATTAGGTGTTCCTGATTGTTTCTTGTCTAGAGTTCCCTTGTGTTTGAGTTTTGTGTTTGAGTCCATACTGCTATATATTCCAGTTCAAAGCAGAAAATGTGACATTTTATTCAGCTATGTGGAAGGGGCCTGAGTTAAACAATAATGACTTTGCTGAGATCAGGCAGTGAGAATTTAACTAATTTAGAACTTGACATGAAACAAATGTTAATCATTAGGTGAGCTGCTTCTGGTTAATATAATGCCAAGTTTTTTAAACTTTGTGTTTTTCAAATTCATTACAACTGTACTCTTGATTTGCTTCTGATACGATAAATAAATTAGGTAAGTGACCTTATCATGAGAGTATGTCTGTGATCCACCCAAGATCTCTGGTAAATGTCATTACATGACAAAAACCTCAAAAAATAGCCAGCCATTTTATCCCTATGACTTCAAATTCAGGTTCCTCAAATGCTGCTTTCTTCTGCCTTCGCAAACCATTGTAGATAGCACATATAGACAGAATTAGGAGAACATCTGAAAATTACTCATCATTACCTCAAAAACTCAGTCTGAAGTGATGTGTTAACACTCGTTAAATCTTTTTATATATGTGGGGAAAAGATAGTTGAGATATTCTTCTGTTATTGTTCACTGGGTAAATCTGATTTCTTGTGGAAATTATGTCTGCAGTTAAAACGCTTTGTGCATAAACATTTCCAAATATTCTGATTTTCATAGTACGTGGCACCAAAAACCAAGAAACAGCATGAAACAAAATAAAAGTCCTTAACACTCAGTGTATATACCAGATCATTTGGACATAGTAATAACAGGTTAACTTTTCTATATCCTATTCTCATATCTAGATGTGTTAATGTCCCTCTTTAGATTGCTGGGCTTTGGCTTAAATCCAATGGCTACCCCCTGCTAGGGTGGCCCCACTGTTTAGACTCTACGTTTCTATGCCCATTTCTCTACATTGTCCCTGGGTGAACTTCCCTATCGGTGTTTTTACCGTGGTTTGCTTATTTTTCGTGCTGTTATGTATTTGAATGCTTTGTTTGCTTTTTAGTATTGAAAGTTGTTGATACATGTTTCTTTTAAGATAACCGTCTTTGGGAAATCAGTTTCAAAAGTGGAAAATAAATAAATTAGGGAGGAAAAAGAAAAAGTCCACTGTGGGGTTTATTCGTTCACAGTATTGTTTCCTTTCCAGCTGTACCCCTTCCCCCATGCTTCTTATGTAATAGATATTTTTGTTTGGACAAAAAGTTGCAGATCAAAGCTCACACAGTGGAAAAATACAACCTTGGCACCCACAATCTTATCTGGGTTTTTTTTTAAAAAAGATCTCACCACCAGTTTAATTGCATCTCCAAAGGAATTCCAGTCCACTACAGGTTGCAAAAACTTATGTATATTCCACAGGAGACTAGAACGCACAACCTGGCAGGGATCTAAGCAGGTGTCTCACATTCCCACACTATTGGAGTAAGCATATTTATCGTTAACATCGATATATTATTGTTATCCTAAGTCAATGCGTGCCCTGCCTTGCTGCTACTGATATCCCTCCAATCTCTAATACAAGTGCACTTTATAACAATCATAGCACAAGTGCACTTTATATCGGCTTAGCACGAGTGCACTTTATATCAGCTTTAGCACGAGTGCACTTTATAACCCTCGATATACTAGAGAGAATGGTCAGCATTAAGGGATGGGATCACCGGGATCCAGAGACAGATAACAATAATGGTAAACATGTGCTTATTTATGAGACCACAGCTACTGGAGACGGAGGGAACATCCCCGGGGGGGAAGGGACCGCGGGTGGGGGAGCCGCCATAGAGGTGGTGACTGGTAGAGGGAGATACGGGAAAGGGAGAATAAAACTTCCAATTCGGCCCAAAATTTATAGTAATAAATTGGCTATCTCTAAAGATGCTAGAAATCAAAGACAAGAGCAAATTCGGCCCAAAATCTTTAATAGGACATTGGCAATTCCAAAAATAGACACTACTATTCGGCCCGAAAGTAACAAAAATAGATTGGCAATTTCAAAATCTACTCCCGACAAAATACAGCTGAGGTGCCAAGACGGTGGCCCCTCCAAGCTAAAGGTGGTGCTGTTTAATGCCAGGTCGGTAAACGGTAAAACTGCCATCATTCAAGACCTAATCCAAGAAGAACGAGCCGACCTGGCTTGTATAACGGAAACCTGGTTGGACAAGGGGGGAGGGGTTAATCTCTCCCAACTCTGTCCACCAGGTTATTCCGTGCAGCACCAACCAAGGCTTGGAGGGCGGGGAGGCGGAGTCGCAGTGGTCTATAAGGACTTTATTCCACTGATCAGGTGTCCCATCCCACAATCATCTTTTGAATGTGCCGGCTATAGGATAGGTGACCGGGACAGGATAGGGATTCTAGTAGTGTACCGTCCACCCCGCTGCACTACAGTCTCCCTACCTGAGCTAGCGGGAGTGGTCTCGGACATGGTGTTGAACTCCCAACGGCTTTTGGTCCTGGGAGACTTCAACATCCATGCCGAGGCCTCTCTTTCCGGAGCGGCTCAGGACTTTATGGCCTCCATGGCAACCATGGGCCTGTCCCAGTTAATATCTGGTCCCACCCATAGTGCCGGACACACCTTGGATTTGGTCTTTACCCAAGGATGGGATGAGGGTGACGGAATGGAGGAGCCGACCATCGCCCCTTTGCCATGGACCGATCACCACCTGATCAGTTTTAGACTAACTGTGCCTTCTAACCTTCGCAGGGGTGGTGGACCCATTAGAATGGTCCGCCCCAGGAGACTGATGGATCCAAATGGTTTCCTGATGGCTCTTGGGGATTTTTCCACCTCCTTGGCTAGCGATACTGTCGATGCTCTGGTCTCTGGCTGGAATAGGGAGTTGACCAGGGCAATTGACACTATCGCTCCGGAACGCCCCCTCTCGAGTAACCGAGCTAAACCAGCTTCTTGGTTTACTGAGGAGCTGGCAGCAATGAAGCGAAAGAAGAGGAGGCTAGAGTGCGTGTGGCGCCAGAATCCCACCAATCTAGCTCAAACACACCTGAATGCCTTTTTAAGGTCCTACGGTGTGGCAATAGAGGCAGCTCAGAAAACATTCATCACAGCCAATATTGCATCAGCGAAGAATCGTCCAGCTGAGCTTTTCCGAGTTGTCAGGGGCCTGTTAAATCCGCCGAAAAGCGAGGCCCCGGATAACTCGGTGGCTCGCTGTGAAGCATTTGCTCGATCCTTCGCGGATAAAATTGAGCGGATTCGGTCTGGCTTCGACGTCATGTTAACGGCAGTCTCTGGGGATGTGACGAGAGCATCTGCTTGTCCGGTTTTGTTGGATTCATTTCAATTGGTTCAGCTTGAGGATGTGGACAGGATCCTTGGAGAGGTGCGACCCACCACATGCATCCTAGACCCCTGTCCTTCCTGGCTGATCAAGGAAGCCAGAGGGGGTTTGGCAGGGTGGGTGAAGGTGATGGTTAATACCTCCTTACAGAAAGGAGAGTTTCCAGCGAGCTTAAAGCAAGCTATTATAAAACCGCTGTTGAAGAAACCATCACTGGATCCCACTCAATTTGACAACTATCGGCCAGTTTCCAATCTCCCCTACTTGGGCAAAGTCATGGAACGTGTGGTGGCAACACAACTCCAGGGGTTTCTGGTAGACACTGATTATCTTGATCCGGCACAGTCTGGCTTTAGGCCGGGACATGGAACTGAGACAGCCTTGGTCGCCTTGGTAGATGATCTGCGCAGGGAACTAGACAGGGGGAGTGTGTCCCTGTTGGTTCTGCTGGACCTCTCAGCGGCCTTCGATACCGTCGATCACGGTATCCTTCTGGGCCGCCTCATGGACATGGGGCTCGGAGGCAATGCTTTGCGGTGGCTCCGATCCTTCCTTGAGGGACGGACCCAGAAGGTGTTATTGGGTGACACCTGTTCGGCCCCACAACCGTTGTTGTGTGGAGTCCCACAGGGTTCAATCTTGTCCCCGATGTTATTTAACATCTACATGAAGCCGTTGGGAGAGATCATTCGGAGTTTCGGACTAAGATGCTTTCTCTATGCAGATGACGTCCAAATCTGTCACTCCTTCTCACCTGTCACCAAGGAGGCTGTCCAGACCTTGAACCGGTGTTTAGCCGCTGTATCGGACTGGATGAGAGCTAACAAATTGAAATTGAATCCAGACAAGACAGAGGTCCTACTGGTCAGTCGGAAGGCCGAACAGGGTATAGGGTTACAGCCTGTGTTAGACGGGGTTACACTCCCCCTGAAGACGCAGGTTCGCAGCTTGGGAGTGATCCTGGACTCACCGCTGAGCCTGGAACCCCAGGTCTCAGCGGTGGCCGGGAGAGCTTTCGCACAATTAAAACTTGTGCGCCAGCTGCGCCCGTACCTTGGGAAGTCAGATCTGGCCACGGTGGTCCACGCTCTTGTCACATCCCGGCTGGATTACTGCAACGCACTCTACGTGGGGTTGCCTTTAAAGACTGCTCGGAAACTACAACTAGTCCAGCGAGAAGCAGCCAGGTTGCTCACCGGAGCGACGTACAGGGAGCACACCACCCCTCTGTTGCGTCAGCTCCACTGGCTGCCAATCCAATTCCGAGCAGAATTTAAAGTGCTGGTCTTGACCTATAAAACCCTATACGGTTCCGGCCCAGTGTATTTGTCCGAACGGATCTCCCTCTACATCCCACCTCGAAGTTTAAGATCTTCTGGGGAGGCCCTGCTCTCGACCCCGCCAGTCTCTCAAGCGAGGCTGGCGGGGACGAGGAGCAGGGCCTTCTCAGTGGCGGCCCCCCGCCTGTGGAACGCACTCCCCGGGGAGATTAGATCGGCGACCTCCCTCCTAACATTTAGGAAAAAACTAAAGACCTGGATGTGGGACCAAGCTTTTGGTCACTCTGTCAATTAACTCAAGGACCTGGGAATAGACAAAGACAAACGGAGTAGAACGGACTAATGGACTCTGATATATGGACCCTGACATGAGATTGTTTTAGGTTTTAGGATTTTACTATGTACTGATGTTTTAATTTAAGTGTTGAATTGTTATTTTTTGTATTACTTGTTATGTGTTCGGGCATCTAATTGTGCCCTCCCCTGTAAGCCGCCCTGAGTCCCCCCCGGGGTGAGAAGGGCGGGGTATAAGTGAATGAAATAAATAAATAAATAAATAAAAAGAGCCCAAATGAACTGCTTGGGGCACAGTTGATCTTCCCAAGCAAAGCCATTCCAGCTGGTTGCAACTTGCGCTGTTTGAGGCACAAGGCTGGAGAGTTATTTTGGAAGAGGTTACAGTTATTTGTGTAGAGTGATTTATTATAGGGGAGGAAGCCAAGGTTATTTTGAGCAGAGCTCTTTTTCCATGGCTATAGGGGCTCCAAAACTTTTTCTGCTAGAGAAACAGTATACATTTAGTCTTTTTCTCTAACATACACACCACTACTGTGGGTCCTTGCTATCCACTGGGATTTGGTTCACCAAAATCCCTGGAAGCTCAAGTCCCTTTACGTACAATGGTGTTGTAACATGGCATCCCTTATGTAAAATTGTAACATCAAGGTTTGCTTTTTAGATTTAAAATCACTAAGCCCCAGATAGTGACATCTCTGAATGCAAAATCTGTGGATACGTAGGGCTAATTGCATGGACTGATCTGCTTGTGGTACTTTCCAGTTATTGTTGCACTGCACTGCTGGTGGAGTGACAGTTGTCACCCACCAATAGGAGGAAGAACTTCCTAACTGTGAGAGCTGTTCAGCAGTGGATCTCTCTGCCCTGAAATGTGGTGGAGGCTCCTTCTTTGGAGGCTTTTAAACAGAGGCTGGATGGCCATCTGTCAGGGGTGCTTTGAATGCAAATTTCCTGCTTCTTGGCAGGGAGTTGGACTGGATGGCCCACAAGGTCTCTAGCGTCTATGATTCTATGGAGAGCTAAGATGTACCCACTCCTGCTATGCCTGGACACTGTTTTGATCTAAATCTACAATGTTGATATCCCAGCCTGTTCTTTATTGAACATACTTTTTCATCGATCAGGTTGTTCAAAATCCTCTTTGAGTTAAAGTTTTCATACTGTTGCTGCTTCCCCTCATATGTGTGTATATAACTTTAAGATTATATAAGTCTGTAATTACACAGTCGCCTATATTCCCATGGAAACCACTAGGAGTTTCCCTTTTGTGAAGAAGGCAATCACATCACTTCCTGTTGCTGACAACACAGTTTGTCACGAAGAAGTGGTTGAGAAAAAAAAAAAGGCCCATTCGGCGTTGACAGGAACTGGCTTCTGGATGTGCTGGTTGCCATGCCATTGTACAAATACAAGCAGACTGAACAATAAGCACAGTAGTCACTGTCAGAGAGGAGGGGCTGAAAAAATGAAATCTGGGTGTGAATGAGCACGCTATGGTTTATTCATGCAGAGAGATCCATTATACCTTTCCTCAAGAAAGGATAGATCGCTATGGGTACCCAGGAATTGCAGCATTATAAATACCGGCATGTAGTCCACGTACAGGCTTCACACAGAGACATACAGCAGCAGGGCAATTTTGACACTGTTTTTTTAAAAAAACAAACAAACTATGTACCTGAAGCATTAGGAAAAACAGTAAAACAGGGTGCCTCAGAGAGTGGTGGGCTCTCCTTCTTTGGAGGTCTTGGAATATAGTCAGCCCTCCACATTTGCTGGGGTTTGATGCACAGGGGCCCCATGAAAGTGGATTGATGGCAATGGATTGATTTGGAAGACGACTCAAAACGGCGAACTATTTTAATATATATTTACAATTGTTTTAATGTATGCTAAGTGTATTTTATGCTTTTATGGGGCCTGTTGGTAGCCATCCTGAGTTGTTCTTCAGAGTTTGAGAAGGACGGGATAGAAATGCTCCTAATAAATAAATAAATAAATAATAAATGAAGTGAAAAACCTGGAAAAAGGAAATTGCAATTTCTATAGCCTGAAAGAACACCTCTCTACAAATTTCTAGGACTTTCTGCCTTATTGTGGTTAATGTTTGTACTTGAGGACCTAGAGATTCCCAGAGATGTGCTCTTTCTATAAATCACTAGGTCTTTGAGTTTGACAAGAGAGAGTCACACTCTCTCTTGTCATAGAGTCACACTGGAGGACTCAGAGATTCCCTGAGAAACAATTTTAATTTGAATAATCACATCCACAAAAGTCAATACAGCAAATGTGGAGGGACAACTGTAGAGCTTAAACACCCACTTTTGGAGTAGTACTTTATTTATATATTCCTATGGGGCAGGGCGTGGGAACAGACAACACTTACGGCCCCTTCCCATTCTGGTTTTATGTTTCCGTGTTATAAACTGCGACACCTCGGTTGCACCTTGGAATCCACCTTGTAAAGCACCTAGCATTAACTCCTTATGACACACAAGCAATTCACAGAAAGCAAAATACATCACAGTCATAGAAGTGAGCCAGCTTTTGTGGACCCCCCCACCCTTCCCTCAGGCAAAGGTGGAAACAATCATATCACTGTTTACTTGAGAAGCCAGTTATTCAACACAGTTATGGCTTAGCAGGCATAAGACCAAGCTATTTTTCCCCCAATTCTTAACTGTTGGTGATATCAACAATTAGAGCATCATCAGCCCTCTGTATCCATGGATACTGTATTCAACTATCCACAGCTTGAAAATATTTTTCAACAGGGGGAAAGGAGAAGTAATTATATGAATTGTAGAGATGTGTTTTTGTTTTGTTTTTGGTAATGAAATGAATAGAAATACAATAAACATTTATTATTGAAAGAAAAAAAAGGAAAATGTTTTTAAATAATCCAAAAACCAAACCTCGATTTTGCTATTATATATGGGGCACACCACTATAATATGCCATTGTATTTAATGGGACTTGAGCATCCATGATTTCTGCTATCCATGGGGGATCATGGAACCAAACCCCAGCAAATACCAAGGGGTCACTGTATTTCCACTACATTTGTGGCCAGTCAGAAAGAATTTCAGTCACAGAGGATATCTGACATGTGTGATCAAGCACTCTTCTTCTCCCTCGGTATCCTTAATGAACTCAGCAGCAGGGCACATGTTTGTATAAAAAGGGTTCCTTGTTTCATCTTTGGCATCTCCAGTTAAAATGGTCACATTGTTATGGAGCAACAATACCCCCCCCCCCCCGGAATGATTTATAGTTCATTAAGAGACTACAAGCAAATATATGTGTCGTCCCCCCCCCCCCCCCATTTTATTAAAAACCTTATTTGGAGGCCTGGAGTTGCAAAATTCCAAAGCATGAGAGGATCAGGAACAGACCTAACAGCAGCTGTACCCTACAAACTCTAGCAATTCTAAACCCCTTAATAAATTGTATCAATTTGATGATTTCTATGTAATGTGTATATTTCCTATACTGTGTATTGTATCCTCAAGGTGCTTCCAGACTTCACTTAAATGCATGCTGAAGTGGGTTTAAGAAACCTGCTTGGGCACTCATTTAAGTCAATACACCTCCCCCAAAACCTGTGCTTTCCTGGAGGGGTGTTTAGATGCCCTCCCAGTACCTTCTGGTAGGCCACCCAGACACCCAGAAGCCCCCCCCCCCCAAGAAGCCTTTAAAATTAAAACAACTTACCTGCCTGGCGTAAAAGTACTTCTGAAGTCCTCCTGACATGTAGAAATTACGCACCAGGAGACCGGGGGGGGGGGGGGGGGGGGGGGAGGAAGAGGAAGGATTTTCATCCTCACCCTCTCCCACCTCCTCCATCTCCTGACATGTCATTTCTACATGCCAGGAGGACTCCAGAAGTACTTTAATGGCAGCCAGGTAAGTTGTTTTATTTTTTATGGGATTCTTATGGGGTTTTGGTGAGGGGTTGGTGCCATCTGGGTTTTCCAGGTTCATAGAACCTGAAAAACCTGAGAGGGCTGTGTGAATTGGGCCCGGGGATCACGTGACAGGGTCCCCTGTCCCAATCCACACTGGACCTATACCTGGAAAGACCAGGATCTTATCAAAGATCCAAGTCTTATCAGGCATCAAATTAATTTGGGAGAAAGCAGCATTTCCTGCTTTGTCTTAAATTAATTCAATTTTCTAGGAGGCGTCATTTGGACGCCTCTGGTAGAAGTGTGCGAACTCACACATTTTGGGCCCTGTCTTAATGGATGACCCACACTCAGTCTGAGGCCTTGGAAAGTTTTTGTCGACCAGGGTAAATGGTATGGACTACATGAAGTAAAGGTATGGCTCACTTTCAGAGCTTGAGTGTGTTACTTTTTGAGACTATAGTACCCACTACTCAATAGCAAGGAGATTCAGGAAGCTATAGTCCTCAAATTTTCCCAAGATCTGCTTGCCACGAGGCAGCCCAATATGTCCACATTAAAAACTAACCCCTTAATAATGTGTTTGAAGAGCAAAGTAAAAATCCCCACCATAAATAACCACAATAGTCACTAATTTCATAATGGCATTTCCCTAGTTTAAGAGGCAACCCTGTGCGCTTTCTGGAAAATGGGGAACTGAAAAGTGATGGGCTTTCCCCTTTGAAAAGGCTGTTGATAAAGAAAAGGCTGTAATCAGATGTGTTCTGACCCAACTGGTACTAAGGTGTATACCCCAGAGAGGCACAGTGCAGAGAAAGGGATTGGCTTTGACCCAGCTCGCCATGGGGAGGGGCCTGTGTCCTGACTGTTTGCAGCAAGCAAGCAAGCAAATGTCTTGTGGGTTAGCCATATGTTTTCAGTCCATATAGGCCAGGGGAACTCAAGCTTTTTAAGCAGAGGGCCAGGTCACAGTCCCTCAAATTGTTGGAGAGCAGGATTATAATCTGAAAAAAAAAACCACGAATGAATTCCTATGCACAGTGCTCATGTCTTATTTGTAGTAAAAAAAAAAACACACACACACACTTAAAACAATACAATATTTAAAATGAAGAACAATTTTAACAAATATAAACTTATTGGTATTTCAGTGGGACGTGAGGGCCTGGTTTTGGCTGATGAGATAGGATTGTTATTGTTGTGTGCTTTCAAGTCGTTTCAGACTTAGGTTGACCCTAAGCGAGGGCCGGGTAAATGATCTTGGAGGGCCGTATCCAGCCCCTGGGCCTTAGTTTGAGGACCCCTGATATAGGCAAACCCTACATTGTAATTCAGTTAGTTTGGCGAGGTCTCAATGAACACAAAGGCCACTCTCCTTTATTTGACTATGTGGGGACAAGACAAAGGAGAATACATTTTAAACTCCATTAGCAGCAGTAAAATAACTCTTTATGGGATCCAAGGTGTCTCTATCTTTTGTGATGACAAAAGTGTAAAAAGGTGAAATCCTAGACCTTCTTTCCTGGAAGTAAGCTTCATTTGGCATGGCAGAACACACACAGAACTTTGCCGTTAATTATAACAGATGTGTCCCTCTGTTAAAATTTTTTTTTTTCACTTTCAAGTGATATTTTCAGTTGGCGGACACATAATATAGATGTGTTTAAAGTAGAATTATTTCATATCATAGCTCTCCAAGACAGAAATAAACTTCGAAATCTCCTAACAAATGAAATGTCAAATATATTTCAAAACAACTGTAAAAGGATCACAAAGAATAGAAACAGCTGGTTTCTACTTTTTGTGATTCTCTGCTTAATATGTAGAGTACTTCACAAACAGAATGTGCCTCTTGGATTTCACAGCCCACGTAATTAAATCAGCTGTCTCAGATGTTGCAAAGTTTGTTCAGTCTCCCATGTTGGCTATAGCATTCTGGAACTTGAGGTCCAAAAAAGTACTTTTAACAATTTTAGTTAGTAGCTATTGAGCAGGAAGAGTTTAGACACATGATACCAAACTGTAGTTAATGGGTCAATGTTAATGGTGTTTCTACTTAAAGTAGACCCATGGAAAGACCTGGAACATTTTACTTATAATGAAGGGTGACTCCAGGTGGGTAACAATATCCCAGGAATTACTGAGGGCCCTTCCACACAGCCTTATACCCAGAATACCAAGGCAGAAAAGCCTACAATATCTGCTTTGAACTGGGATATCCACACTATCCCACATTTGAACATATATTCCAGTTCAAAATGTGGGATTTTATTCAGTTGTGGAGAAGGGGCCTGAGACTTTCCAATTCTTTTTTGGTTTAATTCTATTTCAATACTAATAGGTTGGCATTCAGTCTCCTTTAAAGAAAGAGAACTGGTCCTCTTTCCCTCCCTCTTACTGATTACATGTCACATCCAGTCTCCTGCTACATTCCACAAATAGATTTTCACCAATGTCTATGAACTTTTTAAAAATCGGAAGTCATAGCCAAAGTGCTAAAGTGCTGGAGCCACATAGTTATTCCTCCATTATTGTGTTTTTCACTTTTGTGGATGTAATTATTCATAGATTTCATCTAAACAATTTCTTCCAATCATGCTGGAGGAACTGGAGATTTCAGGAAATAAATCTCCAGTTCCTCAGTCAGGTAAAAGAACAATCTCTTTATTTATAATTTTTCAGTTTCGTGAGGGTCCTGTGCCCCTAATCCCAGTGAATGTGGAGGGGTGCCTACAATATATTAGTTAAACATTAGGATCATTTTCTTTTAATGTCATCTATTAAGAACTCATTCTTTTTGGCTACAGGCAGTGTCTTTTTCATCCTTCACTGATAGTGTCCCTGGCTTCATTCCAGATTTCTTCTGGCTACTATCAATCAAGCTTAATAGAGCAAATCTATTTTTTAAATTATCTTTTAATTCTACACTGATGTTTTGTATGTCAGATTGTATTTTTACATGATGCTTGGTTTAGTGTTCTTCAGATTTACTCTAATTTTTGATTTCAACAGTTTGTAGACTGTGCTACAATTTGCTCCTGGTCTTGTTTTTGCAGAGAGAATGGAATTTCTTCATCTTCTGCTCATGATTATGTATTTTATTTGGCATTGACATTGACCATCAGATGATATTCATGTATACAGTCACTTTGTGGAGGTTTTTTAAAAAAAGAAAAAGAAAAAGAAAATGTGTTTGCAAGGAACACACTGTTGGCAAAATTCAGTTTTTTGATCCTGGCCAAGTTCTTCTACAATATTTGGTTCTGCTCTTTTTTCTGCTTTTGTATTACAGATGTGTGATCAGTTTTGTCCTGAACTCCAAAACAAAAGATTAAGATTTATTCTTCTTCTGCTTCTGTAGTTGGAGCATAAACCTGGATTATGGTTATATTGATGAGTTTCCCCTGAAGTCTTATTATTCAACCAGACTGCATATTATCCCTTGACTGCCTTAGCTACATCTTTTCTCACTATTAATGCCACCCCATTTGTTTTTAAAAATGTGATTCTGTCCACTTTATCTCAGTCATCCCAAGGAATGCAATGTTCATACTTTTATTTCTTGTTTTCCAATGTGTAATACCCCTAATTGATGTTTTTCATATTCCATGTTCCTAAAATATGTGTAGTGCTACTTAAGATTTTCCTTTCATCTCTGAGCATGTCAATGACTGAACCTCCTTTTGGCTCTACACAGTACTAACAAACGTTAACACTCCTGTTGTCTCCAAGAGATCCTCTGCTTATGTCATCCCCTAATACTGTTGCTACCCAGTTGTCTTTGGTGCATTTAATTTGGCTCCTCAGCAAAAATACCCTTGTGACACGAGAGACTCTACCAACAGCACTGCTGCCATCAGCATATCCTCTCGGGGAGATAGGGTGGAATACAAATAAGTTTTATATCATCATCATCATCTTGCCTCACAGGAGCTTGCAAGCCCACCACTGCAGAAAGGTGCCATGATGACAGCTTCCATTTTATTCATTACCATATATTGTCTTTGCCAATAGATCATGTTGCCTCATGATGTGTCCAAAGTACAAGAGCCTCAATTTAGGCATTTTGTTTTCTAATGAAAATTCAGGACTGAGTTGGTCTAGAATTCATGTGTTTCTCTTTTTTTGCAGACTTTGGCAATCTATAGAACTCTTTTTGAGCACAATATTCAAAATGAGTTGATCTTCCTATCAGTTTCCAGTTTCAGTGTCCAACTTTCATGACCATATTATTTGGCCCTCCAGAATGCTATGAACCTTGATTTTCATAATTTGTGATCCTGGACAATCCTTAATCTTTGAGGATTCTGGAAATTAATGTCCAAAATCTCTGGAGAGCCAAAAGTTAAAAACCACTGGGACAGGAAAGCAAAAGGGTATGGACCTTAAATATACATTGAAACATTGCTCGTTAACTGGATGTAAACCTATCTCCCCATGCATATATTTGTGACCACAGTTAGTACATATCATTTTGGCATCATACAAAAAGGAAGTTACAAAAACAAGTGGCTTGTGCAAGTTGCGTGCTTCCTGTTAGGTTATAGTGTACATGAAATCAAACACATATTGATAAATATCTGTTGTTAATAACTGGCCTGTTTTCCTCCAAGGTAACTGATCCTATAGTAGTTCTGCCAATTGGTGGAGAAGAGGGGAAAAGCTTGATTTTCAAAATAAGAGGGACAAGCTCAAAATTGTTTTTAGCAGAACACTTAAAAAACTTTCAGCATACAAACATTATTAATCAGTTCCAGATATCTGATTTACTGTTCAATGAGTTTCTTCCCTGAAAAACAGATGAGAGCACAAGAACAAGATGATTCAACAGTACCTCCTCTGTACCTTCTTACCAAGGGATCAGAGGAAGGCAGGAGTGAAGTCTGGACATCGGAATAGATTTTCTGCACTATTTTCTAGTAGTTTCTGCTCTTCTCTAGCAATGAGTGGCCACTTTGGCAGAGAAACAAACCCTGTCACCTCCATCACCTTTTGTGTCTGTGCGTGTCTAATATGTGTCCATGGAAGCTAAAGCAGATGGTCTCTATAACTTCCTTTCATCCTTCTGTTTATAGCTTCGCTTCCAAACTCCAGGGATGGTTGACGTCAGGATTATACTTCTGAGTTTGTTGTACTTTTATCCAGGACTAATGCATTCCAGAAGCTCCTGGAATGTAAAATGTGATGTGAGCTGTTTTAGTGGAGTGTGGTGAGGTGAATAAGGAAGGGAGGTAGGTAGTTAAACTGGCAAAGTTACAGCTTCCCACTTTGTTGTCCATGTGCCACTGGCCAATTGGAGCAACAGAGAGCACTGTGGTCATTTATGGCATTGTGTGTGTGACAGACCCACATGTAGAGGGACTGTTCCACCCATCTGTTCCAGACATCAGGATGGATTCATGGCACTGAGGATTACACACTGAGCTATTTTAAGTTGGCCTCAGCTGTATCCCAATTACAGTTTGCTCTATTCCTGGTATGAAATGATCCTCCTGGAGGCTATGGAAATATTTTCATGTGAAACACATAACTTTTCAGTTTCAAATTAGCTAGGGAGGAAAAACATCAAGATAAGATTGACAGATAGGTATTATATCAGGCTAAAAGTGAAACATGTGCGGGTGGGGAGAAAGGGCTCTAATACATGCCCCTGGGATTGCTTCATGCTTGAAAATGTTTGTGCCCTCTGCTTCCACTAGGATCAAGTAAAACACAAGGAAGAAACATTTCTAGTAGATAAAAACTACTTACTGAATATGTTTTTGTGCTACTCAAAAGTTTGCACTCAAAAGTTATTTTGTCAACAGGGCTGGATCAGTGAAAGGCCTCACTTAACTAGTTTGTAGCCAATGAAGCTTCCCAACTTATATCTTCCCAAGCTTCCCAACTTAGATGTATTGTGGGGAGGAGCAGAAGTGGCTGTGTCCACAGAGTAAATGCAAAATAATTATAGCAGTTCTGGGACCTCTGGAGGATGCCAGTAGATCTCAGTACTGGTACCATTGTTTTGTGGGGATGTAGCCAGACACTTCTGTGATCCTGCATGGTCTTCATGAAACATAGAATGGCCTTGTGATGAGAGGGGCCCAAAGGCTGCTCAATAAGTCCAGGTTAGGTGCAGGGGGCTGCAGAGGGAGGAAGGGTATTTCAATCTCCATGAATATGCATGCATAAGGGAAACATAAGTGTGTCTACATCCTTAACAGGATGTTACCATTGGGTGTTTCCTGTTACTCTCATTTAGCTGTGCAGTGCTTTCAGCTCAGGCAGCACTTTAGTATTTGTTATAGTGTCACAGTAACACAACCCCCCCGCCGCCCCAAAAGATTTATAGTTCAGTAAGAGATTACAAATAAATATGTGATCTTCTTTTTTTTATTAAAAACCTTTATTCAAAACCTCTAACATATTCTTCTACTAGTGGCCCCTCTAAAGAAGTGAGCAAATGTGGTCCCCCAGATTTTTTGATGTACAGCAATTGCAACAGCTCCAACCAGTAAAACTAATGGTAAAGAATAACAGACATTGCAGTCTAACAATATCTGGAAGGTCATAATTGGCCACAGCTGTCTTAAAATCTATGTATGGAGAGTCAGTGGCTGAAAGTATTTGGGACTAGTTTGAGATTTTAGTCGTCCCTTGTTTCACATCCCTCGGTGGATCCAGACCTGGAAGAATGAGACAATTCTCCAAGTAAGCAAATAGTTTCAACGAATGTCTACTCTCACCTATAACTTAGCTGAGATAGTAATTACATGTCGGAGTAATATTATGCCAGTACTACAATGTTCCAACCAATACAGAATCTAGTATGCTATTTTATAAAGATCTGGTTCTACCATTAGGCAGAATTAAACACTTGCAGAAGAGAACAATGCTCTATAAGTGCCACATGGTTTGAACTGCACTCTCTAAATAATCAGTTGCTCTCAGGGACAAAAGAGTATGGATCTACTTTAGATTCAGCAGCTAGTGTGAACGTCTTCTCCATACTGAAATGGTATAAGCACGCACCTCAGGCATCAAAAGATCTTCAATCATACCTGAGTCTTTGCCTTGAAAAGTTTTGCTAGCAATCTTATATATATCAGTAATTTTTGAAAACAATATATAAAACAAATCATCTCTCTCTCTCTCTCTCTCTATGTAAGAATTGGTAGAAAAGTTCAAAGAATGGGAGGCCCTAGTTTACAGTTTTTATTGTTTGAGGATTGCATCTTTGATTTCAAAACAACATATCATTGCAATACCTTTAATAAAATATAAGGAAGGAACTACAGAAGAAAAAATTAGCATTTCTTACTAAAGGCTTCTGGACATAAGATGTAGATAATTCTCTCTTATTCTTCTGTTTATTCACAGAAGAATTAAATCTTGGGAAAGCACAAGAATTTTTTTTCTCATTGACAACTGAAGAATCTGGGGTTTAGTAATAGATGGTAATAAATAGCTGGCTCTTGGATTAATACAAAATACTTAACTTCCATTCTAATACTAATTGCCTGAGAAAGAACTGGACAATTAAGATTTAAAATAAGAATGAATCTGTCCCCATATGCATTTTTCAATGTGTCTATCTTATTTATTGATTTTTGTTTTTCAGGAATATAAATATGAGCATTCCCACCAGCTTTATAAGCTTTTGTAAGACCAATGAACAATTACTTCTATCCCATGGGCACTATAATAGCCCTTCTGTTATATCAGTAATGCAGTTCCATTGCCTTTGTAATGAAAACAACAGTACACAATTTGCAGGGTTAGATAGTGCTTACAAAAATATTTGTGGTGTAGTAGTTTGAGTGTTCAGCACTTTATCACATGAGGCTGATAAAGCACCTTTATAGAAGAATAAAAGCACCTTTGGATGGGGCTTACGATATCTCATTAAACATATTAAATTGCTTGCAGCCTCTCATGAGACATCCTTAGTAATTTTGCAGTCATGCATAGAACATTCAAGATTCTCAATTATTATCAGACTTTATTTTTAAAAGTATTTAGGAATGCCTATTAACTGAAATAAATAAACTCTGACATTATCCCACTGCTGCAGTTAGGATTTACTCCTATGAAAAGCACTACAACTCTTGTAGAATCCATATTTTGTGAATAGTTTGGAAACCCTCTTGTATTCCTTTGTCCTCTTTCTATAGCTCTATACAATGAGTGAAGAGGTTTGAACTCAAGGAACTCTTGCAAACTGTTCTGATGCTGGAGTTTTAAATGTGAACGTTTTTCTTTGTTTGCAGAAAAGAGTCACAGGGAAAAACTCTCACTTCAGAGACAGTAAAAGAACTATCTTGTCATGGATCTCTGGGCAAGGAAACAGCCATCTGGTTGCCTCTCTGCTCCACATTCATAGGAGGCCCACAGCCAATAATACAGTCACTTGTCAGGAATGAGGTGGTTGTGGTTTGTTTACAGCTACACTCTGTTGTTTGCCCCGTTGCCTAGTAGAAGCAATGGTATTTTTCTCTCCTTCTCAAAATGTGTGAACCACCATTGCAAAGTTCAAGCAGGGTCTGGGATGGTGGAGCCCTTTGCTTCCCTGTTGTCTGGGCTTCAGTCGCACACACTCTCTCTATAAAAAGCCACAGCTGTGCTCCTCAGTCAAAGCAGAGCAAGATAACTAGTGAGGCTGCTTGGCATGGCATCAGGAGGGCAGTGCACAATGGAGAAAGCCAGGCTACAGAGGCAGCTGAAAACCTGAAGCAAGAGAGAATGGATGACACGAGAGGATGTAGGATCACCAACATGTCGAAGATACTTCCAAAAGTCATTATTTTAATTTTCTTGGGCAAAACCAGCAATAAATCCTAGCATACTATGAAGACTAATCGATGTAGCATGGCATATGTTCTTGTAGACTACAATTCACTGCAATTTTGACTATGCTGGCGTCATATTACTGCAAAAAATATGTTGAATCACATTGCATCATTGGGGTCATTCTGGGAGCATCAGAATAGTTTACTGTGTACAGAACTGGAGCCCATTCATACTGCACAGATATAGTGCAGTTATCCTACTTTAACTGTCAAGGTTCCGTCCTATGAAATTCTAGTGTCTGTAGTTAGGTCAGAGGCAGTAGAGAATGCTAAATGCTTCCCCCACTTCCACTGCAGCTCCCAGCATTTCATAGGAATGATCAATGGCTGTTAAAGTGGAATTATACCGCTATATTTCTCTTGAGGGAATGGGCCCCAGGTCACATGGGACTTACCATTCTGTCCATTTTCTGCTTCATGTCATCTGCTGCCAAAGACAGTTGCTTCATGATACAGCTACAGGATATTTGTTTTTATCAGGTGGAAAAGATCTAAATGAAAGCATTTGCAGCCAGGAAAGTGTTAGAGTCATGCTTAGGTATATTTGCATCAGTGACACATCCATGGGGACCAAGGTCCAGGACAAGTAAGGACCTCAGGGTGTGGGAACCAGGAGATAATGTTGTGGGATTAGGAAGTTAATTCCTTTTAGTCTGTAATCGGCCTATGCTGGCCAACCAGCTACCATTGTTCCATTCATTTCCCTTAACTCCTGCTTATGAAAGGGAGGGATTGTTTATATTAGGTCAAAGAAAAAAAACCCCAGCAACAACTGCACATGCTCCACTAGAATGAAGGGTAAAGGAGGGTGGGAACCTCAAGGCCGCTTGGAGACGGTGACGTTCATATCACAGGAAGGAACACAGTGTTCCTGAAAGGAGCTACAAACATTCCACTCATAACTGAATGGAGATTTGGCATCTTGCCCCCCTCCACAGCTCCTCATCACACAGGCCAGTCTCAGAGTCCCACAGGGAGTTTAGGCTATTCTTGAAGCCCCTTTTCTGTGGCAGAGATCCAGAACTATATTTCTTTTTGCATGTGATGGTGAAAACAAACTCCTCCTGACTCTAGCTGTCTGGTGATCTCATGCACTTTCTGTATTTTTCCAGAAAGGTTTAAAACTATCAGTAACATAGAGCATGCAGGTACCCACTCCCTTATTTGGAATATAAATAATGAAGATCTTTCTATCAATGCCAATCTTCACTACATTGGGGATGAGGATGTAAAGATTAGGGGTGTGAGAAACGGCCCAGAATCCGTTGTGTTTTCATTCTGTTTTTGGTCCCCACCCCCCATTCTATTTTCAGGAAGATTCTGAATTATAAATTTGTATGCCCCCCTTAATATCTCAAAACAGAATGGGGGGCACCCAAAATCTGAAACAAAAAACAGTACGAAAACAGAATAGATTCACACACCCACTTTGCCAGGCTTCTGGGGAGGAAAGAGGGAGCAAGAAAGCAAATCTGTCACCCCGTGTGCAGCTCCCTCTTGTCGATGCTTTCCCTGTCACATGGGTAAAGCATTGCCATTGTAAATAGGCCTTATGCTGGCTCCATTGGAGCCAGCACAACACAGGAAGCCTCCTGTATTGCCAGGGAAGAGTCTGGAGATGCTTTCACCCCAGTTGGGAGCAGGGCTTCCACAGAAAGCTCCCTTGCATTGAACCCATCGGTTCTGCAGATAGGTTGGAAGCATACCGGGATGCTAAATTCACCCTACCTGATGAGGTGGTATAACTCTGGAGAAATGGATGTGAATCCCCGTTCAGCTTTGGAAACTCACTGGGAGGCCTTGAGCAAGTCACACTCCATTGGCCTTAGAGGAAGGCAATAGCAGACTTCTTCTGAATAAAATTTGCCAATAAAACCCTATTAAAAGTTTTGCCTTAGGGTTGCCATTAGTCAGAAACAATTTGAAGGCACAGAACAACAACAAAATAGAGGCCACAATGAAAGAAATCTTAGTAGGAGTGCATACATCAAATTAATTTCACTTTTCCAACCACAGAAGATCTAAAACAAGCAGGAGAACATTTGCATACTGGACTGAACTATCTGCCTTTGAGGATAACTGATGTTTTCTTCCCCCTCTTCCTGATATACCATAATTCTTAGGTTCTTTGGGGAAATGCAGTTCAAATGGTGGAAATCGAAAGTATGGAAAGAATTACACTCAGCCAGTTAGTAGACCATCAGCACGCCCATCAAACACTTCAAACACAGAAAAGCTGTGATGTTACACAATCCTAGAGCTGGAGAGTGGAGTGAGAGTGAAGCCACTTGCACCTGTACTTTTCAAGAAAGCTTACTGGATAGGGCAGGGCAGGGCAGAGTGAAGACTAGTGGGAAGGGGAGGTAAAAATCTTTTCCACGTTACTTTACAGCAATTTAATAATGTCTCCCTTCTTCCAACCTGATCTGAGCACTGGGTTGCTGTGAGTTTATTGGGCTGTATGGCCATGTTCTAGTAGTTTTCTTTCTTGACATTTCACTTGCATATGTGGCTGGCATCTTCAGAGGTCTGTGGGAAATGCTCTGAGCACTGTTAATACTTTTCCCCCCTTCCTGCATCATATCCTCCTCAAATAGCCCCATGTGGTAATAATGGTCTCAGTTCAGTTAGCAAGCTTCTCCGTGGTCTGCTCTAAGAAAGGAGGCAGTACTGGTTTACAAGGTTTTCTATAAATTTCAGAGTGAAGCATGTACTGTATGTGATAAAGGGGCAAAAAGAAGGGGGAACTTGAACCCACACATACTTCAAAAAATGCCACCTCTCCATCTGAGATCCCTCTCTTTTCTTAAAATCCCACTTCCCAACACAATGGTTAACCTGACCCATGTTGACATCACAACCATATATCTTTCAGCAAGACAGATGGCATTACATTTGCCACAAAAGAGCACCCATGTAGAATGTTCCCCATTGCCTCAGCCAGATTTGGAAATCATTCTTCATAAGTAATTAATAGTTACCTAAAATCCATTCCTTCTCCAGTGGCAATATCCAATCCTTCTCCAGTGACAAATGACTATGAGCCCTTCTACACTGTACTAAAATGCAAGTGAAAACAGGTTATAATAACCTGTTTCTACTTGCATTCTAGTCCCGATCCCCAACCCAAAATCTGGGCTTTCCATGCAGGGGAGGCTAGATGCTATCAGGATTGAAACTGGGATAGCATGAAGCCCCAAATCTCTCCCCCCACCAAAAAAAACCTTACTGTAAAGGGTCCCTGGCAACCATTACGCCTCTCCTCATGTCCTCCTGAATGGAGGAAATGATGCCTGAGGAGATGGGAGGGGTGAAGAGGAAAACCCCTCCATCCCCGCCCCCAGTATCCTCACACATCATTTCCTTTACTCAGGAAGACATGAGAAGAGGCATAATGTCTGCCAGGGACCCTTTTCAATAAGATTTAAGGGGGGGGGGGGGGTTGAGCTGGGGGGGGGGAAGGGCTGGGTGCTTTTTCTTACCTTTGGGCTCCAAGATTGGCTCACATCATGAGAGTCAAACCACACATGCCCAATTAAAGGCCTCCCTGGAAGGGCCCTATATTGCACCTTAGTTGTATCAACAACTAATAATTCCTTTTGAAATGTAATTGTAGCTTTGGGGGGTTATTTTTACATGTACAGAACGGGAGTGTGGCCTCATTAAAGTGTACAGAATAAACATCCCGAGAGCTGCCTGGTGTTGTGCCTTCTGCTGCCCACAAGAGCATACAATCCTGTTGTGGGTATTGAGGATACTACAATTTGCAGGAGGAGAGTGTGACTTGTACCACAGCCCTCTGTTGCACTCATGATTTTTAAAAATAAATTACAGTTGCCAATTTGGTTCTTTGTAATAAATGTTAGAGTCACTTCTAAAAGATCATATAGCAGTCGCTAACTTTGGGGGCTTGCACATTTAAAGAATTATGATTGAAAACATACAAAAAGTTGACAGTGCAAACCAAATTATATTATTCAGTATATTAAAAACATGCACTTTAATAAAGTTAAACTGTTTAAAATGATACAGCTCTTATAACTATCTCCTTAAAAGGCTTCAGTTCTAAAAGCTTGTCTCAATGAAATAGTTTTCATCAGCCAACAAAAGGCCAGTGAGGGTCTATTTGAGCCCCCCTAGGGAAGCAGATCTACAATCAACAGGCAGCCACTGAAGGCACATCCAGACTAGAAGCGGGTTTAAGTCCCCAAAGGCACCCAAAAGAAGCAAGCTTTCCAAGGGGTTGTCCCCATTCCAGCATGTTAACCACAGCACTGGAATGGAGCCACCCCAAAAAACTCCCCTAAAACCCTTAAAATGAAATATAAACTTACCAGGTTGTCATGAGGCTGTTCTGGCATGTACAAATGACGTGTCAGGAGGCAAGAGCGAAAGGAGCAATTTGCACACCCCCTCCCCACCTCCTGGCGCATAATTTTTATATGCCAGGAAGGCTGCTGGAGGCCTTTTGGGAAGGTCTGGGTCTAAGGGAGTATCAAAGTAATTTAGGACAAAGCAGGGTTTACCTTCGCTTTTACTAGAGGTGTAGTTTGGATGCCTCCAATAAAAGCGTGGCAGAGCCCACATTTTGAGGCCTGTCTGGAAGGGCCCTGAGAAGGCCCTCTCTTACATTTCCAGCAAAATATGCACACGTGTGCATGTCCACATGCCCCTTCAAGTTGCTTGTCCACTTATGGTGACTCCGTGAATTTCATAATGTTTTCTTAAGCAAGAAATCTCATAGGTGATTTTGCCAGTCTCTTTCTCTGAAAAACAGCTTACAGCAACTGCTATTTAATGTTGGTCTCTCATCCAAGCACTGACCAGGGCTAACCCAGTGTAGATTTGAAAATCAGATATGTTTCCATCTAATACAAGAAATATAAGTCTTTCAGTCAATCTGTTTCCAGTTCATGATCTAAATCCAAAACTAGCAAGCCGTTGAACCCAATAGCAGAGCAAAACACACATACAACTACTCAAAAAGTGAGCAGGTCCTGACCAGAGACAAAGACTGGAATTGGACAGCCATTCTTTTAAATAAGAACCTTTTTTCAGTCTGAATGAGCTCTTCTTTCTAATGCTGTGCCTTGCTAAGTAGGCAATGCTTAATATGACGGATTGCGGCATACACAGAGCTCATTGGCCCAAGCAGGAACTCTGGAATGCTGTGGGCTAATGTATAACCACTTCCAGATTTGCTCGGCTTACGTCAGCGCTTGAAACAAGAAATGGATCTTGCTTAATCACCACCAAACATAGCAACTGTGTCGGCACATCAGCGTTTGTGGAAACACATGAACTGGTTTTTCAAGATGTCCTGGGCTCCTCAGTTTAGCAAAGACAAAGGCCTTTGGGAACTGGAAACTTGCCATATTGGCAGCCACACATCTGTAGTAGTTGGATTCTAAACTGGTAATGGCTGCTCACCTTTAGGAGTTTGAATGTGACTATTACTCCAGGTATGGCGAAGAAGCAAAAGGTAAACACAAAGGAACCTTTACATCAAACTACATCTGAAGAAATATAATGCTAACTAGATTAGAGTAGAATAAGGAAGACCAGCCACTTAATTCTCCATAGGCAAAGCCACTCTATTTCAAGGAAATGATCTAGACTAGAGGATAAGAAATACATTTTGTCACACAACCTGGCATCTCTGTGATAAAGATGGCATCACAGATTAGCTCAAGCTTCCCACTGGGCCACCCATAGTTGGGCAAACATGGGATCACAGGTACGCAGGTAAGCACAGGTACGCAGTCTGGGAGTTCTCCTGGATTCATCGCTGAGCCTGGAACCCCAGGGGAGCATTCGCACAATTAAAACTTGTGCGCCAGTGGTCAGGGGAGCATTCGCACAATTAAAACTTGTTGCCAGTTGCGTCCGTACCTTGGGAAGGCTGACTTGGCCACGGTAGTACACGCTTTGGTTACATCCTGCTTAGATTACTGCAACGCTCTCTACGTGGGGTTGCCTCTGAAGACTGCCCAGAAGCTGCAGCAAGTACAACGCGCGGCAGCCAGATTACTAACGGGTGCTGGGTACAGGGAGCACACCACTGCGCTGTTACACCAGCTCCACTGGCTGCTGATTAGCTTCCGAGCACAATTCAAAGTGCTGGTGTTAACCTATAAAGCCCTAAACGACTCCGGCCCAGTTTACCTCTCCGAACGTATTCTCCCCTGCTCTCAGTCCCACCGCCTGCACAAGCACGGCTGGTGGGGACGAGGGACAGGGCCTTCTCGATGGTGGCTCCTCGACTTTGGAACTCCCTGCCATTAGAGATCAGAACTGCCCCCTCCCTCATGATGTTCAGGAAACTAACAAAGACCTGGTTGTGGAACGTAGCATTTGAAAACTGATTTAATTCTTTGCCCACATGAAAGGAGGATGATGAATGGTATTGTGATGGTGTTGGATGATTTGGCTCTTTTAACTGTGATGATAATGTTTTAATGTGTATAGTGCTGATATTTTAATCATGTTATGAAGTGGCATTGTGTTGTTATTGTATATTCTTTGTATGTTAACACATGTTGTGAACGGGTCCGAATCCCTCTTTGAAGGTGAGAGGGTCGGTATATAAAACCTCGAAATAAATAAATAAAATAAATCTTTTCACTACTATAGATTTATAGTGCTATGATTCCACTTTAATCGCCTGGTTCTAGAATGGAAACCTGGGATTGGCAGTGTAGGAAAGGGCATTTAGAATTCTCAGCTTGAGTGCCTCATGAAACTGCAAACTCCAAGATTTCCAAGGATACAGCTATGGCAGTTAAGGAGGATTCACAGTGTTATAACCGTGTAGGTTGAAAGCATCCATGGGCATTGACATATGGAGATCTAATGTTTGTGCTTGGTATCCCTCCCATCCTCCCTCTATTTATTTTTTCTATTTATTTATTTACCTTATTTATATCTCGCCTTTCTCTACCCCGAGGGGGACTCAAGGCGGCTTACAATCGCACCTCCACAGTGCCTTAAAATATACAAAATCAATTAAAACATAAGTTGAAAACATAATAAGCATATAAAAAAACATTTCAATGGATCACATAATCTAGAGTTGTAGTCTAAAGGCCAATCTGTAGTCAAATTGCACATATTCCATACTAACATTTCTGCACTCCTCTATTTTTCAAACGCCTGCTCCCAGAGCCAGGTTTTGACTCTCTTTCTAAACACTAGGAGGAAGGAGGCTGCCGTGATATCACTAGGGAGGGAGTTCCACAACTGAGGGGCCACCACTGAGAAGGCCTTGTCTCTCATCCCCACCAATCACGCTTGCGAAGAAGGTGGGACCGAGAGCAGGGCTTCTCCAGATGATCTTAATTTCCAAGATGGTTCATAGTGGGCAATTCATTCAGACAGGTAGGCTGGGCCTACCTTTAGGGCTTTATAGGCTAAAGCCAGCACTTTGAATTTTGCTCGGTAGCAGATTGGCAGCCAATCTGTAAATTTTTTTTTGAAAAACATTATTATTCTTGAAAACATTATTATTTTTGAAAATCAAAGTTGAAGGATTTTTTTTAAAAAACCCTGTGTTTTTAACATAATTTGATAGGGCTCTCAATGGCAGATAAAACTGCTTTCTGGTACCATGTCGGCAGGGGCGGCTCGTCCATTACGCAAAGTAAGCGGTTGCAGTACACTTTTTTTGCCAGGGGCGCAGAGGCGCCTCTGTATATGCCCCTCGACCGCCACTTGAGGAGCGCCTCCTTGGCTCACAACAGCCCTAGCAGTCCGGGGGGAGCCTCAGCTTCCTTGCCTCGCTGCCGGGTGATCCTTTTCCCGAAGGGGCTGGGCCTTTGAGCCTCGCCTAGCCCCTCTCGCTCCTGCTCCACCCGGCCGTCAGGTGCGCTTGCAGAGCCGGCGCACAATCGTTCTCCACGTTCGATCCCTTCCCCATGTCCGGCTCCCTTTCCCGAACCCCCGGTGCTCCACCCGCCTCGTGCTCCTCTCCTCTCCCCAATCCGCGGGTGGGCCAAGGGGCGGAGCCGCCGCGCCGCACTTGCTCCCTTGCCTGGCCCGCTTCGGGTCCCGAGGTGTGTCTGAAGACCCCAGCGTGTGCACCAAAAGTCGCCTCTTCTCCTGACTTTCTCCTCAGCCATTGGGACCAAGAGAGCGAGCGAGAGAGAGAGCCCCTCCGGCTGGAGGTATCTCCCACCTCCGCTCCCTCCTTTGCTTTTGCGCCTACCTTCAGGAAAGGCGGGCATCTCCGGAGGGGCTCTCTCTCTCTCTCTCTCTCTCTTGGTCCCAATGGCTGAGGAGAAAGTCAGGAGAAGAGGCGGCTTTTGTAGTTCACCTACAATCAAAGAGCATTCTGAACACCACCAGTGATGGAATTGAATCACCAAATATGGCACACAGAACTCCCATGACGAACAGAAAATATATATCAATGATTGGTGGGAGGGGGGGGGGGACACGCCAAAATACTGTTTGCTTACCATTGAAAATTACCTAAGGCCGCCTCTGCATGTCGGCCATTGCCCATGCAGTAGAATGTACATATTTGTATATAATCAGACTTGCTGAAAACTTAAGCTATTGCATATTATAGTCCTCAAAACACAGGGAAGTGGGAGGAAGTATAGAAATAATGTTTATTTTCTCCCTCTTAAAAATGCAATTACTGCAATACTTCTCTTTGGTAGTATTAAGGCATTAACTTAAAAGCCAAACTCTGACAAACATTGAAGGAACTGTATTCATGCTGGGCTGTATTTATAAACCACAGGTGGTTCCTTGGTTCTCTAGAAGACAAACCACATCCTTACATTTGAATTTCATGAGTTGGAACAGTTTAGATCATCTGGATAGGCTTAAACTACTTTGTAAATCATGACAGGCTACGTTTCTTCCATCTGTCAGGTATGTGTATATGTGTGCCTTTTCTCATTCCTATAATTATTCAGTTTTAAGTCTCATTTCCTCAGCTCTATTTGCTATATTAGTTTATAAAGTGGAGCTGAGATGCAGGAAGAGGATGTAGTATTTGTACCAAGGCCCAATTGGGAGATGGATAATTGACAAAATTCCAGTAAGGCAAACGGGCTTTGTACATAGCAAATGTGTGACTAATTTACTCCTCATTTTAACTACATGAATGTTCCATTATCCTATGGCCATCAAAGACATTTAAAACTGCCTTATGCTCTGTCTGTCTGCTTGGTCTTCTGCATCTATTACTGTGAGACACAACTGACAACACTATGGCAGCAGTGTTCAAAGTTATCTGTCCTCAGGAAATCCTTCCCCCCAGCAATTTGGACATGAAAGGCTCTTTCTCTGTTTCAGATGACCTCAGGATGCATCCACACTGTAAAATTAATACTGTTTGAACACACTTTAATTTCCAAGGCTCAGTGCAATGGATTTCTAGGATTTTGTAGTTTGGTGAAGCATCAGCACTACAATTCTCATGAGTCTATAGTACTGAGTCATGGCAGTTAAAAGGGTGTCAAACTGCGTTCATTCTACAGTGTAGATGCACCCAGACACCTTTCAAGGGTGCACATTCATTTCACACTGGAAAAGTTTATAGATCCTATAGTAGGTTAGTAGGTATGGCATTATTGTTGCTTCACACAAATTAAAGCAATGAAACTTGAAAACTATTAGCAAGTAGGCCTGGGTAACAACGCAAAAATTTGGTTTTGTAATCGATTCATTTTTTGGGGTTTTTTGTGTTTCGATATTTAAAATAATAACAAAATTTTCCTTTTTAAAAGTTCGGTATTTACGAAAATTCGTTATTATTAACGAATCAATTTGTTAAAATGGCGGACGCGGTTGTGCAACTTGCTCCCTTCTTCGCCCGGCAGGCACTTTGGGTCGCCCCGAATTGGCCCTGGCAGAGAGAGGGAGAGTGGGAGCGCGCACGCGCGCGGCCCTGAAACCAGGAGCCCTGGTAGGAGTCGTCGCTGCCTCTACTGCTGCCTCCTCCTCCTCCTCCTCCTCCTCCTCTCCACGCTTCAGGCTTCTCTTCCTCTCTCTCTCCCTCTCTTGGGGCCGCCGGGAGAGGCGATGAACCTACCCGGAAAGCTTGGCGATCTTGACAAAGCTAAACACATCCATCCATGCAGCCGCCTGAGCTCTGCCCGCTCGCCTCGCTCGCCCTTCTCTCGCTCACTCCAGCAGCTCCATGCCTGGGAGAAGGCGGCTTGGCAGAGGGCAGCTCTCCTTCTCTTCCTTTCCCCAGCAGAAGAAGCAGAAGCAGCAGCAGCAAACCTTGGCGGGGACGGGAGCTGCTACCCCCCTCCGGCGAGTTGTTGCACGGCCAACAACTGGCCGGAGGGGGGTAGCAGCTCCCGTCCCCGCCAAGGTTTGCTGCTGCTGCTTCTGCTTCTTCTGCTGGGGAAAGGAAGAGAAGGAGAGCTGCCCTGCCAAGCCGCCTTCTCCCAGGCATGGAGCTGCTGGAGTGAGCGAGAGAAGGGCGAGCGAGGCGAGCGGGCAGAGCTCAGGCGGCTGCATGGATGGATGTGTTTAGCTTTGTCAAGATCGCCAAGCTTTCCGGGTAGGTTCATCGCCTCCCCATCCTCCTCTTCCTCCTTCATCTTCACGGCATGTTTTGCTTTCGGGATTCTTCCAGGCTTTCCCTGGGGGTCTCTGGTGTCTCCTGGCGATGCTGGCGAAAGAGGGGCAACTAGGCAGGAGAGGAACCAGTGGCCCCGGTTCAACTTCCTGGCGAGTCCCGGGGGCTCTGCTTCTCCCCACCCTTCCTCCTCCCTTCCCCAGAGCAGGCATCTTGATCTCCATCCCTAAGGGGCATTTATTCTTGCAGGAGCAGAAAAAAGTGAAGCAGCCTTAAATGCCAAATCATTTCTGAGTATAAGCAGAATGTCATTCTATAACCAGCGAGAAAAATGCAGCCAGCTGGGCTTAGAGGCAAGAAGGAGTACCAATACGCAGAGCTTTGGGAGCTGAAATAATAACGAAACAATTACAAAACAATTACAAAACAGCTTTAAAAATTCGTTTTTTAAAAAAATTGCTCCAGATTGCTCCAGACTGATTCGTTATCGTTTTGTAATTCAAAAAATAACGATTTTTTTAACGAATTACGAATTAACGAAACGAATTGCCCAGCCCTATTAGCAAGCATTTGGACAATTCTCAGATTTCCTATACATTGGCCCTTCTGTATCTGCTGCAGTTTGGGTCCAAATCCCCCCATGAACACTAAAATCTATGGATGCTCAAGTCCCACTGTACATAACAAAAGTAAGGTTTACTTTTTTAGATTAAAAAAAAATATTTTCAATCTGTGGATGGTTCAATTTGTGGTTGCAAAATCCTTGAATATGGAGGGCCATCTTTGAGAAGTCCCCAAAGTTTTAGAAACCTCTTATTCCCAAGCAGTCTGAAATCTATTGCCTCAGTGACTCAACATTGTCCTGTAAGCTACAGACAATTTTTGATTAATTAAAATAAATTCATACTTTAAAAAATAATCATGAAATGCACATCCTCTGGGACTTCTCAGTATCCATTTCAGTCTGGGAGTGTGGTAGAGATAGACATTGTATCAAATATGGTCTCATATGGACATACAGAGATGTACACCCACACTATTATTAGAGAAAATAATTCATCTCTCTGCAATCAATTTGTTTTGTTTTTAATCATCCTGAATTATTTGGTGTCATTAGCAAGTGTTACTAGTCCTAATGCCAGATTCTGATGGATTGAAGGAAAGTGATGAACCGGTCGTGCGATTACTTTGAGAAAATATCCACCAAGGAATTTGTCCATCTACTCATCCCCCAAGCTGTGCCAAACAATGGCCCTGTACAGTTGATCATCGTGGAAAAAGTTAAGGTGACACTGAAGCACATGGAGCCAGGTAAAGTGACCACACCTGATGATCTAGCGACATAACTATGGAAAACGAAAAGCTGGAATCCTTCTGGCTGGGTGATGCAATTGTTCAATCAGATTGTTGCCGAGAAAAATATACCAGTGGATTGGCATGACTATACTAATCTGGAAGAAGAAAGGCAACCCTGCGGACTGTGCAACTTACCGGCTGATCCACCTGCTGTTCCATACTATGAAGATATTTGAATGTGTCATTGACCACAGAATTCACAAAATTGTCTATCTCATTACCAACTAATACAGTTTTGTCTCCAGTTGTGGTATCATTGATACAATTCACACAATTTGACTCTTGGTCGAGAAACACTGTGAGAAACGAAAGTCACTTCATGTCACATTCCTCGATTTGGAGAAAGCATTTGCTCATATCCCTTATGAACTTATTTGGTACGCATTACACCAACATGCTGTTCCTGAAGAACTGGTCAACTGGGTCCGGATTCTGTACAGCAATCCAAAAAGCAGGGTGTAGGCTGCTGCTGACACATTGTCAGAGTTCCCCATCACTGTAGGTGGGCACCAAGACTCAGATCTCTTTCCCCTCCTTTTCATTATTGTAATTGATGCTGTTACTAGAGGCCTTCAGAAACCAGCACCTTGGACTTTGCTGTATGCTGATGACATAATGCTTGCTTCTGAGGACAAGGAAGAACTTGAACATCAAGTGCAAGCATGGTGTGACCGTTTGGCACAATTCAGTCTTTGCCTCAACATCAAAAAGATAGAGTACCTGACAACCAATAAGGAGACTGGTACCATTGTTACATTTGCTCAGGAGCTTTTGGTATAGGATTTTTATTAAAAACGTTTAAATTCCAGATCAGCCCCTATCTACAATTTTTTGTTTCCCAGTTTCTATTCTGCACCTGTTTTCTTTTACTTGCTCAAAAGCAATTGGCTTTACAACCACATAACCTCATTTTTGGAACAGTCTTGATGGCAGAAGGGAAGGATGGAAGGGTGGGTGGAAGAATGAATGGATAGTTCATTCCCTGCCTCCTTGGTTGTTTTGGCGCGTTGCTTTTGCAGGTCAACAAGTCAGTCAGTTTATCCCATCTCTGCTCCATTTTCTGCTGCTCCTGCTGATTTCATAATTATTACATAATTCCACAGTATGTGGCTAATCACCTTTGTTTACCATTTCTGGATTTTGCCAGGCCATACATTATTGTAAAGGGCACACCTCTCCACAGAGACTTATGTAATTTCAGAATGCAATGTACATTTCAGGAGAAGCCAGTTTCTGTTAGGTTCTTCTTCTGGCGGCCACTAGTTATATGGAACAAGCAATACCTTGCAGGCACCAGGAAATGGCCGTGTGAATAAACTAGCAAGCATATCCGATTTCTGTCTCAGTAGAACACACCGAGACAACAGAGAACAAAGGCTGGATATACATTGCCCTATATCCCAGGATCTGATTCCAGATTATCTGATTTGAACTGGATTATATAAATCTACACTACCAGATAATCTGGGATAAGACGATAATCCAGGATCAGATCCTGGGATATAGGGCAGTGTAGATTCAGCCATAGAAAGCAGGTAGTTACAAATCTTTTGCCACCAGAGAAAGAATGATAGAGACTCTACAGCAGGGCTCCTCAAACTTTTTAAGCAGAGGGCCAGGTCACAGTCCCTCAAACTCTTGGAGGGCCGGATTATAATTTGAAAAAAAAAAACATGAATGAATTCCTATGCACACTGCACATATCTTATTTGTAGTGCAAAAAACCCACTTTAAAACAAAACAATTAATATGAAGAACAATTTTAACAGATATAAACTTACTAGTATTTCAATGGGAAGTGTGGACCTGCTTTTGAGATAGGATTGTTGTTGTTGTTGGGTGCTTTCAAGTCGTTACAGACTTAGGCTGACCGTGAGCGAGGGCCGGGTAAATGACCTTGGAGGGCCATATCCGGCTCCCGGGCCTTAGTTTGAGGACCCCTGCTCTACACCATGCAATACTATTATTTACTGTACAATAACCGACATCTTAGAGAAAACAGTGTATGCTTATGGGCAAGAAGCCCTGAAGCCTGGATTGTGTTGGCTAACCCTTTTTTGTGTTCTACCAATTAATGCTGCAAAAGTTAGAGTTGGGGATGGATTTGTTTGCTTTGTTAATATGGCAAGATGTAACTGTACAGCAGGGAATCCAAGAAACTCGCCATGTGCTTCCAAAATAATACCAATAAAACTGCTTTCCAAGAATAAGACAAGACAAAATCAGCCATGTAGATCTTTTCAGTAGATTAAAAATGGGATGTAGTTTAATGGTCCTGACAGCCTTTGTCCTTGTAAAAACTAAATTTGAAGAAAGACAATTGCCTTAGCCACGGATTCAATATCCATGATTTTACTTACCTAGGCTCTTAAAATCTTTCCCATAAGAAGTGTTCATAGACTGCTCTAGGTCCTCCAATGTGATTGCATTTTATAATTCCACCCAAGTGTAGCTGAAATACAGGTTTCAGGTATCCATGTGGAAGCTTGGAACAAATCCCCACAGATATGAGTGTTGAATTGTATATTGAATGGATACCAGGATTCTGTGACAGCGCTTCTTTGAGTTTTCTTTTTCAAACTCATGTCCAACTGTACCAGACATTTGAACTGGGAATTAATATAATCAGAAGGCTCCATTATGTCCTCCTTCCTCTCCCCCCCCCCGCCCGCCCATCCCATTCGATACACGCACACAGAGGGAAAAAACACCTGCATCCCTGCCCGAGCCACTTGCCTTTCCTTCAGGCTTTTTATGAAATGCTTTTTTAGGGAAAGGGGAGAATGGGAGGTAGAGCAGAATAGGGAGAGCAGCAGCAGTGAAGAGGAAGTCAATGATCAAACAAGGGAAAAAACCATCATGCCGCAGATTGCCTGCTTTGTCTTGCTATAATTTCTCCTTACTCCACCTTTCTCTTTCTGTTTTGGGGAGACAGTCCACAAATAAAGGGGGAATTGTGTCAGTAATTTCAAATAAAGGGGGAATTCTGAGAAGAGGAGGACTAGTGGTGATGATGTTAGCCAGCCTTATGCAACAGCAGACACCAGCAACTTCAGTCCATCCTTTTAATACAAACATGTCTCCACTCTCTGGCTCTACAGGTAAACTATAGGAAGCTTAATGGTGACTTTCCCCTACTTATAATGTGTCTAAGGACCCATCCAGACAGGCCTTAAAAGTGAGACCTGTCTCAGTCTTACCAGAGGTGTCCAAATGACGTCTCTGGTAAAACCAAATTAATTAGATACCCCATTAAATCCAGGCCTTCCTGAAAGGCCTAGGTCTAATGGGTTGTTGGGCCTGTGGGGATTTATCCCCGGGTAGTCCTGGGATTTCCTGGAGGTTAGTCCCCATTGCCATATCACACTTTTTGGGCTCCTGGATCCCAAAGGTGCAGGATGGCACCCGCACTTTCCCCAAGCCCCCAAATAATCCCTAGAAATGAAATAATACCTACTGGGCTGCTATTACACCTCTCCTTGTGCTCTCCTGGCATGAGGAAATGACGCAGCAGGAGATGTGGGAGAGGGGCGAGGAGGGATTTTCTTCATGCCAGGAGATCACAAGGAAGGATGTAATGATGCCCCAGTAAGTTTTATTCTATTTATAAGGGTTATTTTGGGAGGCTCAAGATGGCTGCATTCCATGCCGATAGTTATCAGGGCAGTATGTAGACACCCCATTGGGGCAAGACCAGGTTTTGTGGGGTGGAATGGGGACTTAAACCGATGCCAAAGTGGGTTTCTTAAACCCGCTTCAGCATGGGTTTAAGCCCTGTCTGAAAGCACCCTAACTCTCATTTCCAATATTACTTTGGCTGTGTCATGTACATGAAGATAATGTTCTATGATATACTGAAGAAGTTATGTGTAAGGAATTGGAAGACAAATGACCCAATCCAACATGGAAAACTTAAGGAGGCAGCTTTCTACACCATGGAAGCAGGTATGGGTGCAAACCTGCTTCCTTGATTCGGAGGCAGGTGTGCATCCAAGTGGGCATCCACTTTAATAATGTTCATCTGGGCTTGGCTGAAGGAAATGGTTCTGCCTTGTGATGGCTGAAAGAATGGGCACCTCTACAGTGGGTCATCAGGGTACAATTACTGCCTCCCATAAGAAGTACTGTGAAATGATTTGTACATTATAGGAAAGTGGGTTGGTGCTAGTCGTAATGTGTGAGGTGACAGAATGTGTGGTGTGTGAACAAGTTTCCAGGTTCAGCCAAAGGCATCTTCAGATAAAAGTAGCTCACAGAGAATACTCTTTTGCTAGAGCCCATAGAGAGTTGCCAGGAGGTGGAATGGGCTATATAGGGATAACATAACTCTGTTTTCTATTCTCATCTGTGGATATCAAGGGCCTATTGTTATGAGTTAAAACAAATGCAACTATCAAGCTGTACTGTCTAAAGAATTATCGCTTTGGTATAAGTGGGTACGATATATACACAGTGCAGGGCCACAGGGAGAGAGGATATTGGGCAATTCACACAGATAAGAGAAGGGAAGTACAGTAATTTAATGGGTAATGGAGGAGGAGACCTTGACATTCCTGCTATGCTCTATCACCATCAAAGCACAGCATTGTCATGTCCTGTATGTATACAGCTAGACTTTGGTGGCTGGAAGCAAGGAGTAAACAAGAAGACCTACATAATTATAATTGCTCGGTAATTTTGTGCACTTTTTCCTGCCACATTCAGCACTGTCTAACACTGATGACAGGATACTGAGCTAGACTGACTACTGCCTTGACCCAGTTTGCTAAATCTTATGTCATCCTAATCCTACATATTGGTAGACAACATTCCTACATTTCCTCATTCAGTTGCCATTATCCCTAAGGAAGATCTTCATTGCATCATCTTATTTATTTTTAATTGCTACAGATGTTTTGATTCTGCCTTCTAGGTAACACCAAAAATGTCACTCACCTAGTAAGCTCCTTTTTTTGCTCTGATTATGCTACAGCACGTTATTTTAAAAACCATTTTGTAGCATTATGACACAGTAATCCTATACATATCTCCTCAAAGAGAGCTAGTGAGGATAGGATTGTAATCTTCAAGACAATTATTATAAACCCGGGGAGATAAATACACCTGACTTTGAGAATGAAGAACTGAGGCTCCAGAGAATCAGCGAGTACAGAAAATCAGAATCAAATCCAAATTCATTATTCTGCCTGCTAAACAGGCTGAGTAATGGACTCCATAACCTTACATACCTGTTTCTTGTGTTATGTTCCCACAGCCTTTCCCTGCACTATTACCACTCCCTCCACCTTCTTATAGAAAGGCTGAGACAATGAACTTACATGTGCTTGTCAATGTATTGTCTGTGCTAACCTGTGCACAGACCAGAATTTAACACTAATTTTCTGATAATCTGCCTCAGCATTAAAATATCCCACTATTCAGTAAGAGAAAAATTAAAATATATAGCAGAGTGTAGCATGACTGCATTTGAGAGAGAAATTTTACCTTTTTCTTGCTTGGAAAAAAAATGATTTTGTTCCCATTTTTTTCACAGATTCCTCTTCCTCCTCCTCCTCCTCCCCCAGTTTTTTTTTGGGGGGGGGGTTCTGGGGGAAAATAAAAAGGGAGTGCATGATGGCATGCATAAAGCAAGGCACATTTGGAACTGTTAGTGAGGAAAGAGGGAAACACCCCAACCCCTTCAGTGGAGGAGGGGAGTCAATGGGGGGGGGGGGCTCCCCTCCTCTTCCTCCTACCTCCTTTTTATTCCTCTGCATGGTTGTGTAGGTAGGCCCCATTGCACAGCTTTGGAGAATGAAGGGGAAGGTCCCCTTGACTTCATGCATAATGGGTGGGCTTCCCACCCATTATGAGAATGGGTTGGCTATTGTGAAAGTAAAAAATACTAGCAAGACAGGTCATCAGTCTGGTCAGGCAGATAGACTTTTATAGCCTTATGATTCCCTGTCTTATCATACCGTTTGCTAGTTTTGTCTTCTAGCAGAAGTGTGCGAATAATTTGAACCCTATTAAAAAAATCTTTAAAAACCAAACCTGAAAAGTCATAACACCAGCTAGGAATTATGCACCTTTGGTGTTTGTATTTGGCCACCTGGCCTACTGCTGGATGAGACTTTGTCAGTGAAGGTAGACAAGACATGCTTGAATTTATACTAATGATAATTTTAATAAATTTGCTTAGTTCTTAATAGACAATGTATTAAATAACCTACTTTTTAAAGCATATTTAAATAATTGCTCCTGTTCTAAATTCCTAAATTTGGCATCTGTGCACTTGCCCTATGTTGAATCACTATGTGTTATTATGAATTATATGTGCAGGTTGATGTTCAGACTTACTTCTGAATTGACTTATATTAAAATCCAGCATCAAAGGAAGTGCAATACTGGAGAAAGTAGTATGGAAGGTTTTCAAATATGTTTTTACTGTTTTGGTTTTATTGTTTTAATTATATTTTACTGTTATATGTTATATGTTTTAAGTATGTTACTTTGTAATTCTTGTTTATGCTGGGCTTGGTTCCCATGTAAGCCGCCCCAAGTCCCTTTGGAGAGATGGTGGCAGGATATAAGAAAAGTTATTGTTATTATTGTTATTGTTATTATTGTTATTATTATTATTATTATTATTATTATTATTAAAGCAGTTCCTCTAACCCATACTCTGTTATTCCTATTATATTTATGTCATCTCTTTTCTTCAATAAAGCTTTCACCTCTCCCTGGGTGGCTAGAGTGGTTACACAAACTTGACTTATCAACAATCTACATATTTATATTGCTTACATAGAGCTGGATGCATATTTACTCCAATTCAAGTCCCAACTGAAAAATGACTTGTCCCCTAATTAGCAAGCAAGTTACTGTAGCCTTTATGTGTGTGTTTCCTTGTAAAGTCAAAGGCCTTTCTGTTTACAATGTAGACTCTTTCCAGAATGAGTACAAGAGCTCAGTTTTTCTATTCCAGACAATCTTGTTTGTACTTAAAGATTTCCCATAAGCATATAATCTCTGTACATATCAAAATGCAGATATATAGGCACTATCATGTTTGATGACTGCCCATTGTCTTTTGTGACACAGGCTAAGACTCCCCACTGGACACACAGAAAACTGGGTGACTTGGAAGGTGCTGAACAGACTGTGCTCTGACACCACGAGGTGCAGAACTAACCTTAAGAAATGGGGCTACAAAGTGGAGTCCACGACATACAAGTGTGGAGAAGAGCAAACTACAGACCATCTACTACAATGCAGCCTGAGCCCTGCCACATGCTCAGTGAAGGACCTTCTTACAGCGACACCAGAGGCACTCCAATTCTCCAGTTTCTGGTCAAAGGACATTTAATATAATGCCAAGTTTTTAACTTTGTTTGTATTTTTAAACACATTACAACTGTACCCCAAATTTGTTTCTGACACTATAAACAAAAACTTGGGAAGCTGTGATTGGTGTCTGCTTCCTACTGGTTTTTCTTTTAATTGATTTCTATTCCTGCCTATATCGGAGGATATTTGGATGGCTTACATTAAAATCATTTGGACAGTTTAAAATGTAGGATATAAATTTAACATATTTTGAGCAATCTAAAACACAGTAAATAATTGTATAGTTTAAAAAGTTGAAATTCAACAATATACATTCATAAGTATGTACAGTATGTATTGGGTGAAGTCAAAGGAGAATATGTTCTGCAACTGTACTCCCTTAGCCAAAAAGGCCCTACAATGTGTTGTTCTTACTTCTAGGAAACATAAAGTAATCACAGCAAATCTCAGTCCATGGACAGGCATAGAGAGGGAGGGAGGTACTTTTTCAGTACATGAAAGTTGTAAGAACGCATGCAAGAAAATCCATACACCCCTTCCACGATGGTGCGCTGAGGCTCTGCACCTGGATTCTCTTTACAAAAGTCAACCTTATTCAAGATACAAGGATTTGCATGGTCCTCTAAAGGCATCATAGGACAAGCTGTCCAATAGGAAAACTGGGAATAAAAGTTCCAAGCACTACTACGTATAAGTTAGATGTAGTGTGTCTCATCCTGCCATCTTTTGGATAAATGGGGAAATTGCAGGCTATCTCATTTTAATTTTGTCTCTTTCTGACCTTAAAATATTTTGCATAATCCGTAGTCTTTTGGTTAGCAGCAGGATCCATACAAAAATCACAGATACAGACTTGGGCTGACCTCTAGGGGCTTGCATTTAACACATAGAGGTAATGTGGTATGGTGGCCTTGAAGACTCAGATTCCAATCTACATGGAGTCACTGCCTTTCTCAGCCTTAACAACCACATAGGCTTCTTGTAATGATAAACTGGCAGATGAAAGGAAAAACCTATAAGCTCCAATAAGTTCCTTGGTGGAACAGAAGGTGTCATAGACAAATTTATACTCCAGTATTGCAGTCTGAGGACAAGAGAGGTACTTCTCCTAGAGCACAAAGTGTGTAATATGTAAAATCTGGCATATGTCCTTTCAGAATACTTGGAAACAAAGATATAATATTTTCCACTCCTGCGTTATTTTAAGGTCTTACATTGACCTTTACAAAGTACACTTTTCAGACTGGATAAAAGACATGCGTAATTCCTGAGAAGAAAATATAATATACATTTACACCCTTAGCCTTAGGAGGAACATTTTTTTTACACAAGTTGAAGTCATAATATATCTCTGGCCATTAACAGATTCTTCTCTGGTGAACTCGATTTGGACTAACATTGCACCATTTGGGACAGAGCTCAGAATTTTCTGTACCATCCAGCAGAAGTCATCTCAGTGACAGACATGAGGAATCAGACAACAAAGTTCAGGGATATGGAACTGTATGCCATTGTGCTTGCCTAAGATAGCTTGTTTCCTCCAAGGGCCATTTCACACAACACAATTATAGTATTACAACTGCATCTTAATTTTTTTTTCATGTCAGGAGTGACTTGAGAAACATTTTACCTTCCATGGCAACACTAAATTGAATCCTGAGATTTGCAATTTGATCAGTGGCACTAGAACTCTGGCACTGAAAAATACTTTTTTCTTAAACTGCAAGCCCCGGATTGTTGCCCTGAAGAATAAAATGGAATCATAATGCTGTAATTATTGTGTGAAAGGGTGTCAAATAAGTTGGAGGATGTTCTTCTATCACCTTGAAGAAAAAGCTCACTTGAAACACATGTGGTATGTTGGGTAAAGCTGCCTGTTCTAACCTGGTGCTAAGCATATTGGGCCACAGTTGCTATCAACCCCAGCTAAACATATCTGGATGGCACACAGGGGTGGCTCAACCCATTACGCAAAGTATAGTTGATTTTGCCCAGGGCGCTCTTGAGGTGCTCTTGGGGGAAAATAGACCTTGACATATGCGAGTTGTAGTTACTGGGATGTATAATTCACCTATAATCAAAGAGCATTCTGAACTCCACCAATGATGGAATTGAACCAAATATGGCACACAGAACTCCCACAACGAACAGAAAATATATATCAATGATTGGTGGGGGGGGGGGGGGGCACCAAAATACTGTTTGCTTACCGTTGAAAATTACCTAGGGCTGCCTCTGATGGCACTGCCATGGGAACTGCCTGTATAATGCTTTCACACCATCATTTCCTATGTCAGTACCCTTTAGAAAAAGAAACACGATCTCCAGGTGGGTGTCACACATATTATGAGAAGTGGACCTAAAGGCATTCTTTTGGAGCAACGTTTGCAATAGGCTTCTAAAAAAGAAGAATTTGGAAATAAATATACAACTCCCGGGATTCCAGGGCTGTTTTGCCCAGGAAATTGCAGGGGTTATTAATCCAAAAGTAAATTTCTAATGAAGTTTTCTAGCTGCAGTGAAATAACCAAGCTCCTTCCACAATCAGTCTTGTGCCTCATTGTTATTAAATATTTTTATTAGTGACCGAGCAGAGGACATTAACAGGAGTGTTGATAAAATTGGTGATGATACTAAGCAATGAGGTAGTACATAGAAGAATCAGGAAATTACGTGGTATGAATTGCATGACCTCATGAACTGGAGCAACTGAAATGGAATCAAACGCAATAGCACCAAGAATAAGGTCATGCAGCTTAGCACAAACAATTAGTGTATTTGTTATTTCCTCGGGGGCTCATAATTTGGAAACAATGGAGAAGGGAAAAGATTTCAGGTCAACTGTTGAGTTTCGTGTGGATATGAGCTGTCCTGGGGTACTGTGGCACAAAGATTATTAAACCCAGGTCATGAGCATTACTAGGTCAGTGACATTTTTAGTGGGGGAATAGTAGTGCAGTTAAGTAATTTTTGACTGTGGTTTTAGCAGTCTCTTTCCTGTCTCTTTCAGGTACAAAAAGAACTAGGACATATCTTTCAAAAAGTGACAAACTAGATTTGGTGCATTTGGAAGCCCTCTTACAATTTTGCCCCCTGATCTTGATGCCTCCATAAATCATGGATATTAATATTCTTGTAGATGTTTATTGTTTGGCCTGATTTAGCAGGTTTGGGGGACTTTTGACCTTAATTTTTCAAGAAAAAGTTGATTACAAATGGAAATGAAAGCTTCTATTACATAGAAAACATGTTTCATTATCATGGATATTCTTGCATGTACAACATTATGTGAAAATTATGAGCCCCTCTTTTGGGGTTCAATGTTAAGCTTGCTGTGGCAAATAGTCAATGAAGAAAACAAAATCCATAAAAAAGGCTTCATAATTTGGATTGTTCTGCATACCGCTTTTGCATAAGCCTCTTAGATTGGAATTCTGAAGCAAAGAAAATTAATTAGAAAAGGGGTGAGATTGGCAATATCAAGTTATGCCTTGATAATCCATCTGGCCTTCTCAGCTGAAACTGAAACAAAGTTTCCTTTCTTTTGCTTATTGACAAAAGGTGCAGAGTTTGAAGTACAAATATCTGCATGGCAACAAGTACCGTGTAATGGAAAATGATGTCACTGAGATATTGTGGGATCATGCTGAATAAAATAAAATAATGAGGTGACAGTGTTGGTCACTTGGACTGGATGCTGAAGAGCAGCAAAGCTGTTTATTGAGGTAGGAGAAAATGTCATGCGATCTAAGCCAGTATTGGACTATCTCCAGGGGTCTGAAATCCATGCTTTAGATATTTTGGACCCACAATGAGCTTTACCCCATTCCCCCAAAACAAAACCAGAAACATTTGGAAGTCCAGTTTGCAAGAATGGTTTTTATGGTGAAGGAGACAAGCTGCATGTGAGCTATGTCCCTTGATTCAGGTAACTGTTGGGGGTTCTAATACTTTGAACATTCTCCTACTATATATTTGTGTATGTTACCATATACTTCAACTGTCCCAATTTGGTGAGGACAGTCTTCCCTTCCCATTTTTCAACTGTTTTTTTAAATGTCCCAGTTTTTCTTTCGTCCTCTGACTTTCATCCTTTGTCCTTAGATTACTTCAGTTGCCTTAAATTCAGTTCAAAGTTGTTGTTTTCCTTTTCCAAAAAAGGAGTTTAAACTCAGTTAATATGAGGTTGAAGGAGAGTTGAAAGTAAGAATCTTGCCCAGTCCAATAGACTCAAGCGAAAGCAATCTCACACAAACTCTCCTAGCTTTTGTGTTTTTCCTCATTAATAACATTTTCCGTCTTGGGCCCATTCTGATGTTGCTTTTGATTTTCATCCAAAAAATGATGGGGGGTCAGAAAACAACTTGGATACACACAACAACATATTACACATAAACATACTATAAATACACATGCCCCACCCCAGAAAAAAAAATCCCACCTTATGTCCTCCAAGAGGTAGAAGAAACTTTGGCGTGTAGGAAGTAGAATAAATTTTGCTCTCTCCCTGCCATTTTAGACTAAGGAGGTTTCTCCTTCATGAGACACTTTGGTCTTCTGAGGAGTGGCTACTTCAACTGGCCAGAACCTGATTGGCCACTGTCACCCAGAGGACCTTTTAATCGGCCACCCCAAGACTGTGGAACTACCTGCCAGAAGAGCTCCGACAGCTGATTAGCTGTTGGAATTTTAAAACAATCTGAAAACCTATCTCTTCGGCCAGGCCTATCCAGCCAGTTTAAAACACAAATTTTAAATGCATATCCTGTGTTTTGGTCACTGTCCTGTGAGATTAATATGTATTTTACAGATATGTTTTGATGTGTATCTTTTATGGAACTGCATTTTACTACATCTGTTTGTAGAATTTTTATAGTATTTGTGTATTTTCGATTGTGCTGTGATGCGCCTTGAGCCATGGGGAGAGGTGGGTAAGAAATAAAATTATTGTTATTGTTGTCATTGTTATTGCATGGCCTTGGAATGAGGCATAGCAAATTGCTTGGGATTTCCTATTCAAGTCTTTGCAACAGGCACCATATGTCTCTATACTTCCATTTATTTTGCCATAAAGCTATACAAGGTTGCATTTCCTTGGCTTCCCTCTGCTCTAGATGCAGCTTTTTTTGATGCAGATGCTATAGTTGGATTCTAGGGGGAGCCAACATCTGAAGTTAAGATGTGAATCTGATTCCTTGGGGTGGATTATGACAAGACCTGAGAGACCAACATGGTGCAGCAGAGAGAGTTGGATTGTAACAGAGGAAATCCAGATTCAAATCCCTAGCCCATTTGCTTGTTTACGTGAGTTTGGTCTATTTCACAGGATTGTTATGGGGATAAAATAAGAAGAGGGAGGACCATGTACCTTTAATGCTGAGCTTTGGGACTTCCTTTTAAAAAAAGTAACATCAATTCAGTAAGACATTAAAAAAAAAGGGGGGGGGGGTTACTTGAATAGCCTGTTACTTTTCCATGTTATACAGCTACTTACAGCAATTCATGTCTGTAGAGTGGGTTATGACATAAAACATACATACATATATGCATGTATATATACATACATTTAATACCTTGCCTTTCTCCTGGCATGGGGCCTGAAGTGGCTGACAATACTTTAATTTTATTTTTTTTTAAAAACAGTATTAATCTAAAATAATATTTTACAAAAGTTAAACAAGCTATTCTGTGGTTTTTAAGCACGTGGTTAAAAACAATTGGAACACTTTAAAAACATAATTACAAAGACAGAAGATTAAAGCACACTCTGTACACTATTTTCAAAATATCTTCCCGCCACATGGTTTAAGAATCAAAGCCTTGTCTAGATAAAAAGGCTTTGCTTGTCAATACAAAATAAAGCCTTCCTCCCAACTATCATACAAGAAGGTATTTCCCACAATCTGTGCCTTAATGTAACACATTGATACATTTTGTTTCATTTCATCTCCCTTCAAGTTGTTTTCCTCTCCTGCAAGTGCAGCCCAACTCACTGTGTTCACTGACCCTACTGCACTCCCACATCCCTGCCGCCTATCATCTATGGGGCTGCTGCATCTCTGTAGTGGGGTGCCTGCTCAATGTGAAACTTCCATATGCTTTCAACCCCACCCCTAATCTGCATTATTGAATTGAAGTTCCACTTGCTATTTTTAAATCTATACCCCTTGTACCATATTTTGATGGCTCGTTTCCCTTCTGAGATCAGCGGACCTTTTTAGCATTCATTTTAAATGGGAGGACAGACTTTGCTTTGGTTGGTGACAAGATCAAAGTGAACTGAATATATTTACTCTCTGGAGCTTTGGCTGAAGTGAAAGTATTTCTGGGCAAGCGTCTGCTCCAAGTTTCTGTGTCACCCTGTCATTATTTCCAACACCATGCTGATCCTCTACAGGCAGAGTCAGCCTTCTTTCATTAAAGCTGGGCCAAGAGCGCTCCCTGTGTGTCAGCAGATGCCAAAGTCTTTGCAGCATTCAGAGGAATATTTAGCATATGTGTTTGTTGCTTGGTCTAGTTCTTTTATCCCATCCCCCAGAGCAGGCATCCTCAAACTGCGGCCCTCCAGATATTTGGGCCTCCAACTCCCAGAAGCCCTAACAAGCTTGTTCAATTGTCAGGAATTCTGGGAGTTGAAGGCCCAAACAGCTGGCGGGCCACAGTTTGAGGATGCCTGCTCTAGAGCACTTCTTAAACTGTGGTCCCCAACCCCAAATAGGGTTCTCTTAGCTCAATGTTGGGATCATGAAATATAAAAGATTTCTGAACACAATTCATTTACACAAATAGATTAACAACAACATGCAGGATTTACAGTGGAGTCTGCAGAAAATACTTAGGCTGTGCTCCAGAAAAAGGAAAACCAGGCTGTTTAGCATGTCTCGCAAATGCTGATTTATTATTGGTACATATTTGATTTTAATACCTAGTTTAGATACATGGATGGCGTACAGAAATCTTTTATACCTGTGGTTATATAAGAATTTATTGGGCAGAAAGCAGTTGCAAGTGGAAAAAGCTTAAGATTCCCTGTTCTAGATTGGTAAAAGGAAGAAGCTCAAACGGCTGGGAGTGAACATTCTTTGGGTACCTAGGCAGATTCTTCTTTGCTGATGGAATGACAGATGGTTAGGTAAATCTGATTTCTAAGATGATAATGATGATGATATGTTTATTTATATCCCATCTTTCTCCCCATAGGGATGAAAACTACTGCTTGTGACTTTCAAGTAGAATTTCTAAACAACATACAGCTTATTATGCTTAACCCAACAATAGTTTCATTTTATTTATGCTTAAGCACTTACCTTGCAGGAAAGTCCTGCTGATCCACCTACCCCAACTGTCCCAATTTAGCAGGGGCAACTTTGATAAATCTGCTGGCCTCCTACTTTTCAGCTGCTTCTAAAATTCCACACTTTTGCTTATCTCCTCTCACTTTCCATCTTTGTCCTTCACTTACTTCCATTGGTGCAAACTGAGTTCAATATGCAAAAATAGTTTGCACACCATTACCACAGCAGCAGGGCCCCCCAGTAGTGCAATGGGTTAAACCCTTGGGTTGGCAGGACTACTGACCAATAGGTCAGCAGTTTGAATCCAGGGAGCGCGAGTTGAGCTCCCTCTGTCAGCTCCAGCTCCCCATGCGGGGACATGAGAGAAACCTCCCACAAGGATGGTAAAACAGCAAACATCCAGGCATCTCCTGGGTGATGTCCTTGCAGACAGCTAATTCTCTCACACCAGAAGTGACTTGCAGTTTCTCAAGTTGCTCCTGACACACACACACAAACAAAAACCACAGCAGCAGCAGCAGAGAGAATAGGAGGGAATGGAATCTTGCTCTTCACAGTGGGCCCAGGCAAACACAAACTGCCAGAACCTCTCCTAGCTGGTGTGGGTTCGGGTTCATCCCTTCTGCCATTTTGACTATATTCTGATGCATATGTCCTGGTTTTTAGCTATTAAATATTGCAGAGTACATCTCAAAATTTCTTTAATTTTTTTCTTTTAAAAAATCTGGTCCCGGTGGTTTTGAGCTCTACCCTCTTACATGTTTATATGCTGTATATCCAGAGGGACAGGCTAGGCCTACACCTGACAGTATGCAGCATCGTAGCACCATATTTTGCTAGAGTAGCAAAAATAAACCCCATAGTAACTTCTAATGGAAAAGATAAGAAGTGCATTAGTAGAGAGATAAGTAGCAACCAGATGTCACAATCATGCCAGTGTTTAGACTGTGCAAAGCCATTACCAAGATTCACTTAAATACTATATTCATGCCTGTATAATATATATTTGAGAAGGGACCAAGAAGGGTGCATCTCTGCAAACTAATTGATACAATCCTTTTCTTTCCCTGCAAAATGCATTGTGCTGCCTAATTTTCAAAACAATAAATAATAATAGCAATATTTTGAACCTGCATGATTGTATTATTTAATAGCTGTACCCGGCGGCCATGCATTGCTGTGGCCATGTGTGGTTTAATAGTTTAAAGAAAAGAGAAAGAGCTGGATTTGCATTGCTGTGGCCCAGGGAAGGCTTTGATGGCGTCTTCTTTTATGCCCAAAGGGTGTTGGACTGGATGGCCTTTGGGGCTCCATTCCAACTGTATGGCCATCCATCAGGACGGCTTTGATGGTGTCTTCCCTTACTGCAAAATGAGTTCGGACTGGATGGCCTCTGGGGCCCCTTCCTATACCCCAAAGGGTTTACTTTGTTGGGCTCTGCAACGCCCAAGAGCTGCAACTGCAGCTTCCCCACAACTTCAACCACCAACTCTGCCATTTTGACTGCTGGTGAGGCTTCTTTCACAATGGGAGTGGCCATCCAGTTGGAAGGGAACCCCAAAGGCTATGAAGCCCGATCGGCCTGGCCTTCTCCTTCCTTCCCTCCTTCCTTCCCTCAATCCCTTCCCTCCACAAAAGAAAGAGGACTCTGCCTTCATGCATGGAATGGGATTCCATAGCTAGGCTTCTCTTCCCTCATAATGGGTTGGTGCGTCATTCTTCTCATGTGTTGGGGAGGGGGGCTTTTGCGCATGCTCTGTAGGGTATTTTTCTTTTTGGGGGAGTTTAAAGTTATTTCCCCTTCATTTTAAAAGTTTTTTTTGTTTGAAAGACATAGATTGAATTAGTATGTGTTTTGCTGCCAAATTTGGTGTCAATTTGTCAATTTTACTGTAAAATGAGGTTGGACTGGATGGCCTTTGCGGCCCATTCCTATACCTCAAAAGGTTTTCCCACGCCTGTCCTTCCGTGCGTGGCATCAAGGGGCCCCTTCCCCGGCGATCCCCCTCCCTCCCTCCCTCCCCGGCCTCCCTCCCTCCCCGGCCTCCCTCCTAGCCACTCGATGCTGTGGCCTAGCCTGGTGATATGGAAAATATTTGAAAAGTAAACAACTAAATACTTTTTAAATTAAAATACTAACAGTAAAATATTTTAAAGTTAAAGTACTTTTAGATTTCAATGTTGTTGATGCCAACAACATACAAAACATTACAATAAAAACATTGCACAGTAAATAAAACATTAAATTAAAAACCATTTGGTTCTCTGTTAATTTTCTAACTTTAGTTTTTGTGAGTGTATATACTTGCTTCTTCTCATAGAGCTCACCAAATTTTGCCCAGCTCTGAGAAAAACAAAGAGGCCATCACCAAAAAGTGTGCATGTATTTTTTAATGGCGATTAAGGAAGGTAAAAACTTTGTCCATTGTTAATACAGAAAATTCCATAAGAGAATACTATATTTATTTTAGTGGACACAAAGAAAAGGAGGAAGAAGGAAAACAACGCCCATCTAGAAGTACAATGTGACAAAAATAAGGCCACGTGTGTAATTATTGTCTATTTATAGGTATTTGTATCTTCGCTAGGGTGTAGCTGTGATCCTTCAGATGTTTTAACTGCAGGTTCCTACAGTCCTTTATCATTAATTAAGTAGTGTGAACGTAGTTGCATTTATCTTAGATTATTTTTTGTTAATTCGCAGGCATCGCTTTTATTCCTTGTTACTACATTGTTGCTCCTTTAGGAAAACCTGAACAAAAGTCTGAGAAAAGGAAGATAAAAGACTGAACTTAACGGTGTTGGATTTTTCAAAATGTGTAGCAGCCTTCATAGTCATCTATTAAGTTGTTTAGTATGTTGGCATCAATCAATATTTGAATATTTTTGGATTGGAGTGTAACACTGAGTGGTAGTGATGTGCATTCAGGAGTTACCTTGATCCACTCCGGTTTTCAGTGGGGGCCTTGATCCCTTTCTGTCTGAACCTCCCAAAATTGGGAAGTCAGATATTTGTTTTCTGTTTTTGTTTTCATTACATTATTTGGGAAGGGGGAGGAACTTCACCCGTAGGCCCAAAGTGTCCAGGCCTACGAGTGCAGGCTTTGGGCCTTTGTACCTGCGCTTGGCAGAGCCTGCAGCCGAACACCGAGTAAGGAGCACACCTTACTCGGCACTCAGCTGCAGGCCCTGCCAGGCCTGGGTGCATAGGCCCAATGCACCAGGGTGACTGCAGCCTTCAGGTGCAGGCTTTGCGCCTACACATCCGGGCCTGGCAAGGTCTGCATCTGAGCGCTGAGTAAGGAGTACTCAGCTGCAGGCCCTGCCAGGCCCGGGTGTGTAGCCCCAAAGTACCAGGGTGCCTGCAGCTTACGGGTGCAGGCTTTGGGCCTACGGACCCGGACCTGGCAGGGCTTGCAGCTGAACACCGAGTAAGGAGCACTCCTTATTCGGCGTTTGGCTGCAGGCCCTGCCAGGCCCCACACAATCCATCTGAAAAGCAGGCCTTCTGCCTTTCATATCAATTGCATTTTCAGGAAGAGCATTTCCATTTCGTGCCATCCTAATGGATGGAACAAAACAGAATCACAAATGAAAGAAATGGGACAAATTTCAGGCCCATGACTACTGAGTAGGGCTAATGGTAGTTTTACTGTAAAATGAGGTTGGACTGGATGGCCTTTGCGGCCCATTCCTATACCTCAAAAGGTTTTCCCACGCCTGTCCTTCCGTGCGTGGCATCAAGGGGCCCCTTCCCCGGCGATCCCCCTCCCTCCCTCCCTCCCCGGCCTCCCTCCCTCCCCGGCCTCCCTCCTAGCCACTCGATGCTGTGGCCTAGCCTGGTGATATGGAAAATATTTGAAAAGTAAACAACTAAATACTTTTTAAATTAAAATACTAACAGTAAAATATTTTAAAGTTAAAGTACTTTTAGATTTCAATGTTGTTGATGCCAACAACATACAAAACATTACAATAAAAACATTGCACAGTAAATAAAACATTAAATTAAAAACCATTTGGTTCTCTGTTAATTTTCTAACTTTAGTTTTTGTGAGTGTATATACTTGCTTCTTCTCATAGAGCTCACCAAATTTTGCCCAGCTCTGAGAAAAACAAAGAGGCCATCACCAAAAAGTGTGCATGTATTTTTTAATGGCGATTAAGGAAGGTAAAAACTTTGTCCATTGTTAATACAGAAAATTCCATAAGAGAATACTATATTTATTTTAGTGGACACAAAGAAAAGGAGGAAGAAGGAAAACAACGCCCATCTAGAAGTACAATGTGACAAAAATAAGGCCACGTGTGTAATTATTGTCTATTTATAGGTATTTGTATCTTCGCTAGGGTGTAGCTGTGATCCTTCAGATGTTTTAACTGCAGGTTCCTACAGTCCTTTATCATTAATTAAGTAGTGTGAACGTAGTTGCATTTATCTTAGATTATTTTTTGTTAATTCGCAGGCATCGCTTTTATTCCTTGTTACTACATTGTTGCTCCTTTAGGAAAACCTGAACAAAAGTCTGAGAAAAGGAAGATAAAAGACTGAACTTAACGGTGTTGGATTTTTCAAAATGTGTAGCAGCCTTCATAGTCATCTATTAAGTTGTTTAGTATGTTGGCATCAATCAATATTTGAATATTTTTGGATTGGAGTGTAACACTGAGTGGTAGTGATGTGCATTCAGGAGTTACCTTGATCCACTCCGGTTTTCAGTGGGGGCCTTGATCCCTTTCTGTCTGAACCTCCCAAAATTGGGAAGTCAGATATTTGTTTTCTGTTTTTGTTTTCATTACATTATTTGGGAAGGGGGAGGAACTTCACCCGTAGGCCCAAAGTGTCCAGGCCTACGAGTGCAGGCTTTGGGCCTTTGTACCTGCGCTTGGCAGAGCCTGCAGCCGAACACCGAGTAAGGAGCACACCTTACTCGGCACTCAGCTGCAGGCCCTGCCAGGCCTGGGTGCATAGGCCCAATGCACCAGGGTGACTGCAGCCTTCAGGTGCAGGCTTTGCGCCTACACATCCGGGCCTGGCAAGGTCTGCATCTGAGCGCTGAGTAAGGAGTACTCAGCTGCAGGCCCTGCCAGGCCCGGGTGTGTAGCCCCAAAGTACCAGGGTGCCTGCAGCTTACGGGTGCAGGCTTTGGGCCTACGGACCCGGACCTGGCAGGGCTTGCAGCTGAACACCGAGTAAGGAGCACTCCTTATTCGGCGTTTGGCTGCAGGCCCTGCCAGGCCCCACACAATCCATCTGAAAAGCAGGCCTTCTGCCTTTCATATCAATTGCATTTTCAGGAAGAGCATTTCCATTTCGTGCCATCCTAATGGATGGAACAAAACAGAATCACAAATGAAAGAAATGGGACAAATTTCAGGCCCATGACTACTGAGTAGGGCTAATGGTAGTTTTAAAGCAAAATACATCTTGAGGGCCATAGCTGCCACTTTGTAGTTAGCCTCATATGTAAAGAGACCCTATATCGATATCTCAGTACTGTATGCAGTTGGATAATAATACTATGTAACAAAATTTCACAAATTTTGGAAGTGTTATTCCCATTTAATTGTGAGGTACTTACTTTGAAAATAGTTGTTACACTTCAGAAATTGTGTTTTTGTGGCTGCCACAATCTATGTTGAATTGCTTGAAACTCAATGAAATATTAATTGAAAAACTATAGCAAAATGTGCTGCAGGATATCCCACAAAATGTTTTTGCAATTGAATAAACCTTTCCCATGTTTTTATGAAAGTGAACAAAAAACCCATTTGTAACTCTTTGGGTTGGAGAGCGGTCCCTGTTTAACATGGTCCCTGGTCAAAAAAAGGTTGGGAACCACTGCTTTACACAGTGTGACACTATTTGAACTGAGGGTCCTTCCAGACAGCCATATAACCCAGAATATCATGGCAGAAAATCCCACAATATCTGCTTTGAACTGAGTCTAAACTGCCATATACTCCAGTTGAAAGCACGCGATGCGGGATTTTCTTCAGCTGTGTGCAAGGGTCCTGCGGTGGCTCTGGCTCAATGTTTTGCAGTCCTGGGACTCGCAATTTGGTGAAGAACCGGCGCTTTTGGGCAGGAAAGGCAAAAGACCTCATAAGCCTCCTATGATGCCATAGCATTGAGCCATGGCAATTAAAACGGAGTCAAATGCGCTGTGCTGCCGATGTGGTGCAAATGGGCTTCTAAAGGTGTGTGTGCGGGGAGGGGGGGGGGGAGGGGGCGGGACTGGGCGCCAAGCCTTCAAAGGAGCCCTTCGTTGACAGAAGCGCCTTGGCCGGTCTCCACGGGGGGCGCGCGGGAGAGAAGGCCCGGGCGGAGCAAGCGCGAGGCAGGCGCCGCGAGGGAGGGCGCCGGCCTGCTCTCCCGCCCCCTGGCAGGTGCCGCGCGCCCTCGCCCATTGGTTGCCCGCCTTCCCCGCGTGCCGCGTTTGAACTCCGAGTCTGGCGGGAGAACTCGCGGCTGCCAAGGACCGAAGTCCGACTCCCCGCTGCCTTTCCTCCGTCTCCTCCAAGGAAAGTGAAGCCCCTCGGAATCTATGGGCAACACTGAGTCCGTGTCCCTGGCCCTACGCGTCAGCCTAGGCGGAGGGCCCGGCCCCTGGATCCCCGGCGCCGTCCCGCGGGGTAAGTCCTTCGAGGCGCGGCGCCTTGCGGGTCCAGTGGAGGCAGCTGGACGCTCCTCTGACCGCCTTGGACCAAGGCTGTGGAGCCGTTTGGCAGGCTCTCTAAGCCTTCTCTGGGGAGCTGTATCTGCCTCACCCAGCTGCAACTCCATTGCATTCAGCATTTGCATTGGAAAGCAAGGGAGAGGAACAGGCTGTTCTGGCATTCACTTTCATGCCTTGTTGTTTGCTTTCAAGTAGTTTCTGATCTATCCTGTCAAAGGGTTTTCTGAGGCTGAGAGTGTGTCACTCGACCCAGGCCAAGCAAGGAATCAACCCTGGTCTCCAATGTCATAGTCCAAGCTGACAAACCAGTGCACCACACTGGCTGTATGCCTCAAAGCAAGACATAGGCCCCTTCCACACAGCTGAATAAAATCCTACATTATCTGCTTTGAACTGGAATATATGACAGTGTGGACTCAGATAACTGAGTTCAGTGCAGATATTGTGGGAGTTTCTGCCTTGATATTCTGGGTTATACAACTGTGTGGAAGGGCCCATACAGGGTGGAAATGCTGCGCTGCTGGGAGGTGCACCTTCAGCATAGCAAATAGCCCAATGGCCTTGAAGGAGCTTCCAAGCCTAGGGCTGGCCCAAGACATTGGGCTGCTTGGGCATGAAATGGTTTATCTCCTCTCCTACTGTGCCAGTTAAGATTACTGGGTAAACTGGGTTCCGGCCCAGCTTACCTATCCAAATGCATCTCCCCCTATGAACCACCTCAGAGATTAAGGTCATCTGGGGAGACCCTGCTCTCCGTCCCACCTCCTTTGCAGGTGCGACCAGTGGGGACGAGAGACAGGGCCTTCTCAGTGGTGGCCCCTGGCCTGTGGAACTCCCCAATGGAATCAGATCAGCCCCCTCCCTCCTGGCCTTCAGAAAGAGAGTGAAAACGTGGCTTTGGAATCAAGCCTTTGGAGAAGTGCAATAGATCAATATGGAAAATGTGCAATGACTATTGGCATGGCCCCAGATTACAATTGTAGATGGCATGGTTTTAATAATGGTTGTAATGTTTTTAACTGTTTTAATGTGTATTAATTTTAATCTTAATTTAAATGTTATTTTAATTGCATGTTTTAAGGCATTGAATAGTTGCCTATGTGTAAAGCTGTTTTGATTCCTCTTCGAAGTTGAGAAGGGCAGGGTATAAATATGGCAAATAAATAAATAAATAAATATTGGATTAAAAACTGGAGACTGCTTCAGTACTTCTATTGGTTGTCAATTCAGAAGCCTCCCTGCTTGTGGATTTTGTTGTATTTTGATGGGTTTGGCACACGTTGTTTGCCATGCAAGCAGATAACATGTTGAAGCTCCCCTTTTCTACACAGCCATGAAAGGTGCAGGGCCTGGCTTCAGTCTTTGCTCTGGCGACTCTGATGCCGGACTGGAGCTGAATATAACTACAACAGATAGATTTTCTGGTGAGAAGGTGGCATCTTTCATTGCCTCAGGTTAGCCCAGGGCAGGCCATCCTCCAACAGAAGCGAAAGATGAGGGAGAGAGGGCACTGCTGCTTCCTCAGCCCTGCTCTCATTCACTTCACCAAATGGTAGAGCTGGTCCTAGCTTGAGGATCAGACTGTGAGAGCTCTGTTCAAATCACAGGCAAGGGTCTCAATATCTAGCCAGATGCAGCTTCAGATGCCTTTATGTGGGGTGGAATCACTTCCAACTTATGATGACTCTAATTCTATCATGAGGTTTTTCTTGGAGAGATTTATGTAGATGAGCTTTGTCATTGCCTTCCTCTGAGGCTTCAAGAGAATGTGATTTGCCCAAGGCCACTCAGTAGGCTTGTATGGCTGAGCAAGGATTAAAAGTAGGTCTTTCAGAGTCAAACCATTACACCACACTGACACAAAGGTCAGACACTGGCAAAGATTAAATCTCGTAGAAGGCCAGCTCTTGAAAGCTATATTTAAATTCCTGTTTCCCAGATTTTATACTCTCATATCTGATTAGGAGTTTTGGGAAAACCCAAAAACTTGACGATTTTGTGACATTTTAGTGATCCAGCAGGGCTATTACTTAGTCCTCAATTTTGTTTCTGCTCATGGACCACATTATTGCCTTTTTCCAGTTTGTAACTGAAAGTAAGTTTTCTCCATGTGTTTGCTTACTCTTTTCATTATTATTACTATTGTGATTGTCAGCTGACAATCACAAGTGTGCTATATGGATCTTGCTTTCATTTGACTATATAATACTACTAATAATAACCATTTGTCAGTTACAAAAGGCCACCCTGCTTGGATCTGCACACTTTATTCGCTGATACATCACACAGTCCTAGACGCTTGGGAAGTGTCCAACATGTGATCAAATACAAACAACATAGTGATCTTTCTTGCTGTGTACCAATCTTATTGTGTATCAAATGATGATGATGATGATGAATTTATTACCAGCCTCTCCCTGCGGCTCGAGGTGGGATATTAGATTCCACATATAGTTTTGCTCTTTGTAGTACTGTTGTACAGCTATTTCTTTCAATGCTTTAAAACAGTGTTTTTCAAACTGTGCTTTGGACTTCAGCTCCCAGAAATCCCAGCCAGTTTACCAGCTGTTAGAAATTGTGGGAGCTGAAGTCCAAAACATCTGGAGCAGCAGATAATTTAAAAGCAACAACTTTTCTTCCCTTTGTAAAACATGGCATAGATTCATACACATATTAGTGATTATCTAATTCTTTGGATGAAAGGTGATATAGCAGATGAAAGTAGAGTTTACAGCAGGGCTTCCCAACCTGTGCTCCGCAGAGTCCTGTGGAGTTCGTGTGCACCTCCTAGGGGCTTTGCAGATGCTCCAGGAAAATAAAACAAATAAAAATAAATTGAGATATTATGATAAATTTAAAAGTTTTATAAATTCAATTTCATTTCATGGACATTTCACAATTGTTTACAATCCCTTACTATCTATCCTCCCTTCCTCCCCCTGTAATACTATTCCTTAAACACTTGTAAGACATCGGGTGCTGCCATAGGAATTGATTCTAAAAAGGGTCCCACGAGTCAAAAAGGTTGGGAACCATTGGTTTACAGTAACAGTACATTTCTGTTTCTTTATTAAGTGTCACATGTGTTGATTTCTACGAAAACAAATTAAGATGCTGTTCTTCCATATAATTCTGCCTGGGCTTTAAGATCTTAATACTGCCACTTTCAGAGATACATCCAGTACAGATACAAGAAAGGACCTCTTTGGTGACTGCTCACAGATTATACCCTCCCCTGTTGACTTGTGCTGGCATGCAGAGACTTTTCTTTTCATGTGCACCTTCAGTAACAGACCCTATTACAGTCAGAGGCTTTAAATGGGTGTATTGGACTTTTTAACACTTCATCCTGTTGCCAGGTGCTTTCAAATTGACTTTGATTATTGCAAGATTTCTTCAGGTAAGATTTATGGTTGCACTCCTATGAGACTGAGGCCCCTTTTGCCATATAATCCACATTATCAAAGCAGATAATTCACATTACCTGTTTTGTACTGGATTATATGAGTCTACACATATAAAGGTTGACCTCATATATAAACTGAGGGCAGGTTTTGGGGCCAAAATTATGGATTTTGATATGACTCATAGATAAGTTGGGGGTTATTCTGCAGGGAGGGAAAAAGAACAATGGTGCCTCGGGTTCAGCCACATCTGACCTGCCACCACCATTTCCCTGCCCAGGCATTCAAAAAGGCAGAGAGAGTAGAGGGATTGGCGTTTTTTAATGTTTTCCTGGGATGGACTAAGTTCTTGCCTTTTGCCAGAGAAGGGGATGGTTTTGTTTGTAAGTGTTAAAGTATAGTATTCACATTGACCCATGGATAAGTTGACCCATGGATAAGTTGACCCATGGATAAGTTTTATGGGCTGTTTTTTTCACTACATTTTATACTTATATTACTTATAAAGGAAATTTAAAAAACTACTTGGATATTACGATTTCAAAACATTGTACAGGAATGATATAGCAAAACACAAAATTAGTATGGAGTTTGATGTATTTTCCTGGAAATACATGGGAGTTTGGATTACACAGTAAAAGCTTGAAAGAATTAGCAAGTTTTCAAAATGGGTGCAAAACTCAAAAAAATCATTGAAGTAGGCTGAGCATTGGGTGGAAGAATATTTCACATCGTATTTATTTTTATTTATTTATTTACTGCATTTGTTGACCACCGTTCTCAGCCCTAGGGCGACTCACGGCGGTGTACAACATATAAAAACAGTTTACAATAAAGCAATAGCACAACGAAATATCAACATACTATTAATAATACAACAATAATATAATTACACTAAATCATCCGTGCCGTCTCATCGTAGAATCACAAACCAATCTCGTAATCCATATTCCGTTCCAGTCGTCATTGCCAATTGTTGTAGCTCTTTAGTTAAATGCCTTCTCAAATAACCATGTCTTTAGGCTCTTGCGGAATGACATAAGGGAGGGCGCCTGTCTGATGTCTACAGGGAGGGTGTTCCACAGCCGGGGGGCCACCACCGAGAAGGCCCTATCTCTCGTCCCCGCCAGACGTGCCTGTGAGGCAGGCGGGATCGAGAGAAGGGCCTCCCCAGACGATCTCAAGGGCCTCGTGGGCTCATAGGCCGAGATGCGGTCAGAAAGGTATTTTGCGCCGGAACCGTTTAGGGCTTTGTAGGCCAACACCAGCACCTTAAATTGGGCCCGGTAGCAGATCGGCAGCCAGTGGAGCTGGAACAGCAAGGGCGTTGTGTGCTCCCTGCGTCCCGCTCCTGTTAGTAACATGGCTGCCGCGCGCTGGACTAGCTGAAGCTTCCGGGCCGTCTTCAAGGGCAGCCCCACGTAGAGAGCATTGCAGTAGTCAAGGCGGGATGTGACCAGAGCGTGTACCACTGTGGCCAAGTCAGACTTCCCGAGGTACGGGTGCAGCTGGCGCACGAGCCTAAGCTGTGCAAATGCTCCCCTGGTCACCGCTGAAACCTGGGGATCCAGGCTCAACGATGAATCCAGGATCACACCCAAGCTGCGAACCTGCGCCTTCAAGGGGAGTGCGACCCCATCGTAGATGCCAGGCCACTTCGTGCCCTGTGTCAACAAACTGCTAATGGTGTCTCTAATGGCACCTGATATGTTCAGTGCATCTCTTTTCATAAAACAGGCATCTTACAACCATTGTTGCTAACCTTTAAAAAGGGCTGCTGCTCCTTCAGCTTCTTCTGGGTGACCCCTCCCATACCTATATACAATGCCAATCTCTTCTGGGCTAAGGGAGTGAATAGAGTAAGGTGAGTATGTCCCATAATCCTCTTTAGAATGGCCATTAAAAATCTTCTTCCTCCTAAATTGACATCTCATAACTGAGGGTTTGAAATAGAGTCCGCTCCCTCCATCTTATTATCTCTCTGGTCTTGGAACATGATACCGGAACCACATAATCCAAGTATTGCCTACCTTCTGGGCACAAATGAAAAAAAAAGCCTGAGTGCTTTTTTAAAACATTCTTCACAACTTGCTGTTAATCCAACAATTTTCACCCATACAATCCCTCCCTGCTCTTTTAGAGTTTACAAAATCAGCTTTAAACAAAATTATGTTTACTAGTAAGAGAATTTATAGAAATTAAAATGTTCTGTGATGGTTTATATTTTTGAGGGATGATGGAGTTGGAATGTCAAAACTGTGAAAATCCCTCTTGAGTGGGATATAAAAACAGGTACTAATGCCTGCTGGTAAATACCTTTGCTGTTGAGGGTTGGTTCAGTCCTACTGGAAATGTAACATTCAACTACTTAAGGTTAGAGTAACATGGCTGTTGGACAGATTCAGGAAAATGAGAAATGTGATGAAATTTTTGGAACTGACTGTTAAGTAAACATGTTTATGTTTGGAGTGTGAAAATATTTTAATGGTATATATTCATGCCATTTCTGTTATAGCCTTAGGGTTCCTCTGCTGCTGTCTTTAAAAAAAAAACTGTTCTTTTTGCGTTCAAGTAATTTCTGGCTTATGGAAACTCTAAGTCTAAAGCAATCCTCTTGTGGGCTTTTCTTGGCAAAGTTATTTCAGAAAGGGCTTGCCATTGCCTCCCTCTGAGCCTGAGAGAACGTGACTTGCCCAAGGTCATCCAGTGATTATTCACAGCCAAGCAGGCATTTGAACCCTGGTCTCCAGAGTATGTCATGTTGGCTGTCTTTTTATTGCTATCAACACTTAATCTTATTTTTTTGTGTTAATTAGGGTGTTTGCTGCATTTTGCCATTAAAAATGTTAAATAGTGTAGGCTTACAACCTATGTGAAATGAATTACTGTTCTTGAAAATTTCCTTGAGGTGTAGTTCACTTTTCTCCCCCTTAACTCACACACTTTCTTTTCCTCCTTCTCTCTTTCCATGTGCACATGTGTGACTTTGGGCCCTTCCACATAGCTATAGAACCCAGAATATCAAGGCAGATAATCCACACTGTCATATAATCCAGTTCAATGATCCCAGGAGTTGATGGCAGGTTTTCTGTTTATCACAGATTATCTGGCAATATGGACTCATATAATCCAATTTAAAACAAAAAACCTGGGATCAGATCCTGGGATATAGGACCTGTCTCGAAGGGCCCTAAATCAATAGTTTAGCAGGAAAGAGTAGGGTAAGCAGGATGCATAGGCTTGAGCATCAGCTTAGGGCAGTGGTTCCCAATCTTTTTTTGACCAGAGACCACTTGAGTAGGAATCACTTGACCAGTGACCACTCTCCAACATTAGTACCAAATGGGTCATGAATCGGTTTTTGGTCAACTTTAGATTTGGTTTGGTTATTTGGGGTGTTGATTCAGAAAACTGCATTGGGTAGATGACATCAGCTCTAGTTTCTGATACAGAACATATGCCATCCAGTAGTCGCCATCTGCTCACCCACAGAAAACAATTTTTAATAAGCCTTGGCACTATAAGAGGGTTTCATGAGTCCACTCGCTCTCGTTGAAATGGTGTAGTAGCAGTGAGGCTGCGGACCATATTTTAGTTCTTGTGAAACACTGGTGGTCCACAGACCACAGATTGGGAACCACTCCTCTAGGGAAAAATACATTTTGCCATGGCTTCACATTTCCAGAAATTTTACATCCCTAATTTTGCCCCATTTCTTTTCTGGCCATGTTTATCTCTAATTTTGAACTGGAGTGACATAAGAAAACACTGTGATTAGAGCTGGATTGTACTGTAACTGTAATAGGTACAGTAGATGCTCAGTTACCCAGACTTCAAACAACTGGCAAAAACAGAAGAAATAATACTTTAAATAAAAATTGAACTACATTAATAAATTAATAATAAATTAAGATTGTTATACATTAAGTGAAGTTGGTTTTTATTAGTCTTAATTTGTTCTTAATGGCTGTATTTCAATATTACTATCACATTGATACAGAGTTTATGGCATGGTATAGTATGGGTATAGTATTAGTTAGGCCTATTTTTAATAGTAATTCTCAAGCAACCAGAAAGTATGTTTATCCAGCATCTATCAATCGGCATGGATGTCGGTTAACTGAGAGTCTACCTGTATATGGAATTGGGAAGTATGTTAGCAGAAACTCAGTTCAATTAACACTGTAACATAGTAGGGTTTTTATGCATTTTTGCCTTTTAGGCATAAGGGTCCTGCCTTTCTGCATGCTTTCTGCTGACAAAGCCTTTCATTTACCCTGCCAGTATTTTTTTTACATATTCTGTCTTCAATTATTGACTTTGAAAGGGGTTCCTGCTCTGAGCCAGTAGAGGGCAGCATTTTACTGTATTCAGCTGTTCTTTCTTTCATTGTAACACAGCCTTTTTTTACCATCTTCTACAGGCATGGGCAATCTTCGGCCCTCCAGGTATTTTGGACTTCAACTCCCAGAAATCCTAGTCCGTTTACTGGCTGTTAAGAATTGTGGGAGTTGAAATCCAAAATACCTTGAGGGCCGAAGTTTGCTCATGCCTGATATAGTAGATTTTTTCCAGTTATTTTAATCCCAAAATATTGCTTTGTCCTAAACTGTGAACATCCTGTGGCTTCTCTGTGATGGCAACAGTCTTGAACAGTAACGGCTCCCAAAGTGACCCATTTAAGGTGGGTTCAAGTGTCAAACAGGAATGCATTATTGCCCCAAACTTATTTTCCATCTTCATAGCTATGATTCTACACCTTGTTGACAGGAAGCTTCCCACTGATGTAGAGTTCACATATCGGACAGATTTCAAGTTCTTTGAATCTCAGCAAACTGAAAGCCAAAACCAAGGTCACAACAAGTCTGTTATGGAACTCCAATATGTTGATAATAATGTAGTCTGTGGTCATTCAGGAAAAGACCTACAAGCCCTAAACACCTACAAGACCTAAACACCTTTGCAGAAACATACAAAAAGCTTGGCCTCTCACTGAACATTGAGAAAAATCAAAGTGCTTTATCATCAGGCACCAACCAATCGCTCTGCAATGCTAGAAATAAAGTTTAATGGTGGAACGCTAGAAAATGTTGACTATTTTCATTACCTAGGCAGCCACCTCTGCACAAAAGCCGACACTGATGCTAAAACACAACCATCTGAGCTTTTCGAGTGCCACATTTTTTCAAATGAAACAGAGAGTGTTTGAGGATTGGGACAAGGTGCTTGTTTAGAAAGCTATTGTCTTTCCAACTGAATTGTACTCCTGCAAAACATGGACCATCTACAAATGTCACTCTCAATTTCTGGAAAGATTCCATCAGTGTTGCCTCTGAAAATTCCTACAAATCTTTTGGGAAGACAGGCAGACAAACATCAATGTTATAGAAGAAGCAAAGACCACCAGTATTGAAGCGATGATCCTTCACCATCAGCTTTGCTGGATGGGCCACATTATCCAAATGCCCAATCACCATCTCCCATAGCAGTTACTTTACTCTCAGCACAAGTACAAAAAAATGGAATGTAGGTAGGCAGAAAAAGATTTAAAAATGGGTGTCATGTTAACCTTAAAAATGTGGAATAAATACTGAGAACTGAGAAGCCCAGGACCTCGAGCCTTCTGACTGGAGGTCAGCTGTTAACAGCAGTTTTGTGGAGTTTGGAAAGGCACAAATACAAGGCGACAGGGAGAAACATGCCAAGGAGAAGGTGTCAGGACTGCCTTCCATTTGGAAATCCTATGTCCTCATTGTGAAAGACCATGCAGATCCAGAATAGGTCTTTACAGTCAATTACAGACCCACTGACAAGACTCTACTTTTGGAAGACAAACATCCTTGGCCATGAGGGATCACCTATGATGATGATGATTGAAGAAAAGATGTTTGCTTTTCAGCTCCCTTTCCAATGTTTCTCTTGTTAAGATAGTTATGTTAGGCATCCATCACTAGAGGGCAGCCTTGCCACCTTGTAATTTCCTTGCCGCCTTCCCATATTAAATGATGATTAGGAACTAAGCTAGTTGTAGGGATCAGTCTCCAAATTGCTCCTACTCACAACGTGAAGAGAATGCAAACTAAACTACAGAATATTATTCTTGTGCTAATGCAGTGCAGATTGTACAGGTTTATGCATAGTGGCATTATCTGAAAAGTTTATCAGTTTTGAGTGATGTTGCACTATCGATTTTTCACAATCTTAAATCTTTTGGTCGAATTTTATAAACATCAGTGAAAAAACCTTGTGTTTACTCAGAATTAAATTCCCTTCAGTGTTTTATGTGTTGACTCTTATGTGAGCACAGGACTGCAGCCCTTGCAGCCACAGTTGTGTAGTATTTTTGTCAAGCAGCAGCCCAACAGGACATAGGTACAGAAATCAGTGCTTATGAAGTCATTCATATTAACATGTACATGTGCACAGAACATCCCTGGCAATATGATTATTGTTTGCTGATGGCATTTCATATCATGCATGGTAGGTACTAGTCAACACTTGTCAATGGTTCGCTGTCATCAGCCAGCACATACACATCCTTCCCTCTGTGCGACAGCCAGAAAGGGACCATAATATGCCATGGTATGTTGTCCACAAACTCTCCTCCAGCATTCAGGAAAAGGGTCAGATTTACCCTGAATAAATCAAAGGGAAAAATTAATAGGACATGAAGATCTGAATTATACCAACTATGCAGAGATCAGCAGAGCTTCACTATGAAGTGTTCTGAGCTCTTAAGCCAGTGGCAATTCACAGTAATACATATTGTATGAAATACTTTAAAAAACATTTAAATCCATTTGCTAGTTTCAATGAGAATAGAGTCACTGAATTAATCATACTTATGTAAGTGTGGACTTGCCAATCAGCATTTGGTCCAATGGATTTAACTCTAGTTGAGACCAGCAGTTGGATTCAGACCAGTATTTCTTGATTTAGTTAAATGTACCTTTGTGACCTTAGACCAAAAAAACACAAAAAGGTATCTTTCTGTTAGAACGCTGTTTTCCCATCACTGCCAACAAGAAGTGATGGAGTGTTTAATCTGCCCTTTCTGTGAAACCCCTTCTATTTCAGAAGCGAGCTAATTTAATTATTCTTAATAGAGGGATATGTCTAGTTTTTTTAAAAAAACGATACTGGGAAAACGGAGGCAACCTTAAAGACTAATGAGTATTACACTATGAGCTTTGCTAAGAGTAGCTCACTTCATCAGATTCTGCAGACCACAAAAGTTCATTCTGTGGTGAATCTGTTACATTTTAAAGAACTCTTTGTTTTTCTTGCAGCTGGCTAATATACGAACCTCTTTGAAATTGTATCACTGAGAAAAAGTCACTTTTGTACTGCTGGCAGATAGCACTTGTTATTTATAAAGTTGGGAGTAACTCATAGAAAAAGCAAAATTAGGCCCAGAAATGGGGGCCTTCTTGAGAAGACTATTAAAATAGGTTGTAGTGCAGTTCCACTCCTAGGTTTTTTTTTCCATGTCAGGAGTGCCTTTAGAAACTGCAAGCCACATGGACGTTGCCCATGGAACGACCAAATGTTTTGATGTTTTACCATCCTTGTGGGAGGCTTCTCTCATGTCCCCACATGGGGAGCTGGAGCTGGCAGAGGGAGCTCATCCACACTCTCCCTGGATTCGAACCTCCAACCTGTCGGTCTTCAGTCCTGCCGGCACAAGGGTTTAACCCATTGCCCCATTGGGGCTCCTACTCCTAGGGTGAAGAAGAGGTGCAGCCTTGAGCATTACCTTTGATGGGAAATCAAATATAAAACTCTACTATGATTACTTCTCTGGGTAAAATAATAATTGCTAATTTAATAAGCATTTTGAGATTTGTTGCAAGTTGTCAAATAATGTTCCGAGATTCTAATGTATAGACTAGGACACATGTGTCAAATGCAAGGTCTGTGGGCTGAATTCAGCCCACCAAGTCATTTAATGCAGCTCGTAAGGCTTTGATTGCCAGGATAATATAGTTTCTTATCTACAGTCTTACAATTACAGCTGGTCCTTTGAAGGCAACCATAAGGCTGATGTGGCCCTTATGGTATTGGTTTGGAAGTAAATAAATAAAAATTCTAATTTTGCTTGGTCCAGAAGTTCACTCAGTAGACTTGGTGAAGCAATAATATCCTAGTCCACTGTTCCTTTCTAGACTGGTGTCGTGCTGAAGTGCCCCTGAAGTGCCCCTGGGGTACTAATTTAATGAGTAAACAGGTAAGCAAAACTCAGTAGAAGAGAATGGTAAGTTGTTGATGAGAACAGGATAAGTCTGTAGAGCAAGAAAAGGTTAATTCACTACTACCAAGAGGCAATTTTGTTAGGGGTGGTACTGTACCATAGAATCAATCATGGAAGAGACCTCAAGGGCCCTCCTATCCAACCCCCTGCCATGCAGGAATATATAATCAAAGCACTTCTAACAAATGGCCATGGTTTAAAAAGGAGACTCCACCACACTTCCTGTCTTCTGTACACTTGCCTGCCATAAAGAGTCAAGAAATAACCAAGTAGGATAGTGTCACCTCTTGAGGCCATATCTTATCAGAACGTATTTGAGATTAGTAGGTCTGATTCATCATTACCATAGGTTATTCCTTGTGGCCGAGTATGATTGTCTTCCTAAAGTAGAATCTTGGCAATGGGTCTGGAACAGACTGCAGAGACCTATTCTGGATCCACGTTTTCTTTCACAATGAGGACATTGATTTCCAGCTGAAAGGCATTCCTCTAGAAAAAGGAAAAACAAGGAGGCGATAGGACCTCTTCGAGGAGAAGATGGGGCAATGCTGACAGGGGATAGGGAAAAGGCAGAACTACTTAATGCCTTCTTTGCCTCGGTCTTCTCACAAAAAGAGAGTCTTCAACGTCAGCAAGATGGAGTGGATGAGGGATTGGAGGACATCCAACCCCAAATTGGGAAAGAAGTCGTCCAGGAATACCTGGCCGCTCTTAATGAGTTCAAGTCCCCAGGGCCAGATCAACTACACCCCAGAGTATTGTAGGAACTAGCGGAAGTCATTTCGGAACCATTGGCAACCATCTTTGAGAGTTCTTGGAGAACGGGAGAAGTCCCAGCAGATTGGAGGAGGGCCAATGTGGTCCCAATCTTCAAGAAGGGAAAAAAGGATGACCCAAACAACTACCATCCGGTCAGCCTCACGTCGATACCGGGCAAGATTCTGGAAAAGATTGTTAAGGAAGCGGTCTGCAAACACTTAGAAACAAATGCAGTCATCGCTAATAGTCAACATGGATTTATCAAAAACAAGTCATGCTAGACTAATCTGATCTATTTCTTCGATAGAGCTACAAGCTGGGTAGATGTGGATGTGGCGTACCTGGATTTCAGTAAGGCCTTTGACAAGGTCCCCCATGACCTTCTGGCAAGGAAACTAGTCCAATGTGGGCTAGGCAAAACTATGGTGAGGTGGATCTGTAATTGGTTAAGTGGACGAACACAGAGAGTGCTCACTAATGCTTCCTCTTCATCTTGGAAAGAAGTGACAAGTGGAGTGCCGCAGGGTTCCGTCCTGGGCCTGGTCCTGTTCAACATCTTTATTAATGACTTAGATGAAGGGCTAGAAGGCATGATCATCAAGTTTGCAGACGACACCAAATTGGGAGGGATAGCCAATAGTCCAGAGGACAGGAGCAGAATTCAAAACGATCTTGACAGATTAGAGAGATGGGCCAAAACTAACAAAATGAAGTTCAACAGTGACAAATGCAAGATACTCCACTTTGGCAGAAAAAATGAAATGCAAAGATACAGAATGGGTGACGCCTGGCTCGAGAGCAGTACGTGTGAAAAAGATCTTGGAGTCCTCGTGGACAACAAGTTAAACATGAGCCAACAATGTGATGTGGCGGCAAAAAAAGCCAATGGGATTTTGGCCTGCATCAATAGGAGCATAGTGTCTAGATCTAAGGAAGTAATGCTACCCCTCTATTCTGCTTTGGTTAGACCACATCTGGAATATTGTGTCCAATTCTGGGCACCACAATTCAAGAGAGATATTGACAAGCTGGAATGTGTCCAGAGGAGGGCGACTAAAATGATCAAGGGTCTGGAGAACAAGCCCTATGAGGAGCGGCTTAGGGAACTGAGCATGTTTAGCCTGAAGAAGAGAAGGCTGAGAGGAGATATGATAGCCATGTATAAATATGTGAGAGGAAGCCACAGGGAGGAGGGAGCAAGCTTGTTTTCTGCTTCCTTGGAGACTAGGACGCGGAACAATGGCTTTAAACTACAAGAGAGGAGATTCCATCTGAACATTAGGAAGAATTTCCTGACTGTGAGAGCTGTTCAGCAGTGGAACTCTCTGCCCCGGAGTGTGGTGGAGACTCCTTCTTTGGAAGCTTTTAAGCAGAGGCTGGATGGCCATTTGTCAGGGGTGATTGGAATGCAATATTCCTGCTTCTTGGCAGGGGGTTGGACTGGATGGCCCATGAGGTCTCTTCCAACTCTTTGATTCTATGATTCTATGATTCTATGATTCTCTATTCGTGCCTCCTCAAAATCCACAGCACTGTTGGTGACAGCTAACCTCCAGTTAGAATGCTCAATGGCCAGGCTTTTCCTTTCTGGGTGATTTATATGGATTGCCTTGCCCATTCACCTAGAAGACATGATAGAGGTCTCTCACTGATACTGGACCAGTCAGGATTTTGAAATCATGCTAGGAGAATATGGCACCTATTTTTTCTGAGTGGATTCTCCATGTCTTTGTTATGGTATGTGCTCAGCCAGGTGCGTGGGGGTGAGTAGCAGAATGCATTTGTACTACCTCTAGAGACAAGAGATTCTGTTTCTAAGGGTGCTTCTGTCTGTTTTCTCTGCCTAAGCAGCAGGCAGGTCACTGTTTGACTTGTGGCATGTGGTGGAGTGGGAGTGCATTTTTCTTGCCAGCACTTTGGCTGTCAGAATGTGTTCCCTTCTTCAGCTTAGTGCAAAAGTCAGGAAGAGGAGTTGTCTTTGTGTCTACCGTCTATGGTGCGGATCTTACTTTGATGGAAGTCAGAGTGTTCTCTTCAGATTCCTGAGTGGATTGTGTAGGAGGAGAGTCTGGTTGTTGTGAGCCTTTATAATAGTTATTCATCCTTTCAAAACTTGAGATTTGCCTAGAATGAACAGGAAGAAGCAGAAGCGAAAAAGATTGTGTCTTATACATCATAACCTCAAGTCTTTTAAAAAAATCTCTTTTTGGCTTTAAATCACATTTCTAAGCAACTAGAGGAATGCAGCACTTCACTTGTCTTTGTCAGTGGGTGTAAACACAATTCACTCTAAGGAAAGCCCACCTGCTTCTGAGTGGTGCTTACAGAACTGAGAAGAAAGCACAAGTGGTTCAAGATAATGACAGAGAGGATTTGGGTGTTAGCATGTCTAAAGTCAGTGCAGAGCAGGAAAAGTTTGATCTAAGAGTCCAAAAATTCAGCACTTGGAAACATTTCTCTGATTCCTTTAAGCCCATATTGTTATCTATTCAGGTAGTTTCTGGCCTTTGGCAACCCTATCTTGGCAAGATTTGTTCAGAAGAGATTTACCATTGTCTTTTCATGAAGCTGCAAGACTGTAACTTGCCCAGGTTCACCCAATGGGTTTCCATGGCAGAGCGGAGATTCAAAACACGATCTCAAGGATAATAGTCAAATACTCAAACCATTATAACACTCTGGCAAACTTTTCCATCTTTACAAAGATGGTTATTTTAAAGATGACAGAGGCAATATTCCAAACCCACTGTGATTGTTCATGTTGTTTGTAAGCACATTTACAGATGATAGTTCCCTATCAAAAGTTATTAAGTTTTGACGGCTAATTTTCCATGTTTGGGTATATGCATTTGAGGGGCAAAAATGTATTTGGCATGGGAGAGTAATTTGGAAGGAAAAGTCTTCCTTCTTCATTTTCAAAAAGCAATGGGAGATTCCAGTCTTGATCACAGCTGTGGAAATGGGAATTCGTTAGTTAATCCCTTCCCTTATTTATTTTGAAATAGATATCCTAACTTTCCACCAAGAATAGTGTGCCCTATATGAACTGTTATGTACCCAGTGGGAAATATATATCTGTTTTGTTTTGTTTCTTTTTGAGTAGCATGGGAGAAACAGGGAGAAGAGTAAATCATCTCTGTCGTCTAGTGTCACTGTGCTAACAGCATATTCTGCATGGCTGCTTTAAAATCTATAAAATAACAACAAATAGTACCCATCACAAGAAAGAACATTGAGATATCTGATGAGAAGTCTCTTACTTAATTTTTCTTTGGGCCTTGAACTCAAGATACTATTGGAGGTCAGTAGATTGGAAGCCCATTGTCTTTGTGTGTTTAGCTTTTCTTATCTGCTCGGAATATTGCCCTGATACCTACTAAAAGAGAGCACTGGATTAAATGAGTTTTTGGTGTGATTTGATGAATAGCTGGTCAGGCCAGAAGCCCAGACCAGCTTGTTCAGTGCTCAGGAATTCTTGAACCTGAAGTTCAAAATACCTGGAGGACTGAAGGTTGGGTAGCTTACTTTAGGATCACCCAGATGGACCAGATTGTGAAGCCAGGTGATTAATTTTGAGCGATACCAACCCCCCCCCCCCCATCAAAATGGCATGCTTATTTGTTCAAAAGGACCAGACAACAAAGGGCTTTATGTCCTGGCTGTTCATGGCTTTGGAAATTTGCAAAGATCATGATCTCCTTTGGCTTCTGCAGGCCTTCTGTCTTGAAGGCACTATGAAGCAGCAACTAGGTCTGGATATTAACAAACCTGTGTATTGGAGTGTTGCGTGGTTGTATGGCTGTGTTCAAGCAGCATTTTCTTCTGATGTTTCGTCTGCATCTTTAGTTGATATCTTCAGAGGAAACCACACAACACAAATGATTCCGGCCGTGAAAGCCTCCAACAATACAAACTTGTCTATTTGTTTGTCTTGTCCAATTTTTAGAGCTCTTGTTTGTGTTTAATAAAAGCCCATCTGACTGACCTTAAAACTACTGTGGTTTTTGCCCTAGGTGGGCATGTCTGATACAGATGACAGTAGGACATCTTTGAGCTCCACATGGTGAAGATCAGCATTTGGAATGCAGGCAGAGAAGCATTACAGGTGCCCATGTTGGGTCCTGATTAGTGTAAGGAAAAAAGTCAACATGGGTTGAAGAGAGGAGAGGTTGGGCAGAGGGTAAGAAAAAGAAGCTAAATGTTGGATTAATTTGTAAGCCCTTTTGGCTGGTATAAGTAGTATTTGTTTGTAGGAAAGGTAAATCCCTGAGCTTAAACATCACTAACCATCCAACCATTTGCTTCAGCTATAGGGCACAAGTCCCACAGGTGACCAAATTATACACAAAATGTTCACAGCTCCAGGAAATCTCTTGAATATCACCAGCACTTGCAGACTGGTAGTACCACTGCAATTGATGTTGCTCATAATGTACATTGGGTGCTTTAGAGGGGCGCAGAGTTCTCTCCAAGACAAAAGATAATAGGATAAAAATAAAATAGGGGATCACTCAGGGGCAGGAATTATGTACCTGGTCCCAAAAATAAATAGTTCTTTAGATTCTTAGATTTTTGAGTAATTTGAGATGGATGATAAAGTATTATGAAAGGCAATTATCTTTGCCAGAGCACATTGCCAGAGCTCATGAGAACTATCTAGTGCTAGTGAAACTCACTGATCTGTCTTTAAGTGATCTGGCCATCACTGTGATCTGCTTCAGGACTGGACCATATATTTACCCATTGCTTGTTCTGCGATGCTAATCTGGAAATCAGGAATCCATTGGCATTTTAATGGAGTTTTCATTTATTGTCTATTTACATAAGACAATTTCTTGGAAGATGCCTGTACGTGAGTTTTTTTATTGTGTGGAGGTCTGTGCACAGCCAATCAACACACAGTCTACAACAACAACAACAATTCTTTATTGATTAGTCAATTTTGACCATATCAAAACATGCAAAACATACACATACAGTAAAACCATATATGAATACAAGGCATATGTCGACCTACTCCTAAATAATTGAGCAACGACAAGATAAAGAGTCTTCACAGAGTGAGACACAGTCTTCACAGAGTGAGGATCCCAACCAGTGGTGTGGTTAACATGATGATGGTGGCTTCTCAATCTGTTACAGCCTTCTTCCACCTTCACAGCCATTGTAATGTGTACCATGTTACCTTTCGCCTGATCTGCCATTGAGGTGTTCGGATTGTGCTCGGTCTGGAACCTCCCCTGCGCCCCACCCCCCAGAAGTGCATGACTTTGATGGTTACATCTGCAGGTTGAATAGAATACGTAAGCCCCCTCACCATGACAAGGTGACAACCCATCAAGAGGGATTGTAGTAGTAAGAAATGCAGGTCACAGACCTTAGACATATAGTTTGCATATTAATGTCAGGATGATTTTATTTCTGGTGGTCACATGCAATTTTCGAGAACAATAAACATATGAGACAAAGCTTTAAGGTGATGCCAACAAAATATATTGGTGGAAAGCTATTGTGGCCAAATTTCTCAGTTATTAGAAGGAAACTCCTGAACTTTTTGACTATGGAATATACTGCATTGGAAGGCTGTGGACATTTTTTTTTGTTGGAGTTCTTTAAATAAAAATGGGATTTTCATTACCCAGAGTTGTATTAGTTGTGAATTCTGGCAATGGTTGATGATTTCTCTATCCCTTTGATCTCTACAATTTTCAATAAGAAATTGTCTATTTGAGATGGTTTGCATAGGGAAAAACAGTTCTGGGATTTGCTGAAAGGAAACATGTGTGCCACAATCAAAAACTGTTGTTTTTGGAAGATATCAAACTGTGCAAACAATTCTGGAGTCTACTTGGTTCTCTCACCCATTCACAAACTACTATTCCAACCCAAGTTTTTAATTTGTTAAAACAATCCTGAGGGGGACATTGAACATTTTGAAAGTTGTGCTATGTCCAGAATTTGATTTATTCTGTACTCTTTTTCATGGACATGTTAGCTTTACAAACCCATTAGGAATTTCACAGTTTCTCAAATGTGAACTACTTTCTTCTGCTTGCCTGATTTAAACATGGAATAAATATATCTGACTTCAGAGATTGCAGATCTTCTTATGCATTTTGATACTCACATTGCTGAATATGGTCCTCTGTCTACTGCAGCATGTGGAAACAGGAAACTGTGGGAGGAACTCATTGCTAGGGAAACAGTGCCGGCTTGAAGTGACAGAACGACAGCTAAATATGTTGAGATGATGTAGTATTTTTTCCTGTTGTTCCCAAGTAATTAGTTCCAGGGACAGCAACAATTAGAATACACTGAGAGAGAATGATAGCCATTTTAACAGACCTAAGTTTTTTCTGAAAGTGCTGATCAAAATCAGTGCAGAATTTCATGTCTTTGTAAAAGGAGACAGGATTCACCCAAGGGCTATCTCTGGCATGTTCATTGGGAAATATTAATTTTCTTCTACTAGTCAGATTCCAAAAGATAATTTTGACTATTTGACCTATCCTGTAACTCTGCCTCCCATTCTTGTAGGTTTGCTGTTTTCCTGCAAGGGGGATTAATAGCATTCTCCCCATACATAGTTGCTGACATAATCCCTCATCCCCAAACATGAAAGAAACTCTAGTTCAGTGGGGATTCCATGATCTTTAGGAAGGACAAATGTAGGACTCAGTCTAGAATAATTGTGACTACATGAGGGGCTTACCTGAGTGGGAGATAATTCCCTTGTTCTGCCTCCCACCCCTTTTCAGTCCTTTTGGAAACAAGCTGGCATGCCTTTCTCTCTTAAAATCAACCTTGTATATAGGCCCGTAGCCAGGATTTTGTTTGGGGGGGGGGGGGGCTGAGTCTGAGTGAAAGAGGGTCTACCCTAGCAAACCTTTTGTATCGTTACCCCAATACCCCCATGCATATGGGATATATTGAGTATGGTGATCAGATCATGATGTGAATAAACATAACAGTTTAAATAATGTACCAATAAGGCCTTCTTGCGGACCACCATGAGAATTTCGGGGGGGGGGGGGCTTGGGGGGCTACATGCCTGACTATATAGGACTTAGAAACAGTCTCAAACAAAGCAAGTAAAGGCTGGAGGATGTAAGTAGTGGTAGTATGTTTTACTTCTCTGACTGGAAAACCCTTTCCTTGCACTACCATTAGCAGAAACCATTAGTATAAAGTGTAACTCCCAGGGGCTCTTGGACTATACCAGTCCTATCCACAATGGTACTCATATTGCTGTCCATTTATTTTTTACTTTAGAGCATGAATGTGAACTCTGACGGGATTGGACTGGAACAGTGGCTTTTTGAGGAGAGTTTCTATTAAGCAGCAGACCCCTGACCAGTTCAACCAATATCAGTCTGGAACTAACTGAGATTTTGACAAAGACAGGAAGGAAAAGCTTAATTTTTTTTTGTTTTGTTTCATGTTTGCTGTTTCAATCAGATGTGGACCAACCCCATATCTTTAATGCCAATGGAACCCCAAGTCCTAATATACACAATGGTGTAGTACAATGGCATTCCTAATAATAATAATAATAATAATAATAATAATAATACACACAACAAGAAGTGACAGGCAGCAGCCAAAGCATAAACAGAGAGTAAGAGAGTAAAATCGGAATGGTTTGCAGCCACCCTGAAGCCCCCCAATTTCCCCCTAAAAATTAAATAAATCCCCCTCGCCCCCTCCAGGCTCCTGGCATATTATTGCACGAGGAGCAAAATTATGGTAGCCAAGTATGTTTTATTTATTTTTTAGGGGAAAATTTGGGCTTTGGGTGGAAGTGGTAGGTGCCCTTTCTACCTTGTGGGCTCCAGGAGCCCAAAAAACCAAGATGCCTATGTAGATTCAGCCCAAAATTGCATGGTGCAGTCTCTGGGTCCAGTCCGCACAGGGCTCACACCTGGTAAGACCTGGATCTTAGCAGGTATTTAATTAATTTGGAACAAACCAGGGAAACCCTTGTGGGTGGGGGTGGAAGCATCCGGTGTGCAGGTACAACTGCACCAGGAGCTCCAATTTCGTTTGCTTTGCATTTAATGTTTGTTATAGTCCCAAGTTTCAGGGACTCTGCAGATAGGCGGCTTCTTTTGGCTGCAATCATAGGGCAGGCCATCTGTCAATTATAGTTAGGTTCCCTGGTCCCGCCCCCTTTTTGGGTTTTTGGAGGGAATAGGAGCCTTTTTTGGTTCAGTCCACACAAAGAAGCCTTTCATGCAGGACATAATACCAAGAGCTCCTGTAGAAAGCTTCGTCTTCTACAGCTTGGCCGGGGTTATACAGCCCACAGCTTGGCTGAGGATCATACAGCCTTACAGCTCCTTTGCAGAGGGGCTTCAGTCAGCCATCACTGAAACCTGAACTCCTTTTCCCCTGGAGGTCTACAAAGCTCTGCTTGGTAAGGGTTGCTCGCGGAAGCCAGACGCAGTTGGTACCGGGTGCAGGGGCTCCACGCCAACAGAGGCAAAGACAGACTGCCCAGATTAGAAGTTAAGGATTTCCCTAAAATCCTTAACTTCCCTAAAATACAGTTTATGAAGATAGTGCCTGTTCCCTGTGGACAAGATTGAGAGAGAGCCAATAGACTGTTAAGAAAGCTTTAAAGTTCCTGTTTGTTTTCATTAATAAAGAACTTTGTTGAACCTTTAAGCAATCTAGAGACACAATTTTTAGAAAATCCAAAGGTCTTTAATCTGAGGCAGCCCCGGCTTCCCGTTGGGCACACAGAATTTATGTCCTGTCTTATGCACAGGCCCAGCGTGCGACAGCACAATCCGGTAATGCTTTCACTCCAGTTGTGGGCAGGGCCTCTGCTGGATATCATACAATGTCATGTGATGGCCGGCATCAGTCCCCATACCCCAGATGGGGTGAAAGCATCCTAGGATGCTAAAATTGGTTTATCCCAAATTAATATGTTTTTACTAGAGGCATTGTTTGGATACCTCCGGTAAAAACCCGGATAGGTCCTGGGATATGGGCCTGACTGGATGAACCTTTAGTTAACATCAAGAGTGCCTCCGTCTGGAAGAATTGATGTGAGGCAATGTTTAAATTGAAAATAAGGTTAGATATTACAAAACACCAAAAATATCTGGGCACTTCCCTACGAAAGAAACAAACCTCACCTAGGCACTCTCCCTGGGAAATGCTTGGGGAAAAGGTGTCTAAAGCCATATATTCCAGATTATCAAAGAAAATCCACGTTATTTGCTCTGAACTAGTGCCTAAGTGTGGTCTGTTAAAAGAGAAAATAAGAAAAATTGGACACTCTTTTAAAAATGGGTTTGAAATTGATCTTTTCTTTTGTTTCTTCAAATGATCCTCCAGATTTTTCTATCTGATCCTAACAAAGGCTGGATCTACATTGCCCTATATTCCAGGATCTGATCCCAGATTATCTGCTTATCCCAGATTATCTGGCAGTGTAGATTCATATAAACCAGCTCAAACAGATAATCTGGAATTAGTTCCTGGGATATAGGGCATTGTAGAGTCAACCGAAGTTTTTGTTAAGCTATGGGAATGTTAAAACAAAACAAAACACTCATCTAGGCAAGGTTGTATGTGTGCATGTGTGTGTGAAAGAATGACTTAGTGAAAGCATATGAGAAAAAGCAAGAGAGAAATTAAATTGGTAATGAAGTATTTTGGGTCATATTTAGGGAATGATGTTCTCAGGCCTGAAAATATGTGTGGTCAAACAGCCCCATTGGCTATTCCTTGAAAATGTAGTTGCTTGCCAAAAGTTTGATCCCTTGGGAGTGATAGGAAAAAGGGAAAAAAGGACTAGCAGTAGTGGAAACTTTGAAACCCTCCGTTTCCATGTCTCTTGCTTTCCCACTCAATATTCCCAACAAATTCTTCAGACAGTTGAGATAAGAAGTATCTTCTAATTATGTTCTACAGGCTGGTTCTCTGGATTTTGTTGGCATTTTTTCAGATAAAGTGAGCAAATATTTTCTATGTTCCATGACTGCTTTGATAAAGGCTAGGCTCCAGACACACAATTATGGCACTCTTTCTCTCTCTTTTAAACATTATGAATAAAGCAACTCTCCCTTTTTATTGTGCAGTAAGGGAATCAATTAAAGTGTCAGATCTGTAATCGGTATGACTGGAAACCCAGAGTGCCCTTTCCCTGCCTCTATGCACAGATCGCCTGCAGCACTTGTTAGTTTGATATCAGCCATCAAAGAGCGTTAAAATGACATGGCCAGCGATCTTTTTGACTAAAACTTGTGTTTAAAAATACATGCATCAATAATGAGGCCATAGCCTAAATGACTTGCACTGGGATTCTTAACATGGCTTTCACCCGCCTTTTGCCCCTCCCAGCCTGCTTTTAAACTTGGCAGAAATTTAAATTCCTGCCTTATGCACTGGCTGGATTGAATTTAAGAATGTAAGAATCATAAATAAAATGAAGGCTGCGAAGCTGACCTCTCAACTGTTCATATGCAGATACAAAAGTCGTATTGGATAAAGCATAGCTTGGATTTTTTAAAAATGGCTTGACATGATAAATACTAATTAAGAAGAAAAAAAGATGGGATGATATGACATTGAAAAAAAAACTATAATGCTCAATAAATTTGAAGCCAATAGGGAAGGAGGAAGTCCACATTATAGGCAGATTGACCCAGGATCAATCCAGTTTGGAACTGGTTTGGGAGGAATGGGTGATCAGATTGCCATGCCTGGAACTGTTTTGAGGGCAGGAAGATGTTTATATTGATTATATCTTCGCAATCGTATCATCTCCTATGAACCAGCATGAGCTCTAAGATCTGCTGGGGAGGCCCTTCCCCTGTACAATCATTTAATTCCAAACATCAGGTCTCCCATTCTTTGAGCAATTTTGGCTGATGTAGAGGGCCTCCTGGCTGCAAATGTAATTTTTAGCTGTTTGAATTACAGTCTAGCCTTAGCCCAAGCAGACACAGTGTGTATTTATGACTTCAAGAAGGTTTGAAATATCGCAAGTTCATTATCAGATTCAGAAAAAAAGGTTTGGCAAAAAGTACTCTCCATGCAATTGTTTTAGCCATATGGAAGGGAAAGGATGGGGATCTCAAAGATTTGTCCAAAAGATTGTGAACAAAGAGAAGGGTTTTTTTTTTTTACAATCCTGTGCTTTTTTAAAGCTTTGTTTTAAAGTAATTTTTCAAATGGCTTCATTTCTGTTGATAGCTTAATACTGTTTTAATATCAACTATTGTGAGCTTTTAACCATGTGTGTTTCTATTGGTCTTTCTATCTTTTAAAAATTGCCTTGAGTTCCAGTCTAGAAGTGGAGTATAAATAAAGAGATGGATGGGTTATTCCTTTCTCTGCAAAGCCAAAGAAGAGGCTCAGTTTTAACTAGTGCTATTAATTATGTTCTTTGGCATTGTAACAGAAGCAGGTTAAGCTTGAGCATAAGATAGGAATGCTCTATTAAGCCATGCCTTGAGTCATAAAGTGTATAATGGAGTCCCCAAACCATGGCCATGGCATGAGAGACATCCTTTTTGGTTTTGTTTTACAGAATGAATCAATGTTACTCTGAAACATTTCTACTTCTACACCATGTCCCCAAGGGCACTTCCAGACAAGATTAAAATCTGCACCAAAGCGGGTTTAAAAATGCTTTTTTTCAGTCCTTACACTGCTCAAAAAATCCAGTCTTTCTGGGGGGGGGGGGGGGGGGGGCGGTTTTGCTGGCTGGCTGGCTACATGCCATCCCAGCTGAAATCAGGATTGTATACAGCCACCCTGAAGCCCCCAATTTACCCCTAAAAGTAAAGTAAAAAGTACCTGGTCACCATAGGTTCTCTCCTCATGTCATCCTGGTGTGAGGAAATGGCAAGCTCTTTCTGAACAAACCTTGCCTAGTAACCCCAATGATAGGGTCACCTCAGAAATGATTTGATGATACACAATGAGAAGTGATCTTTAAAAGGGCCAGCTGCAGTGGAACCTTAACAGCATTGGCAGAAATATATGCAATACATACAATGACAACAACGCTGGATACTGATGTGGAAAATGGCAGGTCACAGAGCCACCATATAGACATATAAGTCATTTTTACATTAATATTAATTTAATGGGCCCAAGCTCCATATCTCTCAATCAAGTGTCAAGTGCAGTCTACCAGCTCTTTAAAATCTGTCATGCATGTAAATATATCCGTGTTTAAAATTAGCAAAATCATTATTTTTTTCTCAGAGTGAATACTCCCAAGATATTTTGTTTGAATAGGATTTTACCAAATCAATGTCATACAGAATCCTGTGCAATTCCCCCCCCCCCCCCCCCCAACCCTTGGCCAAGATGCACATACTAACATCATTACTTTTACTTCAGTGCTAAATTACATATCCAGCAGTGCAGAATTAAGCTTTTGGCACTGGTACACAAGGACAAATCAGTCTATTTCTAGTCCACATTTGTTCATTTGTAAGTCCGTCTCATCCTGTTTCAACATGAATGTGGCATTTGTTTTTAATCCTTGCCAAAATATGTACTTAAATGCTCATTTCTAATCTCTCTCTATATCTCTCTGAAAAATCATTTTAAGCATTTTGATACCTTTTGGGAAGCAAAACTTACACTGAAATACTGAGGAAGTTAGATGATGGATAATTACATTCTGATCCTCACATCAGCCCAGGTCAGAAATCACAAACACTTCACTTTTTCCACATCCTTAAAATATATCATTGAATCACTGGATTTGAAAAAAACCCCACACATCCCTACAGCACATAGGCACTGTTCATGTAAGAGTGTATAGCACTGCATTTTTCAATATATAGTACAGTACTAAATAAATCCATGTTTACATGTTGCAGTACATCCATTCTGACAAACCTTTACTCCCTTTGGTACACCTATAAAGATATTCCAATTGAATATCAAACCTGATTTGCAGGAATAAGTAAGCAATCCCGGGCACTTAACTGTGAAAAAGTATTATGAGGCACAACTGCTTTTGTACTATTTCTGTGTATCTATCTTTGTAACATGCCATTGTACCATGAGTAGGTACTGCAAGGCTGATCCACACTGGGCTTAAAAAATTTCTGTCATTTCCATTTCTATTAGTAATGACAAACAGAAAGACCAGGGAGTGCATGCAGCTTTCTCAAAAAATTGCAATGATGCTAAAACAAATAACTTGTCAAGCACATATCGGAACACTCTAGCGAAATAAGAATCAAGAATATTATTTAATTTGTGGTTAATGCAGTATGTGCAAATATTGTACAGCAGGTGCAGAAAAAGGCCTTAGTAGCCATAAAACCAACGATGGCTTTACCAACAAGAAGAACTGAGGCGATAGGTCTTAAGAGTAGGGGAAGGAGATTTGCGGATCACAAATATCCCAGGGAGAAGCGCAACAGAGTCTTTGCGACCCTGGAAAAGGTGGGTAGTGGTAGGCTCCTTGGCAGCCCCCTTGGTCTCAAGGTCCTGTTGATTAATGCCAGATCCGTTAATGGTAAGACCGCGGCCATCCAGGACTTGATCCTGGATGAGAGGGCGGATCTGGCATGCATTACCGAGACCTGGTTGGACGAGGTGGGGGGTGTAAACCTTTCCCAGCTGTGCCCTCCAGGTTTTGGAGTGCATCAACAGGCCAGACAAGGGGGGCGGGGAGGAGGGGTCGCAGTGGTCTTCCGGCAATCCATCGCCGTGACCAGATGCGTTGCCCCGCAAGCTTCTGGGTTTGAATGCGTCCACTTGAAGGTGGGGAGCCGTGACAGTGTGGGGTTCCTGTTGGTGTATCGCCCACCCCGAGATCCAGCAGCTTCCCTGTCTGAGTTAGCGGAGGTGGTCTCTAATTCGGCCTTGCTCTCCCAGCGCCTGGTGGTGCTGGGAGACTTTAACATCCACGCCGAGACCACTTTATCTGGCGCAGCTCAGGACTTTATGGCCACCATGACGGCCATAGGACTGTCACAGATAATATCCGGCCCCACGCATCAAGCTGGGCACACTCTCGACCTTGTTTTTGTGGCGGACGACGAATTGATCAGAGTGGAAGATCAAAACATCCTTCCAGTGTCATGGTCTGACCATCATCTGATCACATTTAGACTTACTGCGACCCTAAACCTCCACAGGGGTGGAGGACAAATTAAGATGGTCCGCCCTAGGAGACTGATGGATCCGGATGGATTCCTGAGGAATCTTAGGGTTCTTCCTGCCTTGGAGCCTGGCGATTCTATCGACGCCTTGGTAACTCTCTATAACGGGGAGATGGCCAGGGCGTTAGATACGATCGCACCCGAACGCCCCATCTCGTTGCATCGTGACAGGCCATCTCCTTGGTTCACCGAGGAGCTGGCTGTGATGAAGCATACGAGAAGGGGGCTAGAGCGCAAATGGAGGAAATCTCGAGATGTGTCTGATCGAACACGGGCTAGAGCCTCTCTTAAGGCATACTCCGTGGCCATACGGGTGGCCAGGAAGTCATTCACGACCGCTCGTATAGCATCTGCAGCAAATAGATCATCGGAGCTGTTTCAGGTCGTGGGAGAACTCCTCCACCCACCTGCGGTGGAGGAGGTCCCTGACGACCCCGCAGCTCGGTGTCGCGATTTCGCACACCATTTTGCAGATAAAGTCGCCCAGATACGCCTCGAGCTCGACTCCAATTCCATCGCAGTGCCTGAAGAGGTGACGGAGGCACCTGCTTATCCAATTTTGTGGGATTCTTTTAGGCTTGTTCTTCCTGAAACCGTGGAGGAGATTCTTGGGGCTGTGAGAGCGACCACCTCATCTCTAGACCCATGCCCATCCTGGCTCATTAAATCAGCCAGAGGGGGGTTGCTTGACTGGTTTGTACTGATTGTCAATGCATCGTTGGAGCAAGGGATTTTTCCATCTAATTTGAAGCAGGCCGTGGTTCGCCCACTTATCAAAAAAGCTTCCCTTGACTCCACGGTGCTGAATAATTACAGACCGATCTCCAACCTCCCCTTTTTGGGTAAGGTGCTGGAGAGGGTGGTCGCCTCTCAGCTCCAGGGTTTCCTAGACGATACCAACTACCTAGATCAGTCACAGTCTGGTTTCAGGCCTGGTCATGGCACCGAGACAGCCTTGGTCGCCTTGGTGGATGACCTCCGCAGAGAGCTGGACAGGGGGAGTGTGACCCTGCTGGTTCTCTTGGACATCTCAGCGGCTTTCGATACCATCGATCATGGTATCCTTCTGGGTCGTCTCTCCGGGATGGGCCTTGGGGGCACGGTTCTGTCGTGGCTCCAGTCCTTCCTGGAGGGACGAACTCAGATGGTGAAGCTGGGAGACGCCTGCTCTGACCCCTGGCCTTTGACCTGTGGGGTCCCGCAAGGCTCTATTTTGTCGCCCATGCTTTTTAACATCTACATGAAACCGCTGGGAGAGGTCATCCGGAGTTTTGGAGTTGGGTGCCATCTCTACGCGGATGACACACAACTCTACTACTCTTTTCCACCTAATTCCAAGGAGGCTTCTCAGGTGCTAGACGAGTGCCTGGCCGCTGTGTCGATCTGGATGAGGAGGAACAAGCTGAAGATCAATCCTGATAAGACAGAGGTCCTCCTGGTCGATCGTAAACTGGATCGGGGTATAGGGTGGTCGCCTGTGTTGGACGGGGTTACACTCCCCCTGAAGCCACAGGTCCGCAGTTTGGGCGTCCTCTTGGATTCTTCGCTTACACTTGAGGCCCAGGTGTCGGCGGTATCCGGGAGGGCCTTTGCGCAACTGAGACTTGTGCGCCAACTGCGACCATACCTCGTGAAGGCTGATCTGGCTGGGGTGGTCCATGCCTTGGTCACCTCTAGAATGGATTACTGCAATGCGCTCTACGTGGGGCTGCCCTTGAAGACGGCTCGGAAACTTCAATTGGTCCAGCGGGCAGCAGCCAGGATGCTAACTGGGGCTCATTATCAAGAGAGGTCTACCCCTCTGTTTAAGGAGCTCCACTGGCTGCCGTTTATTTTCCGAGCCCAATTCAAGGTGCAGGTGCTTACCTACAAAGCCCTAAACGGTTTGGGACCACCCTACCTGCGTGACCGCATCACCATCTACGAACCCACACGCTCGCTACGGTCATCTGGAGAGGCCCTGCTCGTGATCCCACCCACGTCGCAAGCGCGCTTGGTGGGGACACGGGACAGGGCCTTTTCTGTGGCGGCCCCCGACTTTGGAACGCCCTCCCAAAAGATCTCAGACAGGCCCCCACTCTAGCCGTTTTCAGAAGGAATTTAAAAACTTGGCTGTTCCGTTGTGCCTTCCCAGACTAGGAATCCCCATCCCAAGTCCTAGTAGCACCTTAGTATAACTAATTGTCGCTGCACACCGCACTTTTACCCTACGTGCCTCCTGCCATTTCAGCACTTTTAACCCTTGTACCCCAGCGCACCGGCCGAACCAGTTTTTAATAATGTCTTGATGTACTGCCATTGTCGTTATTTTGTTTATTGTTTGATTTGCTTGCTATTGTGGTGTTATGTTATTTTGCTTATTGTTGATTTGCTTTGTTATTGCGATGCTACGTTTTCTATTGTATTGTGTTCTGTGGCTTCGGCCTGTGTAAGCCGCATCGAGTCCTTCGGGAGATGCTAGCGGGGTACAAATAAAGTTAATAATAATAATAATAATAATAAGAGTACATGCAACACTTGCTTGGCCATTTTGCTTGAATATCCCAGCCACAGAATGAAACCAAATAAACTTCTGCAAATGGTATGGAACTGAGTGTGACCTTGTCCTTTGCCTGTAAAATGCTCTGAACCAGCCCGATAGAGCATCTTATTTCATATTTTTATCCACAGTCAAATAATAGAAGAAAGGGAGAGGCAAAGACATGGAAGCAAGACAGTTATCCCAGCCAGAACTTTTTTTACTGACTGCTCTTCTTTGCTATGAATAAGAAAAAATTCATAATGAGGTTTAAGCAAACATTATTTTATCTTCAGTTCTCATAATAGCTGGAGGAACACTCAGGTTTCCTCTTGCATTTGTTCATTCTGGGCCAAAGTCCAGATCAGATTAAATTGAATTGAATTCTTGATACAAAAACTCCTGCTGCACCAACTGGCACTTTCTAAGCAGCAAATGGCAGTTCCGCATCTGTTCTTTTCTGTAGCAGATTGCACAAATACCTGCAGAAGCACACACAGAGTGAATGGGAAGGGTCAACATGCTACATTAGGCTGGGGCGGGCAACTGTGGAGTCTGGAGAGGCCAATTTTCTCTCCCACACCAGGCTGCACTGCTCCATTTACTGCTGATTTTTTTTAAATAAAACATAACCATAAGTGACTTCTGGTTGGTACATTGGTTTCATTATATGCCATTTGTGGTGTTTTGGAGGTCTTGGTTTGATGCATTTGTGTCCAGGCATGACGGTTTACTGTTTCTCTACCACTTGGGGAGAAAATTTGCCCATATTTTAAAATCACTGTTCATTGTGCAGGGAAGCCTCAGGGGTGCAGAAACGTATGTAGGGGATATGTGCAGGATGAGGGACACACTCATACACATGCACATACATCTTAGGGAAGTCAAACCAAATCACAAACCAAAATGAAAAATAAAAAAGGTGCTGTGTCCCAGTCTCTAAAAGAATATAAAGTGACCAGTACCACACATGACTTTTAAGCCCTTAGTTTATGCTAGGAAACAATGTAATATTATCAGGAAAAGGCAAAATATAAAATGCTCTCATTCTCTGCCTAAGATATAATTGCAACACCAGAAGTAGAAACCCAACACTAGTAAGTGAACAAAAAGGTTTGCACCATTTTTAAAGCCCTTCAGATTTATTTTTTTTAGGAGGGAGTGAAATACTGGAGATACATTCTATATATGCAGAATATACATCTGTTCTATTATATACATCTGAACTAAAACCTCACAACCTCTCAGGATGCCTGACATAGAAGCAGGCGAAACATCAGGAGAGAATGCTTCTAGAACATGGCCATACAGCCTGAAAAACCTAGAACAACCCAGTAAACTAAACCTGATTGCAACCTCAGTCAACTTCCATTTGTACTGAGTTGAAATAGGTATTAGAAACATAATAAATAATAATTTAAAGGAAGATCTAGATAAAAAACAAATAATTTTAAATATATATCAAAAGAAGGGAACCAGTTAAGCCACTGGATTTTAACAAAGTTAAAAAAGTACTAAAAGCTGGTAAGAAGAGTGGAAGCAAGCTAAATGAATAATTTACATCATTTTTCACTGCAGAAAATATAGAGCATATATTGTCATCTCAACTAGTATTTTCAGGAAGGGAATCTGAGTTGCTGAGGCAAATTGTGTTGACAAGATGTTCTAGAGAAGTTACTGACAAATTAAAAACAACAGATCACTGGGTGCAGATGGTATCAATCAATCATTTTATTTATATATCACCTTTATCTCATGAATGGGACTCAAGGTATATCTATCCAAGAGGTCTTAATAGCTTAAAATGAGAAAGTGCTATTTTTCTGACAAAAATAAAAAGGGTTGCTAGAGGATTCAGCAAATTACATGGTAGATCATCTACTATTTGTTCTGAATATGTTGATGGAAAGTGTTTCAAAAGAAGAATATATTAAGTATATAAAAGCCCAAGGACCTAGATGCCCTAAAGACATCAGACCCTGTCTTATCTTGTAAGCATGGTCAGCTCTGGTTAGTACTTGAATGGGAGACCACCAATGAATACCAGGAGCTGAAGGCTGTATTTCAGAGCTTGCTATAACATTCACAATGTTGCCTGATCTGTGTAGCACATTGGTGTACACAGTTAGTGCAGAAACAAGTTATAGCAACAGCAACCATATAGTTTGCATAAGTTCTTAATCTTATCAGGTTCTAGAACAGTAATTTGTTCACACAACAGGCTCCCCTGTGGATTTCTAGAATTTGTGGAAAGGCAATGCATTGAGGTCTGTGGCTGTCCCAGCCTCAGAGAATAATCATCATCTAACCCAACTGACTAATTTGCAGGCAATGAGCAGAACTAACAATGCTGAAGGACCCTTACTAGAGCCACCCAATGCACGCTACTAAAAAGCTGGAATGAGAGGTAAAGCTGTCACAGTGGGTTAGCATTTGCTCACTTGATGGCATTTCATCTCAAAGAAATATGCGGGGAGGCCACAACACAAAACACATGACCCCATTACACAAATAGAAAATGATGAGCTTGGTGGGGAGAAGAGGAAGATCATGACGCCGGATGGCTGTAGGAGATTAGACAGTTTTGTGAAAAAAGTTGATTGCTGGAGACAATGTTCCAGCTTGGACTGCAACCCCTCTTCTATTGTTTGAGGTTACTTCCGAGACAGCTGGAAAAGAGCATTCTTCCTTCAGAACAGTGTCATCTTTTCCAGATCCCCCTCTGTTTTCTTTGGAGATGAAATTAAGTGGCACTGTTGAGCAAGAGCCCCCAAATAAGAGGCCCAGGAAAGCAAGGGAAAAGGGGAACAGTATTGCCAAAAGCAGTTTTTTTTCCTAAGGATCTAATTTTGTCTGAAATATTTTTCAGAGAAGTACTATGCCCCGAAGCACTCAACTCGGTTTACCACTTGCTAGACAAGAAAATGACCAAGAACATTACATAACTGCCTGTGATTACAAAAGGCAGTGGCCAAGAATGTTACACAAATGTCCTTTAAGGAGCCAGTGGCTCATCTTGGTAAGATGGCACATAATGACAAAAATCACAGAACTATACTCCAATGTTTAAAATGAACACTGGGGGCTGAGGTTGAAAGACTGATTGCTAATTAAGGATTGCACCTTAAAACTCTTATGTGCGAATCATTGGATAAATATGGTGAATCTTTTTTAGTGTCTTTTAAAAAATGTATTTAACACCAGCAATCTGTATTACCACAAAATAATACACATTAAAAATATAGGAGGGAAAGAAAACAAGAAAAGAAAAATGATTATTCCAACAACACATACATATCTAATACATAACCTCACTAAAGTTGGTAAAAGCCATAACCACAGCTTAATTACATCATTAGAGTCCATCTTTCTTGCAATATCTATGAATTTTTCAGCCTTCAGAAAGTTTTCATCTGGCATACCGGTATTTTTAGAAGCCACATTAATTTGTCCATTTGAGTCAACTCAGCAAGTAGAACAATCCATTCTTAGTCTTTCTTCACATTTCAGCAAAGCATAGTCTTGGTGGTGTTGTCATTCACAATCCAAATCTTTAACAATAATGCTCAACAGAAACATCTCTAGTAATATTACAATGTCTAATTTTAATTTTTGGAATAAACAAATAAATCTTAGGCCAGTAAATTTTCACCTTATTGAAAGTTCATCAGATTTGAAAAAGAAGTTCTCCTTAATTTGTCACTCCCTGTACTCTTATACGAGGTCATCATTGGTCCCTAGTTTATATACTTTTAAACTAGGACCCTCCCCTGCCTCTTGACATCAGCACTCGCCTTGCACATGTTGGGTTGGGATGAAGAGTTCCTACTGATAAGAATTTGACAGAAGGAGGCTGCAGGATGTGGACATAGACCATGGGGTGAAATTACCAGATTGCGTCACACTCAAAAGTGGCACAGCGCTGTGAAACTAGCCAATGTATGGTGACTGCTCATGGTCCCTCTTTTTTGGAGGCACCACTGGAGCTCCAGTTCTCAGCATTATTTCTACCTTTTCTGAGTTTTTCAGAATAAAATGTTTTTTTTTTCTTGAGAGCAAGAAACAGCCAATTATTTTGCTGGCCATGTCTTTGAAACTGCATCTTTTAAGAAACTGGGGTGACAGCTCACCTGTTGGAGAGTGGCATAGGCTGCCTCAGAGTGTGATAGAGGCTTTTCTGCAGAGGCTGTCCATTAGGAGTGCTTTGATTGTGCCTTCTTGTATGGCAGGGGGTTGGACTGGATGGCCCTTGGGAATCTCTGGCAATGCTGGTTGCATCACACATCTAAGGATCCAAGCTGAGCCAAAAAATTGTGTCGCAGCAGTTGACAGTACATGCCAGATCTAGAGCATATATATATGGAGTTACACTTAAAAATGTTTCTGTTACAACTTGCATAGAAATTCAGCTTACGAACAAACCTACAGAACCGATCTTGTTCATAACTTGGGAACTACCTGTTCATCCTGTTGTTCATCCAAGTTATGCCTTTAAAAAAAACAGTGATAGTCCCTGGGCATTGGACAACAACAACAACAACAAAAACCTTTTCACTCCACAGGCTTCTAATAAACTGTTAGCACTATCCTGGCACTACATGTTTTCCACTTATTTAATAAAAAGCCATTAAATCTCCTTCTTACTGATCTTCTGTTGGACCATTGTAGCATAAGTGAATGGTGCAGTGATGATAAAGCTTTATTCTACTGGCCTAGGTTTAGATGCAATTTTTTTCCAGTTAATCATGGATATTAGGAAAAAGGAGGCCTAAAATTTCTCGCTTATTTTCTTGTCGATACTGGAGCTCTGGAGGGTCTGTGCCTCTCGTTGTGGCTTATGGTCAGACCTGAATTCTGCTGCTGACTGATATCTTCTCTCCAGGTTATCTCTCAGGAGAAGACAAAGTGCTTTGTTGTTGTGTATTTTCAAATTATTTCCAGCTTATTGCAACCCTAAGGTTAATCTATCATGACATTTTGTGGTCAAGATATGATCAGCGGAGGGTTGTTATTGCCTTCCTCTTCGGAGTGAAAGTGTAACTTGCAGCTTTCTATAGCTGAGGAGAGATTTGGATCTTAGTCTCCAAAAGTCCAAGTCCAACACTGTATTGTGCTGGCTTAATACATGAGACTTGACTCATGGGAAGTGCACAAAAACATAGCTACTGGAATTGATTCCAGTGTGTTTCATTCTGACTTTCAAAATTGTTTGCTACATATAGTAATGGTGATGTTGCAAATAACATTACTGATTCATGAAGCTACTTCCATCATATTAAAAGTCATATGAAGCAGTATGAGGACTTCCCAAAACTGGAGAGCTAAGGCATTTGCTCTGTGGAGATGACTGTGCCAGGGCCTTGTGGCTTGGAAAAAATTGATTTAGGGGACTCCAACTATAAAGTCACTCACTGTATGCATCATTTATAGTTCCTCAAAATGACTTTCCCCAGGTCTGGAGGCCACAACTGGGCAGTTGTTCAAAGTGCCAGATTATGATTTTGAACTGGAAGCTCCACCCTGTCTTGCTTGTGGCAGTCTAGAAGACTAAGCAGCTGGCGCACCTGGGAGTTATTTCAACTCTTCCAAACCAGGAGCAGGTTTATGAATTTTTGGCTGGTATATGGAGATCTGCTCACAGTCATCTGGTTTTGCAAACATTTATTGTTAGGGACACTAGATGCCTTTGTATAAGCTCAGATCATCTGCATTACATTTTCTGTGATTAAACAGACCTACAAAGGAGTATGGATGTATTTGTTTATTCTTTCTTTGTTTATTTTTCTTCAGCAAACCCTGTAGCCAATGGGGAATTTCTGAGTTTCTCTAAATGTATGTAGCAACTATAAACATGATGGATGGTATTGTATGAACCATTATTCATTACAGGATGCAGCAATATTATCTATTTTAACAGGAGGGGGAAGAGACTGTAATCATATCTGAAGAAAATGTTGGGACTAAGCCAGTGTTCTTGCTCTTAATATATGTTGCTTCTTTGAAAATTTGAATTTACATTTTACAGTTATAAGGCGATAATGCTGAGCAACACACACACACACACACTACAGGTATACCTCATTTTAAAAAGTATGTGTGTTCCCAAGCACTATTTCCTTAACAGAAAACAACGCCCTGAGGTAAGCTAGATGTACATAAGGAAACCTAACACAAGACACAACTGCCATCAGAAACCTATAAATGGGGCAGACAAGATAAAGTTGATAACCTATTCTAGGCTAATCAAGTCTTCTACTTTCCAGCACCTGGACAGTTTTGGAATTGGGAGGTCAGGGGAACCACTGGAACTTCAATTCAGAGTTTATAACTCTGCTTCAAGCTAGCTATTCTTGCATATTATCAGGACTTTTGTGTAAAGTGAGAATCATGGTGAGTGGGTTCCATGTCAGTGTGGTAATTAATCCCCTATAGGGTTTGGTCCAAATTGTTAATGAACTTCTCGAGGCACTAAACTTGTTTTTGGAAACTGGATTTTGCATCATGCACAACATCCATCAGTTTTGGACTTAAATCCGGTAAGCATTCACCTTCATACTGGCATTGGTCTGAACTCCATGCAACCTTCACTGATAAGTATACTATGCAGTCCATTCCTAAATAAACTCATAGAATTCTCAGGTGTTATTATTTCTCCTTGTGTACTGTAAGTATTATTTGCAATGAAGGTGACCAATAGGATCAAATGTTCCTAATGGTGCTTGTCAATGAGTTTTAAAAAGTGCTGCACTGAAGCACATTTCTCTGCACTCTGTTTTGCCACATCATACCATGCATGGCATCACTGTTGATCACCAGAGGACAGCATTTCTAAGTAATCTCCATGTTCGCCATGAAGCCATAGCCAAACCTAGGAGCAATGCTTACCAAACCTGGGGCCTTAGGCTTCACCTCCCAGAAGGCCCCATTGAGCCTTACTATTGGTCAAGGATTCTGATTGTTGCAGTTCAACATCTGGAGATCCAGATTTGGGAACCATTAACAAAGAGTGGACATAGAGATGTTTATCCTGCTAATGTGAACTTAGTATATCATGTATTGGCTAGTTCTTGCACCACTTTTGAAGTTTTTGGATGAATTACATTTAATGCCTTAGGACAGTGGTTCTCGACCTGGGATCCCCAGATGTTTTTAGCCTTCAACTCCCAGAAATCCTAACAGCTGGTAAACTGGCTGGGATTTCTGGGAGATGTAGGCTAAAAACATCTGGGGTCCCCAGGTTGAGAACCACTGCCTTAGGAGAAAAATAGCTCAAGCCTGACTCCAAGGGTCTTCCCTCTTTTGTCATTTTGTTCCTATAATCTGTTACTGGTAGTCTAGCAGCTCCTTTGACTTCCCAGTGTAACTCATCTGTTCATGTAAAGATTAGTACATGAATTCAGACATCTGTCTAGCCCTGGAGACAGCCCTGTCTGTTGATAGGATGAGGATTAGTGCTGCAGTAGTTTCTTTCCACTTGGTGTGTGATTATATAGCTGTGCATCAGATAGGCAGGGCTCCTTGAGCTGGACTGGAATTAGTCTTGAATTAAGCACTAGAAGGAGAGGCTGGGGGGAGATAGCATTGCATAGATTGTGTGATCCTTTCTACTAAGCTGTGGGTGTCTTTTTAAGCTCGTCAAGGCTGCTGTTCAGCTTCATGACATTTACAGCTATTTAAGTTTCATTAGTTTTTCATCTGATGAATGTCACATTTAGCAAATGCTATTCATGATTCAGGAAGCTCAAGAACTGAGAGGCAGATTCTCAAGCTTTTTTGCCCAAATGTAATGTACCCTAGATAGTCCAAACATTATTATTTGCATATGGATGTAGCGTGGATGTAGCGTACCTGGATTTCAGTAAGGCCTTCGACAAGGTCCCCCATGACCTTTTGGCAAGGAAACTAGTCCAATGTGGGCTAGGCAAAACTACGGTGAGGTGGATCTGTAATTGGTTAAATAGATGAACCCAGAGGGTGCTCACTAATGCTTCCTCTTCATCTTGGAAAAAAGTGACGAGCGGAGTGCCTCAGGGTTCCGTCCTGGGCCCGGTCCTGTTCAACATCTTTATTAATGACTTAGATGAAGGGCTAGAAGGCAGGATCATCAAGTTTGCAGATGACACCAAATTGGGAGGGATAGCCAACACTCCAGAGGACAGGAGCAGGGTTCAAAACGATCTTGACAGATTAGAGAGATGAGCCAAAACTAACAAAATGAAGTTTAACAGTGACAAATGCAAGATACTCCACTTTGGCAGGAAAAACGAAATGCAAAGATATAGAATGGGGGATGCCTGGCTCGAGAGCAGTACATGTGAAAAAGATCTTGGAGTCCTCATGGACAACAAGTTAAACATGAGCCAACAATGTGATGTGGCAGCAAAAAAAGCCAATGGGATTTTGGCCTGCATCAATAGGAGCATAGTGTCTAGATCTAAGGAAGTAATGCTACCCCTCTATTCTGCTCTGGTTAGACCACACCTGGAATATTGTGCCAATTCTGGGCACCACAATTCAAGAGAGATATTGACAAGCTGGAATGTGTCCAGAGGAGGGCGACTAAAATGATCAAGGGTCTGGAGAACAAGCCCTATGAGGAGCGGCTTAAGGAGCTGGGCATGTTTAGCCTGAAGAAGAGAAGGCTGAGAGGAGATATGATAGCCATGTATAAATATGTGAGAGGAAGCCACAGAGAGGAGGGAGCAAGCTCTGCTTCCTTGGAGACTAGGACGCGGAACAATGGCTTCAAACTACAAGAAAGGTGATTCCATCTGAACATTAGGAAGAACTTCCTGACTGTGAGAGCCGTTCAGCAGTGGAACTCTCTGCCCCAGAGTGTGGTGGAGGCTCCTTCTTTGGAAGCTTTTAAACAGGGGCTGGATAGCCATCTGTCAGGGGTGATTTGAATGCAGTATTCCTGCTTCTTGGCAAGGGGTTGGACTGGATAGCCCATGTGGTCTCTTCCAACTCTTTGATTCTATGATTCTATGATATTGTCAATTTGTAATGACAAAGGGTTCTTTATTAGTCACCTTCCTTGGAACATTTCTGCAACTATTAAAACAGATGAAGAAATGACACTGAGCCCTTGATTTGCATGGAGCCATGCATGTTGCCCCCGAGCTCAGCTGCATCCACTGGTCTATGATGCTGAATAAAGAACTTCACCTGGTTTTAAAAGGGGGGTGCAGATTGTTTCCAACAACCTCTATACATCGCTATGTTCCTGATAACTAGTGCACCACTATTTCAGATTTTCCAATTGCCTCTTTGCTTTTAGACTTGTATCCAATACTTTGGTGTAATTCTTCAGGTGAATAATACAAATAGAAACGTGTGACATCAGTGAAAACATACTTCATGAGATGAGTGTACCACTGCTGGTTTGCATTTAGAGACATTATTGTAATTTAAAAACCTTACCGCCCAAACTGCAACCTTGTCAAGGAAGATAATTTTATTCATGTTCACTGAGAGCTGGCTTATTAAAGAAGGGGCGTTGAACTCCTGCTCTTCCCATTCACCTTTTCCTGTTCTGTATACAACAGCACGTTTTTGAATGCCAGGAAATTAGAGAAGAGTTGTGGGTGAATAATATTGCCCTTATGGCCTGCTTGTAGGTTTCTTGTGTGTATCCCAGTTGTTTTTTTATGGGAGACAGAATTTTCCCTGACACCCCCCCCCCCCCCCCCCCCGGTTTTCTTATGTTTTCCAGCAAAAAGCAATTGTCTTGTAAGCTGGGATGAAGAAATAAACTTAACACTATATGAGCGAAAATACTAGGCTATTAAAATTATTGCAAAAGGGAATGTATTTCTTCACCAGACATTCTTCAATGTGTACTGTAATAGAATTTACTGAAATATAATATATCCCATTGGCTTTTTTTGCCGCCGCATCACATTGTTGGCTCATGTTTAACTTGTTGTCCACGAGGACCCCAAGATCTTTTTCACACATACTGCTCTTGAGCCACGTGTCCCCCATTCTGTATCTTTGCATTTCTTTTTTTCTGCCTAAGTGGAGTATCTTGCATTTGCCACTGTTGAACTTCATTTTGTTAGTTTTGGGCCACTTCTCTATTCTGTTAAGATCGTTTTGAATTCTGCTCCTGTCCTCTGGAATATTGGCTATCCCTCCCAATTTGGTGTTGTCTGCAGACTTGATGATCATGCCTTCTAAGCCTTCATATAAGTTATTTATAAAAACGTTGAACAGGACCGGGCTCAGAACGGATTGCTGTTATCAAAAATAATGCCTGGAAGTGATTGAAGTTTTAGGTATTTTGCATTTTTCAAAATTTTGCTTATTAAGAAATGTGTTGCAAAAGAGCAAGCAAGCAAGCAAAGTTTATTGAATAGTCTATTGACCGCATCAACATTAAAAACAAAAACAGAAACGTGCACAAACAGACAACAGTCACCATCCCAAGACCCCACAACAGCGAACCAACATACATTCAAACCTGATTAGGTTAAAAGATAACTAAAAATATCATCATTAAAATGTCAAGATAAAATTTGTTGCAAAAGAGTTAATGGTAGAAATCTTTTTTTAAATAAATTAAAAGTCCACATTATCTTGGGTTTTCTGAATTTCTTCTTTTTATCTGTGTCCTTAGGGCATTCTGTGGTTTTTCCTGTAATGCTTATTCTGTAATCATGAAAATTTGGAAATTCATCTTCATAGATTTATATATGTAATGCAATAAAAATGTATTTATAACCTGCCCTATCTTCCCTCGGGGACTCAGGGCGATTTATATTTCTTATTAATATTTCTTATTAAAACCAGAGGGCTTTGTGAATTCTTTGGGAATTGCACATTGAATGAAAGGAGCAAAACACAAAGAAATCCCAAAGCTTGAAATCCTCTTTTCCACAGAAAGTCAAAATACAGCACCATGACCACGAAAAGTCTACAATGTAGAGTTATTTTTTTTTCAGCCTGCGCATGTTTGCCAGTGTCTTTTATCATTATTGGTCCTTATGGCACAGTGTTCTCTCCCTACCTCAGGTAGTCCCTGAGTTACAAACATCTGACTTACAAATGACTCATAGTTAAGAACAGGGGTGAAACAACAGGAAGTGGGAGAAACCTGCCTTTCGAAAGGGAAATTCACTCCTGAAAGAGTGATCATAGGGAAAAGGTGTCACAACTGAAGGTTTATCACCAATTCCTTCTTCTACAACAGGCCAAATTTTTCAAAATTCAATGATCACAGGGACAGAAAGTGAGGTGAAATCTTCTGAACAGGAGCAAAGACAACAAAACAAATACCACAGGGCTGTTAACCCTTTCATCATGCTATCTATGTGTTTGTGTGTGTGTGAGGAGTTCGGGTTAAAAATGTACCTGTTCCGACTTACATACAAATTCAACTTAAGAACAAACTTACAGAACCTATCTTGTTCGCAACTTGTGGCCTGCATATATATGGTATATGAATATTGCCCTACATTGTTGAAGTCATTGGAAGGGGGGGACACACTTAGATGAGGCACATGGCTTCCCTCGTTCCTCATAGATGTCTGCTTTGTGTTGCTTTTTCCTGGCCCTGGCTTTCCTGCCTCCCTTGAAATTACTCCTCTTCATGGCAGAACTGAATAAACAAAAGCACCCCTGGAACTGGGCTTCATAGCACTCCACCATAGCTAATGGCTCTTCATTGTAGCAAGCAGCATGTGGGTGTGAGTGGGAAAATTAAAACCTTTCTGCAATGCTTTTTTGCTTTTTGTTCAGCCACCTACGTTTTAATCCAAAAAGAAACAGCTCTGGGTAGAAATCGTAATGCTAATGAGTTGCCCTGGGCTGGATGGGACATGGAACAACTTCTATAATTAGCCAGATGACAAATGAATAATTACACGAGGTTTCAGAGCAGATGAACCATTGTGCTGTGGTTGTGAAGAGATGTAATCCAGCATAAATTGAAGAATGAACTGGGAACTTTTCTGTGTTCCTGAAGTTGCCCAAACAACTATTGATCATTTTCGTGACAGGTATACAAGGATGCCTTAGTTTGCAAAACTACTGACACCCCTTCCTTTTTACAAATACTTTTTATGACTGTCCATTCCAATCACTCTTTTTTCCTTATTTGCTTCTAGCAGGAAAGCTTTTAGTAAGATTGACATTGGAAGCATGTTGAAGGAGTGTCAGATTGCAGCAGCATGTCTGAAGTAAATAATGCAATGAAGGTTGAGACAGAGAAATCAGTTTTATTGTAGCCAATCCTGTTGTAGCTGTGTATGCCTACATACAACCGGTAAGGAAAAACAAGAGATCCCTCCAAAATCTCTTACTAAACAGACACAAAATGCAAAAGGGGCAGAAGAGAAAAGCCTGTCTTTCCAACTCCTCTGTTCTTGGTTGTTAATAAAGACCATAAATCTGTAAGTTTTGCCAAAATGCAATTATAAGAAAAGTAGTAAGAAAAAATATTTGTCTCTGTTACATGTTACAAGAAAATTTCAGATGATCTCTAGAAAGTTGAAAGTGTTTTTGTTTACTTATATGAATCTTACTTGATTTAGTTGTTACATTTCATGTGTGCTTATTGTTAATTTTGAATAAAAAGTTTGCAGAAAATTTTGAATTGCTCTTCTTTTTGTGGGGTAGAAAACTATCCCTATTCTTTCCATGTTATTTCTGCCTTTTCTATCAAAGTTTATGGTAAAGAAGTAATTCTCAGGAACTGACTTATGCCTGTATTTTGAAACATGCTGCAAGGTAACAGTTGGATGAAGAAGTAGATTCTGGCTGAAGTTACATTTAACAAACCCAACAACCTGCACACAGTATGTATTGTATAGTTCTTGTGAAACTGTGTTGTAGAAGGCTTTCATGGCTGGAATCACTGGATTTCTATGAGTTTTCCGGGTTGTATAGCTATGTTCCAAAAGCATTCTCTTCTGATGTGGGTGAAACGCCAGGAGAAAATGCTTCTGGAACATGGCCATACAAGCCCTGAAAACTCACAGCAACCTCTTGTGAAACAGTATGTGAACATTTTATGTGGTTACATACATGGATGAAGGCTGTTGCTACCTAATCCATCTATTGATTCTCAAAGTTGAAAATGTGTGCAGTGAGGCATCCGTCAACATTTATGGCTTTGGACTTTTTCCAGATTTGATTTGAAGTTGATCATACAGTGTTGTTGGAGGACCTTGAGATTTCTAGGGAGTGTTCTCCCAGGTAAAAAACATGTGGGTTTTAAATTTTATATTATTTCCACATTCATGGAGGCCCTATCCTTAGCAGCTGAGACATTTTGCCATTTTAAGGCAGTAGCCTTCTCCTGACAATTAAAAATATTCCGAGCAATTCAAAGAAGAGGCAATTTAAAATGAACATCACTGACTTTGACGTTAGCAGCTTTGCTTAGGCATTAGCATATTAAAGGACATTAAGCCTTTGGATACTAGAAGCTGTGTCATATCATCACATGATATGTTCAGAGGAGCCTTAGTGAAATCTTTTTAGCTTCTACTAGGAATGCAAGCTTCATTTTCTCTTAATCATTTGCTTGTCCTTGTGGTGGTGGTCTGTTGTCTGCAGAGCTTTCTTCTAGTTGTTGATGTTGTTAACTGCCATCAATTTACTTTGACTTATGGCAATCCCATGAATAAGAGATCTCTAAGTTATTCTGTCATGACAGGCCCTACTCAGATCTTGTAGATTCAGGGCCATGGTTTTCCTGATTGAGTCTATCCATTTGCAGTGGAGTAATCCTCTCTTACTGCTGTCTCCTCACTTATCAGGCATTATTGTCTTTTCTAGAGGGTCATGTCATCTTCTGGTTAAAGTGCAATAACCTCAGCTGAGTTATTCTTGGCAGAGCATGGTATCCATAGAAACACTCTCCAGCATTTCAAATTAGATTATTCTCTTTCTATCAGCTTTCTTCCTTGTCCAGATTTTACAACTATACATAGAAATAGGAAATGCAATTGCATGACTTTGGTATGTATTGATTTATCTTTATTCTTGATGTTATGGTATTCCCCCCTCCCAACAGGGCTCCGGCCTTCCCCCTCCCTCACCTCCCTTTTTCAAGCAACTGTCCACTGATTGATATTTTGGTTGATCCATCTGCCACATTAATAACAATCTATCTCACCTAATGGAAACAAACTTGTAGTGTATTCATTCTGGTTCAGGCATAAAACAGTGGCTAAATAGTCTGAGTGAGTTGTAGTGAACCTTAAGCTCACATACATTATGACCCCTGTGCCTACAATCCCAGTTCCCAAAGTTTCACCTTCCCACATCTGACAAAATATGTCCTATGCATTTTCTAGTTCTTCCATGCAATTCTATTGTATGCTTCAGTTGGAAGTTACCACAGAGCTTTGTTATAGGACCTAGCAAATTATTAGAGCAGATACTTCTCTAGGAATTTTCTAGATCCTCCAGGGCAAATCCGTGATAACTCCTGGTAGATGTTATTCATTTCAAAAGGGTTTACCATTACCCACACTTTCCTGTTTCCATGATAAGTTCAGGAACACATCCTCCATGGATACAGGGGTTATACTGTAATTCCCCATGCAATCTCTTCTGTCTCCTCCATCTCCTTCTCCATGTGTAAGGGAAGAAGATTGCAAGCTTCACTTTCAGTATTGATGAAGTCTGAACTTGGAAAGCTCTAATTTATTCTTATAGAAAGCACGTGAACTGAAACAATTATGTGATCTTGTTTATTTGAACTAATTATTTCAAGTAAATACATTGTATTATGTTATTGAAATATTATGGTGATGGTGATGTGTCTTCAAGTCATTTCTGATTTATGGCAAGGTTTTCTTGGCAAGATTTGTTCAGAGGGGGTTTGAACTTCCTCTAGGCTAAAAGGATATGGTGTGCCCAAGGGCACCTAATGAGTTTCCATGGCTGAGTGGGGATTCAAAATCTGGTCTCCAGAGTTGTAGTCTAATATCAAACCACTACACCACACTGACTCAGAAAATATTTATATCCAGCCTTATATTCGAGGATCTTTGAGTAGCATACTATAAAACCAACAGTTTAAAACAAAAGTATATTAAACCATTTAATACTAAAAAATAGTACAGACTGAAAGCCTTTCAAGTAATAAAATCTCTCAAATGTGCAAATTTGGATGATAGCAATTATGTCCAGAACCTTTAATAAGTAGCCCTGTTTTTCCTAGCACTGGAATGGCAACAGTTTTGGTGCCCATTGGATGCTTAAGTGAAGGGGTTTCCCTATATTGGGTGCTGCATCAAATAAGGTCCTCAGAACAAACCAGTGCCCTGCATTCAGATTTATTTATTTATTTATTGTCTTCATTTCTACCCCACCTTTCTCAACCCCAAAGGGGACTCAAGGCAGCTTGCAAATTGTAATGGGGATGATCACTTTATGTAAGATTGGATTGGGTTGTCTCCTTCCCTTGCACGCATATGAGGAAGGGAGTAGGAAGTTCATGGAGCCAAGGTTCACTGCAGCTCATTATATTTCCATGACATGTTTGAGTGTGTCAACCCACACCCTTATAGCCTTATAGGTCCCAGATCTTAGTGTTGCTGTAGACATTTTATTTGAAATATATTCCAGTATTCTCAGGGTCTGAATATGGCAGATGCTGTCATTTGGCTCTCTAGTAAATATTCACCAAGACCTTAATATTTCCTGTCCTGCTATTTCCTAATGTTATCACATAATGGAAGAAAGTGAATATGAAAAATTTCGTATCTATAATTGTGGCCCTTTAACTTTAGAGCATGGTAAAGTGGAGGTGTTTACAGAGTGGGGTGGACATGCATCCAATAGCCATGGAACCAATATGTCTATCAATTCAACATGAACTAGTCAGCTATACTGCAAATACTTATAGCTGTAGGACTGTGAGGTTCTGCGAGTATGCAATTATTGGAAGGCATTCTTTTATATTGCAGTTATACTTTATTTCCATAGTTCTTAAGAGATAGTGTAGAGAGAAAAGTCAGCAGTGCTCTTTTTTCCTTTTTCAATGCTGAAATAAGTTTAAAATGACATAAAAGTATTTGACGTCTAGTTGCTTCATCTAACCTTTTTGTTTTAGTGAAACTCCACCCCAACATCTTTATTGCATTATGCCTGTGATATAGATGTAGCATTTAAAACAGCCATTAGTATTGGACAGAAAGGCTGAGAATTGTAGAAGTTTGTCGAAGTCTGTCAGGGCCAGAATGGGAAATATTTCTGTTTTTCTTTAGAAAAAGTGTCAGACGACCCTTTCTGACTGTGGGTGAAGGGAGTACACATTTCCTATGGGAAAGTTAAGTCTTGTTCCATTTTTAACCCTTGCTAATTAAAGCCAGGGTGAAATGTGACCTAGGGTTACATAGCTCTAATGCTTTTTCTCTGAGTTGGTTTAGGGATGGGGAAACATTAGAGAAGGAGTGTGTGTGTTGGGTAGGCGAAAATAAGAGTAAACCAATGGAGGGGATGAGGAGGATGGAATAGTAGTTTGATATTTTTGGCTTTGCTTCTTAGAGGAAGTGTTGTTTTTAACAGCAGCTGGAAATTGGGTAATTGGGATGGAGGAAACAGAGATTGCCAACAGAAAAGACCACAGTCTTTGTAGAGGCAGACAGATTCTGAAAACAGTATGTCATGGGGACCACATATGGAATGGAGAGAGCCTTTTCGTTAACAGTTTTGCAGAGAACATGGCCAAAGTCCATGACTATAAATATATTCATATTCCCCCCAGGAAATGTATACTGACAAGAAAGGAAAGATGTCAGGCTATTAAGGCAAGAGGAGTTTGGATCGAAAGGTCAGCAGAGGAAGGACTGAGAAAAAAATGAGAGGTGGTTAAATCCAAGAAGATACACCAACAAAGGAACAAAAATCTGGCCTAATGATAATTGGGGAGAAAAAGGAAATAGAACACTCTCCAATCTGTCAAGAACCTATACAGGAATCCCTGCCAAAGCAGCTGCTCACCATTCACAATGTCAGTCCAGGGTCATGCACATTTATCAATTCAGCAGAGGCAAAGCAGAGGAATAGTCAGGGTACAGTCCAGCGTTCAAGCCAAGCAGTATCACCCAATCCTAACCATTTTCCAAAGCATAGTCAAATCCAGCAAGAGTCAAGGTTCAAGGCAAGCATATTCAATCCAACAAGAGCTCAGGTTCAAGGCCAGAGTCAGGGTTCAAGGCAAGAGTTCACTATCAGGAATTCTGGCTATGCACTTCAACCAAAGTTACACCCAGCACAGAACCAGTCCAGCCTTCAGCTCTTTATGGCACTTTCCCTAGTGCCCTCGCCTCTTGGCTCTTTGCTGAGTCAACCGATTACAACTTCTCAGCTGAATGCCCTCAGTTGTCAATTGCAGCCAAGCTGTGATACTCAAGTCCTGCTCTTCCAAGACAAGGATCCTGCTCTGACTCATTCTCCTTACCGTATTTGCTTGAGGCTCCTGAATCACATCTACAGAGCTAGTATTTTCAGGATCAGTTTGCTGTTCCAACTCTGTTGCAGACTCAGATGCTGGGCAGAGAGGCCCTTCACCATCGTTTTCAGCACTGATTCTGACATAATACAAACAATTTATTTTCATTTATTTATTCAAGTTATATTGTATCTTCCTCCCATTATAGGGATCAAGGCAATAAGCAAAGTCTGCCATTTGTGTGTGCGTTTTAAAAGAGAGTCAGGGGTAGAGGATCCACATCGTGAGAGATGAGTAGGATTTACAGAAGAAAGTGTACCATAAGATTCTTCCTTCTGTGTTGAAGGAACTTCAAAAATGCCATTTCTCTTTGGATAGATATTAAATTTTACAAATTAGCCCAGTTATATTGTCTATGACTCACAGTAGATTGTTGGTCATATACAGAGGGAAAGCTTTCTCAAAGCATGCTGAAGCTGAGTTGGTGGGGTCTATTGCTAGGATAATCTGACCTGTCTCTCCCCTGTCTTAGTTCTGATCCACCAAAAAGACTACTGAAAGCTGGCTGTAGGCCCAGGGTAAGATGTATGGTCAGGCTCTTCTCCCTAAATTTAGCAACAGACATTCTTGGCACTTTTAGTCTATTGAAATACCAAAAATAATTTTCAATACATTGTTTTTTCATTACCCGAGCATGCAGAGGTCCTGTTATTCAGGGTTATGCCTTTTCCACTTGCCATCAGGGGTTTCCTCTTGCTGAATGGATGGTAGTATTAATCACGATTACCTTTAGGAGACAGAGATCCTATAGATTTACTAGTCTTGTATATCAATAGTAATGCACATATATTGCATGCGAGAAATATTATGTTCAATCCAAGGAGGACTAGGAAAGCCTTCTGTCCAAATCCTAGGAAGCTTCTTCCCTTCCGTATATGCAGTTCTTAGACAGGCCAACTGTACAATCCAGTGTAAGGTGTTTCTAGATCATCTTGCCTTTAGAAGAAAATGACTATAATGTACTAGAAAGTTACCTGCAGCCTAGGGTTGCATTGGGATTTCCACACACTTTCTAATCTCCTGTGTATTGGCCCTATTCATGTTGTGTAGTTAACTACTTACATAACCTTGAAAACAGCACGATTCAAGTCAAGATAATTTTAAAGAAAGAAGTCAGTGCATGTAAATGACTGGTTTTTCTACTGGAAAGGGCAAAGAGAGCTTAGAGTAGATTGGCATCTCTTTGGAAATGGCTCAGGCAAGTCTTTATTTATAAATAAAGGCTAGTGTATTTTAAATAAGTAGAGCAATACTGAAGGGAGGCTTGGGTTAAGGGTGTGTCAAAAGACTTCTGAATAAGAAGGCACATCTTTTTATAATCATCCAGCTTGAGGGGAAGGCAATCTTCAACACAGCAGTATGCAGCAATAGCACGGTTATGAAGCAACATGACAGTTTGACAAAATGACAGTTTATCCTTTGTGATCTTTTTTTGTCTCTCTTCTCAGGTGCTTAAACAAGATATCTCTGCTAATGAGCCAAATAATTCCCGGGTGTTTCTTGCTAGCATCACTACATTTTCTAATAATACTTTGGAAGGTTGACATGAATTCTTTTTCCTTTGCCTTCTCAGCTGACCCACTGCAGTATTTCTTGCTGGTGCTATTTCAGGTTTAGGTGTTTTACGTGTTTTAATCCAGTGATGTTCCTACCATTTTATGTCTTAATGTACATGAGACAGTGGATCTGAAAAGCAATTCTATATGTCTGTTGGAAATAATTCTAGGATCTCTAGTAATTACTCTAGAATATGCTGAGTAGGTTGGTGGACAGTTGTGGCCCTCCAGATGCTGTTGGGACTGCATGTTCTATTAACCCAAGCCATGTCCCCATTGTTTCCGTTTGCTCATTTTCTCCCCTCAATGCTAGTTGTATCTCCTGCCACTTACACAAGACCCTTCCCTGCCACAAGGAGGATAGGTTTTTTCACCAGGCCATCTTTTGTAGGCACATCTGCACTTGCATGGACACTGGTTGTGTGAAGGGGAGCATAATTCATAACAGAAGTGGAAACTGTACATTCCTCTCTGCATTTCTCACCATTGGCTGTTTTAGCTAGAGCTGCTAGGAAATGAAGTCTAATAACATCTGGAGGTTGCACAATTCCCCACCCTGATGTCTAGTAATAAAAGAGAATGTGTGTCTGACAGTCTATCAGAGTCATAATTCCAAGACCATGAGATCTAGATGTTTGGCATGCATGCTAAGTGGAGCCTAGGGGTATTGTACATGAATTAATTAGAATTAATTTTAAAGTGCCTGTGATTGAAGCCTGCAGTATAATGTGCAGCTATTGATGGTAGACTTCTTTAACTGGTACATAATTTTCACTCTATACAGCTTTTAGGTACAAGGGTGGGGTGTGTGTGTGTTCAAAGAGTGCTTCAGGATTGTAGCTGGAGTTAGATTTTCCAGATGAGGTGGGTGGTAGAGTGAAAAATCACTAAACTGGAGCCAAACGTAACCATTTAAAGTAAAAATCCCTGAAATTGTGGTACTTACACTAGTCATAATTATTCTATTTCAGCTAGTTACTCCATGCATTTTATGTTTATTTTTAAAAGTTCTGCGAACACATTCTTCATTTCTTCCCAACAAATTGGAACAATATATGGCAGCGCCAGCTCCATAATACATAGACTGCCCTTCAGTGGCACATTCCTTCGTGTCAAATAAAAGCCATTATGTGTCTGGATGAGACCCAAGAAATGCCTGTGTGTTTTTAAATACTTTTGCATGCTAATATAGTGATAAACAGGAGATTCTGAATGAGGCTTTCTGACACCTTTTCCTCTTCTGGGAAGTCTGGTAAACAAACATTTGCTGTTTAAGCAAAACATTTATAAGACAGGAATAATTTCTTGACATGTGTGTTCTCCCTTTGGCCTTTGGACTATTAATCTTGGATGAAGGCACTAGTTATTGAATTTGAGTTTCATATATATATATATATATATATATAGAGAGAGAGAGAGAGAGAGAGAGGGAGGGGGGAGCACAAATCACCTGAGATCAAACGTGAACATATTGATATAAAAATGTGTGAAGCTGCAGTTTAATATAGCTGTTTATGAACACAGTTTTCAGCATCTTTAAGTATTAGGGAAGGCATGCATGCCGTTAAACGAACTGTAGAAAACTTGCTTTCACACAATTGTCTTAAAACATCACAGCCCATTAATGGCCTCCTTTTGCATTGTACTGATTAGATTAACATATGCTGAAATGCAAAAGATGTCCCTGCAATGGGAGCTCTTTGCTGGAGAAGCATGGAAAATGAGGACCACCAATCTGTTGTAGTTTATTTAATTTCATTTCAAGTATTCTCAACCCCCTGGAGGGGACTTAGGGCGGACATTTGCTTCTGGCCAATGCCAAAATAACACTCCTTGTGTTTTCTTATTTCATAGAATTTGACTTTTCTAAATGCCCAATAAAACTGTTATTTTTGTCCATGTTCTCATGTCACCTAGATGACTTTTTCCTCTAGTGCAGTTCTTACTCACCATCCATTGCCAAAACCTCCATGGTGGTGATAACTATAATATCAGTAACAATTTGTGAGTATCCTTTTATACAGATATAATATGTAAAGATATGATTTTTGGTATTCAGTGTGAAGTTATAACCCTATTGTTGTTTCCTCCATTCCTGGTTCTGTTAGCCCTGATTCTGTTTGTCCAGGATTCTCATTGCAGATTTGACCCATATAATTCCTTGTCGAGCAAGGCCTGTTTGTGTTTCTCAGAATTAAGAAAACAAGACACTGAAGAGCTTGAGGAATTACTGAAGATCATATAAAAAGAGTCATGTTCTTTTTATAACTCTTTTTGGCAATCCACATTCCAGTCGGATCATCACTTACCCTTCCTGCTGTGCATATCTTACTCCAAGGGAAACTAGCAGAGTTCCAAAGGCCAAGAGAGCCATAGGGGAAAATAATTTCCTCCTCCAAATACAAATTCTGATCACATTTTTGCTTTTTGTGTGATTTGGAAGAGGTATCATTGAGCACAACTGATTTCATTGCCTATTGACTTTGATTTAGCTATGCTGAGGTGCCCAAAAGTCTAATGAAACCATTTACAAAAGCCTAATTGTAATTTTCTTCAAAACAGTAATATTGTTTCAATATTTCCGGTGACTGTGAGGCTGAACTTCCAGGCTTCTTTAGGAGCTACCCAATTAAATTAATTATGAACAGGCTGCTGACTGCTAATTTTATTAGGCGTCTTTCTATATTTTAAAAAAGCCACAAGATTTTATGTTTTCACACATGGCTTTCATTTCTTTGCCACTGTATGCTCTCATGACCAATAGCATAGCTGTGGATTTACAAACATGCAGACAGACATGATACAAGAGACAGATTCACACCAGTGATGACTAATAAAAGAACTAGGGGAAGCAAGCCTTGGGAAATTTGTTGATGCTAAGTATCAGGGTGCCAGAAATTGGGAATGAATGCCATATTATGGACCATCCCTTTATTTCTCAGAGATTTGGAGCACATTTTTCTCTTCACTCTCTTATCTGCTGTGACACAAGGAGTAGTGTCTTAGATTTGGACTGGGAAGACCTTAGACACAAGGCTCTCAGGTGACTCAAAATATACATACACTCTCAATCACATTTCTCTGACAATGGGGTGATCTCTCTGAAGAAGGTGCAAAAAATGACTTCTTTATTACTATGTGGTGGATGGGCAACACTTGTGAGCTTCAGGGTTGCATTTAAGTTGCAAGCTCTCGGGATCCGATAAATAATTCCCTGAACATATGTCTTTTCAGAAATGATTTATTTTGAAAAAGTCCTGAAATGTGGAAACTTTCATAACAGGGAGAAAAACTTTGAAATTATTCATTCTTGTCTGCAAGATACATGAAGATTTACATTACTTCTGGTCAATATCTTTTAAATGCTTGTTTCTTATTGCAAGTCACCTTGTACTTAGTCTACCAGAGTGAAAGAGCAACCATAGGCTATCTAACTAACTCGCTAACCAGTCAAGTAAATTACTATACCTTATAGAAAGGTAATATATAAATTAATTACTGTGAATACCTCAAGGCTTGAATACTCTAAAAGCATCAGATCTCATCTGATCTCGAAAGCAAACAAGGTCAGCTATGGTTAGGATTTGTGGAAACTGCCAATGAGTAGCAGATGCTGTTATTTTTTTTCCCACTTGTGATCTAATGGAGGCATCTCAATCTAGAACAGAGATTCTAAAATTTGGATATCCCAATTTTTTGGACTTCATCTTCCAGAACTCTAACTATTGGCCATGCCGAAATGCAAGTAGGGCACCACTCACCTATCAGTTCAGAAACCTGAATGATTTCCCTCAACAATACAGTGTAAATGCTAAACAGCATGAGAACCCAAGCAAAGCCTTGGAAAAGGGTATTGCACAAATATCTCACACCAGAACAAAGGTCTTTGAGCTCTACCTTCTGGAGATTACTTTCTGGGTCAGATAGGAACCACTGTCTGGTACACTGTTTCTCTGTTCACCATCCTGAGCTGTTTTGGGCCTCAATCAAGAGAGAAAAGCAGGGTATAAAAATAATAATAATACTTAGTAATAATCCCAGGCAGATGATCCAAATGGATGGTGTGCTGAATGACATGGCTAAGAGGTCCTTTAGAAACAGTCTTCCCTTTCTTGATCTTTTCCCAGACCAGATCTCTGAAGATGCCAGCCACAGATGCAGGTGAAATGTCAGGAGAGAATGCTACTGGAAAATGGCCATGCAGTCCAAAAAACTCACAACAACCCAGTGATTCCATCCATGAAAGCCTTTGACATTACATATTCATGTCTTTCCCCTGGGGACCTGACCTCTGAGACAGTGGTTGCTTCAGCAATGGAGAAGTCAGGCTGAACGTTTCTATAGGAGGTGGAGGTGCCATCCCCTTTTGGGTTGCGACCAGGCCTTGATTTTGGCAGGTACTGGCATGCTGAACCTTTTGTTACAATTGGCAAGTTCATACACAGGACAGCCAAGAAGACTCCTGTGCAATGTGTCACACCCTCTTCAGGATGAATCAGATTGAAAGGAATCCATGTAACCATTGCCATCAGACAATGCCACCTGAGCACCTGGCCTGAAAATCGATTATTTGCAACTACTTCATAGCTTGTTCAATCTCCTGACTCCATCATCAAGCAAGTGGATAATGACTCCCACCTGTGAAATCTTTATCAACTCCAACTTGTAAAATAGCATAGTCTACATTAATTCTTGAAGGGGTCTGAAGCACACTTCATTGCTTGAGGTGTTTCTACTGTCTGCTACCTTTTTGATCTAGGGCAGGCATGGGCAAACCTGGGTCCTCCAGGTGTTTTGGACTTCAACTCCCACAATTCCTAACAGCCAATAGGTCACTATAAGGCAGGCATGTCCAAAGTTCAGCCCCTGTTCAAATTTCCATTGGCCCTCTCACCAGGCCTCCCTCCCTCCCTTTCTTCATTCCTTCCTCCGTCCCTTCCTTGACTTTTTCCCTCCCTCCCTTTCTTCATTCCTTCCTCCGTCCGTCCCTTCCTTGACTTTTTTCCTCCCTCCCTTCCTTGACTTCCTTCATCTCTTCATTTGTTCATTCATTCGTTTCTTCCTTCTTGAGGGTCATGGCCCCAGAAAAGGTGCCCTCTTTGGGAGGAGAGAAAGAGAGATGGTGGCATCTTGTGTCCCTTCATCCCAATTAAGCATCACCTTCTCCTTGGGTAGCTCTCTCCTCGGGCTTCCTGTCCCAGTGGCCCCTTGTCTCTTTCTCATCCTCTGATACGTTTTCTTTATTTCTTTGCAAAGGAAGGTTCGGGAGTTACCCTGCCTGCTCCAGGCTCTTACTGCTCCTGCCACTACTGCTGCTGCTGCATGGCTGGGAAGGCCCTGGAAACCGAGCACCAGCCTGGCTTCCCTCCCTCCCTCCCTCCCTCCCTCCCTTTTCTGGCTCACCTTTGTCCCACGAACCCTTTTGCTGTGGTTCTTCCCTTGGGAAGAAAAGGGGAGAGTGAGAAAGCAACTGTAAGCCTCCCTGCTACAATCAAAGCCCTCCTGACAGATGGCCATGCCTCCCCTGCTGAAAAACCTCCAGAGAAGGAGACTCCACCAGGCTCTGTGCCCTTACAAACAGTCATACAACCAAGAATATCAAAGCAGAAATCCCACAATATATTCCTTGAACTGGGTTATCTGGGTACACACTGCCATATATCCCAGTTCAAAGCAGATAATGTTGAATTTTATTCATCTGTGTGGAAGGGGCCGCTGAGACCGCTTCCACACAGCACTTTAACCTGCACTGAAGAGGGTTATTTTGTTTTATGTTGTATTACTTCAATGTATTAGTATTTGTTTGGGCATTTAATGTTTACCTTTTTTGTGTGTAAACCACCCTGAGTCCCATCGGGGAGAGGGGGTGGTCAATAAATAAAGTTTTAGTATTATTTTATTATTAGTTTGTCTTGGTCTTTCATGTTTTTTGCACTATAAATAAGACATACGCAGTGTGCATAGGAATGTGTTCATGTTTTTTTCAAACTATCGTCTAGCCCCCCAACAGGCTGAGGGACTGAACTGGCCCATGGCTTAAAAAGTCTGGGCACCCCTGCTATAAGGCAAGAGTGTGCTTGCTGTAAGTCCCCGGTGAGCCACGTCACAGAGTTTATATATTTTATATGCTTTACTACATTTCATAATTTGTGGGTTCAGTTTCTCAATATCTAAGGGAACTCTCAAGTATGGTCATTGTCAAGGATGTTAATGTTGCATTGTGGCTATTTCCCTGTTTTTCTGCAAAGAAAGGCAGAAAGAGCAGATCTGAAAATGCCCTTTTAGAACACACCTAGAATGCTTGTTATACTTTTAAGTCATTAAAAAGCCTTACTAACACATTTAACACAGTGCCGTCTAGCTCCTCATAAATGTGTTAGTAAGGCTCTTTCACGGGCTCCCTGTTAGTGCAGTGGATTAAACCGCTGAACTGCTGAACTTGCTGACCAAAAGGTTGATGATTCGAATATGGGGAGCAAGGTGAGCTCTTGCTGTTAGGCCCAGCTTCTGCCAACCTAGCCGCTTGAAAACATGCAAATGTGAGTAGATCAGTAGATACCATGAAGGTAACGGTGCTCCATGCAGTCATTCTGGCCACATGACCTTGGAGGTGTCTATGGACAATGCCAGCTCTTTGTCTTAGAAATATGGAGATGAGTACTACTTGCAAGAGTTGGACATGACTAGACAATGTCAGGGGAAACTTTTACCTTTATCAAAGGCTCTTTCGTGCCTAGACCAGACACAGAGCCACAGGTTGCATATACATGTCTGTCTGTAAATGTTATTTTTTGGCACTTTACTAAAGGCTACCTTTAAAAGCAAAATATTTTTGTTATTTAAAAACATGTATTTAAAACACTTGCTGCTATGAAAACAAAGTGCAAATGAGTGCTACTTACAATGTACCTCTAGGAGCTTCCTTTTTATCCTTTCTCTTCTTGGTACACATCTTCCCTATGCCCTTTGGTCAAAGAAATCAACTACTTATCAGTAGTGCACATCTGTAGCAGCTTAGAAGACATAAACAGACATCTTGCACAAACAGAATTTTTGCTCTGCCACTTGGGGTTGCAAGCTGGGGAAAGGTACATTCCAATGCTGACCTGATGTTTTCATTTTGCTTCTCCTAAAATGATACAACAGTAACATGACCTTGTGTAAAATGGGCAACAGAATGCAGAAACTGTTGGGGAAGAGATTCTGAATCTCAGGAAACTAGAGCATCATGAATCAATCTAGAACCAAAACAAAAGTAAGTGGCTGATTGTTTTCTTTCCTTAATCACTTTAGGAAGAGTAAGAGGACAACTCTCCAGCTGAACGGAAATACCTTTTAATGCTGTTTTCTAACTCAGTAGTCGTTCAGTTCCTAACTAAGTAGTTGAGTTGAGTTACATGTTCCTTTCTAACATTTTAAAAGATGTTCCTACTAACTTAATTTAAACAATTACAGGTGGCAGGTTTAGAAAAACTAGAATGACCATGTTGTCATAAAAGTAATCCAAAAGACTGGATGCAGTTATTCCAAGGATTTTTGTTTTGCAAGAACGCTGTATTCCTGGTAGAAAAGCAAAGGAGCTGCCTTCATTCTTCCTTTATTTCAGATAATGTCTTCACATTACTCAGGTTTTAGGGTGTCGTACAATCTAAAAATTACATTACTTTACAATAAAACAATTCCAAATAATCAATTCATTAATAAAACTCTTAATCAAACCTAAAAAGAACACCAAATGAAAATCCTCCAGGAAAACAGACATGTTTTTATTTCTGCACACAAGTACAAATTAAAGAAAGGACTTCTTTCTGAAGCCTGTGAGTAGGATGCACTTGGTGCTCCGAGGGCAGTGGAGGAACTTGAGATAGTAACTTCCCCAACCAGATCCAAGAGTTATTGTGTTCATTTTACCATCTTTGGCTGAATGAATCTTCGTATCTCTATGCAAGTCCCTTAAGTTCTTTGGGCCTCTAATTCTATTCTCATGGGGTTTACTGGTGGTTTCCATGTCAGGAATGCAGTAAACTCACTCTGGATTTCATTCCAGATTTTATAGGACTTTCCAAAGTATGAACTGTAGACACAAATACCAAAAATAATTTCAGCAATCCAGATACCTCCTCTGAAGTCTGTATTCAGCGTGCCTCTAATATGGAAGGGACCCTGGTGGTCAATATATTTCACAGCACATAGATACCCTTTTCGCTCTTACACACATGCCCTCTCTTTCCCTCTTCATCACAGAAACTTTAACTTCACTACTTCTTTTCAAGCAAGGAGTTTTAGAGCTTCATTTTCCACTTTTAGAATTAAAGCCTGAGCTCATCCTTTCGAAGTGCCATTTCTCCCCTGCCCACGGACATGTGAAAATGTGTTCTGAAAATTCAGAGGTCACCTCTGTTTGCCAGCACTCTGTCTTGAGGTAATGGATATTCATTCTTTGGTGGATTTTTTACCAGGCAAATCATTTCCATAAAAGGCGTTTTCTAACTGCGACTTTCTCATATAATAAAAAAACACAAGCAAAAGAGCTACAATACATTCCTCTTTATCTGATCTGAATCTCCTGGGAAGAGAATATTATACACTGCTTTAGTGGAAAGATAGAAGACTAAGAGTCTCCAAGGTACTGATATCCTTATACCAAAAGCTCCTCAAACAGTTCCTTTTTTTATTTTCCTTTATATTCCAACTTTTTTTCCAGTACAGTACTTAAGGTGGCTTATAACTGTTAAAAGAAACATAAAATGAATAGCTAATCACCTCATGTTGGTAACTGCCAAATAATTTTGGCAAAATCACCTATACTGTTATAGTTGTTGTCTGTATTAATGACTTAAAACAAAACTGAATCCCTTACAAAACTTCATGTGAAGTAATAAAAATTAAGTTTTGGAATGATCGACTTGTGCAATCAAACAACTTTATTCAGGTTGCTGTGAGTTTTCCGGCCTGTATGGCCATGTTCAAGAAGCATTCTCTCCTGATGTTTCACCAACTTTATATGGGTTGTTGTAGGTTTTTTCGGGCTATATGGCCATGTTCTAGAGGCATTCTCTCCTGACGTTTCACCTGCATCTATGGCAAGCATCCTCAGAGGTAGTGAGGTCTGTTGGAACTAGGAAAAAGGGTTTATATATCCGTGGAATGACCAGGGTGGGACAAAGGACTCTTGTCTATTGGAGCTAGGTGTGAATTTTTCAACTGACCACCTTGATTAGCATTTGATGGCCTAGCAGTGCCGGGGAAATCTTTTGTTGAGAGGTGATTAGATGTCCTTGTTTGTTTCCTCTCTGTTGTTTTGCTGTTGTAATTTTTGAGTTTTATAATACTGGTAGCCAGATTTTGTTCATTTTCATGGTTTCCTCCTTTCTGTTGAAATTGTCCAAATGCTTGTGGATTTCAAAGACTTCTCTGTGTAGTCTGACATGGTGATTGTGAGAGTGGTCCAGCATTTCTGTGTTCTCAAATAATATGCTGTGTCCAGGTTGGTTCATCAGGTGCTCTGCTATGGCTGATTTCTCTGGTTGAAGTAGTCTGCAGTGCCTTTCAGGTTCCTTGATTTGTGTTTGGGCAATGCTGCGTTTGGTGGTCCCTATGTAGACTTATCCACAGCTGCATGGTACACGGTAGAGTCCTGCAGAAGTGAGAGGATCCCTCTTGTCCTTTGCTGAACGTAGCATTTGTTGGATTTTCTTGGTGGGTCTGTAGATAGTTTGTATGTTGTGTTTCCTCATCAGCTTCCCTATGCAGTCAGTGGTTCCCTTGATGTATGGGAAGAACACTTTTCCTCGGGGTGGATCTTCGTCTTTATTCTCGTGGCTTGTTCTTGGTCTTGCAGCTCTTCTGATGTCTGAGGTGGAGTATCCATTGGCCTGGAGAGCCCAGTTGAGGTGCTTCAGTTCATCTTGAAGGAGGTGGGGTTCGCAGATTATTTTTGCACGGTCTGCCAAGGCTTTAATGGTGCTTCTTTTTTGACTTGGGTGATGGTTGGAGTTTTTATGTAGATATCTATCTGTGTGTGTGGGTTTTCTGTAAATGGTGTGCCCCAATTGTTGATCTGGTTTGAGGATGACTAGGACATCTAGAAAAGGCAGTCTTCCTTCATTTTCTTTTTCTATGGTGAATTGGATGTTTGGGTGGATGCTATTAAGATGGTCCAGGAACCTGTTTAGTTCTTCTTCTCCATGGCTCCATATGGAGCCATGGAAACCATATACTGGGATTTTTTGTTGCTGTTTCCAGGGCTTGTTTTTCAAAGTGTTCCATGTAGAAATTAGCTATGACTGGGCTGTGAGGGCTCCCCATAGGAACTTTATATAGGTTCCTGCTGGTCTTATAAAATTCCAATCCATGTATTGATAAAATGTTTTTTTCTCTCTCAAGAGTTTAATGTTAGGGGGACACATTGACTCCAACTCTTTCTGAAATAATTAGCATTATTGCATTGTTATCTTGGATTCACATTTGGGAAATGTGACAATTCATTTCCAGTCTCTGTCTTGGTGTTTCCTGCAGCATGCAGCAAGGCAACAACAAATGATCAGTTCCTAGCTCATCTGAATGCCTCAGACCTTCACAGACATTTGTATTTGGAATTAACATTAAAAATAGATTTTCATCACCACATTTTTTCAGAATGAATGCTTATGCTGGGCTTTTAAAATGTACTGGGATTTATTCATCCACATTCTGATTTATCAGACGAGTAGATATTTATAGAAAATACATTTTAAGTGTGGTGGATTTGAGAATACATACTTTGGTTGAGAAACATCCTTGTATGAAATGGTGATGCTTTTGCTGCTTAACTATTTGGAAATATCACCCTTAGCTTGTCTATGACACCTCATTTACTCTGAGAATGGAAAATACAGTAACATGGCTTATCAAGGAGTGCTTTTAAAAGTTTAATTGTTTAATGCTTTGAGAGGGCCATGAGTGGAGGGTGCTAAGAAGAGCATCAGTATGGAGTGCAGTGGCCCCATTAAGATCAGGGTGACTATTAGAGGCCAAGTGTTACATACCATCACCTGAAAATCTCCTAGTATCTCCAAGAAGGTGGTGATAGGGGGCCTCTATACATTTGCCTTATCAGTTTGAGTTCCTTTCTCTATCTGCAATAATGCCAGGGACAAGTGTGTCTGTGAGATTCTAGCCCTAATGGCACTTGTAGCAACTTTGCTGATGCTAACAGGACTGGCTTGGATTAGAATAAGACACATTTGGATTTGTGGGATCTTAAATGGCATTTTATTAATCTAAATGGTCTAGCAAGATACACATTAGAGTGTTGCAACACCAACTTTGTTCCATGGAAGGCAAGGAAGCAAATTCCTACCAATGAGGAGACATTTGTTATTTTGTATCAAGTTGAAGTTGGTTACGTTTGGTGAATCCAAATGAGCATCATTTACTTGTGTGTTTCATCTGAAATGCAGGTATTTTATGTTTGAGTGGAAGAAGTAAATAGAAGGCAATCCCTGTATTGCTTTGGTGTCTTTAGTAGGTTTACTGTGAACATTGCTGTAGAGACCTGTTGTTAAAGTACTCTGATAAAAAAGATAGAATGAAAGAAATACTGCAGTCTGCAGCTAAGGAATTAGTTGGATACTTAAAGCATAATGAGAAACACAATTTCCCCTGTTCTCCTGCTTCTTAGTTCTCATAGTTCCTCTATCAGTTACCAGATCACAACCCTGCAACAGAAGCCACAACTGACAAAATTGCTCTTCTGTGCAACTATTATGGGAAGAGCACTATCAAGAGGTCTTTGCTCTTGATAAAAAGATTCCCAACCTTTGGCCCTTTAGATGCTTTGTACTTCAATTCCCAGACCTCTTGGTCAAAACAATGCGGGGGCCGAAGACTGAGAAGCACTATTTCAAATTGTACACTTCTAAACCTGTGCTCCCTGGTCTGTAGAGTCCGCTTTTCCCAGTCTTTTCTTATCTGTGTACTCCTTTCCTGCAAGTAATGCACAATACTTCTAGTTCATTGCCCTTGTGTGGATTTCCTTTTGGGGAACAGGGAAAATTGTTGCGTTGTGTAAGAGGTGGAAGTTAAGGCTAGTTTTCTGGCTAAGCTATTTGGAGGTTTGTTTCTCTGTGTTCTTTATTATAGGAAGTGAACAACCCCTCTTCTAAAACAGCTCCACTGGTGGCCAATACATTTCCGGTCCCAATTCAAGGTACAAGTTATCACCTCCAAAGCCCTAAATGGTTTAGGTCCTACCTATCTTTGTGATCGCATCTTCCCCCAAGAACCTGCACGAGCTTTAAGATCTGCTGGGGAGGCCCTTCCCTCACTCCCGCCTCCATCACAAGCACAGCTGGTGGGGATGAGGGAGCGGGCCTTCTTGGTGGTGGTCCCCCGGCTCTGGAGCTCTCTCCCCAGGCAGATTAGATTAGCACCATGTCTGTGATGTCTGTTGCTCCATCTTATTGTTTTAATTATTGTAATGCAATGTATTTTAATTGTGTCATTTTTTAACTTCTGTTTTTGCTGGGCTTTGTCCCCATGTAAAGTCCCCATGTCCCCACCCCAAGTCCCTTCAGGGAGATGGGTGTGGGATATAAGAATAAAGTTGTTGTTATTTGTCTTTTGCTTTCCTTGACCATAAGATCTAAGGCAGGGGGCTATTGTTGAGAAGACGTGAGTGCTAAGAGGGGCTGAGTCACTGGCTTCATTGGTGGCAGAGCTAGTAACGAGCTAACCAGTTAAACTCAAAAAATGGTCACTTATGATTCCTTTTCACCCTGGAGGAAACTGACTAGTGGAGTGCCACAGAGTTTTCTTGCATACAGTTCAGCATCTTTGTAGATGACTTTAATGTTGCAATAAGGGGTATACTTATTAAGTGTTCAGATGACCCCAAATTAAGAGGGGGTAGATAATACTCTAGAGTTCAGTATAATCATAACAAATTGGAAAGCTGTGCCAAAATGAACAAAATGAAATATCATGCAAGGTACTATTATTAGGCAAGAAAAGAGAAATGCAAAAAAAAAATGTGATGATTGATTCTTAGCTTGACAACGGTATAGACACTATGATCTTGCTTTTTCTGTAACCATATTATCCTTCAGGTGTCAGTTTTTCACCTGGTGATGTGCCTTTTCCCTTTACTATAATATTTTATATAATATTATAACAAAAAGTATTTATTGATGGATTTTAATACATGCTCTTAACTAATGTTCTGTGTTATGCCATTTGTTGTTGTTCCTTGTCTTGATCCACAGGCAGACGTGGAGACGTGGGTAAGAAATGAATTTGTTCTTGTTATAATTACTCAAACATTATGAGGCTTCTCCTTGACTTTATATCTTATCTGTTCTTCAGACATTCTGATGTATTTTTACTTGGGCATTGTGCTGTTGGTGAATAAGAATTTTTGCAGTAGTCCAGCCATCATAAATGCCATATCATTACCAATGTGTAACCATATGTGGTTTTGCTCTGAAGATCCAGGGCCTTTCCAGACAGGCCCTATATCCAAGGATCTGATCCTAGGTTTTCTGTTAATCCCAGATTATCTGGCAGTGCAGACTCATATAACCCAGTTTAAAGCAGAAAACCTGGGATCAGATCCTGGGATATAGGGCATGTCTGGAAGGGCCCCCAGTGTGCTTGGCATACTTTATTTTGAGGGAAATGTGCCTAGGTCTGCAGTCTTAGAATATTGAATTGTTCATTCTCACCTGGAAGTAAGCCCTCTGAGCCCTTTCCACACAGCTGAATAAAATCCATCTGCTTTGAACTGGGATGTATGGCAGTGAGGACTAGTATATTACAGTTCAAAGCAGATATTGTGGGTTATTCTGCCTGGATATTTTGGGTTATAATGGCTGTGTGGAAGGGCCCTGAGAAGATACACGTAGGATTGTGCTGTTTATATACAGCACAACTCTCCTTATTCACAGATTTAATATGCATGGTTTCACCTATTCTAAATAGCCACCACCCCATGAGTGTTTATGACTCTCCAACACAATTCTATTATATACTTCTGGCCCAAGTCTGGTCCAAATATAGCCCCTTACTGAAATCTTTGCCCTTGGCATCTTATCTTGCATGAAGAAGAGAGCGGAACTGGTTTTAAATTGATTTTAATGTATATGTTGTGTTAACAGTTTATACCTATGTTTTTGTTTTATATTGTATGTTTTTGTATTATTTTGCATATGTGGAAACCGCTCTGAGTCCCCTAGGGGGGATAGGGAGGTATATAAATAAAGTTTTTTTATTATTATTATTATTTGCTATTATCTGTCATTTCAGGTGGTCACAGGTTTTTTTAAATATATCCCCCACAGATATGGGGGTCATGCTGCATATGCAAATGCTTCACATACACTAGTAATAATTTCAACCACCATGTAAGGGAGGCCAGAATTTTTAGCTTCCTGTTATAACTTGGAGGCATACCAATAATTGCTAAGTCTCTCAATCAAATGTAAGTGGAGTAAGGTCCATTGGTCGGACATATACAGGAAAATCAACTGAATGATTATAGTATTTGAAGTGAGGTGTGTGGTAGCAACAGTAACAGCAGTGACCCTTGGATGGTTTCCTTTTCTTTATCCAAGAGAGACAGGGAGAAGAATACTGCAAAGCTGTTCCTTTCTTATTCTGACTCTCAAAGATAGTTTGCTCCTCTTGATTATTTGATTTGATGTGGCTGATTGATTGTGCTCTCCCTTTCTTGCCATCTTGTCCCTGGAAATAATACTTGAGGGTGGTGCTAATCAAATCAAAGCAGAACAACCACATGCTTTGTAGATTATCGGGTATCCTACGCTGTTCCAATTCAGAGCTCTTCTTAAGAAAAATCTGTCAGGTTTGAAGGAAAGGTTATATCTTGCTAATATACCTGATAATCTCAACAAGATGTATAATCAAATTCTGTAGATAGGTGAAGCGTGTCTCATCTGTCTTGAGGTTTTCTTGCAAGGTGATAACTTTCCAATTATTATTTTAATAAGTGCAGTACAAATAGCAGTAGCTCAGTGATAATTTGTAATGCACCCCCCCCCCCCAATTGATTGTTCTCAAATAGAAGTGGTTTATTGTCTATTCACTTATATGTAAGGAGCTGGCTGATAGAGAGCTGGTTCCTCCCTTCTGTCAGCAGGAGATGCTAGTTGTTTCATGAGGGCTACTGTCATAGAATAGGTCAGTGCTTCCCAACCAGTGGTCCACAAGAATTAAAATATAGTCCGCGACCTCACTATTACTACACTGTTGCAATGAGAGCAACTGGTCTCTCAAAACCCTCATATAGTGCTGAGGCTTATTAAATATGGTTTTCTGTGGGTGAGCAGATGGTGACTACTGGATGGCATATGTTCTGTATCAGAAACTAGAGCTGATGTGTCTATCCAAAGTAATTTTCTGAATCAACACCCCAAATAACCAAACCAAATCTAAAGTTGACCAAAAACTTATTCACAACCCTTTTAGTACTAATGTTGGAGAGTGGTCTCTGGTCAAAGCAGTTCCTAGTCAAAAAAAGGTTGGGAGCCACTGGTATAGATGAAAGAGAGAGAGAGCAACATTAGGAGGCGGGAAAATTCCCTATTAAACACAGCTCCCTCTCACTTCCACCTTCCACCATTATTGCTTAGTAAGGTCTGCATTTCACATAGAGGGGATTCTTCCGTGTAGATTTTTTTTTTTTGCACTTCCATTGATTTTAGCACATTAGGAGTTTGTCACATAAGGCATGCAAGTCACAGTTACAGCAGGACAACAGCATCTTTGCCTTGGACTTACCATATTATGTCCTTTCTCACCACAGGGAAAAAGTCTGGAGAGTATTTTGTTAACAAACACAAATAATGCTTTTGTAATAGAAATTCCTTCTAATGGTCTCCCACCAGGATAGCAGAAGGAAAGAAGTGGTATCATGTGATAAGTCCTGCTGTAACTGTAATTTACCTGCCTTGTGGGATAAACTCCTATTCCAGTATCTGATGTAGAACTCTGAGCCATGACACATTTAATAGGCATATAACTGCAGTCTCACAGCCCTTTTTGAAAATAAAAAAAAATCTTTTTGGAGGGAGGGAGTATTTCTGAATGGAGCATAAAAACAGCAGGTTGTGAGAAAGGTTCACCTGTTTCCTTGTGTTTTTTATACTGGTTTTAAACCACTTCATTGGATGTGTTGCAGATTCCCAGATTAGTTTAGTGTTTACACCTTATTTTATTTTTCTGGTTATTTAATATTTAATGTTTATTTTACTTAAGTGATATTTGTCTTTAATGTTCTGATATAGCATAAATCTTATGTAAAATCATACTATGTATTTTTGATATTAGCATTGAAATCTGAAATATATACAGAAAGTCTTTTCATCTCTCCAAAAAATACCCTGAGCAGCTCCTGGATACAGGCTTGCTGTAGAGATGACGCATAAGACCTAACACAGACACTTATTCCAGGTTGCAAGGGGGGAAAGTTGGTTTATTCTTAAGTGCTGCTATTTTGTTAGTCCTATTGTCAACCATTTAAAATCCCTCCAGGAGGATAATGAGATTGAAAGTGAAACGTGTGTGAAGTGTTTCAGTTGGCATTCCTTTATGGATGTTTGCATTATTAACAACGGTCTCCTGGTGTAATATTCGATCTGCAGTCATTAGACCTGTTGCAACTATGTAATGAATACATAGTCTCCTGGTGCAGTTGTAATGGATCCTCTGTGTCCCATATGGTAGATGGGCTTCATTACTCCAGCCTGGAAATTTGAAACAGCTCTTGCTCTTGGATTAAATTTCCCCAAGGGGAACTCCTGTACCTCTCATGTGAGACTCACCAGGTGTGTCGCTGGGTTGGAGTGTGGATGGACAGAAGGCAATATTCTGGCCACTTGAGTCAGGAGGTGTCCCATCGCACTCTGTCACTTAAATGAACAAACTTGGTGCTAAGATGGAAGGGCACGTTGACAGGCTCTGTAGCCCAGGAGCATACACAGATTCTTATGAATCAATGTCATTGAGGGATGAGGTGAAGAATGGAAATTGCAGTCATTATAAAGGTAGGAAATAGACCTAAACCTGATTAATATACTGCACCAGGCATAACCAGGAGGTTTTGGTACACTGTGGATAAGGCTGCTATGGGACCATTCATTTTCTTCTCTTTATATCAGCAGCTTAGCAAACTGTAAGTAAAGAGAGCCCAAGTTTGCATTTGGATGCATTTCACAGTAGACTGTAGATATTCAGATTTAGGGGCATTGTTCTCAATTTTCTAGTCATACTGCTATAACGTGCCTTCCAGAAGGCATGCTGTATTATCAGTTCACTGATTTATATTGTTGCTTCTACATTCTGTAAAAATGGAAAACATATATTATTCTTTCATTGCTAGGTTAAAATGATTGTGTGAAAATGTTGAAAAATATTAAGAGCTATAGATGGAGTAGAAACAATAACAACAATAGATGGAGTAGAAACAATGCAGTATGGTAGCTATTTCAATCTGCCTTGTCATACGATTAGAAATAAATGAGTACTGAGGAAGAAAATGAGTATACAGTATATAAGTCTGCATTATATAATTTAGATTCTTGTGTCATGCTGATGGAAGTAGAAAGAGATAAATTGACTTTGTCTGATATATGCAAATAGGAATAAAATAGATTAATAAAAATGAAAACAGGATTCTCTACCTTAGCTGAATACTTAATGAGATTGGGTACCCAGTGCATGTTTAGTGTATATTTGCTCTGTTTCCTCTTAAAATGCTTTTGCTCTTTGGTAATGTTCAGTAGAAACATGGGATTTGTTTTGGCTCTGTGCTTTTTGGAAGTGTGGATGTCCAATAGTTGCAAAATCAAAACCCATCTCCACAGAATTGGAGACAGAGGGGTTTTCTTGTTTGCGCACTGCATTTTACAAATGCTCTGGAGTGTCCAGGAAGTATAAAGACCACATCTTCTCAGTAGTTTCTAAGAAGAAGTGGGATGGGGCCGTATGAATTCTGCAGAATTGTGCATAATTCTGCACCTACTTCCCTAGCTTGAAACTTGGAACCAGAGAAGGGAGCAAGGAGTTTTCACTTCCCTCTAGTGGTGTTTGGGAAGCACAACACAAAAGAGAATAGCTGTAGTCCTTGTGGGCACAATATTTTCTTCAGCAACCAAAATAATTGTGTGTCTCTACTCATAAATAGAGCTAGTATGGTGTAGTAGTTTGAGCGTTGGCTAATGACTCTGGAGGTCAGAGTTAGAATCTCTGTTCAGCCATAGAAACCCACTGGGTGACCTTGGATAAGTCACATTCTCTCAGCTTAACAGAAAGAAAAGGTAAACCCCCTCTAAATAAGAAAACCCCTGATAGGTTCATTTTTGTGCCACCATAAATATGAAAATGGCTAGAAGGCACACAACAACAACTCATAAATAGGTCTGGAGTCATGTGTATACTGGGGAGTAGGGTGGTTGTTATAGAGTGAAGGAAAACTTTTAGTAGGAGATAAGAAGATCTTCCTGCTGTTTTTCATTGCACGTCAACTTCTCATGAGTGTGCATTGGGAGGGGGCAATAACCATCAAGTTTATATCAAGTAATGGGAACAACTCCGGCATAACATATATTTGACCATTACAATCTGGACACATGAAATTGCATCATGCTTTCTATTGTTGGTTATCAGATTTTAAGTGGCACACTGTGCAGTTTTTAAATATCAGTATAATTGAAGCTATACTATATAAGAATACATTGAACTGGATAGCACAAGACTATGACAAGAACTACTCTCAAATGTATTGGCTACTTTCCAGCTTTTTAAAATAGGGAAGATCAAAACGAATAACCAGCTATTTCAGACATGTGCCTTTCTTCCCATTTTGTGTCTACAATCTATTGGCTGCCATGAGACATGATCCAATGAGTAAAAAAGGAAGAATTTATCTTTCATTGATCTAGAAGTACTTTAATTAAGTGCCATCTGGATTATTCAAATTTATTCCAAGTAGAATGAGGCTGAAAGATATCATTTTCTATAAACCTTATCTGACATCAGTATTCTCGAAGAGGTTTGCATACCTGTGCTGAGATACTGATCTGGATACTTACAGAATTGGGTTGAGGCTGTCTGACAAGGATCTCGATGCAGGCAGGACATGTGAATAACTGCCTCAGCAGCAGGCCATTAAAATGTGGTTCAGAGGGTGTTAAGTGCCAATCCTTCCAGCTCTCATAATTTGAGGCAGAACATGCTTGCTGCTCTGACATTAAATGAATCTCTTTTGGCACTATTCTGCAGACTTCTGGAAGGCTGCAGTAAAACAAAAGCCCATTTCAAATCCAGCAGTGACAGACTGTATTAACAGCACTGTGACTCTGATAGAACACAGCTGCTGTCGTTCTCTGCTAACAGCTGGAACTGTGTCCTCAGGATTGATACCGGAGCATGCCAGCCTCACTGCATTTGTTACAAATTGAAATGAGATTATATGTTCCCTGTAGAAAATTGTGCATCTGAGTCTAAGGTCCCAGTTCGTAAGCTGACATGAAAACCAGTTTCCCATTTTCAAACATAACATGGAACTCTGGTTCATCCAAATTGCGATCATAGGGCTAAAGCAGAGGCATGACATGAGGAAAGGGGGGTGTACGCACCCAACTTTAGTTCTGGCTCATTCTCTGTTTTAGGAAGCCAGGGAATGCTTCATCGAAACTACCCTTGTCATTTGCCAAGTACATTTGGTAGCCAAGCAGGCGCCATTTATATTTGGGTGTTCTATATCTAAATCCCAAGCTCCAGCCACTGCATCGTGCTGGCTCCACAGCTTTACAACTTAACAATATTTCGGATCCTTAAAAAAACCTCAGAGATTTTGTTAAACAGTTTTCCAAATTTCATAGCAAATTAAATATCATTCCAGTACTAAAAGGATAAGAGACAAAAATTTCAGCTATAAACTTTATAGAGAGAGTGTCAACAAAGCTTGTTGAGAAGTGGTTCTGGCAAAAACAAGAACTCTCAATTTGGTGCTTGCAAACACCAAATAGATAGTATATTTTCTTGGGCATTCCAAATTTTTTTTTAAAAAAAAATCTGTTTATTTAGTAAATAGACCAAGACACTATAGCACAAGAAGTTGAGTCCAAGACATTTTGCCTCCTGAAACAAATGGCAAACCATTCCCTATATACATTAATTGACAAGAGGTACCATTGAAGCTTACTTCAACACTGCAATGAGACCACATTCTTGGCTCTACCTGAGGGCATCAAGATAATTCTGGGAGTATGGAGCAGGTTGAATGCATCTATAGTTTCTTTTATCATCCAGCACTGTACTTCTGTTCCCCCGGTAGCTGTCCTTTGAGGAAGATATGGCTGCTGAATAGTCACTGAAAGCAGAATCAGCTCATAGGGCATCCCATAGTCACTCAACACATTTGGGGACAAAATAGGAAAGGAAGCTTGGGTCCCATTTCCAAGAGGTTGGGATGCATACCCTGTGCAGATACAGCTTTCAATACTCAAAGATGTCAAAGTTGTATCACTTACAAGATACTGTATTTATTTGTGTATAAATATAGAAATGTTAGTCAAAAATTGACCCAAAGAAGCTGGGTTGACTTATCCAGGGTCAATGTAAGTACTGAGAAACAATGCTTCTTTTAAAATATCCCAGGAGAGACTAAGCACTCACCTTTTTTGCTACTCTACTCAGAGAAGGCGGTAGTTCCTATTTTGGAGAAGATTTACTACTGTTCCTTAATTTTTAATTAAAAAGGATCCATCCCCTTCTCTGAGCAGAGTGGTGAAAGGACTTTTTGAGTGCGTGGCCAGGAAAATGGTGGTGACTGTGGCCAGGAGTAGCTGCCCCCTTGATCTGCTCTCTTTGCAGAATGACATTAAACTTATCCATACATCACATCAAAATCCATAATTTTGGTCCCAAACCTGCCATCATCTTCTACACGAGGTTGACTTATCTATTAGTATATATAGTAAGCAAAACAAAAACTCAAGTGGAGTGAAATAAGATCCCATGCATTATTTTCTTTTCTCTAAGAGAAGGGAGATGTCTGGCCTTTTGCCTGTATTTTTATATGCATGTGGTATATAAGTTTATTTTTCTTGTTATTTCCACATACTCTCTTCATTCCATTGTTCCTCCATCCTGTTCCCCCCAGCAGTTTGGAAATGCTTAGGCTTAAATCAATAACAGCACAGCATGTTCTGTGGCTTGATGACTAGACAAGATGGAAGATGCACAAAATATTCCCATGTCTAATTTATCTGTCTTCCCTGGGACATTTACCAGGTTCGAGCCAGTAAAGATTAGAGAGATATGGCATGCCATGATATGTGACTAAATTGTACTTAAAAGCTGCCACTCCGCATCTGACATAATGGAGCATGCTTAAGCCTATTAACTTGAGCAGGCTGAAGTGCACTTAACGCTTCCCTGGCTAGGTCTGTGGTTGTTGTAGCCTCTTCTTTGCCCACACATGATTCTGTGATAGAGGAAGGATTTGGTAGTATTTGACAGATTAATGACTTAAAATTAAGCACATTTAAAATACAGCTCTGTCACCTAGTTGCAGAAATCTTATTTTTCTGGCTGCAAATTTTGGTTGATGTTACCAATTAGAACTGCATTCAGTAATATGTCTGTATGTCCCTGTACTCAGAAATCATGGGATTTTAAAATCTAGATTTGTTCCTGGGATTTAGATATTTGTTCCTGATTGGTCGGTTCCTTAAAAAAAGGTAATAGTTGAGTAAAATGTGAAAACTTTGTGCGCCAGAAACTTCATGAAATGTCTGGAGGGCACATTTTCTCTGGCCGGGACAAAGTTCTCTGGCCAAGTCAATGTTGTACATCTTTTCACAATAAGAGTGATCAGGAACAGACATGTATGACCCAAGAACAACACCCTGTTGGCACAGATGGCCCTGTGGCTTATATAACCCAGGAATGGAACTTACACAATGATTTGCATCTACGCATCTTAAGTTTATTTAAAAAAAAACACATTTCTGACGGAAGTCTCGCGGTGGCTATCATGAGAGCCTCTAAATCCCGCAGTGAAGCAGCAAGTGTGGACGATGGAGGCAGAAATCCCAGGACCAATAGGTCTGGATATGGACCTCTTCTGAAGTCCTGGGATTTTTTACCCCTGATTAAAACCTACAATTTGGTGCTGTCTGGAAGCACTCTAAGATGCCTGCTATCGAAATTTTTTGCAGTCTGGTACCTACATTTATTTTGAAAATAATTAAAATCTGCTGCTCAATGAATTGGTGACAACTTCAAGTAAAAGGTTTTTAATTAATACGTTTAACTAAATAGGTAAGTGAGCACTGCAGCGCAAATTTAAAATGTGAAGGTATTAAAATCAAAAAGATAAAACAGGTTTAAATGTCACTCCCAAATGTAAAAGGCTTGGGAAAATTAAAACAAAAGACATTAGGATAGGAAAGAATTTTGCATGACTGGGTTTTTGCAAAGGTTCTTTCAGTTACCCATTTTCCATATCTTACCCAATGTGGCCATGTTAATAGCACTGAACATATGAGAATAGATAATCCTTCATATATCCAAGTCCCAGGTTAAGGAGGGCTCTAAAGGTCAGTTGGAGCACTTTGCATTTGGCTTCAAGGTTGACCAAGAGCCATTGGAGTTGATAAAATGCCAGAGTAACTTGTCCCTAATAGTTTCCATTAGTGGTTTCACAGTCATATTCACACCCTCACATAAAAAGACTGAACATCACTCTCCTAGGCCAACAAAAGAGTTCATTGCCATGAAAGGCACAGAATTAGTATTTTCCCTGCCTCACCACAATTTGAAGATATGCTGTCCTTCTCATATTGATGATACTGCAGTCTAAATCCCCAGATGACCTCACTGAATGATTTCATATAGATATTAAGCATAATAGGGATGAAAGTTGAGCACTCTAGAATCCCAAAGCATAGGTGCCATGGGTCAGACATCAGTCCCTCATTGTAATCTTCTAGTAATGACAAAGTACAATTTGAATTAATGCACAGCAGTGCCAGCAGTACTCAGTCTTGGTAGCTTTTTCAAATGTTAATGTAGATGAAGGTATCAAAAACTACTGAGAGATCCAGGATAATCAATAGGGTTGTACTGCCCCAGCCTACTTAGTCATCCAAATTCATCTCAAAAGGCAACCAAGGCAATTTCACAACCAAACTCAAGTCTAAACAGTTTGAAAAAGATTCAGAAAAAAACAGTGTCATTCAAGCATAAATGAATTTTTGCTAGCAAACGTCATCCAGCATTTTGCCAAGGAAATAAATAATGGTTCAGATCTTTTAGGTCAAATGTAGGCTCTCTCTGCCCCAGCAAGTTTTGTAATGCCACAACAGCTGAGACTATCCCATCTCTCTATGAGAAATTAACCACTTTCTAAACTTGCTTAGTAGATAAAATAAGCCAGGAGGTGCTAAAGTTAATCATACAGAGGTTTGGTTTAACTTGGCCAAACATATGGCTTGCATCTTTCAACACTGAACCACTGAAACACCTAGAACCAACTGCTGTACTGTATGGACACAATGTGGAGGAGAAAAATAGATGCCTTGCGACTACCATTGGCACTGAGTAGGTTTGATAATGTTTCAATTTGTACTTGATCAGACTTGTCATGAGACCTTTTCCCATTCCTTTCCCTGGCTAACCCACAAACTTAGTGGCTGTGCCCAGTAGAAGAGGGTTTGCTGAACTGATGGTGTTTATTGTTTTTTCATCTCTGTGTTCCGAGAACAACTAAGGTTTCATTGAGATGTTAGCCAGACCAGGCAGAAAACCTCAAATCCTGAGCAAGCCCCTGAAACCCGAAGTCTCTGGAGGAGTGACCATTTTAAAACATCTCATCATGTTAAAGAGGGGGAAAGACCTTCTAAACCTACACTTCAGCGTAAAGACATGACAGTGGAGCAGATAAAAAAATCTTTCTTTTCAAACCACTGCCTGCCCTCTGGTAGAGAGAAAATCAGATTGACAATTTATGTTCACACTGAAAATTTGGGAGTCTGATGAAGTACTGAGCTATCTAGATATGTTGATATCACCATAGATGTTGAAGGTCTCACCATAGATGTTGAAGATCTCAAATGGAAATGTTTGTCTTTTAGAACACATTAAAAAACCTTTTCCAGGATAAGCTTTGTGTCATTGTCATGTTTTTCGCAAATTGAAGTGAAACTATTGGCAAACATAGTATGGTCAAACAACCTCTGTCTCATCAGTTTTCTGGTGAAAACTGATGAAAACAGTTTAAAAGATTAGAAGATAGGGAGGGATTGGTAGAATTGGTGGCATTTCCTTAGTCCTCTATTAGTTTACAACTCTTTATCTGATTTTGTCTTTTTACTGTTCTGTTGCCTGAAAGTCCAGAGGAGTTCTGCAAGGCATATGCCCACACTATACCCTTGATTAGTTTATTCACACAACAGACTTAATAATCATATATACACATTCACACATTAGTCTAAAAAGTAACATTCTTTTGATAAAGCCCTTTACATAATGGTGAATAAACTGCAAGATGAAGTGCACAACCTGATAGCTTCTGTTTTACATTTCCCCATTAGCATGATTCTGAAACAAACTAGGATTCATTAGCAAAGAACAAACACTGGTGGTGTTATCCAGGCTTGTAAATGGTATAACATGCCAGGAAACCTCAGGGCCCATCCAGATAGGCTGAAAATGCAGGATTTGTCTTGCTTTTACCGGAGGTGTCAAAACGATGCCTCTGGTAAAAGCTAATTAATACAGAGTAAACTGAAGTTTCAGGAGTTTATTCTGCATTAATTAAACACCTCACTAGATCCGAATCTGTATGAAACCTGCGCTGAAGTGGGTTACTTTAACCTGTTTTGGTGTGAGTTTTAGTGATGTGTGGAAGCGCCCTCAGTATAGCTGATTAGCAAAAGAAGCTTGAATGGGATGCATGTTCCAGGAGTACCAAAGAGGCTTTAAAGCAGAGACTGGATGGCCATCTGTCAGGGGTGCTTTGAATGGAATTTTCCTGCTTCTTGGCAGGAGGATGGACTGGATGGCCCACAAGGTCTCTTACAATTCTATGATTCTAAGTAAAGATTCTCTCGCAAGCTGACATATTATTGTGTTTGACTACCTGTTTATTACAACATGCTGAGACTGGACTTCCGGTGGAGGCGTTATGGCGGCAGCAGCAGGCTTCCAAGGCTCCGTGAGCCAGAGGAAGACTTGAGCTTCCCCCCAACAGGGTTAGGGGCCAGGAACCCCACAAACCAACGGACGGAGGTCGGTTTGACTGCCAAACCCTGTAGCATTGCGGGGGTGGGTGGTACTGCCTCCCCTCAAGGGGGGTGGTCAGACCTGCCTGGCAATCTCAGGGCCGGCACCCTAGGGGGAAAGCACGGTTCGAAAGAACCGTAAACGCAACCTGCCTCCACAAAAGCACCAAGGTATGAAATAAGAAGAAGAAAGAAAAAAAAAAACAAGGGAAAATAGAGCGGCGGAATACTGGACCCACTACATATCTACAACGGAACAGAGGACAACAAAAAGTGAACTAAAAAGAGGACAATGGTATGGCATAAAGAAACGACCAAACGGAGGATCTGAGGTCTTCCCCTACTCTACCTACTCTCCCACATGCATCAGAGAGCCACAGAATTAGGGAAGAAAGAGTACCGGGAAACGGGAAGAATTATGGAAAACAGGAGAACGTGAGTAATCTCAAGCACCAGCGTCACCGCACCAGCATTGAATTATTATTGAATGAATGAATGATTGTTGATTGTTGAACTCTTGTTTAGTACCCCCCAAGTAGATTGAACCTACCCTCGGCTTTCCCACCCCGTCTCAACCCCACCCTCCCTACCAACTTTACCGCCCCACGTCTTTCCGAAGAGTATAGCCACCCACTGGGCCGATTTTCTCTCTCCTCCTCACGAGAAGAACTGTCCCACCGCTCCACTCTAACAGAAACACCTGCGCTCGGACGAGCCGACGCAGGGGGGCGCCCAACGCGTACAGTGCGCACGGTGGAGGGAAGCGCAGGCGCAATCTCGCCGCACTCCACTCCCACCCCTCAAAACGCGCGATATCGAGGAAATCGCGGAAAACACCGCGAGAAGTACGAGAAGAGCGAGAAGAGCGAGAAGAGCGGTGGCCAGAAGGGAGGAGGTGGGAGGAGAGAGCGAAGGAGCGGAAGAGGCCCAAGCGGTAGGCATAGGAAGAGCCTACACCTCAGAAGAGGCGGAACCCCGGCCTGTAAGGCCTGCAAGGAGAGGTAGGAAGCCCAAGTTACTCGGGTCACTGCGGACGCGGTGAGGGGCGGGCAAGGGGGGCTCATAGGGGCTCATAGGAACACGAATATCGGCACTGCCATAAGGAAGCAACGAAAGTGACAGACGCCAGAAGCCCCGTGGAAGTGAGGAAAGAACTGAGCTGAAGCGAAGGGGGAGGATTGCAGCGATTAAAGGATAAAGAAGGGAAGAAGGGAAGAAGGAAGAGGAACTAGTAGAGAAGACAGGGAATAATACAGAAAAAACATCATTGGGAATTTCCCAAAAAATCCTCTACCCCAACCCCCAACCCGGGGAAAGAATAAAAAACAAACAAAAAACAAATAAACAAAAAAACAAAAACAAAATAAAACAAAATAAAATAAAATAAAAGGAAGCACAGACCCAAGAAGACCAAGGAAGTACAGAGTTAAAAAACATCTCAAGCAACACCATAAATAGGACCGCAGGGTGCGGAAATTACTTCACATTCCAAGAGTTAACCACCCCCAATAATAGGGATAGAGGGAGAATGACGGAGAAAATCCCAACGGCAGCGAAACAAAGCAAAACAACAAACTCCATGACAAGCTCCACAACAAACCCCATAACTGCAGTCGCAACTACTTCCACAATGCAGGCACCGGCTCTGATTCCCACGCCTGCCAGAAGGCTCTCCACACAAATTGAAACGATCCCGAAAGAAACAACCTTCAAAGACCTACTGCAGGAAATGATGAAGATGCAAGAAAAAATTGAAAAAAAAATAGAAGAAAGCCAGGAAAAAACACAGCAGAATATGGAAAAGCTATTCCAAAAAGAAATGGGGAAACTAAGACAAGAAATGAAGGAAGACATGGCCCAGATAAGGAAAGAGGTCGCCGGGGCACAGGATGACATAAAAACACTAAGGAAAGAAAACCTAGGCCTAAAGAAAGGCCAAGACAAAACTGAAATCAAAATAAAGAAATTGGAGGAGGCAAAGGAAAAGCTAGAAAAACAACAAGAGTTATGGGCAAGTAAAGAGACTGACTTTCAACTCAGATTTAGAAACATTGAAGAGAAAGAGGGAGAAAACTTAAGAGAAATAATAACGGAAATCACTGCCCACACAATTAACAGCACGCCAGAGGAAATAAACAAGGAGATTGATATGATACAGAGAATCAATTCCGGATACGCCAAAAGAAACAAGGTCCCTAGGGATATTGTAGTCAGTTTTTGCAGACGCAGCGTTCGCGATGAGATAATCAGGTTGAAAGCAAAAGACCAGATCACATATAAGGGGAAAAAAGTCATAATACTTAAAGAATTCTCGGCCACATCAATAAGCAAGAGGAAGAATTATTACTTCTTGACAGATGAACTTAAAAAGCACAAGATCAAATTTAGATGGGAACGCCTAGAGGGAATCCAAGTTACATACAAAGAAAGTAAATTTTGGATCACATCTGTGGAGAAAGCCAAGGAATTCTATAGGAGACTCCAAAAAGATCTGGATTTACCACCAAACACCGCAGGCGCAGCCGGACCAAATAAATCAAGTCTTGACCCGATAGGGACCAGGAACAAAGACGAGGTATGGAAGAAGAAAGATAAGAAGAGGCCCAGACCAGAATCGTTGGATGAAGAGGAGGGAAAGAAGGACATGGGACCTTTAACCAGCGACAAGCAACCTACTGATGACGAGTAAGCTCAAAATATACTCCAATAATGTCAATGGAATGAACACCCCGAATAAAAGAAGACTAATATTCAACTTACTAAAGAAAGGCAATTATGACTTGATAGCCCTTCAGGAAACGCACACCACGGTGAAACACAGCACATACCTGACACAACCTCAACTGGGAAAGGAATTTCACTCACTAGCAACACAAAAAAAAAGAGGAGTAGTAATTTACGCCAAAAACTCATTAAGTGCAACAATGGCGTTTAAGGATGAAGACGGCAGGATGGTAGGGATTAAAATCAGAAATAACGATCAAGAGATTCTGGTCTGCAACATTTATGCCCCCACGGGCCCCAAGACAAATTTTGTCAAGGAGCTCCGGAAAAAACTCTCCGAACACACACATGCGGACATTATGATACTAGGCGACTTCAATGGCGTAATAGACTGCAACATTGACAGAACAAGGAAAAACAGGAAAGATACCAACGGAGGGAAATTACCAACCAACTTCCTGGATTTACGAAAAGATCTATTCCTTCAAGACGCATGGAGAGCTAGGAATCCGGAGGGAAGGGACTACACCTTTTACTCGGATAGGCATTCATCATGGTCTAGAATAGACGCCTGCTGGGCCTCAAACACTTTAATGACCAAGCTAAAGAAAATCCAAATTCTGCCCAGAACACTGTCCGACCACTGCCCAATCCTGATCGAGATCCAAGGGACCAGACGACAACGAAAATGGAAATTAAATGAAAATCTACTACGAAAAGAAGAAGATATAGAAGCATTTAGAAAAAACATCCAGGAATTTTTCAAATTCAACAAAAACGACGAAATACAGCCGGAGGTGATTTGGGACGCCAGCAAGGCGGTGCTCAGGGGCACTTCATACAGAAAGGCGCTATCAGGAATAGGAAAAGACAAGAAGAAATATCCACACTAACGGGAAAAATAAAGGCAAAAGAAGAGGAATTCAAAAGAAAACCAAGAAATAAGCGAATTAAGTTGGAGTTAAATCTCCTGAAGAAACAGCTAAATTCATCCCAGCTTGAAAAACTCGCAAAAGACCTGAAATACATGAGAGTCAACTACTTTGTTAACGCAAACAAGCCGGGCAAATGGCTTGCCAGGAAACTGATGAAGAAAAAACAACAACAGTATGTCACCAAAATCTCAAGAAATGGGGAAACCTACTATACAGATGAAGAGATAGTAAACCAATTTAAGGAATTCTACGAGGAATTATATCGGAAAGATAACATCAGACCGGATGACATAGCAGAATACCTGGCCAAGCACAAACTGGAAAAAATCAATGAAGAACAAAGAGAACTCCTCAACACTCCAATAGCAGAATCCGAAATCAGGAAAGCAATAAGCGATTTACCAAACAACAAAGCACCAGGTCCTGACGGATTTACTGCAAAATACTATAAGATATTCCTGGATGACCTGATCCCGCACTTAAAGGTAATATTCAACAACATCTTAGTTGAGGCCAGAATGCCAGACTCCTGGCAGGAAGCAACTATCACTCTCATCCAAAAAGACCCAACAGAGACTGAAAACATGAAGAACTACAGACCCATATCGCTGTTGAACACAGATTACAAGATTTTTACCAGCATAATGGCAAGTAGAGTGAAAAAACTTCTCAGTAACATCATCAATGAAGATCAAACAGGATTTCTTCCATCAAGGCACATGCACGAAAACCTAAGAATGATTGTGGATATTATAGAATATTACGCAAGCAATCCACAGAAAGAGCTAGGCTTGTTGTTTCTTGATGCCGAGAAGGCCTTTGATCGGGTCAGTTGGGATTTTATGTTACAACTAATCGGAGAAAAAGATATGGGCTACCAATTCATAAACGTGATAAAAACAATATACTCTAGACAAAGAGCAAAAGTCAGGGTCAATGGACAGGAAACAGAATACATCAATATTGAAAGGGGAACGAGGCAGGGATGCCCATTATCACCCCTGCTGTTCGTCCTGACATTGGAAACCCTGCTGGAAGACATAAGAACAGACAATGATCTGAAGGGAACGAGAATTAGAAAGGACGAATTTAAAGTCAAAGCATACGCGGATGACATTGTCTGTCTCATGGAGAACCCCCTCGATGCGATCTCCAAATGGATCGACAAAATAGACAACTACGGGAAGGTCTCGGGACTAAAGATAAATAAATCAAAAACCAAAATCCTGACCAAAAATATGACCTCCACAAAAAGGGAAAAACTACAAAACACATCACAATTTGAAATCGTCAGCAAGATAAAATATCTAGGAATCTACATTACATCAAACAATGCACAGCTAGTGAAGAATAATTATGAGGCTACATGGAAAGACATCACTAAAAAGATTGAAAGCTGGAAGCAATTAAATCTGAGTCTATTGGGCAGAATAGCCATTATAAAGATGAGCTTACTCCCCAAAATGACCTTTCTATTCAGAATGATTCCGATATTAAGAACTAACTATTGTTTCATACAATGGAGAAAAGATATACTAAGATTTGTATGGAATGGCAAAAAAGCTAGGATTAAATATAAATCCCTGACGGATGCAAAAGAAAGAGGAGGGCTAAACTTACCAAATTTACAACTATATTATCAGGCCAGTGTTCTGACCTGGGTGAAGGAGTGGGCTACCATTTCGAAAACTAGGATGCTCAATCTAGAAGGCTTCGACTTGAGGCGAGGCTGGCATGCCTACTTATGGCATGACAAAGCCAAAATTGAAAAATGCTTTACCAACCACTTTGTGAGAGCAGCCCTCCTCAAAGTCTGGGACAAATACAAGAGAAATTTTTACAGTAAAACACCTCTATGGCTATCACCCATAGAGGCCAATCATAAAAGAGAGTTTCCAAGCAGTCAATGGCATACCTACAAAACCCTGATCGAACAAAAGGACAACCAGTGGAGACTAAAATCTATGGAATCGCTCAGGAGGATCGACGAAAATCTGTCATGGTTCCACTACCACCAAGTGGCAAACGCATTCAAAGAGGATAAGAAAGTGGACTTTGCGTCGACAGACAATTTCTGGGATTCAGTCATGGTGAAGGAAAAAAAACTTATAAAAACGATATATAGCAAGTTATTAGAATGGGATACTGAAAAGGACTTAGTTAAAGAATGCATGATCGCTTGGGCCAAAGATTTTGAACATACCATCCTTCTTCAAGAATGGGAAGACATCTGGAGGAAAAAGATCAGATACGCCAGTTCGGCCGCTATAACAGAAAACTGGTACAAGATGGCTTACAGGTGGCACCTTACCCCACAAAAAATATCGAGGTTTTATAAAGGAATCAACAGTAACTGTTGGAAATGCGGATCCCAACTAGGTACATATCTGCACACCTGGTGGCAGTGTAAGAAAGTGAAGAGGTTCTGGGCTGAGATCCACAAACAGATCCAACTAATTATTCAAACGAAATTTGTTTTAAAACCTGAATACTATTTACTTCATTTACTAGATTTCGACCTCGACATAAACAAAGACAGAATCCTTTACCATCTTACAGCAGCAGCAAGAACCGTGCTGGCGAGCAAATGGAAGCAAAAAGAGCTGCCCACGACAGAAGACTGGCTTTTAAAAGTCAGAGACCTAATGGAGATGGACTCCCTCGCCAATCTATTACATGACAGAAACAAAAAAAGAAGAACGGACTGGGAGCCGATGAGGTCATACCTAAAAGAAAAGAAAAACATCCTACAAGAATACGAGTTATAGTGTAGTGGAAAAAAAAACAAACAAAAAGGAAATAAAAGAAGAAACTTCAAACTGAGGAATATCTTCCGCCAACTATTTTGGAAGTCAAGCTTTTTTTTAAGCAGTCGCACTTCTTTCCCCCCCCCCCCCATCCCAATCCCCCCAGGGCCCCTGCACCCCCTTTATCCCCAACTCCCAATTCTGGGTGTCCCCCTTCCTTCAACCCCCTCCCCCAGCCCCTCCCCCCTCCAAGTCCCCATACCTGTTACCCCCCTATGTCTCACTGTATGTATGTATTTATTGGAAAACGCTAATAAAAATATATAAAAAAAAAACATGCTGAGACTAGCTCTGCACTTTTCTCCTCCCTTCACCTTTCTTTACACACACACACATACATATATAGGACATATTGCTCACTTTATATGTTGTAGTTCTGCTTGCTATTTACTTCAGAAAATATGCATGTGTGTGCATAAATAACAAAAATTATATCTCACCCTTCTCCATGAATGTACTCATAAAACAATAAAAATAAAACAATCACCGGTTCACCAAAAACAGAACAAACATGGTAAAGCTGTATCTTACAGAGTTGATATTTCTATTTGATAGTTGTCCCTTCAAATTTCAGAGAAAAGGGAAGTGTTGGATTCTTGTTGCACAAAGGCCTGGAGACAGTTGGCATGCAGTGTGGTGTGTTTATATGCGACACTCTTTGCTAGTAAAGATGGATTTCAACAGCAGAGCAAGTAGACCTCTTCTGTGAACTGTGGCATTCCTAATGTAGAAATGTTGCCAAGCCTGAGCCAGACAAATCAGTGGAGCTGGAGTGTTTTTCGTTATGCAGACATGGAAACTTGGGCTTTGCTGCTAATGCAGACCAGGACTCAGAGCAAAGGAAGTCATTGGAGGATAGAGGTGGTTATCCATAGTGTACAGATAGTCTTCCTTCCTTCTTCCACACTTCACTGTTGTTTGTCTCTGTAATAAAAAGCACAAGATTTCTAAAGGTCTAGGTTGTTCTACTTTATATAGCATTTATACAGGGCTCCAACTTCCCATCTTAAACTATTGAGATTAAAGGTCATCCTGAGCAGGTGTGCTATTTTTCCTGACTAACCTGGCAATATTAATTACACAGGCACGTATTCTCAGCCAGTTTCACTGCAAATACAATATAATGCAAATTTGCAAATGCAAATACAATATTGCATTTAGCACTCTTCCATAATAAGTTAATTCCATTGTTGACGTTTCATAGTAAGGACATTTCCAAACAGAGGATTTCTCATGTTGTTAGACGACACTGTCCAGCTATTCTTCATTCTTCTGCTCAACAGATGTTAATGAATAAGACAGAGGAAGTGACAGAAAAAATAATATTGTTTATGATAGGAAAATGGAGTTCCCAAACATCTTAATGAGGGTGGATCTCTCTTTAATAGATAACTCTTTCCACATATCATGGTATGATTTTGTCTGTATCCTGTTATGTGTCTTCAGTCATATCTGTACTATATTGGCTTCCCAAACTCTCCATTTTAATACCTATTTGTTTAATAAATGAGATTAGTTGATTGGAATAGAATGCTATTGATTCATATAACTGTAGAATAAGCATGGGAAACATGTGGCTTTCCAGGTGTTCTTGAACTGCTGCTCACAGCAGCTCCAGCCTGTATAGCTAGTGGTGAAGAAAACTGGGAAGTGCAGTTTAACATCAGAGTACCACACTATTCCTAATACTGTTGTATAATATGGCCTCAATACAGTTGTTATTTTTCAGTGAAAGTGTTGAGGACTTTGGGATTTGGGGGGGGGGGGGGTGGAGTCACTAACTCACAATAGAACTGCATTTAGAATCAATGAGAAAGTTTATAAATGCATTTTTTTTGTTTTAATCAACTTTGGGGTGGGATAAGAGTGCACGTGGAGCTGTCTGCCAGCCAAAAAATGACCTTTGGTAGTCATGTGTGATTGGGGCGGGGAGGGTATACTTTGCCTATCCTTGTTGATGTGTATTCACTTTTTGTGATTTTTGTTTTACTTATAGCTTCCAGCTTCTTAACATCCCCATTCCTGATTGTGCAAAGAACCTTTCCTGCTTTTTAAAAAGATGCAGCTGCAAGAAGCACACCTTGAATGGTTCCGATTTTGTTCTGGGGTTGTGCAGCATTTTAGGAAACCATTATCTGTAAACAAGAAGGGGGCATGTCACAAACGTGCATATTGCTTAACTGAACACATGTTATTGATTGGGATACTGTCTGCATTGCTGTGAAATAATGGCAAATGGAAACTTCTCTTCAAGCCAGAGAGACTGAGGGAAAGCAATTGTGTCTTGGTTTTGTCAGGAGCAATTTTTACTTTCTTCACTGATCCTCACTGTCCTTAATTTTTTCCCCTGATCTTGCTTTCCTCAACTTCACATTTATTTACACACTTGTCCACATGCCCCTACTCTTTCCCCACTTTTCCCGATAATATGAACACTAGATGACAAAATGACAACAGGCAAATATTTTCCAGTTGACACTTATGCTATTAAAATATGACATCTGATTAAAAACACAGCAAATTAAAATGGGAAGGTGGGAAAGGTCTTGGCTCTGGAAGGATTTAATGGGACAAATCTTGTAGTCTTTTCAGCAGCCATTTGAATGATCACAAACGAAATCTGTTGGTTGGCATACACTAATGATGATACTAAGAGTAGAGCTTTGTCTTTATAATGAATTTGATGATATAAAATATCACTTCCTATTACTGAAAGCTGAAGGATTTAATAGCACCTGTAAAGTCAAGAATATAAACCGTGACTATGTTGAATGCAGATATGAACAAATCCTATTACATAACTTCACTGCTGGTCCTTAGACCTTAGAGTTGTTTTGGAAGACCTAGGGATTTCCAGAGAGTTGCTAGGTCCTCCAATGTAACCAGGTACCAGGTGTAATTATTCACCTGGTACCTCCCAGATGAATAATACAATAGAATTGCCCAGAGAACCTAGCAAATTTCTAGAGTGACAATTTCCCTTCCAGATGTGAGAAAGGAAAACCATGGATATGGGTTCTGCAGTTATGGGTCTCTTACAATATTTTTATCACAAGAGTTCTAAGGCATTTAATTACTCTAATAATGCATGCAATATTTTCAAGTATCTTATTACAGGGAGTTCCCAAGTTGTGAACAAGAGAGGTTCTGAAGGTTTGTTCTTAAGTTGAATTTGTATGTAAGTCGGAACGGGTACATTTGTTTAACTCCAGCCAAATATATATATAAACGCTTGTCCAGTTTTGATGGATTCATTTCAATTGGTGAAACCCGAGGATGTGGACAAGGTGCTTGGAGGAATGAGGGCTACCACATGCATCCTAGACCCCTGCCCATCCTGGCTTCTGAAGGAGGCCAGAGGGGGATTGGCCGAGTGGGTGAAGGTGGTGGTTAATGCCTCCCTTCGGGAAGGCAAAATTCCAGCCAGCTTAAAACAAGCTGTAATAAAACCGCTGTTGAAAAAACCATCACTGGACCCCACTCAATTCGTCAACTATCAGTCTGTTTCCAATCTCCCCTTCTTGGGCAAAGTCCTGGAACGTGTGGTGGCCTCACAACTCCAGGCATTCTTGGTAAACACTGATTATCTGGATCTGGCACAGTCTGGGACATGGTCGGGACATGGTACCGAGACAGCCTTGGTCGCCTTAGTGGATGATCTGCGGCGGGAGCTCGACAGGGAGAGTGTGTCCCTGTTGGTGCTGCTGGACCTCTCAGCGGCCTTCGATACCGTCGACCACGGTATCCTTCTGGGACGCCCCACGGGGATGGGTCTTGGAGGTACTGTTTTACAGTGGCTCCGCTCATTCCTTGAGGGTCGGTCTCAGAAGGTGTTACTGGGAGACTCCTGTTCAACCCCACAACCTTTGTCTTGTGGGGTTCCTCAGGGTTCAATACTGTCTCCCATGTTATTTAACATATACATGAAGCCGCTGGGAGAGATCATCCGGAGTTTCGAAGTGCGATGTCATCTGTACGTGGATGATGTCCAACTCTGTCACTCCTTTCCACCTGCTACTAAGGAGGCTGTCGAGGTCCCCAACCGGTGCTTGGCCACTGTGACGGTCTGGATGAGGGCGAACAAATTGAAATTGAATCCAGACAAGACAGAGGTACTCCTGGTTAGTCGCAAGGCCGAACAGGGTATAGGGTTACAGCCTGTGTTGGATGGGGTCGCACTCCCCCTGAAGACGCAGGTTCGCAGTTTGGGTGTGATCCTGGACTCATCGCTGAGCCTGGAACCTCAGGTTTCGGCGGTGACCAGGGGAGCATTTGCACAGTTAAGACCTGTGCGCCAACTGCGCCCGTACCTTGGGAAGTATGACTTGGCCACGGTAGTCCACGCTCTGGTTACATCCCGTCTAGACTACTGCAACGCTCTCTACGTGGGGTTGCCTTTGAAGACGGCTCGGAAGCTCCAGCTAGTCCAACGCTCGGCAGCCATGATACTAACAGGAGCGGAGCGCAGGGAGCATACAACTCCTCTGCTGCACCAGCTCCACTGGCTGCCGATTTGCTACCGGGCTCAATTCAAAGTGCTGGCGTTGGCCTATAAAGCCCTAAACGGTTCTGGCCCAAGTTACCTATCCGAACGTATCTCTGCCTATCAGCCCGCCAGGACCCTAAGATCTTCTGGGGAAGCCCTGCTCTCTATCCCGCCTGCTTCACAGGTGCAGCTGGCGGGGACGAGAGACAGGGCCTTTTCTGTGGTGGCCCCCCGGCTGTGGAACGCCCTTCCTATGGAGGTAAGATCAGCCCCCTCGCTAATGGTGTTCCGAAGAAGATTAAAAACTTGGATGTTTGAACGGGCATTCGGTTAAACAGTGCAATGAATGTGATGATTACAGGAATGGAAATTTGGACGACGGATTGGATCACGACTTTAGTTATGAGATGCATTGTGTTGTCTATTGTTGTGTCAATATTGTATATTATGCTTTTATGGTTTTAAATTGTATATCGTTGATTGATTCTTATCCTTGTTGTAAACCGCGTTGAGTCGCCTGTTGGGCTGAGAAACTGCGGTATACAAGTAAAGTAAAGTAAGTAAATAAATAAATAGATAGCATGGAAAGCATTAACACCCCCGTGGGTGTTTGTTGTGTTGTTCGTAGCTCTATTCAGAAGAGTTCACCACACCCTTCTGTCCCTGTGATAACTGGATATTGAAAAATGTGGCTTGTTGTAGAAACAAGGATTGGTAATAAAGCTTCAGTGGAGACACCTTTTCCCCATGATAACTCTTCCAAGAGTGAATTTCCCTTCCTAGGGGCAGATTTTTCTCACTTCCTGTTGTCTCACACCCAGAATTGTTTGTAAGTTAGATGTTTGAACTGCCTGTATAGATTTCATCTCCTTTCTCTCAGCAACAACCCCCTCCATCTTTTGTGAGAACTCAAAAACAAGAAAAAGTACCTGGCATAGGGCATTGATGTAAAGAGTAAATTTGGTTTTCTGGCATTTCCTGCCCATCTATAGACTACGTACAGCTTATGGAACGCATTCTTATCCCATGGATGGATTTGTGATGGGGTATGTGTGTCCTTGGAGACCTCTAACAGGGCATGACAATGAGTGAGGTTATAGACCGAGAAAAACTTGCTTTTTGGATTACAGTTCCTAGAATCCTTCTTTGTCCTTGTGGCCACCAACCTTCCTGTCTGGTGATTATGAGAATTTTAACCCCAAGCGTAATTGCTGTGCCTCAAATGACTAGCAAAGCAAGCTCTGCCCATTATCCATGTTGCTCCTGAAGTAGAAGGTCTCTGGTTCACACTAAGACTTCACATGTCACAGATGTGAAGACACCTGGCTGGAATAATAATTTTTATTAATTGTTAGAAAATAAAATCTGTATTGTATTGTCGAAGGCTTTCATGGCTGGAATCACTAGGTTCTTGTGGGTTTTTTCGGGCTATAGAGCCATGTTCTAGAGGCATTTCTCCTGACGTTTCGCCTGCATCTATGGCAAGCATCCTCAGAGGTAGAGGTCTGTTGGAATTAGGACAATGGGTTTATATATATCTGTGGAATGGCTGGGGTGGGGCAAGGAGCTCTTCCCTGCTGCAGTTAGGTGTGAATGTTCAGCTGATCACCTTCATTAGCATTTGAAGGCCTGCCTGCGCCTGGGAAAATCTGCTGCTGGGAGGTGTTAATCTGTGCCTGGTTTTTTCCTCTCTGTTGTTTAGCTGTTATAATTTTAGAGTTTTTTAATACTGGTAGCCAGATTTTGTTCATTTTCATGGTCTCTTCCTTTCTGTTGAAATTGTCCACATGCTTGTGGATTTCAATGGCTTCTCTGTGTAGTCTGACATGGTGGTTGTTGGTGTGGTCCAGCATTTCCGTGTTCTCAAATAATATGCTGTGTCCAGGCTGGTTCATCAGGTGCTCTGCTATGGCTGACTTCTCTGGTTGAAGGAGTCTGCAGTGCCTTTCATGTTCCTTGATGCGTGTCTGGGCGCTGCGCTTGGTGGTCCCTATGTAGACCCGTCCACAGCTGCATGGTATGTGGTAGACTCCTGCAGAGGTGAGAGGATCCCTCTTGTCCTTTGCTGAACGTAGCATTTGTTGGATTTTCTTGGTGGGATTGTAGATTGTTTGTATGTTGTGTTTCCTCATCAGTTTCCCTATGCGGTCAGTGGTTCCCTTGATGTATGGCAGGAACACTTTTCCTCTGGGTGGATCTTCGTCTTTACTCTCGTGGCTTGTTCTTGGTCTTGCAGCTCTTCTGATGTCTGAGGTGGAGTATCCATTGGCCTGGAGAGCCCAGTTGAGGTGGTTCAGTTCATCTTGGAGGAGGTGGGGTTCGCAGATTCTTTTTGCACGGTCTGCCAAGGCTTTAATGGTGCTTCTTTTTTGACTTGGGTGATGGTTGGAGTTTTTATGTAGATATCTATCTGTGTGTGTGGGTTTTCTGTAAACGGTGTGACCCAATTGTTGATCTGGTTTGCGGATGACTAGAAAATCCAACAAATGCTACGTTCAGCAAAGGACAAGAGGGATCCTCTCACCTCTGCAGGAGTCTACCGCATACCATGCAGCTGTGGACGGGTCTACATAGGGACCACCAAACGCAGCGCCCAGACACGCATCAAGGAACATGAAAGGCACTGCAGACTACTTCAACCAGAGAAATCAGCCATAGCAGAGCACCTGATGAACCAGCCTGGACACAGCATATTATTTGAGAACACAGAAATACTGGACCACACCAACAACCACCATGTCAGACTACACAGAGAAGCCATTGAAATCCACAAGCATGTGGACAATTTCAACAGAAAGGAAGAGACCATGAAAATGAACAAAATCTGGCTACCAGTATTAAAAAACTCTAAAATTATAACAGCTAAACAACAGAGAGGAAAAAACCAGGCACAGATTAACACCTCCCAGCAGCAGATTTTCCCAGGCGCAGGCAGGCCTTCAAACGCTAATGAAGGTGATCAGCTGAACATTCACACCTAACTGCAGCAGGGAAGAGCTCCTTGCCCCACCCCAGCCATTCCACAGATATATATAAACCCATTGTCCTAATTCCAACAGACCTCTACCTCTGAGGATGCTTGCCATAGATGCAGGCGAAACGTCAGGAGAAATGCCTCTAGAACATGGCTCTATAGCCCGAAAAAACCCACAAGAACCTAAAATCTGTATTGATTGTCATTTTGTAATGTGGTTCAGGCAACATAACAGAGAAGGGAGGAGGGAAAATTAAGGATGAGTTGTCAGCTTTGCAAAGAAAGGGAATTTTAGGATTCAGGGTGATACCAGACAGCGGTAAATTCTGTGCCGACCCAGGTTTGAAAAGTGTGGGGCAGACTGTAGTCTGCACACCAGCCTGGAAAATGTGCACTTTTGGGGCTGGGTGTCTCGATGCCCTCTCAGAACCTTCCAGGAGGACAGTGAGACACTCAGACCCCCCAGAAAATTGTTTTAAAAATAAAATAACTTACCCAGCCGCCATTAGCATTGTGCCTGAGTTCTCCTAACTCATAGGAATGATGCGCCAGGAGAAGGGAGGCTAGGCATTTGGGGAGAGTGTTAGAGCCTTCTTGGATGTTCCGAACTCACGGAAACCGAAAAACATAAGAGGACTGTGCAGATGGCCCTTTCAGAAGTACCAGGACTTCTGAAGGGCCAGTCCAGACTTCACCCACAGCGGGAAAGATGCTGGTCTTTCAAGAAGACCCACACCTTTCCCTCAAACAAATTACCTTGGCACAAAGCAGAGAGACTAGAGCAGGAGATGGAATTGGAAAGAGGAGAGAGATTGGCATTGAACAAAAGTATGTTAATACGTTTCTGTGTGATCATCTGTGACCTATAAATACTGCACTATTGTGTTTGTTGTTTGTGTGGTACCTGGCCACTTCCAGAAAGCACCTGTTAGTTTTCTGCTGCAGTAATAAAACTTCTATAATTTATAATAGTTCTGGTCTCAATTGGGAAACAAGGAGAGATTATTTAAAGGAAGGCCTGCCTTAACAGATGCCCATTTCCTAAAAATGTATGCAACTACAAAACCCTTACACACTCTTTTCTCTCATATCATTTCCATATTTCTTTGTCGTATGAGCCCTTTCCTTAGGAGCCTCTCAAACAGATGTACTGTACCTTTAAAGAGTGTTTCTCCTTGGCTAGAATGAATGTCATTTTAAAATAAAACACTGGTTAAGGTATCAAGGCAAAATCAGATACAGAACCTTAACTTTTTAAACTAGCTAACTATTGCAAACTTTTTAAATCAATACACATTATTCTGATAGCTAAATCCTTCTTTATTTGCAGACATCTGTGTCTTTTTTATGATCACGTTGTGTAAGATCGCCACGGCTCTTGGGGGCTTGTGTTCATCTGGAGACTATCCAGAAAAACAGAAATTTCCAAGTTTCCTTGGGTTTGTGTGGGGAGGAGTTTGAATAAAGAGACAGCAGTGTGGATTTTTTTTTAAAGTTTGTGTTCAGTCAGCCAGAAAACAGACAGAATCCAGATGGAAAGATACATTTTCTGGCTGTAAAGATAACTTGCTACACAGGAAGTATTGGATGTAGCAGAGAGAGAAAAAGCTACAGTTTAACATTGGGGAGTACCAAATCTTACACGAGAAGATGGTTAGGTCTAGGACCTTTCTTCCATATATTTACGGGGAATTTGTGCATAATCTGAACATTTCAAAACCTGTATTTAGTACCTATATGGAAGATAGAGTATGTGTCAGGATCCTGACATAAATAAATATTTCCATTGGTTTTGAGGTGGAGGGTTGTTTAAGCTCTGGGGTTACATACCTGAATAGTAATACAGTATAGCAGAAATGTATTTGTACAGAAGAACCAAATGAATTCTCTCTTTTCTCCAAAAGGTCTCTTTAAAGTAAGATTATTTAATAAATTAAGCCTAAAAGTCACTTTGGAAAGATAAATGGGAGAACCTGAGCATTTGCAAATCAGAAGCTTCTACCTGTTGATAAGAAAGACAATATTTTACATATGGTTGGGCAGCCTGTTTTTTTAAAAGTTATTTATTTATATCTTTACTCCATTTTTATCCTACTGTTCTCACCCCAAAGGGGACTCAGAGCAGCTTACAAAATTGGCAAAAATTCAATGCCACATTACAACATACATAACAAATAGACAGAATAAAATGATAAAACAGATAAAACGTATAATTAAAACATTTAAAACCATTAAAAGCAAATTAAAACATAGTGCCTGTAGTCAGTATTGCATTCTACATAGCCCTATTGCCCAAATACCTTGTGGTATAGCCAGATCTTAAATGTTTTTCTGAATATGTGGAGAGAGGGGACCAATCTACGTCATTAGGGAGGAAATCCCATAGATGAGGGACCATCACTGAGAAGGCCCTGTCTCTTGTCCCCACCAATCCCACCTGCAAAGGAGGTGGGATTAAGAATAGGGCCTCCCCAGCTGATCTTAATGCTATTCCCAGTTCATAGGGAGAGATACATTCGGACAGGTAAGTTGGGCCAGAACCATTTATTAACCAGAAGTGACTTTGGGGTCAATTCCTGGTTGCAGTTTTTTTCTAAACTTCCTTGGGTTTTTTAAGTGGTAAGTTGGGGTGTAGAAAGGGAGGCCAAAACACCTAGGCTCCCTTGAATGTGTTTGAGGACATTTGGAGGAAGAGGGACTATGAACTACCAATGTCTCCTTGGAGAGGCAGTGAAACCCCCTTGCCTCCAATAATTTCTTTCTACTGCCCTATAATGGATTTTCACAAGAAAGTTGTACTTTCTGTTTTGTTTAGTAGTATACCCCTTCAAGACTGTTGGTGTCAGCAGTGGGAATCAAATGTAGACCATTGGAGCAATGAATTCATTTTTTGCTGTCCCAAGGACTGTGCTTAGTATTAAAACTACAGAAATGTCCCTTGGGATATTTAAGAAAGGCAGGCATGAGAACACGGGATTCTCAGAGTCTGTAATCTACATGTCTGTGCTAAGGATTCCAGTCATTTTGTAGGCCCCCTCACAGGAGGAAATGTTTGCCTTAGAGCCAACAATGATTGTGTTGTTTTTGGCGGCTGAGTTTGAAGGAAAGAAATGGTGCTGAGAATTGCTGTCTGTGTTATTTAAAGGCATTTTTTCATGACTTTATCCATACATGTAGAGTGGCAGTTGAGTATAGTGTAGGATGAAAAAGCTGCACAAATACAGAAAGTGGTAGAGGAAAGGGAAGAACAGAAAACATGGAAGAAGTAAGTCAAGGAGAAGAAACATCCAAAGACTTAGACACTGTGAATAATCTGCCAAGAAGTCAGTATTCCATTAAATTTACATTCTGTAGATGAAGGCAGGTGTATATCACCATGTTGTATTAACTTATTTCTGTAAAATTTATCCTTTATCTAGCATCCAGGTTTTTTAAAAAAATAATCTCAATTTTTGGGGATTAAAATATTAATTTCACACAAAGCAACCATAATCTGATAAAATATAAACATACTTGCACATCTAAATATTCTCTCATAAATTACTTGAACCTAGTATTATTATTATTATTATTATTATTATTAATAATAATAATAATAATAATAATATACTTTATTTATATTCTGCTCTATCTCCCCAAGGGGACTCAGAGCGGATTACAGAATACATATAAGGCAAACATTCAATGCTGTTATACAGTTAACAAAGACAGACAGTACATAGACAGGGGCAAGGCTTCCCTCTTTTTCATCTTTGGCATCTGGAGGCTGTGCTTGACTCAGCCATGAGGAGGTTCTGTTGTTTCATTTTTCCCTGCCGAGGAGCCTGTTGTCCATAGATGCCTTCCTGATCAAATTGCTGGCATGTCTTCAGGGGCACCTTTTACCTCCCCACCAAAGTGGTACCTATTTATCTTCTGATATTGCTGTTTTTGAACTGCTAGGTAAACATGGTGGGTGCTCACCCCGAACCATGGCTTGAACTACTAAACTTCCGGTCTGCAAGATTTTCTGTATCTGGTGATTTAATTTGCTGTGCTAACCGTGGCCCCTTAAAATCAACACTTGGAATGTTATGGTATATACTTGTGTATAAGGACCTCATGAGATACACCCCCCCCCCTTTTTTACACATTTTTGAAACAGTTTACAGATGGAGTCCCACAGAGCCAATCATATGACACAAAACTACTTCTGCCAGTTATCCATGTGATTCCATCTGTAAACTGTTTCAGAAGTGTATAGATTATGGAATTGGGGATCAGTTGTCAGGTGGTAGAAGGCAGCAGCAGGTCTGGCAGTTGACTAAGCAGAAAAATGCCATAGCTACCATTTCTATTATCCCATAATGCCTCAAAGCAATAAGCATTCTAGAGTAACACACGTGGTAACAACTGCTACTCTGTACAATGTGTGTGAATTTTTTTTCCAAAGACTGTATGTGTGTGTGTGTACACAGAGTTGACACAGGCCAGGATATGAACTACTGCTGATAGAACAACATTTTAGGAAAGGAGAGACCAAATGACACTTAATCCCAGACAGGTTAAGAGAAGAGGCGTTTTGTGTGTTTTCTGTCCCTCAAAGGAATCCAGGTTTCACAGCAGCCAAACATTTACCAAGTGTGTTGTTGTACTGCAAGGAGTGCCATTGTAACTGTCTGTTAGTACTATATGAAAGTTCTGCTTTGGAGAGCTGAGGGTTGTAGAAAATGTTGATTCCTGAATAATGAGGCAGTTGCATTTGGGGAGGAGGACTGTGACGTGGACTCGAGTTTGCCATCTGCTTTGCTTTTATGGTGGATAGGTTTCTTGGGCTTGGAACCACTATGCTATATTTAAGAGCAGCATAATTCTTTGTTTTTTCAAGAAAGGAAGAAAGAAACCATGCTATGCCTGCTCTAACAATGCCAGCTGAGTTCATATAACTGTGTGGTGGCATTCATTGGTGGAGCCCTACTTGTGGTTTAGAGGGCTTGGCATAAGCTGATGTCAATTGGCATTTCTCCATACAGCTCTGATGATTTGATCCAGATGGTGCCTGTAAGCTGCCCTGGCTGGCATGAGATCTTCGGCCTCTTAATGGATGACTTTGTTGCCTTTGTTTACTGTAGAACCATTCACAAACTCCTCTGCCCCGCCCTGCAATGCACAGCTGGAGCGCAGAACCTCTGGATTAATTATCTGCTGGGTTGTGTCTTGCAAAGCAATTTCTCTTTTCTGTCATATTTTATTACAACATGAAGCATGAAATGTGGGTCATGTAACTGATAACATAGTAGGAGGAAAGGTCTGCCCAGCGAAGTTCAGAGTTTGAGTAGACAGAGGAAAGGCAGGAATAATTAATTAGGGGGGATGTCCGTGATAGCTTTCTAAACTTTGTCTTTTATAGTAATCTAAGATTTTGAAGCACATTACAATACATACAAAATATATGTGATGTAGTGTGGCTCCTTGATATGCACTGGGGTTTGGCTCCAGGACTCTTTATGAATAGCTGAAGCCCCATCATATACAATGGTGTATAGTAAAATGGTGCCACACTCTTGTTGTCATCTTGTCTCTGAGTTATGTCTATTAGACAACAGTGGGATTTCTACTAAATTCCAGTGTGCCAGCAGAGTGAAGTTATATTAATGTTAGGCAAGGGACAATCTACATAAAGCAAGTAGTCTGTGCATCTATATGATAAACAGCCAAGATCAGTAACCAGAACACAAAGAGCAGATTATTAACCTTTGCCTTCCAGAGCTCTGGAAAATAGCCTGTCTCAGAATTTCATACTAGGAATCTCAACTGTCTTGTGGCAACTGTAAAATGAAGATGCCTGGTGATGAAATGGTGGGCTTCACCTGGGAGAGTACAATAACAGAAGATTGTTTTACAGCATCAGTTTCAGTGCTGATCTTAAGTATGTTTTGTTTATAAAAAAAAATCTCAGAGTAAGCAGAGGATGTAGATTCTAGCCCAATGGTTTTAGTTAAGCTCTTCCCACGGCCAAAGGGTAATCAGCTAGATTTCCAGTTCCTGGGTAGCTGCCAAGCATACCAGAATTGAAAGGCAGACACAAGGCGGAGTTACAGTGGAGACACACTTAAAGCATACCAGAATTTAAGGGCAGTCCCTCTAGCTTGGGCAAACAGAAGTATGGCTGTCAAAAAATAAAATGCAAGCTACATGTTTGAACTCTCACATTTCAAATTATAAAAAGCAGTTCATATGGGATATAAAACAAGATGACTTTGTTGCTCAATATGGATATGTGCATGAGCTTGGTTTGTGTGTGTGTGTAGGACATTTGTGTGTTCAGTAGTTTTATTTAGCAGTATTGAGTATTGTCTTCAGTGTCTTGGAAGAAATGACAATGAAGTTCTCGGCATAAAGGCAAATAACCTAATTATCCATGATGGGTCTGGGTCTACTTTACTACATTTCCAATAATATCTTAACTACACACCATACCTTCAGTTTATTTATACTGTTATCTGACCCCTCCAGATAAGTTGCTCTATGCAACTAGAGAATGAAAACAAAAATAAGCATTGCATATTTAATGTGATCCTTAGTAATGATAGGATTCAAAGTCCTTGTCTTCCCATTCAGTATCAGTTGCTTTTACTTCAGTCAGAGTACCATGCCAGTACAACTGAGAGCCCGAAGAATATCATGCCCTTACTTTGCATTGCAAATAATCTTCTGTGGTAGTCCTTTGGAAAGTTCAGTGGTCTAGTTGCCAAGAGGAAAGCCACAGGTTTGAGCTTGAAACAAATGCTTGTCATCACCAGATGAGCTTTATGAAAGATATGACTGTCTGTTTCTTTTACTTGATGGATCAAGGGCAGCAGTAGATTCAGGACCACGGGGAAAATAAGTATTTTAGTCTACTGTCCTCACTCTTTGGCCAACTTTACAGATACAGGAAGGAGTTACAATAGGAAGATAGTCAATTTAATTGATTCTCTACATTGTAGATTCTACAACTGTTCTGAAGTTGTATAGGTCCCCTCAGTCTCTGGATTTGTTTTTGATTTGAAGCATTGAGAAATTTACTCTAGTAGGTTTAGGAATAGGATTGCTCTTTTTAAAGTCTGAATTTCAAGAAAATCAAGTCACTTCTTTTTATAATGGGTTCCCTACTTGTTGAAACTGTGTGGGTTCCCTGGATAAATTGGGTAACATTTAGGTTAGATATGTAGATGTTCTTGAATCGACTTTGTGGGTTGCAAGCTGCATCAGCTCCTTGCCTATCAGGAAAGCCACAGTCAGAGCTGTGGGATTCTAGTTGATGCTGGAGAAGAAATTATTTTGGCATGGTTTCCACAAAGATCAGAGAATGAATATGCCTCTTGGGCGATTGGGGGGGGGGGGGGGTTGCATAGTCAAGAATTTCTGGGTCAGTCTTCCTCCAGTGACCTCTCTTGCCTACATAAGACTTTTATCTTGTAGATCCGTACAGTCTGTACTCTTGAAACAGCATCCCTGCACCGCAATTCATTCTTTGCAGTTGACCTGAATGTTAAGGATTGCATGCTTATTCTTACCATGTTACTGTTCTCTTTGGGGTCAGACAGTATGATTCCTTCTTCAGATAGTAAGCCACTCCTCCCCACCACTAATTATACTCTCCATTTTGATGCAAACCAACATCTTGTGCTTGGCTATAATTCTTCCTCTTTCCTGCTGTTCTCAGGAGTCTTATTTTTATGTGTTTAATATGAGGGACTGCACTTTCCTTATTCTGCCTGTTAGTAAAATTCATATATTTTTGAGCTGCCCAAATATAAGAGCTATATTAGACTTTGAAACCAAGGGCTGTACAATTTTGTCTCAGAGTTTCCAAGTCATTTTGTAAACATAGTGGCAAAAGTATTAGTGCACATATGCATATACCAGTATAATTGTGTTTGCTTTTTGAAATATTTAGTATTTTTAATGCGTTGTTTTAACTTTTGAATTGTATGTTTTTATTCTTTTGTAATCGCTTTGGGTCTGTGCTCAGAGAAAGGTGGGATATACATTTCTCTCAAATAACAAATTGTGTAATTGCTGCTTTTATTAAGAAAAATTAAGTAAATACTGAGCATTCTTGGAGTAGTTTGTATGTATGTGGCGGGGCACACAAATATTGCTTCTGGAAAAGCAATGGATTCAAGTGAAATTAAAAAAACTGAAAAGTGTGTTTGTATGAACAGAGTTTAATTGAACAATGAAGACAGTTCATGCATATGCCTAAATGCAAACAGTATTTAGGAAATACACTGTGGAGAGGGATTTGTTCCAAATGAGATCTTCATGTTTCTGAGCATTATCTGGTGAAAAGATTTTTCCTCTATTTTTTTTTTGGAAAGCATTTATTACACTTTGTATTAAATACTATAGATAAAATCTAGTCAATTAAATTTAAAGTTTTCATTTTGCCATAATTCCGTGGCATCGAGCCAGCTAACAGAAAGAATGTTGGATTTCAAAAATGGGTTTGAGATTGCAGTGGAGCCATTAAATAATGCCTTGTGTACTGATGGATAAAGTAGCAGAACATAACAGCTTTGAGGTGATAAAGTTCAGATTAGAAGAGTGCTGTGACAGGGACTGCTATACATCCATCTATATCTATTATTGGAACAGTGTGAAAGTCACTTATCAAATGTATCCTTAAACAATCCCAAAGTCCCTACCATTGATGGCATTCTTTATACCAGCTATGCATATGTCATGTTCTCTAACAGAGTCTGCTGTTGGATCTAGCAGTCAGTATTTTTTAAATTTTTTGTGTCAGAAGACTTGAGAAATTGCAAGTCACTTCTAGTGTGAGAGAATTGGCCATCTGTAAGGATGTTGCCCAAGGAACGTCCAGATGTTTTGATGTTTTACCATCCTTCTCTCATGTCTCCGCATGGGGAGCCGGAGCTTCTCTCATGTCTCCGCATGGGGAGCCGGAGCTGACAGAGGGAGCTCATCCGCACTCTCCTCAGATTCGAATCTGCAACCTGTCAGTCTTCAGTCCTTCTGGCACAAGAGTTTAATCCATTGCGCCACTGGGGGCTCTGTCAGTATGTATGTTCAAGTGAGACAATTGACACAGAGAAGTTTACCACACAATATGTACACACACACACACAGATGCACTCTTTAATTTCCTAGTGCTGTATATAAACCACTAAAAATTGTCCAGATGTACAGAAATATAGACCAGATGAAGAAAAAATAAAACATAGGTCAGATGTAAGCCAAAAGAAAAATGTTAATGAAATACGACAGGTTAATTAGGAAGGACAAAAGCTTTGCACAACGGTTAGTTTCACTTAGTGGGTTAAGAACTAAGAAAAATCAAAATGGGATTTGGATAGAGAATGAGTGCTCAACACTTTTAAGCTACGCTGAGAGACATTGTGACTGCAAAGTAGGGTATAAATACTCTAAATAAAAAAGTAAATGTACCCTGCTGCAAAATATTGAATTAGATAGAATTTTTAACAGCTTTCGTGCTGTTAGTGAGTTTGTTTATCAATAAATGGTTCCAAAACCTTTGAAATCAAGTCTTCATAGATAGCTCCAGTGAATAATTCCACTGGGTTGTAATGTATTGATCTTTCTTTTGCTAAAATGGGGATAAGGATGTTCTACCATGTGGGCTGCATATGACTCCCATCCCATGCTTTTGCAATCCCTGAAGTCTCCAAAAGCCCTCTAAGCTTTCCAGTTTTTTTTCCTGGAAACCATTTATCTTTGAAAACCATCTGAAGCATATTAAAACTGAATGTAGACACCATTGTTTGCCTTTCCCCCAGTTTCCCCCTAGGCTTCCAATGTGGCCAAAAACAGCTAAGAACTTGAAGTGATGCACTCAGCTGTAGTCCTGCTCGGCCACGCAGCAATATGCAACAAAATCCAGTGTCCGCAAAACAGTGATACTGTATTTACTCAAATCTAATGCTCACCTTTTTTGGCTATATTGCCTTCCCAAAACCTAGGTGCACATTAGATTAGTGTAATGTCTTAATCTTAGTGCTGAGCCAAAGAAAAAATGGAAGCTACTTCGGGAGCACCTGGATCTCCTATTTGAGGGATGTCATCTCTAATTTAATTGCCATGGCTCAATACTATGCAATGGTGGAATTCATAGTTTGGTGAGGCATCATCATTCTTTGGCAGCTCCCATGATCCCAAACTACAGCCCCCATGACTCCATAGCATTGCGCCACAGAAGTTAAAGTGGATTCATTCTACAGCATAGATGAACCCCAAGGTTTTCTTTTCCATTGCCGAAAGCTTTGGTGTTCTAACACTTTTGTTTTAAAGAAGGAATTATAAGCATGCAGCCACTGTAATGCACACCTTTTTGGCCAAATTACAAAGAGTGCACTTTTTAGTCAATGTGCATTACATTTGCCAGCAAATGCTTTTTTTTTTGCTTTCAGGGTTTTGAAGATTGAGATGCACATTAGATTTGATGGCACATTAGACTTGAGTAAATACGGTTACATTACTCAACCAGCTAAAATTTTACAAAATATATCATGGACTTCTTCATCAGAGAAAAGATATTAAGAACCATGCAGTAAAAGAAAATATATGGCATTTGACTCACAGCCCTACAATTTGTTACAGATGATACTTCTATTGTTTTTTTTTAGGGATTTCAGTGCAGGCAGAGACAGAGACAAAGGGAAAGAAAATATAGGTAATAATATTTCTCGTCTATCAGAAGCTGTAAAGTAACTTCCATTTTGTTCTGGGTAAACTTCCATATGAAGCTAATTGCCCTTTCTGTGGCAGAGAAAACTGAATATCTTCTTCTTCTTCTTCTTCTTCTTATTTTATTATTATTTATTTATTTATTTATTATTTGCACTTGTTAACCGCCACTCTCAAGCCCGAAGGCGACTCGTGGCGGTGTACAGAACATAGAACACAAAGGACAACAGGTTACAATAAATCAGGACCACAACACACATCTTACTAATACACAGCTACTTAACTAAAAATCTGCTTTGTCTTGTTTAGGGTCATAATCAATCTCGTAGTCATGGTCCATTCCGGTGGTCATTCCAAAAACATAGCACTTAGTTGAAGGCCTTCTCAAAGAGCCAGGTTTTCAGGCCCTTGCGGAAGGCCATGAGGGAAGGCGCCTGTCTGATTTCAGCAGGGAGGGAGTTCCACAGCCGGGGGGCCACCACCGAGAAGGCCCGCTCTCTTGTCCCCGCCAGGCGTGCCTGTGAGGCAGGCAGGACCGAGAGAAGGGTCTCCCCGGATGATCTTAAGGTCCTCGTGGGCTCGTAGGCCGAGATGCGGTTGTCAAGGTATTTTGGGCCGGAACCGTTTAGGGCTTTGTAGGATAACACCAGCACCTTAAATTGGGCCCGGTAGCTAATCGGCAGCCAGTGGAGCTGGGACAGCAAGGGCGTTGTGTGCTCCCTGCGTCCCACTCCGGTTAACAACATGGCTGCCGCACGCTGGACTAGCTGGAGCTTCCGGGCCGTCTTCAAGGGCAGCCCCACGTAGAGAGCGTTGCAGTAGTCGAGGCGGGATGTGACCAAAGCGTGTACCACCGTGGCCAAGTCAGACTTCCCAAGATACGGGCGCAGCTGGCGCACGAGCCGAAGCTGTGCAAATGCTCCCCTGGTCACCGCCGAAACCTGGGGATCCAGGCTCAGTGATGAGTCCAGGGTCACACCCAAGCTGCGAACCTGTGCCTTCAAGGGGAGTGCGACCCCGTCCAGCACGGGCTGTAACCCTATACCCTGTTCGGCCTTGCGACTGACCAGGAGTACCTCTGTCTTGTCTGGATTTAATTTCAGTTTGTTCGCCCTCATCCAGACCGTCACAGCGGCCAGGCACCGGTTCAGGACTTCGACAGCCTCCTTAGTAGCAGGTGGAAAGGAGTGACAGAGTTGGACGTCATCTGCGTACAGATGACACCGCACCCCGAAACTCCGGATGATCTCACCCAGCGGCTTCATGTAGATGTTAAACAGCATGGGGGACAGTATGGAGCCCTGAGGAACACCACAGGTCAACGGCTGTGGTGTTGAACAGGAGTCCCCCAATAACACCTTCTGGGTACGACCCTCCAGAAATGACTGGAGCCACCGCAAAGCGGTGCCTCCAAGGCCCATCTCTGCAAGGCGTCCCAGAAGAATACCGTGGTCGACGGTATCGAAGGCCGCTGAGAGGTCCAGGAGCACCAACAGGGACACACTCCCCCTGTCTAGCTCCCGGCGGAGATCATCCACTAAGGCGACCAAGACCGTCTCGGTACCATGTCCCGGTCTGAAGCCGGACTGTGCCGGATCCAGATAATCCGTGTCTCTCAAGAATACCTGGAGTTGTGAGGCCACCACGCTTTCCATGACTTTGCCCAAGAAGGGAAGATTGGAAACAGGCCGAAAGTTGTCAAATTTGGTGGGGTCCAGTGATGGTTTCTTCAACAGCGGCTTTATAATAGCCTGTTTTAGGCTCGCTGGAATCGTGCCTTCCCGAAGGGAGGCATTAACCACCACCGTTACCCACTCAGCCAATCCCCCTCTGGCCTCTTTCAGAAGCCAGGATGGGCAGGGGTCTAGGATGGACGTGGTAGGCCTCATTCCTCCAAGTATCTTGTCCACATCCTCGGGTTTCACAAACTGAAAAGAATCCATCAAAATAGGACAAGCAGGTGCTTGTGTCACATCCACCGAGACTGCATTTAATGTGGCGTCCAGCCCAGAACGGATCAAAGCGACTTTGTCTGCGAAGAACCGAGCAAATGCTTCACTGCGCGTGGCCGAGTTGTCAGGGCTCCCACCTGAGGTAGGGGGAGTTAAAAGACCTCTGACAATCCGAAACAACTCTGCCGGACGGTTTTTTGCAGACGCAATAGTGGCCGCAAAGAAAGTTTTCTTTGCGGCTTTTATTGCCGCGGCATATGCCCTTAGAAAGGACACAAACCGTGCTCGATTTGGCTCGCTTGGGTCCGAGCGCCACACGCTCTCTAGTTCCCTCTTCCTTCGCTTCATCGCTGCCAGCTCCTCAGTGAACCAAGGAGCTGGTTTAGCTCGGTTACTTGAGAGGGGACGTTCCGGAGCGATCCTGTCAATTGCCCTGGTCATCTCCCCATTCCAGAGAGCGACCAAGGCCTCGACATGGTCACCTACCGAGGTAGCGGGGAACTCCCCAAGAGCCATCAGGAATCCGTTCGGATCCATAAGCCTCCTGGGGCGGACCATCTTAATGGGTCCTCCACCTTTGCGGAGGTTAGGGGGCGCAGTGAGCCTAAATCTGATCAGGAAGTGGTCGGTCCATGGCAACGGAGAGATAGACAGCTCCTCCACACCGCCACCTTGCTCCCATCCCTGGCAGAAGACCAAGTCCAATGTGTGTCCAGCACAGTGGGTGGGGCCAGTTATTTGTTGGGACAGCCCCATGGTTGCCATGGCAGACATGAAGTCCTGAGCCGCTCCTGTGAGGGTTGCCTCGGCATGGATGTTGAAGTCCCCCAGCACAAGAAGCCGTTGGGACTCCACCACCAGGCTCGAGACCACCCCCGCTAGCTCAGGCAGGGAGACTGTAGTGCAGCGAGGTGGACGGTACACTACAAGAATCCCTATTCTGTCCCGGTCACCCACCCTCAGGTGGACGCATTCGATATTTGTGGTCTGCGGGATGGGACTCCTGGTCAGATGGATGGAATCTCTATAGACCACTGCGACCCCGCCTCCCCGTCCTCCGGCTCTTGGTTGGTGTTGCACGGAGAAACCTGGAGGACAAAGCTGGGAGAGATTTACGCCCCCCGCTTCATCCAGCCAGGTCTCCGTGATGCACGCCAGATCTGCCCGCTCCTCCAGGATTAAATCCTGGATCCAGGTCGTTTTTCCGTTGACAGATCTGGCGTTCAACAACACCACCTTCAAACCGGAGGACCCGCTCACCTGGTTACACCAATTTACCTTAGGAGACCGGTTGGGGGTTGTTAATGTGGATAAGCGGTCCGAATTAGGCCGAATTCGAGGTCTCCTTTTCCCGCATCTCCTCCTTCCCACCACGACCTCTATGGGGGCCCCTCGGCTAATGGAACACCTCCCCCCCTCCATGCCGCAATCTAAAGACAAGATCTTGCTTTCTGCTTTGTTCGTTGTTTGATTTTTCGGTCCTTGGCCATATCCTTTCTTCCCCTCTACCCCCCTCCCCACCTCATTTTTATTTACAGGGTCCAACCCACCTCCTCTCTTGTCCCTTACACTATACAATAGTAACAAGGATAGTACACAAAGGGGGATGGGGGACCACATGGATAACAGCTATACAGGTGGTGTTCGATGTTCCGGCCACACCAATCGAATAGTTCATAAAGTGCACAAGTAAAGTGCTAGGTCTAAAGTGCAATAAGTGCCCTATATTGATTGGACGGTAGCTACAGTAGCTAAAATGCGGCACGGAGGGACAGGGAAGGGGCGAAAGTGCTAGTGCAGTTGGCGGCAAGGCAGGCGCCTTAAAGTGCTTTCTTACGTAAAGTGCTATATTTCGTATTTATATCACATTATCAACCGATATAAGCCCAGGAATGTGCAAGCTGATGGTATATAATCACCCTCCTATGGGGCTGAGAGATGGCAAGTTAGCTCAAAGCTGTTGTGACCCAGATGGAGTCTCTAGACGGTTGGAATGAAGCGGATGGGGGCTTCCGGGGGTGGCAACTCGGCAGTGGGACAGCACTGTTGGTCGATTACAGTAATTACAGTAATTACACACTCTGTACTAACACAGAGAGGGCCGGCCCAAGGTCTACACAAGGCCAGCGCTAAAGGTCTACACAGAGGTCTACCCAAAAGGTCTGCACCGAGGTCTACACAGAGAAGGCCAACACAATATAAGGTCTACACAATATAAGGTCTACACAAAAAGGTCAGCACAAAATGTCTACCCAGGGGTCCGCACAGGGACAGTCAGACCCTCCGCAGTCTCGTCGCTGCGTCCAGATGGAAGAGTGGGACGGCCGTTCAGATGGTCTAGGTGGTGGTGTGGCCTATGCGGCTCCCAGCGATGGCGGCTGTGGTGGTTTCGGCTGGGCGATGGCGGCCGCAGATAAGCAGCAAGCTGGTGGTGATAGCGGCCGCAGCAGCTGCGGTGACGGCAATGGTCCGGCCTGGTGGCAGGTGCGGCCTTGCTGGTGATGTCTGCGGTCTAGTGGGTGATGTAGAGGCCTCCTTGCAGATTGCTGAGTCACACCCCACTGGAGGAGGCCTGGGCTGCTGGCTACTCACAAGGAGTCCTGGGAGCAGGCTGGAGATCTTTATTGCCCCTTCACAGCAAGCACAGCAGACTCAGTCCCTGGCAGGCCTGTGGACTCAGCTTTATAGATGTAGAGGCCTCCTTGCAGATTGCTGAGTCACACCCCACTGGAGGAGGCCTGGGCTGCTGGCTACTCACAAGGAGTCCTGGGAGCAGGCTGGAGATCTTTATTGCCCCTTCACAGCAAGCACAGCAGACTTCTTCTTCTTCTTCTTCTTCTTCTTCTTCTTCTTCTTCTTCTTCTTCTTCTTCTTCCTCTTCTATTTATTTATACCCTGCTTTATCTCCCCAAATGGGACTCAAAGTGGCTTGACATAAAAGCATTAGTATACAATTTAAAATCTACAAATATACAAACATTAAAACAGAATTAAATATAAACAGCACTAAAAATCAATTAAAATCCATCAAAACATATACAAAGTTAAAAACCACAGCACCCCCTGACTAGATCTTAAGATGACTCTGCATTTTTACAGCTGGAAAAATGTTTAGATGTTATGCAGGGAGTCCCCGGGTTACAAACAAGATAGGTTCTGTTGGTTTGTTCTTCAGTTGAGAATCAGAGCACATACATTTTAACGGGAACAAAGGCATGGATAGCACGTAATGAAATTCACATAATCAAATGGGAATGTAAGGATAATTTGTCTATTCTTCTTAAAATCTAATATCGTTTTCTTTGATGAAGCAGGTCATTGAATGGCAAGTGAGGAATATTGTATCTTATCATTTGCATGAATTAAATCCCTCTTGAGTTGGAATTCAACTTCTTAAATTTGATCTGTAAGTCAAGCTTAACATACTCCAGAAGATCTTGTACATTGTGCTTGTTCTTACTAATGGCCACATTTGACCTATCCCGTCAGGGTGGCCATTCCAGAGATGAGAAGCAGCAGCTAAGGGCCATAGTTGTGAAACAGCTGCTGGCAGGTCAGTACTACATCCTCCCATCGAGCAAATGTGACAATAATCCAAGGGAAAATGGGGCTCCTTGGCTGCAGTACACACTGTCTTGTCAAGGCTAAGGAGAAGGTACACCCTGTTCTCCTGGAACAAGATTTTCTACTATGGGGACGGTTCTTTCTGCATCTGGTCCTGGTCCAAAGAGCTGTTTGCTTTTTTCTGGACAGCCAGATGGTCAGCCTCAGAATTTGCCCATTATGAAATGGTGATATCAGTGGTGAAGTTTGCTATCCTGCATGGACAGGAAGGTGGGTTATCATTTACTGACATTTTGGAAACAATACGTTTAGTTAGAATGACATCCCTGACATATAAGTACAATTTTATACTGTACATATATAGGGAAACTGGGTGGAGTTTTAGATGATTGTTCTAATAACCTATGTGCAGTTTGCTTTCTTTGGATCTGTTTATCCCACCCACTCCCTGATATAGGGGTTCATGGTGGCTAACAATAAATATAAAATAATGTTAATAAAAATAATATGAACACTTTGAGTACATGCAATCCCTAAATTATGGACAAGGTAAATTCTGTGGGTTTATTCTGAAGTTGGATTTTTAAGTGTCACTCCAGCCAAATACACATGCACACACATGCACACACACAAGCAAGCTTTTGATAGTTTAGGGGTTAAACCAATGGTGTTTGTTTTGCTGTCTGTGGCCCAGTTCAGAAGATATCACCTCATTTTCTGTCCCTGTGATAATTGGATTTTGAAAAAATTGGCTTGTTGTGGAAACAAGGATTGGAGATAAAGCTTCAGTGGAGACACCCATTTTCCCAGGATAATTCTTTCAGGAGTGAACTTTCCTTTCAAAGCTTATCTCACGTCTTGTTGTCTCAGCCCTGTTCTTAACTATAAGATTTTTGGGAACTGTTCCATTATCCAGGCAGAGGCCACTAGGAGTTTCTAAACAGAGAAGGATAGCCCATTTTATTGGATGGGGGGATTGGAAGGAGGAAAAACAATTTCCCCTATTTTTGCTGGATGTTTCCCCTCCCCCTTCCCATATCATAAACTAGGATTGTTTCCCCAATGGTCATGGGTGGGGGGAATAACAGGAAAACAGGGGGAAATTATTTTCCTCCTTAAACCCACTCTCCACCCCTATAAAATGGAGTATTCTTCTCCCTCTCTAGTGCCCTCTACTGGCCTCCACCCGGATAATGGAACTCTGCCATTTTTTTGTAAGTCAGATGTTTGTAACCTGGGGACTGCCTATATACAATTAAATAACAATTGAAACATTTATGTCATTAAAACCATTAAATATTAAAATGTAGTAAAACTTTGCACATGCCCCAAATCCCAATCATATCACCCTTAAAAGCCTACCCCTCGTCAATCCATAAATGCCTGATGATAAAGGAATGTTTTTACCTGCCTATGGAAGGCAAGGAGGAAAGGGGCTAGCTGGCATTTTTAGGGAGGGAGTTCCGGGGTCCAGGAGCAACCACTCCCTTCTTTCCATCAATCACCCTTGAAAGAGTAGTTGGACAGAGGAAAGGTAAGTGACCATCACTTACAGTGGTGTAAGTGATTTGTTTTGTTAAATCATTTGTTTTAATGGTTTTTAATTGGGAATTTTTAAATACTGTTTATATTAAATCCAGTTTAATGTTCATATATTTGTATATTTTAAATGGTAATGTTTATGCTTTTATGTTAAGTGCCTTTGAGTCCCCTTCATAGATGATAAAGTAGGGTATAATTAAATATAATAATAATAATAATAATAATAATAATAATAATAGTGGCACAACTGAAACTTGTGCCACAAATACCATCTGCCTGCACCAAAAAACTGGTGGGATCACAAGCCTGAAAAAGTTACACAAAATGAACATGTCAAGCTACTCTGGGATTTCTAAATTTAGACTGATAGAGTTTTGGAGCACAATACTTCTGACCTCACAGTTGGGGGGGGGGGGGGAACCAAGTATGGATAGTCAATGTTGCAATCCCAGGTGACAGCAGAATTGATGATAAGCAACTGGAAAAGCTTACATGATATGAGGATTTAAAAATTGAACTGCAAAGACTCTGGCACAAGTCAGTAAAGGTGGTCCCAGTAGTGATCGGCACACTGGGTGCAGTGCCTAAAGACCTTGGCCTGCACTTAAAAACAATTGGCGCTACTCGGATCTGTATGCATTATTTGCCGAGACATGACACAGTTCTAGACACTTGGGAAGTGTTGGACGTGTGATCAAATACAAAAGCCAGCATAGTGATTTTGTTTGCTGTGTACTAATCTTGTTCTGAATCTAATAATAATAATAATAATAATAATAATAATTTCTAGAACAACATTAGAGAATCAGACTTAGTTATGTGGTGTATGATTACCCCAACAGAACTTCTGTGTCATATGAATCCCAGTATGCAGTGCAGTTAGGCTAATTCTGAGAAATGTGTTTCTTTCAAGGGAAACATTTCATACAGCAGTAGGGTTGAATGCTATAAAGGACATTTATGAAAACAAACGAAAGTGAAATGCTGGAATTATAGCAGCTCTTCCGAAATGATGATGTGTGTGTGCCTTTATTATGTGTCACACTTTATATCATTTAATAAAAAGAAATTTAAATTGGGGTGGACAGTTTGACCTCCAGATGTTCATATAATCATAGAGCAGGAAGAGACCCCAAGGGCCATCCAATTTGACCCCCTGCCATGCAGCGACACCCAATCAAAACATTCCCAAGAGATGGCCACCCAATTTCTGCTTAACCCCCTCCCCCCGAAGAGGGGACTCCGTCACTCTCCAAGGCAGAATTTGTTGACTTACCTTTCGGAAGTTCTTCCTAATGCTTAGGTAGAATCTTATTTTCCTGCAATTTGAATCCATTGCTTCATGTCCATCCTCCAGAGTAGCAGAAAACAAGCTTTCCCTTTCCTCAATGTGAAATTCTTTCAAATATTTAAACATGGCCGTCATGGCCCCTCAGCCTTCTTTTCTCCAAGCTGAACATACCCAGTGTCCTCAGCCTTTCCTCATAGGGCTTGGCTTTCAGACCTTTGACTATTTTGATTATTCTGGACACATTCCAGCTGGTTATGTTGTTGGACTGCAGCTCCCAGCGCTGCTCATAGTTGTTGGGTTGTCATCAAATAACAGCTGGAATGTTCTCTCCCCCCCCCCCCCCCATTTAAATAATGCCAAAGAACAAACATTGTTAAAGCAAGTAGTTTAGAACAATCAGTACAATAAGATCACAGCAACAACATAATAAAAGAACAAAAATAGTAAAAATATACCATCCCCAAAGCTTAGGAAAATAAAATTGATCAGGTACTTGAAGGCTTAATAGAGTAGGCATTGTTTCAGTGTCCGTGGATATGACTCTAGGATGCAGTCACATCGAAACCCTTGTCTCTGCTCTCTTCTGCATGAGCTCAGTACAGTACATGAGAAAGATATCAAGAAACAAATTCATGTGGGCACAGGTGACCATACAGGTATGCAAAGCAAATGGGGTGCATAACACCAGTGCATATACTGGTGGCTCAAGCTCTGGGGACATTTTTGTAGTGATATACCACATTTTTAGGATTGTGTATATGCATGTGCCTTTGAGTTACCTGCTGACATGGTGATTCCATTAATTTCATAGGCTTTCCTTAGGCAAGCAATATTCAAGAGGTGGTTTTGCCAATTCCTTCCTTTTAAATGTAGCCTACAGCATCTGGTATCTGTTGGTGGCATTCCATCTAACTATTGACTCGGCTTCCCTTCCCTAGATCAGATTTGAAATATTTAGGTCACTTTCCTTTTAGGGTTAGCTGGTACTAAATTACAGTATTTACTCAAATCTAATGCTCACCTTTTTTGACTAAATTACCTTCCCAAAATTAGGATGCGTGTTAAATTCATGTAACATGGTAAATATTTTTTGGGGTTTCAGGGTCTTGAAAATTGAGGTGCTGCTGCCTGCTGACTATATTGTCTTCATACTTAGGTTTTCTCAGATAGCTCACTAGGCACTTTCCCTTTCAGATCTCATCTGATGCTATTTAGTCTCTGCAATGGGAATCACTAATTAGCTAACAAGCTGGAAGGGAAATGCAGTGTAGCCAAAGGTCTGTGAAGCTGTTTGAAAAAATCATGTGATATAATGATAGTACTATGCACATTGCGGGCAGGTCTTTTAAGTCATAGCTCAGGATATCCAGGGATTAAGTTAAGTAGGACACCAATTACCTGGATTGCGAAAGGTCACTGACTGTAGTAAGATCACGGACAGAGCTGGCTGCGCTCCTGCTTTTTTCGGGACTTGCAATGAAAGGCGTGCAAGGATGTTACACGGTTGTCACTGTCTTGTCAACAAGATTCTAAGCTCATTGGCCCTGGAGGTCAGCCTTGAAAATCCTTCTTTAGAAGTAAATGGAGCAGGCTCAACAGTTCAAGAAGTTGCTTTGAAACACTGAGCTAGTTATTGCAAAGGTAACCCATTTTCAATCAAACTGAGAGCCATGAATATCTCCTGCAATTAAACCCCCTTCCTTCCAGCAACAGAATTTCCTTAGAGCTATGTACTTATTGCTATCAGACTTGAAAAATAAACCTGTGTTTTTCATTCAGTGACCAAACTTAACACACACAGGACATGTGAGTGAAAAAAATCACATGCTATAGAGAAGGGACAGGAAAACCCTTACCAAGAAATCATCAGCAGGATGACTGTCACTGTATATTATAAAGGAAAACAACTCAAAATGGAGGGGCTGCCATTTTAATCCACTTTCGCTTTTAGAGTCTCCTTCTGCTGCTAAAAGGCTAAGAAAATGTTGAGTTTGTAACTTGCTTGAAGTAGGGCAAACATTGGCATTCAAAAGATGTTAGATCCTGCCTTAACTATAAACGTTTTCATCTTTACGAAGTTGCCTGAAGCTCTCCTATATACACTTTATTGGAATGGATTTTCCCCTCTCATCTACAAAAATTTTCTAGTAATTAATTCACTTTTACATTTTAATTAGAAATATATTTTATCCCCTGAGGATGTATAAAATGTAAGGAAACCAAGAGGATGCTAACTATCCCTAGACCTAAATGCTCTATATTATGTGCTATGAGGAGACAAAGGGATTCCTCTGGTATATGTCACTGAGGTGGATATAAGGCCAAGGTTCATTATGTCTGTTGGCAGAGTATTGAGTCTCCATCCATATAATTACACCATCATTTGGGGCTGGAAGCTGTCTTTCTTTCCCATTTCCTCTTCCGACAAAAAATGAGTGATGACTCCCAGACACAGTTTTGTGCTCCTAGCCATAGTGACTTACTGTAGGTGATGTACCTTATTATATTCCAGCTACATTTTAGCCCATGGGGAAGGAGCAGGAAGTGGGTATACTCCCATGGCTGGTCAGTGGCACTAGGGACCTCATCACATTGGTGATTTTCAACGTCCTAGGACTCTTACAGCATGGTGGGAGGACAGAGCCTGCTGGATGTCATCAGATGTTGTATGGCAACTTCTGGCGAAGCTCCGTTCTTCCAGTGTGCTGCAAGCATCCTAGGACGTTGAAAAGAGAAGAATTGGGCTAATGTAGGGAGAAGCAGACCGTGGGATGAGTAAGTGTATCATGCAGGCGATATGGGGCACAGGGTGATGGGTTGCCCCGCTGCCCGTCAGATTTGCTATGATGCATTGAGAATCCTCCTGTTACCGCTCGTAAATTGGACCTCAAATGTGATGAGGTCCAGAGCTATAGCATGGCACTCCCTCAACTTCTGTTGCTTGATAGGCAAGAAGCATTGTTCAAGAATTGAACATTCCCCCCAGAAATAATATATGCAGATGTAACAACTGAGTCCCCCTAGGGGTGAGAAAGCAGTATAGAAATACTGTAAATAAATAAATAAATAAATAAATAATAAACTGTAGATAACCAACCGCCAGTATATTTCCTGATTCTCTATTAGTGATATTTCACATTCCATGTTACCTGGGATGCATTTCATTTGAGATGACAGAAATTTATCTTGGCCATTTTTTTTTGCAAAACACATGCTTAACCACTGATAGGGTCCCATCTGAAGAGAAGAGCAGATTAGAAGATACTATGTTGCTGGACCCAACATGATCTATGTCAGAGGTTCCCAAAAATATTTGGCCTACAATCCCATTTTCAGGAAAAATATAACTCATTGCCCCTTCTTTAAGTGAACAAACAGAAATATGAAGTGACAAATTTGCATTCTTTATGTATCAGTATTTCTACCTATATCATAAAACACAGGAAAGAAAGATGTAAATAAGAGAACTTGAAGCTTTAAATTATAACATTATTTCTTAAAATCAAGCATACTAGATTTCGCATTTCACACAGAAAATTGAGATTATAAAGGATAATATTAAAACAAATTATGAGTAACATTAAAAAAATCCTAATAGAAGGATGAACCTGGTACATTGCTATCAATTTATTAATGTTCAGCTCTATTTTTGTCAGCAGCATGAATTAAAGTTTTTAAATACTTATTGCACTTGCAATATGTTAATTGCTTGTCACACAATCCAGAAGCAATCTAAATTAGATTTCATACATGTCACCTATTTATACTACTGTATTATAAACAAGTCATTACATGCACCTATTCCTGCTGATGCATGCAGGGCTTCCTGACAATCTGCAACATACATGCCTGCCCACACTTGCTCTCTAAGACCTGTCAGCAGACTTGGTCACTGATCAATGGTAACTTGCATTCTGTGTGTTCATTTGGAAAATAAAGTAATCATTAAGACTTTAACTCCATGTTACAAAACAGATGAAACATGTATAGCCATTTTTCAACATTTCATTCTCTTCTTTACGTTTCTACTGCCTCCGTATTTCTATTCAACAACTCTTAATTCCATCCATAGCTACTACTGCCCCAATATCGCCCACTTTGGGAAGGACTGATCCATGTCATTGTCTCTTGGCAGCAGATTGTGGATTTCACTTTCTAAGAATGCAGGCCAGATTCTGTTTGGCAGAAAACCTTTAACTGGTAATATCGGGGCCCAACCCTTTAAATGTTATGTGTACAATGTGTGCCACTAACTAAAGCATTTTCTCTTTATTTCAGTTGCTTGCTTGCCTCTGGGGTTCTGTGGTTAAGTTCTGAAATAAAATAGCATTTGAACATCTGTGGACCTCACACACAGCAATTGCATAGTTGGCAGGCACACCCTAGGAGGGGCCTCCATAATACTGAATAATATCCTACATCCTTATATAGATGTAGTATTTAAGAGTGGGAGGTGTTTGGTCTTGGTGGTTAGTTGGTTAAGATAGTAAATAACAATGACCAAGATCGTACAGGCTGGCATACTATGTTGGGGGAGAAGGAGGCGGCAGAGGCAGTAGCATTGCAGCAGAAATATGACAATCCTAAGTCCTGTGTCAAGGGAGGGGTCTGGGGGTGGAGGCAACAGCAGGGAAGAGCACCTTAGTCAGCTGCTTTGCTAGCTCAGGAGTGACATGGCTGCTTTATTCCCCAAACAGAGACAGCTTTTCCACTATTCCCTTGCCAACTCTACACCCAACTTAGAAAAGTGATGTACAGTGATGTAATGAACCCATATGCCACCTGATATCACCAAAAGAATTTCAGCCAATATGTATGTTTCAGGTATTAGCCGATCCATTTGGCAATGCCAAAGGGTCATTCCTCTGAGTCAGGCATGTAGCCAGGGGAGGGGCCTTGAGGGGCTTCAACCCCCCCCCCAATTCTCAGGGTGGTCTGTGAGAAGGCCTTACTGGTACATTATTTAAACTGTTATGTTTATTCATATCATGATCTGATCACCATGCTCAATATATCCCATATGCATGGGGGTATTAGGGTAATGATACAAAAGGTTTGCTAGGGTAGATGCTCTCTCACTCAGACTCAGCCCCCCTCCCCCCGAATCAAAATCCTGCCTACAGGCCTCCTCTGAGCTATTTTGCAGGTAGCCAAACAGTTGTGAGCATTACCTTTCAATATAGCCTTCAAAAGGAAGTAAGAGAAGGTTGCAAATAAGTTGGTCAATAGTTTCTGCAAGCTCTATATGTTTCAAGATTTTTCTTCTGTTTCTTCATTCTGGCACTTTGGTCCTTTTTGGCATGACTCCAGCCATGGGAATCATCCTGCAAAAAGTCCTGTTGGAACTGCTGATCTCTATCAAATTTAACTACAATATGGGCTTGATGTTAGAATCCTGTAATCTATAGCATTCAGACATTTGGCTGCAGATCGAAGCATGAGTGATCAAGAAACTTTATTTATTTATATTTTATTATTTCTGATAAAGTTTCTTGATCACTCATGCTTCGTTCTGCAGCCAAATGTCTGAATGGGAGCAAATTGCCAGTCCCGTAAGAGCTTCTGAACACCCATCCCAGAAAATGCACGCTTTCTGGGGTGTGTGTGAACAGGCGCCCAGGAAGATCAGCGTTTTTAAAACGCAGATTCTCCTGGGATAAATGCCTGTCTGAAACCGCCCAGAGAGGGAAAGAGAGAGGGAGAGACAGAGAGAATCTGTTTCTTTGTCTGCTTGCCTGTACTAGTAAGGCCGAAGGACTAGCCATCTGTGATGTCACTGGATTTACCCTTTGTGATGTTGTTGTCTTGGGTGTTGCTGGGTGAAGGATTGGACATGAAGCTAGGCCCTCTGTGAAACAGCTCTGGTTGCTGTGTGGGAGGCAGGAAGGATGCATAGTGAAGGAAGAAAAAGATGCAGAACAGAGGGAAAGGAAGGGAGAAGGAAGGAGGGAAGAGAAGGGAAGGATAGGGGGAAGTATGAGGGAAGAGGAAGAGAAAGAATGAAAAAAGGTTGGGGAGTGGGCACAGCCACCTCTTCAACACCCGGCCAACATTGGTACAAACACTAGTTGTGTATAAATAACCAGAACTTTAGGAAGTTAGTTTTTGGCCGTAACTCCCCGAATCCCCCCTACCTATCAGGGGTTATGCCCATGCTATCTGTGGGGAGTTGTAATACAGAAGATGACTTTACTAAGCTTTTTAAATATGTCTGGATATTAATAAACAATTGAAGATTCAGTAACATGGAGCTCCAGCTAAAATTTTAGTAGTAAATACCTAAGCACCGGGATTGTGGCGCAGCTGGCTGAGTGTCAGCTGCATTAAGATCACTCCGACCAAAAGGTCATGAGTTCGAAGCCAGCCCGGGCTGGAGTGGGTGTCCAGCCATTGTGTAGCCCGTTGTCGACCTTTGCAACCCGAAAGACAGTTGCATCTGTCAAGTAGGAAAATAAGGCACCACCTTGTGTGGGAGGCTAAATTTAACTAATTTATGAGGCCATAAAGAAAGAAGACTCCGGGGAATGTGGAATGCGGAAGAACTTCATCGGTGTCGTTGATGGACGATGAAAAGCAGCAGCTTCCCTGGCGGCCAGAAAAAAAGTTAAATAGCCTTTGTCTGTTAAATGTTGTTTGTCAAACTGGCATTGAATGTTTGCCATATATATGTTTACTGTAATCCGCCCTGAGTCCCCTGTGGGGTGAGAAGGGCGGAATATAAGAACTGTAAATAAATAAATAAATAAATAAGAAGTTCCTCAGCAGCACCCTGCTGAATTTTTAAAATGTACAAAAATAGTGAATCTTATCACCTTGTGATATATTTGTTTTCTTTTGTGAATGTGAGGCATGTCATTATATTCGGAAAAGCAGTTGTTGTGATACTTCTTTCTAGAAACCCTGGCAGGTGTGAAAGATTTCATATGGTGGTAACAACAGCAACAGTAGTGTGTGAGATCTGTATTCAATCAAGGGTGTTGTGGGTCATTACCATTCCCATTCCTTTTATGTCTGAAAATAGCTCTGAATAAAAGGTGTTTGCAGTGCAGTGTGTAGAGAGGGATAGGTTGAGTGGAGTGGAGATAAAATCAGTTTTGGCAGCTAACTTTATCCTCAAGCTCTTCTTATGCTGATTATAAACCCAAAGGCTGGTATTACTCGCTGTTTTTTAGGAGAATAACAGTGAATGGATGGTTTTCCAATAGTTGGACTGCAGCTCCCATAATCAATCACCAATATTTATTTATCGTGTCATCAGCAACCATTGTATTACAATTCTAACAGAGCAAAACAAACACAGAGATTAAAAAGAAAAGGAAAAAGAAGAAAGAAAGAAAGAAAGAAAAAACCATACAGATTTTGCAAGTTTGGTATTTGGTTAAATGTCCTTTGACCAGTATCTGGCCACTTGGAGTGCCTCTGGGGTTGCCGCAAGAAGGTCCTCCATCGTGCATGTGGCAGGGCTCAGGGTGCATTGCAGCAGGTGGTCAGTGGTTTGCTCTTCTCCGCACTCGCATGCCGAGGATTCCACCCTGTAGCCCCATTTCTTAAGATTGGCTTTGCATCTCGTGGTGCCAGAGCGCAATCTGTTCAGCGCCTTCCAAGTCGCCCAGTCTTCTGAGTGCCCAGGGGGGAGTCTCTCATCTGGTATCACCCATGAATTGAGGTGCTGGGTTTGGGCCTGCCACTTTTGGACTCTCGCTTGCTGGGGTGTTCACCAATGATTACACCAGAGAGAAGATGATCATGACTTCTGTGTTTTGAAAACTGAGGCTGGATCTACGCTGCCCTATATCCCAGGATCTGTTCCGAGATTTGCTTATCCCAGATCATCTGGTAGTTCAGACACATATAATCCAGTTCAAAGCACATAATATGGGATCAGATCCTGGGATATAGGGCAGTGTAGATCCAGCTTAGATCCAGCCTAAGCTAGGGTCCTTCCCCCAGTCCTATATCCCAGAATATGAAGGCAGAAAATCCCACATTTATTTATTTATTTATTTACTACATTTATATGCCGCCCTTCTCACCCCGAAGGGGACTCAGAACGGCTTACAAGTCATAAGTACATACAACATACTACATAATAAATAACTAGCATAGTACTATTACATCATTCATAACACTAGTACTACATAATATTACATTATTGCTAGGGGAGGGGTGCTGATGTCACAGGGGACAAGATGGCAATGTCCTCCTGACTCAGATAACCCAGTTCAAAGCAGATATGGTGTGATATAGGGCTGATATTCTGGGATATAGGGCTGTGTGGAAGGGGCCCTAGTTGCTGCAAAGACAAAATGGGGTCTTGTGGTATCCCCAAAAGCCTTTGTTTCTAACTGGCATTTTCAGGCAAGGATAGTCGATTTACTTGAAGATCTTACAATATCTATTTATTTAATGCAGAATACTGGGTATTTACTTCTATTTTGTGGTGGGGTTAGACTAAGGGCCCTTCCATACAGCTCTATATCCCAGAATATCAAGGCAGAAAATCCCACAATATCTGCTTTGAACTGGGTTGTCTGAGTCCACACACAGATAATGTGGGATTGCCTGCCTTGATATTCTGGGGTATAGGGCTGTGTGGAAGGGCTTATTGTATTTATTTGTTACTGTCCTGCATCTTTGGAGGGAAAGAGCAAATAAAAAAGTGTGGTAATTGGAGCTTGTATTTGGGAAACCTAAGAATAGTTAATAGGTTGATGCGATAACATCAGGGTCTCTTCAACTGTGGACTGAAGTTGGTGAGCTGATGATGTGCCCTTTGTCTTTTGTTTCCCTGCTGCAGCCCACCTTTGTCCAATGCCATTGTGATAATCTACATCTGCATACATGGTCTTCAGTAGCAGTCGTTTGAATCTCATTAATTAACAGCTGGTACCCTACAAGATGTTGGAAGAAGGCTCAGTTTTCATATGCAGTTTTCTTTTTGCTTTCAGGTGATGAACACTCACACAGCCGTACTGTCTGATGGTACAGTCCATACTCATAAGCAGTTTCCTCTTTGGTTTTGGGCTGTACCATTTGAATAAGTAAGAAATGTCGCATAGAGTACACCCTTTGCAAATACATGATGGAGTGGGTGGATTCAGCCTTCCAGACTCATGATGGGCTTGCTAATGTTAAAACATGATGGATTCTAAAAATAATCCTCAGGTTTCTATAGTAACCTACACTGTTGCTATGCATGAATCTGGAGATGACATTACCCTCTTGATACCTGCTGTTGCATTCCTTTCAGTAACAGGGTTGTGCCCACCCCTGGGAAGGCTTTGACAACAGCCAGATCAAAACGGCTGCTTCTCCTTTAAATAGCCTCCATGTGAATTGACTACCTTTGTTCTGTTGTATGGGTCATGAGAAAGCTGGGGGGTGTATCTCACTCTTAATATACAGGTGTATTCTTCCTTTCCTTAGCAAAGGAAGATGCATTCTTCCTTAGCAATGTTGGTGTGTCTTTTATTGCTTGATTCTTTTTTTTTTTTTGCTCAGATTTCACCAGCTGTACAGTTTTTCTTGCTGGCATTATCCAGGGATGATTTCAAAGACTAGGGGCATGGAAGGCATACTTCTGATTCAAGTGTGCTTTTTCTGAAAAACAGAGAGGTAGAGGAAATACTACAAATTAAATATGTTCCGACAGGAGTGTGCTCACAACATCTATGTTGCATGCTCCATCTTGTTGCTTCTGGATTCCCAACTGGAATGACAGGCATTAAATCAGACCTCAAATTGCTTCAAATGCTGTTCAAAACATTTAAAGGGAAACTCAGAGCTAAAATAATTTGAAAAACCCATGAAATGCAACTTTCAACTGATTTTGTAAGACATTTGAATGTGTGAAGAAGAGCTTCTCTTTGAGGAATAGTTTTGGTTAGAATCTTTCCTGAGACAACTGGTGATGGTGGTGTGGATGTACTGCATTTCTTCAGTTATAAGATGTACATTTTTCCATGTGTAAACATCTCTAAAATAGGGAATATCTTAGAATTGTAGCAGATATATACATACACATTGAAAATAGTGTGCATTTTACAATTGATGGCGTCTTAGAATTGAAGAAATACAGTATTTGCCAGCAGAACGATCCAAGTAGTTCTTATGCCTACAGGCAAAACTGGCATGGTCCTAGGAAAGGTTTATGTAGCTTAATGGATTCATCTAACAGTACACTATTGTTGTGTGCCTTTGAGTCATTTCATGGGCTGTTGATGTGTAATGGGAAACAGAAGGAGGATCATTCTATCCCTTACCTAAAGCTTCCCTCCAAAACACTGTCCTCTCAAAACCACTCCCCCAATATAACAAGATTCCTTATGGGTTTGGATCAAACCCATTTATGAGTTGTTGTGGTGTGTCTTCAAATTGTTTCCAACTTATGGCAGCTCTAAGGGGAATGTATCACAGTGTTTTCATGAAAGGATTTGCTCAGATAGAGTTTGCCTTTGCCTTTGTTTGAGAGTGTACCAAACCCAGAATCATAGTCCTACATGTAGACCACTACACCATGATAAATTTCTATGTAAATTTATTTTGTGGCATATGTACTTATCCTGAGAATGATCAATAAAGTTTTTTAAAAGATGTTTAACACATACATTCCCATCAGATTCTACATTTTGCCTATTCTTGACAGTGTTCTGTACTGTGTGCCTAGGAGCTGTCCCTTGCATATGAAGCTACTTCTGGCACTTGGGTATGATGAAGAGCATCCCACTTGGCAAGTATTGGAGGCAGCAGGACAGGTGTTTGTGTAGATGTGAAGGAGCCAAGGAAGAGACATATTAGTCATGTTCACCTTGACAGCTTCTTCTCCCTGCAGCCATCCAGTGTTTGTCATCTCATGACTCTGATATTTGGAACAAAGATAGTGTTCAAAAGCACCAAAGAGAACGGTTTTTATTTTAGCTAGGAACTTTTTTTTAAAGCTCTCTTCAGTAATACAGGACCTTTTCAAAAACATTTATTTGCTTTGAGTGAGAAAAGAATATGAACTACTGGCCATGGCACTATAATAAGGCCCTAGCATTTGCAGAGCTTGCATCATCCTACTGTTGTACAGGTAGAATGGTCTCAGCATCTCCTTATAGCTATTCTTCTGAAAATAGCTTTTTAAGCTCTGCCTGTAAGCAAACCTGAACAGCAGTTCTGAGGATCAAACTCAGGAAATGTGAATTTTCTGCCATTAGCATACCTTTCTCTCTGTCAACAGGTTTCCCTTAGAGCTATATGTCTCAACAATCAGAACTGCAAAATGCCCATGTTTAACTTCCAGTAACTAACTGCGAAGTGCAGTGCAACTGAGGAACTGAAGAAGAATACATGCTGCGAATATAGGAACTTTCAACTGTAGACTAAAATTATTTATTTATTAATTTTATTCCACTTTTCTCCTATGGGTGGGATTCAAAGCAACAAACAATGGTTAAAACAGTAGAAATTACATAACACAAAAAGCACAACAACATAACCCCAGATAAAACAAATAAACAAATAGCACATTACATAAACATAAAGTTTTTAAATTTCTCCCTAGGTGGTGTTCAGTGACCCCAGACTTGGTTTATATGAGTTTATTTTTATGTAGATTCTACTGGAAAGATGAGCATAAGAAGGAACCAGCATAAGAAGAACTCGGAGCTCACTTATCCAGCAGCCAACACACAGTAGCCAACTAAATGTGTCTGGGAAGCCCACCAGCAGGGAGTGGAGACAGTCACCCTTTCCTGCTTTTGTTTTTCAGCAACTGGGATTCAGAGGCCAGCTTTCATAATTTTTCCAAGGCTGTCTTGCCACATTGTTTGTCTACCATTAATGACCCAATTAGTAGCAGTTGTTGAGTGACACCAGCAAAATGACCCTCACGCCAGATATTTAAAAAAGCATCCATGTGTGCAACTTCCTAGCTGTTGTCTGGGATCATGGGGAGCATTCATATTTCTATAAATAAGAACAGACTCTGGATTTTAAAATCATTATTGCTTTTGTTCCTCATAAACCCAGTTAAAATTTTGTTTTATTATTGCAAGAAAACGTAAGAACTTGCCATGACAACTGATATAAATCCAGGAATGCATTCTAAAAGGGAAGAGTGACTAATGCATACAAATAATGTAAAAAGTTTTAAGATGGGAAACTATTGAAAAATATTGAATTATCTATGCCTACAAAGGCATGTAGATAAAAACAAAATAATGATCTTTTATATCAGAACTAGGCAATCTGTGGCCTCAGATGTTGGATTGTATCTTCTATTATCCGTCACTACTGATGGTGCTAGCTTGAGCTGGTGAACATGGAGTAGATACAAGTTGCTCAACACATGGAGAAGATACAGGTTGTACTGCTGCTAATGCAGAAATGTGGTAATTTGGCAGGTGTATGTGCTATGAATCAGTGTCCTTGGATGAAAACAATGGACAACCCACTATAATTCCTGGGGCTCGTTACCTTAGAGTCCATTTAAATAAGGTGGCATGTGCCTGCTACATCAGTTTTGGGGAATGCATGGTGCAGCCATATATTTAGCCAGGCTTGACAACTGAACTTTCCACATTATTTATTTATTTATTTAAAGCATTTATATCCCGTCCTTCTCACCCCCAAAGAGGTATTCAGGGCAGATTACAACAGGCAATCATTATATGCCAAACAATACATTAAAATACAGAGTTAGAATTAAAACAGCAATTAAAAACAATTATAAACATTCAATTTAAAACAGTTGGCCGGTTCAAAATCATAGTCCAGGTTAGTCCATTGCGGTCACTTAAAACATTCTCTTCCTAGCTGTTACATCTACTGCTCAAATGCTTGATCCCACAGCCAGGTTTTTAGTTTTTTTATGAAAGGAGAGGAGGGAGGGGGAAAATCTGATTTTATTGGGGAGTTCCACAGCCGAGGAAGAACTTCCTGACTAGAAGAGCTGATCACCAGTGGAACTCTCTGCCTCAGAGTGTGGTGGAAGCTCCTTTCTTTGTAGATTTTAAACAGAGGCTGGGTGGCCATCTGTCGGGGGTATTTTAATTGTGCTTTTCCTGCATGGTAGGGGGTTAGACTAGATGGCCCTTGAGGTCTCTTCCAATTATTCTACTTGTGAAGCAGTGCATTTTAGAAAATTAAACCTTTATGATCAAAACTCCTCTAAAACGTGATTTTCTTTCATGTGTTTCTCAATCAGTAAAATACATTTTTGGGAACTAAATGCTTCCAGTATTATGAATGTTTATATTTTAATCTATTTTGCATGCTTTGTAGTGTTAAAATATGTAAAACCCTATTAAAGGAACAGTAGGGGTGGTGTTGGGGAAACCAAGTGTAGGCATTGTTATTAGTACGCTCCACTAGTTCTTCCACTTCTTTGATTTTATCCAAATGTGAAACAGAAATATATGATATTTCATTTAGTTTTAAAAAGTGGCTTGAGAGCCTTGGATAAAAATTGGTATATAAGTATTCCAATAGTGTCTTCTAATGATACATATTTAAGGCAATTTCAAATATTGTCTATACTGACAGGTGACTTAATTGCAAAGGAGTTCTTTAGCAAGATTCAATAATCAAAGCAGACTAGATGAAAATCATGGAAAGAGATGAGGAACCAATAAAAAAAAAAAGATAGACATGCATCATTCCATATGACAGCCAGATAGATCCACTCAAGAGTTATTTGCAAAAATAGTGATAGTGTGGGAATGGAATAGACTTTGACATATTCATTTTTCTGTCATTTAATTAAAAGCAGTCACTGACAGCCACATATTAGTGCCAGACAATGGGGATGCCAAATATAGAGGGAAAACGTTTTCATCATCCTCTAAGTGTAGACTAATTGTGAGCAAGATTATTAATTCCCCTTACATTGTGTAGAAAGCCAGTCCGTTTCTGAGATTTTCTGATTTTGAGTTTTAGTTGTGGACATGTTGATTTGGGGTGTCTGCTTAGTTGGGAATTTATTTATGCAATTTTTCAGTTTAGCTGGACATTTTCTTTCCTGGATAGTGGTTCTGACACATTTTTTGAATTATCCATGGTTTTCTGCCAATATGTCATCCACTAGCATGCTGTCTTCTACACAAATGATTAGAAGACGCAAACTTGAGAGTCCCGTCCTAAGGCATAAGTTTGGTTGTTAAAATAAACAAACCCTTGCCATGGTGTGAGTGAAAACAAGGTTTCTAGGCTATCTGAGAATGAGAGGGGAGGAAGGTCTGGCTTGCAGAACATAGTTTTTCCCCCAGAGATGCTGAAATTTGTTTTGCCAACATATTGTTTCTAATTATAGGATTAGTCAAAGTATGGCCCTTCTTTCTTTTATTTTGGTCTTGACCCCTTACAGATTCTCCCTATCTAATCAAAAAGCGGGAAGTGGAAGTATCCAGGAGAAACTGTTTACCTTTTATATAGACCTGGTTTGGTTTAATATTCAATTTTAAACAATCCCAGAATGTCCCAATGACTTTATTCCGCCTACTAGACATTAGTGTTGTTTAACCCCTTGGAATCTCAGGTGAGCAAAATGGTGAAATCTGGCAAGATCCAGATTGATGCAAATAAGGCAGAAACTCATCAATTGCTCTTCAAAGAAACAGAAGTGGAGCTATCTCTTCTTTCAAGATGGTTTATTAAATTGCAGGGGTGTGCTGTCAAGGGGACCCTATTGTGCAACAGGTAAGCAAAATGTCAGAGTATTCCTGAGCTGTAGATTGGCATGTCTATGGTTTGTCCCTGTTATGAATTCTGTAAAGCAAAATATATGCAAATCGGAGCCTGGAAATGTTGCTACCCCCATGGCTTCAGTTTTTATTTTATCATGTTAAAGAATATAGTGTAGAATTCCAGTTGTTTGCTGAAAGGATCTTCCTTGCAACTTGGGGATTTCTCTTGCTTTTGGAGTAGATGGTGGAATTTCACCAGCTTGGTTGAAACAATCAAATCCATGTGTGCTTGGAGGGTCTGCACTCTAACCGTAATGAATATGTAAAGAAAACACTGCAGAAGGTTTTAACATGGGGAGAAATGGAAAGGGAAAAGCGGGATCCTGCATCCACAAAGAAGCCAAATATTCTATTGGGCCAAATTCCCACAATTAAGATTTGGGAAGCGAGTAATTTTGATACTGGTCATGCTAACTTTGGGTCTTTGGTGACTGCATTGGTTGTATTTTTCCGATAAAGTGTGCCCACTTGCCAAGTAAGCTAAATATCACTTGTACCCTCCAATCAGGTCTTATTTAGCTTTAGATTTGCACATCCCATCACGTCATCTCTTGTCACAATGAGAAGTACATGTCAGTTTCTTCATTCTTGCTAAAGAACCTGGAGTTCTACACATCTGATACCTTGCTCCAGAAGCAAAGAGAGAAAGCTGCAGTAGGCTGAGTCATAGGATGGAATGGTGATGTATGCCTAAGATTCAGATGCCCTTGAGCGTCATGGAAACTGAAAGATAGATAGATGGCATTAAAGGCTTATAGTCTGTCACCCACGCTTAACCATTATAAGTTGCATGAAACACAGCAAGGCTGTATCAGTTTTTACAGCATGCATGTCACGAAGGATTTTCTTTGAGTTGGGGGGGGGGGGGCAGTTAAGCAGATAATTCTGGAAGCAAATGAAAACAAAGAAAAAAATCCATTTTGGACTTGATTCTCATTATGAATACTGAAGAACCTCCAGAACACAACAATATGAAGATAAATTATTTTTATTGGTTTTGCATCATTGCATTAAACATCTTGAACTGCTTTTCCATTGGCACTGCACACAGCATGACCAATATCAAGACAACAGGAGAATTTACAGAGCAGGATTTGGCAATGACTGATAAAAGAATATTGTATTTGGTCAAGTTTGAATAACAGACATTAGTCTCCAGGATTGCTAAGAGCATGAGTCAGTTTGCTTTTGCTCTTCCCATTAACATTTGTCTTTTTCCAATTATTCACACACACACACACACACAGTCCCTTTCACCCATTCTCTATACATGAAAGTGGGGGAATTCCTCAGTTGCAGTCTTCAGCACAGAACATCCTTGAGATTGCTCTTGGAGCAACCTCAAGGATGTTGAAGATGTTGAGGACGTTGAGGATGCTTCCAGCTATTGAGCTCACATGTAGAAGAAAGGAAGGACAGATGGACTTTTAAAAAAATGAAACCCCAAATTTTAGTCGGGCATACTTCTAGTAACCCAGGGGTAGCTGGTGGCTTCCATACAAGTGGATTGATGTTTCTGCTCTGTGTTTTATTCTTAACTGTAGTAGTCTGAAGTAGTAAATCCTTTTACGTTTATTCATCTAGAAGATAGATTACCAATTAGTTTCACAAAGCTGAACTAAAATCTACATAAATGATCCCTAGAACATGTTCAGTATTTTGAATATTTCTTCTAAAGTTTGGAGCATACTGCAGTTTAACATCTACAGTATATCCGTTTTGCAAAAGTACTGGAGTAAATTCATGACCCTGCTGACATAAAAGTGATCACTGAGCATCTTTTTAAGACTACAGGGGAGCATGGAAGCTTGCCAGAGCAATTCTTTATTTTTTTAAAAAAATGTAAAGGACTGTCTGCCATGTAACTAGCACTCAAGTATGTTCACATATTTTAATATCACTATCTGTATACTTTTAGAAACAATATACATTGAATTGTTTGCTGATGCTCTTACTGATGCCCACTTACTCTGGGAGGAGACCCACTGCTTTACTTCAAATGAACTACAGTGAATGTGTCCATAGTAATGGGATTGAGAGTTATAACCATCTAAAGTCAATTTTTCTAAATGTATCCTATTTCAGTTGACTTTATTCCTTTGTGTTATTGTTAAATTCTTCTGGACTAGCAGTCCATCATGAGAAATTCAAGGGGAATTTTTATTCAAATATAAAGATGTAATATATATTCAAATACATATTAAAGGTATGGATTTCACCAAGATAATTGGGTTGTTCTCCTTGAGGACTCATATTTAGTACATACACTGTGTTCTGAAACAAGTCCAGGGTTTAAGGTTTCTTAACTACAAAAGAGAAAAGCATTCCTTCTAAATTAAGAACATTTACCACAATTTCCCCAGTGATATGATGATCATGTAGGGTGGCCCCAAGCTTTCCTGGCCAAAAGGGTGTACTACATAAGTTCATTTTAGTTCCTAGGGCCAAGGTAACTCCTTAAACAAGAGATTGGACTATATCCAACTAGGGTAATTTTTCTTATTCACATCAACCTTGGTAAAGAGACTATTTAGATACTATCTTCCCTTTGGGTAGAGCTTTCTTTTATGCATTCTCCCTTACCAAGGGCAGTTGCACAGAAAAGGATGCCCAGCTGGTTTTTTGCCAATTTTGCTGCCTAAGGTTGTAAACTTAACAATATCCTAATTATGTTCGTTCTATGTTGAGGGTGCTTAACCTCCCTTATATGTTCAAGCTTGTTTACAGCAGATCAGGTACAAAATGCACACAATGAGTATGCAAATAAAACTTGAACTTTGATTGGACAACATTTTGGGTACATAGCTTTGAGACATGCTTCTTTCCTTGAACTTGAAGTTCACCAAACTAGATGAATATCATTTTAAAAAATGGAAATGCATTCCTTTCTGACTTTCTAATATTGGTAGTGTTTCCTTTATTTTTCAGTTGTGGTTTATTTTAGACAAATTGCTTGTCACCTGGAAATGGGATAGGAAAATAACCATGTTAGAACTTGACCCCAGTAAAAATAAACATGAAACTTCTTTTTAATATGATTCTTTATCTTATAAAAAGAATCTGGATATTGCTGTCATGATCTGGAAGGTGTAAAGAGTGCACAGAATTTAATGCAAGTGTCTGTGCAGACATTCTTTGTTTCCTGTAAGGAGTGGTCATATAGAGAGAAAACATCAGGAAATCACCATCTATGGAAAGTGATTATTTGAACCGTCCAGTTAAAAAAAATGGGTTTAATCATGAATTTAATCATCCCCATGCTAAATATAAGCGAAGCCAAATTTAGAGTACTTTGAGGACTATCTCAACCACTATCTCAACCAAATTTTGATCATTTATGCACACTATCATTACTACCTTTCCACCAATTTACATTGCAATAGCAGCAATAGCCAACATAATGGAAGCGACCAGGTTTTGACATCATGGATGGTTACGTCTACCTTCTTGCTCCTCCCACTGGGGTATAAAAGGAAGGCATGAAAGCAGCTGTGGCTTATTCCAAACACAGTTGTCTTACTGTGCAATTGTCTGCTAGCTTAACTTGCTGTTCTGAGACTTAAAGTCCAGTTAGTTGCTGTTAGTGTCCTTTCATCCACCCGACTACAGAAGATGCCTAAACATTTATCAAAGCAATTGGACAATTGTGAGTTCATGGCAAAAAAAAAAGTCAAACCAAGAAGGCAACAAGTTGAGAACCACTGCAGTAGCTGGTATTGATGAAGATGTATAAATATGTGAGAGGAAGCCACAGGGAGGAGGGAGCAAACTTGTTTTCTGCTTTCTTGGAGACTAGGACGCGGAACAATGGCTTCAAACTACAAGAGAGGAGATTCCATCTGAACATTAGGAAGAACTTCCTGACTGTGAGAGCCGTTCAGCAGTGGAACTCTCTGCCCCGGAGTGTGGTGGAGGCTCCTTCTTTGGAAGCTTTTAAGCAGAGGCTGGATGGCCATTTGTCAGGGGTGATTTGAATGCAATATTCCTGCTTCTTGGCAGGGGGTTGGACTGGATGGCCCATGAGGTCTCTTCCAACTCTTTGATTCTATGATTCTATGATTCTAAGACCTCAGAACAAGCACACCTGGACTGCAGGTGAAAATTGAGGAAACTGTGGAAACTAAGGTGTCTGCCAGTGGTTCCTCTAATCCAAGTCCTGCCAAAGAAACCATAGAACAGGAGCAAAGACGAGAAGCTGTGTCATTCTTAGACCTTGGACTTTATATGAAGAATACTGTTTCTGACGACCAAGTGAAAGCTCAATTGATGCAAAATCCATGGATCCCATTGCCAGGATATGTAGTTCCTGTGAACAAGAAGAGGCATTTAAGTTTTCAGCCCAAATGGTTCAACCAATTTCCCTGCTTAGCATGCTCATTTCATGTAAAAGGTGCACTCTGTACTGTGCGTTGTTTGGAGAAGTCAGTGGTAAAGTGGTCATTAGAAGTTTGGTGCATTATTGTTGTTGTTATTGTTATTTTATTTAGTTATACACTGTTTTATCTCTCCCAAAGAAGAATCAAAGTGGCTTAACATAAAAGCATTAGCATACAATTTAAAATGAACAAATATACAAACATTAAAACAGAATTAAATATAATCAGTATTAGATTAATATAAACAGAATTGGCTGCTAAACCATTTGTGTGATGGAAAGATGTCATATAAGTCTTCAATGGACACCAAAAAACATGAGAACAAATTGAGCTGGACTTGCAATACTTGTGTGGACAGGATTATGATGGAGCTGCTAATATGATTGGTCATCTTAGTGGTGCACTGGCAATTATAACACAGAAGTATCCAATGGCTGTCTACATCTACTACAGTGTTCACTCACTAAATATAGTCTAGACTTGTAGCATCCCACCTGCCAGAAACTGTCCAGGAACAATATCATCTGTGTGTAATTTCTTCAGAGCATCATCCATCAGACTGGAACTCTTGAAAAAAAATTGAAAGACTTTCACTGAATCAAGAGCAAATAACCTGTTGCTGCTTTGTGAAATCTGTTGGGTTGAGCAACATGATGCGTTTTTCGTTTTGTTGAATTGTACAGTGTGGTGGTGAAAACACTTGAAGAACTAAAAGGGAGTCCTCTATACAACAGTGAGACTTCTTCCCAAGCTGAACATCTTCTTTTAGCTGTTCTGAAAGCTGAATCTGTAGTAACCATGCACATCCTAATAAAGATTCTACACATATATTTTATTAATTAGCCCATGAGCCATATCAGAACATTTAACAAACACATTCAATGCATACAGCATACAACCCACATTGCAACCAAAGTTTTTAAAAGTCCAGAAATGGGATTTAGCCTAGAATATTTCATTGGTGTCAGTAAAGTTGCCTGGCTGTTGCTTTTACAAGTCTTCCTTGAACAGACACAAGGAATCCTAACTTCTCCATACATAAGACTCTGCCACTGATCTTGCTATGTCAAAGGTCTCCTGAAATTCTTTCACAGATTTTGTGGTGACAGAAGCTTTATTAGGAACAAGTTTGAAGATGGCGCTAGCATGACAAGAGGTGTTTTACTGAGCTCTGGTATCTTTGTTGTTTTTACCATCTGTCAAAGATGCTGAAATTGCATTCTTCATTGCAGATCCTCTTTTGGGCAGGGGGCTGTGATAACCAATGGCATTTAATTTCTGCAGTGTTCCTGACTTGAGAGCTAAGTATATACCTGCCTGTGTGCAAGCAGATGGCAACAGTTGTGCAGAGTGAAACACAGCACTGTTTCAAACATTGCAGGCAGAGATATTGGGGCCTCTTGTGCTTGATGTCATCTCCCTAATGGTGTCTCTCCACACACACACACTTAGGAATGCTAGTACATGCCTGGCTTGATTCCCATTCAAATCCACCTTACACTATCAAATATAATAGGAAGTGAAAATCAATAACATCATTGGAGAACTGATCTGTGTACAGATATACCTTAAAACAATAGTTGGGCCAGGTGTGTGTAATTTGGGTTAGTTTGAGGTTTTGGTTTTTTGTTACAGAATGAGCCCTTCTCTGTGGATCCTACTCTACCTTTGTTTCACATGAAACACTCATAGCTTCTGTATCCTTTGTGTCCCTTTCCATTTTTCAGGTTTATTTATCGTGTCATCAGCAACCATACCATTGTATTACAATTCTAACAGAGCAAAACAAACACACAGATTAAAAAGAAAAAGAAAAAAACACACAGATTTTGCAAATTTGGTAGTTGGTTAAATGTCCTTTGACCAGTATCTGGCCACACTTGGAGTGCCTCTGGTGTTGCTGCAAGAAGGTCCTCCATTGTGCATGTGGCAGGGCTCAGGGTGCATTGCAGCAGGTGGTCAGTGGTTTGTTCTTCTCCGCACTCGCATGCCGAAGATTCCACCCTGTAGCCCCATTTCTGAAGGTTGGCTCTGCATCTCGTGGTGCCAGAGCGCAGTCTGTTCAATGCCTTCCAAGTCTCCCAGTCTTCTGAGTGCCCAGGGGGGAGTCTCTCATCTGGTATCACCCATGGATTGAGGTGCTGGGTTTGGGCCTGCCACTTTTGGACTCTCGCTTGCTGGGGTGTTCCAGCGAGTGTCTCTGTAGATCTAAGAAAACTATTTCTTGATTTAAGTCGTTGACGTGCTGGCTGATACCCAAACAGGGGATGAGCTGGAGATGTCTCTGCCTTGGTCCTTTCACTATTGGCTGCTACTTCCCGGCGGATGTCAGGTGGTGCAATACCGGCTAAGCAGTGTAATTTCTCCAGGGGTGTGGGGCGCAGACACCCTGTGATAATGCGGCATGTCTCATTAAGAGCCACATCTACTGTTTTAGTGTGGTGAGATGTGTTCCACACTGGGCATGCATACTCAGCAGCAGAGTAGCATAGTGCAAGGGCAGATGTCTTCACTGTGTCTGGTTGTGATCCCCAGGTTGTGCCAGTCAACATTTCGTATGATGTTGTTTCTAGCGCCCACTTTTTGCTTGATGTTCAGGCAGTGCTTCTTGTAGGTCAGAGCACGATCCAAAGTGACTCCCAGGTATTTGGGTGTGTTGCAATGCTCCAGTGGGATTCCTTCCCAGGTAATCCTCAGAGCTCGGGATGCTTGTCTGTTCTTAAGGTGAAAGGTGCATGTCTGTGTTTTAGATGGATTAGGGATCAGTTGGTTTCCCCTGTAATAGGCAGTTAGAGCACCTAGAGCTTCGGAGAGCTTCTGTTCTACCATCTCAAAGCTCCCTGCTTGAGTGGTAATGGCACGATCATCAGCATAGATGAAACTCTCTGTCCCTTCTGGCAGTGGCTGGTCATTTGTGTAGATGTTGAACATGGATGGAGCAAGCACACTCCCCTGAGGCAGGCCGTTCTTCTGTTTCCGCCATCTGCTTCTCTGGCCCTGGAACTCAACAAAAAAGCTCCTGTTTTGTAGCAGGTTTCCTATGAGGCGGATGAGGTGGTAGTCCTTTGTGATATTATACATTTTTCTCAGGAGGAGGCGGTGGTTCACAGTATCATAGGCTGCTGACAAGTCTATGAAGACAGCTCCTGTGATCTGCTGCCTTTCAGGTTCAGCACTTTCGATGTGCAGCTTTTGCCTTTTCTGAAGCCAGCCTGCTGTGGGATCAGACAGGGGTCTATATTTTCCATAATTCTATGCAAAATAAGTCTCTTCAGAACTTTGTAGAGGTGGCACAACAGGGAGATTGGTCTGTAGCTTTTTGGGTCATTACGGTCTTTGCCTGGCTTCAAGATGGCGATGACTCTTGCTTTCCTCCAGATTTTGGGGATCTGACAGGATGCAGTGCAGTTGTTCATCAGCTCCAGCAGCCAGCGCCTTGCTTTTGGACCAAAGTTCTTGATTTGTTCCATCCGTAGATCATCCAAGCCAGCTGCTTTGCCATTCTTACATTTGTTGAGAGCCATGTCCAATTCAGTAGATGTAAAGGGTTCATGAAGGTTGTTGTTCAGGTGGAATGACTATGTTTATTTTAAGAACTAATTTCACCTTTAAAAAAGAATCTTCAGTAAAAAAAAAGCTTAGCTAAGTAGCAACTAGCCTGCCTTTTGCTGAAGTGCTGTAGGACAGTTTTCCCTCAAACTCAGTTTTACGAGAGAAGGTTATTTATCTATCTGTAATACAGTGAGTTTGCTTTCACAGCACATTTAGCATAAAAAACTGAGTGTGCTACTCGAATCATATGATTCAGAGCCCTGAATTATTTCTGATACTACATGACTCCTTTAATCAAAACAAGGAATGTGCTATAGTAAAAAGTTATATACTTTTCCGTTACTGCAGCTTTTTTTTTTTGCAGAGAGAGGTTTTTAAAAATCCCTTGTAAATTTAATCTATAAGGTGAGATCTAGATCTGCAATGAAATCCATCAAGATAGAATTGCCCATTGTGCGGTGGCAGAAGAATTTAATATGACCACAAACTTCTTTTTCTTTTTTAGCTGTTTCACAATCCCAGGGGATATTTTTCCCCAGGGTCGCTGAGAAATAATCTTGTGATAGGAAAAAGTCAGTCACCAATCCTTTGGGATTTTTTTTAAGTGTAGGGCTGGTTTAATACTTCCCTACATTCATTACTAAGTCCATTACCAAATGGAGAGTGACCTAGATTAGTCACTGCATCTGTTAAGAGTAGAGATATTTTAGCAAAAAAGAAAGAAAAGAAAAAGAGAGAGAGAGAGAGAGAGAGATATTTACTTGCCGGCCTCAAGACAGAGCAATAATTTCAGACCTTGAGTTGGCATGTTTTGTTCATGCCATTTTGAACATGATTACAATCAAACCCATGTCTGATACAAAAGAATAATATTTGCTCACCCTAAGCTATATAAAGAACCACAAGTGTGGTGTCTGTCATTAACGGCCTTTGTCTGAGAGTGACTAAGATCATCACTGCAAAAATATACAAGGGTTACCCTTACTTTGTGTGGTTGCATGGTTGCTAATAGTTCCCACCCAAGCCAATGAGTCAGAGCAACTGCTATAACTGGAGGGAGATGGGTAGAGTGCTCTGCCTCATGTTAGCAGGAACTTAACCCCAACATTGAGCTTCAAACATGATCATCAACTACTTGATTGACTGAAAAGGTTACAAGGGTGCCACTTTGAATGAGAGTCTTAAAAATGTATGGGGTTGTGCTGAGAGATACTAATACTATAAGATCCTACTGCATGGCCATATGCTGGGATATCTACAAAAAGTTACTGTAGTAAGGAGTAGAGAGCTTTCAAAGGGCTGGAAGACATTTTTTGAGAGGGGAAAAAACTAATAAAAATAGAACTATCAACATTGTGAAAACAGAAAAAAAAATCCCTATTTCTCCGTAGTGTCAAGTAGACATAAAGGACTGATTCCTACAAAAAGAACAGAAAAGGAAAGTATTACCAGGAATTGCGATGATTACATTCTGTGCATTGTCTTACAAAAAAGCCTTCCGGTTGGCCAACCATTAGGAATAATTTTGCAAGAAAAAATTTCATCTATATCAGTGGTTCCCAACTTTTTTGACCAGAGCCCACTTTGGCCAGGGCCCTCATTTGCTAGGGTCCACTTTGACCAGGGCCCACTTGACCCAGAATACTTTGACCAGTGATCATTCTCCAATAGTAGTACCAAAAGGGGTGGGCCCTGGTCAAGGGGCTGCTTATCTATAAATAAATAAATAAATAAATAAATAAAGAGGAAGGTTCACAGACCGGAGCTTTGTTCTTGTGGCCCACTGCTGGGCCGCAGCCCACAGGTTGAGAACCACTGATCTGTATCATATCATATCAGTTTATCTCTCTATCAATTTCTTTTTTTCATTAACAAGTGAATAAGTGCATTCCTTTTGCAATACAACCCTAACCTTTTATATTTATTTATTTACTATATTTATACCCCACCCTTCTCACTCCAAAGGGGACTCAGAGCGGCTTACATGTAGACAATAATTCAATGTCGCATAAACAGATATGCCTTTTATATGGAGGTACTGGCAGTTGATGGCTCCCATGACATGAGATCTGTGAATTTGCTTTGAGTTTTAATCTGGACGTAAAGAAACTGTCCACATTGATTAATCTATTTTGGGGTAGGGATCAACAGCTAAAGCCCAGAGGTGATTCAACATTTCTTTGTCAAGGGAGTGACTAATACGAAAATGTGAACAAGGAATGTTATGTGCTTCAGGTATTGGCTTGTTCAATGCTTTGTCTCTTGGAACTGGGTGCTGAGTTGTTAGCAAGGTAGATGGGAAATGAGTTTGTTTTGTATCACAAGTTAGCATTCAAATTGAAGTGTTACTTATGAAAGACTTCGAGCTCCAGATGTAACTAATTTCTCTTGAGGGCCTTGAAACTTCAACCCTTTTTTAAAAATAAGAACTCTCTGATCTGTAAGTCAGTGCAATTTAGCTTGATGTGAGAAAGACATGAAATTGTGACAAACACTCTAGATAGTTGCTACATCTATTTGTTTATTTATTCATTTGATATAACATTTGAAAGAAGGGTTGGGGAGACTTTGGCCTTTTGGGGATCAGGTTCATTACATTTAAAAATAGAACCTGATCCATTTGACCGATCTCTCATATAACCTCTTGGCCAAACTTAATGAAGGCCGGGTACCTGGAGCTCCCTGAACAGGTGCTATTTGCAATGGTGGGCAAAGCACACCATTGCAACATTTTCCCCTGTAAAAGGAAGTAGAACTTTCAGGGAGGAGACTCAGACTGAGAGAAAAATGCATCACTCCCACAGTGCTTTAGTCTTGATCTATTTTAGTCTCTGTTGCCTGCTTTGAGCTTGAAGGAGGAATGGAAGTCCTGCAATAGACCGCTCCTTCCCACACCTTGTCCAGCTAAATGTTTAAGCAGTGAGCTCTTGTGAATATGGTGCTTTCTCAAAGTTAGTAGAAACCCTTTCCATGTTTTTCCGCATATATTTAATAGTTACTTTAGGTCAAATCATTTCTTAATTATAACTTACTTAGAGATATTGAAATATATTACACATGTAAGAGTAATGTTGGCATGAAGATTGTTGGGAAAAGAGCAAGGAATGAGGTTTGAAAAATATGAGTTATCTTGTGTGCTATTATTATATTATGATACACGGAATAATTCATATTATCACTATACCAGCTTATATTACCACTAAATAGTGTAGTTGCTATTTTATGCAGTATCTTTTATCAAATTTTTATTTGTTTAGCCAACTAAGATTTCAATGGCTTCACAAAGACCTTTGGAATGAATGACTTTCTTGCAGCATTAAAAAGAGAGATAAAAGATGCAATAAAGTTAACATGAGTAGATAAAAGAATCCTGACACATACAACAAGTGATTAGTTTAGTGAAAGTTTTTTGATGAAACACAGAATATAATGAGCTTCATCTAAAATACCAAACACTCTTGCCACACAATCTAAGCATCATCATTTAATTCATGGGCATTGATGCCAGCATGGTGTAGTGGTCTGAGTATTGGGTTCGGACTTTGAAGGTCAGGCTCCAAAAACCCCCTTTATCATGGAAACCCATTGTATGCCCTTGGGCAGGGAGGCAATGGTAAAGTTCCTCAGATGAAATCTTCCAAGTGAATTATGTGATGGGAACCCTTTAGTAAGAATTGACAGGAAAGTATACCACAACAATTGATGTTTCAGGAATTTTCTTCATTACCAGTAGTCTTGACAAGACAGTTCCCTTTAGTCCAGTGGTTCTCAACCTGGGGTCCCCAGATGTTTTTGGCCTACAACTCCCAGAAATCCCAGCCAGTTTACCAGTTGTTAGGATTTCTGGGAGTTGAAGGCCAAAAACATCTGGGGACCCCAGGTTGAGAACCACTGCTTTAGTCAATGAGTGTTGCACTCTTATAATACATGTCATTAAAGTAAAATTGCAACTGCCTTAAACTTGTTGGATTTTTTTTACCTCTCAAGTTGCTGAAATATAAATCCAGTTTTCCACCTTTCCCAATTTGGCACCCCCAGATGTATTGAATTATAAATGCCCTCATCTCCCAACAGGTGACTGGCTGGAGGTAGTGAGATTTATAATCTTGAAAGCATCTTGTTGGTAGAGTGTGGAAAGGTTACTTTTGGGGCCCTAACTTCTAAAATTGCTGGGATCTTGTCAGCAATCTGAGAATAATTTAGGAATATAACATGACAGATATCTAAGGGATGGTTCTCAATATGACCTTGACATATAATATATAGGAATGTTACTTGTTTATTTTTGGCTTCTTAGGCAATTTCCAAAAGAAATAGAAACTGTCAGATAAGTATCTATCTGAAATAGTGCCTTTGGATGTCGTCTATATTTCTGGTTCTAATTGAGCTTGTTGTCCTGGGCAGAAGGTCCATTGGCTTGGGGCTTGTTTACATGATCTTCTATCTTTCTGGTTGGTTCTCAATGTGACAAAAAGTAGTGCAAGATATTCTGGAAATATAGCAGTATTCCTGATGAAGGAGACAGAGAAGAAATTTCTTAGCCTTTAATTTTGATCATTGTGGGCAGAAGCAGTGCAGTGTTGCTTACACAATGTTGATTGCTCTGAATAGTGATAGTTAGATATCAACTTCAGCAGTTATATGATTGTCATATGATTTGCATTCCTTATGAGGTTGTCATGTAAGGCATGCAGATTTCATATACAAAACCAGCCTGTTTATACTGGTGGCTCTCCATTGTTTTTTCCTTCAGCTCTTGTTGAGCCAGCCAGCAGAGGGTGTCAAAGCTGATGAAGAAATTCTGCTTCCAGAGACATGGAAAGTTAATTGATGATAGAGCAGAGTGTTTTGACTAGTTGTCACAAGACCAGGAAGCAATAGGATCCAGCGTTTTCCAGATTGCAGAAAAAAAATCTGTACAGGGAAAAAGAAGCACCCAGTTCATGAGACTAAACACTGTTTAAAATGGCACTGGAATATAATGAAGACATGCAATGTTTGTTTTTTCAACCATTCAACAGAGACAACAATACTCCACCTGTAGTACATTTGGCCAGAGACCTGTAGATAGACTTAATTTAGGCCAGTTGTGAGAAATGTCCTATATTTTTTATTTTAGATCATGATTTCCACAATTTCTTACAAGATACAATGACAGCTTAGGTTGATGGGAGTTGTAAGCCAAAACATCAGGAGGGCTGAAGATCCCCTGCCATCAATTGCGCTTATTGTCCTGGGCAGAAGGTCCAGTGACTCAGGGCTTGTCTACACTAATTTTGTCTACACTAATCTTACCTCATAGCTATCTTGATCCTAACACATGATATAGTTCTCCTTTGGCAGTAAAAGTGCTTGTTTTCAGCTTTAATGCGATATTCCCCTCATTTCCTGTTCCATTTTTGCTGTACTTTGCTATAGGTGTCTGTCTATATTGGATTGCTTATGCAGAGGAGGGCAGAAAAATATATATTCAGTGTTACTTACTGGGGTGTATGATTGTAACTTTTTTGGAAATTAGGAGCACTAGGGCCTTCACCAGCTCCGCAGCCAAGCACAGCCATGTTGCAAGGGGAGGGAGAGTGTTTCTTCTTTGGTAGCATCAGTAGTCCTTTCTGATATAATAATTGCACTGGAAAACAGTGGATTGGAGGTAGGAAAGCCTGTAACCTTCTCATAGTTATTGTTGCTGACAAAATATCTTCCTAGCAGAACCCTACTGGCAAAGTTCCTTCTCAGAATAAGGTCCCCAGCTATGAGATCAGTAGTGTGTGGGGTGTGTGATTTGGGCTACATTCTCTCTGTTGAGCGGATGGATGGACACCTCATTCTGATTTCAAAATAAGCAACTTTGCCAGTGGGCCTTTGCCAGGAAGCTGTTTGGCTGTGAAGGCAGCATCAGAGGCAGACCTGAGCAGAAGTGAAGGCAATGGCAAATCACTTTGGAGGAGAAGGACAAAAAAGTTGGCGTCTCTTCGAATTTTAAATATGAGCAACAATATTATTTCAGAGTGGTATATTATAGCTAGATGTGGCACTAATATGGAAAATGTGGCTCAGCTCCAAGGCAGAATAATCTGAATCACAGTTGGATTATTCTGGAGATATAGACAAGCCTTTGGTGCTCTCTCCCTCTGAGTTTGAATGGATAAAATTGCACAGTTATTTGGAGCAATGAGGCAAATCATTCATTCTTGAGGTACAGTTATTTCTTCTTTTAGGAAAATGACATTCATAATCTTTTGAAAAACACCATTTCAAGATCATAAATTTTCAGAACGAACGTGACCTTTTAGAGAAGAGCCAAAACCTATTTATTTATTTATTTATTTATTTAATTCATTTATACTCCACCTTTATCACCCTGGAGGGGACTCAAGTCAGTTTACAACTCTGGCAAAAGTAAATGCCGTATATAAACATAACAATAAAAACAGAACCCTTTAGAGTAGAGTCTTTTCTTGTGGTATACAGCCAGATATAATTATTCAAAGCAATGGTTTCAGTTGTTAGACTGAATAACTTGTTATCTCTGATCTGTTAGGAAAACAGAGATTTGCCAGTGCATAAAACCATCAGTGCTTCAGACATGTTTTTCAGTGCCCAAAAACATGTACTCTCCCATAAAACAACTTATTTTATATTGTGCACTCAAGAGACAAAAATAAAGTAGACTGATAAAAAATAACACATTTCGTCTACTCACAACCTTCATGTGTTCAGCATACACAGGTAAACAACTTACCAGTCCTGTTTCACATATGTTTGAGATGGTTCCCTGTGCCAGCCGGCCAGGGCATCTCTCTTCCAACAAAACAGCTATCAACAGGTCACATAGTCCAAAGGAGAGAGAGACAAAAGGAGCATGTGGTCTGCAGCCCCTTTTACAACTTCTCAGGAACCATAGAGCTGCATACTAGAACACACACACAGGAAACCATAAGCAACAGAATCATAGATAAACATTACTAGAGAAGGCTTGAAGAAGGTTGTCATTTCCAACATTATATACATCATTTTTTTAAAGCTGTGCTTAGCTGCAGGGAAAAGAGGGAGGTAGATTCTTAAGCTTTTACGTCTGTTTCCTGCAGACTACTATTTCAGAGGCAATTTGATAAGATCAGTTTAGACTTCTGTATAGATCAAAGCCTCTCAAAGTAAACAAACCCTAAAGTTGTTTAGATAAAGGAAAGTACTATATATATACTTTTCTACTCACAAGACTTCAGAAAAATCTCATTTTAAAATATGCAACTGTATTCTACATGTTAGAAAAGTAGTATGATTTGATGGCCTGAGTTTTTAACTAAGACAGGGGAAACTGTTGGTCAACTTTCCATTCAGCCATGAGGCTTGGGTGAGTGAGGATGAAACACTTCCTATCTCTCATTCTAATCTATTTTGCAGGGTTGTTTCAGGGACAAAAATGGGGGAGATATGTTTTTTGAAAATTAAACATACCATACCTTGCTCTTCTGTTTCGCAAACAATTAGTATTGCTTTCAAGATGAGATCCTGTTATAATTGTATATCTTACTTAATTCAAGAAAGGAACTGTTCCAAGTATTGCTACTGGAGTATTTCATCACTTTAGTTTAGCTTTTAAAATTTGACCCTTGGAAAAAGGCCATTGTTGGGAGCATAGGAGGTTACCCTGTATGAATTAATTCAGATATTTGTTCCATATTGCCCAGTATTATCAATTCTGCCTCACTGGGTTTTTAGGCAAGAACCTGGGCATCTCTGATGTTATTAGGGGTCCAGTCACACTATACGGTTATAGCACAATAGTTCCATTTTATCAGCCATGACTACATTTTGTGTGGTGCTGAAGTACGCAATTTGGTCAAAGGCATTGTAAACAAGTACTGCACTGTCCATCTTTCTTTTGCTAGGACCACACAGTGGAGCAGGTATGAAGTGTGGTTTTAGTGTAGTGCTCAGTTTGTTTTAACCCAAAGACCCATATTAGCAATGTTCCCAGAACACACTGAGTGATCCATGTCAGCTGAAATTTGGTATGACAGCTGTAGTAACCCACTTTAATGAGGAAATTGGGAGCAGAATTTTGGATGGTCATCCATCCAAAATTTCAGGTCATCCATGCACACAAAGAATTGCTCTTACTCGAATTGGTTCTTTGGCTGTATACTCTTTGGCTACTTCACTTCACTCAAAAATTCAGCATTGTGTTTAAGTTTTCATTCAAAAGACACTTTTATTTCAAGTTAATATGTACTTGGATGTTTGTTTCCCAATTTTCTTGAACAGTTGCCGCAAGCAATTTTTAAGATAGGTCCAAAAAATGAAATTGATAACTCTTCTTTGGGATTCCAACAAAAGTACAATCATAATCCACATTCAGTGGTACTACTATTCATTACTATTCAGTAGCAGAGTTGTGTATATATTGTGGTCTGAAGATGGATTCCAGAGACATGTACTAAGGTATGGGCTTCCTTGTGTAACAACTGGCTTAAGCTATTGCAGAAAATTAGGCATGCAGTTAGTAATAAAATTCACTTGGACAAACACATCGTTTGGCTTTTACCACTGTAATCTGATGTACCCCTTGTAATAGGATCACACTGAAACCAGAACAAGTTCTGTGGGTGGGCAATTTAAAAATACCCTAGAGCAGGCATTGAGAGAGCTGTAACATGCCACAAAAAGTATAATGATGCAATATGATCTTTAGAAGCAGAACAGCTCTGCCTGGATGCAAACAAATCTCCATCTAGTGTGGTCAGTATAAATTGGGCCGCCAAATTCATCTCCCAGCAACAGCTATTAAATTCTGGTTCAATTTCTTTAAGGTTTACATAAGCTAAGTATGGGCCACTTCTGTGCTACAATACAGAACGGGGGAAGAAGTGGTCCTTGGTTGTCATGGGAAAGAACAAATAAGAGTTACATGATTACATAGCATAGATAATTATTGTTTGGGTAAGAAAGTAATAAATTGCAAAAATGCTTATATCTTTAAAATGGTCTGGCATTCAGATTTGACCTCTGAAACTGTTTGGTAATCACATAGATAGCCTTAGCCAATGCAATTACTAATACATAGTAGAGGGACAGATGTACACAGCAGTCCTTGGAGCTCCTAAACTGATGATGACATTTTTTTATTCCATCAATATAGTGTTGGCTACAGATATATCAAAGAAACCATTATTTCTTTAGGGAAAGATAGTTTTCTTTTTTTTAAAGGAGAGTCTGTTATAAAACCACAGCTCTTCAGTATCTAATAACTGACTCCCATTTTCTTAGAAGGACGGGATAGGATAGGATAGGATAGGATAGGATAAAAGTCTACCTTTTTTACACATAAAGATGATGTCATTGGGAAAATTTAGAAATAACATAACACAGCCGAAGGAGATCTAAAATGTATCATAGGTGGGGGACTGAAGTGTTTCCTCGTGTGTGTGTGTTACTCTTTTGGGGGCAAGGGTGGTGGCGGCTTTTGAAAAAAAAGTAGTTTTCAAAAATAAAGTATGGGTGGAACAGATTAAGGTTCTCCCTAGTTTTGCTGGCCTTTCCTGCTTTCTAAAGATTTAGTGGAGACCTAATCCATACTTTTATTTATTTATTTATTTATTTATTTAGCATATTTATATCCCGCCCTTATCACCCCTAAGGGGAATCAGAGTGGTATTTACATATAGGCAGTAATTACAATTAAAATAAACATACACATTAAAACCACATAAATTAAGCATCTAAACATTGCACTAATGGTTAAAACCACACAGTCCAAGATGTAATCCAGAGCCATTCCAGTTGTCATTACACATATCCCATAGCCTTTATTGTACTACAATTATCCAAAGGCTTGGTCCCATAGCCACATTTTTACTTTTTTCTGAAGGCCAGGAGGGAGGGGGTTCATCTAATTTCACTAGTGAGGGAGTTCCATATCCGAGGGGCCACCACTGAGAAGGCCCTGTCTCTCATCCCTGCCAGGAGGAGGTGAAACCAAGATCAAAGCCTTCCCAGACTATATCTGTTTTTGCCCTTTTCAGAAGGATCTGTTCCCTTTTAGAACTTAATACCTTACAAATAAAATGTTAGGGGTCTTCGGCTCACAGTTGGTTTATTTCATCTCACCCACCTACCCACCCATCTACTTTGTGTACTGAAATTCTCTAGCCAAAGGTGTTTATCTTCTACGCCTTCTGTGGATTACATTTTGAGTGATTATTTCATCCTAATTCACAAACAAGCATAAGATCAAAAGAAACAGAGAGTGGTAAGGAGAAGGACAAAGTGCTCTGCTTCTTTAATTAGCTAACATGGCAAATGCACAAGTGATCAGTACTCCAAGAGCATAAGGTATCTTTCAGCCACCGGACACTGATAGCCACCGGATGAGCTCATCTACAATAACCCTTTCCCAGAGTGAAGCTTAAGGAGTCCCTCTCCACCTAGCTCCCAAAATAGATTTTCTGTTGAAAACCTAGCTCCTTACACTATTTCAGTATCATGCAGACACTCCTTGCCATTTGAAGATGAGAATTAGTGACCTCATTGGCGTATGTCATCCAAACACTTTGGAGTTCTTGTAGGCAATCTGGTCTGACGAGAAAAAATGGAATCTTGCTAGTTGTGCAAGTATCCACCTCAGTACACCTCCCTCAGTGGAGTATGTAGCTAGTTAGTTCTAGGAGTGAAGATAGCCCAAGTTATTCATAAGGCAAATTGCCTTATTGAATCCTACATAAGCATAATTTGTATGAAGTAGAAATCATAAAGGGAGCCTCAGCCCTAGTTCTTTTAATTCTTCATAAAAGCTGAGATGTTGAACTTTATTGACAGGTGAGGAAAGATGGGGCAAAGTTCCCATGGGTGTGAAATGCTGACATTTCATGAACAGTATGTTGATGCTTTCATTTTAAATGTGTATTTGGTTTATGACTTGAAAGAGCAAAGACTAAAGGTGGAACTAAATTACCAGGGTGTTTCCTTGTGATTAAATAGACCATATGGTAGGATGTATCATTCCTAGCCAAAGAGATTCTTCTAACATTGCAGAAATACACTTTGTATACATTTTCAAATTATTCACATATTTTGCATAGCATAAAGAGTTCTGAACAGTTGCTTTGGTGCAGTCTCTTTAGTAAGATTTGATAATCACAAGGGCATTGTGATGATGCCTTCAATATTTATTTTGGAATTTGTGGTATGCTTTTGAAACCAACCCTTAAGGTCAATTAATACACATTGGCAGTTGTGACTCTTGTTCTGTGGTAGAAGGCGTGATGTATGAATGTCATGGAAAACTCAAGAGTTTTCTATATCCATGTGAAGGCTAGACAGAACTTTATCTTTATCTGTCAAGAGCAAAACTTTAGCAAAATGTCTTGATTCCAGAGTGAACCATTTAATGTCACCTACTGACTCAACTATGTAATGACACTATCCACAAAAACAAGTTTTTTCTTTTTATATACAGTTAAACCATGATATACCAAATGCTTTATAAGACAGGATCTTTCCGTGAAGACCAATTTATGCAGATTGCATGCAATGTATATATGTGCTTGACTGCTTTGGATAACACTAGTGGTCCATTGCAGCTTTTCCTAGTCTGGTGCCCTCCTTGTATTTTGGTGGACTGCTCTTATCAACTTCAGCCAACATGGCTGATGGTCAGTCATCTGGTTAAACATCTGGAGAGCACTGGGTTGTAGAAAACTGATAGAAAACAAGTACATTTCATCTATAGATTTTGGTACATGGAGGGCAAGAGAAGGCCATTTAAATGTGTATTTACAGCATACTATAAGCAGATTGAGTGATTTATGCAATGTAGCATTTTCAAACAGAGCCCAGAACGTTGTTTAATAAAAGTAATTTGTTATTTCTTACATTAAAAAAACACACTAGTGCTGAGAAGACTCTCAGGTAATGAGAAAAGAAAATCAGAAATCAAACTTTATAATTCCATGCACCTCTCATTTTCTGTATTTTTTTAAGTAAGGGAGGAAATTGTAGGGGTCCAGCAGAGGCAACTGATTTGCTTCCATATCATAGGCTGGGGAATCCTCTTTGGGTTTTGCTTCAATCATGATGGAGCTATCAAAGATGCTGAACTGTATGCATAAATTGTTCTAGCATTATGAATTCCTCCTTGAAGTTTCTACTCAAATCTAGCGAGGCTTTACTGCTTTGGTGATTTGAAAGACCCAACTACTACTGAAACTTCTGTGTCTAATTAGTTTCTTACACGAACAATCAAACTTCATCTTCCCTATCAGGAAGTGGATTTTATGACCTTTAAGTGCCTTAATTGTTTTATAGCAACTCAAAGGTCCTTCTTGAATTATGAGAGTTGAATGCAATACGTCCATACAAGTAGCTGATAACTGTTTGGTGTTAACAATCCATACATTTTCTATGACAGCTCTGCTTCTTTTGAAAAGGATATCACATTTTGTTAGAACATTACTCTTCTGCTGACAGAACAGATATTGTGGATTCCATGTCAAACTTGGTAATGTGTCACATTTTTGGAAATTTTCTATGATAAGAAGGATGGCAAGTGTTTCATTTAATAATGGAAAAACAGTAAAAAAAAAAAGGCATGGGGCAATGGTAGCATTATGATTTGGAAGACTATCTGTGCAAGAAAATAATTCTGACAATTTTAAAAACCCTAAAATAATTATAAATCAAACCTAAATCTAAGTGTTAATTCCAGTTAGACCAGATCCATTGAACCAATGGGAATTTGGTAAGCCACTGATGTATTACCAATTAAAGGTAAGTCAAAGAAACATTTAAAAACTCTTAGTTTGTTCACTTCTAACAAGGATATATGTATTTTATATTTCATATAATTAAAATATTTATATCCTGCCCAAGCCTGTAGCCAGGTGTGTGTGTGTGTGTTGCAAGTTCCTACCACCCCCAATTTCTCAGGTTAAAAAAACCCTGATTTAATTTTATATTTAAACTGTTTAACCAAATCCCCATGCTAAGCCTATGAGAAGCAAAAAATAGAGTTCTTCCAGAACCGCAAGCATTATCTCAACCAAATTTTGATAACTTCTTCACACTATCATTGCCAACCTTTCCACCAGTTTACATTGCAATAGCAGCAATAGCCAACATGGTAGAAGTAACCAAGTTTTGACCACATTGATTTTTAATCAGCATTTTTGATGTGTAGATAATGTAAGCCACCAACACTGACATCAGAATCTAACTTCACAGGTTAAACTTCATGTATTTAACAACTATGATAATTTGAGCTTGCTTTAAAAGTTTATACTTTAATTTCTCCTAAACAATCAAGTATTTTTGAATAACTAAGGGCCGGATCAAAGGTATTTTTATGTAGCTACTAAAAATGTAATATGTGGGTCATAGATCTTGATTTTTATATATTCCAATTTAAAGTGAAAATAACTATAAAAGAGATTTTCTGATTCTAATCAGCATTTTGTGAGATTTGAACACAATTACAGATTTTATTATGTAGTTTCATTTGTTTTTATCTTTAATAATTTTTGAAATACTAGCTGTGCCCTGCCACGCGTTGCTGTGGCCTATAGTAAAACTTATCAAAGTTGAGGTAGATATCTGGACTATTATGAAAGAGAGGTCCCTACCTATTCCTTCCCCCTTTTTCTCCCCCTTTCTCTCCTTTCTTCCTTCTCTACCTCTTTCTTTCTTTCTTTCCTTCTTTCACTACTTGGTTTCATCCTTCTCTCTTTCCTTCATTCCCTCCCCCTTTCTTCCTTTGCCTTTCTTCCCTCCCTGTTTGCTTCCTTCTTTCACTTTTTATTTCCTTTTATTTCACCACTATCATAACAATAACAATAATGCAATGCATTGCCTCTGGGACCTGACACCTCTCCCATTCCCCCTAAAAGGGTCTCAGAGGAAGAATAATAGCATCATAATAATAATAGAAATAACAACCTTTACCCGCAACGTGTTGCTGTGGCCAACTGTCCCTCTTTCTCTCCTTCTTTCCCTCCTTCCTTCCTTCCTTCACATCTTTCCTTCTCCTCTTCCTTCTCTATCTCTTTCCTTCCTCCCCCTTTTTCTTTCTCTTCTGGTCTCTTTTCTTCCTTCTCTCTTTCCTTCTTTCCTTCCCTCCCTCTTTCTCTACATCTTTGCCCTTCCTTCACTCCCTCTTTCCTTCCTTCATTCCCTTTTTTCTTTCCTTCTCTCCTTCCTTCCTTCCCCCTTTTTCTTTCCCTCCCTCTTTTTCTTTCTCTTCTGCTGTCTCTCTTTTCTTTCCTTCCATCTTTCCTTTTCTTTCCTTTTCTTCTTCCTTCTTTCTCTAACTTTCCTTCCTTCCTCCTTTTTCTTTACCTCCCTTTCTCTTTCTTCCTTCTTTCCTTCCTTCCTGTCTTTCCTGGATTTTGACAGGGCGGGAAGGGGCGGGGTGGGGTTTGGAGGTGGTGTGAAGTAAAAGGAGGTAAGAATGGGGCAGGGGAGTGATGGAGCGTGGGGTTGCGTGTGTGTGTGCGGCGGCGTGGAGGAATGATGGAGCGTGGGGTTACGTGTGTGTGTGTGGCGGCGGGGGAGTGGGGTTGCGTATGTGTGTGCGGCGGCGGGGGGAGTAAAGGAGCGTGGGGATGTGTGTGCGGCAGCGGGGGGAGTGATGGAGCGTGGGGTTGCGTGTGTGTGTGCGGCGGCGGGGGAGTGATGGAGCGTGGGGTTGTGTGTGTGCGCGCCAGGGAACTTGCGGCTGGGCGCCAATGCGCATGCTCAGTTGTTTTGCCATTTTGTGAGTGTGTTGTTGTGTTGTTTTTCATTTTGAGTAGATATGTTTGTACCTTGTGGGTTGTGTTATGGGCATGGAAATTTTGGTTAAGTTTCGTTGGGTTTTTTTGAGTTTTGTTGTTTTGCCGTTTTGTGAGTGTGTTGTTGTGTTGTTTTTCATTTTGAGTAGATATGTTTGTACCTTGTGGGTTGTGTTATGGGCATGGGAATTTTGGTTAAGTTTCGTTGGTTTTTTTTAGTTTTGTTGTTTTGCCGTTTTGTGAGTGTGTTGTTGTGTTGTTTTTCATTTTGAGTAGATATGTTTGTACCTTGTGGGTTGTGTTATGGGCATGGGAATTTTGGTTAAGTTTCGTTGGGGGGTTGTGGAGTTTTGCTGTCCGGTTGAACCAACCTAACAGATTTATATATATAGATTGTAAAAATACACCTGAAAGTAGTCATGTTATTTCTCTCTTCCTCTCTCTTTACTTTGTCGCAAAGAAGCACAAAGTGAAGAGGCAGAAGCATAATTTTTTTCATACTGTACTAATTCCAGCCTCCCTTCTTCTCTTGCTTTCTCTCCCTCTCTCTCTTCATGAAGCCAAACATACCAGGAATAAAACCCACACAAAATCAACTAACCCTAAGTTGGAGCAAAGCAGACAGCAATCTTTCAAAGTGGACAAGAGCACGAGGCATGGAGAATGCTTCCTTGAAGCTCTAAAGCCCTCTACACCCGCACTAGCACTCTATCTCATGCTAGTGCTCCCTCTGGCACTGTCTCTTAATGCAAAATGCTTCTCATATGTCAAAGCAAAACCTGTGCCAAGCGACAGCTCTTAACTCAAAACACTCTTAAGTTGGGATGGTTCTAAGTCCAGGTTCCACTGTATATCAGTGTACATGAACAGTCAGACTGGTATATCATGTTCTCTATATAAAGGATTAAAGGCAACCCATGTTAGTCTGGAACAGTATTCAATGGGATTGCAAATCTGTTGTTGCTTTGGAGCTGAAAGAAATGCAGATTGATAAGGGATATTTTTAACTAGCTGATCATGCTGTCCTGCATATATATACTCAAAATAAAATTTGGCTGGGTTCAATAGTGCTTATTCACAAGTAAGTTGCTTCAGGACTTTCTTGTCCTTGGGAGGAAACAAGTAGAGCAGGGGGCCCACCTTATAATTAAAGGCCTGCAAGAATGTGTACTGATATAACAAGAACATTGCTAATTATCAGTTTGGTGTTTAGGTGTCATTTCATTTCCTCATCTGGTGGCAAGTGCAAATGCATAAACAAGGTTATTAAACAAAAAGAACATTCAACATAGCGTGTGAGTGAATTACACAATTTTGGCCTTTTTATTGATCAAAAGGTGATTTTTGAAAAATAAGTTTGTGTGAAGCTGACAGTGTAAAGTTCAAAGACGTGTGCAAAAGTGAGGGAAGAATTCATTGTGAAATGATCCTTTGTTTGTGTGGAACACATATTTATGAACAAGTAAGTGTTTCCATGTACTCCCATGTATGTTTTGTGGACTTTCCACAGAGATCACAACACTAATGAAGCAAGGTGTGAAAGTGTGAATTAGTGAGTGATTCATCCCAAGATAGGCATTCTTTCTCCTGCAGAACAGCCAAACTATCTGCCATGCTTTTCATGAGCATTCCTATAGGTTCACCCGACAATGCTTCTGTGACATTTAGAAATCTGATGCTGGTGATTGTGTAGCCAGTCTACCTGGGTGATTTCTGAAGTGACCTGCTGTGGTGGTTAAAGCAGGTTTTTAAAGGATATAGCCCTACCATGGAGTGAGCACATAGGGAAATAGTTCTTCTGTTGGGGCTATAAGATAGCTTCTGGTCAGTTGGAAGGCAGACCATGGATTAGGGATCCACGTGTGCTGGATGGGGTTACACCTCCCACCCTCGAAGACACAGATTTGCACTTTGGGGATCCTCCTGGACTCGGCACTGAACCTGAAGGCCCAGGTATCTGTGGTGGTCAGGAGGGCCTTTGCACAATTAAAACTTGTGAGCCAATTGCACATGTTCCTTCAGAAGCCAGATCTGGTCATGGTGGTACACACCTTATCTACATCTCATCTTGATTACTGTAACACACTGTATGTGGGACTGCCTTTGAAGAGTTCTCAGAAACTTCAGCTGTCCATAGAGCTGCAGCCAGGTTGCTAAATGGGGCTGGCTACAGGGACCTGGTGGCGCAGTGGGTTAAAGCACTGAGCTGCTGAGCTTGTTGATCGAAAGGTCGCAGGGTCGATTCCGGGGAGCGGCGTGAGCTTCCGCTGTCAGCCCTAGCTTCTGTCAACCTAGCAGTTCGAAAACATGCAAATGTGAGTAGATCAATAGGTACCGCTCCGGCGGGAAGGTAACAGCGCTCCATTCAGTCATGCCGGCCACATGACCTTGGAGGTGTCTACGGACAACTCTGGCTCTTCGGCTTAGAAATGGAGATGAGCACCACACCCCAGAGTCAGACATGACTGGACTTAATGTCAGGGGACTACCTTTACCTTTACCTTTATAGGGATCAGGCAACCCCCCTCTTGCAGCAGCTCCACTGGTTGCCATTCTGTTTCTGGGCACAATTCAAAGTGTTGGTTATAGACTTTAAAGCCCTATATAGTTCAGGTCCAGGCTATTTGGCTGACTGCATCCCTTTGTACAAACCTGCCTGGGCCCTGAGATCTTCAGGAGAGGCCCTTCTTTCAGTCCCACCTCCATCTCAAGCTCGGCTGGTGGGAACGAGAGAGCGGGCCTTCAGAGTCGAGGGGTGGCTGCCCCTCAACTCTGGAACTCCCTTCTTCCCAGGGAAGCCAGAACGGCCCTCTTCCTGCTGTTCTTCCAGTGGCAGGCTAAAACCTTTTTATTCAGACTGGTTTTTCCAGATGAAGGTTTTTGAGATCAAGTCAGGGGGTGCTGTGGTTTTTAACTTTGAATATGTTTTAATGTTTTTAAATGGGAATTTTAAAATACTATTTATATGTAATCCTGTTTTAATGTTTGCATATTTGTATATTTTAATTGTATGCTGATGCTTTTATGTTAAGCTGTTTTGGTTCTCCTGCAGGAGAGATAAAGTGGGATATAAATAATAATAATAATAATAATAATAATAATAATAATACCAAGTTGGCTTTGCCATCCTGTTGAGTGGGAATTTCAGCAGAGATCAGTTGCAGATGGCTAATATATGGACAACACCTTCTGTGTCTGCATTTTAGATTCTCTTCTTCTGAGATGCAAATGGATCATAAAAAAAAACAAACATTTCTCTTCTTTAAGGATGTGGATGAACTCTTGTATTTCTTCTAAAGTAACACATTTTCTTTGTTCTTCTTTGCTCTCTTTTTACCATTTGAAACCTGGTTGGTCTTTTTAGGAGAATAGGACTATTCTTGGAAACCAGAGTCCTCCTAGAAATCATAAACCTGGCAGCTTCTGTGATCTTCGCCTTTTGACCTCATCTCTATCTGAAACGCTTACCTCATATCAAAGCAGCCAGAAGGGAGTCTGCTGTCTCTAAAGGTCGCATGTACCCTGCCTTTGTGCATTTCAGTTTCATCCTCCTCCTGCTGCTTTCCGTTTCTGAGATGCATCTGTTTCTGTTACTGCCACTCTTACCATCACCCCTTGAGCCAATGCTTGCCAGAGCTAGTGTCTTTAAAAAGGAAAATATTTGACAAACAATACCAGATTAGAATAAATCATAGCTAACAACAGTAATAAGTTAGTAATACAAAATAGAACAGATGGAATACAGAGGCAGAAAAGACATGGGTGACCTTTCAGAGCCTTTTTGCAATTCAAGACTCAGGCTAAAACAAGAATTTGAATTTAAAACAAAAGAAATACAGTATATTGTTAAATAACAAAAGTTGTTATTTAACAGCGTTAGATGCCTTTGACTCCACTCAACTCTATTGAAAGTATAATTGAACATTCAGCCTGAAAATCTACTAGAAGCTATTTTGAATCCACATTTTCATAGTATCCTGATCATTAAGAATTAAGTGTAGAGATTTCTGTAGATCTTTAATTTATGCTTGGCTGCCCAAATGCATGAACATGATGGAGTACTGTAGAAATGAAACCAGATCCACATATTCATTGGCGCAACCTAGCATAGGCTAGAATGTGACGTATCCATGATAATTTTCTGACGTATGAACAAGGGAAGAAGAAAACAGAAATATGATTGAAACGGAGTTAGGAGTTGCACCTCTTGATGTACTGCAACTCAGTAATTTCTCATTATGTTCTCACTTTCTAGTTCCTTCTCATCAAGAATGACCACGCTGAAGTCATCAAAATGTTTCCTTACTAGTTTGTGAATATTGCCATCTTTGATATCAGTTTTGTGTCTTTTTGTTCTTTTGTAAAATAGTTGGTCTTATGTAGAATGGAGAAGGATATTTCCTTTGACAATCGTGTCTTTCACACTGGAAGATTATAGAGGTATACTAACCCATCTGTTGTGATTGAAATTAATTAAGATGCCAGAGTAGATAGGGGACACAGTTGACATTTTCAAGAAATTATTGGTCATTGGTGACTTTTTAGAAATGATAGTGGCTATAGCTCCTGTGAGCCATCTACATGCCCACTAAAATCTGCTTAGGGTGGTTAAATCAGAGAAAAACCAATGACTTAGTATTTACTGGGTTTTTATTTTGCTTTTTAGCAGTAGCCCACTTATCAAGACAAGCAGGAGGCACAGCTTAGGAACTACAAACTGTGGCTGTTATACAACTGAATTTCATAGGGTATGTGTCAGCCTTCTGAGCTGTCAATCTGGAATCTTTCACCAGTATAAGCACCACAAACAGAGACTTGAATGTCTTTCTGAGAAAGGATTCTGCACATAGGGTGCATTTTCTACCAAAGGTGTTTGACAGGCTTTCGTGCCCTAGTACAATGAATGCACAGCAATCTGGTAAGTCATCCCAGATAGGAGAGCTAGCGAAATGCACCTTAATGAGCCCTCGTTGCTGTTAGAGATGTGTTAATTACAACTCCTGCACTAGGTATGCATTGGCTGTGTGTTACAAAGAAATAAGGATAAGGTTATTCACAAAAAAAAACCCTTCATTCATCCCACTGGCAAGCCTATCACTCCTAACCTCATCCTCAAAGGAAAAATTAAAACTAAGATCAAGAATCTCAGAATTGTATCTTTCAGCTGCTATCAGGATAAATAAGATATGTGTGGGCACCATTTTACAATAAATGATGCCATAGAACTCTGCATAAATTCCAATTATGAATATGCTGTAGAATAATTTGATATATCCTATGGGGCTTGAGCTCAAATTGCTTAAAAATTACATTCCATCATGATTTTCTCATGTGCTTGTACTGAAAAAGTTAATTTTTTGCTTTGCATACTAGGGTGCATTGCTTTCAGTGAGGGTTTTACGTCTTTGCCATATTCATCTTTTAAAAAACATTTAGGATAATCTTGCATATTCACATGATACTCATAAATGGAATGTGTTAAGAAAGGAGAAAGGCATATGTATGACATCCTTTTTAATAGGAAGGTGAATTCAAGCAGTCAATCTGGATCTTCTTCAGTCTATAACAATGTTGAGTAACTCATACTGTGCGCAGTGCAAAGATTGCATCTAAGATACCTACTAACTTTCCAAATGGAAAATAATGCCTTTCAGGATCAGACAGATGACTTATGAATGTTTATCATGTTGAGTTGCTAAAGACTGATCAGCTATCAAGGACAAGTATCTTTTTGTGCAGGAGCCAAGTCACAAAACTATTTAAAACCCAAGTGAATAAACCCAACCCACAAGGGGCATCCCATTAATCAAGTTTGTGCACATTCTTAAGAAGCATAAACTTTTTGTTGTCCTGTCCTTATGCAACAGCCTACAGCTCCAATGAAGGGGGATAGAGCAGAGTATTGCCCGTTTCTAACAGTAACTCCGCACTATACTCTTTAAACATTACCTTTTTCACTTTAAATGGCATAGAAACATTCTGCAGAATTCTGTGTTGTGTAGCTTACTGAGGCCCAAGATTTCTCCAGCTGAGAATTTTAAAGACCCCTCCCTGAACAGCAAAGCCAAGGATTCAGTATTATGTTGCCATGACAATTGAAGTGGAATATTAGCATGATAGCAGCGTAGTGTTATAGAGTGGAGAAGGGCTTCTTAAACCTTTTCTACCTGAGAATTTTTTTACGTGAACCTATGTATACTTGCTGTCCTCAAATTATGAACAAGATAGGTTCTGTAGGTTTGTTTTTAAGTTGAATTTGTATGTAAGTCGATACAGGTACATTTTAAACTGTAACTCCATTTTAAACTGTAACTTCCCTGTGCGATCCATATAGATAGATAGATAGATAGATAGATAGATAGATAGATGGTACAGGGAAGGGTTAACACCCCATGGTGTTTGTCTTGCTGTCTGTCCCCGTTCAGAAGATTTTTCTGTCCCTGTGACAATTGGATTTTGAAAAAAGTTGGCTCATTATGGAAACAAAGAATGGTGATAAAACTTCAGCTGAGACACCTTTTCCCCATGATAACTCTTTCAGGAGTCAATTTCCCTTCTGAAGGGCAGACTTCTCTCACTTCCTCTTAACTAGGAAGGAGTCGTTTGTAAGTCAGATGTTTGTAACTAAGAGGCTGTTTGTATAGATATATAAAGCACACATTTACTGAAAATAAAGCCAAATTTCCCCTCCTTTGTCCATGCACACTACTTTTACCTTTTCTCAACCTGAAGCTCAATTCCACCTCTTTCTTCGTCCACACACCCCTTTTTGGACCATTTTTTTTGCAAACTCCATCATTCAGTCACATGACCACAACTTTAAGAAGCTTTGCTATTGATCACCCATTGGGTTTCAATGGGCAAGCAAGGAATTGAACTCTGGTCTCTGCAAAAATTTGCTAACACCCCAACCAATCCATCACATTAGTTCTCCATGATAGCTCTCCTCCATTGGTACATGCCTTTAATATTTCCTTTTATGAAGATTAGGACAAATTTCCTTCTCCCTTAAGGCTTATGTGAAGAAGATGGTGACAAAAAAAGTTCCTTAGTCTCTCTGAACACAATGAGTCCCCCAATTAATTCAACTCCACTTTCTTCCTGGGGCTGAAAGCTTGATTTATGTCCATGTGCCAGTTTCTATTCTTAGAATGGCCATTTCCTACGGAGCAGGGCAATGGGGAAGGAAACTGTTACAATGGAGTGGTCAAGCCTTTTGCAGGAATCATCACATTTGTTGATGGTTAAAGGTTTCACTTTAGTAGGATTATTGTTTTTAGAGCAGCCGATGTTTCCTTCATTCTCCTTTGTTTCAGTTGCTGTAGCAAACAATCACTTATGGATGCCACCATCAGACAGAACTGATATCGCAATAGAAAAAAACCAGAAAAAGTGAGCTAAGCAAATACCCGACTTCCAACTCCTGCACAGTTGGTATATTGCACTTTGCAGCCCATGACTTTGCAATATTGCAAATGTGGGTCATGAAATCATCCCCACACAGATAATCAGGAAATGTAGAAGAAACAGTTTTCCAGTCCTGATGGATTTCCTGTGTGGCTACTTTTTTAGGATAGCATATGTGTATTATGAACAGGGTGGGAAAAGTGCAGACCGGGACATATTTTTAACTGCAACTCCCAGCATTCATCACTGTTGTCCATGGTTGAAGTCTGCTGGGGTTTGAAGCTTAATGATACCTAGAGAGTTTCAAAATTTTCACTTTATTAAAGTCCTTGTGTATGTAACAACCTATATCTGCAGATGAACTTTAATAATCTGCAGATATAGGTTGTTACATACACAAGGACAAATCAGCGAATCAGTGTCTAATTACTGTGAATATTCACATATTACTTTAAGATGTATATCCATATCTAGTAGATACATTTGACTGTCTTCGTTCTTGAAGTAACTTTTTCACAATTGAACTGGATATGACTCATGAGTTAGTTGGTTAATTTGTGCTTCCAGTGCATCTCTTCTTACTGAAGAGAGAGAGAGAGAGATTCATCACTGAGAAATGAATGGGGAAAAGGCACCAGTTCCCAGTTTTTGTACCTAGAATCATAGAATCATAGAATCATTGGAAGAGACCTCATGGGCCATCCAGTCCAACTCCTTGCCAAGAAGCAGGAATATTGCATTCAAAGCACCCCTGACAGGTGGTCATCCAGCCTCTGTTTAAAAACTTCCAAAGAAGGAGCCTCCACCACACTCCGGGGCAGAGAGTTCCACTGCTGAATAGCTCTCACAGTCAGGAAGTTCTTCCTCATGTTCAGATAGAAGCCCCTTTCTTGTAGTTTGAAGCCATTGTTCCGCGTCCTAGTCTCCAGAGAAATAGAAAATAAGCTTGCTCCCTCCTCCCTATGACTTCCCCTCACATGTCTATACATAGCTATCATATCTCCTCTCAGCCTTCTCTTCTTCAGGCTAAACATGCCCAGCTCTTTAAGCCGCTCCTCATAGGGCTTGTTCTCCAGACCCTTGATCATTTTAGTCGCCCTCCTCTGGACACATTCCAGCTTGTCAATATCTCTCTTCAATTGTGATGCCCAGAATTGGACATACTATTCCAGATGTGGTCTAACCAAGGCAGAATAGAGGGGTAGCATGACTTCCCTGGACCTAGACACTATATTCCTATTGATGCAGGCCAAAATTCCATTGGCTTTTTTTGCCGCTGCATCACATTGTTGACATGTTTAACTTGTCCACAAGGACCCCAAGATCTTTTTCATATGTACTGCTCTCGAGCCACACGTCCCCCATTCTGTATCTTTGCATTTCATTTTTTCTGCCTAAGTGGAGTCTCTTGCCTTAGTCCCTGTTGAACTTCATTTTGTTAGTTTTGGCCCATCTCTCTAATCTGTCAAGATCTTTTTGAATCCTGCTCCTGTCCTCTGGAGTATTGGCTGTTCCTTCCAATTTGGTGTCATCTGCAAACTTGATGATCATGCCTTCTAACCCTTCATCTAAGTCATTAATAAAGATATTGAACAGGACAGAACCCTGCGACACTCCGCTAATCACTTCTTTCCAGGATGAAGAGGAAGCATTGGTGAGCACCGGGTTCGTCCACTTAACCAATTACAGATCCACCTAACCGTAGTTTTGCCTAGCCCACATCGGACTAGTTTGTTTGCCAGAGGGTCATGGGGGACCTTGTCGAAAGCCTTACTGAAATCCAGGTATGCTACATCCTCATATTTGCATACTAATAGGATGTTAACAGATAGAGCTTAGAGTTCTTTCACACTGCCCAATTATAGCACTATGATCCCACTTTCCCTGCAGTGGTGACATCTTATGAGATCCTGAGGGTTATATTTTAGTGAAACGCTAGAGCTCCCTGGCAGAGAATTCTAAATATCCCTGCCTAAATCACAAATCCAGGGATTCCCTAGGATGTTGCCATGAGAGTTAAAATGGAACCATAGTACCATAACTGTGCAATGTAAAAGGCTCCATTGTTGCCAAGAGAGATCATCCATCAAAACTTAAGACGTTTCCCCATGAGCTTCATTCACAGTTCTCTGAACATCTGGTAATGAGAACATGTACCAAAAGTGAGCTCTGAGATGAAACACCAACCTAAAATTCTCCATGATATTTGTCAATAAATGTAAATAAACACAAGTGGAACTTTGGGTGTTTGATTTCGTCTTTGAAATAAAACTCCTTTGTATTAAGCAGATGACAATAGAGAATCCATTCCTAAGCTAATTCCAGTTAACAATAGAGCTGTTCTTATATTTTTGCATGTTTTTGACAATTTCCTTAAGATGATGCCAAGAACTTGAAATAAAGCAGACACTGGCTGAGAAGGGAAATGCTAACAAAGTTGTGTACAAGTCAGAAGTGGTATAAAGGTGCTAACAAACTGCAGTTTTCCAGGAGAGTACAGCACAGTGTGGTGGTGATGGTGGTGATGGCGTTGAGTGTATAGGTATTCTTCCATGGACAACCTGGAGATCCCTTGCAAAGTTTGAAAGCACTATTTAGAAAACGTATTTTCCTTCCTTTGTCAAGGCTAGTCAAATTGTAGGTGGTGGATTATGCCTAGGATAAGAAGTAATTTTGTAGCATAGAGTACAATAGGCCCTCTATCTTTGGGCTGTTAGGGTTCTTGCAAAGGTGGAAAAATGTGAATGAAAAACTGCTGTATTTTGTACCTGTCAGTACAGTTTCGAGGAATCTCTAGGTTGTCCGAGGCAGACTTAAAATGGCATGAGGAGACCTAGTTGTTCCTTGAGGGAACATATCGTATTAATCAAATCTGTGAATAATCAATTTTTTGCTCTACCTAAACTCATTTTACCTTGTTTTCAGTCTCCTCTCTGGGCTGTTTAAAGGGTCACTGTAAAAATAGGACATGAGCAGGAAATACGGAGAAAATGCACTTTTGGGGGAAATGGGGCAAAAATGGTTTTTTTTAAAAAAAAAAAAACAACATTTAAATCAATGCAAGAAGAGGTGCAGAGTGTTGTATTTTAACAACATCTGGAGAGCCACATATTACCCAAGTATACAGTATCCATATGTAGCCTTTAAAAAAATTCTTACCCATCTCTCTTTGTGGATTGAAGCAGGTTACAATTATCTAAAAACGTTCTACAAAATACAGATATTAAAACATATTTCTACAAAATACATATTAAAATATACAAAACAAAGATAAAACAAAAGGGTCAAATTTATTTTTTGTGATTAAAACTGGCAGTTGGACCTCTTCTGGCAGGCTGTTTCACAGTCTTGGGGCATCCGATGAAAAGATCCTCTGAGACGAATCAGGTTCTGGCTGGTTGGAGTAGCCACCCTCCAGAGGACCTCAGTGTTCAGGGTGGATTGTACGGGAGAAGGAGGTCCTGTAGGTTAGCTGGACCCAGACTATGTCGAGTTTTAAAGGTCTTTAAAGTGCTTTGCCTGGAAAGTACTTGGCAGCCAGTGGAGTGACTTAAGTATAGATGTAATATTTATTATTTTATTATTTTATTTACCCTATTTATGCCCCACCTTTTTCTTCCCCAAGGGGGACTCAAGATGACTTATATATGGCAATTATTCAATGCCTTAAACACATACAAACACTAAGTTTAAAATAAATTGAATTAAAATAAATACATATTAAACATTTAAAAATTACATTCATTATTATTATTATTATTAATTATTATTATTATTATTAAACTTTATTTGTACCCCGCTAGCATCTCCCGAAGGACTCGATGTGGCTTACAAAGGCCAAGGCCTCAATACACAACATAACAATACACTTAACGCAAATTAAAAACAATTAAAGCAGTATTAAACAACAAAGAACCACAAGCAATAAACAATGCATCAAGCAAGATAAAAACTGGGCCGGGCCAGAGTAAAGGGTACAGGATTAAAAAGTGCTGATGTGACAGGTGATATGTAAGGATTATAGAGCAAGTGCAGTGTGCAGTGTGCGGCAGTCTTAATTCTAATAAAGTGCATCTGGGACTTAGTATTGGAGATTTCCTAATTGGGAAAGGTACATCGGAACAGCCAGGTCGTCAAATTCTTTCTGAAGACTGCCAATGTAGGGGCCTGTCTAAGATCCTTGGGGAGAGTGTTCCAGAGACGGGGGGCCACCATGGAAAAGGCCCTGTCTCGTGTCCCCACCAAACGTGCTTGCGACGCCGGCGGGACCACGAGCAGGGCCTCTCCAGATGAGCATAACGAACGTGTGGGTTCGTAGATGGAGATGCGGTCACGCAGGTAGGCGGGTCCCAAACCGTTCAGGGCTTTGTAGGTAAGCACCTGCACCTTGAATTGGGCTCGGAAGATAAACGGCAGCCAGTGGAGCTCCTTGAACAGGAGGGTTGACCTCTCTCTGTAAGGAGCACCAGTTAACATCCTGGCCGCTGCTCGTTGGACAAGTTGGAATTTCCGAGCCGTTTTCAAGGGCAGTCCCACGTAGAGCGCATTACATTAATCCAACCTAGAGGTGACCAAGGCATGAACCACTCCAGCCAGATCAGCCTTCGCGAGGTACGGTCGCAGTTGGCGCACGAGTCATAGTTGTGCAAAAGCCCTCCCAGACACCGCCGACGCCTGAGCCTCAAACGTGAGCGATGAATCCAGGAGGACTCTCAGACTGCGGACCTGTGGTTTCAGGGGGAGTGTAACCCCGTCCAACACAGGTTGCCACCCTATACCCCGGTCGGGTATTAAAATCATGCCATCCAGAAATCGTAGTCTAAGTCCGTTCTGTTGTCATTGCACATATTCCAATTATATTATTGCACTGCGCTATTCTCCAAAATTATATTATTGCACTGCGCTATTCTACCCCATGCCTACGCATGATCTCTCCCAGCGGTTTCATGTAAATATTAAAAAGCACTGAGGATAGAATGGCAGTTTGTGGGATGCCACATAACAGCTCCTTTTTTTTGAGAAGCAGTTATCCCCAAGCATCATCATATGGAACCTGCCTGAGTGGTTTGACCAGAACCACTGCAGCACAGTGCCTCCAGTTCCCACCCACCCCCAGGCATTCCAAAATGATACCATGATACCATGATAGATGTTATCAAAAGCCACTGAATTCAACAGGCTCATCAGCGATGCCAGTCACAGAACCCTCTAAGGCCTCCAGGAATCTCAGAGGATCAATTAGCCTTTGTGGGAGGACCATTTTAATAGGTCCTCCACCCCTCAGGGGTAGATTGTAGCTGTCCATGACAACTCAGAGGTATTGATTACCTACACACACAGATCCCATATGTTCCAAGCTGAAAATCACATGAAGGGTATGACCTGCAGAACTTCATTGCAGATGATTCTCAACGCAGCTCATTCTTTTCTCTCACTTCCATTCAGTTTATTACAAGAACACCTCTAGATGGGTATGTAGAAGCTATTGAAAAGATCTTATTCTCATATTGGTAAATTCTGATTCTTACAACTATTGGTGTTATGGCAGCTGAAACCACCTTTCCTTCCTTTCTATTGGTAACATATATGAGGATAGTGAGGTGTGGGCCTCTGGTGTGCCCTGAATCTGATATGCATTGATGTTTGGCATGTTGCCCCAAGTAGCCCTTGTCTAGCACTCACAGGGCTGTGATAAAAATCTGAATACCCTGAAAAATGATTGCCACCATTGCCAACTCTGTGCAGTTTGGAATCAGCACAAACAGATATCGCAGGCTGTTTCTTAACCTAAGTTCTTTCGGGATTGCAGTGTTTATGCAGAAAGAGAGATGCATCCCATTTTCTATAAGGATCTGGGTATGGTAAATATGGGCTGAAAAATCTGCAAAGGCTTTTTGATGTCAAGCTCAGTTGTAGATGACCTACTCTGACACAGGCAAACACATGTTTCCCCAAATTTCAGACTTATTTTTGGAAGGTTGCTTTCGGTTCCTCAGCTGCAGGGCTCTTGTTTTCATCCCTAAGCTGCTGATTCTTTGGTTTTGTTGTGGTTTCTTTTAATATCCTGTCTTTAGTTAACAGCTGAGATAGCAGGTTCAGGCCTATGCACCCTTGGGGGAAGGTTTTAACATTAGCAGCTAGGAAAACACATCAGCATAACTGAGAAACTGTCTAAGGCATAGGGGAAATGGCCAATGATTGAATTTACATTAATTTTCAACATTGCAGAAACTTTCTTTGTTACCACCACTTTTCCAGCAAGGATAACCCCATGAAAATGGCTGCCATTTTATGTTGGTTCTTTTCACCTTCACTAGAATAGGCTTTCCTACGTATTGTCTTAGTTTAACTAAAATTTTGTCAAACTGATCTAAGTGTGACTAAAATGTCAACCAAGATGACCACCTGCTTTTATGAGATGAGAGGATGGCTAACATGTGCCTTTTTATCCAAAAGATTGGATGTCTGGAATGTGTAGCTTTCTAAATGTTGTCCAGCTTCAACTCCCATCATTCAGTGCTTTCAAAGGCTGATGCGAGCTGCCCCACAGCTGGAGGACCACACATTTTTCCAGCCTTGTTGCAGAGATAGGCTACAACATGTGAAAATCCTGAAACAGTTGTTCATCTCCTTTGTATAGTATGGACAGCTGTTTTTCATGTATAGTGTTTATCTTTGGTGAAACTCCACTAATATTAATAAAGAGTGCTCTGAAGGCAAGGATGATTTACTGATGAAATTTTCCGTAAAACTCACGTGCCTCTTTAAAACCAGTTGCACATGTTTTTCGGAGTTGCAAAACTTCATGAATAGGGGTAATTCATAATGTAGAAATGAAACTATGAAAAACCTCATTCTCCTCTTCATCAAGTATATGCCTTATCTGTTGTCTCGGCTACTTAACCTCCTCATACTTTTAGTGTTTTCTCACGTCCAGCTCCTGAAAAGCATGGTCCATCCTGATATTCTGGTAAACTGGGTGTATCGTTCAGAATAGCTGTTTCCCTAGGAATAAAATGTATGTATGTATGTATGTATGTATGTACATGTATTTGTTTATTTATTTGGGGCATTTATATCCCATCGTATCTCACCTCCGAAGAGGTACTCAGTGTGGCTAACAACCAGCACAGCACCCACAATAAGGAAAGCATAAATATACATAATATAACAAAAACAGTATAAAAAACAATATAAAAACATTATATGTTGGGAAAGAAGAACCAAGGCACAATCTTCTCCATGACATGCTTGGTTTGTGTTGGTGCATTGGAGGATTTAAACATATAACCAGTACCATAAACAGTCTATTCTTGGTGTAAATAGATCATTCTAGTGTATTTCCTCTGAAAGCTCCAGACTGACCTTTTAAACTTGCTTTTCTGTTCACCCTTTAGGGGATAGCTTAAAAATGGTAAAGTTTATTCACATTCTTTGCCAAGTCCTGTTGGAAAAATCTGAAGTAAACTGCCACTTGTAAATGTTGTTGAAAAGTATTTTCAGCCTTTGTTGAAGGGGAAGGAAGGGGTTGGCCATATTTGACATCCACATGTAGGGCACCAGACGATGTTTGATCTTTGAAGCTAAGCAAGGTCAGCCCTGGTTGATACTTGGATGGAAGACAACCAACGAATACCAGGTGTTGTATTATGATTTCTTTTTTTGATTTGTTTTACATGATTAGAATGGCTCCTGGACTATGAATTTGGATTTGAGTGGTTTAATTTTTGGTTTTTAATGCATAGATGTTATTTTTAACTTTTATGGTTTTTAATGTATATGCTTATTGTTTTACAGGCTTGTCTATGCGGCATTGAATTGTTGCCAATTTGTAAGCCGCTCTGAGTCTCTTTTGGGGTAAGAGAGGGCAAGGTATAAATATAGCTAGTTAATAAATAAATAAATAAATAAATTGTACATTATGTTTCAGAAGAAGGAACTGACAAAACCACCTCTGAGTATTCTTAGCCTAAGAAAATCCCATTACATTCATGGTGTTGCATAAGTCAACAAGTGACTTGAAGGTTCACACATACATGTAGTAATATATAGCTACCTACTTTGGCTTGCTGATTGGCCAGAATAGAGAGAAGAGCAGGGAAGAATGGAATATGCGCCACAGTGACATCTTTCTTTCCCTTTGTTTTCAGTATTAAGAGCTCAACTTAAGCTGCAAGAGATCCTATCCCACCAAACACCCACTGAGTACATTTCTGAAATCTGATTTCTTGGTCTTTTGGGAAAAACAGAAGCAAGATCTATCTTTCTTTTCCTTGCTTGCTGGAACTGGGCCTCATTTCATGGAATTAAGAGGGTTGGGAAGAAAATCCAACAAAGGGAACAGTATACGCAGCCACTTCTGCAACATTCCTACACCATGATGTCTTTCCTTGCTTGGCTTTTGTTTAGGGTGGATTCTTAGTCCAGAAAACGGTGTGGTTCAGAAAGCCTGCTTAAGCCCCATGCTGTCTCACTGCTGTTCACTATAAAGATGAAAGATACACTGTTAGACCATAAATCATGGCTTGCAAAATGTGCCCCCAGTAAGGAGGCACATGATGGATTTGGATCCCTTGTCATTTGTCTGGGGATAAGGGCGGCTGCATGTCAGACGCACCCAAAGGACGCTGAATGCTGGCTGCCTAAATGCTAGAAGAACATGCTCGCGAAGATAGGGGCTTAAGTTTAATTATATCAAGCACCCAAGTGGGTGCAAAGTGCTTGGCAAAGCACGCAAGGATGTAGTCTGTTCTCAGATTGGCCCTTCAATTGGATGACTTCATTCTCAAAATCTTTACTTACTGAGGTGGGTTTGGGGGGGACACGATGTCATAGCCCTTGAGCTTGTTGTGTGGCAATAAATAACTAGGGCAAATTCTTGTTCTCTCATGTATAATGTCAGTTTTATTTGCATTTTTTAAATTACAATGCAACTTGCTGAGTTTACTTCTTGGATTGGAATATCTCAGCTGACATGTTCAGTGCTGGCTGGGAGTTTCTGGGAGTTGTCATCTAAGTTTTAAAAAAAAGTATTTCCCAAGCTCTGGCAACAACTAAGCATAGAGATTTATTTACCAATATGCAGCCACCTGTGGACTCTAGCTTCCAAACATGAAAATGCTCTATTTTTCTTCAACCTCTTGGTCTTCAGAGAAGAAATATCAGTGCATGCTGCTTATTCTCAAGAAGTCACATGAATAGGGCATTACCTGTCACTTGAGTGTTAAACAGAGGCACCAAATGAATCAAAAGTTGCATCTCATGTTTTTCTTGTAGCAGGAGAGAGGGGTGACCAAAAAGGGATCATTGTCAAAATTTGCTATGTTCTCAATAAAACAGGTATGAGTATTTTAGAGGACCAATAAAAGATGAAAAGCCTTTGCAGAACCCAATGTTCTCCCTTGCACTGCAGATAAGGTTGCTTTGTGTGTTTCATCCTCTTTCTCTCTTGAAAGCAAATGGCAATGCTGTTTCCATATTTGGGGATGTGGCTCCAGGCTTGTTCCATCTTGCACAGACATTATTGCAATCATTCCCGTTCAAGGAAAGGTATTTGCAGATATTACAGACCTCTACCAAATAGGTTCCCTAATTTTGTTATATGTGTTTGCCAGGGGCTTAAAATTTCACAGGGCTATGTTATCAGGTATGACTAATCACTCTAGGAAGCAGACGGAAAGTGAAGAATCTGAAATGTTATGATCTGATTACTTGTTCCTCTTTACTAGTATATAAGCAAATATTTGTCCACCACAAATTTTAATTATCTAATAAATTTGTGATTGCTTTTTGTTAGCCTACTGTAAAAATTTTATGTGGGGTGTAATGTGGACACAGATACAATATTCTATCAACCTAGCTTCCTATTACAAATTGAACAACCCTTATCTGGAATTCTGAAATCCTCCAAAATTGTCTACATCGTGACTAAGATAGTGACGTGTGTGTTTTCTAATGATTCAATGTAAGCAACTTCTGTTTCATGCTTAAAATTATTTAAATGTGTATAAAATTATCTCCAGGCTGTGTGCTTCAGGTGTATATGAATTTCACGTTGAGATTTGGATTCCAGCTCCAAGATGTTTCATTATGTACTTATATGAAAATGCAGACATTCAATTTTTTTTTTAAAAAAACACCAAAACACTTGATGACCTTGAGTGAATCACATGCTCTCAGCCTGAGAAAAGCATGTGATATTTTTGCCTTAGGGTCACCATAAATTGGAAATAACTTGAAGACACACAACAACAAATCCCTCACTCCCCATTGTTAATTTTAAATTTATTGTAAGTTGTACCTAAAGTAGACCTATTGAAATTAACATGGGTTGTTTGTTATAATTAAGTCTCACTGATGTAAATGGATTTGTTCTGGCTAGGACCAGTGTTGGATTTAATCCCCGAATATTAAATGCTTGACTGATTTTAGTTGGGTCCATTTTCCCCTAAGCCTGCTTCTTGATAATAATCACAGGCAAGACTGAGATAATTCCAGTAGTTAGGCATTGCTATAGTTGACCACAGCTGTCACACGCAGCCCTGGTAAGATATTTTCATTTTATTTATTTTTATATGTGCTCCAACCTTCTTCCCCCAATTTGGGTGATCACAGCTGAGTAGTGGCACACCCTGAGGTACCATTATGGTGAAGGGGTTTTAGAATATTTTATTTCTACTGTTATAATTGGGATTTTTTTTCTCCTGGCCCTTTGATCCTTTAAAAAAAATTGTGCTAGCTATCTTGAACTTTTACATGGGAAGGCAGAATCTAAATATTAGCAAGGATGGGAACTTTGTGGTCCTCCAGGTGTTGGACTACAACCTCCAACAGCCCTAGTCTACATTGCTAAGGTTGAGGAAATCCAGGGAGCAGGCGTCCAGCAATATCTAGAGACTGCATAGTTCCCTCCCCACTTTCCTTATGGCAGAGCTGGCCCTGATGGGAAGATGTGGTCATCCCAGCCTTCCTTTTTTCACTGCAGAAACTGTGTTTAGAAGGGCAAAGGGAGAAAAAGACAGCAAAGGAGTGCTTATATCTATAGTAAATAAGTTATATTAATGAAGTGGTAGTGTTCATCCCTTCCAAATATTGCTTGTGCCTCCTTCTGAGTGTGGGGACAGAACACTGAACCGGCACACACAGATCTTCACTTTTATTTCAATCTGACCCTGTTCCAAGATCTGTGCACAGATCTTCAAACAACTGGAATTCCTCACAAGGACCCTCTCCCCCTCTGCATGTACGTGACTTCTGAGATATTTTAACAGCAGCCCATTTATTGCATTTGGAGACCCAAGCAGAGCCAAGCTTTAGAGATTCATATTGGGGGCAGGCAGCTAACCCGAGGACAACATGTGTTAGCTTTCAGAATGTATGTCAGAGCTTTGCAATGGCTAAGGACACTTTACCAAATATGGGCCTGTTTATTTTTAACAAAAACATGGTGAATAGATGGCTTAAGGGGATTGGTAATAGCATTTACAGATGTGCAGTTCAAGATTGCTGGTTTCAGTCCACCTAACAAAGCACGTTTTTTTCTTTTAAAAAAAACCTTCATTGTTAATGGCTAATTTAAAGCCAGTTCTTTAAAGCTATTCCAGTGAGCAAATTTTCATCTATTCCTCTATAGTCAATCTTACAAACCTCTCTTAAATTCTTAATTATAATTCTGTCAAAATTAGGATTGCCATTTTTAAACCTATCTTGTTCCCGAGTCTTTAACAGAGGCCCTGGTTCAAAGAAAGTTAGCAGCTGAAGATTTTCCTGTTATGCTGAAAGGGTTGACTAAATACCCTAAAGGTACTAGATTTCCCTCAGAGCTTGACAGTACTTAGATGGAAAGCCACCAATGAATACCAAGTGCTGTAGGTTGTGGAAGGAACTGGCAAAACCTCCTCTGAGTATCCCATGCCTAAGATGTCTGTATGAAACTCATGGGGTCGCCACAACTTGACAGGTGGCTTGAAGGCATTCATGTACACATATAGCTTAAAGAAGCAAAACATTAGGTAAAGAACATGGGTATTCTTTCTGCCTGCATTGCCGGCATTTATAGATTACTTGAGACAGCTCATTGCCACCTGCTTGTCCACCATAAGTGGTACATGGCTGGAAAAGGCAACCATGAAATTTGAACTTCTGCTTCACCATTTACATAGAAAAGTATGTGTGTATTTTTAACTGTAGACCTCTGTGATGGAGTACATGCAGTATTCAGGTTTCACATGCTCTGTTGCCTGGGCAACTTGAAGCTTAATTGCTACAGCAATATTTAGAAGCAGTACTTTTTTGGGGGGGGAGGGGAGGCAAAAACACATGCATTTTTCTATTTGAATGATTTCATGATTGCACGCAGCCTGTAGTGTTCAGTTCATACAGCCTCAACACCCCCCTTCTCTCACACACATACACATATGTACACCTCTATTTTTAAAATAGACATGCTTCACTCATGCTATGTGGGTTGGAAACAAATTAAGTGATAAGCCAAACAGGAGAGATGGTGGAGTAGCATTGCATGTCAAGGTTGTTTACACCTGTGAAGAGATGCAGGATTTCAATCCTGGAAACCAGGCTGAGAGCATCTGGATACGAATTAAAGGGACAAGGACTGAAAATGATGTAGTTGTGGGGATCTACTACAGACCTCCAAGCCAGACTGAAGACCTGGATGGAGTCTTCCTTGAACAGTTGATTAAAAATTCAAAAAGTAGAGATGTAGTAGCAATGGAAGATTTTAACTATTCTGATACTTATTGGAAAACAAGCTTCTTTAGCGATCTTGCCAAAGTGTGACTGGGGAATGGATCCAGGGAACACTTTGCTGCCTGTAAGAAAATACCTTACTGCTCTTTTGTTTTACTAGAGGTTGATGAATTTGAACTTTGTGTCACTATGTTAACCAGTCGTCCACCCTTTGTGGATCATGACTGTGGAAGCAGGAACATTTTCTCATGTGTTTTCCAGGTTCTCACTTTACAAAAACAGATCAAATCCAACCTACCTTAAAAATAGTTTGTGGTTCCATCTGTGTGCCTGCTATTGTGTTCTACAATTCCGCGTCATACAGCTTAATTGTGGGTTGCAACTTACATAACACAGCAAGAAACAATCTCTGATTCTTAACTAATGGTTTCCTTAGGTGTCTCCAGCAGGGCTCCCTTTCAGAAGCTTAACTGAAAGACCTTTTGCATGTTCCCAATTGAGTGGATATCTGATGAGGGTGAGCAAGCGTGGGTTAATTCGTTTGGCCAAGCCACCCTGGGTTACTTCAGAGAACTCTGTCAATCTATTTAGAACGAGAGAGAAAAAAAATCCAAAAACAACAGGAATGTTTGTTTGGTTTTAATCAGACTATCTTCTGATAAGTGTCAAGTCAGATTAATAAATGGGGGCAAAAACCTGTTACTAATTATTTGAACCACTGTGTTTTGGAAGGGAGTTTGAGGAACTGGCTCAAACAGGGATGATAAAAGATAGTTTTAGATTGGGGGAGGCGGAGAAATCCCAGTGACCCAAGTAAGCAATACATGCATAAGAATCAAAATAAACATGTGCAATAAAGGGGCTCTTACTGCTACTACTACTACTAGTAGTAATAGTAGTAAGGAAAGACAGGTATGGCCAGCCAAGGCCGTGAAGGACACAGGGACACACACACCCTGACACACAAAGCAGGACAGTGGGATGCTACCACTGTATATTAAATATTTATTTGCTGGAATACACACAGGAATACAAACAGGTTATTCTGAATCCTTTTTCCACACCAGCTCTTTAACACCATAGAGGCCTACTGAATTCCTTATTCCTTCTCCCTGAAGGATTTAACTATTTTCTTCAAAGAGGTATCATTTAGCAACAGTTCCCAAAACTCTTCCTTCCCCTTTAAAACTCCTAACTGACTCTTTTGACACCTAACCCAACTGCCTATTATGGCTGCCTTAGCTCCTTCCTTTCCTTTTGGCTTTTAAAATTTGAATTCTGCACAGGCCTTTTATTTCATATAGTAATAATTTGTTTGTTACAAATAGTTAACAATTTGCCATACCTCATGCAATTTGATCTTCGTTGCAGTTTAATCCAGTGCAATTTGTTGGCAATAGCATAGTCTTGTACACACCAGCATAAATACATGAGTACATGCAAAAAAAGAACTCAAGGAGATTTCAGCTGGATCAGACCAATGACCTACCCAGTCCAGCCTTCTGTTTCCACACCAACCAACCAACCAGACCCCTTCGCCAAGTCAGGGCTTGAGCGCAATAGCACTCTCCCACTCATGTTCCTCAGATACTGCCTCTGATCTTGGCCGTGATGATGACTAACAGACATGATAGCCTCTTTTTCCTGTAGACTTTTACATCATTAACATGTCAAAGAAAGCATTTGCAGTTTAGCATTCACTAGATTAAAGTTGGGGGGGGGGGCACCTTCTGCCTTTTAATGGTAAATTGCTGTGGGTTGTAATTCACAATGAGTAATGCTTTAATACAGGTAGATGTGATTCATTTTGGCTTGCAAATATTATATATCATACCAATAAGACCCCATATTTATATTTAAAAAACAGTTTTACACAATGCTTTAACACTGGAACAGGCCCATAGCCAGGATTTTGATTCGGGGGTGCTGAGTTTGATTCAAGGGGGGGGGGGGGGGGCTGAGGACCTACCCTAGCAAACCTTTTGTATAATTATCCCAATAGCCCCATGCATATGGGATATATTGAGCATGGTGATCAGATCATGATAAGAATAAACATAATAGTTTAAATAATGAAGCCCCTCAAGCTCCCCCCCCCCCCCCCCAGCTACATGCCTGCACTGGAATGTGCTTTTCTGGATTATCCTAGACTACAGTTCCCAGTTTGTTATCATTGTGTGCTCTGATCAGAAAATACCAGCTCATGCATGAGTCAAATGATCCTCCAGAGATTAAATGATAATGCCCATTGTTGCTTGCCTCTTACTGTGCTTATGGGAGTTGCACGCTAACATTTGAAAAGTGCTCTCTTCTTCACCCTTCTCTAATATTTATTTATTTATAGATTATTCCTTCTGAGGCAGGATGATCTGTATAACCTAGTAATACCTACCAGAATGCAGAGGATGCCAATTTATCATTTGAGAAGCAAAATGTCTAGCCATTATGATTATTGAGAGGATTTATGTATTTATTTTATTTATGCATTGTGATGTGATAGGACACACATGCAATAGGATGTGCATGAAGCTCAAAACACAATGATTTCTGGACAGATTTTAATTCAAGGCTAGCATGTTAGGGTTTGCAAAATCTGGAATACTGATGTAAAGTTTGTATGGTGTGCATTTCTGTATATGCCTTGAGGTCATTTGTTGACTTATGGAGAACCCATGCATTTCACGAACAAGAAATTCTCAGAGGTGGGTTTGCCAGTCCCTTCCTTTGAAATAAAGTTTATAGCACCTGATATTCCTTAGCAGTCTCCCATCCAAAAACTAACCAAGGCTAACCTTACTTAGTTTCCAAGGTCAAACTGGGATGAATGCTTTTTTGGTATTTTTTATGTACTCTACATTACAAATAATTATTTATTTGAAAACCAATATACAAAGGTCAAGAAAGACAAGGGTTCTTGGCGTTTCTGATATGTTGTTCAGTTCCATGCTACATGACATATGCAGCTAATGCAAACTTAAATATTTCAAACTACATACAACTTCTTATCCAGTTCATGGAAATTTACCCCATTGTTGCTTTGCATAAGTCCTATTGGTAAAATTGTGATATATTTCTTATTTTGTATAGTGCAGTTTAGCTGACAATTGACATACATTTGATTTACTCTATACCAGTATTAAATGCAGTCTTGATCTATCTAATTTAGAGTGTGCGGGCTGCAAGGGTTATGCACTAGCTGTGTTTTGCACCTCCCAGGTACTTGTAATTCTCCTCTTTGCCAGTTATCTGAGGAATGTTTTCAAATACTACACAAACCATGCTTGATGACCGGCATGTCCACCTGCAGCCTTGGGAGTATGAATTTGCAGCCAGTTGTAACAGGACTGAGGTGAAGAGAATTCCCTATTAAGATGGGGAGAATGACCATTGAGGTGTTGTAGCAGATCTACTTGGAGCAGTTCTTGGGCTTTCACAATTATTGTGAGGAATGTGAATTGGAAGATGACAGCTCCCTTGCCACACTCTGACTTCTGTGAAGATGAGTCACACACCCACTTGAATAAATAAACACTCCAGTAATTAACCTTCCTACAAGGCATTGTGGAGAGATTCCCAGCAGGAAACACCTTTTCTTGCTCTGCAGCCAAGGGAGTTCAAGATGTTCTTTGAAGGGTGTAGGTTTCCTTCAGCTGTACTGGAAGCTCTAGCTTCCCTTGACGTCCCCCTCTTGCATGCTAATGAAAACGGTTCCTTTAGGTGACCTATGAAGACCCTGGGCATCCTGTTGCTTGTGTTAGGAGCAGAAGGAAAAAACAACAATTGCTTTTAGCATTCAGGCTGTGTGGGTAGCATGATAGCTCTGTGCAGGAATTGAAGACACGATGTGTGCCAGTCTTCCCTAAACAAAGAGCTCTTGGATGTGCATTATGAGAATTGATCAATTTACTTGCTTGGGTAATTGTTAGTACTATTCTTTGGCTATTGGCACCAAGGCAAGCAAATTACAAGATAGGGAATACTGAAAGGTCTCCAGCCAAGCCCTGGTTTGCTCTTTCTGTTAGTCCTACAAGATGCTGAGGCCAATGGCCTGTTCTTCAGCAGAACTGTTTTGTTTGCTAGACGGAGAGCAGAAGATGTTATTTCTCTTGCCATTCCTTGCTGAATCATGAAAAAAGGTTTCTCTCTAAAACAGTGATTGCAAGTATACTGCAAGGAGTATGATAATTCCAGTGTGCTTTTGTTGTAGTAGATCAACCATCTTTAACCTGAGTGTCCATTGGGGTATGTGTCATGGATGGTGTATGGGCAAAATTGGGGGATCTGGGTGCATGTTAGGTCATTACTGTCCAAGTATAACTCTCCTCATTACCCTTCATGTTGCAATTGCAGCCCCAGATGGCATAGTAGAAGACACATTCTAGAGGGTATCAGGTTGGGGAGAGCTGTGGTGGATCAATCATGTTTCTCATAGCCTATTTCTCAGCTTTCCTCCTTCTCTGCTTATTATAGTTATTCCTTCCATCCTTTGAAAGTTCAGGAGTGTAGCACTGTTGCAGTTATGAAAAGAAGAGTGTTTCAAGTCCCACATGGAAGAAAGGAGTTAGGTAATGCTCAGGGAAACAGAAGATTCTGGATAAAAGGGGCAACAACATATGATGTCAGTGCTCATGTGGGTGTGAGGCTGAATTAGCTGTATGTGTGACTACTTTTAGAAGAACTCTTCAGTTTGAAGTAGACTCAACAAGGACACTGACTGTAATGTATTTCTTCAGTAATTCCATTTTATCTGAGAACTGTTGATCTTTTCCCCACATGCCCATTAAACATCAGTGTGGTTCAAATCCAAAGGATGTAGGAGTGCATTTTAAGGCCCTTATTCTTTTAATAGAACATTTGATATATACCTTGGAGCATGGTGTAAGGGGTTGAGTGTTGAACTGGGAGATCAGTTTTTGTCCTCACTTGGCCCTTGGATTCCTCTTTGAACAAGTTGCACACTCTCACCCTCAGAGGAAGGCAGTGGCTAACCTTCTTTGTATAAAACATATAAAGAAAACCCTATGATAGGGTTGCCTTAGGACTGGCATGAGTCAGAAACAACCTGAAAACAAGACAACAATAACAACAACACGTATATTTAAGTATTCATTCAACTAGATCTATTTATCCTAACAGTATGGATGAAAAGACATTGAGTGGATGGGGTACAACATCACAGAAAGGTGGCTCAGAAAGACTCACAATAGATTGGACATGCTTATAGCTGTACTCAAAGAGGAAATAGAATGAGAGTTTTATTTATTTATTTTCATAGAATCATAGAATCATAGAATAAAGAGTTGGAAGAGACCTCATGGGCCATCCAGTCCAACCCCCTGCCAAGAAGCAGGAATATTGCATTCAAATCACCCCTGACAAATGGCCATCCAGCCTCTGCTTAAAAGCTTCCAAAGAAGGAGCCTCCACCACACTCCGGGGCAGAGAGTTCCACTGCTGAACGGCTCTCACAGTCAGGAAGTTCTTCCTCATGTTCAGATGGAATCTCCTCTCTTGTAGTTTGAAGCCATTGTTCCGCGTCCTAGTCTCCAAGGAAGCAGAAAACAAGCTTGCTCCCTCCTCCCTGTGGCTTCCTCTCACATATTTATACATGGCTATCATATCTCCTCTCAGCCTTCTCTTTTTATTTATTTGCTTTATTTCTATACCGCATTTTTCAGCCCTTAACAGGCGACTCAATGCGGTTTTTGCTAGTTTTATGCTATCAATCTACTGTTCATGTGGTACAAAGGTAGAGATGATGCTTGGAATTGTAATCTGTTTTATATCTAGCTCAGGATTCCATCTCCCATATCATTTCTATGGTTTAGTTTTGCAACACTGAATGTTTCGTAAAGGTTTAGTTAACAGTGTGCTCTGGGAAGTTGTTCTGATCTCACTTCAAACAGAAATGTATCAGATGGTCTCAGGGAAGCTACTTTGTTTTAGCCACACACACCCTCCCCTTAGCGATAGGAAGATGCTGCTGCTGTCCAGCTTACAATAATGTCACACCTAACAAAAATAATGCAGATAATGTGTGTGAAGAAAACATTTAAAAACTTAATAAAAATTCTATATGGGTGTACACAGTAATGCTAGATCAGTTAAGATCATACTGCTTTTATTATTGTTATTCCTATCATCACCACCACCACCATCATCTTTATTTGTACTCACTTTCACCCCCAAACCAGTCTTACTCTAACACAACTCTGTTTTGCACTTGTACCAAATACTTCTGCGTGTCAGCAGTTGGCTATTTCTCTGTTTTCATAATCAGTAATTAAATTTATAATAAACTTCTCTCACATGGTATCTATTCTTGGGCAAAGAAATGCATGTCAGGAATTTCCCTACCTGCTACCTGTATATTGAAGAGAATTTAATTTATATTGTCTGTAGACATATCTCTTTTTAATGTACACTCCCTGAAGGAGTACAGGAAATCAGTTATATAAGACACATAGAGATGAGACTAATCAATAACATACTAACACTGAATAGTATTAAGGGAGTAACCATATTAAAGTAAACAATTATGGAAGCTCCAAGGCATTAGTTACAGATAGGGAGATAACAATTGGCACTTATTTACAGCCATATTAACCAGTTGAACAACACACCAAACTCTCCCTCCTGCCTCAGGAAACAAGATTATCTGTAGCAATGTCATTTTAATAGGCTTCTATCATTGTTTCATCATGGCTTCTACTGACAGGCCTATTGTTAGGTGCAACCCCTCACTATAAGAGGCAAGAGTGTGTACTGTTAATATTGACTATTTCCATTTGCCTATACCTTTTCTCAAAAAGAATTCAGCCCCCACCCTCCCCCAATTATCAGATTGAGCAACCTATAGCCTCAAGACACCGGGTTGCAATTTCCACCATTCCTCATCATTGGCTGATTCTTCCACGTGGATCAGCCAGGAATCTCCCATCACATATGTTCTTCTGTCCCATCTGAATGTGCATAGGCTGCAGAATCTGTACCTGGCATGAGGCACTGGCAGCAGAGTGGACCTTACACTCAACCATTCCTCTTGTAAGGATGTAAATTCTTGACTGGTTTGTGCACACATGTGAGGATCAATACTTAAAATAGTTTCTCCAAGCAGTTAGAAAAATTGAAAATTTTTCCAAAGTATTCTCCCTGTTTTCTATTAAGGGCAATTTATTTGGGTTGGGGGGACACTGTGTGTGTGTGTGTGTTCAGAAAGCAGGTCTCCAGCACAGGGAGCAGTATTTTCTGAGCAGGAAACTCAAGTATTTTTCTCCACAGACTAACTCCCACGACACTTTGAGATATTAGAATACTGAGAGGAAGCTGCACAAAATTCTTGATAACCTATTAGTCTTCCTAGCAGGGTTTCCCAGCTGCCGGGAAACCAATTTTTTGACCTGAGAATGAATAATGGCACGTTTTCTTTCCATCCCCACATGATTCTTTCAACAGGAACATTCTGCAGTGTTGTAGGAGGGGGGGGGGTTAACACTCTTTGCCCTTAAGAGAAATGCCTCAGAGTATAGCAAATGGGCATTCAGGCTCCTTCCATGAGACTTTGGAATGTATGTTTATCTTCTGTAACCAGAAATGCTCTGGTGATGAAGTCTGGGGCTGTGAGCAGATGGCAGTGTTCCAGAGGTGAGAAATCATTGCAGAAGTGTTAGAGTATATATAACACTGCTAGCATAACAGTTTTGCTCTGCTGTTAACTCATTTTTTTCATATTTCCATAAATAAAAGGGCTAGACACACTTAGCTATTACTTTGAAACAAAATCTAAAAACCCAAGAGCCAAACATCCTTCAGAAGGTGAATCTCACTGTCCAGATAACTGTGGGAAGTATGAGGAATAGATATTGGAGGCAGATGAGAGAGAGAAATAGAATGACGTATTCTGGTTGGCTGGCTAGCAAACTCCCTAAACTGGTCAGAAACATGCAAGTTGCTACACATTGTAGATATCACTTAAAAATGTCTGGATTTCTACATATAGAATTATTCATTTATTTATTTATATTGTACCTTTCTCAAAGTAGAACAAGGGACTCAAGAGCAGAATGATCAATTTCAACGTCGTCTTCCTTGTGACCAACTGTATTTAAATGGCATGTAACATAATTGTATCATTGAGAAGTAGACATCTTCTTGCTTTCAAAAGATACCCTGTATATTTCCATCCTTATTACTGCAACGTCTTATTGCTTTCTGATTTTTGCATGGCTTATAATTATGCCCATAGTCTTATAACTTATGCAATTCAATCAGGAACAGTGGGGATGCTGAAAAGACTCACAGGCACCCATGCAAATATACACTGTCTATCTCCCAATTCTTTTTACAGATAACATATTTTGGAGTAACATAACTCTGCCATGCTACTCACTGCTGCATAACATTAAGGGCAACGCACTGCTGTCTGTTTCCTGAAGCCATCTCTGCTTTAGGTTTATTCTTCTCTTCCAACTTAGAACAGAGTAAAAACATCAGGGAATGATGATGTATTTCTTTTGTGTCTTGTGGGTTCAGGAGAAATTGAACATCTAGAAGTTTTCAGTCCCCAAAACAACAGTAGAGAACATCTGGGGCCCCTTCTACACAGTTGAACAAAATTCTACATTATATTCGTTGAACTGGAATATATGACAGTGTGGACTTAGATGACCCAGTTCAAAACAGATATTGTGGGATTTTCTGCTTTGATAGGGCTGAGTGGAAGGGCCCTGGGTAGTTGAGTTAGTGTGGAAGGATTTAGAATAGAGGAAACATTTTTATTATCAGAGTATCGATCTATTTGACATAGTATATCTTGTCACTGCCGAGAGTTTTGGGAAACTGAACCCGGACTTTTCTGCATGCAAAACGTGCTGTGCGGCTGAGTTATGGCCTCAGATGTTCCTTATCTTTGAATGAACTGGATGTATTATCTGCCAAAATAATAATCACTGACGAAATAATGGGACTGCATTGATTTTCCTCAGGGAAAGAGTTAAGTAATCCTGTGTCATATGCCCAGTGCAGTTTATACCTCTTCTAGCTTTGTTATTATTGTTTTGTTTATGCTTGTCCCTACTGAGGCCAGATGATATTAACAGCTTCATGCCATCATATAAGTTTCTTTAGTCAGAATATGGAAATTAATTCTCCATCTGCTGCAGGGAGGGGGAGAAAAAAATAAAATCCTTTTTTGTGTGGTTGACTTCATTGTATGAGATATATGTAAGCCGTTTCTGAGAGTTTTCAATACAGCAAGCCATCAATCTAAATAAATTCTTTTTATAGGGAAGATAAGATGACTGCTATAATGGATGGTAGATGGTTGCGAGTAGCATAACCCCTCTACTGTTTTATGTCCCTAAATGAAAAATGCCGTGGAAATGTAAGTTGTGTGGCAGTTCCTTCTGCGCTTCATTGAAATAAATGAGGCTTGTGTGGGAGCAGCTCTCTGTGTTACTGTTCCTTTGGAAAGTAAAAGTGAATTGCTTTTTATAATATGGGAATTGCACTGCACACTGCAACCTTTCAGTACTCCAGGGACTTATTAAACCCTGTAATTATACTTGCCCTCAGAAGTGTGAAGTACTGGTAGTTGGAGGAACCTTTTGGAAAGCAACCGCAGCCTGTACTCTTTAATGAGTTTGGATGGTGTAACCAGGCAGGTAGGCAAAATAGTAAAGTTGGATGGTAAAAGCCCTACCTTTCTGGGCTACTTCTGAAGCAGTAGTAAGGCCTTAATGCAGGCCTTCACAACCTGTGACCCTCCAGGTGTTTGGGACTCCAACTCCCAAATACCTGGAGTTTCTCAGCGATGTGAAATGTTTTGAAATCTGATGAGGGTTGTTCCTTCGCCGGATGATCAGAAAAGACAGACAGTGCACAAAATTAATGTAAAAAGGGTTTCATCTGCTCACTGATCTGCTAAGGAATCTCCTACCTCTCTGAAGATTTGCGACCTCACCACATGGGGCTTTTGCCTGTCCTAGGACACTGCCGAGATGCAGCCATGATAGAGCCTGGCACAGCCCATCACATGATACAGGGCTACTTCTGGTGAGGCTCCATCCCAGCTTTATTGGGCATTAAATGTTTGCCACTGTCTATTTGATGTGAGCCTCCCTGAGTCCCTTTGGGAGATAAGGTGGGCTATCAATAAAGTTTCATTAATTCATTCATTCACTCATTTGTGCACACTGCAACTCGGCAGTGTGCTACAAGGCAGCCCTGAGAACATGTGTGACTACCTGTGTTCTCATAAGCTATGCCAGGGACAGCACAGGACCAAGCTTTGGAAAAGGTGGGAAACGGTGTGGGATGGTAAGGGGGTGATTTGGGGAAATGCCGATGGTTCTCCCAACTCCCCCCCCCCCCCCCCGCCCACAGATTCCCTTGTTGTCCGCTGACCTAGCATTGATCCCTTAAACATCAGACAAGTCAGCCTTGTTGACTGCTTTTGGGTATTTGCAGCACCAGATAATACTCATTTTTATTTTTCTTTCTCCTTAAACTATACAAGTTGTTTGCCCCCTTACAATTACTTTCAATTTTAATTAATTTTTTCTAATGACAATTAGAGGTGTGCATTTTTTGTTAGTCCTTGTAATTGGAGTCAAATTCATTAAATTCGTACTTATGAGACAATATCTGATATATGGATGTGGCCCGCACCAAAAATTTAAGAATCGAAACTTACCCCATACTTTTTTTGTTTTCGTTTTGTAAATCTTGGAAGGCTTCCAAAGTCAGTTTCATATTCAGTGCAAGGAAGCAAAGCTGAAAGCAAAGCAAAATGAAAGACTGCCTTAGTTCAGCATTAGTTCACCATTTAACAAAAGGTTTTGGTTCAAAAACAAATTTCTCGGTGTAGAACCACTACTTTCAAAGTATGGACTAAACCATTGAACATGAAATAATACTTTCAAACTAGAAACATATCTTATTTATTATTGTAAAAATGTTGTTTATAAAAACTTTGAAATTTTCCCAAAAAGCCGTGGATAAGTGAAACGTTCTGAAATTTGGAGGACTAAGAGTGGTAAATGTGTTCTACCACGGTAGCAAATTTCACATCAATAGCTGTACAAATCAGGGATAAAAAAGCCCATGAATTTTCACCAATGATAGTACTTATGTGCAATTACTATAACAAAATAGTAACACAATTTTGTTACTCTCGTTATAGTTGTGATTTTTTCATGAACTATAGTTTAGAAACACTTTAGAAATGAAACACCAGCACCCCTACATTTTGTAAGGACTTTTGAACCATATTTAATTGATTGTACATTCCTCGTGACTATCCGCTTTATACTTCTAAGACTCTTTGAGCTGATTTTAACTTTTGTCAGGAAGGAATTCTACCAGTCAAGGTATGTTCCCGTGTGTGCAGCACTAAATACACTTGGGAATGGTAATTATGAGATGTCTTTTCCTTGGCAAATTTTCCATGCTGTGATGTAATTGTTTTCTAAACTAATGCCTGGATCAGCTGGATTAAATAATGCTATCAGGTAAGCCCGTTGTTAGATAACGTGGTGTGATGCACATGTCTCTTGTCTCTTGTGTATTATTGCAAGGTAGAAGCCAAAAATCTATGTCACCAGAGTGCATCCTGATTGGTACTTTTGGGTCCTTTGGTATCTTTCATCTGATATGTTATTGAATATTGAAAGCTCATCTGATTACACACCTATGCAAAACCATGATGCAATATTATATAATAGTACTTCATGGTTATCTGATAATGCATGCAAAACCAATGTCTCAATCGTGTGAAAATTTAGTAAATAGGTTGTTTGAAGCCAATCTTGATTTTCAGTAATTTAAGTAAATGTGTATTCAGGTAAATTAGATAACTCTACAAGGAACATGTTTTTTGATGAAAAAGTCAATCTTACTCAGAAACAAGAGGATGAAGGCTTCAGTCATAGTTTTACAAGGGAGTCAGCTGTCTTGAAGCCAGTGGAACTGACTTTACTTCCAAATAAATAAGTTTAGGATTATGCTGCAAAGCTTCACTCCATGCACATATTACTAGAAGTATGCCTCTGAACATACTGGGGCTACCTTTGGAGAAGACATGCAAAAAATGTAATATATTACACATAGTAGTTTAGTAGTTACATGTTATACAAAATACTGAAAAAATAGTTTATTGTATCTTTTTTGCTTTGAATTTTCAACTGAATGGCCAACGAACAGAGCAAGGATCTTGAAACAGGCATCTCAGGACCCGTTCAGAAAGTACTTTTATCCTAGGAGCTTCTGCAGCAAACAGGAGGGTGGCCAGATGCTGTTCTCTGTAAACGTGGAAGCAATCGCTACAAAAGGCAAAAAAAAAAAAAAAAAAAAAAAGGGGGGGGGGAGATTTCCAAGTGTGGAAATATTACAGTTTTAAGCCAAATATGCAGATCTTCACATGTCTGTATGTCCCTGCAGTCGGAAATCCCAAGATTTTTTTAATCTGGGTTTGTTCCTGAGTTTTAGATATTTGTTCCCGATTGGTTGGTTACTTCTACACTTGAGTAAAAGGCAAAAACTTGTGTGTGCCGGAAACTCCATGAAACATGTGGAGGGCACATTTTCTCTGGCCAGAACAAAGTTGTGGCCCCCCAGTCAATATTGTACATCATTTCACAAGAATAGCAATCTGTTCTTGTGAACAGCCATGTATAAACCAGGAACAACACCCTGTTGTTTGATGCCACAAGTACAGAACCAAATCTGTCTGGACAGATGGCCAGGCAGCCAGGCTCTAAAAAGTGCCAATAATGGCAAAGTTCTGTTCCTGGCTTGAAAGTGTGTTCCTGTTTGATTGTGCAGTGCTGACTTGGGCAGAAGTGGTCCTGCCCTTTAAACTTTGTTTGTGTGGCAGATACTTCATGAAACGTCTGGAGGACACAGTTTCTCTGACCAGGACAAAGAACTGAACTTTTGCAGTGATTCACTGCAGTGATTCTCCCCACATCCGCATATTTGCATCTTGAGGGGGTTTTTTAAAACCAAAATTTCTGGCAGAAGTGCCATGGCGGCCATCTTCTGAAGTCCCAGGATTTTTTTGCCCCTGTTTAAAACCCATAATTTAGTGCTGTCTGGAAGCGCCCTCAAGCCACATCTACACTGTCATTATCTGCTTTGAACTGGATTTTGTGGCAGTGTAGACTCATGTAATCCAGAACAAAGAAAATAATGTGGGTTATCTGCTTTGATAATCTGGATTATATGGCAATGTAAATACAGCCTTAGAAGGAGATTCTTATTCAACTGAGCTTTCTTGATACAGATCTTTAGGCAAGCTGCAAACTTCTTTTGTCAAAAGTAGCACTGGTAGAGTAATACAGGTGTTGTTTTAGCAGAGCAAATGGCAATTAAAAATGTTTTATTCCTCAAAGCCAGTATGCAGTATAAAGACATGGACAGAATAGTCCTAAGGTGGAAACAATAAAAAGAGTGGTCTAATTTGAAGACAGAGATGAAATCAGCCATGCAGGTCATAGATTTAGTGTGCATTAGGAAGACCTGAAAGTATGCATCAGGCAGCTCCATGCAGTCAGAATGCCTGAATATGGCAACTAACTGCATGTTTACATAGAACAGAGAATTATCTCACAAAGAATTCCTAAGAATCACACATTTCAAAGATAAACATCCTTCAAATTGACCTTACTTGGAATAACACTAGGGAATGATAGTGGGATCAAAGGATCTGAGCTGAACCGATGGAAAATGCACACCTCTTATGTGGGATGTTAACTATAGTGACAGAATTTCAAGGTCTGTTAATACTCTATAAATGTCTAGGTTTTTTTAAAAAATGCAAATGTGAATTCTGTGCAAGAAAAAAAGAGTTTCTTGGACTAAATTAATTAAAATGCATTATATAGAGAAAGGCACATGGTGGAACAAAAAGTATTTCCGGTGTATATTTTTAAATGTACCACACAGTTGATGGATTTGCTTTTGAAAGATTGTTGAATTACAGACATCTCACCATTTACTGACTGCTTGTGTAGCATATACAGTAGAGTCTCGCTTATCCAACCTTCGCTCATCCAATGTTCTGTATTATCCAACAGTCTGCCTTCCGCCCAGATCCACAGCTGTTTCAATACATTGCAATGTTTTAGTGCTAAATTCATAAATACAGTAATTACTATATAACGTTACAGTGTATTGAACTGCTTTTTCTATCAGTTTGTTGTAAAATATGATGTTTTTGTGCTTAATTTGTAAAATCATAACGTAATTTGACGTTTAATAGACTTTTCCTTAATCCCTCCTTACGATCCAACATTCTGCCAACCCGTTTATGTCGGATAAGTTAGACTCTATTGTATGTCAAAAAAACTCACTAGCTGCACACAGCATTAAGAGTTCTGCATGTGGAACTCTGCTCCAACTCCTCACTACCAGGCCAGGACTCACTGGGTTGCTGCAACAGGTATCTCCCAATGGATATTTTGTAGCTGGTGGAAAGCTGGCTGAGGATATGTTCTGCCAAGATCTAAAGAGATCCTCTGGAGGCCGCAAATGATATCATCAGTCTGCATCTAGCTATGGCAACTTTCTTGTTGTCTGCTTTCCAAATGCAAGGAATGTGGTAGAGGTGGGGTCAGCTATTGCAGCAACATGGTAAGTCCTAGGAAGACTTCCATCTTTAAGAAAAGAGGAAGGGAATGGCAAGCTCTACAACAGTCTTTCTCCAACTTGGGGGCGCGACCCCAGCGGGGTTGTCAGGGGTGTCAAAGGGATCACCAAATACCATCAGAAAACACAGTCTTTTCTGTTGGTCATGGGGGTTCTGTGTGAGAAGTTTGGCCCAATTCTGTTGTTGGTGGTGTTCAGAATGTTCTTTGATTGTAGGTAAACTATAAATCCCAACAACTACAATTCCCAAATATCAAGGACTATTTTCCCCAAACTACACCAGTGTTCACATTTGGGCATATTAAGTATCCGTGCCAAGTTTGGTCCAGATCCATCATTGTTTGAGTCAATTGTGCTCTCTGGATGAAGGTGAACTACAACTCCAGAACTCAAGGTCAGTGCCCACCAAACCCTTCCAGTATTTTCTGTTAGTCGTGGGAGTTCTGTGTGCCAAGTTTGGTTCAATTCCATCATTGATGGAGTTCAGAATGCTCTTTGATTGTAGGTAAACTATAAATCCCAGCAACTATAACTCCCAAATCACAAAATCAATTCCCCACCCATCCCCTTCACCTCACCAGTATTCAAATTTGAGTGTATCGGATATTTGTGCCAAATTTGGTCCAGTGAATGAAAATACATCCTGCACGTCAGATATTTACATTACCATTCATAACAGTAGCAAAATTCCAGTTATAAAGTAGCAACAAAAATAATTTTATGGTTGGGGGTCACTACAACTTGAGGAACTGTACTAAGGGGTGATTAGCCAGGTTGAGTAATACTGCTGTACAACATCCAATAAAATACAGAAGTGTGAGATGGAATTATATTGGTATATTGCTAACAGGATGGCGCTGACCACTCTATTGAATCTCTGAAATCTTCTGAAGCCCCACTTAGTAATGGAGCCAGGCTCTTCTTGCAGTAATTTTTAGAGTTTTTGTTCTTCCTCCTTTTTGTTCTTTATATCTGTTTTAAACAACAATGTTATTTAGTTTGCATGCTAAAATTTGGCAAAATGTATAACAGGAACAAAAGACAAATCAAATCCTTTTCATGATAATATTTTCAGTGAGAGTCCACAGTATAACACTTTAGGTAGAACTGAAAATTGATTTATCTAACCTGTTAATATTAAATATTAACAAAATATATCTGTTAGGGAATATATCACACACATAGCCACTAGGATCTTTCTCTCTCCGTGATTCCTCGGTGCCTTCCAGCCCCTTTTGGCTGGATTTTTTTCAAGCACAGGATTTAAACCTCCAACCTTCCTGGTGCCCATAAATAAAAATGCTCATCCATAGATGTAGGGCAGACAATGGCATTTCAAGGAGGATGCCTTTCCTATAGACCCCAGCTGCCCCTTGGAAGAACCCCCACCCACCTTTGGGCATGTTATATATGTGTGTGTGTGTGTGTGTGTGTGTGTATGTTTGTGTATATATGTATATATATTAAGAGGCTATAAATGTGTATGTGTATGTGTGAATGGGGGAACATATAAAAGTGTGTGTAGCTGTGTGTGTGTGTGAATGGCAGAACCTATACATGTGTGTATATTTTCTTTATGTGTGTGTGTATGAGGGGGCTATAAATGTGTGTGTATCTTTGTGTGTGTGTGAAGGGGGGAACCTATAAACGTGTGTGTATATCTTCTGTATATGTGTATGTCTATGTATGTGTGTATGTATGTTTGTGTATATATGTGTGTGAATATGAGGGGGCTATAAATGTGTGTGTATGTGTGCGTGTGAATGGGGGGATCTATAAATGTGTGTGCATATCTTCTGCATATATGTGTGTGTGTGTGTGTGTGTGTGTGTGTAGGGGGTTTATCGGTGTGTGTGTGTGTATGAGGGACCCATGAGCGCGTGGCCTGGGGTGTGGGCCTACGTCACACACCTAGATCCTCGCGCGCCCCTCTCCCGCAGACCACCGCCTCCCACCGCGAGCACTGTGACGTCACAGAGGCGTCTGCCTGCCCCTCCCCTCCCCATCCCTCCGTCGCCTACCAATGGAGCCCGTAGGCAGGCAGGCAGGCAGGCAGCAGGGCAGAGGCAGGCGGTTGCCAACTTTCAAACAATGCGTGGTGTCGGGGCTCCTCCCCGGCTGGGCGGGGAAGAGGCGGGCTGGGCCCTTGGGGAGGGCAGCTCGTGGCGGAGGCTCCTCCCCGTCCTCCCTCGCCTCCTGTTGCCGGGGCTGCTTCAGTGCTGGTCCGGGCTCCGCGCCGCGAGGAGGGGGGTGTCCGCGAGGAGGAGGAGGGGGACGAGAGCCGAGGCAGCGGAGAGGGAGGCGCACGCGCCGGGCCCCCGCCCCGCCCCGCCCCGCCCCTGCCCGCCTGCCCCCGTCCATGGCCCGGATCCCGTGAGCGGCGGAGGAGGAGGAGGAGGAGGACGAGCAGCAGCGGGAGCAGCAACAGGAGGAGGAGGAGGACGGAGGGATGGGCAACACGGCGCACAAGACCCTGGCAGGTAAGCGGGCGCTTCTCTGCGCCTTGCTTCGTGGAGCCGCCTTCTCCCGCTTGGGCATGCGGTGGTGGACCCAGGAGAGCCCTTCCCTCTCGCGGAGGGCGGCGTCCTCTCCTTCCCTCGTCGTGTCACCTTTCCCTGTGGCCCCCTCCCGGGCGAGGCTCCCCTGGGCTCCTTTGGCAAGGGTCTGCATCGCTCCGGCGTCTCGTTCCGGGCTTCCCTCGGAGAGAGATGGGGAGCCTCTGGGCTGCATGGTCCCGCCTCTCCTCAGGGCGAGAGGCTGGCTGAATAGGCAGGCATCGCGGGCAGCAGGGGTGCCTTCCTTCCTTCTCTCCCACCCGAGGATGTTGGAATGTGCCCCCACCTTTGGATCCCCCTTCCCGGAACCTCATGCATTTAGCACATCTCGTCCAGCCCTCTGCCAGGAAGCGCCCGAGATGTTCTTTGACAGCCGGTGATCCCCCTGATAGTCATGGTCCGTGCACGCCTATAGAATCCTAGGCTTGGAAGAGACCTCGTGGGCCATTTAGTCCAACCCCCTGTCAAGAAGCAGGAAAATCGCATTCAAAGCACCCCCAACAGATGGCCCTCCAGCCTCTCCTTAAAAGCCTCCACCACACTCCGCGGCAAGGAGTTCCATTGCTGAACAGCTCTCACAGTCAGGAAATTCTTCCTCATGTTCAGGTGGAATCTCCTTTACTCCGGTTTGAAGCCATTGCTGCGTGTCCTAGTCTCCAGGGCAGCAGAAAACAAGCTCGCTTCCCCCTCCCTAGGGTTACTGTCAATGTTTCGGGCTGTATGGCCATGTTCCAGAAGCATTCTCTCCTGACGTTTCGCCTGCATCTATGGCGGGCATCTTCAGGGGTTGTGACGATCTCACAACCTCTGAGGATGTCTGCCATAGATACAGGATGGTCATCTGTCGGGGGTGCTTTGAATGCGAATCCTCAGAGGTAGTGAGGACCTCACAACCTCTGGGAATGCCTGCCATAGATGCAGGCAAAATGTCAGGAGAGACTGCTTCTGGAACATGGCCATACAGCTCGAAAAACTTACAGCAACCCATTGATTCTGACTATGAAAGCCTTGGACGATACATCCCCCTCACATATTTATACATGGTCCTCATCATGTCTCCTTTCAGCCTTCTCTTCTGCAGGCTAAACATGCTCAGCTCTTTAAGCCGCTCCTCATTGGGGTTATTCTCCAGACCCTTGATCATTTTAGAATCAGAGTTGAAAGAGACCTCGTAGGCCATCCAGTCCCAGCCCCTGCCAAGAAGCAGGAAAATTGCATTCAAAGCACTCCGGACCGATGGCCACCCAGTCTCTGCTTCCCACTGGGTTGCCGGTAGAAAGGCCAAAACGGGCACAAGGTCTTCCCAAGAGATCCCGGACAGGCATTCCTCTGCCCGGTTTCTTTGGTGTTTGCTCCTGGACCTCAGGAAGGGGGCGTGGCCACAGCCCGCAGAGCAGAGCATGCTTGGCATGCATCAGATTCCAGGTCCAGCCTCCAGCATTTCTCATGGAAGCCTTCTCCGGTTGCAGCAGCAGCAGCAGCATCAGGGCAGGAGGGATCCCCATGCCAGAGATTGCCAACATCCCTGATAGGTCCAAAGAGACAGTGCTGAGCAGGAAGGATGGGCCCCGGTATAAAGGAAGGATCTTATTTTTATCTGAAAGGGATCAGGAGAAGTGTTTGTTTCCCACGTCATACAGTCTAAATCAGGCATGGGCCAACTTGGGCCCTCCAGGTGTTTTGGACTTCAACTCCCACCATTCCTAACAGCCTCAGGCACTTTCCTTTCCCCCCTCAACCGCTTAAGCAGCTGAGGGGGGAAAGGAAGGGGCCTGAGGCTATTAGGAATGGTGGGAGTTGAAGTCCAAAACACCTGGAGGGCCCAAGTTGGCCCATGCGTAATCTCAATCATATATAGAATGCTTACCAAACACCAAGTGCTTCTCAAAGGCTATGTCTCTGTCTGCTTACTTGGAAATAAGGTCCCGAGGAAGTGTCAGGGCTTCCTTCCAAATCTGGGATTGGGGTGAGAAAAAGCTTCAGCAAGCATTGGTTGAGGTGTGAAAAGTATTCTGGCCCATTTCATTTTTGAGGACTGCGATTGACAAATTCAACATGCATGCCATGCTGGTCTTGGTGCTTTTGTTCACTGGCCAGGTGAGATGCCAGCCACACAAAAAATACTCTTATTTCCAAGGTGGATCATTTTCCAGGGAAAGGTTATCTCCTTCCTTCCTTGCTGTTTTGTTTTTTGAAGGCATTGTATGCTCTTTGAAATTCAGGGGCTTTCAGTGTGGGAGATGCACTGAATTGGAACAATCCTGAAATGAAACTTCAGTTGTATCTTGATTCCTTTGGAAGCATCACAAAGGAAGGCAAAACCGGTGTTTCTGACTGGGGTGAAAAAAAGCCATAAATGCATCTGAATTGGACAGATACTGCTCTCAATTGTGAAGTGTGTTTATTTTTTTTAAAAAAAACCCTTTTAATGACTTTGTATGTATTTTTGTCTCAGTAGCTCAACAGTTGAAAACAAAAAACGTTGAAAGCACATTTGAAATGAGTTCTGTTTTGATTTGAAAGAAAGGTTCCCTCCCTCGTGTCCTCCCTCCCAGCTCCAGTCGCCCAGCCGGTATTGTTCTCGTGTTGTGGAGAGCGAAAGTGCTCCTTTTTTCCTCCTGCAAGGCTATAATAGGGACTGGCTGTTCATCCCTGTTGTCAGTGCTCAGTGGGCACCAAGAACAGTTGTTTGATGAAGAATGAAGAGTATTGAATTGCTTCTTTGAGCTTCTGCAAGCCTGTCTTCAGCTGTCTACCTCCTTCTCCCACACTTTCTTTCCTCCTTTCCTTTTGGGCAGGCTTATATGAGGCCTGTGCCCTCACAACCTCTGAGGATGCCTGCCATAGATGCAGGCAAAACATCAGAACAGAATGCTTCTAGAACATGGCCATACAGCCCAAAAAACCTTCAACAACCCATATTTAGTATGTTTGGCAGGCTCACAAAAGCAGCAAACACATTTCTCCAAACTGCGTCGGCTACATAGTTCTCAAGCTCCCTTGTGATTTGGGGTGAGGAGAAGAGGCCCTGACCCCTTGATTTTTCTCCTTAGTATGACAAAATCATTTTATGAGATCTGGCTCCTTCTAGCTGGAGTGAAAGGATTATACTTTGCTTCATTTCTCTTGATTCCTTGGCTTTACTCAGCATTGAGCTCCCTTTGTCAGCTCCAGTTCCCCATACAGGGACATATGAGAAGCCTCCCAGAAGGATGGTAAAACATCAAAACATCTGGGCGTCCCCTGGGCAACTTCCTTGCAGACAGCAAATTCTCCCACACCAGAAGCAACTTGCAGTTTTTCAAGTTGCTCCTGACACAAAAAAAAAAAACTCAGCATTTTAATTCATGTTAATTTTATTTTTTTTTAAGGATTGTGATGAGATATATATCTATATTAATATAACATAATTTGTCAGACAATATTTAGTTTTGTGGAGAAGGTGTTACTGGAGGCAGTTTATAGATATAAGCAATTGGGCACCCAAATGGAGCCGTGGTGGCAAAATGGCTTAAACCCTTGTGCCTGCTGACCGGAAGGTTGGCAGTTCGAATCCGCGAAGCGGGATGAACTCCCATCTGTCAGCTCCAGCTTCCCATGTGGGGACGTGAGAGAAACCTCCCACAGGATGGTAACACATCCGGGCATCCCCTGGACAATGTCTCTGCAGACAGCCAATTACCATAAAAATAACCCTATAGGATACTTTAGAGTCTTACATTTAAACCTTTAAGATCAGCTCGTAATCTCGAGGTTCATACAGCACCTCAAAAGAAAGGAGCTTTTCTTTCAAAACCTTACTTCTTGCTGCAGCCAAACCATTGGCTTATTTGGATCTTGGATTTAGGCACAGTTTATGCCAGTTTCTTTTTCTGGGTACAGCCTAACTCACAGGGTTGTTGTTCAAAGCAAATATTGTGGGATTTTCTGTCTTGATAATCTGGGATATAGGGCTGTGTGGAAAGGCCCAGAATGGATCCTAGAATAGTGCATACCTCCTTAGAAGAAAGGCAAGGGATGCATGTGTGTTGTGCATATTTATATTCTTGGTATACATAGTGTCGAAAATGATTTATTTCCACCTTATCCTACAGAGTGTAGTGCCCTAGAAACCTTAGGTGAAATCTGTTATTTAGATAGTTCCATAACCAATTCAAATCCATGAGCTAAAAGCCACCAACATACAGAGTCTAGGACATTTAGAAGAGCCGCCATTGTGTAGTGGTTTGAGCAGTGGACTGCAACTCTGGAGTCCAGGGTTTGATTCCTGGCTCATCCATAGAAACTCATTGGGTGTTACACTCTTGGCCATTGAAAATCCCGTGATAGGTCTCACATGTAGGGCATTCCCATTGAAAGTTTGGGGATTTTAAAAAACATCAGTTTGGACACTAAAATGTTTTTCCATAAGTTTGTGTGTGATAGTTATCAAATCCATCACAGAAAAATGGTGAGCTGGAGAGAGAAGAGTGAGCTATACATTCTCTGATGTGGAAAGTAAGAAGAAGATGCTTTATGCAATGCATGAAAGTTAAGAGGTTATTGTGACTCCTTCTGTCCTTTTTTTTCTACGCTTAGCTGCTTATCTCTATCAAGCTGACTTTGGAAGGAGAAACCTACTCAAACATGAATGCTAATTGTGGAGAGTTTTAACATCCTTGACTCATGATGGACCTGCATTCCTATCTACCACACAGCTGTTTTATGCTCCCATACTTTACAATATGTAGTTGGACTTGCACAGAGTAACTTTTGTAATTTTAAAACTCCAAAGCTTGTATTCATAAGTATTTATTCGGATTCCATTCTGAATTTCTGGAACAACTGCAAATATCCGTGACAAAAAAAGAACCACTTTTCTTTCTTTCAGGGATCAGCTTATATGGTATGCCTGTTTGTGTGGGGGTTTTTTTTTCATCACTTCTAGATCAGTAGATTAATAATGAACAGGAAGTTTGGAAGCCTATGTTTAGGTTGGATATGAACAATTGTTCTTGGTTAAAATCCACTTCCCCCTCCCCACTTTGCTGGAAAAGTTGTACATCTTATAAACTGTATAATTTTGCCGCAGTCTTTTAAATCACTGTATTTGAAAAACACATGAGTTGAAGTTCATGAAAAACAATGCAGTTTTAAAGATCTAAAACTGACAAAATGATGTCTTTATTTCTTCACATTTTTCCACAACAGTTGCTGGAGAATAGAAATTCTTCTGGGCAGCTTAGAGCTTATTTTGTAGAGAGCAAAAGTGGGGTATAAATAATAATAATAATAATAATAATAATAATAAGAATAAGCCAGCAGAGTGATCTTGTTTGCTATGGACTCATCTTGTTGTGTTTCTAATAATAATAATAATAATAATAATAATCATCATCATCATCATCATCATACATCACATAGTCCTAGACACTTGGGAAGTGTTCGACTTGTGATTTTGTGATATGAAATCCAGCATATATATCTCATTTGCTGTGACATACTGTGTTTTTTTGTCAGTAAAATAATAATAATAATAATAATAATAATAATAATAATAATAATAATAACAACTATTATTATTATTATTATTATTATTATTATTGGGTCTATTTCCATTTGAAAAATACCAAGGATGGTTAGAATTATTGTCTGGCTGCTCTAGCATCCAAGTTTCATCCAAAATCTGAGGAGCAACTTATTTTACATTGTGGCACCTGATGACCTTTCTTGGTTAAAGAAACAAAATTTCTCATTGAAATAGTAATGATTTGTACAAAAGCTAGGACATGCCATCCCAGTATTAGCACATCACTTTAGTTTTTTTAATGGAGCCCCCAGTGGCGCAGCAGCTCAAACCACTGAGCTGCTGAACTAGCTAACCAAAAGGTTGGTGATTCGAATCTGGGGAGCAGGGTGAGCTTCTGCTGTTAGCACCAGCTTCTGCCAACCTAGAAGTTCGAAAACATGCAAATGTGAGTAGATCAATAGGTGCCGCTTCTGCAGGAAGGTAGCGGCGCTCCAAGCAGTCATGCCAGCCACATGACCTTGGAGGTGTCTACAGACAATGCCAGCTCTTCGGCTTAGAAATGGAGATGAGCACCACTAGACTTAATGTCAAGGGGAAACCTTTCAGTTTTTTTTTCTCAGAGATCATTTCTTGAGTTTAACTTATTTTCTTCAGTACAATATTAAAGTGTTGGTTGTTTCTGAAACTAGATGAGATTTTTTTTCTCAACCCACACAGACATAATCCAGGCAGGGAATACTTGCATCATGGAAAAAAACCCAAATGATCAACATCCTCTGAACTTGTTAGATACTTTAGCCTTTCATGGGAAATATGGGGGGAAACTAACATTTTTAGAATTCTTTTCTTGTTGTCTTTTAGCCTGTTTAGGCTCTTGTACTATTTTCACTTACTTGCGAATAAACACCAGTGAACTCAGCGGAGTTTAATTCTAATTAGATACACACAAGATTGTACTATCAAGCATTGGTTGGAGCTGCTTCACCGCTTCTACTTTTCAAAGAAAACTTTTTAGAAAGGCTATTGGTTTAAATATCTGCTTGGTCACTATTTTAATTAATAGCATGCAGAAGATGAAAGCATGTTAAAAACAATGGCAAAACAATGGAATGAATAATACCTCAACAGTAATGATATATTTCTATATTTGGTTTTTTTTTGGGGGGGGGGGGGTTGTTTGTTTTTTTTGAGTTAGGGGTAACTTGAGAAACTGCAAGTTGCTTCTGGTGTGTGATAATTGGCAGTCTGCAGCTTTGTTGCCCAGGAGATGCCCAGATGTTTTACCATCCTGTGGGAGGCTTCTCTCATGTCCCCGCATGGGAAGCTGGAGCTGCCAGATGGGAGCTCACCCCATCTCACAGATTCAAACTGCCAACCTTCAGGTCATCGGTTCAGCCAGCATAAGGGTTTAACCCATTGCACCACCGCCACTGCTTACATTGGGGTGATAAAGAAACAGATTAAGGTGAAATGGATGCATCATTATTTTTTTAATATTCTTCCAGGTCATTTCTGAGGTATGACAACCCTAAAGTGAACCCATAATGGGTTTTCTTGAGTATAACTTGCCCAAGTCCATCTATCAGGTTCCCATGGCTAAGTGGAGTTTTGAACCCTAGTCTCCCAGAATTCTAGGATGCATTGGATGCATCAGCACTATAGACTCAAGACACCTTGACACCACTTGAACTGGCCTTGTTGAATGCTATAACATCATGGGAGTTGTAGCTTTACAAGATCTTTCACATTTCCTGCCAAAGAGTACTAGTGTCTCACCAAGTTACAACCCCCATGATCTATAGCATTGATCTGCAGCAGTTAAAGTGAAGTCAAACTTCATTTATTCTATAGTGCAGACACACTGATTACTGAAAAGTCAAACCACTATACCCCAGTGGTTTCCATTTTCCTATGTTTTTGTCTTAGAATTGTTTACAGGTTGGTTGATTGCTTTTAATAATGTTTTTATAATTGAATTGCTTTTAATTTGTTAATTGGTTTATGATTATACATGTTTACTCTTTTTTATGTTGATAAATCTCTTCCTAGGAATGTTTCCATTAGTTTATACATGTATTTAATTTAATTAATAATTGGAAAGTATAGTGAGGACACCCTGTGCAAAACCCCAACAAAGTTATCATTCTGAATAGCCACTCTCAAAATTCCCCACCTAACATGCCTACTTTTAACATTGGCTGATAAGATTCTGTGAGCTGCAGTTTCCAAAATGAACATTCCTAATAAACTTTGCATGTCACTATTTTTTACAAACTGGCTAAAGTGAATTTCAAAAAAAAAAAAAAAAAAAGGTTTACCATAGCTGTGTTGATCTCTTGTAGCAAACCAGCACTGTCCCGAGGCACCTTAAAAGCTAGCAAACCTTTTGTAGTGTGAGCTTTCTTGGAAGTGGGCTGAGGTCCACCAACATTCAAGCTATAATAAATTTGCTCATTTTAAAGTGCCCTTTTGGTGATTTAATAATGATTCCCTTTCACCAGGGAATGCTGGGAAATGTTAAATTGTAATTTGTGCCATATGTTTGGGTTTAACTGTTCCACTGTGTAGTGGCTCCTTGAGTAAACCAGCTTTAGTTCTTTGGTCTACTGTATGCAACTAATCAGCTAAATTTGCAACATTGCAGTGAATGGGTAGGGCTTGTCCTGATTTTTAAAATCTTGCCAAAAGGCAGTGTTGCTGATGCTGCGTTATAAATGACATCCCAATCTATAATTTTATGACATTTCAGCAGCTTAGTATTTAACAACTGCTGCTTGTGTTCAGAGCTAATTCCCTTTTATCTAAACTAGTTGATAGATTGTTCTTCATTCAAGGTGGATCTATGCTTGATCACTCCCCCTTTGAAGTTCATTTCACCACAGTCATCTGTCTTAGTGAACGTCTAATTATCATATATCACCTGCACTGCCATTGATGAATGGGGCTTATTGTGGCTTATAATTAGACTATTGCTCTCACCATCTAGGCAAGCATCTACAGCTAGACAATAAAATCAATAACATTTTGACATCACTTTAACCGTCCGGGCTAGAGAATCCTGGAATTTGTAGTTTGGTAAGGCACCAGCAGAGAAGGCTAGAGATCTTGTAAAACCACAACTCCCCTGATTCCATAGCTTTAAACCATATTAGTTAAAGTAATGTCAAACTGCATTGATTCTACAACAGTGGTTCCCAACCTGTGGTCCGTGGACCACTAGTGGTCTGAAAGAACTAAAATATGGTCCGTGGCCTCACTGTTACTACACCGTTGTAATGAGAGTGACTCATCTCGTGAAACCATCTTATAGTGCTGTGGCTTATTGCATATGGTTTTCTGTGGGAGAGCATATAATAATAGTGACTACTGGATGGCATATGTTCTGTATCAGACACTAGAGCTGATGTGGTCTATCCAGTGCAGTTTTCTGAATCAGAACCCCAATTCTTTTAATATTTTGATAAATGGTTTTTAATGTTTACGTATTGTATGTGAATTTGTGTCCCGGCATTGAATGTTTGCTGTGTATATGCTGTGCTCCTCCCTGAGTCCCCTTCGAGGTGAGAAGGGCAGAATATAAATGTTTTAAATAAATAAATAATAAATAATAACCAAACCGAATCTAAAGTTAACCAAAAACTGATTTGTAACCCTTTTGGTACTAATGTTGGAGAGTGGTCCTTGGTAAAAAAAAAAAAAAAAGGTTGGGAACCACTGTTCTACAGTGTAGCATTCTAGGTGTATCTGACTGTGTGTATGAGAGAGAGTGAGAACTTCCTTAGAGATAGCTCCAGAAAGAGCAATAAAGACATCAGTCTCTGTATTTGGTCATTAGTAATTTCAGACTTTGAATCTCTGCCTGGCCTGAGACCTTGGGGTGACCTTAGAATAGTCACACCCTCTCAGCTTCAGAGGAAGGGAATGCTAAGGCCCTTGCCATGAAATCCCTGCAATAGCTTTGCCTCAGGCCCACTATAAACAAGAAATGACTTGAAGGCACACAAGAACAACATACCATATTCGTTGGATTTTGGTTCCTATAATATTTTTGTTTTTTAGGGTTTTTTAAAGGGGAAATTCAAAAATGCCCAAGTCCTTTCTGCAAGTTGTTTCCCCAAATTGAGCAGAGGTGATGAGGAAATTCAAACAGAATCTGCACCTCCTGATCATAATTTGGCATTCGCTCATATGTTTTCTCTATCACTTATTCCTTCTTTGCATTGAAAATCTAGACACCATGTACAAACAATCTTCAGCTCAATTTCTCTGTTTTTGCATGTATTTGGGAAAAGATCATTTATTGGAGCTTCTTTTGGAGCTTGAATAAACTTCTTCTCCCCACTCATGCCAATTGGTATTCTTCTCAATATTTTAGAAGTTCAATGTGTATCCTGAATTTCCTGATAAAGGTGAAGGATGCCATATCCTGGATTGTTTGAAACCCACAGGGAAGGACAGGAAGCAGCAAATGGAAGGCATTTAGTCCTGATCAGAGCTTCTCATCCAGGCACAAACTTAAACAGGACAGTTGGTTGCTCAGCTGATGATTAGACCTAGACTTTTGAATACAGTTATTTCTCTGGTACAAATAACAGGGACAAATAATATAAGTTAATAGACATGAGAATACAGTTGTTTTTCTTCACTTGGATCAAGTCATAATTTCATTCAGGAATATGGGTGGGTGCCACACACAAAGATCAATTGAATTTACCTTGTGGTCAAAAGAAGTGACCAGCTTTTGTACAGAAAATTTGTGTATGAAAATATTCACATCTATTTCAGGTGATGATAGCATGCAGCTTATGTTTTGGTACTCTGATATGAATACAAAATATGTCAGAAGTTGCTCTGATTTGGTTGCAATCTTGAATAGGCTGCATTTTCTGTTCAGTAAATAGCCACAGCTTGTACAGAGGCACTCTTACATTCTTCATTGATAATAGTGATAACATTGTGTCCCTCTTCCATCCAAATAAGTAAAATTGATCCTTATTCCCAAGTAACTTCCATTTCCATATTTTATTATGTTAAACTGTTTAACTGAAAATGATTCTGGAATTCATCCACACAGGGCCCTTCCACATAACCATATAACTCAGAATATCAAGGCAGATAATCCACATTGTCTCCTTTGACCTGGGCTATCTGAGTTCACACTGCCATATAACCCAGTTCAATGTGGATTTTATACAGCTGTGTGGAAGGGACCACACATACTGAAGTACTTAGAGTTTCCTGCTACCCTTTTTGGATTCTTCAGGACTATGTGATTGCCTGTATCTCAAATCCAGGTAGTCAAAGTCCTGGGGCCCTTCCACACAGCCCTAAATCCCAGAATATCAAGGCAGGAAATCCCACATGATTGTGAACTCAGATAACCCAGTTCAAAGCAGATATTGTGGGATTTTTTGCCTTGATATTTTGGAATATAGGTCTGTGTGGAAGGGGCACTAATTAGATATTCTGGGAGAGAGTATGCTGCTTACCAGAGCTAGATCTGGCCAGTGATGTCTAGGGGCCTAAGGCAGAATGTTCAAATGGATTTCCCTTGATTCCTAGTCCCACTCATGAACATGAAAAGGACATTCTCCTCTAGAGCATTCTTTTGCTGCACTTGTATGGCTCTTGTTCATTTCAGTGCTAATTGCACAAGAAAACATCTTGCTTGGTTTTGTCCCATGAGTCATATCTGTCTATTCTGTGACCCTAAAGGGACGATCCATGGAGCCTGAAGTTACTGCTGTGACTTGCCTCCTGCTAGGGTTGCCGCTCTGTACTTCTGAGAGCACAACTGAATCAAAAGTCCTTTATGGATCACAGGGTTGCCAATTGCAATTAATTTTGCTTTGCTTCAGTATTAGTATTTGCACTTAGCTTATATCCCAGCTGATTTGATGCTCTCACTTTCTTTTCCCTACTGTTTGATAGTATTTGTCTTATTAAAGTCCATTGGGGTAGTCATTCACTCACCCTTAGTATCCATTTGTTGGAATTTCCAGTGTTATCGTGATTCCTGGCTGCTCGAATATATTGATGAAGTTAAGATCTCAGTCTTTTTATATGAGAAAGTAAGCTTTGGTATGTGACTTATGGTGATGATTCATTTGAAGATTACATAACACCCCTGTTCATATTCTACAAATTTCCTTGCAAATCAGTTCCACACTGGTTCTAATCAAAGATGAAAATAAACATGGCAGTGCCCATGAAGTAAAGTATTTCTGTGTAAATTGGTTCTGCTAGATAGTTGCCTTGAAGGGAACCTCCATTTCAAATGTCTTGCCCTTCAGTACCACCCTCTCAGACTAGGGCACCTATCATCCTTAGATAGAATGAGAACACGGTTGAGGGAGGCTGGGTGTTGTTTTCCAAGCAGTCTTGAATGGGAGAGATTCCAGCTGGAGATGGATCTGTTTACTCAGTTTTCTTAGGAGCCTTCCACAGAATATCATGGCAGATAATCCACAGTATATGCTTTGAACTCGATTATCTGAGTCCACACTGCCATATAATCCAGTTCAATGTGGATTTTATACAGCTGTGTGGAAGGGGCCTCAATACAGTTGTGTAACTGGAATCCAGGTGGGTTGACAAGATAGGCAAGATCTGTGATGAAAAGTGGCATGTGTTTCTTGGAGAAGCATGGAAGGAGAGAGGCGTTATTAACAGAACACTTGGTCACAATTGGCTCCCTTTTGGTTTGCAATTACTGAACCGTACTCTGCATGAGTCATCACAATAAGACACCTTTATCAAACATGTCTTTTCCACACTCACTATTTAAAAAGCAAATTTTCAGAGATATTTGCAGGGTCTGGAGAATTTTGGAGAAGCAGCTTTCTTTCCTGGCACACCTACTGAAATCTCTTCTTTCCACCGGGAGACGGGATCCTTTCTTTGCCTCTGCTTTCCTCCCAAAGAAATGCCACTCAAAGTCAAATATCTCTGAAAAGGTAAATGGGGAAAATTGGATGAACTGGTTATTGTAAATGGCAGAGCCTTACCTGTCTTTCCAGGAACATTTCCATGTTTTGAGGGAGGGCAACCCATGTGAACCATCTATTTCAAAGGCAACATCTGTCTATGTGTTTGCAGCACAAAGGCTGTTGCTAGTTGAAGTGACCCCTGTGATGTCACTGGATGTGCCGTTGTTAGGTGAAATGGCCCTCTGTGATGTCATTGGGAAAAGGGTGGCAAGTGTATGAGGGAAAGAAGGAAGGAATGAGCCAGAAAAAGACCCATGTTGCCATGGAGCCACTGTTAGATCAGTCCTATCAGAGCTGGAGAAGAGAGAAAGGAGAGGTGGAGGGAGGAAGGAAAGAAAGAAAAAAAGAAGGGGAAAAAGGAAATGAGAAAGAAAGGAACAGGGGGAAAGAAAAAGGGACGGAAAGGACAGGAGAAAAGGTTTGAGGGGAGGGGAAGAGATAGAGGGTTTTAAAAAGAGGGCCAATGGTCCCTCTGGCACTCAGGCAACAACAGATATATCTGCTAATAGACATTGCATTTCATTTGAAAAATGGACTTAGTCTGTCCTTATAGCTTCTCCTCATAATATTTTTTCACCTTGTTGTTCCTGATACCGCATGTTATATACTCTTCCTCTTTTGAGATCCCAAAGACCAAGCTGAATATGTCAACACTTCTTGTTAGACTGCTTGAAATTGGGCTTGCTTTACCCTCGAGGCAGGGAGTCAAACTGTTAAATGTTTTGGTTCATTCTCAGTTCACCTGCAACTGCAGTTACACTTCAGTTCTGATTCAGGTCAGTAAAGATTTGCACACTTTTTCATTGTCTCTTTTGGGGAGGTGCATGTGTATTACCATGCTGCCTCCGATCAGCAGACTGGGTTTCATATTATTGCATTATTGCACTGTCCCAAAAACTTGGTCCCACAGCCAGGTTCCTTTTACCATACTTCTAAAGGACAAGAGGGAGGGGGCTTCTCTAATCTCACCAGAAAGGGAGTTCTATAGCCGAGGGGCAATAACTGAGAAGGCACTCTCTCTTGTTCCCGCCAAATGCGCCTGTGACGGTGGCAGGACCGAGAGCATGGCCTACCCAGCAGATCTTACTCTTTGCGGTGGTTCATAAAGGGAAATGCATTTGGACAGGTAAACTGGGCCAGGGCCATTTAGGGCTTTATAGGCCAAAGTCAGCACTTTAATTGTGCCGGGTAGCAAACAGGCAGCCAGTGAGCTGACATAACGTGTATGGTGACGTGTGGTGCTGTAGCTGGGCTGTGAGAGGTAGAAGGGGGTGGCACTCAATATGGAGAGCTTGAACCCATGATCCTGAGATTACACTTTGGCATTGATTCATGTAAAACAAAGATAAGGGATTTTTATTCATAGTTACTGTTTTCATGCTGGCATGGAGCAAGCTAAAATTTTTAAACCTTTTGCATTTTTCAGCCATAAGAACTCTGAAAATACCTGTGAAACAAAACATGCATTTTATATATCTGAAAATTAAATGCTTGTTATATTTTTACCATTTGATCTTAATTGTAAATCAGAAGTATGAGGTTACACTAATAAAGAACCACATCTGTTTCTTTCTTGTAACTTGTGTGTTGAATAAATCTCACAAAAGGAAAGCTGGTCTTCAATTCATTACCTCTGAAATGTTGTTGAGGGTGAGCCCTGAAAGAAGGCAGAACACAGAAGGTTGTAAGAACCCCAAGCAAGTAAATACTTCCAGAAACTGTTCTTACAACAGGCTCTGTTTGAACTGATGGGTGTTACGTTGAGCCCTTGGTCTGAAATTGTGTACCAACTCACTCATCTGTTCTGATACTGTATTGTCGAAGGCTTTCATGGCTGGAATCACTCAGTTCTTGTGGGTTTTTTCGGGCTATATGGCCATGTTCTAGAGGCATTTCTCCTGACGTTCCGCCTGCATCTATGGCAAGCATCCTCAAAGGTGAGGTCTGCTGGAACTGGGAAAAAAGGGGTTTATATATCTGGAATGACCAGGGTGAGACAAAGGGCTTTTGTAAGTTGGGCTAGGTGTGAATCTTTCAACTGACCACCTTGATTAGCATACAATGGGCTGACTGTGCCTGGAGCAAACTCTTCCTTTCAGCCCATTGTATGTGGATTTCACAAGCATGTGGACAATTTCAACAGAAAGGAGGAGACCATGAAAATGAACAAAATCTGGCTACCAGTATTAAAAAACTCTAAAATTACTACAGCAAAACAGCAGAGAGGAAACAACCAGGCACATCTTAACACCTCTCAACAGAACATTTTCCCAGGCTCAGCCAAGCCTTCAAATGCTAATGAAGGTGATCAGCTGAAACATTCACACCTAGCTTCAGCAGAGAGCTCTTTGCCCCACCCCAGTCATTCCACAGATATATAAACCCATTTTCCTATTTCCAACAGACCTCACTACCTCTGAGGATGCTTGCCATAGATGCAGGCGAAACGTCAGGAGAAATGCCTCTGGAACATGGCCCTATAGCCCAAAAAAACCTACAAGAACCTAGTGGTTCCAGCCATGAAAGCCTTCGACAATACACCCAACTAAATAGTTTCTCACAGTTACTTCCATTGTCTGAAGCAACAGCTTCTTTGGTTTGGTGATGGAATTTATATACTTATTCCTTTGTCCTGCTTCTTTCTTCGGGGAGTATGCAGATGTTGTTTTTATTGTATGTCTGCTAAGAGCAGAGTCTCCTAAATTCCTGTCCTCCTTCAGTTTCAGTGTTGCAATCTCTGTCTCAGGGAATGTCTGCAAAAGACTCTTATTGTCTACTGTGTGCTTTTCTTGACATTGGCTCCTGCCTGTAAATGAAAACAAAACCCTTGTTTTTAAAGTGCTTACAAGATTCTTTATTCATCCTATAGTTACAACAGACTACCTTTTTGCTGCAGGATTCCATTTCATATTTTATTATTTATCTGAAAATGATAAAAATGCTCAATTTATTATTTGTCTAGCTCTCTTCTGTAACACTGATGAGTTCACATTGTATTGTAAAATCTGGGGTGACTTTCTCCTCTTCTCCCAAATACTTACAAGAAATGCATACTGTATGTACGCTGCAAACATCTTGAAAGTGATCCCACCATAATCTCCAGGAAGAATATTTTCCGTTGTCTCTCAGCTTTTTTGGAAAGTTGCTTTATTACTTCTGTCTTTTGAGTTCCTGGTAAATGTTAACATTGCTTACCCTGCTTGACAAGTCAGAGATTAATGAAAAAATACCCAACATTTTAAACTAAGAAGGCAGGCAGAGTGAAGTAATTCTACCCGTGTTTATCTTCTTTCTCTCAGTTAAAACAATGTGGTTACAAGGCTCGGATTAAAAAAAAAATGTTTATGTGATTTATATCTGTTTTGCAAGGAGGCCCCAACTTTAATCTCAACCAGTTCTTTGACTTGCATGAAATAAATAAGGAATTACCCTTGATCTTCTTCTGTGCAGGCTTTTTGCTTTGCTGGTGAAAGGCTAAGCATGGTGCCTTGTGATTAGTGTGTTAACATGGTGCAAAATGGTGATTCAGAAGTTGGCAAGACCAAGGAGAAGCTAATTTACATCTTCCTGTAGGTATGATTGAAGAGTTACTATTTCACTCTCACTTGCAAAGAAGAGAAATTGGGGACACGGAGAGATCAGAGCTAGGAAAAAATACTATTTTGGACTTTAGGTTCTAGTGGCTATGTTGCTCAAAGGAGTCTGAGAATTGCATTCCCAAAAAGTAATTTTTCGAAGTTCTGGGAAAGACATGAGATTAGAAAATTGCTAGCTTAATATATAGTTGTCTCATGTTGCTTAACTTTGTCATAAAATAAGGCCTGTGGAATGGCCTGTTTGTTAAATGTAATCTCAGACATTCTTGCTGATTGCCAACATAGCCTGTTTTTCATAATTGCACAAGTCAGTCAAGATATTTTTGTGTTGCTGTTGGTTTCTAGAAGATCAGACACTTGGTACACACCTCCCTTTTCCTCAGTCATAAAGCTCCAGTAATAATGATCAAATGCAATAGCAACTGAGAAGTTCCTGTTCTTGGACCATTCTTGTTGACTTGAGAATATGGAGGGATAGGTAGATGAAACTCATTCTAAATGGAAAGGAGACCACAAAACTCCTGAAATAAGTCATCCACACAACAAGTTTAAATGTTACAGCTTTATTTGCTTCCATTTCTTACCCAGCACACATGTTCACACCCTTGTGTCTATTTGATTAATCCTAAAGAATTTCCACACTTTAGTTCTGATCTGAATCCCACCAGTGTGAATTACACTCCTTTCATTAAATGAAAACTTTTTTAAAAAAATCCTGTCTCACACTCTTTATAATAGATTCTAATGAGTAACTATTGCATACGAAATTATTTTAATAGTTCCATGTGAGTGACCAAAGAGAAAGAATTCTCACTCTCTTTCTCAATATTCTGTATTCCAGCAAAGGTTTCTGCTGCCTATTCTAAGTGAGAGTCTTCTTCATACCAATTTGTTGTATAACTACAATCAGTTAAAGAATTATAAGTTCCAATTAGTTCCAGCGTTAACTGTGTTTAATGGTAAATAGGCGTTAATTTGAGGTTATGGGGAAGTTGGGTGTTCTTGGCCGGCAACTTCTGACATCCCTTGCCACTGATTTTAAACCAGTCATTCCCAACCTTTGGTCTCCCAGCTCTTTTGGACACCAGCTCCCAGATATCCCAGCTTTTAGGAACTGTCGGAGCTAAAGTTGAAACACCTGGAGGGTTGGGAACTATTGTTATAAACTTTACTAGGAGAAAATGGGAATTGCAGTTCAGCAAAATGTAGAGGACAGTGCCTCTCCTACTCCTGTGCTTAAAAACCTGGTCTTCCTGTATGTAAAGCAGGTGCTCTGCCACTGATCCATGACTCTCTCAGAGGTGAAAGAAGGGAAAAAAAGAAGCTTTTGGATGTTGTCGTTGACATATACATTTACTAGTATCAGCAGTGCAGAAATTTTACATCTATATATCAAATCTATAAATAAATTCCAGTAGGCATGTATGGAGATAGGGATACCAATTATTCCTCAGTAGTGATATTTCAAGTCTGTTGTTGTTTACTACCAGTTTTATTTTGACTTAGAATGATCTTACGAATGGGAGACCTCCAAGAACCCGGCTAATTCATAGTTCTCCTCGGGTCTTGCAAAAGCAAGGACATGGCTTCTGTGATTGATTCAGTTCATCTTTCTCTTTTCCAACAGCCTCCATTTTCCCCAGCATGATCTTTCTCCCCCTTTGAGTTGTGTCCTCTGATTATATGTCTAAAGTATGATAGCTTCATTTTGTTGATTTTTTTGCTTCTAGTAAGAATTTAAGCTTGATTTCCTTTCCATCCCATTCATTTCTCTTTTTGGCAGCCCATGCTATCATTAGAACTCCTTCCCAACACCACATTTCAAATGTGATGTGCTGATTTTCTTCACTGTCCAGCTTTTATAACCATACATAGACATTGGAACTATGATAGCGTGGATTATTCTAACTTTGGAATCAATGATACATCTTTATAGTTTGTATATACTGAATGTATATACTGCACACACTACATATACTGACTAAAAGCTTTACGTTTGTCAGTCAGAATTTTTTGTTATTGTTGAGGCTTTCACAACATTTGGGGAATGACGTCAATGAAATATGCCACGAGAACATTTCTTAGCCTCTGAAGTATATTCTGTTCCTTACATTTTCCTGTGCCTCTTGGTGAGATTGCCAGGTTCTCCCACATATCTTCTGTTCCGCTGTATCATCGGGCCTCGTAAATGCTTATCAAAGCTGTTGGTCTTTGAGGACAGTTTTATTAGGTTCTTGAGCAGTAAAGATAACTGTGCCCATAACTTTTAAAAATGAAGTGGCTGATTACTGCACTTAAGTCCTCAAATTACTTTCTCTACAGAAGACATTTTGAGCGACTTGTTTGGAAGGAAGTGTCTTGAGGATTATAGGCAAAAGTATGCTAAGAATGGCACCTTTTCACACCGTCTGCAGCTGATCTTCCCACACGGGTGGGAAGCCATCTGTACTACATCTTGTGATCTGTCACTTTGCACTCTTCTTCCATATTGTCCTGTTTTTTTAAAAAAAGCACAATCTTTAAACCTGAAAACAAATGCTAATTTCTATCTTGAAGAAAAATCTGCATTCTCTCCTTGCCTGGCAACTTATCCAGTCCCAGTCTTTTATCTACAGTTCTCTTTTCTCCCTTGCTTTCATTTATTTAAGAGAGAAAATGTTGTACCTTTGCATCCATTGGCCTTATTTCCTTTGTTTAATTTCTCTCAATACAAGGCAGGGATCCCTTCATACTTTGTACCAAAGTGCTGTGTTTTCCTCCCATACTACAGCAACAACATTTGAGAGGCTAGAAAAAATACTTTCCCATCTCATCAGAGAGCCCTTCAGCCTTCTTGATGATCAAGATACACTGGCCATCCCATCGTCTGATCTCAAATAAATTGAGCTTTTATGACCTTTCTAACTCACAAGTTCTGTTTCCCATTTCCTGCTTCCCTCAGCATGAAAACCAAGAACCTAGCTTCGGAGGAGATAGTAGAGGCAAAAGCAAATGTTCCCTAGCCTGCCCAAGAACATCGATCCCCGGCAGAAACTGAGGTATTCTAAAATGTCACCTCAGTCCATGACAAGAAAGGACACTCTGCTAGAGGTTTGGTGTCAGGGCTGGTAGTAGTGGCCTATGGTCTCAAGTTGAGCACAGCTGTGCTCTCCAGGGTAGAAGTACTTATGTGATCATCCTGAATAGACAAGTATATTCATTTTTGTGATTTTTCCCCATCTCAGATGCTTATAATTTTTCTATTGACTGCAGTTAGGAGAGATGGATGCATGAGACTGTCTTTACCTTATTTGTTTCCAACATCTACTGCAGTGATAGTGAAAGCAACAATGGAGAAATGGCTTCCAGATCCCTGCCATAACCAATATGGGGGAGCTCAGAATTTGGCTGGTGTATGATCCTATCTCAAGGCCCTAGTATGATCCAGTCCAGAGACCCTTGTACCCTTAGAAGCATCCAGGTTTTAAATATCCTGTAATTGTAGAATAAAACCAATATGGTTTTCTTTACAAATATTTGATCAAATATATGGAGTAGAAGCACAAAGAGAAATAGAGACTAATAAATATAGAATCATAGAATCATAGAGTTGGAAGAGACCTCAAGGGCCACCCAGTCCAACTCCCTGCCAAGAAGCAGGAATATTGCATTCAAAGCACCCCTGACAGATGGCCATCCAGCCTCTGTTTAAAAGCCTCCAAAGAAGGAGCCTCCACCACACTCCGGGGCAGAGAGTTCCACTGCTGAACAGCTCTCACAGTCAGGAAGTTCTTTCTAATGTTCAGATGGAATCTGAACATTAGGCTTCCTGTAGTTTGAAGCCATTGTTCTGTGTCCTAGTCTCCAGGGAAGCAGAAAAGAAGCTTGCTCCCTTGTCCCTGTGACTTCCTCTCACATATTTATACATGGCCCTCATCATGTCTCCTCTCAGCCTTCTCGTCTTCAGGCTAAACATGCCCAGCTCTTTAAGCTGCTCCTCATAGGGCTTGTTCTCCAGACCCTTGATCATTTTAGTCGCCCTCCTCTGAACACATTCCAGTTTGTCAATAGCTCTCTTCAATTGTGGTGCCCAGAATTGGACACAATATTCCAGGTGTGGTCTAACCAAAGCAGAATAGCATTACTTCCCTAGATCTAGACACTATGCTCCCATTGATGCAGGCCAAAATCCCATTGGCTTTTTTTGCTGCCACATCACATTGTTGGCTCATGTTTGTTGTCCATGAGGACTCCAAGATCTTTTTCACACGTACTGCTCTCGAGCCAGGCGTCCCCCATTTTGTATCTTTGCATTTCATTTTTCCTGCCAAAGTGGAGTATCTTGCATTTGTCACTGTTGAACTTCATTTTGTTAGTTTTGGCCCATCTCTCTAATCTGTCAAGATCGTTTTGAAGCCTGCTCCTGTCCTCTGGAGTATTGGCTATCCCTCCCAATTTGGTGTTGTCTGCAAACTTGATGATCATGCCTTCTAGCCCTTCATCTAAGTCATTAATAAAGCAATACATGTTTTACTGTTTACTCCATAATAACATTGAATGTGATTTTCCTGCTTCTTGGCAGGGAGTTGGACTGGATGGACCACGAGGTCTCTTCCAACTCTATGGTGGTTATTGTGCCATCAATGTGCCCCAAGTTTCATTATTGTTTCTGTTCCACAGGCGTTGTTAGTTACTAATGTTGTCATTGGTTCCTTCTTGATAATAGAAATATTTGCTCTCAGAACCTATTTCAATAGAGCAGGTGCTTATGTATTAATATGTAGGTGACACTTTCGAGAAATCTGGAATTCTTCATCTTCTATTGCAGCCGATGCCATGTAACGAGCCATAAAGACAGGTGTCATATAAATGGATTGATAACTGCTGCTCTTTCTAAGCTGCCACTTTCTTTATTTCCATCTCATTTTGTCTTTACCATTGTCCTTTCAGAACCATTCATTGTGTCTAGACTTGAAACTTAGAAAGTGTTATAGTGCAATCTTATTCGTGTCTACTGAGGAGTAAATACAACAAAGTTTACTGGGATTTACTTGCAGAGAAGTGGCATAGTTTTGAAATCCTTGTAGAAACCAAAGAGAAAAACTTAAAAGTTCAAATGTTGAGAAAATGGTGGAAATGATGACTATTAGTACAAGAAATTTTCTAAGTCAACATTTGGAACTATGGGGGTTATGTTTGCATCCTGAATTATTTCAAATAAATGAGTTACTGCTTATTGAATTATAATCGGGTACATCCACATATACTTTTTCCTTATGATTCAGCTATCTTACAACCTGTATGTCTCTTTCAAGGGCTGGGTTAGGATCTTGAAGGAGTTCTAGGGTAGTGCAACTTGCTCCAGCAGTTATACATTCAGTGAGGTTGCGCAAGAAGGATGGAAACCTCTTTATACAGGCGGTTCCTCAAGTGGTACACTGGTTTGATACTCAGGCCCAGTTGCAAACCTGTGAGTAGATATCTTGATCATCTTTGCATTACAGCAGAGCTATACTAGTGGAGTTTTCTGATTCACTGGCTCTAAAGAAGATTAGTGCCATAGTGAGCTTCTCTTAGGCTGTTTAATTCTTAACTGAGCCACAAGCCTGTGTGCATGTCTGTGCATTCCAGTTGCCTGTCAACTTACGGTGACTCCATGAATTTCATAGTTTCCTTAAGCAAAGAGTACTCAAAGGTGGTTTTGCTTTTTTGTCCTCTGAAATGTAGTCTACATCATTTGGCATTTGTTGGCAGTTTCCAATCCAAGTTTTCAGTAAGGCTGACCCTGTTTAAATTCCGAGATAAGACAAAATCCTGGTGCCTTTAAGTTATGTAGGCATGACCTATAACAGGGGTCTCAAACTTTTTAAACAGAGGGCCAGGTCACAGTCCTTCAAACTGTTGGAGGGCTGGATTATAATTTGAAAACAATGAACAAATTTCTATGAACACTGCACATATCTTATTTGCAGTGCAAAAAACACTTAAAAACAATACAATCATTAAAATGAAGAACAATTTTAACAAATATAAACTTAGTATTTCAGTGGAAAGTGTGGGCCTGCTTTTGCCTGATGAGATAAAATTGTTGTTGTTGTTGTTGTTGTTGTTATGTGCTTTCAAGTCGTTTCAGACTTAGGTTGACCCTGAGTGAGGGCCGGGTAAATGACCTTGGAGGGCCTTTGGCCCTTAGTTTGAGGACCCCTGGCCTATAACATACCCGTGATATATTCAGTTTGGGGTTGTAATATATGCATTTTCTTTCTATTTTATTGATGTTTTATTATTAAAGATATCTTCCCTTTTTTGATCTCTACATTTTAAGACTTTCTCCAAAATATACCATTCAGTGTCTTTAAGGGAAATGATTTCTAAGTGATCCATCAGTCTGCAAATGCCTGATTTTTCTCCCTGAAGGTGTCATGTTTGCTTTGTGATGTGTGTGGGGGAATGTGGTGCTTATAAAAGCTGTCTTCCTCTACTGTGTGTGGGGTTTTTGGATGAAAAGATTTTATCACTTTCATGTCTGTCAGGAATCATCAGTCTCTGCTCATCTGTCAACTAGGTTTCTGAGAAATGAGTTCACCGATGAATAGAATGTAGCAAGATTTACCTTTGGTTTGTTTCCTAAATTTGAATTACTTTACATCGAGTTAATTAGAATAATTTTCTTTTCATTGACTATTTACAGTGGATGATTTAAAATTTAAACTATTGGTATAGTAATCTGGAAATCTTATTTCTCTATAAAATTCTTCACATAACTAGACTTACATATACATACAGCAAACAATTCTGCTTGCATTTTAATGGTTTGAAGCTGAAAGATAAAATAGTTTCAAGCTGAAAGATAAACAAATGGTTAAAAGGAAATATAATTGAAGAAATACAATTATATTACAGGTTGGCTATTGTAGATTATAGAGCATATTACTGTATTTTCTCGAGTCTAATGCCCCATCAAATCTAGTGAACACCTCAGTTTTCAAACTTTCAGAAGAATGACCTGGTCAAGAATAAATTTTAATAGAAGACGTCTACCCCAAAATATTGTTATGGGCATCATCATCATCATCATCACCACCATCTATTTATATGGAGCCATGTACAAATAAAAGACTAACCAAAAATAACTTAGTTCAGGCTTACAATCTAACTAAGATATGACAAAAAGGGGATGGCAATGTGGCAAATACAGTCTCTTGTTCCTGCCCCCCATGGAATTGATACAGAAATTTAGATGGATCCAGATTCAACTGTATTTAGAACAAACCTTTTGAAAGCAATTAATCAAGTTTTGTTTCTGTGTGCCTTTAAGACATTTCTGACTTATGGCAACCCTATGATGAATCTAGGTCATGGGGTTTTCTTGAAAAAATTGTTCAGAGGGATTTCGCCTTTGACGTCCTGAGCTTGAAAGAGTCTGACTTGCCCAAGTTCCCACAGTAGGTGCATCTTAAGTTAGTAGGGACTAATTTAAACCCCACTAATTTCAATAGCTCTGTTCTAAACATTACTAGTTCCAGACCATTACAGTTACCACACAGATGTTAATGGAAATGACCTTTTTGTGGGATTGTTGATTCCCAAATCACCTGTAGTACCTACAGTACAGCTGCCTGGAGGGTTTCCATACTAATTGCAGACAAGGCTTCTGAAGGAGCTCCACATGCATTACGGGAAGTTTGAAGTTGTCCCTGTACATTACCTCTGCATTGAGAATTAACAGTCTGGTAGAGTCATGCATATAGATACTGTCCTGCTATTCTTTCCCTTTCCCTCCTTTATACAACAAAATCTTCTTCAGTCTACTTTATGCTTTCACTTCTTTAGGTTGAGTGGCGGAAGGAACAGGAAGGAAACGAAATAATGGAAGGCTTAAGGGTCAGACAAGTCATAGAATCATAGAATCATAGAATCAAAGAGTTGGAAGAGACCTCATGGGCCATCCAGTCCAACCCCCTGCCAAGAAGCAGGAATATTGCATTCAAATCAGTCTCAGACGATGAAGAAAAATTATTAACATCTGAGAAAATAAATCTTCTATTGTGTGTTTGTATTTATAGCAGCTGGAATGTATATGAAATACTTGCTAAAGTAAATGTTTCCAGCCTAGAAATTTAAGTTATAGCTTAGTCAGTATATGGATGCAAGCACACCTGCTTGGCACCAAGTTGAGGTTAAACTGTTGGGCCTTCCTTTGAAGCTCTTATGAAGAGGCGAAAGGTGTTAGACCAGAGTGCAAACAACTGGCTAGCGTTGCTACAACTGTCATCTTGTATTTGAATCTGCTTGGCTATTTTCCCAACTGGACAAACTTTGACAGTATACAGAGCTGTGCTGTGTGTCTTTTGAATTGGGAAGGAGAGGAAATTGCAGATCTCATTAAACATAGCAAATCTTAGCATTTGTAAGTGCCTAACTTTTTCTGTTGTAAAGCAGGACTGGACAACCCGGTCCCCCCCCACCCCAAAGAAAGAGAGATGTAGTTGGACTGCCAGCATTCTGTGCTGTTTGTTAAGTTGGGAACCATGGTGTCCTCCCAATGGCTGGAACTTGCAGTTCAACAACATTTGAAGAGCAACATAATTCCCATTGTCTAAGGATTTAGCAATACCTTGGGAGGTGCTGCTTCCTGTCATTGGTCAAGAGTTAGTTTTAATGTTTCAATGTTCTCTCAAAGACTAATTGAATATATTTTTCAAAATGAACAACTATTCCTGAGTCAGCATAATGGGTGTTGGTATTGTATTGTCCTTGAAGCAAAATTTGAATCTCACAGATGCATGCAAAATTTAAGTGCAAACTTGAAGAACCTCAGAATGGTTGTGCAAGACAAAGCCTGTGTCAAGGGGGTTGTGAATCTTCTCTTCCTGAGATCGATTCAAGATCTTCATCAGTTTGTTTTAAAAGCCCTGACACATTTTGTCTGAACAGCATAAATGTTTGTCGGCAGTTCATGCTTTGTTTTATTAACTTTGAAAGAGGGAACAGCCGAGATCTCACGTCCCAGAGGTGCAACAGCTGTGCGCTATTGCCTAACAACCTTCCCCTGAAAATTGGCAGTTTCCACAAAGAACGCCTTTCCTTCGGGCAGTTGTCATTATCCTCTTATATGGGTAAAATGTATTTCAAAAGATGCTATTCTATGTTTGACTGATGTGTGCTAAGACTAGCTGACAACTAAAACAACCAGCTGATTTGTAGTGGTATAGCTTACCTTTACACTTGCCTGTTCATGAATTTGTGTAAAATCACACATGATCCCATATGTGTGAGGCCCATTTCAAGTAAGGAGCATTGTGTCAGCAAAAGCGAAGAGTCCACCTTACCCAGACATCATCTTTGACCTGCAAGGTCTTAACTTCTTCAGGCTTTCTCCTCATATGGCAGTGGTTCTCACCCTGTGGGTCCCCTGATATTTTGGCCTTCAACTCCCAGAAATCATAACAGCTGATAAATTGGCAGGGATTTTTGGGAGTTGTAGGCCAAAACACCTGGGGACCCACAGGTTGAGAATCACTTTTGATGCCATTAACATGTCACTTGGAAATCAAACCTAGGAAGTCAGGGCCTTGGATACTCAGAAGCACAAATGGAAATGACTTTATGGGGGCTGATTTCCCCACTCACACCTGCCCTTAGCCTCTCTGAAAACTCAAGGAGTACTTTTGAAAAAAGTGGATTATTTGCAAGAAAAGCTCTTACAAAACTGACATTTTTTTTAAAAAAAAAATACTCCACAGACATCTTTTCCCCTCACATGATTTTTTGATTCCTGATCTTTAAGAGAAGCTTTCAATGGGGAGGTTTGAAGAGGGGTTTGCTGAGGGTGAAGAAGCTGTGAAAGTCAATTTCTGTTGACCAGTTCTCACTATCCCTGGCAGACTGATAATCAGGTAATTCTGAATGCAAACTTGGAAAGAAAGTGACTGTAATCCAGCCAAAAAAAAATGACTAGAAGTCCTTGATCATTAGTCCTTTCAAAGAAGATTTTAACACACACACACACACACTTTACCTATCTCAAAATGCTCAGGATTAAGAGTAGCTCGGTTACTAAAGTACAGAGGCTTATCTTCAATCTCCTTACCCCCCAAAACCCCTAAGACAACAGTTGGGCTTCAACCTTTTCAAGGAGTAGCTTTCACCCTTGCATTTTGGTAATAGTAATTTTTTTTTGGTTCATTCTGATTTTGTTTAGATGTGTGCCCCCATCTTCACCTCCCAACTTTTGGCACAAGCAGAGCTTTTGCATCATGCCTCAAAGTCTGAAAAAGTTTAAAGTTATTGAGAAGGAAGATTCTAAGGCTGCAGTCGAATGAATGCTTGAAAGGAAATGCATTCAAAGACATTGTGGCTTTCCAAGCAATTATGCCTTGACAAGTGCTGTGAAAGACTTATTTAACCCAGCAAGTATGGTGGGCAATTTATCAGCCTCTGTGATTCGTATCAGTCTTAGCCAGCATGGCCAGTTGTGAGGGATGATGGGAGATTCAATCAGCAATGTTTTGGGGGCCAGAGGTTGTTTGCTCTGGGTTTTCTTCATCCATGTCTTGGGGCCCTTCCATCCAGCCCTATACCCCACAATATAAAGGCAGAAAATCCCACAATATCTGCTTTGAACTGAGTTATTTGAGTCCACACTCAGATAATGTGATTTTCTGCCTTGATATTCTGGGATATTGGACTTGGTTAGATCAAGGGAAGGGCCCTTGATCTAACCAACTCTGATGTAAGGGCTTTTCTAGACAGGGCCAAGTCCTGGGAGGAAATAGTCCTACACTCTCCAAACTTCCCAGTGCATCATTTTGATTTGTCAGGAGCTTTCACCAAGAGGCCTGAGTATGCAGACAGCCCCTCCCCCCAGGTAAGTTTTGAGGAAAAGGGGGGGGGCTGAGGGGGGAGGGTGGAAATGCCATCCCACTCCTTCTGGCTCTTAAAGCCTGAAGAATCAGGATAGCAATGGGGATTCACCTCCGGGATTGTGGAAGGTGGTCCCAGGAGTCAATGCCCACAGGCCCAGACCCGGAAAGATCTGGACCTTTCAGTAAGATTCAGATCTTTCCAGGTGTTTTATTAATCCAGAGTAAGTTGGATCTATTCTAGATTCATCCAGGTTTACCTGAGGCACCGTTTGGATGCCTCAGGTAAACCTGTAAGCCGTTATGGGATTTGAGTCTTTTTGGAAGGGCCCTAAGTTACGCCTGGGTAGTAAGCTCCAAAGAGGATCTGTATCTGCCTATAGCAAGGGAAACAAAGGTAGTTGGCACCTGGAATGAGAAACTTCTTGGGGTTTAGACTTTTGTGAATTGAAGCCCATTTTATCAGCTATGCATTTAAAGACTTCATCAAGAGGGACAGCACTTTCATTTTCAATAGACATTTTTGTGTTCTTTAGTTCCTTTTTTGCAATGCCATATTCTATGTATACAGTAAGGCATATATATTGCGTTATTATTTTGTGAGCAGAGTGACTTGGTCTGAAGAGTCTGAAGAGTAAGATCCATATTGTCTTTTGCAAAGCTGCCTTTTTAATTCTGATTTGAATTATGCTTGTTAAACTAAATCCGAACTTTATTCTGAATTCTTCAAACTCTAAAAATGTTCCAGGAAAATAATTTCTTTCTAAACCACTAAGTGCCATGGTATGATAAAGATCGTATGTTGCTAAGATATTGGACATGGTTATCTTGATCTTTTGTAATTTGTATTCTGTTGTTTTAATTTTGCATTTGTGGCAACCTTTTGAAAGGCATCCTGAGACCTTTGAGGTTAAAAGGCAAACTAGAAATAAGATCCCCATAGTTATAATGTACTATTACAGTGTTGTAATAGTTGTAACATATTTTGTAACATTCATCATAAACAAAAACTCCCTTCTCAGAGTTAGCTATAAACAATTCCTGGTTTCTTTCCTGCTGCCCCACATCTGAATTTATTATATATCATTTTTGAAATGTATACTTGAGTTCCCAGCATCTGTTTAAAAATAAAATGAATATTTTATGAAGAGCAGGCCACTGATTATTTAGCTTCACCCATCCATTCTTACCCAAACATTTTCCTTCTGCTTTGCCAGAACCTTGTTTAAACCATATATAAACAAGAAGTAAAACAGCAGACCATAATCCAGCATCATCACACTAGGTCCAAGGGTGTTAGAAACAAAAATGTCCAAGAAGCCTCTGTTCCATTATGGAATTTGTGACGGTTCTCTAGGAAGAAGTCCTGCACATACGCCTTTGTTGAGTCTACTGCTAATTTGATTGCCCATCTTGCCTACATGAATTGAAACAGTCCTATGATTTACCTCTCTTTTAAAGTCAAAACTACATCTGTTCTTGGTAACTGGTTTGCTGTTAGTATAAAGGAAACAGTTACTCTTGGTATGAAATAAGTATAATAACACTCAGGCCCGTAGCCAGGATTTCATTTCGAGTGGGGGGGGGGCTGAATTTTTTCAGGGGTTTTTTTGGGGGGCTGAGTTTCGGGGGGGGGGGCTGAGTCTGAGTGAAAGAGGGTCTAGCCTAGCAAACCTTTTGTATCATTACCCCAATACCCCCATGCATATGGGATATATTGAGTATGGTGATCAGATCGTGATATGAATAAACATAACAGTTTAAGTAATGCACCAGTAAGGCCTTCTTGCGAACCACCATGAGAATTTCGGGGGGGGGGGGAGGGGGGCTGAAGCCCCCCGAGCCCCCCCCCCCCCCCCGGCTACATGCCTGACAACCCTGCTTAGTAGTACCTGGATAAAAGACAGTTTGGACTCTTGTAATCGGGAAGAGGCTTGCCAAGTGAGACGGTAGCACATTTTGCTCCCAGTTATTTGGTTATGAAATTAGTATACTCAGCCTTTCCCAGCCCAGGGCACTCCAATGTGATAGCCTGCAGTTCCTATCACATGGACCCATGTGTAGTCCAACGCCTCTGGAAGGCCCCTGGATGGAGAAGACTCTTATTTCTAAAAACATACATGCTTAAAATTGTCATGCAGAAATGCAGTTGAGATACTGAATTAACACAAACAAATATTCTCTCCCTTTCTGTGTCAATATTGAGGGTGGTCCTATCATTAAGCAGAGTGAGGCAGTGCCATTGATACATTGTTTGGAAGACTGTTCTAGAGGATGGTCTTGAAAGGAGAATGACCTGCCAAACCAGTTGGCTTTTGTCCTAAAATGGGCAGAAAGCCTTGTGGTTCTTTAATTAAAGCAGCTGGCTCTATTGACATGTCTGCAGTAGAATGACTGTTATTGACCAATCTCTCTATTCTGAATCAATTTACACATTTGTCAGAGCTATAGATGCAGAGTGATTCTTTTTAGTGCTCTAATTCTGCAATTCTGCCTCTTTACAGGATATTCCAATCCACTTCCATTCTCTCTCATGTGGTTTTCCTTCTTAGCAGCCAGTCATGATACTATAGCCATTCTCAGTCCATTTTAACCTTGATCTTCCTCCCCACATTAGGTTTGTATATCTGCAAGTCTTGGAGCTCCCCACAACCACAAATTGACTGATAGCTCCTTCATGAGTAGAAATTGTATTATTCTGGCTATATAAAGATTCACACTTGCTCTGAACTTTGAAAGAGAGTATGTATATTGATGTATATTGAGTCATAAATGTGAATGGCACTTTAAGATCAGCTCCTTCCTCTCAAAGGATTTTGTCTCTTAAGAGCTTACAGATTTAATTTCTGACAGTGTTAAGAGATATCAGTGAGGTTGAATGGGTTACTAGTCACCCATTAGTATTAGTCCAGGATGACGAGAGGTGAGTGATCTCACTTTTTGGTACAAAACCCACATGGTGTAAATCTCACCTCTACAATATGAATGGGTTCCTTGGTAGACAGGTTAAACACAAATAATCCACTTATAAGGATAAGATAATGAATAAGTCCAACAAATAGGTAAATTGTGAAACTTAGACTGTTCAATTCACAGTAGTCACAAAATTAAGCAGTTTCGGCCTTTGTTTTACCTAGATCCCATTGCAAAAAACTTAAGTATCTCTTATGAGAACATTTGTAAAAGATTGAACTTTGTAAGTATTTCTAAATGCATTCTATTACATTATGTTCAACCTATACAATTGTAAAATGTATTTATGTATGTAAAATTACAGACCACCCGAAGAAGGCTTGAAACAAAGGCCGAAACCGGTCGTGGGAGGCTGATTCATGAACATACAACGATATCACTAAAAGACTGTACAGAACTTATTTCATACTGCTTAATTTTGTGATTACTGTGAATTGAACAGTCTAAGTTTCACAATTTACCTATTTGTTGGACTTATTCATTATCTTATCCTTATAAGTGGATTATTTGTGTTTAACCTGTAAATCTCACCTCTGCCATTAACTCAGATAGTAGCTTTGCTCTCTTTCTCTCTATCAGGTCCTTGCCTGCAGTATGGGAATAATTCTGGCTTAATTTATCATGAATATTACTGACTTAACTTGTAGTAGTACTATAGGGATTATAATTATGTACACTTGGTACAGAAATGCTAAATATTCCTTATTGTTCCCCCTTTACTGAAGAGTTAGAAGTGTGGTCCTCCTGATAGTTTAGATCACAGCTCCTCAAAATGCCAATTAGCAGGATGGATGATAAGGGAGTATGGCAGTTGTAGTCCAAAATACTGGGATTTTTGAAATATCCCTGTCCTCTGACTTTGATATCATGACCTGTCTAGGTCTTTTCAAGGAAAGAATATTTACAGTGCAGCATGAACCTTCTAGTGTTGGGCTTTCATGTTCTTTGGGCTTGCTGTGTTTCCTTTGTTTTAATATGCCATCCCTCTCCCCTATGTCATTATTTAACAATTAGTATTTAACATTTAATGCAGTCATGCTTTAAGTCTATAGGGGATGGAGTGGATTTCCTGCCTCCTACAAACAACAAAATTCTTTCCTTGTTCCTGCCTAGGTAGAAAACATCATATCAGCATATGACATGTTGTAGAAGTGAACACACCCTTTCCATGTCCTGTTGCAACTGAATGGTGGAACAAAATGGAACATCACAATACAATATTGTTTGGGGTGTGGGGAGCATCATTGAAAGCCCTTGCATCTAATCTAAAATAAAATATTCTATAGATGCTCCCATGAACATGAGGTAACATACTGCTGTTGCTGTTTTTGTTTCTTACTTATTTGCTATAACTTTAGAATATTGAGTTACCATTGTTCTGGTCTTTTGCAAATAGTGTTTTCAATTATATTAATACCCCTAGAAAATATAGTGAATCTTTTGAGATGGAACTAGGTACCTTTGTAACTTTAGCCAACATTCAGTAAAGATAGTCCTTGTAAAGAAAGGGAAAGTTATAGATTCAAGGCAACAGCAGTAAAACATTGGGAGTTTAGGCCAAGGCTGTCATGTGTTTTTGTTGTGCAAATACAGTGTTGGGTTCGGTGGTTGGTAATCTCCTCCTCCACCTCCATCACTGCCTCCTCTTCCTCCTCCTCCTCCTCGTCCTTTTGTGCATGCAAGTCATTTCTAACTTACGGCCACTCTCAAGTGACCCTGTCACAGAATTTTTTTGGCAAGATTTCTTCAGAAGGGGTTTCCCATTGCCTTCCGAGACTGAGGCTAGATCTACACTGTCTATATCCCAGGATCTGATCCCAGATTATCTCCTTTGAACTGGATTATATGAGTCTACACTTGCGAGATAATTTGGGATAAGCAGATAATCTGAGATAAGTTCCTGGGATATAGAGCAGTGTAAATCCAGTCTTAGAGTACGTGACTTGCTCAAAGTTTAGCCATGCAGTTTCTTGGACTGAGTGGGGATTTGAAACCCCATCAAATGGAATTATAGTCCATTACTGAAACCACTACAGTACACTGGCTCTGAATATTAGTCTTTAATAATGGGTACAAAAGTGGTGCAATGGTTTGAGTATGCCTCTGGAGATGCAGGTTCCATTTTCTGCTCCACCATGGAAAATCACTGGTTAAATTTAGAGGAGTCACACACTGTCAGGCCCAGAAAACCTTGTGATAGTTTTATTTTAAGGTGACTGTAAGGCAGGAACCACAAAGTCACTCATAGGTTTCCACGGCCTTATGGGAAAATGGCTGTGGAATTCCCTCCCCATGGATATTAGATCAGCCCCCTCCCTTCTCACTTTCCTTAAGAGTGAAAATGTGGCTCTGTGACCAAGCCTTTGGATAACTTGTGCAATAGATAGATGTGGAATGATGTGCAATGACTATTAGAATGGTCTGGATTATGTTTGAGGATTACGTGATTGTGAAGATATTATCTTAAATGTTTTTAATTGTTTTAATGTATTTTATAATTCTATTTAAATGTTTATTTTAATTGTACATTGTTTTATGGCATTGAATAGTTGCCTATGTGTAAGCCATCTTGAGTCCCCTCCGGGGTGGAGAAAGGCAGGGTAGAAATGTCGCAAATAAATAAATAAATGAACCGTAATCTCCAGAGTCCAGTGCTGAAACCACTGCTCCATATTGACTCTATACTTACTCAAGTCCAAAGCAAAATTAGCGAGTATCTACATTTTTCTTTTCTTTTCTTCCTCTAAAGTCTATCGATATTTTCATCCCAATCTAGGGTCAGAGGGTATACTATGTTCTTGAGCTGGATTGGTTCTCTGGCACTAGCAATTTACATTGCAAATAGTGTGAAAGCAAACAAAAGGATCTGGTTGCTTATTATATTTGCTGTGGGCCTTCAAAATTAAGTCATTTGACTTCAGTGGAACTTTTTCTGTGTCAATGTTTGTAACATTGTAGCATGAATGTCAAGTGACGGGTGCTGTTTTTGAAGAATTCAAATGCATATACAAAAGAAAAAGAAAAGGGGACAAAATGAAAACCACCTGGGAATAAAATCCATGTATTTCCTGTAGCCCTCAAAAATATTCAAATGAAAACTAGTACTTTTTATGAGGAAAAAGGTGGGCGGGGAAAAGGCTATTTACCAAATTTTCAGGGTGCCATGTGAGTTAACTTCCATTGGTTGAATCTAATGGTCCACAGTGTTATAATATGTATGCCAAAGATATTAATGAGTGCTGTATAGTCTAGAAAGTGACAGGTAGATTTCATTGTAGTAAGATTAATAGCCTGACTCAGTGAGAGCACATTTTTCTTTGACCACAGGCTGAACGTTTTGTGTCTTTTATTTTCATATTTTCAATTCTTTGCACATGGACAAATCTTCCAGAAAGCTCTATTGTTGAAGTAAATATAAGGGGGAAAGAACTTTGGTGTCAAACGAACATGATCAATTACTACAAACTGAAAGAGCTTCCAAGTCTCCCATCTGTCTATTAGGCAGCTGCTTATTTTGTAGAGGGGAGGCAGGGTATTATAACAGACTAAGAAACACTTATGTCTTGTCTCATTTGTAGCCATCTTTCTCTAGCCCACTGTTTAATTTTATGAAGCTGCATGAAAGAGGGAGGCTTGCCAACCCAAACTGGATGTCACTTTGTATAGTCTTTAAATATGAACATAGTATGTATCCTTGAGAGTTAAACCACGAGCCAGAGTTTTCACCCAGTGACTCCAACATTAAGTGGAAAATAACAAGTGTGAATGAAGTATTGGAAATCCAATGCTACAAATTTGATATTTAATTAAAACTGGGAGGAAAATCTCAAATCCTTAGTTGGGCGCTGTTACAACTGACCAGAATGCCCCAAAAGACACCAAGCATTTAAGTTCTCTAGAACATGTCTTACAAAACTACATAATAAAATATATAATGCTTTTCAAAATAGTGAGATCACGCTTTCAACTATCAAGTGGTGTACATGTCTGTGTAATCCAATACTTTGAAGATATATTTAGAATTTGATCACTCAAATAAGTGTGTTAGCTCCATGAATTCCACATCCACTGGGTCATTTTGCCCTGAGCCAAGTTGGAAAAAAATCAGTGTACAGGAAGAGCATGTTACCAAGGAAGGATAACCAAAGATGCACCTACAAGTCTTGGACCCTCTTGTTCATCCCTACTTACTATAGGCTGTGTTTCCCCACATCACTTTGGGTTTCCAGATCAAGCCTTTGTAGGCAATGATGAAAGTTGTTTGGCTTGCCATAAAATACTTTTTTGTAGCTGCACATCTGGTTTAAATGGTGATTGACTTGCAAATGAGGGAGGCAAAGCTTCAGTTGAATTAAAGAGTGGTGTCCTAAAAGAACTTGAAACTCATAATTAATGCACATGGTTGAAGCAAAGTGAAGCTGAAATTAGAAAGAAAGATCAATGCATTGACTAAGATATAAAGGGGTATTTCACTACAGTAAAGACACTAAAGAGCATACCGTTCGTGGTGCCCATCGTATGATCTTCCAGAGGGCCTCTGCAGTTCCTGGTACCCATTATATGATCTTCTAGAGGGCCCCTCAACCACCAGGAATGGCATTTAGGAAAATAAAGGGAGAGGAGAAGCCAAGAAAAGCACTATTAAATGAACTGAGCTTTGACTGTTTATTGGACTATGTCCCTTAAGATTCGCTTAATTGTACTACCTATAGTTCTAACATGCTGCATTAATTCTAACATGCTGCTGTTGATTCTAATCTCAAATTACACCAAACTCAATTATTTATTTATTTATTTATTTATTTAGAAGTTTTCTATACCGGCCTTCTCATCTCAACGAGGGACTCAGGTCGGTTTACAGCATATATGCAAGTACAATAATATATAAGTACAACAAAGTGCAACGTTGTAACATATTAAATAGTACAATAAAGTACAATAAAAACATCATCATCACAATTACCTAAGCCAAGTCGTCAATCCAGTCATAGTCATAGTCATAATCATAGTCACAGTTCATCATCTTCCTTCCTTGTAGACGGAGGTTATAGATTAAGTCCTCAAATGCCACTTTCCAGAGCCAGGTCTTTAGTAGTTTCCTGAAAGTCAGGAGGGAGGGAGCAGATCTAATCTCTAGTGGGAGGGAGTTCCAAAGCCAGGGAGCCACCACCGAGAAGGCCCTGTCCCTCGTCCCCACCAACCGTGATTGCGAGGGTGGTGGGACCGAGAGCAGGGCTCCCCCGGAAGATCTTAATAGACTTGATGGTTCATAGGGGAGAATCTGTTCGGACAGGTAAACTGGGCCGGAGTCGTTTACGGCTTTATAGGTCAAAACCAGCACTTTGAATTGTGCACGGAAGCTAATCGGCAGCCAGTGGAGCTGGCGTAACAGAGGGGTCATATGGTCTCTGTACCCCGCTCCTGTTAGCAATCTGGCTGCTGCTCGTTGGACTGATTGAAGCTTCCAGGCAGTCTTCAGAGGCAACCCCACATAGAGAGCGTTGCAGTAGTCTAAACGGGATGTAACCAGAGCGTGGACCACCATGGCCAAGTCAGACTTCCCAAGGTACGGGCGCAGCTGGCGCACAAGCTTTCATTGTGTAAAAGCTCCCCTGACCACCATCGAGATCTGAGGTTCCAGGCTCAGCGATGAGTCCAGGATCACTCCCAAGCTGCGAACCTGCGCCTTCAGGGGGAGTGTAACCCCGTCAAGCACAAGCTGTAACCCTATGCCCTGTTCGGCCTTTCGACTGACCAGGAGTACCTCTGTCATGTCTGGATTTAGTTTCAATCTGTTGTCCCTCATCCAGTCCGTTACAGCGGCCAAGCACTAGTTCAGGATCTGAACAGCTTCCTTAGTAGCAGGTGAAAAGGAGTGACAGAGTTGGACATCATCTGCGTACAGGTGACACCGCACCCTGAAACTCCGGATGATCTCTCCCAACAGCTTCATGTATATATTGAACAACATAGGGGACAGTACAGAGCCCTGAGGGACCCCACAGAACAACGGCCGCGGAGTCGAGCAGGAGTCCCCTAGTAACACCTTCTGGGAACGCCCCTCGAGAAAGGACTGGAGCCACTGCAAAGCAGTACCCCCAAGACCCATTCCCGCGAGACGTCCCAGAAGGATACCGTGATCGACGGTATCAAAGGCCGAAGAGAGGTCCAGCAGAACCAACAGGGACACACTCCCCCTGTCCAGTTCCCGGCGAAGATAATCCACTAAGGCGACCATGCCCCAGCCTAAAACCAGACTGCGCCGGATCTAGATAATCCGTGTCTACCAGGAACTCCTGGAGTTGCGAGGCCACCACACATTCCAGGACTTTGCCCAAATAGGGGAGATTGAGTGGGGTCCAGTGATGGCTTTTTCAACAGCGGTTTTATAACAGCGGTTTTAATTCAACCTCTCCTCAACATAGTATGAACATGATCTGCATATGGACCTACACTACACCGAACCATATTTCATCACACACACCCAACCTACTATAAAGTATCTCACATGGCAATTTGTGCTTCAGTTATGAGGACTCCTGCTGAAATCAGCAGGAGTCATGTCTGGATTTAGTTTCAATCTGTTGTCCCTCATCCTGTCCGTTACAGCGGCCAAGCACTGGTTCAGGATCTGAACAGCCTCCTTAGTAGCAGTACACCGGTCTCAGGACTTCTGTAATAATTTTGCTTCTCTTGGTGATGGAGTTTACAAGGTGCTTCTCCATTCCTTTCACTCACTTCGAATCATGTAGTACCCATATGAGATGGCTTCAGGGCTTTATAAATAGTTGTGGTGGGAGGAGGCTTTAGGTGCTGCATGGAGAAGATAGGAATACCAACCTTCATAGTACCGAAAAAGCACCTCTGTAGGCATAAGGAACACATGCATATGTGGATATAAATGCTTGAATTCCATGCATCTTTAGTTGATGATCTCATAAATGTAGAATGCCATAATTCTATGTATTTCATATAATACACTATATTTTACTATTAGTTTTGTGTAGCTTGTGTGGAAAAGAATTGAGAGCGTTAGAAGAGAGTTATAGGAGGAGGGAATTGTATTTGTTTAAATATCCCTTAGAATCCTTTAGTTTTAGTGCATCTAGTTTTGTTCCTGTTCAAAGTAGTTAGGGCTTTCCCACATGTAAGAAAACATTGCATAATCTGAATTTGATTCTGTTAAAATACCTAATCAGAGCTGCATCCCATCCCTAAATGATTTGTACAACTTCTAAAACAGAGACAGAGAACTGTGTCCCTGCCCATGATTTTGACCTACAGCTTCCATCATCTTTGGCCAGCATAGACAGTGGTGCTGTATGTAGAGTTATAGCCAAAACACATTTGGAAGGTCATAGGCACTCAAAAGCTTTTTAAAACTCTTTCTTTCTTCTGCCTCTGTATATGGGCATGAATTGAAAGTAATGCTGTCACTGTTGTGTTATCACAAAGTCCCTTGTAAATATTCCCCCACCCTTTTTCTGTATAGGCCTTACCTTAATAATGGTACTCATAAAACAAAGTACTACATTTTTCCCAGTGACAAAATGTAATTAATATCAGTGGATGATATATGGATGAGGTTACCGTGATTGAATAACAACTGTGTTTTTTGTTGAAACAAGCTAGGATCAACCTGTACTTTATGATCCTGAGTGGTGAATAAAGAAGTCTAAAGTTTTCAGTTAATTTGAACTTCCTCAGGAAGTCACTGCTATGGATCTCATAGTTAGATTAGAGCAGTGGTTCCCAACCTTTTTTTTGACTAGGGACCACTTTGACTAGGGACCAGTCTCCAACATTAGTACCAAAAGGCTTACGAATCAGTTTTTGGCCAACTTTAGATTTGGTTTGGTTATTTGGGGTTCTGATTCAGAAAATTGCATTGGATAGACCACATCAATTCTAGTTTCTGATACAGAACACATACCATCCAGTAGTTGCCATCTGCTTGCCCACAGAAAACAATATTGAATAAGCCTTGGCACTGTAAGAAGGTTTTGCGAGACCAGTTGCTCTTGTTGCAACAGTGAGGCCGCGGACCATAATTTAGTTCTTGCAGACTACTGGTGATCCTCAGATCATCTATCAAAAACTGATGCCATCTCAAATATGCACCCAAATATGTATATCTTTTATTGAATTGTATCCAGAGGCTTTCTTCAGAGCCTTGGTTGCAGGAGGACCATAAGGTGATGCCACTGCAGTTGTCATCTTAGGGTGCCAAGGACACTAGTGCAGACTCATTCAGGTGGGATGAGTTTAATGTGACACCAGGAAGTTGCCCACACCTCTGTTAGCATTATGTCACAAATCAGTCTTTGTTTACTTTGGGAATGGCCTGGGAAAGAATGTGGTGCTTATGAAAGACAGAGCTTGGGAAAACCCCATTTTTGTAGAGTACAGCTCACAAAATAGCTGGGGAATTCTGTTGGCTGTTGTCCAAAAGATAACTTTCTCAAGCTTCAGAAATGGACATAGGGGAATGTCAGAATTAATTTTGGGGATCTGAAAAGTAATTGTTTAAATATAAATATTATAATTATAAATACTACTCCAAAGAGGAATGAAGGAAGAAATGGAATATTCTCTCACTGTGATCATTGCTAGGATACTGAAGAGCTTTGCCTCCTGACCTTTTGATGTATTGGTGAAATAAGGCATGCCCTGTTCTCCATTTTATGTGACCATTAGGAACATTTGAAATTAGCTCAAGTAAGCTGGTTGTTTGTTCTCTCAGCAGTTTGGCTTGTGACACCAATATGTGCTGTTAATTAGGATGGCATGGCCCCGAGGTCATTTTCCCTTTCAAGGTAACAGTTCCTTTGTATATGGACTTTTATTGACGTGATGGATTCCTGCCTTTGTAGGAACTTTCCCATTGCAGAAAATGAGATGTACTTTTTTTATTTTTAGAGGAACTTCAGTGCACAAAGGGTCATTGCTCTAGGACATGTCATGGGATAGATGATTAAACTGAAAGAAGAAGAAAAATTAAGTCACAAGTGAAACTCATGAAATTTGCTCTGAGAACAATAGTTTACTGTTTTGCAAACTGTATGAAAGTTATTGCAAGATGAAGTGGCAAGGAGGAAACTAATGGTTATGGCTTGCCATTTCAGATGAACAATGATTTAAGGTATATCTACACTGTAGAATTAATACAGTTTGGCATCACTTGATCTGACAGGCTCAATCCTGTGAAATCTAGGAAGTTCCCAATTGATGAGACAGCAGCTCTGTTTCACAGAGAAGACTAAAGACTTCGTAAAATTGCAACTAATAGAAACATAGAATTTTAGAGTTGGAAGAAACCTTTGTGGCCATCCAGTCCAACCCTCTGCCAAGAAGCAGGAAAATCATATTCAAATCACCCCAGACAGATAGCCACCCAGCCCCAGAATTAACTCTGATGATTCCATAGCATTGGGCTATGATAGTTAAAGTGATGTAGGCGCACCTTAATTAACAGTGTTAGTGAGGTTAGTGAGAGCCAGTGTGGTGTGGTAGTCTGAGTAGGGTTTGAATCTCCACTTAGCGAGGAAACCCACTGGGTAGTCTTGGGCAATTTATACCATCCCAGATTTCAAATCAAAGTCAGACTTCCTTTGAATAAATACAGGCAGTCCCAGAGTTACAAACATCTGACTTACAAATGACTCATAGTTACAAATGGGGGTGAGACCACAGGAAGTGAGAGAAATATATTCCTCGGAAGAGAAAATCACTCCTGAAAGAGTTGTTATAGGGAAAAGATTTCTCAGCTGAAGCTTTATCACCAGTCCTTGTTTCTACAACAACCTGATTTTTTCAAGATCCAATTATCACAGGGACAGAAAGTAAGGTGAAATCTTCTGAACAGGGGTGCAAACAGCAAAGGAAAACCACAGAGGTGTCAACCCTTTCCTGTGCTATCCAAATATTTGTATGTAAGTCAGAACAGGTACATTTTTAAGTGTGGCTCCATATATATATATATATATATATATATATATATATATATATATAACACTTAAAAATGTACTTGTTCTGACTTACATACAAATTCAACTAAAAAACTAACATGCAGAGCTTATCTTGTTTGTAACTTGGGGACTACCTGTATTGCAAAAAGATAATTATGCTTTCTAAGAGGTTCACTGTAAATTCGAATGGTGACACCGCGGGTTAAACCACTTAGCTGCTGAATTTGCTGACTGAAAGGTCAGCAGTTTGAATCTGGGAAGCGGGGTGAGCTCCCACTATTAGGCCCAACTTCTGCCAACCTAACAGTTCAGAAATATGCAAATATGAGTAGATCAATAGGTACTGCTTCGGCAGGAAGGTAACTACGCTCCGTACAGTCATGACCTTGAAAGTGTCTCTGGCTCTTCAGCTTAGAAATGGAGATAAGCACCCCAACCTCGCCCCCCAGAGTCGGACATGACTAGACTAAATGCCAAGGGGAAAACTTTACCTTGACAAAAATAACACTAATGATGTTCATTCCTATGTTATGATTTCCATAGGATTTGGAAGAGTTACTTTTTGAGAGTAAAATTCATATAATTGTTCTGCCAACATGGCCAGTATCTTATTGAGAATGGCAATGCAAATTAATTTCTCTGTGCCCTCAATTTCCAAATGGAACAATGGAATCAGTGTGATATGAGGACAGAATAAAGACTGTATTTATAAGAATACTAGTGGAATTTCTCAGAACTTTATGCTGTTTGTAAAGTTTCATGTCTTACTACCCACAGCCCTCTTGGTTCCTTGACCTACTAGCCCCTAGGTTTTTCTTTAGAAATCTGGGTCATGCAAGAGCTTTCCTGTGGTTGGTTTTTTAAAAAGCCTTTCTTTGAGGGCTATTTCTAATCAGTAAGGTCCTAGTAGATAAATGTAACCCTTTGCATGACAAGTCAGCACTTGCCCTTGGAGTTTGCTAAAATGTACAGTTGCACATTTAGAGATACTATCGATCAAAAACCAGGATGTAAAAGCAAAACTGCTTCCTGTTCACACTCACTGCAAGAAACAGTCCAGTGCCATAGTCTCCCCTTTCTCAGGTCTTCACTTGGCAGGAGCAGCAGCATATCCCTACCCTTCATGTGTAGCTTACGAAATGTGAAAAAGGAATAGTTGTGTATGGATTTTTTCAATCTGTACTTTCAAATTGGATTTGGATTAATCCTGGGTGGAATAATAGACAAATGTAGCATTGTGCCAGGCTACCAAAAAAAACCAAAACTGTACCTGAGGGAGAGAGGAGAAGCTGAACAAACACGCTTTCCCCAACGAGAAACTGTTTGTTGTCAGCTCTTGCCTTCATATATTCTCACTTAATTAAAATCTCTTCATCATATTCACTAAAGGAGTCTAGGACTCCTCTTGAAATACAGTTTTAAAAACCCAGGAGAGAACAAAGTCACACAAAAAGCTTTAAACAGTAATTGATTTGTGAGAACAAGCTCTGAAACTTGTTGGCATAGATATTGGGGATTCTCTCTCATGTTTTAGACAGTGAGTTTGGTCAAATTCCATCTCTGTAAATGGAACCAAGTAATTGTTGTGCCTCAAAGCTGTAAGAAGGATTCACCAGGCATTCAGGTTATGGTTCTTTTGACTTAGGCAAGCATGTGCTTTGACAACATTTTGTATGATGCAGCATTGTAGAAAATCTTCAGTGTTCTGTATAAATCTGATTTTGGGGGGCAAGCCAGGGATGTGGCTACAGGGGTGGCATAAGAATTCTGCTCCTCCAAAATAAAGTTTTCCATCAGTTCCTACATTTCTAGCATTGGTGGAGCTATCATTCAACTGAGCATTTAGAAATACACCACAGAAAATGACTGAATGACAGAAAATACACCACAGAAATTTTTGAAGGACATGTGAGCACAGCCAAAATCAGTGTTGTAGGTATGAACAATCATTGATTTATTCTAATTTGTTTACATGTTGTTTTTCTCCCAAAATGGGACTTAAACTTGAGCCATCTTAGTTAGAAAATTGGTTTAAAACAATCCATTTTTCAGTGGCTCACTTTCTGCTATAAATTAGAGATTGAAAGAAAATTTCATGGTTAAGCAGAGTTATTGTTCGAAGGGCATCATTCTCCTCTCCATAGCCACACCTGTGGTGTGACCCATGAAAAGTATGTAGACGTAGCACAATTCCTGGTTGTTTGAGTTTTTGATTCACAATCTCATAAAAATGCCACACACTCCCACTCACCATGTTAGTTTATCTTTGTTCCAAATTTCTATTCAAGTTAAGAGTCTAATGAAATGAAAAGCATATAATGGTACTGCTGTCTGGTTCCTTTTGCCAGGTCCAAAGGTAATACACAGAGACAAAATCTTATTGCAATACTGAACAAAGAGAAACAGTTGCAGTCCTTGGATGTCTTATGAGGCAAGGAAGTGTTTTTTTTTGTTTAACACATCAAGCACTAATAAAACTTTGTTTTGAACATTGTTTCCATACTATCAAATAATATCTTTTTGCATAGGAATGTATATAAAATTTAACAAGCTTAAGGCAGATTGTTAGAATGCAGAGCTTACCTCAATAAAAAAATATTGAATTTCCCTTTAACATGGGTAGAATACAGGAACATATTTTCCATGTATTATTATAGACAGTTTAGCATGTGCGACTGGATGACATTTTGGACCATCAGTAATACAGATTATATTAAAGATACTAGGAATCAGCGAGGCTTTATTGGACAATATGGCACATTTCAAATATTGCCTCTTTTTGTTATTGTCTGTTATGCTCCTATGTGTAGTGATTTAATTAAACTGTTTTATCAGTTTGGAATTGCTCTCAGAGGAACTGTCACAATAGAACTACAGTTTTCTTTTCCTAGAGGCACTAGCTCTCCGTTTTATGATATCTTTTCACTTTTAGTCTGCTGTTGTCAGCACTGCTAGATCTATAACTCAGAAGTCCTGGAGATTCTTAGAGTAAACTCTTCTCTAGACATTTCTAGGTGGGATTCGGTGATCAACCTCTTGAAGAAATTCTTAAAGAGGTGTTCTCTCACTTAAACTAAATATAATTCCCCCCCCCCCCCCCCCGCACACTTCATGAGGAATTTGCACCTATACCTCCATGGATGGCTTATTATAGCGGAGCAAATCCAAATAAGGTGCAGTTGACAGATCTTGATTTTGCCATTGTTTATTGTTTCCAAATGCCGGCTGAGATCTTTTGGTACGGCACCCAGTCAGCCTATTACCACTAAGACCACCTATACTGGTTTTTGCCACAGCCTTTGCAGTTTGATTTTGAGGTTGTTGTTGTTTTCATTATCATCTTAACTAGCATCATACTGCCTATAGCCAATATTTTCCCTTTGCCTATGGATATTGATTCTCCCATAGCTTAAGATAGGATGCTGGATATATTGGACCTATAAACATTTTTAACATTTAAAGGATGGTTTATTTCTTTCTGGAGGGCTAACACTACCCTATTTGGTTTGGGGAGGAATGTTCTAGTCCAAATAGATAGCTGGCATAGATGGGAGTTGAGAAGAATTCATTTTCCTATAATGTGTGACTTTATGATCTGACATTATTGAATCCCTAGAAATCTTGGCCAGTTCTCTTTGTTCTCTGATCATGGAACATTGTGGTCTGATTGTTATGTTGGTTAATACTTCATGGGCTGGTATGTGATCATCCTGCCTTGATGCAGGGCGTATATCAGGCTTAACCAACTGTTGCTGCCCAGATTTATTTATAGCCCACAAACCTCACCAACTCTATCGGACATCTCCATTGGTATGGGCATTTGGGAAGTGCAGTCCAAAAACAACTGGAGGGTTGCAGCCACCTGCTGTTCTTCTAGTCTCTTCTCAGCCTCCTAAGAACCTTTTTTTTGGTGAACCGTATGGTGTGCCATTTTTAAACATGTCCTTCAGTTTCAGCCTTTCCTACAATTTGCTTGAAATATTGCCATATCTGTCCAGAGACACCAAACAGTTTAAACTTCTTGAGTGTTCAAGAGATGAGCAGTGTATGATTGTAATGTTAGTGTGGCTAAGAACCAGAGAGACACAGTAGATTTCTGCTGTGGAGAAGAACATGCAAACTGTATTTTGTGTGTCTCAGAAAATCTTTTTTTTTTTGTTTAAATATTGTTTACAGTAAAAGTTTTGTTCTAAAATGGAATTTTAAAAGCTGCAATGCGGTTAGTGGAATTTGCCTTTTTTTTTTTAAAAAAAAGTTTGCTTTTCTAGTTTTTTTCACTTACACAAACAGTATCAAAATATACCAAGTATAACTATTTTTTGAAGTTGTTTCACTGGTTTTTTAAAAAAACATACGTCCCAAAGCTAGGATATTGAGACACATCTTTTTTTAAATGAAGCAAATATAACAACAACAAAATCCTATTAGGATTGGTGTCCAAGAGCTTTTCTGAATCCAGATGGGTGGGACACTCCATCTGGCTCCCACATTTGTACGGCCGAGCTCTTCCAGTTCTCATGTGTCTAGCATAATTAGCTAACTAAATTAAGAGAGGTGTGAATTATATGAATATATATGACTAAGTTGGATGAGAGCTATAGAATGGAGTAGGAGACTACTTGGGAGATTTGCAAACTAGTCATCTGAAACATAAAAATAGCACTAATGTGAACTTTCTGTGTTTTAAGGAACAGAAACCCACTAGTCAAATTCAGATTACTTGTAAATAGAGCCATTACGTAGCCCATTTCCCCTTCCTCAACTGTCACCCCCACAACCTCAGGATGATTATATTAGGAGAAACAAAACCTTATTTGTTCCAAATAGCCCATTCTTTTCCATTCTTTACACGCTGCAAGTTTTCTTTGCTTCCTTCAGTACTGCTCTGTACATGTCTGCACTGTCATGTCCTCACTCCTAAAGCATTACAGGTACAATGTCCATTTCCACACCAAACATTTCTGGACACTACATTATGTGCCCATTTGTATCTTTTGTGGAAAACCCCTGAACATTTGTTTTTTTTTTAAAGAGCACTTAGTGACCAAAAGCTAATGTTGATGTTACGTTTGATGTTAAACTTTACCCAAAATGGATGTAACTAGTTCCCATATGATCAGTCATGTATCAAGAGATGGGTTTGCAGCCATACATGCTATACAGATAAGCCGTAACTGAAGGTCATGCGAACTTGCACACTTAATGCCTTTTCTTTTTCTCATATGTCATGGGGGAGAATAAACTATAATTTAGTTTAACGTTTGTAGATTCATGGTTTGTTGCTCCATGAGAACTAGGTGTTTGATTTAAAATAAATTATTTGTTGCTGAATGAATCGACTTTGAATGTTAAATTATTTGTATGGTTTGTTTAGCAATGTAATTTCCCTGTCTCACATATGGCAACAACTTGGAAATCTGCAGATGGAACACTACATTGTGGTTTGTTCCTCCTTCCAGTCATGTGGAAGGAAGAGAAAAGAAAAAAGGGAAGTGTGGAAGCCTAGCAAGGCATGTGAAATTGTAACCCATAGTGGCATGCAGATGCAACCATTTCCTGTTCATTCTTTAGCTGTCACTACCCATTCACCGGTTTGGGCCTTTCGTTCTCAGCCAGGTACTGGTTAGCCACTTAATGCTACTTTATGGTCAATGGTTCCCTTCAGTGTGGTATTGAAAACAGTGGCAATAAAGGCATCAATTGGGTTGAGAGCAAGTTAATTGGCAAGAGAGTTACTGACAGGTGTTCATGTTAGTAATGGTTGGCATTATAAATAAATTATCTATTCATTTCCTACTGGGTAATTTCCTATTGTATAATCCCAACGTGCTTTCCTGTTTTGTTTTGTTTTTTAAAATAACCCTTGGCTTTAACTTCCCATTTGTCAGCATGGGATGTAGGCGTTGATTTGGCTATACAAGTGCTTTTCCATCTCATTTGCCATTACTGGCCAATCCTTTTAGCATTCTCTAGTTTTGTACATTGTATGAGTAAATAAACAGAAAAATCTCCATATTTTAAAAAATGGCACTGCTTGATATTTAACTCTAGTCAAATACTTTCAAGACTTTTGTGGAAGTGCGGAATGGTACACAACTTTTTATTTATTTATTTATTTATTTTACTTTTTGTAAAATAACAATGACAATCAGTCTTCGAATTTGATTTGAGAGACCAGAATATTGGGTTGCTGTGAGTTTTCCGGGCTATATGGCCGTGTTCCAGAAGCATTCTCTCCTTATGTTTCACCAACATCTATCGCAGGCATCCTCAGAGGTTGTGAGGTCTGTTGGAAACTAGGCAAGTGGAGTTTATATATCTGTGGGATGTCCAGGGTGGGAGAAAGAACTCTTGTTCTTTCCGTAGGCCTTTGCTTAGTTGTAATTATCAAGTCCCATTCATTTCACTTGGCCAGTAACAATAAAATTAGATCAACTTCATCGACACTATAATACTATAACTGAACACTAGCAGAGAGTTTTGTCATTCCAAAGGCAAATCCATCTTGTTCATTTCAATAGCAACAACTGCGGAGGGAGATGGTTGCAGTCCATTTACAAAAACGGTATTTGTTAACGGTTGATACGTTCATGTATGCCAGCCTTTGTTTTCGAGTCCTTTGGTCTTATCATGGTCTTTTTGAAGTTTACAATAAATCTCCTACTGTTCAGTGGAGTAAACGTTGCCTCGAATGCCTGAGAAATCTTTGCCTTTTAGCCTATCTCTACCTCCCTATTCATTAAGTTGTGAAGTATGTACCACTGTTGTAGCTCTAAGTCCATTCTTTTCCCATATCTCTCTGCCCTCAAGATAAATGTAATGAAAAGAAATATCTTACCAGTTCCGTTTCTGTTTGTCACCGAAAGATAAAACTGTGTGCTTAATTATACTGTTCCCATTGCTGACTTTTCTTTTAAGATCCTGAAAGGGCAGGTGTTTCTCACTTCTCTACAAGTAACCTTTTAGTTTAGTGTTAAATATATATATATATATTGAAAAGCAGAGTTCTCAGAATGCTGTGGCCAGAAACACTTCATTTTTGCCTACAGGAAGTTGGGAGTGCTTCAGAGATCTCAGTTTTTCTACTTGTGCAGTAAAGCTGAGGGTAGATTATAGACCACAGGCTTCTCATGGGAAGCTCAGATGTGCCTCTCCCATTTGTTTATTTTGGTTTACAAGTCATTTAGCTTCCCTCCTTTTGGAAAGTTTTTCTTAAAAACATATTTGTCATCCTTGGCAGGATGTTTACATTACAAGCATATCCTTGTAACATCCTCAGAGGCGCAACTTCTGCTACAGATTTGACTTATTACAGATATCACTCAAGACACATACCGGTAGTTGTGAGGTTTTCTTTTTACTAGCCCCTCTTCCTTTGCCTTTACAAGCAGCCGCATATATAGACCTTAGTAGATAATAATAGTGGTTTTCTGTAGACCTGGTTGCTTTGAAAGCAGAGTAGTCTGTTTGGTTCTGACTGTCCAAAGCGTGGGGTGGAGTGCGGGACTGAAGGACATGTGCCTTCCTAAAGTTGACTTATGGCCCTATGCAACATGTGTTAACTTGGATATAGTTTACCAAACACAGGGGGACTGCAGAGATTGCTTATTGGTTAAATGGGAGTTCCACTTCTGAACAGCTCTCACCATTAGAAAGTTCTCCTTTCTTGTAGTTTGAAGTCATTGTTCTGTGTCCTCGTCTTCAGGGCAACAGAAAACAAGCTTGCTTCCTCCTCCCTATGACTTCCACTCACATCTTTATACATTGCTATTACATCTCCTCTCAGCATTCTCTTCTGCAAGCTAAACATGCCCAGCTCTTTAAGCCTCTCCTCATAGGGATTGTTCTCCAGAACCTTGATCATTTTAGTCACCCTTCTTGAGACACATTCCAACTTGTCAACATCTCCCTTAAATTATGGTGCCCAGAATTGGACACAGTATTCCAGGTGTGGTCTGACCAAGGCAGAATATATATAGACCTGGATTTATATTTATTTATTTATATGTATTTAGTTTTGAATATACAAGTGAAATATATTTTAAAAGTTTTGGATGGAGTTTGGGGCAGGACTGAGAGTATGTGTGAGTATATATAAACACAGCAGGGGATTGGATCCAGTGGTCTACAAGCCTGCTTTCAACCCCATGATTCAATGATTTTGTCGAAGTATACATGCTTGCATGCATACACTCATATACAGAGACTCTTATTCCTGCTTGGATCAAATTATTCTGGCTTGTTACTGTACATTCTCATTACTACCAGATAAATTTCCTTGGATTTTCTTTTAAGGTGACATATCTTCAATATATTGAAGATAGATAATTGACAATGCAATATATTGTTTATTTTCTCCATGATGATTTAGTGACATTGACATTCCCTACTGTTCACATAAATTATTAGAAACAATTGAAATATTTTTTCAGAGTATGGAGAATGCTAGAGTCTCTATAGACATCCCCCCACCCCCAAATGTTGACTGATTGAAAACTTCATGGCACTGTGAATTTATGTTGAATTCTGCTGTTGACATTCATCTCAGTTTCTGTAAATGAGCTATAACTTTCATAAATTTGGTTTTCTTTGCTTGACTGATTTTATCAATTGATCTGGGAATTGTTGCTGTGTGCCTTAATATCATTTCTGATTTTGGTTTTTTTTAAATGAAGGAATGTGTTAAGGGGGTGGGTTGCCTTCCTCTAAGGCTGAGAGAGTGTAACGTGCCCAAGGTCATTCAGTAGGTTTCCGTAGCTGAGCAGGGATTTCAACTCCATAATGAAACGTGTCCTAGTTCAACAGCTAAACTCCTAATAGGCAAGTTGCCTAAAGGACAATCTCCAATACCTAAACTTATTTTCTTCACATGAACTTAGTGAGAGAGTGTATTTTTTTCATCTGTGAGAAAAGGGGCTAAGGATATGGGTAACAGCTAGGATGCGGTACAACCCTATCCAAACTTCATGAAGGGATCAAATGCTTGTTTTCCCATATTAAACAAATAGCTGCACACAGAAAACTGTGAATTTTCCATAAGCAATATTTCATTTTTTAGAGGTGAGAATACAAAATCTTACTCATATAGTCCATAGTTCTGAACATGTAATTTGAAGGACCTCCGAGAGTCTTGAGCTCTTGGTCTCTTGTGTTTTGAGCTCTTGTATTTCTCTAAAAATATTTCTTTCATTGAGCCACACTAGCAGAGATGGCTTTTTCATACACCTCCATTTCTTGTTCCTTTACCACCTCCCACCCTGCTAAATTGGAAAGAGGAATGAATCATGTGTGTGTTATCTCCCTTATAGCTTCTATATGAGCATTTTGGCAAAAGGACTAGCTAATTGCTAGAACATTAAAGTTGTTTTGACATTTGTGATGTGGGCTATGAGGTTTATTAACACAAACACTTTAATTGTGCCTTGCTGAGACTTTTATGTGTGCACACGTGTGTCATTATTAAAAATAAGGGAAACCATTACTCAATACTTGCCATTACACTGTTCCTGCCATAAGGAGAAGTCATAGGTTAGATCTACAAAAACAGCTTTACGGGAGCCAATTATTTTTTTCACAGATTGCACATGAATTGCAGTGCCTTAGATAGTTTCATTTATCTTTTCAGGTTTCCCCTTCCTTCCCCACTCCCCTTTCCTGGCTGTGCAATTCAGTTCTGGCATTATATAAAACAAAATTTCCAGCATCACATAAGGCAAAATATCTGAATCACAATAAAGGAATCAAGATGTCTCACATGTATTTTCAGAATTTAAACCATCCTCATCTAAAATGGATGGAAATCCTACAGCTCTTTAGATGCTGTTGGACTGCAACTCCAAGCATTTCTAGCCAGCATAGTAGTGAGAGTGATAGAAGTTGTGATTCAACACCTGGAGAGCTGAATTATTTCCACCACAATATAAGCTTAACATTCTAAAACTAGAAAACAAATATAAAATCAGTCTTTAAAACTGCAAAGCACACTGTAAAATTTAAATAGGATTGATACAGCAAACTAGAGTCAGGACATTGGTACCTTTTCAGTTCAAAAATATGCATGCTTAGGGCCCTTCCACACAGCCCTATATCCCAGAATATCAAGAATATCTGCTTTGAACTGGGTTATTTGAGTCAACACTCATATAATGTGGGACTTTCTGCCTTTATATTCTGGGTTATAGGGCTGTGTGGAAGGGCCCTTAGTTGAATGGTTTTAGCTGTTGTCATCACAAGAAATGCTGATTTGTGGGTTCACTCTCCTTGTTGATATGACAAACATTTCGTTCAGCAGAGATTTACAATATAAATATAAAAGTCTGCCCCTTTGAATAGCATAACATGTAGACTGTATTTCTGACATGGAAGCTACCTTTCCACTTGCAGGCTTAATAGTTTAAATGTGGCATTGGACATTCTTTTGTGAAGCCTCACAAGCTCCCATATTGATTGTTTCTTGCTGCAGAGCAGGGTTAGACTGGATGTCCTTTGTGTTCTCTTCCAACTCTAAGATTTTAAGAATTTCAAGAATTAAAATCACCAGAGCTTTGCCCAGATATGGATTACTTCCAAATTTGCTGGGCAAAATCTTGGCAGACCATAGCCTGTGTATGTCTTTGTAGATCAGTGGTTCCCAACCTAGGGTCCATGGACTACTAGTGGTTTGCAAGAATGAAAATACGGTCCACAGCCTCACCATTGTTACATCGTTGCCTTGAAACCACGCAACAAGAGCAACTGGTCATGTAAAACCATCTTATAGTACCAAGGCAACAGGGATGTCAGGAGGAGAGAGGCTGACTACTCACGAAAGATTATGACTCCCACATCTGCCCTAGATTATTCAATATGGTTTTCTGTGGATGAGCAGATGGCAACGATTGGATGGCATATCTTCTGTATCAGAAAATAGAGCTGATGTAGTCTATTCAATCCAGTTTTCCACATCAGCTCCCCAAATAACCAAACCAAATTTAAAGTTGACCAAAAACTGATTCGTAACCTTTTTGGTACTAATGTTGGAGAGTGCTCCCTGGTCAAAGTGCTCCCTGGTCAAAAAAAGGTTGGGAACTACTGCTGTAGATGGGAGGAAGCTTATCTTCTGGCACTGCTGGTTTAATTTGAATGTTTGCTGTCAGTGATAAATTCTTACAACACTTTTTTTTTGTTTTTGCAGACACAAGCCAACAGCCCCGCTCGCTGTCCCATAGGCCTTACTACACATTGCCCAATGGTAGCCATGAGAGGCGCTCTGTCCTCACCATTACCGAGCCCCCACGCTTCCACTTCCAGGCCAAAGGAAAAAACATCCGCCTGGATGCCCATTCTCGGAAGGCAACCCGGAGGAACAGTTTCTGCAATGGTATCACTTTCACTAATCGACCCATTCACCTCTATGAGAAAGTGAGGCTCAAGCTGGTCTCTGTACACCACGGGTGGAGTGGTGCACTGCGTTTTGGTTTCACCACTCACGATCCATCACTGATGAGTGCAGATGACATCCCAAAATATGCCTGCCCAGACCTTGTAACAAGGCCTGGCTTCTGGGCCAAAGCTCTGCCAGAGAGGTTTGCACTAAGAGACAACATCCTGGCATTTTGGGTTGATCGGCATGGGAGAGTTTTCTACAGCATTAATGACGAAGAACCGATTCTCTTTCACTGTGGAGTCAAAGTCTCCGGGCCTCTCTGGGCACTGATAGATGTCTATGGAATCACCCATGAAGTGCAGATACTAGGTAAGTACATGCTTTTGGAACAAAAAATTCCTATCTATATGCTAATATTTTTCACAGCAAGGTGCATGCTCACAGAGAAGACAATTTTGAATAATTTTTGATGCTCATGCTAAAATGGCTACAAGTTACTTATCCATGTTTTTGCTTTTTGGCTGAATTTAACTCTGTAGCAGAAGGCCAGGACAACTATAGAAAGTGCCACTGATTAAACTGCTTTGGAATGCAGTGGACAATCCAATATCACTTTTACTCCAAAAGTGTCTTTTTGTCTCTTCCAGCTAAACCTTCTGTTTAACTACTGGTACTTAAATGAAATTGATGCTTATACTGGAAAACATACTCCAATACTTCACATTTTCATTTTCATCTAGTCAGGTCTACTTCGTACGTTTGCTGTTCTAAATATATTCACTTCCCCCATGACAGACGAAGATTGTTAATATTGCAAACAAAATATATAATTTTCATTAATCTTCCACCTCTTTAAACCCCTTGATAATGTTTCTTTTTATCTCACCTGGGGAGAGATATAATCTAATTATCATTCATAGAATCATAGAATCAAAGAGTTGGAAGAGACCTCATGGGCCATCCAGTCCAACCCCCTGCCAAGAAGCAGGAATATTGCATTCAAATCACCCCTGACAAATGGCCATCCAGTCTCTGTTTAAAAGCTTCCAAAGAAGGAGCCTCCACCACACTCCGGGGCAGAGAGTTCCACTGCTGAACGGCTCTCACAGTCAGGAAGTTCTTCCTAATGTTCAGATGGAATCTCCTCTCTTGTAGTTTGAAGCCATTGTTCCACGTCCTAGTCTCCAAGGAAGCAGAAAACAAGCTTGCTCCCTCCTCCCTGTGGCTTCCTCTCACATATTTATACATGGCTATCATATCTCCTCTCAGCCTTCTCTTCTTCAGGCTAAACATGCCCAGTTCCCTAAGCCGCTCCTCATAGGGCTTGTTCTCCAGACCCTTGATCATTTTAGTCGCCCTCCTCTGGACACATTCCAGCTTGTCAATATCTCTCTTGAATTGTGGTGCCCAGAATTGGACACAATATTCCAGATGTGGTCTAACCAAAGCAGAATAGAGGGGTAGCATTACTTCCTTAGATCTAGACACTATGCTCCTATTGATGCAGGCCAAAATCCCATTGGCTTTTTTTGCCGCCACATCACATTGTTGGCTCATGTTTAACTTGTTGTCCACGAGGACTCCAAGATCTTTTTCACACGTACTGCTCTCGAGCCAGGCGTCCCCCATTCTGTATCTTTGCATTTCATTTTTTCTGCCAAAGTTGAGTATCTTGCATTTGTCACTGTTGAACTTCATTTTGTTAGTTTTGGCCCATCTCTCTAATCTGTCAAGATCGTTTTGAATTCTGCTCCTGTCCTCTGGACTATTGGCTATCCCTCCCAATTTGGTGATGTCTGCAAACTTGATGATCCTGCCTTCTAGCCCTTCATCTAAGTCATTAATAAAGATGTTGAACAGGACCGGGCCCAGGACGGAACCCTGCGGCACTCCACTTGTCACTTCTTTCCAAGATGAAGAGGAAGCATTAGTGAGCACTCTCTGTGTTTGTCCACTTAACCAATTACAGATCCACCTCACCGTAGTTTTGCCTAGCCCACATTGGACTAGTTTCCTTGCCAGAAGGTCATAGGGGACCTTGTCGAAGGCCTTACTGAAATCCAGGTATGCTACATCCACGGCATTCCCCGCATCTACCCAGCTTGTAACTCTATCGAAGAAAGAGATCAGATTAGTCTGGCATGACTTGTTTTTGATAAATCCATGTGGACTATTAGCGATGACTGCATTTGTTTCTAAGTGTTTGCAGACCGCTTCCTTAACAATCTTTTCCAGAATCTTGCCCGGTATCGACGTGAGGCTGACCGGACGGTAGTTGTTTGGGTCATCCTTTTTTCCCTTCTTGAAGATTGGGACCACATTGGCCCTCCTCCAATCTGCTGGAACTTCTCCCGTTCTCCAAGAACTCTCAAAGATGGTTGCCAATGGTTCCGAAATGACTTCTGCTAGTTCCTTCAATACTCTGGGGTGTATTTGATCTGGCCCTGGGGACTTGAACTCATTAAGAGCGGCCAGGTATTCCTGGACGACTTCTTTCCCAATTTGGGGTTGGATGTCCTCCAATCCCTCATCCACTCCATCTTGCTGAGGTTGAAGACTCTCTTTTTGTGAGAAGACCGAGGCAAAGAAGGCATTAAGTAGTTCTGCCTTTTCCCTATCCCCTGTCAGCATTGCCCCATGTTCTCCTCGAAGAGGTCCTATTGCCTCCTCGTTTTTCCTTTTTCTACTGACATAAGAATAGAAGCCCTTTTTATTGTTTTTAATGTCCCTGGCAAGTCTGAGCTCGTTTTTTGCGGACTTTGCGGACCTTTTCCCTACAGGTGTTGGCTATTTGTTTGAATTCCAGACATAGAGCTTGTGTTCAGTTCCCTTGGAATCTGCTTTTGGAAGCACTGCCCAGCATAGTGCCTTCCATATGTTTTGGACTTCAGTTTCCACAGTTTTTTCTCGCTGGCTAACACAGAGTCTGATGAGACTTACAACCCAGAACATCTGGCAAGCATCAGGCTGGGGAGGACTGCAGTGGTTAACAAGGAGCAAGTGTTTATTTTGTTCCTTCTTTTGTGGATAGTTACACTCTTACTTTACAACACCAAAATTTGCAGGAAAAGTATAGGTTAAAATTTGTTTAGGTAAATCCCAAGGGTGGTGCTTTCTGCTTGGGTTAGAGAAAGTAGCCTGTAGCAGCCTTAGAAGCATAAAGTTGGAAGAGACCCCAAAGGCCATTCAGTTCAACTGCCTGCCATGCATGAAACAATAAAAGCACCCCTGACAGATGATCATATGACTACTGGTTAAACACATCCAAACAGCGCTTACCAGCAGAAAGTTCTTCCTAGTGTTTAGGTGGAATCTCTTTTCTTGCAGTTTGGATACATTGCTCTGTGTCCTAATCTTTAGAGCGGCAGACGTCCTTTCAAAGATTTAAACATGGCAATCATGTCTCCTCTCAACTTTCTCTAAGCCAGTGGTTCTCAGCCTGTGGGTCTCCAGCTGTTTTGGCCTACAACTCCCAGAAATCTCAGCCAGTTTACCAGCTGTTAGGATTTCTAGGAGTTGAAGGACAAAATATCTGGGGACCCACAGGTTGAGAACCACTGCTCTGAGCTAAACATACCAGCTCCCTAAACTCCTTCTCATAAGACTTGGCTTCCAGATCTTTGATCATTTTTGCTGCCCTTCTCTGGAGAGTTCCAGCCTGTCACAATATCCTTCCTGAATTGTGTTAAGAAGAACTAGACACAGTATTCCAGCTGAGATTTTATTTATTTATCGTATCAGGAGTGAACCAATGTATTTGAGAAAAAACAAAGTTTTAAAACTTGGCATTCTATTAAATGTCCTTTGACCAGTAGCTGGCCACATGGAGTGCCTCTGGTGTTGCTTTAAGGAAATCCTCCATTGTGCATGTGGCAGGGCTCAGGCTGCATTGTAATAGGTGGTCTGTGGTTTGCTCTTCTTCACACTTGAATGTTGTGGACTCAACTTTGTAGCCCCATTTCTTAAGGTTGGCTCTGCATCTCGTGGTGCCAGAGTGCAGTCCGTTTATCTCCTTCCAAGTCGCCCCAGTCTTCTGTGTGCCCAGGAGGGAGTCTCTCATTTGGTATCATCCATGGATTGAGGAGTTGGGTTTTAGCCTGCCACTTTTGGACTCTCGCTTGCTGAGGTGTTCCTGCAAGTATCTCTGTAGCTCTTTGAAAACTATTTCTTCATTTAAAGCATTGGCGTGCTAGCTGATATCCAAACAGGGGATGGGCTGGAGATGTCACGCCTTGGTCCTTTCATTATTGGCTGCTACTTCCCAGTGGATGTCCGGTGGTAAAATACCGGCTAGACAATGTAATTTCCCCAGTGGTGTAGGGCGCAGACAGCTGTGATAATGCACCATGTCTCATTAAGAGCCACATCCACTGTTTTAGTGTGGTGAGATGTGTTCCACACTGGGCATGCATACTCAGCAGCAGAGTAACAAAGTGCAAAGGCAGATGTCTTCACTGTATCTGGTTGTGATCCCCAGATTGTGCCAGTCAGGTGAGATCTGATTAAAGCAGAATAAAGCAGTTCCCTTGACACAATACTCCTATCGACATAGCCTAGACTCACATTGGCTTTGCTAGGGCTTTCTTTGTAGACAAAAAAAGCAAATGAGGTGTTGTGATCTGATTCACTAGTGACCACTCTGAGAATTTCATCTGTCATTTCAAAGACAACTGCAGTGAAGATATGCTCTGGGAGAAAAGCGGGATACAAATAAATAAATAAATAAATAAATAAATAAATAAATAAATGTGCCTGTGAAAGACTGAGAGCACCCCTTCTAGAACCAATCCTCTGCTTGAAAATGGGAAACCTGCTGTCAAGTTTCCCCTCTTCTCATGGTGAAATGATCATTCAGCCAAAGTGTAGAAGCAACTTTATCCCTCCACATCTTCTTTCCTTTCAGATCTTTGCATGCCCAGAACTATTTTATTTCTGCCACATAAATTCTGATGGTGTCATGGAAGTGCAAAAGTGTTACGGAAGCCACTTTTCATCTGTTTCCCTTGATCATGTTTAGTGCCCAATGGACTGAACATGCTCGGCCTCTTATTATCATGTTGTCCTAGGTAATACAACCCTCTACAGAATGAGGATGCATGGCAGTGGTAGCATCCACCCTGTCTCCCCTTATCTCTATTGCAAGCACCTTATGTCAGAAAAGAGCAGACATCAGGCTTCCAGGATTTGCTTTATTTTATTGTCGCAACTTTGGCCCAGCAGAGAATACTGGTGAGGTGGGAGGAGACTTTTCATTGTGATATTGAATGATTGAGAATCAGAAAATCTTGCAGATTGATGCAAATTACCCAGATAAGTACCAGTGAAATTACAATCTGCTATCTGCCAGCCACTCCAACAAAGCTCACACCACAGATATGCAAAAGAAAGCAACCAAATGGAACCTCATTTTGTTAGAGTTAGAGTTGTTGGCATAACTGGGTAACATGGTACCTGTACGGTAGCAATAAGTGTTAGAAATAAGGATGTCTAAAATTGTCAGCTTTGAAGAAGCTGCTCTCCACATATCTTAATAGCACATGTCTTTTACATGTAGTACTTCAGTAAGACTGTTTAGTTGTTGTGTGGGTGTCTTTAGTATGAAACAGGACTAACGTTTTTGAACAGTGTGTCCCAAGGATCAAGAAACCCAGGCCAATGAGCCAGTGATGCTCAGGCTTCACAAATGGCCAGCTGTGTGTATATATTGTCTGGTCCAGGGGAACACAATGACTCATCCGCAAGGCATGTCTTTTTTCTCCTCCTTCAGCTTGGGTTTTAAGGCTCTTATCTCCTTGGAGGGCCACTTAGAACCTCTCACATTACATTCCTGCCCTATCAGAGTTTTTTTGGAAAGCACAGCACCTAGACACAAGAGAAACACCAGTGTCACAGCTTATCAGAGAACTCCAGGAAGGGGGACTGCAAGGCTGTAATGCTCTTTCCAAGAGTCTGGAAACTTTTCCAAAGTATTGGCTTTTTCCTCTCCTTAAATCTATCCTGTTTTCACAAGAGATTTATTGCTTTTGAATTATCACCTTGTCCTCCACAGTTCGGGTGATAACTCTGCTTCAGTTGGTCTTACCTACAAGTATAGCTTAATGAGACATGGTTGTGGATTTATTTTTGTCCTATAGAGACAAGCTCTGTGATGTGTGTTTACAAAGTACTAAAGATGTGTGTGCTGCTTCTTGTGTTGTATCCGCTGCCTCAGCTCTTCTCAGGACATGTGCTTATTAATACATGCCTCTAGTGTACTCTGGGGTTATCGGAATAAAGCCAGCATAATCTACCCAGTTTCGTCTTTGTGGTGTCGATTTACTGCATCCGTCTATTATAGCTCAACAATTGAGTTAAAAGGAGGAATTTGGCATGCCTTGTCATCTTATTGTGGGCATGATTGCAAAAGATAACATTATTACTCCCCAGCTAAATTAAGTGATGCTCTGTAAGAGACATAATGGAGCAATTAATGGGACTTCTTCCCAATTATTTTAAAGTGCGAACAATATAAATTACTGTATATGCCTGTGTATAAATTGAGTACAGGTTTGTGGGCCCAAATTATGGCCTTTTGATATGATCTGTTGATAAGTTGAGAGTTATTGTGCATAGAAGAGGAAATAACTAGAGCTGCCTAAGGAGCCAGCCTCCCAACAGCCGCCACCACAATTTTCCCACCCAGACATTCAAAAAGGCCAGACACAGCACTGTAATGGAAAGAGAAGAAGGGGCCAATGCTTTTTTATTTTCTCCTGGGATGGACTAAATTCAAACAAAGGATCCATACTCTATGAGGACTGGGTTAAAGAGCTGGGCATGTTTAGCCTTCAGAAGAGAAGACATGATGAGGGCCATGTATAAATATGTGAAGGAAAGTCATAGGGAAAAGGGAGCAAGCTTGCTTTCTGCTGCCCTGAAGACTAGGACATGGAACAATAGCTTAAAACTACAGGAAAGGAGATTCCACATGAACATCAGGAAGATCTTCCTGACTGTGAGAGTTGTTCAGCAGTGGAACTCTCTGCCTCAGAGTGTGGTGGAGGCTCCTTCTTTGGAGGCTTTTAAGCAGAGGCTGGATGACCATCTGTCAGAGGTGCTTTGAATGTGATTTTCCTGCTTCTTTGCAGGGGGTTGGACAGGGTAGCCCACGAGTTCTCTTCCAATTCTATGACTCTATGATTCTTTTTAAATTAAGAGTTAAGTTATAGTACATGCACTGACCTGTGGATAAGTCCTTCCAGGACATTGGGTCAAATTTTGACTAAACTTTCTAGACTTATATATGAGCATGTATACAGTATATCCCCACCAACCCAACTTCTATATGCCCTAACCTCTTTTCCATACTGTTTCCCAAGGAAGAATACAAGGTTAACTGAACAGACACTGAGCAGTGTGGCCCCTATTTAAAAAAATCATAATGTCCTAAATCAAGAGTCTGGCTAAAACAACATGGCCATTTCCCATTGTCAGCTCATAGTAAAAGTGAGCAGGATGTCTAATACAGAATGATCTACTTCTAGATTTTACACACTTTGGCCTGTCAATTTTCTTGACATCTGATGCTATCAGATGGGACATGCTTCCAAGCGGGTGCATTGCTTGCTCACATGGCCTGTGAATAACAAAGAGGCTAGTGTGCTTTGAAACATTTTAAAAGGTCACAACTGCTATTTTAGCATGCAGTATATTGCACAATTTATTATTAATGGTTTCTAACGTGATTGAATGTTTTCTCTTTCCAGTCCCTCTTACGTGAATTAAATTGGCAAGGACAAAGGAAGGGGGGAGATGGGACATGGGGAAGGAATATGTTCTTGCCTTTACAAGAAGATAGAGTATGCAAAATGTGTTTGCCCCTTAATTCAGACAGAGAGAAAGATCAGAAGCAGACTGATTTCTTTGTGTGAATCTCCATTTTCATGAAGGCAAAACAGAGAGTGGTGGAGAATAAGAACTTCCTTTGCAAAGCATCCAGAAGGTGGTTTCTGTAGATTTTAGAAGCATTAATAGCAAATTGGCATGATATAACTTTATTTTATGGAAAAATTCTTTACTGCTTTTCCACCTCTGTGCCACCAGATATTTTTCCCTAACCTTAACTTGTCTTGGTTTAAAGAACCAGTCTGGGGCAATAGCCTTCCCAAACGGAAACTTCCCAGATGTGTTGGGCTACAACTTCAGCCATCCCCAGCAGTCCTGGCCATGTTGGCAGTGACTGAGTTGTAATCAAAGACATCTGGAGGCTGCCATGTTTTCGGAGAAAGAAGGCAGTAATTAATTATTGAACCAGATGCTGATACTGTACCGGAGCAGCCAGGAAACAACTAACTAGCAAGAGCATGTTGCTGTTTTCAGTCTGTTTCTAAAACAGATTTCCTTTTATCATTTTTTTTTACAGATAGCATGTTTGCTGAAACGATGACTTCTGCCCGTCTCAGCAATGCCCGACTCAGCACTTGCCTTCCACAAAGCAGCCATGATTCAGCCAACTTTAACAACAATGAACTGGAGAATAACCAAGTAGTGGCCAAAATTGCCAATCTGAACTTGAGTCGTGTGCCTGGTCTGCCCACAGATAACCACACAATTCCTTGCTGTCCCAGCAGACGGCAGCTTGCCCAAGTGGTGCCTGCGTTTCTGGATACTGATCTGCATTTCCACTCTACTCATGGGCCTGACATCAACTTCTCTCAGGACCGGATGTCTGCCTGCACCAACTGGCAAGAGAGCAATAGAACTTTGGTGTTTTCTGACCGACCGCTGCACATTGGCGAAAGCCTCTTTGTGGAGGTTGGCCACCTGGGACTGCCCTATTATGGAGCTCTTACTTTTGGCATCACCTCTTGTGATCCAGGTACTTTACGGACCAATGAGCTCCCAGCGGATCCAGATTTCCTTCTGGATCGCAAGGAGTATTGGGTAGTTTGCCGGGGATTCCCAGTCCTCAACAATGGTGACATCCTCAACTTTGTGGTCTTGCCAAATGGAGAAGTGCATCATGGAATAAATGGGATGAGTCGTGGGATGCTAATGTGCGTTGATACCTCACAGTCGCTGTGGGTGTTCTTCACAATCCATGGTGTCATCAATCAGCTCAAAATTTTAGGTAAGTGCACCTCAAAAGTAAATAATAAGAATTAAGCAATATAAGACTTGTGAACCATTAAGGACTCTTTACAGCAGTGGTTCCCATCCTGTGGTCCATGGACCACCAGTGGTCCACAAGAACAAAAATGTGGTCCACAGCCTCACCATTACTACACCATTGCCTCGAAACCATGCAACAACAAGAGTGACTGGTTTCGCGAAACCCTCTTATAGTGACAAGGCAACTGGGATGTCCAGAGGGGAGAGGCTGACTACCCACAAAAGATTACTACTACCATATCAGCTCTAATTATTAAATATGGTTTTCTGTGGGCAAGCAGACTATGGGATGGCATATGTTCTGTATCAGAAACTAAAGCTGGTGTGGTCTATCCAATGCAATTTTCTGAATCAATACCCCAATAACCAAACCAAATCTAAAGTTGACCAAAAAATGGATTCATAATCCTTTTGGTACTAATGTTGGAGAGGGGTCCCTAGTCAAAGTGGTCTCTGGTCAAGTGGGAACTACTGGTTTACAGACATCTGGAATATTATGTTCCTGTTGGGTTCAGTGGGCCCTTGCCTTGTTCTAAGTCTTCCAGGCAAAAGCAGTGACTTGCATTGGCATTCCTGAAGCATAAACCTGGTCAGTTTACAGACAGACTATGCAACGGGGAGCTGTGGTCCCAGCACATCTGCAATAATATACATTCTCCCTGAACACTAACACAGCATTTTTTATCAACCATATGCTCAAGGCATAGATCAGGTCATTTCAACTCTGCATTTCTGACTGAAAAAACCTTGGTTTAATGATTCTAAATCAAAGCATGACATTGGAATTGTCTTTGCATGATCAACTCAAGATGTCCATCCTTTCCCCAAGAGCAGCTGACTCTCTGCTCAAGCAGGGCACGAGGTTGCTAGCTACCCCTTGTTCTTTGTCCCCATCATCTGATGCCAAAATGTGCTCCTTCCAGACAGTGAGGCACCATGTAGCTAGCGGGGCTGGTCTATTTTGATAGGATCTTTCATTTCGTAGCACTCATGTGACTAGGAGGAGGTATACTGGAGCATTTTCTATACTTGGGCCCTTAATATTTTCTGTGCAGAATAAATAGTTAACACAGATTCCACCATCGTGCAGCTTTTTTGTGGAATGAGTGTTCTTTTCAAAAAAAGAGTAATTAAGTGATCAGCATCTTCCCACAGGAGGAGCATTTCGTAGATTAAGATGGCAATTTAACATTGCAAAGGGGATCTTGGTTTTCCATCAAGCCAATATCCTGCTAGGATATTGCCAATCAGATTGTGACCTCTATAGTCTGAATTCAAAGGGGAGTGTGCCATAGCAATACAGTTAATTAAGGCAAGTTAGAACCAGAGGAATCTCATTTTTTAAAACAAACCAGTGATTGAGAAGACTGAGCTCTTTTATAAAAGTTCACTGCAGGGATGAAACAGATACCCCCGTTATCCCAATGTACTCAGTTCAGCATGTTAAGACCTGAGACACCCTGTCCCAGTCGTGAAGCTGAATTGAACCTGTCTTTTGTATTTTCAGGCACAGTGCAGTCCAGCCCAGTGACGGTCTCCCCCTCAGGATCCCCAGGAGGTTCTCAGTATGACAGTGATTCAGACATGGCTTTCAGTGTGAACAGGTCTTCTTCTGCGTCTGAATCATCCCTAGGTAAAGGATGCTTTGTTTTTCTCCTCTGTGCTGTTGTAGCAGGAACTACATTCAGTTCTTGAATAGCCAAACTATGACACTTGAATCTTGCCTTTTACAATAAATCCCTGATGTGTTTCCTGCTGGAGAGGAGAGGGTCTGAATTTCCTTAGGCTGCCCTTACTAAGATGGCTTGTTGGGCTTTAAAAAACACAGATGGTAGCTCAGAAAATCATGAAATAAATGGTGTCCAGAAAATAGAAACTCACAGAAATTACCACAGTAGGAAGGACATCCTGCCCACTGCCTGTTTCTGTAGACCTTGATCCTTTCCCAGATTCTTCTGGACAATCCTACTGCCCCCCCCCCCTAAAAAAAATGCTTCATGTTTTTTAAGACAAGGTACAGACCCCTTCCCCAAACTTTACAAGTGGAGGATTTACAAAACCAGAAGTGGAATGGTGCAGCCTAAGGATGATCCTAGAAAGGAATCTGGTTCTTGAACCACGGGAGTTTTCTTACTTCAATTGAAAAAAACTGAAAAAATTGTTCCTGGTCCCATGTGCTTTAAGGTCAACTCCAAGATATGTCATAGGGTTTCCCCAGTAAGGTTTGTCTCACTCTCAGGCTGAGATCACCCTGTGGGTTTCTGTGGCAGAGTGGAGATCCAAGCCCTGGTCTCCCCAGACTCATAGTCCAGCCCTCAAGTATAATCCATCACATAAAATCTATGGTGTAGAAGCTCCACCTTGCTTAATCCTGGCCAGCAAAGGCAATGGAGATATTTTAGGGAAAGTGGAACAGGTGCAGGTTTTCATGATTTCATAAATGGTGACTTCATCTCTCCAAAAGAAACTGAAGTGGTGTTACCTCCATTTTTTTTACAATGTGCCAGTAAATTTGCCAGGTACTAGTGGGTGTTACCTGGCAACATCTGTGCAGATCAATGTTCCCATTCCTATATTTATTCATTTATGTATTTATGTATTTATTTATTATTTGAAACATTTATATTCCGCCCTTCCCAGGGGACTCAGGGCGGAGCACAAAATATATATCGCAAGCATTCCACACCGGAACATTAACTATAAATATACACAAACATTAAAATTAGTTATATCTTCTTTAAAATCAGCTGTTTGAAACAATCTCAAGTGTATATGCAGTGTGATAATATCAGGAGGAAATGCAAAAGAGACAGGGAAAGGGGTGAAGAGGAGAGGGGAAAAAAATATGTTGATTTGCCCTGGCAAACCTGCTTCCTCTGTCCACTTTGTAACTCCTTATAGCATTCCTCATTAAAAAACAAAAAAGCATCCAGGATATATTTATTCTTTTTGCCATTGCATAGGCTGCTTTTTCTTTTCCTATTCCTCACCAAAAATATTTCAAACTAAAATTATTTTACAGTTCGATAAACAGTTTAAAACAAGCTGGCAAGTTAAAACTGGGCAATTAAAATAAGTTAAGACACCTCCTTGCCTGAAGGACAAGGGAATGGCTCTTCTGACCAAGGTTGCTTTGTTCTTGCTCCCTTGCAGTGACTGCTCCAAGTTCTCCTTTGAGCCCTCCCGTGTCCCCTGTGTTTCCACCTCCGGAGCCCTCAAGCAGCAAGAATGGGGAATGCACCGTTTGCTTTGACAACGAGGTTGATGTGGTGATCTACACCTGTGGACACATGTGCCTCTGCAACACCTGTGGTCTTAAGCTAAAGAAGCAACTCAATGCCTGCTGCCCCATCTGCCGACGGGTCATCAAAGACATTATTAAAATCTACCGTCCTTAACCTCTCTTCACCCCCACCTGGGTGTGAATGAGGAGGAACAGGAGGAAGAATGTTGTTAACAGTTACCATACCTTCCTGTACCTGCTTATGGGTTATTGTGTTGGTCAGTGGTTCCTGAGTGACTCTTTTGTTTCTATTTCCACATGTTTGACCAGTAGAAACAAATCAGGGATAACAAAGTGAACTGGGCAACAATCTGGTCCTCACCGAGGCTAAAGGTACAGCTGTGGAGTGGAGAGAGCTTTGTAAAGGTGCTGCTCTAATGGGTAAAGAATGGGGTGTAGTAAGGCCTGAACCCAAAATACTCTATTTCAAAAGGAAAGAACTCTCTTGTGGCAGTTGTTTTCGTTAAGAAATACAGCTGTCCTGTCTCAGGCAGGGGGTTGGAGTGAGCAATCATCTGACCAATTTTATAAAATTTCAGCACTTTAACCCTACATAGGAAAATTAGCAAATTAGCCAGCTTCTTAGTCAGTTTCAAACAGGAAGGAGGAAACTTTATTGACTAGATGTTTTCTTTAGAAGTCAACAGATGCATCAGGCCGTGAAGCCTCTCTTATCACCTTCTAAAGTGTCGAGAGGGCAGGAGACACCGGGTGACATTGGCTTATTTCAAGCCTTTCACAGGCTGAGAATGTGTGTGTGTGTGTGTGTGTGAGAGAGAGAGAGAGAGAGAGAGAGAGAGAGAGCGATGTAAAGCACAGGAATGGAAATCACACTTCAGAATAACTGAAGGTGGCCTGTGCCAGCGCGACCTGCTCATTCATGGTTTAGTGCCCCACATTTGCAGACTGTATCTTGGTCTGTGAAGCCAGACTAAGGAGCGAGACACTTGCATGGATGAATAAGTCTTGACAGTGAGAGATGCAAACAGCTATAAATGTCCTCTGAGCACCAAAAGTAAACAATTTCTGAGCAGAGCATTTTCCTCCTCCCGCAATCCCCATTTGAAACTTCCAGCTGTTGTGCTGAGCAACTGCCGAGTACATCTTGAGGTGAAGAGATTCATTTACTGGAAGCAGTAAGCCTCAGCTTGCAGAAAAGGAATACTAGATGTTCTGGAGGTTACAAATGGCCATAGTCACACAACTGTGAACTGTGGCATGTACAAGTTTCCTTATAACCAGGCAGCAAAGGAGTGAGACTGAGGGAGAATTTGGCATTTCAAGTTTCCACCATTTCCGTACTTGTGATTTGTAAATGCATTGATTGATGTTTTCCTCCATTCTTCACTTGAGAACATGTCAACAAAGTATACAGTTCTGTGGGAGCTCTCCTTTCTTCCTCTCCAGGGAGTTGTCTTCTATTCCACAATGGAGGCATCTTACTGAAATTAAAAGGCTTTCCAGTTGGCATTGTTTGCTGGGAAAAGAATTTGCAAGCTATTATTAGATGCCTGGTCTTAAAAGATAAATGAAACTTTGGTTGTGGTTAGAGAACTCTGAACTGCAATCACCTGAAACCAAATTTGGACTTTAGGAAGAGAGCAATAAAACCACCAGCCCACTGGCTAATTTTCTTCTCTTGGGTCCAGCAGGATCCTATTGCATTTCACAGAAATCTGGCCATACTCTCTCACTAATACCTAGGGATCTTGAGCTTTTTTATTCAACCAAAGTCTGCATGAAGACATTTTGTCAACTGAGATGGAAATGAAACAGCTCTGTCTGCCTTGAGTGTAGTTACTGTATGTCAGTATGCTACAGGTGCTCTCCAAAGCAGAAATCGTGGTATATCTGCTGATATATGCCCCAATCCTTTGAACTACTGTACTAGAGTAGCTTGTAGGATCCTCGGAGATGAATATATCTCAAATGCTCCACACATGGGAAACACAAGAGCCAACTATACATGATACCATAGCTGCTTGGGTAATTTCCTACTGCTCAGATCATTCCCCTAACATTTTAACTCTGTCCTACTTCCCTCATATAGAACTATTCAACATGTTGACCACAAACTACAAGGTGGAGATAAATGGAGTTTCTTTGTTGTAGTTGCTTCTACCATTTTCAGTTCCCAAAACCACAGGTGGCAAAATGGTTGGAGAAATAGAGTAAAAAGAAAGGGACACGTTTATATTTTTGTAGGTATGACATACTTTTAAGCAAACCTAACCATTTAATAATTGATCATTACCAAATAACTAATTACCAAGACATAGTCACGACCTCCTTTCTACTGCTAACATTTGGGACAGGGGTTAAATGGTATCCCCCCCCCCCCCCCAAAAAAAAACAGGCCATAGCTCCTTCAGTTTAATACTGTCAGCTGTTACATCATATCAAAACCAGCCGGAATATTTGTTTCATTTCTTCTGGGCTGGAAGTGTTTGGCCTTAATTGGTCTGGATCAGTCTGTGCCCCACAACAGCTTACAAGCTGCCACTGTGATTATGTTTTGAGAAGAAATTTAAGTTTGCACCTTGGCGCAAAGGTGGAAAGGGTGTGTATTGTCTTAATTCTTTTGGTTGAAACTGATTTCCCCAAAGGAGCAGCATCTCACAGAGCTTTGAGCAGGGCAAATGAGTCCATTGCTGTGGATTGTGAAGCAGATGGAGAAAGGTCAACAATGGCCACACAGCTTTACACTACTCCAGCCTCACAAGGAATTCTCAAATTCTGACAGAGACCTTTTAAGAGAGGAAAGTTACTTAGCAACTTGTTCTTGTTCTTGCTCTTCTTTTTTCCAACCAAACTCTTTTTAGAAGATCTGTTTGTGCCTTATAAGGGTGTCTGTGCACTTTTTATCCTTTTTAATGCTACTTTAAATCAAATGGAGAGAGAAAAAAGGAACTTCACCACAGGGGATGGCTGGTAGTTTTATAGAATTTTATGTGTTCACCAAGGACTCTGCTTTTTTCCTTTTGATATTGGAGTGAAAGTTGTATGTTTTCATTGAATTTTTGCTGCCACCCTCCTCCCCATGTCCTCTTTGTATAAAAAGCTTTTTCAAAAGTTTCCAGATTTGTAATACTTCTTAATATTTTTCTGGTTCATGACTGTGGTCTGTACATCACATTCTAAAATAAGTCAAATTTTGTTCTCTCTATGATAAGACTTTCAAAGCAAATTATTTGGGGAGGGAAGTTTGCACTTCTTTACATGTTAATACTCTCTAGCATTGTGATCTGTAGTGTGCGTGTGTGTTTTTTATTTTGTTCTGTTTTATATTAATATAAAAATTTACCTGTTTATGAAACAAATAAAATGTTGGCTTGTGAGTATTCCCTGTGGTCTAAAATGGACAAAGGCAAAAACAGATACCACAAAATAACATACCAGAGTATAGTACTCCAAATATTACCTCAGTGTCAGCTCCTTACGAGTCTCGTGGCTTTTGACCTGGTTATAACTACCTCAAAATGGAAAATGGCTAAACACAAAGAAGGTTTGGGTATTTTTCACAGTAGTTTGTTCTCATTTTTCTTTTAAAGCCAAGACTAGGTGTCAGTTCAGCTTCTTTGACTCTGGCAGGGGTCAGGGTCCCTTGCCTGTCTAGCGTTGCCTGCCAATGCCCTCTGGATCACTTTTAAGCTAGGTTGTCACTTCCCTTCCCATTTCATCTTGACAGACTGTACTGTTTAAAGCTTTTTGCAACCTCCCCAAGGCTCCCTTCCTTGTCCACATGTTACAGGCATTAGACACAATTCTCAAGGCTCTTTCACTTGACACTTGGTCATTTCAATAAATAGACGGTGTCCCTTTAACAGTTTCCTCCTTGCTCAGAAAAAGCAAACCAAGGATAATCTTAACATCTAATGTTATTGAACTTCCTTTCCTGAAGCTTCCCAAAGTCTTTCATTTAATAAATAACCTTTAATTTAAATCAAAACAAATAAACCAAGTGCCACATCATACTGTTTCATACTCCCTGGGTGGTATTACAAGTGGATGTTCATGCAAAAACACTAACAGCAATCCTGTGTAGTTCTGTTGTTTACATGCCATCCACATCAATGCAATTTGGGCTATACAACCACACTGAACTGTGGTTGGCACACAAAATTTCCCACATGTTCACTATGCTCTGTTCCTGAATATATGCAGCCATGCCTCACATGCACACCTGTTTCAGCAATTTTAAAGGAATGATAAATACAACATATACTCTCTTTTAAGTTAATTATTTACCATTATCAGTTTTCTCACTAAGAAAGCACTGGTTCCCAAGAATGAAATGTGAAAAACACTACCCATTATGTCAATTTCTCTCTTTCAGCAGGCACTCTCAACTCTGTTAAATCCTTATTCAGATGATGGGAGTGTGATGCAATGATATCATTGCGATAACATGGCATGCAGGTGAACACATTCTCCAACCTGCATTCATAGTTGCTTCCTGGTAATCACCAGAAAGCACTAGAGATCAGCCAGTGGAGCTTACTAAAATATCTATAGGCAGTAGGACCATTTGCACCCAATCTCCACACCAAAGACAGAGGGAGTGGGCATGTGAGTGCCGCAGGGTTGCGTCCTGGGCCCGGTCCTGTTCAACATCTTTATTAATGACGTAGATGAAGGGCTAGAAGGCATGATCATCAAGTTTGCAGACGACACCAAATTGGGAGGGATAGCCAATAGTCCAGAGGACAGGAGCAGGATTCAAAACGATCTTGACAGATTAGAGAGATGGGCCAAAACTAACAAAATGAAGTTCAACAGTGACAAATGCAAGATACTCAACTTTGGCAGAAAAAATGAAATGCAAAGATACAGAATGGGTGACGCCTGGCTCGAGAGCAGTACGTGTGAAAAAGATCTTGGAGTCCTCGTGGACAACAAGTTAAACATGAGCCAACAATGTGATGTGGCAGCAAAAAAAGCCAATGGGATTTTGGCCTGCATCAATAGGAGCATAGTGTCTAGATCTAAGGAAGTAATGCTACCCCTCTATTCTGCTTTGGTTAGACCACATCTGGAATATTGTGTCCAATTCTGAGCACCACAATTCAAGAGAGATATTGACAAGCTGGAATGTGTCCAGAGGAGGGCGACTAAAATGATCAAGGGTCTGGAGAACAAGCCCTATGAGGAGCGGCTTAAGGAGCTGGGCATGTTTAGCCTGAAGAAGAGAAGGCTGAGAGGGGATATGATAGCCATGTATAAATATGTGAGAGGAAGCCACAGGGAGGAGGGAGCAAGCTTGTTTTCTGCTTCCTTGGAGACTAGGACGCGGAACAATGGCTTCAAACTACAAGAGAGGAGATTCCATCTGAACATTAGGAAGAACTTCCTGACTGTGAGAGCCGTTCAGCAGTGGAACTCTCTGCCCCAGAGTGTGGTGGAGGCTCCTTCTTTGGAAGCTTTTAAACAGAGGCTGGATGGCCATTTGTCAGGGGTGATTGGAATGCAATATTCCTGCTTCTTGGCAGGGGTTGGACTGGATGGCCCATGAGGTCTCTTCCAACTCTTTGATTCTATGATTCTATGAACTGCACATCCATACCTAAGGCCTTCTGTGTTAAGAGTCTCTTTAGGTGCACTTGAAATGGAGCCAATCTTCCATCTTAAAGTTTGTCACGCAAGCAAACATTGCAACTCAGAGCATAAAACAAGGCTGAGGAACCTTCAGACCTCCAGATGTCATTGGACTTCAATTCCTCCCAGTCCAAGCCACTCCAGCTAATTGTAAAGCATGGCGGAAGCAGCAATACTTCAACATCAGGCTCTCCACCTCCATGTACAGTAATAGAACCTCAATCAATTGTCTGTTACAGGCACAGCTCTTTGGATCAGTGTTGGTCAAGAAGTGATGCCAAAATAATGGCCTTTGACGGTTTATGGATCAGAGGGTATGGCTGGCCTGAGACAGCAACTCTGTCAAGGAAAAAACAACAGTAGAAATATATAATGTACTTAGAATCCCTCCTAAGGCATCTCCCTCCATTATTTGGATGCAGAAATTGGAAGCCAACCCCCATTTCTAGTCTTAACAAGTCTTATATGTGTTGACTTACCATTCAGCAAGTCATCCAATGTATCTATTTTACTGTAGTTGGGTTTGGGCTATGAAACCAAGTGCATACATCTCTGAAAACAATAGGGGTAAAAGTAGGAAGCATTTTGATTTCTTTCTAATTATTTGAGGAGTTCAACAAGCAAATAGTTGCCAGGACTTTTCTTCCCCCCCCCCCCCAATACACCTTAGAATTCTGAAGAAGAAGAAGAAGAAGAAGAAGAAGAAGAAGAAGCAGGATTGAAGAGAAACAACTGGTAAAGCTGACACGATATGCGGATTTAAAGATCAAACTGCAAAGACTCTGGCACAAGCCAATAAAGATGGTCCCAGTGGTGATCAGCATACAAGGTGCTGTACCTAAAGACCTTGGCCTGCACTTAAACACAATCGGCACTGTCAAAATTACCATCTGCCAGCTGCAAAAGGCCACCTTACTGAGATCTGCACGCATTATTCACCAATATATCACACAGTCCAACACACCTGGGAAGTGTCTGATGTGTTCCAATACAACAACCAGCAGAGTGATCTTGTCTGCTGTGGATTCATCTTGTTGTGTTTCAAATCATAATAATCACCTTATCTCGCTAAATGGGGCACATTCCAAAATTAACTCTCATAAGCGGTTGTTTTTCATTTTGTTTTTGCAATAACATGCCACAGAGAAACTATTACTCTCGAACAGAGCCAACGGTGTCCTTCAGCTGTCTTAATATAAGTAGTTACCCCAACTGCACAGGGGAAGACATTATTGAAAGATGGGCCTCTCAGTTCTACTTTGATCAACTACCCCATCCTGCAACAGTTTTCTATATTATAATTGCTACTTCAGTACAGCTTCAGTGCCATTTCTCAAGAATGCTGCTAAACCGAAGGAAAATGCTTCCCTGCTGCCTCCAGCTAACAGGTGGTGCTGAGCGGTTAGGAAGGAAGGAAAACAACAGGCACGGTCTCAGAAAAACCCTTGCTAACTGCACTAACAGCGCCACATAGTGGCCACTTGACACTCAAAACACTGTGGATGTTAAGAAAGGAAAAGAAACCCAGGCACTATAAAAAGAGCCAGAACTCCTACGATATCCCCCAGAATTAATTATACTTGTGATTGGAACTGCAGGTTTTTAGGGCTGCCAGTATAGGAGGGGAGAACAAACAAACAAACAACGGGGTTGCCTCCCCAAGGTAAATTTTCCTTCAGCCTGACAAATTCCAAAACCCAAGAGTTGAGCATTTAGAAAGACATTTCTTTCATCCAAAGAAAAGAGGCAGATAAAATGACCAAGAGAATGGAAACACCAGCAAATGTAAGAGTTGTAGGTGTTAACTATTTTCAGTGTTTTACTAGAAATGGGATTATAGGAAAATTTCATGGCAGGGTGGTGGCTGAATTCTAATCTGGGTGCCTCGTTTTGCCTTTTTCATGGTCTTAAGGGTAAAAAGGCATAATAGAACACACCCAGTGATTGAGTTAAGTTCTCTTAATTGTTACTGGGTTTGATTTACAGTGATTTTTGAAGAACTCTTTTACAGATTTAACCTTCTGCAGAACGTATTTATTTATTATTTATTCGCCATATTTATTTCCCACCTTTCTCACCCCGGAGGGGAATCAAGGCGGCCTTACAACAGGCAGCAATTCAATACCACATACACATAAAATAAACAATTACAATTAAAACCAAACAAAGACTTATTAAAACATCAATTCAAATCATGTCATCCAAAACATAATCCAGGGCCATTCCATTTGTCAGTCACCTTGATTCATGGTCACTTATGGCACTGCTTCAATTATTTGTCAAAAGCTTGGTCCCAAAGCCACGTCTTAAGATTTTTATTCCCTGAAGGTCAGGAGAGAAGGAGCTGATCTCATCTCACTGGGGAGGGAGTTCCATAGCCATGGGGCCACCACCAAGAGGGCCTATCTCTCATCCCCACCAATCACGCCTGAGGAGATGGGACCAAGAGCAGGGCCTCCCCAGAAGATCTTAACCTTAAATAGAGGGAGATACTTTTGGACAGGTAAGCTGGGCTGGAACAATTTAGGGCTTTATAGGCTGAATTCAGCACTATGACTTATGCTCGGTAGCAGACTAGCAGCCAATGGAGTTGGCGTAGTAGGGGGATTGTGTGGCCCTGTACCCAGGTCCAGTGAGAAATCAGGCTGCCATCTGTTGTACCACTTCAAGCTTCTTTTTTTTTTTTTTGAAATGATTTTTATTAAGTTTTTCACAATCCACACATGGAAAGAGGGGGAACAAAAAACAAGAAGATAGAACAGTAGGAAAGGGAGAGGGACACACAAAAAAAAAACACAGAAACCCACCATATCTAACTACCATCTAATACATACAATACAACTACTCAAACTATTCTAAAATGACTTCCACTCCAACCTCAGGATTTTTTCAAGATATTTCTTCACCTTAATATCTATTCTCATCCCATTGTTTTTTCAGCTTTCTTTTCATAATCATATATCAGGGACCAATCTGTCCTCCTCAAAACTCTTCCTTCATTTCTTCTCAACAAAAAAGTTAGTTCGTCCATGTCTCTTATTTCTTTAATTTTCTTCCACCAGTCTTCAATACTCGGGACCTCACCATTCTTCCAGTATTTGGCAAAAACCATCCTAGCCGCCGTTGTGCAATAGGTAAATAATTTATCTTCATTCTCATCCAGTTTACACTTCAAGCTTCTGAACAGTCTTCAAAGGCAACCCACATAGAGTGCACTGCAGTAGTCTATTTGGGATGTAAACAGACCATGGACTCCCTTGGCCAAGTCTGACTTCTCAAGGTAGAAAGCATATAGTCCTCTGCAATAATAGGCAATAATTCCTACACCTATCAAGATCAGCAAACAATATAGCCCCGGGCATACACTATATGCCAGGAAAATGATCTGGAAGAAATGAGTGGGTGTACCTGACGTTTGTGCCCTGGATTCTACCCAAGAGAGGAATAAAGGATGGCATTTGAGGACCTACCTATCCTTGCAAGTTTCTCATTTGTTCTGGCCAGCTCCTACGTCACCTGGACTGGTTTTCCATCAAGCAATCATCTACATACAGGAAACAGACTTCTCTTTCTAACACTTATAGGTTAGACCAGTGGCTTCAGATTGTGCATGCATTCAGGAAAGAACCTCCAGAATGTCCAGCAGCAGAGGCTTAACTAAACTCATTCATGCTGATACAATGACCACCTTCCCAGCAACAGAATTTATTTTTTTAAAGAAACAAACATTGACAGGACTAGTAAAATAATGCCATGGCTTGCTTTACAGGGGAATAAGAAAGAAGTCTTGCTGCCTCACACTAAACTTCAATCCAGTTTAGCATTTTGATTCCTATGCAGGACAGCCTTTGTAAACTGCCCTAGGAATGCCACCTGGCCATTGAAAACTGATGTATATAAAGATCAGATAAATACATAATACATCTGGGAAGTCTATAAGCACTACCTAAAAAATTCTTCTCTCATGCTTTGTCTCCTGCTAAAGGATTGCCCAAAACATGAGTGGTACCGACAGGAAAATGTTGCTATTCAGGGAGCTGTATTCCATTCCTCCTGTAATCCTAGTTCTCCACTCCTGCTCCTTGCAATACTCTACTTTCTGTGCCCACTGAGCACAGCCAGTCCTCAAAGGGCTGTCATGGAAGAACTACTCTGAGGGCCTTCTGCTGAAGATCCAAATAGATGTATTTCTATACATTTACCTTCTTCAATGAGGTGCCCTCCAAATCTTTTCGGCCATAACTATCAACAACCTTGACAATTAGGCAGTGTGGTTGTGAGCCATGGGAACTGAAGTCCAAAGTATCTGGACAGCATCAGATTTGGAGCAGTTTTTCCACATGGATTGAATGAATGCCCCTTAAAGCCCATCTAAGCTAGTAGCCACCACATCTTATGACAATGAATTACAATACATTTTGCTGCCAGAATGTACTAGATATGTGGTCAAGAAACTACACAGCTGAACTTCTGGTAGCATGACCATTCTATGTTATTGGACTGTAAAACTAAGGTTAGCATTTGAGAAATTGAATGACATGCTTTAAAAAGATTTATGCATTTTTAAAAATAATGTTTTAATCTGTGGCACATCACCTCCAACGCCCTCGTGGGCAGAAAGGCAACAAACATGCATTTTAATACGTTAAATTGTGCAAATAAGTTAGTTTAGTTTATTTGCGTGAATAAATTTAAATCACGTTGTTGCTTAAGTGTCTAAAACTAGTAACAATATCAAGCAACATAAATATATATAAATATATTAAAATAAAACAAAACATGAAAAATCATTATTGAGACACAACTGTTAAGACAAAACTAAAATTAAACTACCTGCACAACATAAAGCCTAATGGAAGAAGAGAAAGGTTGTCACATGATGGTGGAAGTTAACAGAAAAGAGTGTAAAGCAGGTCCCTTATAGTAGGAACTCCCAAGCCTGGGCATTGTCACAGAAACGGCCTTCTTCCTATGTCCCAACCCAACATGCTTCAGATATTAAAGAGAACCAGGAGAGCCATAGATGATGACCATAACAGAGCAGCAATCTCATCTGAAAGAAAATGGTCTTTCACACATCTCATCTCACCATATCACAAAGAGTTGTAAGACCATGACCAATGTTTTAAATCAAGTATGGAAAGATATTGATAAGAGCATATTGTTCTATTTGGCCCAAATAAACTGCCTTTGGTGAGCTCATGTTTTGAGAGATGGGGAGGGGGACGAAGTATGGGAAAATATTGATAAGAGCATATTGTTGTCTTCATGACTCCAACATTGAGCTACAGTTTCAGAAGCAGTGGTCTAGTTTTTCAGTTGGAGAGTTCTTTTCAAAACTCTTTTCAGTCAATTTAGGATTTTAACATTTTAAATATAGTATTTTGATGACATACACAAACATGGCTATTTCACAGGTTGTCCTTAATTGTACACTCTATGAATGAATTATATGTATGGAACCCAATACAGATAATTTCTAACACCCGACTGGTTATTTCTTTTTCCAATTTTTAGCTCCCTCTTTTAAAACAAGTATCCCATTCATAAGAGTGTTTGTCCTCTTGATCTGTGACTGATTAGATCTGGATTAAAGCTTCTGGAAACAGACTTTGTTAAAAGCTTCTTTGAAAAGTAGTTATCAAATGTTGATCAGATTATCTTCATCGGCATGCTAATTGAGACATAACAACTCTACAAAGACTGATAAGACAGGATGAACCTTGGCAGAAATGAGGTTTGCTCTTCAGTGTGTTCAATAATTGAAGCTTTTATAATGACTTCCCACCAAGTTATCTCAGCAGGTAGGTTAACAAAGCAAGTGATGGAGCCTCTACAAACATTTCTAGCTTTGTTCAGATAAGATAGATCACACTGCACATGATAAGACTCCTCTTGTTCTTTTGTAATTTAAAAAGGTCACAAAATAGTTCCACTTTCAAGTATTGTGTCTGGTGCTAGCTTGGATAAAATGGAAGTTCCCACCACAGCAATTTTGGATAGTCACTTGCAGAATTAATGGGTAAGGCTAGCTTATCAAACAGTGGCAGAGTAAACATGATATTCCCCTGCAAATCTTGTCATAGACCTGTTAATAATTATGGAGTTAAGATGTAATAAACACTGCTTGCAGAAATACAAGGAGCAGCTCAACCACTTGATGGTGCACTAACTATTAAGATAACATAAATTGGCAAAAAGGACACACAAAGTGGAAGAGAAAAACACACAAGATTTGTAACAATTCTGCTTGAAACCAGTCAAGCCTATTTTTTATTTCTTTACTTTAAAAAAGCAACAAACTTCATTCTTTTATGATGGAAGAATACATGATCCCACCCTTCCCTTCTCCACCCCACCCATCGGTTACGTACAGGTTGATACAAGTTTACATAATAATAGACAAAAGACTGCACATGAGCATAAGGCCATCTAGGCAGCCTTCCACCTTGCCAGAACATGTTAGGCAGATGGCTGTAAAGCTCACGTTGGTAAGCAAGAGGCTGAATGTCCCTTAACCACACACAAAACAACACTTACTCTCAAAGGTCACATTGAACAACAGTTACTTTCAAAGTTACTGCAACAATGGTCAATAGGCTGGGTGAAAGGTAAATGGGTAGAAAATGTAATACTGAGCGGCTGTGGAATACAGAATGACTTTCCTGTCTTACATAAGAGGAGAACAATGCATTGAGATCAATGTCAGTTCATGTCTTCTCATGCTCCCACAGCAAGGCGGCCCAGAATCATTGTGTGTTTCAGGCAATAATAAAAAGTGAGGCACCGATGTATGCCTGTGAACTTTTTTCATTCACAGTGCTCAAGCAGACCAGAGGACAAACCGGATCAAGGTCCTTAGCCTGTCAAGATTTTACCAAGAACAGAAAGGAGGAAAGGAGAGAAGTGTACAGCAAGGGAATTTCCTACTGTGCCTTTACATCTAGGAAAATGGAAAAGGAAAGGCTTTTGAGAAGAGAATCAGCCCAGAAAGGTGTGGAGGGAAAGACAGAAGGAGAATAAATGTATAACAACACTTGTTTTGGTATTAAGCTATTTGGAATGCATGCTGTAGTGTTGCTACTACATATAGAGGAAACAAGATAGTAGGGAGATACAGATTAATTATGCAAGGAGTTGATATTATTGGGCAGCAGATTGTTAAAGGATTGCTTTGGTGGTATCAAGAAGGAAGTGAAGGCAACAGCTGTGAGAACTATGAGATATGAAGAATGGGTCCCATCACTCCCACAGGCATAAGGTCTCCAAAACTGAGTCCTAACTATTGACCATAACAAGACCAAAGTTTTAATTATCAAATGGCCATTAAAAAACCAATCCAATAAGCATTTAAAAGTGACTAGCAGAGTAGTAGCCAAACAAATATACCCTGGGGAAAAGGCAAGTACAAAAACTTCAAGTAGTGAAGGCAAATTTAAAGCTGGAACAAATTTGTGTCTCAAAATTCTTTAAAAGCAGTGCATATAAAGAAAGAGTTCATGTTGTAGGTAGGCTTAATTTGAGTAGTTTAGTGAGATTCAGCCTATGGGAATCCAATCTAGCTGAATCCAGGACAATAATACATGCAAGTGTTTTTGAAACAAGAACCTTAACAAAAAGCATATGGTAAAATATTTATACCTCAGCCACATCCTAGACGCATTATAAATCCATTCAGGTTTCCATTGCTGAAAATCTTAAGAAAATATCTGCCGCATTACAGATTGGTTTGAAGATGTCCAGGGTTGAAATCAGATTATAGAATTTCTTGTGTTTAAAATTCAAAGATGAAGACACTCACATGCAAATGTATTTCTCTTGTGCTTGTCCCTTAACTACACACAAGGAATACGCAAGAAGGAAATGGGTTTTCCCACAAATATTGAAAAGGAACATACAGCAAACACACAAGGGCACATTTCTGCATATGATGCCTTGTTTCAAAGTACAAATACATACATTCTAAGAAGTCCCTTCACATCAAAAGATACTTTTGGACACAACTCTTCTTCGGATGAGAATCGCTATCATGACATGACAGAAAATTGCCATGGTTCATGGCTGAGAGATGAATATTCACACGTGTCTTCTGGGCAAGAGAAGTAGGACAGTTCACACCACTGTGAGAACAACTGCTTTAGGAAAATCCAGGTTGGAAAACCCTGCAATAGAAATTATTAGCACCCATCAGAGGGCTACCATCCTGGCAACAGGTCACTACTAATCCTGGGAATGATTGGCATTACAGAAGAGAGCTACTTGCAGATGCAGATAGGAAAGATATGGTAGTGAAGAACCAGCAACATGTTCTACCATTCAAGTCCTCACAGCTGATCAGCATGAGTAACCTAACACAATATCCTATATGTTGAATCTAGATGTGAGTCATTAGGCTGGTGAAAGTGAGCAACCCCTTCCCCCCTCCCTTACAGCCTCTCCATCTCCCTAAACATGATAAAGATTGGCCAATCTTTTTGTACAGGATAAAGTGTGGGACTGGGCAGGGAATCCCTGAAAATGTGGTTTGGGAGAAGGAGGCACTTTTCACGAGAGGGCCCTTTTTAGCTAGAGAAGACATATCCTGGATCCTCTCTATTTATTGAAATGAGACTAAAAGGCTGATAACTAAATCTATACAAGAGCTGGTGCAGCAAGAAGCACAAGGAATGGCACTAGCACAAGTTTGCTCATGACACCCAAAAGAGGTGCAACACAGGGGATGTCTATACTGACAGAGGGATGGTTGAAGCAAGGGACAAACAGTACAGACAAAAGACTAGAAAGAATCTCTTATCATTTTAGATCCTTTCACCCAAGTATAGTAGTAATTACCACGGTTCCCTTTTTTCTACTTTTTTGTGTGCTATGTATTTGTTTTTATCTTTGATGATGATATATGGCACATGACACTTAATACAACTGTCCAAATCAAAGGCTTTCCCACTGTTACTTCTCTTCTTTGGCTAGTGGGATTGATGTTGCTTCTTTGCTAAGGCAAAAATGGCCTTTTTCTTCAAGACTTTGAAGCTGAGAACATATTTTAATGTTCTTTAGTCTCAATCCCTCTGTTTTGACACTTACTCTAAAATTTATACAGGATAAAAAAATGCCAGCAAGTACTGTGATTGATCAATTTCCCTAAACCAGACAGAAGCTAGTAAAGAGATAGGACTACCTACCAAAACCGTCTAGGTAGTGACTTAGCAAGAGATAGAACAAAAGGTGAGCCCTGCTATACGAGGACATTTCTATCTTATTGTTCCCTTTTGGAAAAGACACAAATGGAATGTTTAGTATCCCAGTTATTATTTTTAAATTTCAGAGCCAGCCTTATGAAAACTATAAATAAGCTAATTAAATATTTGTTGCTAAAATGGAGAATGTTGACCTGCTATTTAAAATAAAGACAATGAAGGGACTATGGCTTTTTTCTGAGATAATTGGAAGGAATCCAGCCTTCCCAACATGGCCCACCAGCAAGAATTTTGCAGAACCACCAGCCACTGTTGTTCTTCTCACGGACTTCAAATAAGGTCCCTTCTTTAAAGCTGCTGGTTTCCTCATCTCCCTCAAAATCAGCCACTGCCACATAGAGGGCTTCTTTGGAAACATCTGCACTGGTGATGGGGAGAGATGGTCTCTCCCTTTCCAAAGGCTTGGGTATTCCCTTTTGGCCTAAGCCACTTTTCACTTTGGCATCTTCTTGTCCTGGAGCTGGTAAGAAGCCTTTGGCTTTTGGTGGAACCAACATTGGCCTCCCAGGTACAGGGGCTGCTCTAACTTCAGGTACCTCTCTCTGTGGAGCTTTATGTTCTGGAGAAGGAACAGATGAAGAGGTAGGTGATGGAACAGAAGCTTTCTTAGGAGGAGGAGGCCTCCGGGGTGGTACTACGGGCCGCTGGGGTGGTTCTCTGGGAACAAGAAAGGTGCCCTTTGGCTCACTCTCACCCGTCTTTGGGGAGCCAAAGGGAACTTTGGGTAAAGGAGGCTCCTTAAAGACTTGGCTATCTGGTCTGGATGGAGGCCTTGCCTCTGTATTTGATCTTTCCTGAGATCTGACAGAAGATTCTAGGGGAAGCACATTGTTACTGAAGGCACTCTCACTAGATATGGATTCCTGGTCATAAGGTTTCTCTTGAGTCTTTGCAGGACGGAGTTTGCTCCTCAAATTGCAAATGTCTACTTTATCATCTGCCTGAGGAGAATCTGTCCTAGGGGCTGGTGATGGCTTGGGTCTGATCTGAGGTTTTGATTTCAAGAACACATTTTGCGCGGCTGGCTCAGATTTATTATCTTCTGGGGGCTCAATTTTTGGTTTGGTTGGCTTGACTATAGGCCGGAGATTTGGCTTCTTGACTTCCTTGGGAGAAACTTTGTGTCCACACTCTAATCCCATTTCATTTTTCAATTGGAACAATTTCCCCTTTTCTGTTTTGAGCTCTGGTTTCTTGTCCCTTGGAGGGATGCTCTGCTTTGGGGGAATCATGGGCAAACCCATGACAGGAGGCTTAGGAGGTGGCCTTTGCTCCAACCGCTGCCTTTCCATTAAGTCTTCTTCAGACTTAATTATAGACTCCTTCCTAGGAGGGAGGCTTGGTTTTTCCTCTGTATCCCGATCACAGATCTCCTCATAGCCAACACACAGAGAAGCATCACTGCTTTCAGGAACAGCACCCTTGAAAACCTCATTCCCTTTCCATTTTGCTCCACAGTCTATACCATTAGGTGGTGCTTCAGGCAGAGGCCTGGATGGCCCAAGTTGTTCTCCATTGGGGCTGTTCTCTGCAAGATCATTGCCAAGCCGCAGCTGTGCCATTTCACTTGGCAGTGGGGCCAAGAAATTTGGTCTAGATGCATTACTTGTTTTCTTGTATTTATCAATAAAAGTAGCTGGTGCCCAGCCTTCCTTCTCTTCAATCTGAATATACCACCAGCCACTCATATTCTTCTCAATCACCTGGAGAGGGAGAGAGAAACACTGGTCCTTAGAACAGTCATAATTATAAGACAACATTAAGCTTTTAACTCACACAACACTATCAACCACAGGTAAGCAACTTCCTGGGAGGAGGGATTGTGAACCCCCCATGGAGAGGCCTCCAGAGCACACAACACTGACTGTACAATGTGAATTATTTTTTCATGTTCTGTTCCCAGAAAAAAATGTTTTTTAGTTTGTGTAGCAAATGCACAAGTGGGGGTGGAGTGGGGTGTTGACTTAATGTAGCGAGTTGTGTTTGTTGTAAATTGGCATGGAATTTTCAGTAATTAGTCTCATCTATCCATATAGATGTGCTGCAATATAATCACATGTGCATATAATAGCTTGTTTTGAAGCACACATCTGATTGCTTCACAATTTTACTGTACTTTGTTTGAATTTGCAAAGAGGACTTTATCTTAAAGGTTAAAGGAAATTCAGTTTGGGTGATTACAGAAATTTTAGTTCTAGTAAGAAGCAAATTTGGGGACCTCTTGCTCTAAGGTTGTATTAGCATTTGGCTGATTAGATGGAAGATCATTTTCTTGGCCTAATTCTGTTTCTGCGTCTGTTTTCCAACCTGGTGGCATCAACAAAGTTGTGATCGGTACTCTCCAAGGCTTAGTTTTACTTTGGCATACCTTTTGAACCTGAATCTAGCAGGAACTGAATAGTTCAGTGTCACCTGATCAAGACATCATGGTGTCAGTTATGAAGGATACAAAACTGGAGGAGTTACCTCCATTTAAAGTGTAATTTCTTGCTCTGCAATACCATGATGTGAGAGAATGAAGGGTTCTGAATTTAAACACTGGTCTACAGAGCCATAATCAAATGCTCAAACAGCTACAATGTGCTAGCTCTCATGTCATATGTGCACTTCCCGTAATATATATAAAAAAACAGAAGTAATGCAAATATCTGTTATACAATTATGGTGATCAGGAGCTATGGTTAGTCACAAGTCCATGTTAAATGAACATTTAGCAGCCAATCTAGTATTGCCTCTAAGAAATGTACCAAATGGCTCAGATATCAGTTTTGTAAACCATAATCAAACATTTGCAGGTGATTTCTGCTACTATGAGCAGTGTTATCTTGTGCTGGAGTGCCTATGCATACATAAATGTTCAGATGGGCAACTTTCTAAGTCAGTCTCCACCTGCACATAAGCTGGGCCCAGAACAAAAATTTGATTAGCCATAAAAACAAGAAGAGCATGGCCACTAGATGTCATTATTGAGATGTCTATGAAGATACTGGCAGGATTCCAGTCTTTTCAAAGCAGAACAAGGACTCAGCAAAACCCACAATTTTAGATTTAAATTAATATATTAACATAGGGGAAATCTCACTGAAGACAACATCTACTTTCCGGGTGTGTGTGTGGGAGAACTAACACGGGCCTATCTTGAACAACTTTGACCAAATGAAACACTAATAGGAGACTGTGGTACTACATACATTGCAAGATGGCTTATGCCTTTGCATCACAGTGTAATAATTTAAGTAAAGTAAGTATGAAGATTGAGTGAACTGTCTGGTAGAAAATATATTTGCTTATGGATGATGACTGGCTTTTTATTATGTCAGATGTGACTTGAGAGACTTCGAGATGACTGACTGAAAAAGTGAGAGGAAGAAGGTGCCAGTGGAATGATGTGGTGAGAGATAGGGAAAGAGTGATTTAAGCAGGAGATGGCTGCATAGATCTTTCAAGAGCAATGTATTACAACATTTATATCCTGATGTATATCTGAAGATTTAGGTGTAGTTTACAATTCCCATCAGTTTAAACAATTTAAAATGTAGAATAAAAATGTAACTACATTTTTTTTGTCGTGTCAGGAGCGACCTGAGAAACTGCAAGTCGCTTCTGGTGTGAGAGAATTGGCCGTCTGCAAGGACGTTGCCCAGGGGATGCCCGGATGATTTGATGTTTTATCATCCTTGTGGGAGGCTTCTCTCAATGTCCCCGCATGAGGAGCTGGAGCTGATAGAGGGAGCTCATCCGCCTCTCCCCGGATTCGAATCTGCGACCTGTTGGTCTTCAGTCCTGCCCACACAGGGGTTTAACCCTCTGCGCCACCGGGGGCTCCGTAACTACATAAAAGCATAGAAACAACTGATCAATTTGAAGAGTTATAACAGTTTAAAACTACATGTGTATATCTGCCTTCAAGTCACCAGTTGACTTATGGTAACCTCATGAACTGCATGGGGTATTCTTATGCAAAGAACACTAAGAGCTGGCTTTGCCAGTTCCTTCCCCTGAAATATGGCTGGCATTTGTTAGCTATTTCCCATCCAAGTACTTTTCAAGGCTAACACTGCTTAGTTTACAAGATCAGACAGCGTCTGATGTCTCTAGCATAGTTAGGCCTATTTTAAAACTATATATATTCAGATTTGGGTGAAACAATCCGGTTCCAAAAGGTTTAATGAAAAGATACATGTTCTTCTTAACATTGGAAAAGGCCGTATTGGCCTATCCCATGTCCTCCCACAGAACACTACTGCCACGGGATAGAAGAGGTTCCCTCTGGCAGACTTCAGTCCTGGCAAGCATACACAGGAAGAGCTATACTTTCAAATACTCAAATCCCAAGAGTTTTAGGGATTTAGAGTATTATGGATACACACCAGACACATATTGGCACTCAGTGAAATTCCTTTAAAATTCCTTTATCATTATACGGTTTTTGCGAGTTATTATGGCCATCAAATTTGCTGCTGCATTTTGACTTTGCTGTAGTCTGGCCATCATCTTCAAGGGAAGTCCCACACACTCCGCACATTGCAACCATAGAATCATAGAGTTAGAAGAGACCTTGTGGGCTATCTAGTCCAACCCCTTGCCAAGAAGCAGGAAAATCACATTCAGAGCACCCCTGACAGATGGCCATCAGCCTCTGTTTAAAAGCCTCCAAAGAAGGAGCCTCCACCACACTCCGGAGCAGAGAGTTCCACTGCTGAACAGCTCTCGTCGTTAGGAAGCTCTTGCTCATGTTCAGGTGGAATCTCCTTTCCTGTAGTTTGAAGCCATTGTTCCACATCCTAGTCTCCAGAGCAGCAGAAAATAAGCTTGCTCCCTCCTCCCTATGACTTCCCCTCACATATAGTATTTTCAGTGCATGAGTTGTCTACCAGTTGGTCACAACTATCAGAGTAATAATGAAATAGTATAATAAAATTAAAGGAAACTGCCCTTATAATGAGACCATAGTAGAAGTGTACCTAGAAAAGATCCTGTCATGGCAGTACCCTATGTACTGAGTAAAATAGTAGAATTCAAAGGAACAGCCTGTCTTAGTCTGGATCAGTATGCAAAAGTTCTTGTAGTACCTTTTAGATTAAATGAGAGAAAGGTTAGTAGCTTAAGCTTTCATAGGCTTAATTCTATTTGCATATGATGTACCTAAGTCTATGAAAGTTTATGCCAGCAACGTTACTCTCAGTCTCAAGGGTGCTACAAGATCCTTTTGCACCAAAGAAAAGTCAGATTGAAGTCAGTCAGACAAAAATAGTAGATGATCTCTAACACTGGAGAAAAGTGATATTCTTCACGACATAACTAGATTTACGAGGGTTGAATGAAAAGTAATGCCTCCACCTTCGTTACTTGGGTTTGGATGGGGATATTTTAATGAATCAAATGCAGAAATAATCCTCAGAATGTGTTCTTTAACTACCACTATTCAATTTTCCACACAATCACCAGACAATTGGATACATTTCTGCCAACGGTGAACAAGTTTTCTGAAGCTGTCACGGAAGACGTCGACACTGTTTCTGCAACCCATCGTGCACAGATCTTCCGATAGCCAAGTAAAGCAATAATGTGACCCACACATTGTTGTGAAATGCCGATTATGTTTGAAATTTCTCTCCAAGTGATACGACAATCATCCTGAATAAATCTGTCAACCTTTTGCTTGTGAAACTTGGTGGTTGCTGTCACAGGACGTCCAACTCTTTGTTTGTCACGCAAGTCAGATGTTCCCACCTCAACATGTTTAAACTTACTCGCCCAGTGATGAACAGTACTCACATCAACACAATCACCACAAACAGCTTGCATTCTCTGATGAATCTTCTTTGGTAGGACACCTTCTGCTGTCAAGAATTCAATGACTGCATGTTGCTTAAGTCGCATTGACCGACTGCGCAGGGTTCCATATTTCACACTTTAACAACACAACCATTCAATGCTAAAGCTTCCTTCCAAAATGGAACTGTAGAGGAGAGTCTACTGAACAAGCCAGTACCTGCCACATACCAGTACTGCCATCTGTTGAGGAGTTACGAAGGTGGAGGCATTACTTTTCATTTAACCTTCATAGACAGAAGTATAGTTCTCATTCCTGTCCAGCATCAGCTGAGAGAAGTGGTTTTCTCTTCCCTCAAGATCGTTTAACAAATTTGGAAACAATTTCCATGCATGAAGATGTTTTATCAAAGCATGACTACAAACACTAAGGTTGTAGCATACATACTGTCAGAATTATGCTTTTGGTTTTTTTTATTACACTGCCCATCTTTGTAGAAAAAGAGGACTTCTTTTACACAACAAGCTGTAATGGGTGAACCATTTGGAAAATCCTAAATGGTAAAGGCAAGATAAAGCTGTCTTACCTCCACTTTCAGTCCTGCTTGGAAGCTGATACCATCAGGGATAGTGGTTTGGAAGTCAGCAATGGTGTAATATTCCTCTTCCACTTGTGGGGGCACAGGAGGTTTAGGCAAGTTGAGGCCACGTGGCTTTTGCAGAAAAATGCAGACACACATCAGTCTTAGCTAATCTAAGGAAAGCAAAGCATGCTAGTCCCACCACCCTCAGCACCTAGAAGGAAGGCAATACTTGCCAAGTGACTTCAACAGGATCCAATTATTTCATAGCTGCTATGCACATAGACAGCTGGCATTTTTCAGGGGATCCCACAAAGGGACAGAAAGTCCAGCAATAGGGATGCTTTCAGCTATGGAGCCCTGCAGGGTGTTGTACTAACTAGATGATTCCTTTCCGGCTCTACTATGAACATTGGTAGAGATACCAGTTTACAAAAGGCTTGACATATGTCATGCCAGGACACCATAAACACAGTGCCTTTTCCTGTTTTATGAACATTAAGAACATAGGTGTAGTGGGCAATTCCTTTCTTGAGCATTATTTATGTATATTTTAAAAAGGGAACAGTAGATCATTAAACATGCCTGATTCCCACTGAGCAACACGGTAGAAGTATATTCTGCACAGATATATAAATTTAATTCTAAGGGCCATATAGAGTACACCCACTGAATCAATGGGGACTTGGCAAGCCAACACCTATGAAAGGTCCACTGATATAGTAGATCTATTCTAGTTGGTCTTAGCAATTGGACTAAGGTCACGGGAATCTGTACTAAAATGCAAAATGTAGGAAGGTCAGTATCAATTTCCACTGCTAGATACATTAAGTTTATTTAAAACAATAAGGCTAGATATGCACCAACACTGACCAATTGTACAAAGTTGGATATAGTACTTACTATTGTGAGATCTCGACGAGGAGGAGGTCTCTGCCTCATCTTTGGTGACTCTGTCAAGAAAATATTTCATTGTATTTCAAAATGTGCTTCATGACTGTTTCTCTGTGTTGAAACCTCTAAACTTCCCCCCTCCCCAAGGTAACATATATTCATTTCCAATTCTATTTAATAGCTGGAAATATTGGACAACTTCAAAATATTTGGTCAAATGCTAATGGATAAAAGAATTCTATTAAGCAGCATAGGAGAAGAAGAGATGCAGGTGGCAGGTCTATTTACGTGTCAGTAACTACAGATAGTGTCTCCATATAAACATCATGTTGTTTTGGGTGATCTGGAACCCCAGGGTCAAAGGTCTGTTTTCCAGAAATCAGCCACCATAGTTCAGAAATGTTTTTATTCAAGTAGCATAGATGTTAGCGTGAAAGAATAGGTTTATGATAAACCATGCTGTGCTTCTTTTACAAAGAAGAGGAACTCTTGTCTACTATTCTATCTAGCCCTCCACTGGACAGAAAAATCAGCAGGGCAAGGTATAGATTAAGCAAGCAATACTAATATCTGACAGTCAGGTACACTGACAGCATTTGGGAAACTCTAAATTCTGACATACCTAGGTCATATTCACCCAACTATTAACTAGAGAGACCACAATGTTTTGCTACTCAATAGGTTTTCCTGCGTACTGGCCAACTAGTTTTGCCTACAAATAGCCAACACCTTGTTCACTGCCCCCAACTTACTTCTCCTAAAGTCCACATTTGGCAATGGGCGGCCATCAAACCTTCCATCTCTTTGGTTGTTTGGCCCATCCTTGTCCCGGCCACCTGAATTCTGCTGCCGAGAAACTCCATCCAAATCCAGTGCATATGAGTGAGCAGAAGCAGATCCCAGTTTTGGTGGAAACATGTCCCCACTCCCCTTTTTCAGGTATGATGCTGGGGCCCAGCCCTCTTGACCTTGATACCTGAAAGAAGTCAAGATATGTTATAAATCAAACCATTTGAAGTCTTGCATTGTTCTTGTTGTGATCACATATCTCTAGGAACAGCCAAGGCTAACTTAAAGCAGTGCATTAATAAGGTTACAGATTTAGCACAAGACTCAGACCGAACAAAACAATCACTCATTTCAACCTTTTGAATTTCTACAGGTGATTTCTCAAGCTACTGAGAATAAATAAAATCCAATTTTTCACAAACATGAATGTTTATGAGGAGGTGTAGGTAACTATTATTATTATCATTGATTAACCAGTATTTTGACTGGTTAACTGACTGGTTTTGACTGGTCAACTGACTAGGCAGCAGTTTCCCATATTCCATCAAATCTGCAAGAGTGGTACGCAATCATAAGCCACAAGATGTTGTATATCTCTGCCATATATGCACTACGAAATGAATCCAAGATGTGCTCGTTCGTGGGTGGATTACAGGCAATGAGGAAGAAGATTCTCAGAAAATGTTATGCACCTCTTGCTTGGTAATTTTGAAGCAGCCAAGGCAGAACTTATTGCTGATGTGTCTCAAAACAGACAAATAAGGGCAGAATCACACAATATGTATTTATCAGATACATGTCTTAGTAGATTATGAGTACTTGCAGACTACATCTGAGGTATACATGTCTATGCTGCAAGAATCCAAAGCCAAGAAAACTTCTCTTCATGTCACACAACAAAATGTGAAGAGGAGAGGAATTTCACAAACATCAGAGGAAAGAAAATGGGAATACTTCATATAAAGAGATAAATACATCTTTTTAACATGCAAAAGAGGGTCCTGAACATTTAAAATTATTTCCTGGATAGCAGAATAAACTGCAGTTGCTTTCTTTTTTATACAAAAACTTCTCAATCATCCCTACCTTATAAAAACATTCGTACAAAATCCAAACAAGCCACCCAGCATTTTCTAAGATTTAGCCTCTGCCGTGACCCAGTAACCACATCCACTAAATACATCCGCTATAGATTAGAGACTGAGGTCTACCATAGGGCAATGTTTCCTGCATACTTGATATGCCTACTTCTAAGGCCCCTTCCACTCAGCTGAATAAAATCCCACATTATCTGCTTTGAACTGGAATATATGGCAGTGTGGACTTCGATAACACAGTTCAAAGCAGATATTGTGGGATTTCCTGCTTTGATATTCTGGGTTATATGGCTGTGTGGAAGGGCCCTAAGAACAGCCTAACCATAGAGTTAAAATCAAGAGATCCCTAGCTGATTCAATCAAAAGACCTCTTGCTGATTAACTGGGTCATTCTTCTACATATATGAAAGGAAATGTTGTACAGTAACAGGCCCCAGAGAAAGAGCCACTTAGCAACTGTTCCTGCAGATCGAAGCAAAAAAAAAAATTCTAAATGACCTCCAGATGTGGCTCATTTGTCTCAGAAATGTTTTTCCTTAAAAAAAATCCAGCAGATATAGATATGTGTGTGTATGCGGGGGTATCTTTTCCATTCATGTGTTTTTTGTGAAATTTATTTTTTTGCTTAAACAAATCACAAAAATTCTGAACTACTTTTTATTCTGGAGTGGGAAAAAACAGAATCTTTAGAATTTATATAGCGGAATAATATTGAGTTCACTAAGTCTATTGTATCCTACATATGGCAGGAATTTTCATTTTTAAAAAAGAAATTGCTTTTACTACAGCACACAGAGGTCTAACACAAATACATTTTTCTTCTAAAAGTTTTAAACACCTGCATGCTTGTAATACCTGAAACCAAAGGTGGCATTATAGGGAGGCTTACAGAGATTAGGTGTATGACTCCCTCTTACCAATGGTCTCAGTCTTTTTACATTTACTAAAAATAAGGAACGTACTTCAGAGTTCCTAAATCAGGATCTAAACCAAATGTTGTGGTTGGTGATTAAGAGCATATGCAGTCTCATGCAGGATAAGTCCAAAGACCTAACTGATGCAACTTTCTGTTTCCCACAGTAGCCACTCACATTCCTATAGTAAGATCTCAATCAGATCAAGACTACATCTTTTTAAATTTATTTTATTGATTAGTCCACTAACCATATCAACAGTAAATGACAAAAACAAGCAAATAGACACTAATCACTGTCATAAAACTCCTGTAATAGTGAACATACATTAAAACACAATTAAAACTTGATTAAGTTAAATTTAAAGATAATTAAAAAATCATCATCATCATCAAAGTGCCACGGTGAAACTTTATACCAAAGAAGTTAAGGACGAAGGTTAAAACAAAGGTTAAAATAGACCAGCTATTACACAATCCCAATCCAGTTCAGATATCTCCATCACCCCTACAGTTTACCCCAAATATGCAGTTCTCAGCTGCATTGCTTTATGTAGAAAAAGACTACATCTCTTACTGGAAACAATGCACGGCCAACATGATTCACAGTCAATGATAGCCTTATCTTCCCTGAAATTGTCCAATTACTTCATAAAGTCATCCAAGTAGGTGGTCATCACTACCTCTTGTGGCATTATGAGATTTATGCCTTTCAATTTGTTCTCTCTATTCATTGATGATCAATCCAGCATCCAAATTTTGCATTGTTGGCTGTACAATGTGGAGTGTTTGGTGTTTGCCTCACTCTTACAAAAGGACAGAACTGAAACATGGTTGGCCTTTACAAGGCAACGAAAAGAGAGTATATGCTGGAAATAGGTTTAAAATGTTCTATCATAAAATAATAAAAAGAAAAACAATATTCTTTCTTTCTTTCTTTCTTTCTTTCTTTATATATATTTCTATCCCACCTTTCTCAGCCTGCCTTTCTCAGTCCATAAAAACTCCCAAAGCACATATGGTGGGGCAGGAAAAGCTCAAGGGAGAGGCATGCTATAGACAACTTAGTGTGCCTCTACACTGTAGAATTAATGCAGTTTGACACCACTTTAATGGAATATGTAATTTTGCAAGGTCTCCTCTGTCAAAGGATGTTGGTATCTCACTACTCTTCTACTGCATTGAGCTATGGCAGTTAAAGTGGTGTCACACTGTATTAATTCCACAATATAGATGCACCCCTAATGCACAATTCCAACATTTTCCACTAGAAGCTCAAGGCTTTCAACCTCTTCCAAATAAAACAATTATGACATTGCTGTGTTTTCTTTTTTCATAGAATCAACGATAAAATAAAACATTTTAGCAGTAAGCAGAAATAAATTTGCTATATTATGCAATTGGTCTGTGGAGGCAACTGATGCAGGATGTGGTTTAAGCCATAAATTGAGCAGGATGTGGGACACTGCCCTGAACTATGCATCAAGTTGTGCCACCAATGCTTCTGGAAATGTTAGCAATCTTCAATGGTAGCATCTCTTTTTTTTCTTTTTAAAGCATTAATTTTATTTTAATATTTGTGTATGGAGGGGTTATATTGCTGAAGCTGAGAAATCTTTCATTCTCTTTCCTCATCCATTTCCCAAGTCCAAGGATATGTTTCATCAAAAAGTCGAATGACATTTAAGTTATTTATGCAAAATCATATCTTTGAGCCTATTGATTCTTACTGAATTCCATGCCTTGCACACAACATTTGCTACCTTTGTGCAATTAGTCAAAGCAGGTATTTACCCACAGTGTGGTTGCAGGTATTTGAGTATTAGGCCAGGCTTGAGCTATGAATATCCTTGAAGCTTACACATTAATAATGAGGTTCATTTTCTGAGATATTACACAGTCTCAGTGGAATTACTTTTCCCCTATTGGTTTGGGAAACATTTACTTAACATGCTTCAAAAATCCTTGAAATATCATCACTACCTAAAAATGTGCCTTTCCCAAGAAATTTTCCAGGGGAAACTGCTTCTTTTTTAAAAATATATATATTTCTACTCATGCACTGCATTGTTGGTTAATATGGCTTTGAACAATTTTAACAAAGCACTTAGAGTTATATGTCCAAAGCAAGTTGTCTCTGTGTCTACTTTTCCACACAGTCTTGTCCTATCTATTGTTTATCTCTTTAAAACAGGATGGAATGGCACAGAATTCATTCCTTTTCATCCAGATATAGCCATAACCTTGTGTAAATAACTCAGACATCTTCCTTCCTATTCATTCCTTTGGGAAACATACTCATCTCCTAATATATTTGCATGAGAAAAAAAGTGATTGGGTTTTGGTACACAACTGAAATTACGGAGGGAAAGGTAGTCATACTCCAAAGTCCTTGCCTCCCATTAATTCTTCCAATAGAAAACGTACCTGATTTTCCACCATCCTTCTAAGTTCTTTTGGATGACCTCCACTACAGCCCCTTTCTCCAAATTCATTTCATCTTGGTCCCGAGCAGTGTAAGGGTAAATTACCATATACTTCTCCTCTGTTCAAAGCAAAATACAAGAAAAAAGTTTATGTTTGTTAAAAGATAGACCTGGCTTGAAAACTGTTTCTACTTGACTTAATTTTGCATTGTATATTGGACAGCATAGGACACAAAAGGTTTGGGCCCTATGAAAGAGTCAACCAATTGAGGGTTCTTCTACTCATCCAGGCCAGAAAAGGTCTACCACAGTCTTATAAGTCTTATAAGTCAGAGCTATAGAATTTCCAATGTCTGCCTCCACAGACTTAATACTTTTTTTGGCCCTGGCAGAGACATAACAATGATCCATTTTCCCCCATCACTAGACAACTATCAAGACAAGGAGTTTGTAGAAGCCTGTGCACCACAATACACATATGGTGGGCTGCGCATGGTTGTGTGTGTGTGTGTGCGTGGGGGGGGGGGGGTGGCATGTTGTGCAGCGTATCCTACATGGTCCAAACATCTCCAGTACTGTTATTAACGCCAACCACTAAGAAGCTTAGGCATCACTGCAGATATTTCAGCAGACTTACAAAGTAAATAAGAATTTCAGTTGTCTATGCACAAGAGCAATATAGCATCAGAGACCCTGAAGCTGCTTCTTTTTGTGATTAAGAAATACTAGTTCTCCCTTAAGTCTTATCTTCACTTCTTACACTGCTAATAGAAGTTGTCTACTCACATAAGTAGCTATCTTCTGGGAGATGGATCTCAAGGTCCTCCAGATGCTGTTGGAATGCAACCACATCTGGAGGCCTCCCTAATTCCCACCCATCTTACAAGACAGATAGGTTTGGTAAACAGTAGCATTCCAAAGCAAGTTGTCCTGTTTTCTTCTTGCACAGTCCTGTTATTTCTTCTTGCACAACAGCACATCATTATAGTCATATTTCCAATAAAAATAGGTTTGCTATCCATTTGCTCTGCCTCCAACTTGACTATCACTTAATCGATTCCTCTCTAATCTTAGGCTTCTTGATATGTAACTTAGCATTACAACATTGGAAATATAAATGGTTTAACACCCTGGCTACATACACATGTTGTTCTATATGGCATCTCTCTCTAATGAAAACAAATCTTCCTCTTATGCCAGTCATAGGAGAAGAGTATTGACAAGAAAATCACACACAGAGAACTTCCACATTGCCACTGTGGAACAAATGATGGCTCCTTTTTAATATGCAGACCCAACAAACTGATGCCCGATAGGACCCATCAACACACTTTACCAGCAACACCCTGTATTCATTTGTGCCTTACATACCATGTTTTGATTTTTAGATAAGCCGAGCATAGAATCTGAAAATTTTATGAACAATTTTTGTTTTCTGGATGGAGCAGAGTAGATTGTAGGGGGGCTCTTTTTGCTTTGGAAAGTACCATTCAGGGTGAAACAGGACAAAGAATTCCTGCTTCCTGAAAACCGACTTGAATTGAATTGCATTGAATGAGCCATTCCTTTCCCATTTTAGTGGCTATGATTTATCTTCAGTTTACTTTTAAAAACCTAAGGCACCTACTAACATTTCATCTCCATCTTTGTTTATATAAACACTGTTCCATTTCTCAGACTTTTTCTCTGACAGTTCAAGAACTTGTGTTTTTGGCCAAGGCAAAAGAGAGGTGCAACTATTGAGCTTTCAAGAACAGAGGTAGGCCACTGTTCCATTGCCCCCTATGTATTGCTCTCAATGCAATTAAAAAGCAATTATTTTGTTTCATTTTTCTTTTTTGTAATGAAATAAATTTTACAACAGAGCAGACAGAAAAAAGTCTGCTTCAAAACCACTGCCATCATTAACGCAGCAGCTGTGATTCATATGGTCTGCAATCCTGAATAATAATAATTTCAGTCTTAAGAGTGAAAAATATGTTCAAGTTATTGAACACAAATCAATAGACTCTGAACCATACTTAGCCACAATTCTTTTTGTTTCAAAATTTAATAAGCTAGAAACACATCAATACAGCATCAGCAGCAATAAATATCTGAGCACATTAAAATGAAATGATAGCACCAGGATGCAATGAGAATTCAATGGAATATAAGAGAGGTATAATAGCTTCCAAGTAGTCCAATGTGCCCAGCAATTTTAGTCTGGTGTTACTTTCCCTTCTGAATCCACTGTGAAATTAGTTCTAAACAGAATACAAAAATTCAATGCTCTCGTCAGTCACACAATGAATGTGGTAAACTGCATGTGACAGTATTTAGAACAATGAATAATATTGCATAGGTTGGGTGGGAGGGCAAAGAAAACAGGCAAATTTTGGGCTTGCAGGAGTCATGGAAAGGAAATTTAGCCCTTTCTATCCTTGTCTGCAGCCTTAGGGCTCTTTTAGGACATAGACATACAAGCAACCCCCCCCCCCCCAAAATAATTATTTCAGTAAAGCAGATGAGAACTTTCTTCTGGTATTCCCCTATATTCTAAAAATAATTCCTTCTAGTGAAAAGATCTTCTTATTCCAACAGCATAATAGGACAAGACTGATTTTCTGCTTCATGTCTGCCAGAATCAGAGTAATTATGTAATTTACACTCAACACACCATTTTTTTTAAATGTAAAGATGTATTCTGCAGGGTCATGCCATGAAGAGCAAAACCTCTAATCTTGAAACATGTAGTCAGTAAATATTGAGGCCATGACAGAGGGATGAGAATGGCCAGAGAAGTGCACAGAAGTTTAGCATTTATGATCAGCAATGAACACAAGGAAAAAATTCAAGGGATCCCAGTGAATATTTTATATACATTGCATGCAACAATGCATGCAAATACTACAATGGGTAGCACATGCAGAGACAGAGGCAGGCACACTAAAGCACAAAATAAGGTCAAGAAAAAAAGTCTCCACATAGTCCACCTTGGGCCCATCCACTGTTGTACAAGTCCCCAAGAGTCCGGCGGCGGCCCATGTGTCTGGGAAGAGACCAGTATCTCCATGAGACTGGGGAGAAGCATGTTGCAGCAGTAGGAGAGGGACAAAACAAGGTGTAAGTAGACAACCCTTCAAATATTGAAGTATCAACCTTGTTTAAAAGGATGGACAAATCTATACAACATGTTCTGCTTCCTTATCAATCTATGTTATCAGGATTGAATGGCTAGCTTAACAAAATAATTAACTAAAGTGACAGCATCGCTGAAGCACATAGGTGTTAAGATTTCTTTACAAAGTCTGGAGTACTTCAGACTTTGAGTGCTTTTTGAGAAGGCATTTAGGTGTACAGCTCTGCAGGGGAGAGAGGCCTAGACAATGTTTTCTTCAGTTTGTATCCTCCATTTTCCAACTGTTTCTTTTTAAATCTTAAAAAAAATCTAGTCAGATAAATCTGTGAAGGAATATCTGCACAATACATTTCACTGGGAAATGTTCAGATCCTTAGAATTTTCTAAAGACAGAAAAGAACTGTCACCCAGATTCACATTAAAATGCTCTCTGGTTTCCAAGTCAGCATGCAATTTTTCTTCCTGTATACTGCTTCAAACATATTAGTTGGGCCAAAGGTTCAAAGAAAAAAAATCCTAGGAACAAATTAGAGGAGTGGTGTGTCCCAAGATATTTTCTCACCTTCTTCAGGTTGCATTGAAAATTCATCCTGGACTCCATCCTGGACTTCTAGGCATGTAGCTGGGACCCAACCTTGCTCATCCAATGTGCTCACAAACCACCAACCTAAATTTAAAGGAAAGCAATGTTAGTTGAAGTTGCTTTGTACAGCCATGCATCAGTTTCCAATGAATCTGATCTTTTAAAGGTATTATGTGAAAACAATGTTGCAGAACAAATCACTACTCATTGTCACACTTCAGGCACTTGAAAACAGGTCTAATAGAATTTCTCATTTTTTCATTCTGGAATCAAAAAGTGGGTAACTTCCAGAGGTCCAGGTCCAGAGGGCCAATGTTTCCTGTGCCACTGAAAGAAAAATGGTTTTAACAGGGTCACATGGGGGTAATTTCAGCCTATGTCCTCATCCAATCTATATTAGACTAATATAGCCTATATTATGCTAATATAGAACCTGAAGTCATAGAGAATTTCTTCTATCAGGGGTTAAAAAAACCCCTACAAAATCACCTGTTGCATCAATTAGACACCAAGTAAAACAACAAGGCAAGGAAACTCAGGTGTTGGGAAGGGGTTATGGGACACTCGCGGGTCACCTCAGTGCAATATCCTTCTAAATCCCTTAGTGTCAAAGTAATGTCAAGCCCATGTTGGAAAGTCTCAGTAAATCATTGTGCTGATCAAGTGATGGAAAGCTCTTTGGAGGCTGCACAGTGTTTAATGGGTTTTCCACAGTGATTTATTCAATTGTGTCAGTTCTACTTTTCGACATAAGATTGAATGGCAGCCATTTGCTCATAGGAATAAAAAATATAAGGAAAGCACCACAGTTAGTTTAATGCGCTGCTGTCCCTGGAGATCTACATGTTCAGCGCAAGAAGCAGGTTCAGTCTCCATTCAGACTGCATCTCATAATACCTCACAGAACAAGACAGGTGCCCACCAGAAATCAAATCAACCCCAGTTTTTGTAGCTGTGCCTTGGTGGGATCTTTCTTAGCAAAAACAAGGGCAGTGGAATGCTGGGAACTAGCTTTTATATTAACAGATATATTTTAGTTCTTTAGTCTTTTCCCAGGCTTCTTTGTGATTGAAACAAAACCTATTTAATAATGCACTTTTAATGTGATTTCAGAATTCATATTAAAAATAATCTGAATGGAAAACTGAAATTATTTAGTGCTCAGCTATGAAGTGTTTTGATCTCTGTGTGGCATAAAAGCAAATCAAGATGGGTAATTTATATAAAAGAGAACAATAAAAAGTGCTAAAATTGTTCATTAAAAAGTAGCTCATCGTAGTTTAGGATAGCCGTGTTTCACTCCTTCACAAAGGGAAGGTTTGTGGATGGAAAATGCATATTTTTATATAAGGTCACATCTAATTTGTTCCATTTTGCTGCAGAAAATGATTGGTTGACTAGCATAAACATGTAGTGGAAATTCCCATATTGCTCAAATGCAAATCTAAAGTTTCAGTCTACTTATTTTTTTATTAAAATAAGGAAGTAAATGTGTGTATGTGTTTAAAGCTTTATCTTTATACATTCTGTTTTAGACATAGTTCTCTCTAAATGCATTGAACTACATTTAGGTGCACTTTAATGCATTTAGGAAGGTGAATTTTCAAAGAAGTAGTAAAGCATAATTATCTTTCCGGGGGGGGGGGGGGGGAGAGAGAAGAAGGAATGTGGCATCAACTTTAAGATTAACTATTTTTTTATTTTTGCACAAGTTTTCATGGATATAAACCCACCTCTTTGGATGCAATACTGAGTGATGATAAATGCTCAAACATACAGATATTTACATAGTTGTGAGAGTGGGAAGGAACATAATAGGATCCGGAAGGATGTAAATCATGACCTTTGCCCTAAATTTTCAAATGGTAGTTTAAGTAATGTGAATAAATTATTTGTCCAAGCAAGAAGATGGGAAGTTCACTGTGAATGGCATCCTCATTTAGTCTAATGGGAAATCTCTATAACTGCATACTAAGGCGGAAGGCAGCACAAAGTACATGGGCAAGCAGTTTGTCTGACCAAGAACTGTGAGAGGGGGAAAAAAACCTTAAATAAACTGTTAGAGGGAGAGACCCATTACCTTAGATGTCTCTACTATAAAACAGACAGCATGGAAAATAAACAAAATGAAGGCAAAATCCTGACATAGCCTAGCCTAGCAAATATGATATAACAGACATCACTGAAACTTGGTGGACTGAGTCCCATGATTACCTATTTCAGAACAAACAAGAAAGGAGAAGCAACAACCTTATATATATTTGTGAAGAGATGCATAACAGAAATCCTGGCAGCCAGGCTGAGAACATCTTGATAAAAATTAGGGGTTGGGGGGGGGGGGGGGAAGCAATAATGACGTCATTGTGTAAGGCTCTCCCCAGCTCAGACGAATGATGCCTTCCTGGAACAGATGACCACATATTCAGAAAGGAGAGAAGTAGTAATGGGAGATTTCAGCTATTCTGGTGTTTGCTAAAAATCAAACTCCGTCAAGAATAAAAATCAAACTCTGTCAGATCCAACAAATACTTCACTTGCCTTACAATTTCATTTTCCAGAAGGTAGAAGAGGCAACAAGGGATTAGCTATTTTAGCTATGATCTCAACCAACAGTGAAGACCTGGCTAATGAGGCAGAAATAGCAGGATCCTTAGGTAGGCGTGATCATGTTCTTCAGGATGTTGTTATACAGTAGAAACAGGAAGCCAAATATAATGACACACACCTTGTAGACTTTAAGGAAACTTTGTATAAATCTTCTGGATATACGGAAACACAGGTGCCAACTTGAACCCACACCTTCCCATAAAGCACACTGGATTTCAAGTGTCATGAAGAACCTAGGAGGTCTTTCTTACAAGTTATTTTATCTTAGTCTGTGTTTACCAGCCAAGCACTTCTTACCAGATTCATTCTTCTCAATTATGTCCACCACTTGTCCTGCACACAAGCTTATCTCAGAGCTCTCTTGTTTCTGGTAATCTGCTACCACCACATACTGTTCCAGGACCATAGGATCAGCAGATGCCAAATCTCCTCCTGCGTTATAAGAAATAATACACATATTTAGTCATCATGCAGAGTGAATTTCATCCTGCACTTTCCTCTAGCTATTTCATACTCATAGCTGTAGGATACACCATGGAGCTGGGTATTAATTATAAGAGGCAAAATTATGGGAGATGAGAGCAGACAATAACTGAAATGTATATAGATACGTTTTCTAACTTGATGCATATGCATTGTCCATCTTCTAAGGTTTATAAGCAACTGATTTATCAGATGGCCTCCCCATTCCTCAATGTTTAGTACACTAAATTCACTTCTCCACTTGTAGCCCACTACTAAAGGAAGTTCCTACCCCGCACTCCAACAGGACAGGACATTATGACATTGCAAGTTTCTGCTACTACTTTACTTCCCCTCCTATTGTTTGAAAGGCTGGGGAAAGGCACATAATAATGACATGATACTGGGCATTTCAATCACTTGGGCCACTAAAGAAACCATTTCTGGTCTATTTAGCAGCTTGTACTAGTGGGAGGTACCACAAAGGAATGAATTGCTCATACAAATGTGCAGTTCCCCTGAAATAAGATTACTGTTGAACACAAGTGCAGTAATTAAGAAATACTGTCAAGCCTTAGAACAGAATTTAAACCCAAAATTTTAAGAAAATCTCTACAAGTTGAAGCTGAAATTACACATTTCAAGAAAACCAAAATGGGAAGTCTGCATTGTTTTCTACTCCCCGCATCCAATAATGTCTACTGAAGTAAAATCTATGACATGATCCCATCGCATGACATGTATCTCTTCAGGTAGTAAAATAGGAAATGAAATGTATAGTGTTAAGCCAGTACACCCATTTTAAATGACCAATATTATAAGACAGAGGAGGTGACAAGAACTCGTTAATCTTCAGTAATACACTAAAAATCCCACCTGCGTTGCAGGTGCGTCTGGTGGGGACGAGGGACAGGGCCTTTTCTGTGGTGGCCCCTCGACTTTGGAACACCCTCCCCAAGGACATCAGACAAGCCCCTACACTGGCACTCTTTAGGAAGAGTTTGAAGACCTGGCTGTTCCGGTGTGCCTTTCCAGAATAGGAAACTCCAGCAATATGTCCCAGAAGCATTTTATCAGAGATTTAAGATTGTCTGCACATTGCACTTACCCTAAAATCCTACATTTCACCTGTCACACTCAGCACTTTTTAATCTGTACCCATTACATTCGGCCTGGTCCTAGTTTTACTGTGTTATGGTGTATTGTTTGTACTGTTTACTGTTATTGCTTAATGTTTTGATTTGCTTTATAATGCTATGTGTATTGTTGTGCTGTTGTTTTTATTGAGGCCTTGGCCTTTGTAAGCCGCATTGAGTCCTTCAGGAGATGTTAGCGGGGTACAAATCAAGTTAATAAATAAATAAATAAATAAATAAAATAAAAGGTGAATTTTGATATTCTAGTTCTATGATGGTTTTAATGTGATAGAAATTCCATAAAGGTCAAATTGTGGAGCTTATCTCCAAAAGGTACCAAACCCATCTTAACAAATTTTACAGGAATAAAAAAATGTGCCGAGGATATGCAATATTTTGCTATAATATAATTTTCCAAGCCCTGTACAGAAGTGATTTAATATATTTTGACTGTTTTGATCTGTACATAATATTATACTCCTAGCCAACAATGTGCTGCTACCTGTAACTCATTTTTTTTGGATTTCATACCTTTTGGAAACAAATTCCATATTTATGACAAATGAATACATGACTTGAAATTTAAGAAGTCCTTCTAGAAAGGTTGACAGATGTCTTGCCTCTCTTAACAGTGTCCCAGATGAAGCATCCAATCAATAATGTCATAGAGAACTGGAAGTGAGGAAAAACCAAGGAAGCCCTTATTTGCCCAGCTCTTTCTTGCACTGTCTTGTATGCTGGAATATGACAGAGAAGTATGGGTAATAGCAACCCATAGCCTTGAATAACCCTCTGAAACCCAAATCCACAGTTGATCTAGCCTTGAGAAACAGGCTAATGTTGATTGATCCTAATCAGAGAACTAAACTGGGCATAAAGATATAATCAAACAATATGGAAACCAATTGCTGAATGACAGATGTAGAATAAACTTTTCTAACCATTTTAATGGCTTCTATGCCTCACATTTTGCCTCCAATTTATTTTATTGATTTTTTTCATAATTAAATCTCTCTTGATAGGAGCACGTAGCAGGGAAAAGTGATTGGACAGAACACGCAAAATGAGATAAAGGAGCAGAAACTGATAGTAGTTAACACAGGGCCCTGAGAAAAGATTTTTACATAATTTCCACTGACTCAAGGCATTGCAGGATTATACTACTATCTACTATTATATTATTTTCAGAATTGAAATCGCATTAATCCTATATGTTTGCAAAACTGCACTCCTAGGCAGGATGATAAAATAATAACAAAGAAAATGCATTTTCAGGGTGATCCTACAGAAGGTCTTTCAAATGTATGTAGCAGTTAGGATATTTCCAATCACTATCCTATCAAGAGATCAGTGAGGAATTCTGTATCAATACTATGGGAGCCTCATTTCCTCCTTACATTTGGCCACTACATGTCAAAGATGACTATCTGGAGTCCTTTCCTGTAGTCACTCCATTTGGCTCAGCAAGAACTCTAGATCTATACTTCCGGAGGATGTGGTTTTGGGATTCAGTGACCACAGCCCTCAAAAATTCAGCTAGCCTTTGCAGTTTAACAAATGATTCTTCCTTTTGCAATGTAAGTAATCGCCCTGGTTGCTGTTTCTGGGGTAGAGGAAAAGGAAAACCTGTAAAGTTTAGAAAATCCTTTTAGTATATCAGCACAGAAAGGGAAATTACAGATAGCATGTCTGAAAAGATCTACAATATGCTTTACAAAAAAATCAGTCTCACTGTGAGGCAGTAGTCTTCCAAGAAAGTAGATATGAATGTTATGAGGAAAGAAAGAACTACAAAAAGAATGAGTATCATTGGTATCGGTAGAACTCCAGGTTGCAACAACAGCTATCTTTCTGGGTTTCTGTGAGTTTTCTGGACCGTATGGCCATGTTCCAGAGGCATTCTTTCCTTCTGGAACATGGCCATACAGCCTGGAAAACTCACAGCAACCCAGTGATTCTGACCATGAAAGCCTTCGACAACAAACTATCCTTTTCTCACACTTGTTTATATAAGGAGGTGGTCAGTACCTCCTGATACAAGCAGTTCCCAATTTGCCCACAGTTTAATGGTCCAGTGTGATGGTCCAACTTAAAAGCCAGTCAGGCATACTGCTACATTTCTGCTCCTGTGACCTCAAACAAGTATTTGCATATCACCTGGAGTGGCCTCAGAACATTATCTACAATTTTAGAAAACTTAGCTGCACTGAACAGGATCTCAGCCTTACAACGGAAGAATAATCTAAGAACCACCTGACCTTCGATTCTAGCTTTTCTTGAATAAGAAAATAACCAAGGCAGAATTTTCATCTCCTGAAGGTTTCCATGTTATCATCTGGCCTCACTGGTAGCACAATCTTTGCATGTTTCTTCAAAAATAGGTTCCCCATCTCAGAATAAACAAAATTTTGAATAAGAATTAAATAGTTTTAGCAAATAAGTTAAAAGAAACACAGCGATGTCGCACCAAATGAGCTTGATGTGAAAATAAGTGAAGACAAGATAAGTGACCTAAGTGATAAAAGCAACTTGGTTCTGCATGTAAGATTTGGCAAGACAAACTAACTCTGTTGGAGAATAGCACCTCCAACAACTTAAGAAATCACATTGGAGAATAGACTGGTGGTATGGCACAGGCAAAATTGCTGGATGGGATCTTAACTGCTTTTAGTTTATTACATTCTAATCATGTCAAGGAGCTCAGTTTTTGAAAAGGTCAGTTTCATTGAATACAATGAATAAAATACAGTTTTCCACTATTAACAATTCTCCACAACGCTCCAGGCAAGCAACACATAGGTCCTGTAACTTCGAATTACTGTGTCTTTCCAGTCCACCTTATTATAAAGAGATGAAAAGAGGAGACAAAATGTAACTCTTGGAGAATAATGCCTCTGCTTTAAAATTAGGCCCTATTGCCTATCCAATGCCAGCTGCCACTTTGTCAAAGCTAAAGTGTTCATCCAGCCTATAAAAGGCAGCAACTTTAGGAAAGGAGAAGAGAACCTTTTCCCTGACCCCAACTCTTCATATAATTACTCATAGGGTTATTTACAGCTTCGGAATGCAGCTCTGGTGCTTCTAAAGTACCTATTAAAGCAGAAACACAAAGTAGTAAATAGAATTGAGAGGAAAAGCAGGGAATTATTTTCAGCAAGAATTGCTGTCCTTTTTCTCAGGACAGTAATTTCCAACTGCCAAACTGGGAAGCAAAATTAACAAAGTTTCCGTCTCTGTGAACATATGGGACTTTTAAAAGAAATGCCACATTTTAACCTTTCAAGAGAAGTTTGTAGAAATTACAGTTCAAGTAGTTCACATATGCAAATTTATCACAGTACTTCAGTTTATGTGGTAACTTGCCATTATAAATTAATCATAACGTATAAGACTTCACACCATCAATGACTGACTCACTCATTTTTCACATATTTGGCTCCAACAAATCAGGTATACCAAGTGATTAAATAACAAATGATGATCATGCATGACTTTAGTTGTCATTAGGTTAACACACTATATAAATGGATTCTATAAATAGATACAATACTCTATTGAAAGTCACCAGTGCACTTGGAACCACAAGCCAAGCACATTTTGCTAATTAATTAATCAGGACAACAACAGCAAAATCATCATCATCATCATCATCATCATCAACAACAACAACAACAACATGCAAATGTGAGTAGATCAATAGGTAGCACTCCGGCGGGAAGGTAACGGTGCTCCATGCAGTCATGCTGGCCACATAACTTTGGAGGTGTCTATGGATAATGCCAGCTCTTATAAATGGAGATGAGCACCACCTCCCAGAGTCCGACATGACTGTCAAGGGGAAAGCTTTTCCTGTTTAATCAAAGGTCTTTCAAACAGTATAACTATGTTTGATAAAATCAGTGAAAAAAGGTAGTTGTGAGGAGCAATTGAGAAGAATATAAGGAAAACTGGATCAGACAGAAAGTTTCTTTGCAAAACATACTCACAAATCTCAAGTCCAAAGTTTGACAATTGCAATCCAGCTTCAGGACTTGAAAAAGCTAAATGTACTGGTGACTTGTCACTAGGAAAGTCAGACATATAACTCAAAAGCAAGAGGCCAGCACCACATGAGTAAAGCCAAATTTAGGTGTGACGAAATAGCAACTAACAATATAGTCTTGGCACTTTTTCAGATTGCCCTTGCTTGTAAGGTTGTCCCACATAATCACAGATTGAATTAATGTGGCACTCACACTGTGTTTTACTATTTTAAAATGGAAAGAAAGAGAAAGAGTGAGGGAATTTAACCTTTGAGTCTACCAACAAAACCAAATAATAAAGGACAAAGTTAGTTCTCATTCCTGTTTCTGAACTTCATGGATTCTTTCAACTTGTGCTCTGCAGAAGGTCAAGTTCTCCCCCACTTTATAGAATCACAGACTCCTAGAGCTGGAAGAGACTTTGTGGGCCATCCAGTCCAACCCCCTGCCAAGAAGCAGGAAAATTGTACAGTATTCAACTTCATAAGAGTTAGAAGTGCTAGTTTACGAATTCCCACAGAAATCCTAAGGGGTGTGTGTGTGGGGGGGGGGGGATACCTCTTCTCTAAACACACTATTATTTGACATATATATTTAGGTCAGGACCCAATGAAGGCAATACTTTTGCAGAAAAACAAAATAAACTTTCACATGAACCTCATTAAGGAAGCTCCCTATCGTGGTATAAGGAAGTGTGGAAATTGGCAATAAATGATAAGCTCACATGTATATTTAAAGTTAAAAGAGGTATATGGAAACAAAGTGATTTTGATGATGTATGGAGAAAATTTATTGAAAAAGGATTAAAAAATAAAGAAGGAAAGTTACCTCCATAGGAAGAACTGAAATTTTGGACAGATGACGTGTAAAAACTGTGGCATGGGAGGGGGGAGGGGAGCACAGCGGTGAGGAATAGAGAATATGTATAAGCAGAAAAATAACACTAGATGCCAAAAGTATGACAGGTTGTATCGAATAATATGTATCTGCTGTAAACCAAGCAATGTATAACAAATGTATTAAACCATGATAAAATAATAATAAACATTTTTTTAAAGGAAGCTCCCTACCCCAAAGTACATTACCAGAATACCTTAGGAATATTTGTAATGAGCTGTTTAAATATTCTTCAATTTGCATACAACTTACATCACTGGCAAAAACACAACTGACAAACAATGTATTGGTGTGTATATGTTTGCATGTATATAATGTACATATAAGTACATAAACTAAGACCAAAGCAAACATCCAGCCCACAATGCAATTTAGACATTAACATACAGGCTTTCAGCAACCTAAACTATTCCCTTCAAAGAACCTGTCCATATACACTTTACAAATGACTTCTCGGTTCATTTTTAAAAGGTAGTTGGTAGTACTGCCATATCATTGTGTTTCAGCATTTGTAAAGCAGCATTTTCTGTAAATCATTTATGATAGTTGCTTCAATTGGTTATCACCAATCTCCACTAAAATTTTAAAAAATATAATAGTAATAATAATAATTGTAATAGATGCTCCAAGAGTCTTTTTGGTTAAAGGGAACAGTATAAATAGTTTTAATACATTACTAAATAAAATGGTATGTTTAGCTTTAAATTGGCCCATTTTTGTTGTCTATTATATATAAAAATATAAAATTGCCCAGAGCTGCTTTGCCATTGTTTACATGTTTTGGTTTTCACTTAACAAAATGTTATATGCTGATATAGTGTTCCTCCAAAGTGTTAGCTAATTGATAAATGATATTTTGCATTGAATGCAAATGAGCCATTTATTCAACTCAGATATAGCAATACTAGCAGCCATGAGAAATCTCAAGTTATTTTATGCAGTATCTTCCCAAGCCACCATCAGCAAAGCAGTAGAGCTGCCACCTAGATAGCAGTAAACCAGCCTGATTGGGTTTTCCTCACTCATGTTCAATGGGGGTGTTTTAAAAAGGAATCCTGTCCCCATTTTTCTCCACTCCCTACCCAGAAGGGAACAGCAATCCCACAAAGCAGCAGCAAGAGACTGGCACCTGGATTGCCCAAGAAGAATAGCACATGTGGTCCTGAGAAAGGAAATGTGAAAGCAAGGCCCAAGCGGTGTGTTGCTGTTACTACCTCTCAGAAGAAAAGAAGCCGTTCTCTGGATAAATCCTAATGAAGGAACAAAAAGTGTAGAGAAGGGGAATGAGGGAGATGCAAAGAATATAAACACAGATGAGTGTGAAGGTAATGAGGAGGTTAACCAAAGAAAACCATGCCATTTTGACCTCTCAAGGTGAAAAGAAGATACTATATATGCAAATATAATCTGAACATGGATCCTCGTGAAGACAAAACAACAACACCAATGCATAAAACACAGCTATAAACAAGTTTGCTGATATACAGATCTCCCACCAGAAAGAAATCCCTTTGAAGAAAAAATCCTAAACTCTTTCAGGAGAAAACCATCAGTACAATGTTTGCATGCCCGGAGAGCCCTGAAACAAATGGGTTATTGATTCTACTTTTCCCACTGCAGCAATTCAATTGCAGCAGAAATGAGGAGTCTCCTCTTTAAATTGGCCCAAAGAAGCTGTCCCTTCCTTGTTTGCTTGCTGTGCCCACATCATTTGTACATTTTCTCCAACTCTCCTCCTAGGGTGGAAGCAAGAGATAGTCTTGCAGAAACAATATCAAAATGTTCATTACAAGAAAAAGTAGATGATTTGCTGTTTCTGGAACTTGTTGTGGTTGTGTGCCTTCATTTCCAATGCACAGTAACCTCAAGTTGAGCATAATCACAGTATTTTCTTGGCAATATTTCTTCAGAGGAGGTTAGCCAGTGCCTTCCTCTGAGGCTGAGAAAGGGTCACTTGCCCAAGATCACCCAGTGGGTCTCCATGGCCAAGCAAGGATTCAAACTCTGGTCTCCAGAGTTATAGTGCAGTACTCAACCCGTTACACCATGCTGACTCTTGATACTCTTTTTAAAAAATAGACAGAAATCCTGCCCTAGGAAGCAAAGAATTTGATCTGCCTGGTATTTTAATGCAATAAAACATAAGGGAAGCAATATTGCCTAGAAAAGAGACTTCTGGAAATGTCTGCAATTATAAATGATTACTTTTGAACTTGCTGAACAAATATGAAGGCTTTCTAAGACTTCTGGTTCCACCAACAGATAGTTGCATGTCTTTCTTTCGCCGTCTACTGAGCACATCCTAAAGCCTATCTTCATTTGTGCTGCCTGACTCACCTATAATTCAGAAGGCAGTGGAACAGGCTTGAGGCTAAAATCTAAAACAGATTGACTATCGTATTGACATTGAAGCCACTGGCAGAAGAAGACTGGTGGGTGGCAAATGAAGACACAGTTTCATCATTGGCATTATAACAACAGTATGACACTCCAGTTTGGCTACCTGCATCCAACAAAATATGCCCTCTCTAGAAATGTTCTAGGTCCTATAGGTGATTCTATAGTTTGCTTCTGCCAAAAGTTATCATAAAGTTATGCTGGAGGACCTAGTAAATTCCTAGAGAGGACACATCAAGGAATTTTCTAGGTTGTCCAGGCCAACTCTATGCTAACTTCTGGTGCATGTTGTTCATTTCAATGGGGTTTGCTATTTTCTGTGGTATCCAGTTTGTTCAGGAACACATTCCTTGAATATATGGAGATTGTACTGTATTTAGTTATTAACAGGCAGATCTGCCTTATATTTGTTCACCATTGATTTGTCAGTAAACCTCTTTCTCTCTCTTTTATCCCCAAATTATCAAAATGTGAAATTTTACCAGGCTTCACTGTACAAGTCAGCTTTAAGTGTAGAAAATAATGTTTAGCTGAATGGCAATCTGATTGGAGGTTATACTGTCAATGCTCCCTAATAACACAGCATTTGTCTTTGGGATTTCCATACAGTCTCAAAAACACTGGGCAGACACACAATAAAAGCCCTAAGACTGACACATGCATCTTAGTTGTGCATTATCCTGCCAGATAAATAAGAGGATAAAAAGGTAAAATAACAAGAAGACGTAACATTTCAGGACAGACTTCAATCTGTTATTCTGCAGGTGGCCTATAGTATCATGTGCTTTAGTCAAGCTTTGCACAGCTTACTTCTACAATACAGCTCAACAGCACCAAAAATAAGAAAGCAAAAGTATCTTACCAGCTCTCTTCTTTCCAATTGGCTCCCTGCAGAGGAAAAAGAAATCTGATTAGAAACATAGTAACAGCCTGGCCTATCTGACTGAACTTGGGTTGTTTTAGACCTGAGAAACAAGCACCAAGATGTTGGATAATGCATGTTATAGCCACTGACTTTCTGAATTACCCTGGGGACTACGCTGCCAAGAAAAGACTAGAAGATAGTTGAGCTTTTGAAAGATTCTCTTTTTCTATTTTCTGAAAATGAAATGACACACAAAAATCAGTTGTTGCTCTCCTCTCTATTGATCCTATTTGCTGTGTTCTCATTGTTCACCATTTGAGGCTTTTAAAACAAATTACTTTGTATTTCTCTAGGAGTTGTAAATCTGAATTTCAAGATAATACAAGCAGACTAGTTTGCTATCACACTTTCCAAGTCCCAAATAGTTTTTATTTATTTAACTTTAAACGATTTTAAGTAGACAATATTTCAAAATACAGTGTTTGTTCCTGATTCATCCTATTCTTCCAAGAAAAATGTGACAGTGAAGACCAGACTTTCATCCAACCAAGTTATACACGTGACACACATTGGGATTCACCTGATGTGTGCACCTGCTCGTTGCACTATTTTTTTCACCCTAACAATAATCCTTTTTTCCCAGTATATTTAGTTCCCTTTATTTAGTTGCCAGACTTCACACCTCCCAACAACAGTAATCTGAAAACGAATCATGCCATATGTGGATATTACTTAACTGTCACCAAGAGAGGCACACATACCAGAAGTTTCCTACTACAGTAGACTCTCAGTTAACTGCAATTCAAGCAACCAACCAAAAATAAATAAAAAAGTACTTTAAATAAAAATAATATAAATTTTATTGGAAAAGTACATTTAAACTTGATGTATTGCACTGTATGTTGGCCCAGACATATGTTAGTGAAGTTCATTAAATTGAACGACATGCTCAGACTGTAGAAGTCCAGCCTGGGATTGTTTCTGTGCCTCAAGAATGTGATTATGTTACCCTTCAGAGCAGGACCCTGCAGAGGTTTCCATGTTTGATTTTAATGAACAGGATTCTGTAGATTCTCAGGGGTTTGTGAATGCAGAAGATAGACTATAAAATACAGCTAGCCAGAGCAAAAGAAAGGTTTCTGGGATGCCTAGTTCCCAAGGCAGAGATGTTTTGAGACAGTCTGATGTGAACCAACTTGAGACTGAAGATAGGGAAAGCAAAAGGAATGTGCTAATGAGCAATGCAGAGGAGGCAATCTTTGATTGTAGAGGGCAGATATGTCAGGATCACCACCTGGACAGGGGAGTTAGGCGTTCTGCCAGGATAAGAGCAAGAAAGAGTTTGAAAGATCATTCTCATGGGAATGGGAATGCTTTTGCCTAGGCTATTGTGAAAAAATATAGGGTCTCTGCAACCCTGTTCTTTAGTGAGTCCAACATCTAGCTTCATGCCTGTGTCATATATTTACTTCATGCTGAGACTCATGTAATTTCCTGCTCAAGATCCATGTTCATGCTGATATTTTTGTGTGTACCGTTTCCTGATTTCCTGCAACTGTATTTGGATTTGCTCAAGTTTCCTTCAAGCTTTTCAAGGGATTTTGGATTAATCCCTTCTTGAATTTAAAGACTAATTTCCTGTGGACCTTTCTCTGGATTTAAGAACCAAACTGGTTCTCCTCACTAGAACTTTGCTGGTTAAACTTACATACTTTTGGATTGCTGTTTGAACCTCTTTTTATATTCCTTTTGATTGCATTTTACCTTTTGCAAATTGTTTTATGACTTAACAAACAACCGCTTGCTTATTAAAGAACATTGGTGTGTTTGTGGGTTCAAAGGTGCTACTCACAGCCATGGTGTGCAACACAGACTTTTAAAAATAACTATTTATTATGCATTGATTTTATACCAATTTACCAATGCAAATGTAAACACACTGTAAGTTTACAATCATGGCATAGTTTATTATTGTGCCAAGTCATTAGCACATTCCCTGTAAAATGCCTGTGGCATTTTCTTTCTTCCAGTATGGCAATATAAAAGGCATTCTCTATGTTTTAATGGTTGAGAACATCTTTCCATGGACATGATTATTTACAACTTACAGGTGCTAAGTTCTTGAGACACAGGATTTTAGTTGGAATATAATGCATGAAGAAAAATGTTTTGGTGCTCTCATAGAACAGATTCCCCAGCCAGAGAATGGCTGGGGAGAGAAGAATGGGTCACACTTCCTTGTCAAGATATACAAATAACTTTTGTATATATGGTGTACGTACAGGTGTGTATATTTATAATATGTGCATATAGTGTTTCAAAAATCAAATATCCCAACAGGAAAATGAGTAGCCTATTGGTACCTACATTTTTCAATGTCATAGGTGTGCACTGAAGTGCATATTCCATTTAGAGAAACCCTGCCTGTGATGAATTGGTCAGTCTTTATCAATCTGGTGCCCTCCTATAGTCACCACAGGCAACAGTGAGAAAACATCTGGAAGGCATCACGTTGGGAAAGGTAAGCACATGTGAATATTGGTTCTTAACCAACAAATAATAGGTCAAGCCACTATGCTTATTCTGCCAGATTAGGATGCAAATTATACAGCCTTCTAGTTGCCCTTAAACTGTACCTCTTGTTATCCCACGACTCTTGTTATCCCACAGCACTTTGAGAACTGCACAATTCTTCTTGCACTCTAGCAATAGACTACTGATCTCTCTATTTCTCACTAGACTATGCTGGCTAAGGTTGATAGGACTGCAAGTCAACATCATCTGGAAGGTCACACATTTTCCATCCAGGGCAAAGAATGTTTGCAATTCTAAACATCCACACCAGAAGAAGAATCTGATGCTGCACAGTTTTAATTCTGACTTCATCTACAGCTTCCAGAGTTCTCCTACTTAGTGTCCATCCAGATCTATAGAAAAGGCAATCAAGACAAGAAAAAACACTAAAAATGCTTGTCAAGTGAATTCCATCACAGGTATGTTTTCGCCTTTAAAAGCATACAACTGTAGATTTTGTTTTAAAAAAAACTTCACTATGTCTCTCTCTGCCTTCTTTAATGTTACTGACACATAAATGACTATGATATATGGATGTCTGCAAGACCCTGTATTGAAATGAGCAAGAAGCAGGCAAGGAGAATAATTAATCTGCTCTGACTGTTGCTTCTTTCTGATTGAAGATAACATATTGTTTTAATAACTATTTAGAACTTGTGCAATGATGGCTAAAGGCCTTGAATCAGCACTGGCTTTTTTGTCCTGTTCACTGCAGGAGTTCTTTCTTGCCAGTCAGGGAAAAATAAGCCTTTTCAAATTTAGGAAAGAACCATTAAGCACAAAAGTTATTTCAGCATCTTGCTACTTCCACTAAGTCCAGATGGCTTTTGTACTTCCCTAAACTAGTGAGTTTTCATGGTGTTTCCTGGACTCCTGGAAGTACACTTTCCCTTCTCTTCTCACCTTGTACACATGATTGAGGTGATTGCAATAATGGCCAATCCACATCTTTAAATTTGGTTCTGCAATAATTACACAGAGAGAACAGAAGGAAAGCTTCTTAAACATTGAAAAGTGGAATAAATGAAAAATATTCTCACTGATCACTGATGGAATTAATAGCATACATTTTGTGGCTATTCCCACTTCTTCAAAGGTATCTCATGAAAAAATGATTCGTTACTGTCATATACAAATGTGTTTAAGGTGCCAAAAGACTCATTTTGTTGATTCTCCAATAGGCTAATGAACCATCTAGAAGAGGAAAAAACTACTGAAAACATGTACTAAAATCAGGATTGTCTCTTAAAAGGAATAATCCAGAACGAATCAATGAAGAAGCAGCAATAATTCATCCTATTTAAAGGGCGGATGCAGAAATCTAATAACACAGGCAGTGTTATCAGAATGACTGCAGTGCTTTGCTTTCAACATGACAAATTGCATTTCCTTCTCCATTTAGTTGCTACTTTACAAAAAATCCACTTTCCTATTATTGGAAGGTTTGGCTCTCTTTCAAGGTCCCCAAAAATGTGTTTCTTATCTCACCCATGAGTTATGACACTGGGCCAAGCCTCAGATGTAGGTCATCTCAGCATGAATTTTATACTGTGACTGGCCAGCTGGCAGTGTACCAAGCAGCACAAACACTGAACAAACAGTTCATACCAATCCCTCAAGACGACCGCCAAGGACCAGTTTCCATTAACATATTGAATTGCACCTAATAAACACCTTTTGTGCATTCTCTCTGGGCCATAAAACACTATGAAGATATCCCTGAGACACTGCAGTAGCAAAGAGAAGTCTACTGGAGAAGCTAAGACACCTCTCTCACACATATTTTATTTCTTGCTAAAGGCAAAGCATAAAGGAAATGTAATGTAATAGTATCTTCTTGCCAAGATGGACAATGTCATCACACATGAACGTAAGAAATGCAACATAATCCAAATTGTTAGTGTGCTTAATAATTAAAAGTTATCAAAACAAACAAATATCAATCAAGATGGATCAGAAACGGAAGTTCATCTATTCCTAGAACTTCATCTTCAATTTGACAGATGTCAAGAAATCTTGACATCTCAGAAAATATTCTTTAAAAATTATGACTGCAATACATGACCAACAAATGTATCTGCAAAACAAATGTTATCTGAACTATCATTACCAGAACAAGCATAGTACAATGCAATAAAAACTCATTCCATCCTTATAAACTAGATTTTCTTGTTTTATCCTTACTATAATCTTACAGAAGAAGTCACTGAACCATAGCAGAAAGACAAATAGACAGGGAATAGACTACAGAACAGCCTGTTTATCAGGAAATCAAAAATGAAAAGGAGGCATTAAAGATGGAGAGCAAAAACAAAGGAGTCTTCTACACTGACATGACAGGTAATTAGATTGATAGGTTAGGATGGCATTAAGCATGGAACCTGGTCTCAAACCACTTTGCGTCTCCCACCCATTTCCAGTAAAGATGCACACTAGTGGAAAGGGGAAAGTGGCAATTACGAGTGGAGGTTATCAATTACCCCACCCAAGGGATCAACTAGCTTCCTGTTAGTCAGTAATGCCCTTGGGGTACTTTTTGATATCATCCTCCCCCACTTGTTTTGAATTCTATAAAGTGCTTGGCGGTGTGCTTTTTGTACCCACAGTTTTAAGTTGGAGCTGTATTAAATGGACAGTATAGATGAGGTCATGGCCTGAAGAAAACAAAGGTGACCAAGAGCAGAGCTCAGAGAGCTTGTCATGGTACAGAGTGGGAAGAGCAGATAGACAACATGAATCAGAGAATTAAAAAGTGACCAATAACAAGATAGCACCAAGATAAAATTATTGGTAAAGAGCAGCTTCCCTTTAATTAATCACAGCAATACAACTCTTCTTCAGTGAAAGTTATAGAAGTTAGACCTTTGAGTGATTTGACTTGCGCAAATTTACCTCAAAACTATGGGAAGAATCTCTGGCCAGGAAGAGCATTGAAGATAAGGAAAATATAATCACAACATAAACTTTAAAAAAAATAAAGGGTAAACTGGTACTGGCTATGACATCCTCTAACTGGAATGTCTTATCAGTTCATCTTTATGGTGGTATCCCTATATATTTTGCAGTGACAACTAGATTTGCAAACAGCCCCGTTAAATACCGGATATCTTAAGTAGCAACTGCATTTGAATGAAGTCCCTCTATTATCAAAATAGACTTACTTTCAAGTCCAATTTATTCAACAGAGTGAAATTCAGTTCTAATTTTAAGTCTGCATCATGCTTCAGTTTAGCAACATTTTTTTCAACTTCAAGGTAAATATGCTCCAATGAAATTAATTTTAAAAAATCATTTTGAGGGTGAAAATACTTATTTTTTTCTGTCCATTATGAGAGGATGCCACAATGTCTGGCTTTCTTTCTTTAAGCATTCCATAGCTCCTAAAACACCTGATTTAAACTACAATTCTCCAGTTCTTTCCAATAGCTGCTGCAGATTTATTTTTAAAACACATATCATTGAAGTCTCATAAAGCGAGGCGTCTAAAAGTTATGCTCCAGAATTAGTTAGAAACTAAAAGGGAAAAAATTCAAAGTGAGTGTCAACTTTATTTCAGCTCACCTTCCCAAGTCACACTTAGCAATTCTACATGGAACACGGATCACATTACAGTCTGAAAACTGATTCTGGAAGAGCCTTTGCGGTGTATATTGACTGTGCAGTAGAGCATCAGATCATAAGATCAGCAATGTAGGCTTTCCAGGGTGGGGAGTGGGGGTGATTAAGTCTTATGAAGGAATCAATAATACTACTGTGAGATCAGTGAAGAGGCTTAATTCACTCTGAAGTGAAGCTATGCTAAATACAGGTCATATGTAATCAAAGAGAACAGACCAGACAGTTATCCCAGGAAGGATCAAAGAGGAGTATGAGGTGAGAAAGGAGGTACAGAACAGAAGACACAAAGCAGGAAGAAAGGAACAACCTAGGCTGAAGCATGAAGGCATCTGTATACCAGTGGGATATCCAAGATCTCATATACTAAGAAATGTGACATGATCTATCTCTATGGTAAGAGAAATAACTGAGCCTCTCTGCAACCACACTGACTCTTTCACAGTAAAAGTAAAATCTGATCAGGCTCCACAATGCCCCCACAATATCCCATTTCCTTCGCCTAAGATTTAGAAATCTGTGCTGCTATAAAAACTATTAAAAAACACGACTCTATTTTAAGATCTTTCAGATATTGATGGTCTGCAAGTTGCAGATGCCACAGAATAATGTCAATAGTGAGCAAAGCTGGGAAATGTAAACATTTGGAAGATTGTGTGAGTTCCACCCCTACATAAACTCACTTCCATACTATTCAAGAAGTCAAGCAACCAGATCTTTGTCTCCCTTATGTCTTACCAATCTAGCAAAAGAAATTCCAAAGGAATTGGGGGTTAATAGACAAGGACAGTTTTAGGAAGGATGGCCAGAAACAAAGGCTAATAATAGCATGTTATTAGTTAATTAATTGCACCAAGGTAGTACTCCACAAGTAATAACTCAAGTAAGCTACAAGAGAACTTCTCAATTTTTGGTCCTCCAGTGTTTGGGACTCCAGTTTCAAGAATTTCTTTGCTCATTGGCCATGTTGGCCAGGGCTCCTGAGAGCTGAAGTCCAGAACATCTGGAGGACCAAAGCCTAAGAAGCACTAGTAGAAACCTAGAAGAAACTATGACAAACCAAGGAAATGATGTGTGCATGGGAGAAGTATTATTGAACATCTAAAGACATTTACATAGATAAAAACTGCCTGTATCAATGACAACAAAGGATTGCAAACAATTTAGCTGTTGAAGAGTTATATGTTCCAGCACAGAGAGAAAAATAATCCCTTCTTTCTAAAAATATAAACTGTTTATCAGTCTCAACTTGCACAATCAGTTTGTTTGCATAATAGCAGTGATATGATGGCTACTGTTTTTATCTTCATTTTCGGTGTTTTACAAATAGACTTCTAGCCACAATCAACTCATAGTCACAAGATGAATGTTGCATCATGCGAGGAAGGAAAGAGGAACTCCAGACTGTCCTTGATTTCAGTGGAAAACAAGAGCATGTGGTTGCTGTTCGTCAGGATAAATTACTCAAGAAATTGGCTACAAAAAAGCAACTTTGTTTTAGGTTGTTTCTGGATAAAACCACAAGAGGCTTTTAAGGCACATGATGTTCTATTTTTCTAGTTACCAAGACGGATGAGTGAATGTTGATAAGAAACAGGACAGTCGTCCCTCCACTTTCAAGGGTTTCATAACTCATGGTTTTGATCATCAACAGTCCCAAATTTGGGGCTGTTATGTTAGCATTTACACGGGCATCCCATCCTCAGGAGGTGGGAGGCAGTCATGGTAATCACTTGCATTGGGCCCAAATTCCAAAGACGGGGCTGCCATATGAACATTCAAATGGCAGCCACAATATCCAGGTGTTAGCAGGAGAGCCGTTTAGCATGCTGTATGCTGTATGTTTCTGTTTTGCCTGATTACCATGAATGTCTGTTTTAGCCAGGCAAAGGGAGAGAGGAATCAGATGAACAGAGCCATAAGGCACAAAGGAAATGAAGGGGGAGGAACTGGATCCACAGGTTAAGTGATCCCAGGTATACCTATTTGATGGATAGACTTTGAAACTTAATAGCTTTTTTTTCAAAAGAAATTGGATACACAAATAGACTGTGTGTGTGATGTTCTAATAATTTGTGTAATTATTGTGTCAAAATTATTTGTTAATAATTTATCCTTGGTTTGTTATATGTATGCTTTTTAATTGTTGGGTTTTATTTGATGTCTGTTTCCTAGACAAAATAAACAGACTACTATGCTTGTAATATATTGTTTAAATTTGTTAATTTTAAATAAATAGAATGCTGTTTGTTTAGTTTAAGTATAGGCAATTTCACTGTGCAGCTATAGAAATTTGGTCAACTTACTCTTTGGGAGGATTTAAATCTTCTGGTCTTGTCTCAAAGAACCGAAGGACTTCATCACACTGAGATATATATGGTGGCAACTGGATCAGAGCCTGAAAAAGAAAAGCAATGCGGTTGGAAAGTTAAAAGCTGATGCGTCAATTATTCTGTGTGTGAATGATCAACAATTTGCATGTGGACAGTCCACTGTTCACAATATTGCTCATCATCCAAGATTTGCAAGTGGAGTCCTGGAACCTCAATTCGCCCAGAATTAAAGGCAAATGCAACAACATACTGCACAGAGTTATTAAAGAGAGGTAAAAAGTTCAACATTAGTGTTCTGATAGAAGCCCTTCGACTAATTTTATAAAACATATTAATATACAGTTAAAATGCATTTAAAAGATAATCCCCAAATTTCCTACAGTAAGTTCTGAAATTCCAACAGCAACATGTATTTTGGTACAGAAAAATATTGGATTCACACCTAAAGTGATGAATTAATTTGTTTCATTTTCGGAACTTAAAATAGTTTTGAAATTGCATTAATAGATGGAAACAAGGGGAAGCATTGCTCAGATCGCCTACTGATGGCTTTCTCTCTCTACATACATACATACATACATACATACCAGTCTTGCCCAAAAATAATTCAGTGGTGGAATAAAAATTTGTTTTTAAAGCAGATGTACATTGAATTTCAGTACAATCTTCATACTCTGGCATGGATGTTTTTTAAAAAACAATTTTGAAGTTTTTTGCCCTATATGCTTTTGTGGATCCCTGGAGTTCTGCGAATGAGTTTGGGAACCACTATTCTAACAAATATCCTTAGGCTGTGATATTTTTTTGGCTGCTTTGGAAGGTTTTAGCATGCTATCATGGCCCCCAATAGGGCATTCAGACTTATTTTTATTTTTGTTTTTATCCCAGCTTTCTCTTGAAACAAATACTCAAGAACTGCACTGGACACTTTTTTGTGGCCATTTAAATCACTTAAACCCATTTAAACTGAACAATTTTTGTGTTTTGATATACATTATATAAATATATTTAGTGGTGATTCAGATGACGTATATGAGGAAGTCCAATACCCATGCACATAACATTCATTTTTCTTATTTGTATTACAGCATTAATAGATAACAAGGATGTTTTCTTAAAAGAAAAGAGGGCTGGTCTAAATGTGCAAACATTTTAAGCTGTCAATTGTTATGTCAACATGTAATACGCAGGAAATTGTTGTTCTACAAATTGGCCGTATCTGTTTTTCATATCAATAAATGCAAAAAAAGGGAGACAAGAATAATGGGGCATAAGATATCATTAGTTTGGCTGCCATTAGGCTATGCGACATTAGTATGCCTCATCTTGAAAATCCCTTTTTGACCCCTGAAATAACCGGAAAGCTTTAGGAAAAATAATAGGGCTGCTTTGTTCCCAGTTTGCAATGTGTGTGTGTGTGTGTGTGTGTGTGTGTGTGTGTGTGTGTGTATATATATATATATATATATATATATATAATATCTAAATTGAGTTAAAGATTTACATTGGTTAAACAAGTGGTAGTTTTAATGAAACTTCATTGATTCTTTCCATTTTGGTGGTGCAAACTTTCCTTATGAAGCCTTGATTTCCAAAATGATTGGGCTTACATCTTTAATAACCAGATGACTGAAAAAAGTTCAGCATTTTTAAACAATGGCTAGACAGAATGTAGTGAACAACTGAAAATTTGACCTTCCAAGATTATCCAGAAAAGAAAGCTCAGAATTTAAATTACAGTCATCCCTATTTTATATCTCAAACCCTTCATCAAGTAACGTCCTCCATCTATGCATAGCCTTCAGTGATGGTGACTGCTGCGAGTTCATAATAATGTTTTTTCCTGTGTGCGCACATGTGTGTATGTGCTATTGTTTTGTCATGTTTTAAACATTTTAGCTCAATAACATCAAGCTGCTGGACCATTTGAGGGACAGGTGTTTGACCTATAGTGATCCTAATACAAACCTATCATAGGGTTTTCTTGGCAAGTTGAAGGAACATGACTTGTTCAAAATCTCCCAGTGGCTTCCTACGGCTGAGCAGGTTTTTGAACCCTAGTTCTCAGAGCCATTATCCAATGCGCAAATCACCATGCCATGCTGGCTCTCACACAATGTTTCCCACAGAAGAAAGGTGCAATCTGTTGCCAATTTACAGAGGTCATCTTCTTGCCTCGTAATATTAGATTGCCAATCTTGGCCAAATTCCAAATCATGCTATATAATGAGGTCAGTACCAGAGCAGTTTCTATTTAAAGCACAGTATTGTACGTACTGAATATGTGCATTAAAGAGAAGGGAATTAGTGCCCCTTCCTTCTGGGGAGAACAGATTTCAGAAACCATAATATGCTGCTATTCCCTTATTCCTAATGAGGTCATGGAATACATGCCAAGAAAAGGGTGGGAGAACCCAGCATTTTGGGAAATATAAACAGAGGATCAAATTAAGGTACAAGCTTACTCCTTTTCTACAAGTCATACGAAACCTCCCTATGCATTAACAGCTGTAAAACTGCATGAAATTGTTTTGGGGATAGGCTGCCAGTTGCTAAATGCCCAAAGCAGCTGCTCATAAATCTGGCAGTTCTGCAGTTGCCACAACTTTCCTAAGACATTTAAACAACCCAAAGTCCTATTTCTGATGAGGTCATTATCTTAGCATGCACTTTTGGATTAAGATATTGCCTGATGAGAGGAATCTTTCCCTGACCTTCATGCAACCATGATAACAAAGGTTCTGTGACTGTCCTTGGCAATAAGGCTTTCTCTTCTTTCCCAGGAAAGCATAAAAAGAGAAGCAATTGTTGCTTACATGGCTTAAAGAAGATGTGGTTAGAATTAATTGCTGTACGACTCAGCACTTGCTATACATCCATGAACCACAAGAATCTCCTTGCTTTGTTTTTGCTTTATTTTGCCTATTTGGAACGCAATTTTCCTCACACTTTTCATAAAAGACACAATTGCAAGAAGGAAATGGGCAGCAGATAAAGGTGCAGTGTTAAAATGCGATTTTTCATATGAAGACTTCACTGGTGTCTAGAAAAACTAGTTTACAGTTTTTAGAACCCTCCAGCCAGCATGGCCAATTGTAATTCCAAAAAGGGAACTCTTCCAGGCTTTACATGACCTTGGAGGTGTCTATGGACAACACCAGCTCTTCAGCTTAGAAATGGAGATGAGCACCACACCGCAGAGTCAGACATGACTGGACTTAATGTCAGGGGACAACCTTTACCTTTACCTTTCCAGGCTTTACCTTTCATTGCATGTTTAGGAGGAATCTCTTTTCTTGTAATCTGAATCCATTGGTTTGTGTTCTATCCTCAAGAGCAGCAGAAAATTAGCCAGCTCCATCTTCTACAAGACATCCCTTGAGATATTCAAATTCAGACATCACATCACCTCACTCTTTTCTTCTCAAAGATAAACATATTAAGCTCTCTAAGTCGTTCCTTCTAAGGGTTGATTTGCAGGCATATGATCATCTTGGTCAACCTTCTCTGGACATGTTCCAGTTGGTTGATGTCTGTATTTGCTCCCTAGTCTGCATCTTTAAGATCACCACAATGCTAAGATTAAAGTATTACTCACCTTACAGTATTCATCAATGGGTATAAGACGCTTGATGGCAACATCTCGGATGTGGCTTCGTCGGAAGAGAATCTTGCCTACAGTAAGAGAGGGAGGAATTAAAAGGGTTGTCACTGACTGATTTAGATAGCCTTTGGGTTTATCAGAATCTAATTCATCAAAATACTCTGATGGGAGGTAATCAATCTTCTGATAGACTGTTGGAAGTGAATAATTAAGGACATTCACACATGGCAAACATCTGAAGGGGTGAACTACGCTAATTTTTATTGGAACAATACCATACTAATATTTTTATTCACATCTCTTATTATTTAAATAACTGATTGTTAATTTCAGCAGTAGTTTGGGACATTATGAAAAGTTGCACTTAATCCTAGCCGTACTCTTCTTAATTGTCACTATTCTATTCAACACATACTTCTTTTCTGAGCTCTTTGCACACTTGTGTCTTAGGATATTATTTATATTTTAAGAAGCTACAATTCTTCCTCTTTTCCTTAGGAACAAAGCACACATTATAATGAAGTATGTAGCTCTCTTTCTTTCCTTTGATGTAAACCAGTGGTTCTCAACCTTGGTCCTCCAAGCGTTTTGGACTTCAACTCTCACAATTTCTAACACTAGTAAGCTGGTTGGGATTTCTGGCAACTGAAATCCAAAATAGCTGGAGGACCAAAGATTGCAAAGCACTGGTATAAGCAAATGGAAGCCCAATATGGATTGGGGCCATTGCTTGTAGCTGCTGAGGCTTAAACATGCTGCTGTCCCACATCTACTTCAAAATAAATAAAAACCAAAAAGGGGTAGATGAATGGTACTAATAAAATGTATTTATTATTTGGTCCCTGAAAAGGATTTAAAAGTGTGTCTGTTAATGACATTAATTGAGAATCTCAACTAATTCTGGCAACATCAGCCAAGGAACATTCCCCACAGAATCTGTTGCTGTTGTGTGCCTTCAAATCATTTCCAGCTCATGCTAACCATGTGGCCCTAGCATGGAATTTCTGAGTCTGGGACAGCGTGACTCACCCAAGATCGCTCATTGGGCTTCCATGACCAAGCAGGAATTCCAAACCCAGTCTCCAGAGTCGTAGCCAAACACTCAAACCACTACACCAAACCACCAAAAACTAGCATTGAATGTCTTCGTATGCCCTATCTCAATGTGATATGTTACAGTACAGTACTAAGGGTTGGCCATGCCAACTGGAAATGAAGAGAGTTTTTAGTAATCCAGAGGGCACCAAGTTATGGAAGGCTGTTTTACTCAGTTATTTAAATGCAAACAATTAACAAAATATGAAGAATTAATAATACAATTAAAGCAGAATGGTACAGATGAAGTAACAAAAGGATTAAGAAGTAAAATTTATAAAATAATTATAGAAAGTGAGCCAATGCAATTTGTAAGAAAAGAAAAATAAATGGGAAAGAGACTTAGGAATCAATATTACAGAAGAGGAGTGGTTAAAAATTTCAAAATAAAAAAATATGAAAAATATGTCCATGAGAATTAAAGAGAATGGTTACAAAACAATTTGAAGATGGTACATTACTCCAATAACATTAAGTTACTATAATAGAAACAATCTACAAAATTGTGGGAAGTATAATAAAGAAACTGGAATTTATATAAATTTATGGTGGGAATGTGAAAAAATAAAATTGAGAAAAAGTATTTGTGGAAATTGACATATTATTGATTGACCTACAAAAAGAAATCCTAATATAGCATGTCTATTAAATTTTGTAGATATAAGATTAAAATGGCAAAAGAAAGAATTAATAGCAATTTTTGTTACTGCTTTAAGATTAGTTATAGCCAAAAAAATGAAAGAAAATTATGAATACAAAATGGATTACTGGTACAAAGAGATGTGGAACATTGCGATAAACAATAAATTGACTTGTAAAATAAAAGGGGATTAATGAAAAAAATTGAGGCAATATGGGGCAAATTCTTAGAATATATATTTGTAAAAGAAAAAGGAATTAAATCAAATCAACATACACTGGCATTTTGAAGAAGAGGTCAATATAAGAATTATTAATATTAAGGATGAATAAATGTCCCATGGGTGCTGGTGCATGTAAGTGATTACATGTATACAAATATATAATTAATTGTTTAACTGGAAAAAACAACCCCAGCCCCAAATCCTGATGCCAATCTCTTTGGGGGGGGGGGGGGCATGGGGAAGACTGCCTCTTCCTCTCAGCTACTAGTATAAGAATAGCCACAGCAGCACGAGACACCAGTTTGGAAGGTAGGCATCAAGGGCATGGAATCCCTTTCTGAAACAAAGTCTCTCAAATGTAACTCACAACACAACCATAAACTTGATAAAAAGATGTATGTACCATGCCCTGAAAAAACATGGGCAGAAACAAATTAATGGAAAGCAGAGCTGTTTTACCAGGCATATCATATTTCGAAAAACCTAGACAGAAAGATTTCTTGAAGAAAATATTACAGATAAGTGAGGGGATCCTCAAGACCTGTAGAAAGCAAGTGTCCTAATATAGTCCTCTGGGATACACCATATGGCCAAGTTTTTTTTCTTTATGATACCACCATTAGATGGTTTCTTATCTTGTATAGCGACTTCCCATCTATTTTATATTTCACAGGACGGAACTGGCAAAATCACCTTTTGAGTATTCCTTGCCTAAGTAATTCATAGGATCATCATAAGTCGATAGGAGATTTGAGGGCACACACAATGCCTTTCCTAAAGCTTGATTGCTGTTGGTAAAATAAAATATACTGGTATCTGTGATCCCATCCTTTTGCCTTCCATTATGGAATATGATACTGCAGAACAGATGTAAAATTCAATTTTAACCTTGGGGGGGAAAGGTATTTCTCATTCTTGGCATGTACTACACCAATGCATCCTATTTCAATAACTATAAGGCATGTAAAGACCAATATAAAAAGTCACAAAATTAAAAGAAGTTAGTTATCAAAGTCCAGAATGAACACTACTCCCTCTTATTTTTTCTACCTAAACAGATTGCTCTTCATCTTATAATAAAAAGCTTATTGAATCAAAATACCTAATGATTAAACATTCATCCTGTCTCCAGGTTGATAGGAACGCAGATTAAACCCAAAGATTCAAGCAAAAAATAACTAAAGAAGGAACTGCTATTTTTAGCCCACAAAAGACAAAATGACACAATTACAAAAGTAGTATAATTGCTCCTTTTTCTTCCCTTAGGCAAGGACACACCTCATTTAACAAACTGCAACACTGTTGAAATAGCCTTAGTTTTTTAAACCTTATATTACCCATGACAGGCTCATCTAGCAAAAACTGTGCCTCTATTTGCAAGATCTGGGAATGTGGAAACTGCAGTTCTGTTAATGTTCCTACAACATTTAATGCAACCATGTCAACCTATTGTTTAACTCCACAATGGTAAGTAAAATCTGGGAGTTTAAAAAGTAAGCATAAGGAGGAAGGAAGAAGAAAGAGGAACAAAGAAATGTAAAAGAACATTTAAGATTAACTAGGTTAAAAAAATCATAAACTTTCATGGATATATCTCCACTTCTTTGGATTCAGTATTTGGTGGTATTAAGACCTTAAGCATAGAGAATATTTATACAGTTGTGGGAGTGGGACTGAATGTAATTGGATCTACAAAGATGAAAATCAAGACTTTTGCCCTAAATTTTCAAAAGGCGGTGTCTTTTAGAGCTTTACAATTGTCAGTTAATACTGATGTGTGAAAGCAATAAATCTGCCTATGAAAAATCAGCTTCATAGGGTTCAAAACTCTCTCTCAGGAGATGCCTGTGATGTATGTGAAATGGTGTGGACATGAAGTGTACCATGAAGCTACTATTGTTCATACCTCTGCTAATAACATCCAGCTATTGTTTGATTACAGATTGATTATCTTTCATTTAAAATGCTTGGAATGGAAGTGTTTTGGATTTCAGATTGTTATTTGGAGAGGGGAGTTGGGGTATCTGCATTTTCCTTATATACATAATGAGATAACTTATAGATGGAACTCAGGTATAAATAGGAAATTTATTCATGTTTCATACACACAATATCTTTCATAATTTTGAGATGTGCATTGAACTGTCAGAAAGCAAAGATATCACTGTATCTGCTACCCAAGAGGACAATTTTGTTTTGTTTTTGTTTTTTAGTATTTTGGAATTCCAGATTGTGTGCTCAACTTGAATTTACATTTATGATAAGCCTGCCCCAAAAATCATCCTAAATTCATAAGATGAACCAAGATTACAATAACATCTGTAAACCAATAGCTTTTTAATATTTACATGAAACTGCTGAGAGAGAGATCATCCTTAGGCATCGGATGAGGTGTTATCAGTATGCTGGTGACATTCAAATATATTTCTCCATGCCTTCAGAAACGGCTTCAACTAAGATAGCATGTCTCCTCTGAATGAATGCCTGGAGGAGCTAATGGGCTGGATGAGGAAAAACAAATTGAAACTGAACACAGATAAAACAGAGGTGCTAGCCATTAAGGGTCTTAATCTGGGAATGGAGTTGTGTCAACCAGTCCTGGATTGGATTACATTCCCCCCGAAAGACTGTGTCTGCAGCTTGAGAATGCTCCTGAATCTGCCTCCCCAAATGTCAGTCCAGGTAGATGCGATAGTCAGGCGTGCTTACTATCATCTTTGGCTGATAGGTCATCTGTGCCCGTTCCTAGATTTGGAGGACCTGAAGATAGTAGTGCATGCACTGGTAACGTCAAGATTGGACTTCTGCAACACATTCTACATTGGGTTACCCTTGTACCAAGTTTGGAAACTCCAGCTGGTTCAAAAAACAGCAGCCAGATTCATTACGAGAATATCTAGGACTGTGAACTGCCTTGAGTTGCCTCTGGCTGAGAAAGGCGGTATACAAATGCAGTAAACAAATAATTAAATAAATAAATAAATAATAGGAGTGGGCATATTACATCTATCCTAAAGTCACTCCACTGGCTGCCAATTAGTCTCTGGACAAAGTACAAGGTGTTGGGGTTGACCTTTAAAGCCCTACATTGTTTGGGTCCAGGTTACCTACAGGATTGCTTTTCATATTGTCCAAGGTATTTTGTATTGTTGTTACTAGTTTTGTCTGACTACCTAAATAAAAACATTATTTTATTTTTAAAGGATGCTTGCATCCTTCAATCTCAACTTCACCAAATATTCTGGTGTTGATCTTCCACCTAAACCATCAGTTTTAAAGGAAGGAACTTTCAAATTTAAATCTTATCAAAACAACTACAATTTGGGGCAAATCCGGAATGGTGGGGGGATTTAATTCCTTTCCCCTCCTTTCCCAAATAGAACAAACTAAATTTTCTAATGAGGAGACAGGATCTCAAAAACTTTACTGTCAATAATTGCATCCTCTATGGCTAATGTCCCAAATAGCAACATGTTTACATAATTTTTTGCCAATCTGGTACAATCTAGATGTTTGGGCTGCACATCCCAGAGTCCCACAGCCCTCTATGTCCGAAGTTCCAGCCCACTGCATTTATTAATTCACCAGGGATGGAGATGGCTGCCTTACATTAACTAAAATCACAAGGAATTTTAAATTCATTTTTCCAGTTGGTAGAACTGGAAATTCCTGTATCTATGTCAGCATTGCCTCTTTCTATATTTAGAATGCAAATGGCAACTAGTTGGCTTGCTCCAGAGATTCACTCAGCTATAAGAATTAAAATAAAATTTATAACCCACATTTTCTTATTGATGTGCATATAAAACATCCAGGCAATCAAAGTAAATGGCCAGTTAATCTCTTTTGCCATTTTCATAGGCAATCACGGTAATGCCTTCCTTTTCACCACATTTATGAACACTGGGTCTTTTCCTTTTGATCCAAAGATTTGGCCTTCTTTTAAACTTTATGTGATTTTTAAAAGCAGCAAACAATGGAATATAAATGCACAAGTGCTCTTCAGTGGCTCTCAGAAGAAAAAAATACAGCTCCTTTCACAATTTCCACTGGTGATAGGCATATTGATGCTGCTACGGATCCCTCAACATTGGCATGATATGCATTAATATAGTTTACTACAAAAGAGCAAAATTAGTTTGATTCTATTGTTTATTTGTAGGTTAAAAAATTAAGAATAGGTAACAACCATGCTTAGAATTTCCAGTAAATAAACTACTAGAATTTTATAGTCTTATGAACATCTTGATCAATTAAAGTGTAGACAGAATTGTATGAGACGATGTCATATTTTAACCTGACAGATTAAGGCATAGAACAAAGGTGGCAGGAATCCAAATAGATGACTGGGGGATAAAACAAGAGATCTCATCTTTGTGGCTGTCAATGCATGAGCAATGGACTCAGGAGTTCTGCCAGCATCATAAAATGCAGACGTGCTTCCCACACATTATAGGATAGGTCTGGAAACCAAGCCTTATGACTCAAGAAGCTCGGCATGTATAGTTTAGAGATGAAAAGGCTGAAAGGCGACATAATAGATCTCTTTAAATACCTGAAGGAAGATCAAGTACAGAAAAAGATTCCATCTAAACATTAGGACGAGCTTTTTTGCTGTAAGAATTGTTTGGAAGTGGAATAGATTGCCCTGGAGGGTAATAGACTTTTTAACCTTGGGAGGACATAATTCAGGATTGATTTAGTTGCATATTCATGCATGTTGGGTTTGACTAGATGGCCTTTGTTGTACCTTCCAGCTCTAAAGTTCTATGATTATAGAGTTTTGGAGTCCAGAAGTAACTTGTCCCCCCAAGGTTTTTTTAAAATTAGGTAGGTTGTATTTTTTTCCTTTTTGCTTATGTCATTTTACTGGATGAGTTTTAATTATAACTTTATTATTTTATCCATTTCATTTTTATCATGGGTTTCCTCAAGCAGGCAAGATATGCTTTAAATAATCAAATCAAAAATGCTTTTTATATGTTGCATTTACAACCTAAAGGGTTATGAGTTTATACTCTAAACTCTCAAAAATACGGGGGGGGGGGGTGGATGATGCTGCTACAAGTCACAGACCTACAGTCTGTTTCAGATGTTACTTCTGTTGTCAGTTAATATGGTTTGGAGAAATATGAATGCAACTAGAGGCCATTATGCTTCTTGGCCAAGTGGAGACTATGGGTAAAGGGCAACCAATTGCGCCACATTTTTGTACACCTAGACCAGGGACCCTCAAACTTTTTAAACAGAGGACCAGTTCACAATCCCTCAAGCTGTTGGGGGACTGAATTATAGTTTGGAAAAAAAATGAATTCCCATGCACATTGCATATATCTTACTTGTAGTGCTAAAAAACCTGAAAGAACAATGCAGTATTTAAAATGAAGAACAATTTTAACCAACATAAACTGACCAGTATTCAATGGACATGTGGGTCTGATTTTAGCTGATGGGAGAGTCAGGTTAATTAGGATTGTTATTGTTGTGTGCCTTCAAGTCATTTCAGAGTTAGGGTGACCCTAAGTGAAAAGTTTGGGGGGGAGGGATGACCTTGGAGAACCACATCTGGCACTCAGGCCTTAGTTTGGGGGACCCTGATCTAGACTCCTGATCTAGACAAATCTACCCCATCTGTCCATGGTGGTGGGATTGTGAGCTCCTGTGTGGGATGATGCTATTCTGTTTCTTCTACCAAAAGCACTGTTATTGGTAGAGTCTTTCAATTCAGAGAGGCTTTTGCTGTTGAGACAGACAAAATGTGCCTAGCAGGTTCCCTCAGAGGCAATGGTAGTGGAATATTTGCTAGCTCTTGTTAGCGCTGTACCCGAAGGACACATAGGTAAACTGCCTCTGTATGTTTTACCAGATTCAAATGTCTAAAGTCATGATTTGTATTAACACAAGTACACAGTTCTTTGTTATCATTTTGAAGCAATCATCTTGTCTAAGTAGATAAAACTTTTTCCACTTGAGTATGAACAGTTTTAAATCCAACCCAGCAGGCACAATGAACAACCACAAAAATACAAGAGAAAATAGTGTGTCCCATTCTGATTCTGACAGCTCAGATTCAAGCCTTTCTTACTGGTTCCAGATAGGCATTTAAGTTCTGCCCTTGGCTCTGGTTGGGCAAAACAGGAATGGAAGTAATTGCACACACACACACCCCTCATTTGTTTCTATTATATTAGAAACACTAGCAGGATCTCAGTTTTCACAGTTTGGGAGGGAAGTAGAAAGTGGACAACTATCTAAAATTCACTTTTTAATACTTAAATCTCCTTTTTTCTTGGGAAACTGCCATGATCTCCAGTTTAACTTTCCACAAAAGCAAACTCGCAGCCAAAATATAAAACTTCAGCTTTGGGCAAGGTTTTCTTTCCATACTATTCTATGTAGCCTTTCCAGGGAAAAACTGATGGCAATGAGCTCAAAAGCAACATGGATATATAGAGTTTGGAAAACTTAGTTCTTCTTATAAATGCCTTTCCCTGAATGATTTAGCAGATTATACACATTCCTGATCTAGAATCCATTTGGTTTTTTTAATCCCTTCCTTTCTTGGGGTGTCCATCATCATATTTCCCCTCCAAGTACACCCCTCCATCCTCAAAGTATTGTTCCATAGTTGCACATTTAGAAAATTCTAAAGCCATTTCATTTTACTTCATCCTGTGGGAAGCAGGATGCATTTTACTCTTAGATCAAGTGCATTCACAATGCACAAGAGTGAACATAAGAATGACAATATTTGTGACTGGATGTGAAGACAAATTAAGCTGCCACAGAACCAACTAAGAGGGAAGTATGTCGCCAGTTGGTGCTCACCCTATTCAGACATTTCAGGGCTCAACGAATGAACAACCTAGCTCTGTCACCAACCATCTCCATTGACACCACTAACCTTGTCCTTCATGTGCTGATGGCAAATGGTTGCCACAGACATGTATTTGTAGGATCCTGTTTAAAGTATTCAATCTGAATGAATACTTGTATGCCTTCTAATCATCTGTCGACTCCATGAATTCTGTAGGGTTTTCCTATGCAAGGAATACTCAAATGTGCTTTTGCCAGTTCCTTCCTCTGAAATATAATGTACAGTATACTGGTTGTTGACATGGTATCAAATTGTTGCCTTTTGTATGTCCACATGTGTACGTAACTGTTCCTGATGACTTGAAAGCACACCCATAAATACATAGGCTTTAATTAAATTAGAACCTATGCATCAGTCCATTCTCCAGAGAGGGAAGAACAAAATACAGGGTTAGTCAAAATGCATAGGCCAATAAGCCATTCAATTGAATGGCTTATTGGCCTATGCATTTTGACTAACCCTGTACTTAGAGTTAGAGTGGGGAGAAAGTAGGTGCCTTGCTCCATCAGCTGCAAGAAACTTTTGAAGTGTTCTCTTACTAGTCAGAATGTGAAGCAGAGGGCAAGAGAGAAATAAAAGGGTTGCACAGTGTAGTGAAGGGAGTCAGATAGGAAGAGAGAGAAGTGAGTTTCAGAGTTGGGAAAGTTGGAGCTCCAGTGTGCATGGTGGAAGTTGTCTTTGGGCATGCATCGGGGTGATGAGATGGAGAGGCAAACATGAACACATTCACAGTCTTTCTGCCAGTCTGGTCAGTGAATATTTCCTCTCTTCAAGGCTTACAAAGCAAGTGTGAATGGGTTGCTGTGAATTTTCTGGGTTGTATGCATTCACATCTGCCTCTCTCTTTGCATAGTGAGGCTGGATGCATACACTTTAAATGGTCTTTTTGTATACTATGTCAGGGATGAGGCAACAGCTGCATGTATCTACATGCACGTGAAGGAAGTCGTAGCAGTAAAAAGTTGAGAACTGCTGACCTGAAGATGCCTGGTATTTTTTGGCTGACCCTGCTTAACTTCCAAGATCAGAGAGGATATGGTGCCCTTGGGGCATTTCCGCCCATAAGGAGGTAATAAACTCTACTACAAATACAGTAAAGAAGGAAAACTCTGGAATGATCATCAACAAAAAGCCTTTTAAAAATATTTTAACATTTGCATTAATAAAATAAGTAAGACCAAACTTTTTAAACAAGAAAACCAAAAGTTCTTTTAAAGGGGCAAATGGGGTGAGAGAACTCATTAGGTTGTTGTCCCTGATGCTGCAAAAAACAAAAAAACAAAAACAAAACACACAGCCAAGATGGTTTGCTTTAGCTAGAAATCAATGCAGAATACTGAACAGCAAGTCCCTCCTTCATTAATACCAAAGGCCTCAATTCTAAATGTGTTAGAGGTTTGTGAAGAATGCTAAAGGCGGCTGGGTGGACAGGATAACTGGAAACATTTTTAGATGTCAGAAACCACAATGTATAATGTTACCAATCAGGGCTTCCCAGAAAGCAGCATATTTGAAATAGAAAGCAGGAGCCAAACTCCCCACACTGTAAATGAAATTTGAGTGTTAGCATGCTCTCTGAGAAAGAAGTAAGCAGATTTTTGAAGAGGGGCAGGGTTGGCTATTTGGAAAAGTGAACACAGTAAAGCCTAATTTCCTTATAACAGGGATTAGCACTTGCACTACACAGGCAACCTAGACCTCCTGAGGACAGTACTTCATTCCAGTCAACTTCTAATCCCCTTCCTCATCCCCATCCCCCACCCCCAGTTTCTTCTTTGGGAAGAATCTGAAAGATAGCTGAGAAGAGTTATGTGGTTTTGTGTGCTTGTCTCTACTCTCTTGAATGGAAAAGCCATTTGGGCTTGGAATCAAAAACAGCAGAGAGGGGGTGGACTTAAGCAGCTGTAGGAACCACTTGATCATCTATGATGAAGGGTTCCCTCCCCCCTTTTTTATTCCTCCTAGGATAGTGTTGCCAAAGTAACCAGTCCAGTTTCGGAAAGCAGCCAAAACTGAGTTTAGACTTGTTGCTTTGGAGATGGTGACGTAGGCACACCAACAGACCTTGCAGAGTTGTTGATAATTCAGCTGCCAATACCTCTATGACCCCTGGCTGACAAAGACTTTGTTTGGCCAGAAGGGATCTCCCAGTGGAGTGAAGTATTTTCCAGCAAGGAAACTGATAATACCTTTTCAGCTTCAGATTGAAAATCTGAGCCATAGAAGAAGTCAGAAGATTGCAAATCTTTTGAGATGAAAATTTATGAATCCGTCTAGCTCTGATATGAGGCCAGCTTGAGAGAACCTTCACATCCATATTTACTTTTTAGTCTAGTTAGTCTCCCCACAGGATAGATATATTTTCTTTAGCCTCTAGGTATTGGGGAAGGAAAAAAATGCAGCAATCAAAGCAACCTTTCTGGAAATGTCTTTTCCCATTTTCTAGAAATAGGTTACAATGCTTCAGAAACAGAACACAGCCAAACTGTAATTCCTGTTTGTTCAAGCCTTAGATGCTGGTAGCTGGGCCAGATGTGTTATGCTCCTCCCATCCCACTCTCCTGGCATGGAAAATTGCATAGCAAACTCTTTTGCTTTGCATTCAAGCCAAGGTTAGCCTTGTTTTGCTGATACCACAATTCAGAGAACAGCTGGAGACAGAAAGTACCTCTTGGAACTAACCACCATGGTTACTAAACTGCAACCATGACCATGACCCCGAAGAAAGGGACAGCTGCAAAATGAAGCCTTTTAGAGGACTTAACCAGAGATCGAGTCTACAATAAGATTTTCTACAATAAGCAGGATAAGCATATATGACATTCACTTTGGGGTGAGAGAGAAAGAATGCACAGTTAATTTCTGACTTCTAGTTTTCTAGAGATCATGGGCTTTCTTTAAAACTCTTTGTTTTCAATTCCAAGCACTGGATCATTTTGGCAAGCCCAACTTTTGGTAGCCCCACAGTCAGCAACGATGAGGACCAACAGAGGAATGTAAAATGTAAAACAATGTGATTTTACAGAAGGGGCTAGGAAAGTACCATACTGGGAATACAAAAGCTTTACTTCTTAAGAGAGATTTAAACAATGCCTTTTAGGATGGAGCATTCCCTGATGCACAAACCCCTAGTGTATTACAAGTGTACCAAACTATTTAAGACACAGAATAATTTTTAAAGAGATATTGACACCAGACTCCAAAGTAAAAAAGTTTTAAAAATCCGGATTGCAATTTATCCATAAAATACAGACAAATTATAAGTTTTAAGGTCCAGTTTAAAAACAATGCAGATAAAGCCAAATATATTTGTTGTGGGACAGAATTGCAGACATGTAGGTCCATGACTAAAATGCCCCCTTCTCTTTCCCAAATGGACCTGGATGGCAGCCTCATGGGCAGCCTTATTGAAGCTGATCTTCCCAGCCCACATAACTTGGTATTTATCCGGATTAAGTTCTGCTTCTTTGTCTTCTAGATCCCTTTATAAGTTCACTGAGTTAAATAGGCAAAAAAATAACATGTCATCTACACAATACTTTACACAACACCTCTAGATGACTCATCTTAGCAAGTTCATAGAGAGACATGTGAGGCAGGGAAATATGAAACCCAATGACATCATAAAAGACCTATGACAACATAGTAGAAAAGATGTTTCACAACATCTTCTGTAGGATCGGTCCAGCTTGGGAAGATGAGATCCATGATGACAACATGGCTCTTGCACCTATCTTGAAAAGATAGTCCAGAGGATACCATCCTCAATTATGCTGGGAGCTCTCAAGGGAATCTACAAAACCAGGTCAAAACAGGTAGAGTTTGGGAAACCAGAATGATCAAAGGCATTAAAATTATACACTTAAAACTGGTATGAACGAGGATGAGCTTGCAGTAAGTGAAGCATTAAACATCAGATATGATACTCTAGCACAAGTCCATTTCACCAAATAGTGAATGACAATCTAAATTCTAGATGAGGGGAAGGAAAATCATACTTCAAATACTGGAAGAAGATGCATAGACTCAGAACAGATATTACATCTTATGAAGAAAAAGTTGAATCATATGCAAACAATCATACATGTTTGACATGTATTCCAGTCAAACACAAACACATTTCTGGAATGGGTCAAAAGAAAATGAATGAATGAAAACATGACAGTGAGTGAAATCCTTCTTTTTTTAAAAAAACCCACGGGATTTAACAATTACAGTAATTGGTTGTTCTGCCAACATATTAACAATACATTTACCAATATTTACCTAGAGAACAATTTTCTGTCTAAGCCTCCGAGTGTGGTGGAGACGCCTTCTTTGAAGGCTTTTAAACAGAGGCTGAATGGCCATCTGTCAGTGGTGCTTTGAAGGCGATTTTCCTGCTTCTTGGCAGGGGGTTGGACTGGATGGCCCATGAGGTCTCTTCCAAATCTAGGATTCTATGATTCTATGAAAATGTCTTTCCCTTCAACATCTCCTAGTATTTTTAATTAACTGAAAGAGCAAACCCAAATCGGTTGAAAAAATAATAATCAAATAAGGAAGAAACAGGAAGGTTCTCAGAAGCTGGAGCAGTATTACCAAGGGTAAATCCACTCCAAAACTGATTCAGTTACAAAGACAACTGTTTTATTTTTTTATCACAGACTACAATACCTTTTGAACTGATTATTTATATGACTCACTTCTCAGATACTCTCATTCATATGTGGGTCTGGAGAATGGGTTATAGTACCTAGACTACACTTCCCCATGAGTAATGTGAAGCAGGAGAGGAACCCTACTTCTCAGACTAAAACAGAGACATTAGTAGAGATCCCCCCCCTTCTCTGCTCATGTTTCCTGTTGGGAACATGAACACTGCAGCAGGTGGGATCCCACTGTTATTTCTGATCTCCCTATTTCTGATTTCTCTCTAAACCTCCCTATGCAGCTTGCTAGGTATATTGCATATGGTGGAAACCTCCCAGCACAGAGGACAGTGGAGCTTAGGAATTAGAGACTTGGCAAAAAGCATCCTAGAGTAACCCCTCATGGGTTGACTGGAATTTTACGGACCAGATCAAGGCTGCAGACAAAAGGTTGCTCCCACTGAACTATGCCATGTTTCTGACAGAGAATTTTAATCAGTACTGTACTTTTTGAAAAGCTGCCTGTCTTTAAGAAAGGCTAAATAAGTTTGATTACTGAATGCACTTATACTCAGTTTAGCTGCTATTTATAAAATCTCTCCAAGTGTTATTAAATCATCCTTATCTTTCTCACTAGATCAAAGGAACTCTTCGATTCAGATTAATCACTTTTAGGTATTATGCCAAGAAGGTGTGGGGTGGAATGGGAAGACCAGTGAATGTCCCATTTGACAGCTGAGTTATTCAATTTACAAACCTGGCAGAAAGGGGATGATCCTTTGCTTAGGGTCTTTCTGTCCTCCTTCCATAGGGAATTTGTCCAGCATTTGCATCTTTAAAAAAAAACACACACAAGAAAAGCATACAATTAAATTAGCAAAAGCAGAAATAAACATCATGGATGCTAAAACATTACACAGAAAAATAAACAGAACTGTAGATGATACTTATTTTTGTTTACCAGGGTTTTAAGAAAAGCCCAAAATGTCAAGGAGGGGAATTGCATATTAATATTCTGGAAATATCCAAGTTGATAACTGTACCCTAGGTTATGTCAGAATTATTAATTTTGTCTCAAACAGGGATCAACAACTGTGCGTGTGTCACTTATTGTGGCAGCTTGTCAACCACCTTGTACAAGGAAAAATTAGCCCAAACCTTTTCCCCAAAATTGGGGCTAAAGAGGGGCAGGAATGAGTCTCTGCCCTCACCTCAGGCAAAAATATGATCAAATCCTGAAATTATTTGATCTCTGTGTCAGCTGGATGCAAGGGGGGACAAAAACAATCTTCAGTTTTCCATGAACCCATAGCTGGTTTCCAATATCTCCAGGGAACAATTAAATTTTCTGAAGCAATCTTATGGCCCAGTGATCCCCATATACATGTCTGATCCTGGGCTAGATAGGTAAATGGTCTGCTTCAACATAAAAGGCAAGCTAACATTTATTGACAGTCTGCCTAAGGAACTTGTGCCAGACGGTGTGTCACCAACTCAGAGAAGTAGGAGAAAGTCAGTAGACACAGAAAATAAAAACGTTAAGTATCATCTCAAGACATGTTCACTTTGAATCTTCGAAACATCTTCAGAGGTTAAAGGGAAGAGATCCTGCTCAGTTTAGACACGCTGCTTTCTTACATTATCCAAAATAACCAAAGTAACTTGGCTTGAGCCAAATCCATTGACAGACACCAAGAACAATGCCCAGTTCTCAGGCTGTCTGCACAGATATAATTTTGATTAAATGACACTAACTACACTATATTCAGTATGTCTCTGAAGAAGGTGATAATGCAAAACGAAAACAATGACATTTAATATAGCAAGAAAAACAACAATGTCACAAAATAAAGGTAAGCAATCAAACTTCAAAGTTTATTCAGTCCAATCTCTGCTACAACTTGACGTTATCAACTTCAGGAGGCCATTTTCACAAAGCAGGAAGTTCCACAACTTTGGGAATTCATTGTAGAAATTAGAAAACCTCTCCTTTAAATCACAGTCATATTCAGTAAGGCACATAAATTATCAGCTGTGCACAAGACAAATGCTGTATGAGGAAAATAGAGGAAGAAAAAAAAGAGCCACAAGGAGAGCCTGCCCACCATTGCCAGAGTGTTGTCAAGGGGATATTATGAAGAAGGGAGAAAGCAGGCAGGCAGCAATCCCAATGACACCACGGCAATGCTGGATATATATGTTAGTGTTAATGTTGTGTGTGTGTATGTGTGTGTGTGTGTGTAAAACATTATAAGAACATGTGTTGCTGCTGAAGGCTTTTCATGGCCAGAATCACTGGGTTTTTGTGAGTTTTCTGGGCTGTATGGCCATGTTCCAGAAGCATTCTCTCTTGACATTTTGCCCATATGAGGTCTTCACAACCTATGAGGATGCCTGCCATAGATGTGGGTGAAATGGCAAGAGAATGCTTCTGGAGCATGGCCATACAGCCCAGAAAACTCACAGAAACCCATTATAAGAAAATATTTTCTTGTTTTCTTGCTTGACATTCAGCACTTCGTATAAGGGGGCACTATTAAAAATGCAATTGAGTGCATGCACTCCTTTTTTGCCAGCTCTGGAGATAAAAGAGGCTGCTTAAACCATGTCCAAGAGTAGGTCTTAATGGAAGACAACTGTATGCAATAAAAATCAAAGGAGGGTTACTTCTTGGTTATCACTGCAGTCCACACTGGGGGCTGTCTACTTCTTTGACCACAAAACTATGAGAACTAGTCTAATCTTGCTATTTTTTAAGCCTGTAGTATGTCTTGTTCCTCATTTCTCACACAAAGAATCATGAAACTATATTGCCATCTGTCTGCATTACAATCTAAGCGGGTCACTATTTTATGTATAAAGGATGTGAATTATTAGAAAGATGCTTCCTGTCTGTGAAGACCATTAACATTTATGTCAGACACAGGCTAAGTAATATAGTATCAGTCATCAATGCATTTGCCAAAGATGACACGAGATATTATGATGTCTCCTGAACTGAAAGCATGGGATCCATGTGGAAATGAAGGGAAGGAAATGGAAGAAAGATACTGAACTACCATTCATGGCTACATGTCACTGAGTTTTTATTTAAGGGATGGAAGGAGGCTATTTTGCTTTTCATCATGCATAACCATCTTAATTCTTTTTCTGTGTGCTGGCTTTCTTAGAATGAAACCCTGACAGTAGAAACTGGCAACTGTGACTGATGTATCCCTATTATTCAACAGCAGGAAGAAAATTACCAGCCTTGTAACTTTGTGGTAGTTTAAGTTTCAAAAGAACATAATGAAGAAAAGGTGCCTACCATTCTAAACCATCAGCACTTAGGAATCTGACTGCTCAAACTAGGCCTTTTGCCTCTGTAAACCATGCCTACCAATCAATTGTTAAACCAACTCTCCATTTTTAGAGAAGTCGTGATCACTCTGCATACTAGAGCTCTGGTTCCATACACAATATTGCCACTCTGCACACTGGAGCTTCTGATTCATGTAAACCCTTGCCAATCTACATACCAATCCTCCAATTCTAGACAAAACCTTTAGTGCTAACTGCTCTCTTTTCATTTCCAGCCCTTCTCAGGCGTTCAACAGATCCTTATCTTTAACCTGCAATCACTGACCAGAGATAAGGGTAGAGAAATAATGAAGTAGAAAGTCAAAACTGACTAGTCATCATTATGCCAAAACAAATTAATGGATATGGGTCTCATTAAGTTAAAAGAAAACAGTGAGGCAGTTACTACCTTTTAAATAAATTAAGAAGATAAATAACTGTTGACATTTTATTCCTAAGCTCTTTATGCCATTATGCACCTATTACAGAAAAGGATGGTACGTAAAGTAAGGGGAGACATCATACTAGCATATATATCTGGTATTAGCTGGGTGTCAGAGGGACCACTGCTCCCCTGCTTTCATTGCTTTCCTCTTTCTCTTTCTTTCCTTTCCTTCCTGTCCTGCATTCATTTTTCTATTTTCTTTCCCTTATTTCTCTCTTTCTTTCCTTTCTTGCTCCTTTCCCCTCATATACATGTCACCATTCTTTCCCAGTGACATTAAAAATGTCCACTTCACCTATCAACAGCCAATCCTTCACTTAGCAGCCAATACCTATCAACAGTCTTTGTGGTATAAGCAGACACACACACACTTTACCTTTTATATATGTACATAGAAGATGGATGTAGAGGATGTGGTAAGTTGCATAAAACATGATAAGAACAAACTTCAATTTGTGAAGCTAAGAAGGGCGATTCAGTGCAGATAAAAGGAAGTACTCTTTCATACTGTGCAGAATTAAAACTGGATTTTGTTAATATGAAGTGGTACCATGTCTGCGAACTGTGATGGAATTGGAAGATGGAAGATACCCATTTTTAATATAACACATATTAAATCTCTATGCATCACTTGCTAAGAAAGTGCAAGCAGGGGTGTGCAGGTAAATTCTTGCTTGTGGGTTTTCCACTGACAACTGACTGGCCTTTGTGGAAAGAATGCTGGACAAAATAGGCCCTTTGTTTGACTCAGTAAGGGTCTCCTTACATTCTTTTATGACAGGCAAGATCAGCCATAACAATATAGTGATGATGAGAACCAGCCACAAAATATAGTGGTTTACTTATATGCTTGAGAGTAAGATTACAAATTTTAAGAGGATTCTGATTTTTCCTCATCTGCTAACAGTATAATAAAATGCAGTTCATCCTTTCCCCTTCTTTAGACTTTTCTCCAGGAAGACAAAGAAGAAAACTGTCACCCAGATGCATTTTCCAACTTTTAAGCTGCCTAGAGTTGGCCTCAGATCCAAGGTAAAAGCCAACTCCTCTCCTGCCAGCTGTGCCATTAAATTTTTACATTATTTCAAATCCTCCTCTAGTCTTCTCTTGGAGCTGGCAGAGTATCCCATCAGGGAGAACCCACCAATCTCTGACCTAAAGGCTAGAGCCTCCAGCCACTCGCTCTTGTCTCCGTATAATACAAAACACCTGTGGCAGCTCAAGTCAAAGGGGAAATTTGTTTTGCTTGGACTGAATTATTAGCTTTTCTTCAGCCACAAATGAATGTTTTAAACGCTGACACACAGGCAAAGTCTGACTCCATGAAGTCCGCCTGTCCGGTTTACTCCTTCCTTCTACAAATAAATGGTAGGGATTGGGGGGTGGGGAGGCTCTCCTTGGCCTAATACATTGAGAGAATCAGAAGTGTGTGGCCTTCCAAGACCCCATAGGAATTAATGCCCCCCAACCTCTTGGCAGCTGCCCATCCCTGAATTATGTGCTTAACTTTTATTTTTATGTTCTCTATTTATTTAACCTTTAAACCAAGCCTTAGAGAATCCCAGAAGAAGTTTCAGCATGCAAAGCACAGCTCATTGTTTTGTATTTAAAGCTTACATGGCCCACTTCTTTGAATTGCTTAAATTTTAATAGGTAAGGAACAGTTACCTTTCAACTGATCCTATCTCTGATTAAATACAATGATGGGCTTCTCTACTTAGTACTGAAGAAGCCTCCCATCCCCACTGACTTCCATCTACAGAAGTAGTGGTGTTTGTTCCTGCACTGAGCTGACCAGCCAAGATGCAGGAAAGGTGAGGGACACACAACCACAGAGAAGTGTTAAAGTTATCAAAACTAGTAATCTTCTATGTAGTATATAGATACGGGCATTTTTTTCTCCTAGATTTATCAATGGCAACCACTAGATGATACAACAGTTGGTATCACATCACTAAAGGTACCAGAGCTTGAACACTCACAAATGTGTGTGGAGTATCCAAAATTATTTTCTTATATTCTTCTGTGACTGAAGATGCAGTTGCAGAAGCACTGTCAGAATGATCGCACAATATCCTCCTACAACCTCTTTCATAGAAAAAAGAGGAGGCCTTTACAGAAGTATGAGGACTGAATGCAAAGACGGCAACAATTCAATCTTTTCTGTCATGTGCTTTCTGAGGTGTATCACTAACAGAGTAAAAATACTTTTTCCATTATGGCCTCTGTATCTGCAGGGTTGCAGAATCTATTTTGATTTATTGATTGAATATGCTGGCTTTCTCCTTAAGTGGGACACAAGGAAGCTCAAAATGGTTACCATAGTGTTGAACTGGAAGATCTAGTTATGGCTAGTGTAGCTTCCTTCCAGACATTTCCTAGCTCTTCCAATACAATTCTATGGTATGTTTCCACTATAAGTTGTTTATTGCATAGCATTTGGTATTACTCACAATTTTCGCTAACTGTAATAAGCCTGTGAATGTATCCCCCCATGGATATGGTGGGGTCATTCTGTACAGAAAAACATTCACAATGTTAATCATACTTACAAAATAGCTGAATGCGATAAAATGATCACTGCATCCCACTGCACATATTTCAGCCTATACAGAGCCTGGAAGAATTCTAGGAATAACTTCTTGATAACCAAGAGCTTTAATATACCCTAAAATACACTTTCCAATCTAGAATAACAACATACTAACTCAAAAAGGACAAAAAAAAGTTATCTCGAATCTTGCAAAAACCATAGCTAGAATGTTATATGCATCTGTAATAAAACCCTTTAACCAAGTCCAACAACACTGCAAATCTCTGTAAAATATACTATTATTTGAAAGGTTTAATCTCAACAAGAAGCATAAATTGTATTGGTATTTACATTTTCCTGTGCTCTTTTATAGCAAGGATAGACATTGCTCCAGATGCTGTTGCACTACAACCCCCATAATCCTTAACCTCAGACTATGCTGGTTAACGATAAAAGGAGTCAGAGTTCAAAATAGTTAGAGACCTACATGTTCTTTATCAATGCTTTACATGCACTAACTCCTTACAATGTAAATCAAAAACTGACTTAAGACGGTGGACATAAAATCAGTTTGCTCTCCAGATTGTCCAAAACAGCTGGGCAAAGGCAAGCATCACTCAGGTAGAACAGAAGCAGAAGTCAAATGTTATTTGGAGTTCTCAAAAATAGTAATGAAGTTCAGTACTGTAATTTTTTTCAAGCTAATTAATGTGGATTTTTCAAATTATATCAGCATATCTAATATAATGCTGTTCCTGTTGTATGTGCCTTCAAGTCACTTCTGATATATGGTAATCCTAAGGCAATCCTATCATGGGTTCCGTTACTTCAAAATAAGTATTGCTGAATATAATTGGATGTGCTTCTGTGTGTGTGTGTATAGCCTATAGGGAAATGATTTTCATCTTAAAGGACTGAATACTGGTTAACACAAAAATTAAAAATAGAAGAACCTGTTGCAGCCCAAGTGCCTACTTGATTCCTTTTTTCAGCCAAACACCACACAGATGAACAAGAATAGTAAGTTTATTAAGAAAAGAGTATCTGATATAAAAACAGTTTCAAAATACATCAATGAGCTAGACTTCCAGAAGCTTAACAAAAAGCAATGACCAGCTCTGAATAAGAATTCCAAAAATCACTTAAGACAAAAGCAAGAAACTGTAATCCAAGGGTTGTTTCTAAAAGCTTGAAAGCATGATACTTGAACTTGACTATCATCCCAAAGTCTTGAAAACTGAAACAAGATTTGTAATTCAAAAAGGAGGCATGGAACTTAAAACAGGAAAACAAGATACAGGTCCAAGAACACAACTCCTAACTTGGAGCTCCCAAGGCAGGAATCTTGACACTTGAAAATCCAATGGTGATTTCCCCATCGAACCTTGACTCCAATTCCTAAAAAATACTCCCTCTTGCCCATGACATCACTCTTTCTCACACCGGGATTCCCTTTGCTTATCTTTCAGTCTCTGAGAACACTGGATTTGTCTCTGTTTCACACTATCCCTTCTGATCTGGAAACGCTGGGTTATTTGTAACCCTCCTATCTCCTCCACATTTCTTTCAAAGTCAATCATTGGCCAATTCTCATGAGAATTACTGCCTGTTTCCCTGACAACCAATCTATCCAAAACATTCCCATCATCTTGAAAAACATTTTCACTTTTACACTTTCACTTTTACAACCAGAAAATCCTCTTCCTCATCCTCAGAGGCTTCACAGGCCTCCACAGAACCTTTAAAAAATGGCAAAACCATGCACACTGTCAGGAATTTCCTATTAAATCACTGGAAACTTCATATATATAGCTATAAATGGCTCTACCTTCAGAATATGAAAAGCATAAAAGGCTCACAGATGGAAACAGTAAAAACAAACAGCAAAAGGCCAACCCAAAAACTGATGAACATATGAAAGCCAGTCTTGAAGACATCATGCTGACCTCTGCTGTGATACCCTCCCTATTAAATCTGTTAACAAGAGAAATAAATCAACCTAAAGTCATTATAATCTCCAGTGAGGATAGATGAACCTGTCTTTGTACAAGTAGGATATGGTTGCACATTCTTATGTGCCCAAGGCAAAGATTCTTCTGAATATGGTATTATAGTTGGTGGGTCTCCAGCATATTAGCAGGAACCTCAAAACCAAACTCTTGTGGCAAAGAAGAGAAGCTACTTGACCAAGCCTGGAGCTCTCTTGCCTTCAGCTTTCCCACAGCTGTCACTGGGATGGAAAAGGGATAGCCAGTAACAGCACTTTGAATAAGGCCAGATTGTGATGACATGACTAAACTAAAACAATCACTGAGTATTGTAGATCAGTGGGTATTTGAATATGGATCTCTCATATCCCAATTAACTCTCAAATTGCTATACCACACTGGTTCTACTTGAATGACTTTGTAGCAGTAAGAAGCCTTTTATCAGTCATTGTGATAGACACAGTGGTTTGCACACATTTTTAAATTAGACAATTTTATTTCATATTCTATGTGAATGACTCACACTGAACCATGTCCATTTTAAAAACTTGTGCAAGGAATACATTCAAATGTCCTGTTAAATGCGAGCTTCATAACTGAAAGGCTAGAGCTGGCATGGGAGAAAATCAGACAACACCGTTTTCTCTTCAGCAAACAGATACACACACACATACACAACACACATTGTATGAGCAATTGCAGGCATACAATTAGGTTATAGTTTATAGCACTAGAAATGCAAGAAACTGAAAGAAAGAGAAAAAAGTCATTTTTTAGCAAAATCATCAAAAAATGTCTTACTGTTTCAGCTGTGCATCACTTTATAAAAACCAGAGATAGATGTTTTTTGTAGTAAGTAGAAAGACTTACCACAAAAAGAGTATTAGGAGCAGCTGAATCCAGACAAGACATCTTGATCAGAAGACAAAAGCCCTGCAAGGGGGCAGAAAGATGGCAAACTCTTCCCCAAGAGGAGTAGAACTGCCAAAAACAAAGAGCCACTGGCACAATTTCTTCGTTTTCAATCTATCAATCTGGCTATGGTTTTAATCTATTGCTCTGGCTTTTAATCTTGCTTTTAATTGCTGTTGGAAATTATGTTTTATTGATTTGTTATTATGATAAATTGTTTATATTAATTATTTGTATTTTAATTTATGACGTATTTGTATTTTTATTATGATTTGCATGGCATCAAATGGTTGCCATCTATGTTGTAAGCTGCCCTGAATTCCCAAAGGAAGATGGGACTGGATATAAATAAAGTTTGATGGACTGTAGAAAAACTACAACAAAAATGTCTCCCTGAAACAAACAAAGACTGAAGGAAAAGGAAACTGTCACAACCATTTTTAACAGTAGCAGCAACAAAATAACCACTGCCGACATCTTTTTGACATTATTTTGCAGGTAGGGAAAGATTTCTGTTTCAGTGGTCTTTTTCGGTTCTTGGATAATACAATTCTAGTCTAAGAGATGGCCTTCAACCATTATTTGTAATATATTATTGTCTGAAAACTCTAAGTTTAAGGCATCTTAATTAATTAGTGTCCACATCGACGTATAGTCAAATAGCAAGTACTTCCTGGAAACAAAGAGCCAAAGGAAGAAAGCACCTGGGAGAGGTGGGGTTCAGATATCATGCAGATATTATGGCGTGATCCTACAATTGTATAACAAAATTACCGACTTGCCAAGTTCACTAATTTTAAAGGATACAAAAACCAAACTAAAGTGATTGAAATATTTTTCTCTACAGTAAGCACAGGGAACCCAATCTAGTTTTAAGAAGCTAATATGTAGGGTGGAAAGAGCTTTCAATCCAGCAATTTTCTTCCCACTGCAAAAAAAAAAAAAAAAAATCTTCGAAGATCATGCAAAGACTTTGTTGAAGATCACTCACAATTTAGGACTTATTCTGTGCACAATTCAGGACTTGTGTGTGGTTGTTTTGCACAGAAAATAGCATTTTCAACACAAGAAATAGAATTTTCTGAGTGGAAAATAATATGAAAAAATATTAAAGTAGTGTCTTGCTTATCCAACATAAACGGGCCAGCAGAATGTTGGATAAGCAAAAATAAGGAGGGATTAAGGAAAAGCCTATTAAAGTCAAATTACATTATGAAGTTTTATAAATTAAGCACCAAAACATCATGTTTTACAATAAATGGACAGAAAAAGCGGTTCAATACACAGTAACATTATGTAGTAATTACTGTATTTACAAATTTTACTTTTACTGTGAAACTCTCCAACTCAACACTCTAATCAACATGGGTTCTTTCTTTCTTCCACCCTGGACATTATTCCAGGAGGGAGGCAGACTACATTGGATAATACAGAATGTTGGGATGAGTGAAGGTTGGATAAGCAAGACTACTGTAATAATTCCTGCACAGAAAATCCTGTTTTCTATTAAAATCAACCATGTGTAAATTTTACAGTAGACATTTCTGTCCTCTGTTCTGTAATGAATGCATTTTCTGTATAGTAATAAATATTCTTACATTGAAACAATACTTTTTCATGAACAAAAATCCTGTTTTCTCTACATTAAATGTTGATTTATTTTCTGTAAAAAACTACTACTTGTATTTGTGGATTTTCTGCAGAATAAGTCCTGAACTGAAAAAAATCTCATCAGAATTCTTATCATGGTTTCTTGACACTAAAAAATGTTTTAGGAATATTTTAAAGTATTTGTTTGATTGCTACACAGGTGTTACATATTGAAATCAATGGGAGATGAAAGTCTCTATCTACCAAAAATGTCACAGATGAAACTGGAACATATGTGACTTAGATACACCATAGTATGGTGAAAATGCTAATGACCAGACAACAGGAAAGCAAATAAAACTGCTATTTTAGTCAGAGAAACCCTGAAGAGTATGTTCTGGGTTTAGGAAAAAATAAAAACTATAAATGAGCCTTAGAACGACAAAGTTATATCCTCTCTTCTTCCTGCTACTGAAATAAATATTCACAAATGGTTGTACTCAGTTAATTCATTTTGCAGCAACTGATGTAAGGTGAGACCAAACATTGGGGGGGGGGGGGGCTGAATATTTTAAAAGTGAGTGAAGAAGTGGGACAGCAAAGATTAACCGGGGCATATCCATGCCAAATCAGGACAGTTGGAGGTTACGCATGCTTTTAGCTGTTATTGCCATGATCTAGTATAATTTTTCTTCACCATTTTCTCTCAGTTAAGGCAAAGGCACATAGTGTGGACTGAAATGTTCAAGACTGAAAGTGTCAAAAGTAGCAGGGCCAAAAGGAAAGTGAGAAATATATATTAGTGCCAGGAACATGAATAGACATTACACTCTTTTCTAGATTGGCAGAAAGTGATATTTGATAGGTTCCAGTCAACATTCAGTAGCAGTGTCAGGCAAGGGACAGACTTCTCTGAAAGCCACTGTCTTCCAATCCTTGTGCAAACTGTATCTATTTATTTATTTATTTATTTATTTGCTGCATTTGTTGACCGCCGTTCTCAGCCCTAGGGCGACTCACGGCGGTGTACAACATATAAAAACAATTTACAATAAAGCAATATCACTAATACACAATAATATAATTACACTAAATGATCCGCTCCGTCTTATCGTAGAATCATAACCAATCTCGTAAACCATATTCCGTTCCAGTTGTCGTTACCAGTTAATGTAGCACTCAGTTAAATGCCTTCTCAAATAGCCATGTCTTTAGGCTCTTACGGAAAGACATAAGGGAGGGCGCTTGTCTGATGTCTACAGCCTTGTTAATGCATGGTTTCGAAGAATTCATCACATGAAGCATTGTTCTTTTTGCAATAAGTTACTGATTCATGGTGCACTTAATTTCTGGTAACTGCACTGCACCCGAATATTTCATTCAAAAGCTAAGCATGGAGTGTCAAAAGTAAAACCAGGCCAGTTACAGGGCATTAAAACTTTGCCCACAGGATAAATCAATATGCCATGCATGATTCATCACAGCATTCAACCGTACAAAAACTGTTCCCTCTAGAAGAGATATTTAGTGACTATGCTGTTGTGAAACAAAGCAGATTAGAGCTGTCTTTGAGTCTTGCCTACATCCTTTCCACAATGTTATTATAATAAGTGAACCTTTTCTTGCAAAGCTGAGATACATGGCTACTTATACCTAGGCTGGAAAGATTTGTACTTCTTAAAAGCTCTCCCTGTTCAGCTGGGACTCATCCTAAAATAATGTGATTTCCAGAGGAACAATTAAATCCATAACAGAATTGTTACATTATTCATATCTCAGGCACACAGTATGCTTTTACTGTGAAACTCTCCAACTCAACACTCTAATCAACATGCCTCGTTCACCAAAAAGCTCTGGGCTACTTCACATATACTCTCTCTTTCACACACACATACACAGACAGACCGGGGGGGGGGGGGGGTGAAGGGTGAGGATCTTTTAGTTATTTAGAAGTTGATGAACCACCATTTCTATTATATCTCCCCACTGACAAAACTGACTAAAGCTAAAGGGAACTGGAGTTAGCAAAATCTGGAAGGTCAAATTTTTCATAGTCTTTATCTACCAGATCTGGCTCTAAGTTTGAAAAGGTTGCTTTTGAATGTACTGCAAGATAACTGTGATATTTGATCTGTGGAACATGGGTAAATGAGCCAAGTTTACATTGATATTTTTCTTCTCAAGGAATTAACAGACATGTGCAAATGTTCTCCCCTACAAACATTCCATTATCCATTTCTCACTCTCTAATAGCTGTGTCAATTCCACTGCACACCTATCTCCCAAATATCTACACATGACTTGTGCAATTTAAATATTAACCCTCTTGGCTTCTTTATACTTTACTCAAGTGTCTAGCCATAGCGCTTCATTTGAGCAAATCTATGAGATAGTGTTCATTTGATTTGGTTTCTTGGATCGAAATAGGTTTGATCCAATATTGCTGAATACACAGGGGAGGCATCTGGTATTTCAAACATTATTAGACCGCAGCTTTCAGCATTGCTTAAGCTATGCTACCTACAAGTTGCAGTCCAAAACCAAGTGGAAGGCAATATGAATTCCACTTATTTATTATTTTTTATTATTTACCACATTTATATCCTGCCCTTCTCACCCTAAAGGGGACTCAGAGCGGCCTTACAATAGGCAACAATTTGATGTCGCATAAATACATACAAATAAAATAAATATATTAAAATCCAAAAAATTAAAAACATCAAACATTAAAACCAATCATTACAACCATGCAATCCAAAATTATAATCCAAAGCTGTTCCAGTCATCATTGCACTATTCACTTATTGCACTGATTGAAAGTTACTGACAACTTCTACTATAGAATGTAATTCCACTCTTTATTTTAGATAACAAATATACCAGTCAGGGGTGCTTTGAATTAAATTTTCCTGCTTCTTGGCAGGAGGTTGGACTGGATGGCCCATGAGGTCACTTCCAACTCAGTCATACTATATAGTATTTATTATTTTAGAAAGTCAATCCTAGGCACCATAATGTCAAATTAAACAAACTTTACAACTTATTGACAACAGCAGAGAATATATGACCAAGAGCATTAGCAGAATTGAAATTAGAAACATTTCTTTTTTTTTCCAAAAGCAAACCTGTCTATGTCTAAATTGACCAAAATCTAGTTATACTATCTTGCTCAGCATGTATTAAAGGTTCCCACTGAAATCACATCGTCAGAGATGTAAGTAATTTAGGAAATAGAATTTGACGTCACTAGCTAAATACGTTTATTATAATTGATTCCTTTTCGGTGAAAGAAATGGTCACAAAGCTACTTTTAAGGTAAGGAGTAATTGTGAAGTTATTTTAGTGCAGTGGTTCTCAACCTGGGGTCCCCAGGTGTTTTTGGCCTTCAACTCCCAGAAATCCTAACTAGTGGATTAATTGGTAATAGTTTCTGGCTATTGTCAAATGTTTGCTTTAGGGCATGTTAAAGATGTTTTGATGATACTTTTAAAAAGTGTTATGCAAGTAACAACCTGGTATAAAGCATTTTCTCTCTCTTTAAAACAAATAGAATATGGGTAATACAGAAACTCACACAAAAAGTTACTTTTAAAAAACTACATTGGGCAATAGTGGCAGAACACTCTTCAGAATGTTAATGATAGGATTAAATTACTTTTAACAAAAGGAATTTTCTAAGCTCTGCTAGGAAAACAGAAGAGACCTGCTAATTCCCACTTTTCTTCTTCAAAGAAGGATTATTTTACAGACATGATGTCTTTTTGCATCTGTCTAAGCAGGCCTATGTGGGTGGTCAAAACGACCACAAACTGAACTTTTTGTTCCAATGTTTACAACAGTTTTTTAAAAGCCTAGCTAGGCAAAGCAACTGTTCAGTATAATACTGTTCTCAGTTATCTCTGCTTAATCCATAAAGATTCAAGCCTTGGAGTATTTGAGGGAGGGAGGGAGGGAGGGAGGGAGGGAGGAAGGAAGGAAGGAAGGAAGGAAGGAAGGAAGGAAGGAAGGAAGGAAGGAAGGAAGGTTGACTACTGTAGTTCCTTATTAGATGTTCTCTGCTAAAAACCCTTAATTTTACACACTCTGTAATTTCTCTCTGTAGTTCCTTACACACAGCGACAGACATTTGAGTATCTAAGTTTTAAGATACGATGGGAGACTGAGAGGTTGAGGGCTGCACTAGCCCATTGGGGGATAGTGAAAGATAGACTCCTCCAGAAAAAAAAATGAATTGGTACAGCAGTTTTGGGCAAAACATCTAAAAATGGCCACTGTATAAATGTAATACCCCAGGGGTAGTTAGTAAACTCTTTTCATTCAAAGGCAAGGAAATGTCGATCAATCTTAAAAATATTCCTAAGACTTAATGGCCATGATTTAGCTACCTCCTTAATACTAGGTAAAGAGACTTCTACTCCACTTTTCTACTGGCATGATGAAGATGGCTAACGTACACGAAGTAATTCCATCACACAAAAATCTGTTAATGAGGCTGTGAGTAAAGCCAATAACTTTAATTTGTATAGTGCCACTATTATAAGCCAGGTACACTTGCTAAATCTATTTTTTTTTAGTTTAGTTTATTTATTTGGGTCAAACAAGCAGAGAATAACATAATCACATTTCCTCATGAGAAAGTTTAGAAGATAACATAGATAACTTATATGATCTATATATTTTAACAATTTAACAAAAAAATATTTATATAGGTAATTGCCCTCATCCCTTACTTTTATCCATCCCTTTTCTACTATTTTCCCTTTCCCTCCCCCTCCGATTCACCCCCCTCCCTCTGGGAACAGTCATACATTTCCTTTGTTGTTCATTCTGTTTGTTGGATCATAAGGATAGGTTGGTTCAATTTCTTATATTTTCTGTTGCCCTATTTCTATTTATTTTTCCTATCCATTATGTATTCTTGAAGCATATCATCTGTTAAATATTTGTACTATTTTTGTATATCCCATTTTTTATGTTCTTTCCATCCCAGAGCAACCGTAGCTTGGGCCGCAGCTACCATATACACTGGCAAAATCTACTATCTCCTCTTCAGCAGATGGTATCAGAAAAGGGGAATTGGCCATTGAGGTTTAGTGCTGAACCTAAGCCTGTTTAAACAAGGGCTTCTCTCACTTAATTAGGGTTTTTTTGTTATTTAATTTTTTTATTAATATAAAAGTTCACCATAACACAATATATTTCATACTATCTCAATGAAATTCCTAGAGTGAACATATCTGTGAATAATCAAACCCTCAAAAGTCAAACCCACAAATATGAAGGGTCAACGGTACACAATTTGATGTTTTGACTAAAAGTAATGTTTAACAGCATTTTTACTCATTGCAATGGCCTCCCAGAACCATAGTCTACACAGCTACTGCTAGTAACTCTAAAAAGGCTCACAATAGCTTCTGGAATTTCTAACAGCTGATAATTTAAGACTAGTCAACACACAATAATTACCTTGTCTGTGCCTAAATTAATTTCTGTATGCAAATTATCCTTAATTTTTCAAAAGGCTCTTAGTATTCTAGTGCCCCAGAGAAAAACCACCATTGAGATTACCAGAAGTGCAGTCACAGTTCTAAAGATGGGAACAACAGCCTTCTGGAACCAATTTGAGGGAAACTCATCATGTTTTCCTTCCTCTGACATGTTTATTTAGCTTCCCCCTCTCTTGCCTCCATATACCAGCTCAGTGGAATGCATGAATCAGAAGTAACATGTACATATCCCATGTCCCCACTTTTCCTAAAAATACTTAGTCAATCTAAGGCAGCCTTACAATACAGGACATCTTCAGCATGTGCAAACAGAGAAAACAGACAACTCAGCCAGATGGAAAACAGACTTCTGAAGCAGAAATGCTTCTCTGAGGCATTGAACAGAAAGGTGAACTCAGTCTTACAACCCAGGCTCTTATTCTATAAATACAAAAAAGAAGAAGAAGAAGAAGAAGAAGAAGAAGAAGAAGAAGGAGATAAACACATTCAGATGAAGCCTGAATCCCCCTCCTAGAGTAAGTTTGAAAATTAAACCAAATACTGAGATCTAGTTTTCATTTTTAGAATGAAGCACATTTCCCACAACTATATTTTGGGTATATATAACCTGTGAAATAACTCTATGGGCTTTTTTCAAGGGAGTACACAATTCTGAGATTTCTGTTCTGCCACAGAACACACATACATAAAGAAACATGCATCACAGATAGTTTAGGTAGATAGGTAGCATAATAAAATATTAACATAAACTATATTATTTTAAAATTAAATTAAAATGAAAAGCTTGAAACTCCCAAGGAGCTCAGATCAATAAACTGAGATTGAAGGGTGAGATGGTAGCCTTCTCTGAATATCTCAAGGACTCTCACAGAGAGAAAGGGAAGGTTTGTTCTGGAAGATAGGACCAGTTATAATGGTTTGGAGTTACAAGAGAGTAAATTTTGATTGAACGTTTGATGGATTTTCTTGACAGGAAGACTGTCAAGAAAATCCATCAAACTTTAGAACTGAGGATGAGGGAATCAGAGAGATCAACAAGACACAGTACTTCCTTCTCAACTGAACTTATGGCTTCAGATCTAAAACAATTTTCCCGATATCAAATTCGGCCCTTGTCTCCCAGCAACTTATAGTTCTGGGAGACTTTAATATTCATGCAGCAACCACACTATCAGGTGCTGCTCAGGACTTCATGGTTGCCATGATGACCATGGGGCTGACTCAAGTAATATCTGTTCTCACGCATCAGGCGGGTCACACACTCGACCTAGTTTTTATCGTGGACAGTGGTGTGGTCAAAGTGGAAGAGCAAAATATTCTTCCATTGTCATGGTCTGACCATTATTTGATCAGCTTAAGGCTCACTGTGACCTCTAACCTCCGCAGGGGTGGTGGACACATTAAGATGGTCTGTCCCAGGAGATTATGGATCCAGATGGACTCCTGAGGTCTACTGGGGATCTTCCTGTCCTGGAGACTGACGATCCTGTCAACGCCTGGTTGATCTCTACAACAGCGAGATGTCCAGGGCGATTGACATGATCGCTCCTGAACGTCCCTTCTTGTTGCGTAGAGTTGCACCAACTCCTTGGTTCACTGAGGAGTTGGCAGTAATGAAACGTATGAGAAGGGGTCTGGAGTGCATCTGGAGGAAATCTCGTGACGTCTCTGACCGAGCACAGGCTAAAGCCGCTATTAAGGCTTACTCCGTGGCTCTGTGGGCAGCTGAGAAAGCTTTCTCAACTGCCTGCATAGCGTCTGCAGCCAACAGGCCATCAGAGTTGTTCTGGATTGTTGGGGAGCTCCTCCACCCACCTGTGATGAATGGAGTCCCTGAGGACTCGGTAACTCGGTGCAGCAATTCTGCGCACCATTTTGCAGGCAAAGTCGCTCAGATATGTTTCAAGTTGGACACCAGTTTAAGTGCAATGCCAAATGAGGTAACCGAGGCTCCTGTCTGTCTGATCTTATGGGATTCTTTTCATCTTGTTTTGCCTGATGACCTTGACAGGATCCTTGGGGCTGTGAGGGCAGCTGCCTGTGCTCTGGACCCTTGCTCTTCCTGGCTAGTTAAACTGGCCAAGGATGGGTTGTTGGATTGGTATGTCTCCATCATAAATGCATCGCTGAGCCAAGGAAAATTCCTGTCCTGCCTTAAGCTGGCGGTGGTAAAACCATTACTGAAAAAGACCTCCCTTGATCTCTCCGTGCTCAATGATTATAGACCAATCTCCATCCTCCCTTTTTTGGGCAAGGTGCTGGAGTGGGTGGTTGCTTCGTAGCTCCAAGGATTCCTAGATGACACCGACTATCTGGATCGATCACAGGCTGGTTTCAGGTCTGGTCACAGCACCGAGACGGCTTTGGTCGCCTTAGTGGATGACCTCCACAGGGAACACAGGGGAGTGTGACCCTGCTGGTTCTCTTGGACATCTCAGTGGCTTTCGATACCATCGACCATGGTATCCTTCTGGGTCGTCCCTCCAGGATGGGACTGGGCGGCACGGTTTTACTGTGGCTTCAGTCCTTTCTGGGGGGTCATTCCCAGATGGTACAGCTGGGTGACACCTGCTCGGACCCCTGGCCGTTGACCTGTGGGGTCCCGCAAGGTTCCATTCTGTCCCCCATGCTTTTCAACATCTATATGAAACCACTGGGAGAGGTCATCCGGAGTTTTGGAGTTGGGTGCCACCTCTATGTGGATGACACCCAACTCCACTATTCTTTTCCACCGGAATCCAAGGAAGCCCCTCAGATGCTGGATCAGTGCCTGGCTGCTGTGTCAATCTGGATGAGGGCAAACAAGCTGAGGATCAATCCCAACAAGACAGAGGTCCTCCAGGTCAGTCATATGCCTGACCGGGGTATTGGGTGGCAACCTATGCTTGATGGGGTTGCACTCCCCCTGAAGGCACAGGTCTGCAGCTTGGGGATCATCCTGGACTAAGCGCTGATGCTTGATGTGCAGGTGTCAGTGGTGGCCAGGAGGGCCTTTGCACAATTAAAACTCATTCGCCAACTGCGACCATACCTCGCAAAGTCTGACTTGGCTACGGTGGTCCATGCCTTAGTTACCTCTAGATTGGTCCCTTGAAGATGGCCCAGAAACTACAATTGGTTCACTGCTCGGCAGCCAGACTCCTAACTGGGGCGAATTACAGGGAGCGGTAAACCCCCCTGTTCAAGGAGCTCCTCTGGCTGCCGTTTATCTTCCAGTCCCAATTCAAAGTGCAGGTCATCACTTATAAAGCCCTAAACGGTTTGGGACACACCTACCTTTGTGACCACCTCTCCTACCACAAACCTGCACGATCTCTCCGATCTTCTGGAGAGGCCCTCCTTTCGCCCCTTCCTCTATCACAGGCTCAACTTGTGGGCATGAGGAAGAGGTCCTTCTCCGCTGTGGCCCCCCGCTTTTGGAACGCGCTACCCGGGAAGATCAGGCAAGCCCCTATCCTAGCAGCCTTCAAGAAAGAGCTAAAAACTTGGCTCTTCCGATGTGCCATCGGAGAGGGACCACTCAACCCATTTGTTTGTTCCCACCTACAATTGCCCTCTTGATAAAGTAGCTCCCCCTGTCCTTTAGACCCGTCGCAAACTAGGCTCCTGTGGGAGCAAACCTTGCCAGCACGTCCCTGACACCATGAGACTCCGCCTCTCGCCCCGCCCCTTTCTCCGCCTCTTTCTCCGTGCCAGAGTGGTTTTTCCTTTGCTAGGGCAGCATTGCCAGCGTATTCTCTCAGTTGAATTCTGCCAACTGAGAGAGTACGCTGGCAATGCTGCCCTAGCAAAGGAAAAACCACTCTGGCACGGAGAAAGAGGCGGAGAAAGGGGCGGGGCGAGAGGCGCAACCTCATGACGTCAGGGACGTGCTGGCAAGGTTTGCTCCCGCAGGAGCCTAGTTTGCGGCGGCTCTTATAAAGGCTAAACCCCACTCCTCCTCCTCCTCTTGGGCTCCTCTCTCACAAATACATTTTTATTCCTATCTCACCCAGAGTTTTAACCTTTTTAACTTTTCACTATTCTATCTCATACATCTGGCCCACCCTTTGTGTTTGATTTTACTATGCTATTTTATACTGTTTATTTTATTTGTTATTTTATATATTTTGTTATGCTGTATTTTAGCTTTTTTTGTGTCTAATTATGTTGTATTATTTAGGGCTTGGCCTCATGTTAGCCACCCCAAATCACCTTTGGGAGATGGTGGCAGGTTATAAATCAAATTATTATTATTATTATTATTATTATTATTATTATTATTATTATTATAGGGCAAAAGTTCCATTAAACCCATTATGGCTCCTGTCATCATGTATAGTATGGTAAGCTAAACATGTGGCCCTCTTGATGCCATAGGACTATAGATCCTATCAACCCTAGACAGCAGTCAATGATGCTCCTCACACCGTCTCAGGAGCATTAAGCATGGTCTATTCTTGATGTCAAATATGCAATATACGCCACTGTCTTTGCAAGTTGAATTCAGTTCCCTCATTCTCTCAATTTATTTGAAGCGCAGAACAACTGTTCTCCTTAAATAAATTTCATCTCAGGCATCTTAGGGGCAATAGGACAGATCTCTTAAGTTCTGAAAACATATGTTATGTGAAACAGCAGTGCCAAGCTGAAAATATGAGAACTGACAGAAAGGCAATGAAGTTCCTGTTGGAAACATAAACGTTTCTGCCCTAATATCTGGAAGGCTTTCCAGTAGTAATGCCCTTGTTAGCAGAGCATCACTGGTTGCTCAACACTCCTAATAGCTAATAGCTTATACTTTATGCAGAACTTTATTGATATTTTTTAAAAAACATTGCAACTACAGACCGATTCACTCTTTTTCAGTAATGGCTCATTCCTTCATTAAAAATTCCTGTTTGTGTAAGGGATTAAGGCTTTCAGGAAGTCTTTGGCTAACAAAAACTACATCTTCCCAGCTTGCCCTAGCCCCTTTTAATTCCCTGGCACAGCATGACACCCAAACTTTCTATTCTGGTATCAATGTACAGAACAAATGATTTACTTGCATCAGCAAAAATGAGTGCTTTAAAGTATATTGAGCAATTAATAATTTCTCTAAAAGCCTCTTCACATTTTTGATTCTCAGCTAGACCCAAAAGTCTTCAGTCACAGCAGTAAAATGGAGATTTGTTTTGAATTTACTTACTTATTAACCAGACAGCATGATTAGATAAGGATTTTTCAATGTGCATTCTCTTGAAACATTCTGAAAGAAGTATCGGTGTGATATTTAGGTGCTTAGAACAGGTGAAATAAAGAAAATGAAAAAGCAGTGGGTGAGCTCAAGATTCACGCATCGAAGTACATAATGAATAATCAAAACCTGCTCCCCAAAACCATTGCTTAAGGTCAGCTTTCTCTAAACTGGTGCCCTCTACAAATCCCGCCATTCACAGCTATGATGGAGAAGATTGTCAACATAAAGAAGGCTGTCACAGACAGATTTTTATACTTTATCTCAGCATGTCACAATTCACATGTATGAATATCCGTGAACATGGCTCTTAATAAGGCAGAATCCTCTTTTGATGACTTGGGGGGGGGGGGAGGCAGAGAGAGACCTGGTTTGCTGAGCAATAAAACCAGCAAAGCAACCTTAAATATATCACTCCATTTTGTAAATGGTCTCTGGAACAGAGCTTGCTATCCAACCCTCAACCACCAGTTTTAGCTCTGCCTTTTCCTCTCCTCTGCTTCAGTTCCCCTGCTTTATAGGTTTTCCCAATAGTGCAGATAACTTCCTTTGTATTAGTTTTGAATGGAGCATAAAAATCCCTAGAGGCCAGCCTTAGTTGGTCTATTCCATTTGCCTGTATAGAGCTACTTTGCTGGACTCCTCCCTTTCCTGCAGCAGAGCTACAGAGAATAGAGGTTTGGGTATTGTTTGGTAATCCAAGGCCCAAGCAATTCAAAACAGGCATCCTTAGCACCTGCATCCAGCAATATACTTATACCACCAGTCCCCCAGTGACAACAGAAGTTTTTGACCAGCTTAAGCTTCACAAGAAAGAAGATTGAGACAGCTATAAGCAACAGCTTTTAAACCAGAGGCAGAAGACTCCAGAGAAATGACAGCAGCCAGCAATGGCTCCTTTTGTAATGTACTGTTTAAGTTACCTTATAACAGTTACCTTATAATAATAAAAGCAAAGCCAGAAACTATAGTTTTTTCCCAAACGCTGGGGTGTGCCATCACAACTTGGATAGAAAGCCTTTTGTAGCATAATGGTACATACGGTAACTCACCAAGTTTGAGCCAGACCACAGTGAGAGGAGACAGGAGTCTCTTTGAAAATGACTCATGTAAACTAGGTTTTACCTCCAGCAAGGCCAAGCCTTGCTCACAATTAATAACTAGTCCTTCAGTTAGTATGAAATGATATGATACTGACTTGGCTCGTCATGGTCTGAGATGCCAACAACAGGACACAAGATAAGGACTTGCAGTCTCAGCCAGATTCCTTCAATAATGAATTGGCTGAGTTTCACTGCTGCAGCTTTTTATTAAGCGATTGCAGTGCAGTGGAACATTAGCTCACACTTTAAGCTTCCCCTTCAACTTGAGGCCAGGAAAAAATATCTATTACTGGGGCTGAGTAGATATGAAGTATTTAAAATCTATACTCACAAATATACTATACATCACTACCCAAGGGAATGAGGAAGACAAAGAAATATTAGATCACTTCTGAAAATCAAAAGCTTTTAAAACATTATTCTGTTTTCTAATTGACAGAACGTGCATTTCAACACTGTCCTCCTTTCAGTGTACACCCACGACAGGGCACAGAAATGGATTACACTTCCATCACATCACCCACAGGGCAAAGAGACAAACATATAAACACCTATTTTTCCTGGCTTTGAGAATGAAGGCTGAAAGACTACTGCTAAATGATCAGTGGAGAAACTTACATAATGGTGGATTTTCTTTCAAAGGATCAGGAGTCAAAATGAAGTCATATTCAGAATGGTTGGGCATATGGGTTTCCTGGCACACTGGAGGATATAATACTACTATTCCCCATAAATGACTCCCTGTATATAGAAAAGTAGCACTGAAGAGAAAAATACATATAGTCCTCTCTCTGAGATGCTAACATTAAAAACACAGGGATGTATCTACTTTAGGGAGAATCCAAATATGTAGCACTTCTTCAGTATTTGCAAATACTGGGATCCTTCCAGCTCAACATCTCATAACTGTTTTTGCAGATATTCAAACTTTATTGGCCTGCCTTTATGTTTAGCTTGGTGCTTTCCTCCTAATTTTTCCCACAACAAAAGAAGCAAACTTCCTTGGCCATCTCCATTTCCCTGTTCACTTTGCACTCCTGTTTTCAAATGGCTTGAAGTTTTGAGATCCTTGGAGCTCTCATATATTACACATAAAGTTAAAGAGTACTTACTGAATCGGCCCTATGCTTTCACTCTCCAAATATTTGTACAACTGAAGAATTGTCCCTGTTTTCCAACTGAAATTCATTTTATTTGTAAAGTTTTTTAAAGTTATACCAAGAAGAAGAACTTTATTTTTCTACCCCACCTCCATCTCCCTGAAGGGACTCGGGGTGGCTTACATGGGGCCAAGCCCAGGCAAAATACAATTAAAAGCAAAACAATAACAAATTAAAATAGCATAAAACAGCATAACAATAATAAACAAGCATCGAGCAGCAACAAGCTAATTTTGGAGGGAGGGGGAAAAGGGCCACTATGTGAACTGGTTAAAAGATAGGGTTTCAATAAGGTGGATAGAAACATTTGATAGCATAGGAAATACCATGGAAACAGAGCAATTAAACAGGATCAGTTCAACTTAAACATATATATATAGAGAGAGGGGGGGGAGATAATATAGGAATTCAGGTCGTGATTCAGGTCATAATACAGATTGTTTGTCATAGGAAAACCAATGTAAGGGAAAAGATGTAAATCTACCTACCGTGCACATCTCACGGATCTATGCCCAGCAATGTGCTAAGAGAGGAATCTCATTTTCTACTATGTCATCTTTTATTAATGTTCAGTTCATTTAATAGTGACACAGCAGAACATTTAGACCCTTGGATTTAAAAAATGGTTCCCCAAAGCCATGCACCTCTGATGAGTTTCTCTTTTGTGCAAACTACCAACAGCTGCTTTAGTTGTTTGGCACAGCCATTGATGGAGGAATTTCTCAAATAATTTCCAAAAGGTAAGAATCCGAGGGATGCCGTCAACAGAGCTACACATAAAAAGTAGCAGATAGTCAGCATGACTGTCAAAGCCAATTGCAAACCTGGCTGGCCTACTTTGTGCATTAGTGCCCCTGGCAGAATGAGTTACTTGATAGCTGCCAGGTCTAAAAATGGATAACAACCAAGGAGCCAGCTTCCAACCTGCTTTTAATATGTCCAGGAAGGGGGGGGGGGGATTTTTGAGATACAGTTGCTCCAAAGTGGCTTAAAGAAATTAATTAATAGTTCCCAATTTTTTATTTTTAAAAAAATCCCTTTCAAACTTATAATTTAAAAGGGCAAACTTATAATTGAAATGTATCTTACAAAACTGTCATGACTATTCCCCAGGATACGAATTATATTAACTGTGTGGGTTCAACAGTTGTGCATCCACTTAAGTTTGCACTAATTAATGGTGCAACAGTAATTATAAATGGAGCACACCTACTGTCAGTAGTACCAAAAGCAACACTTAGATATCATTTTTAGTTAGCAAAATAACTCATTGATGGGATAGGAGATGTGGGAGGCTTATTATCAAACAAGACAGTGCTTATATTACGTACTTCAAGTCCCCCTAACTTGGTTTTCAGCAACAAATCCATGATCCCTCTCTACTGCTGTGTTATATGAAACTGATAGGAATTATAGTCTAAAACATCTGAATATATCATTAAAATAGATTGAAAGAGTAGCATTTTCCCATCCCTTACAAATGAATGACACAGAACTCTACTTACAGGAAAATTTAGTATCAGCATTAACTTGTTTGGTAGAAGTATGTTTTTGAGAGGAATAATCCTACTAATAACTGCATGAACATGATACTTTTATTGTGCTGCAACATTACATTATCGTGACTCTACGCATTTATAAATTTTAGAATCATTATGCAAATCTCATTTCCATGTTTTAAAAATATTCTAGAAACACATGAACATGGCCATTCTGTGTCCTAGTTATGTTCCTTCAAGTTATTTCTGACATAAGGCAAACTTATCACAACATTTTCTTGGCAGAATATGTTCGGAACAGGATTAGTCCTTAACTTCCTCAGTGGCTGAGAAAACATGATGTGCCCAAGGTCATCCAGTGGGTTTTCATAATTGAGCCCAGGTCTCCCAGTGTCCTGGTCCAATACTCAATCAACTATCCACTTCATCACATGGGCAAACTTACATGTTGTAGGATGTTTTCAGCACAGTTCAGGGATGAAGCCCACTGGATCCCATCAAATGACGCACAGCTACTTCCAGTGGGGCTCCATCCCTGAACTGTGCCGAAAGCGTCTTACGATAGAGCAATGATGACAGTGGGGGGATGCTGGGCAGCAACACTTTCTCCCGTTTGATGGGGAAGGCAACACTGCGAGCAGTGTAGGGTGTGGGATGGATTCCCCACTGCCCCGCAGATCCCCTGCAACGCCTGGTGAATCCCTCCACTGTTGCCCGTGTTAGGACACCTAATGTGATGAGGTTCATAATCATGCTGGTTCACTAGTTATCACATAGACAACTCTGACCTTAGCTACACTCACAGTAAATATACTCTGTCTTCTTCTAATATGTTACAAGAAAGAGATACATAAGCTTTGGAGTGTGGGGTGTATGAGTGGATGGTCCTTATATGTGACATTTTATCAAACCATGTAGATTATTTTAGAATTAACAGCTTCCATTTTTTAGCAACAGGGCCTTAAATAGACAAATACTTCAGTGATGTGCGCTCACAGCACGCAATATAAATGGGAAATCAAGGGACTAAAAGTCTCCTTCAGTCACAAAAGGGAATAAGGATATATATAACTCTCTCCAGTAATTGACATGAAATAAGAGGTTCCCAGGGAGGCTCCACAATTCAGAGCTAAAATATATGCAGCAGTTTCCAGCTTGGAAGATCAAGTTAAGAGGATCAGGCATCAAATGCTGAACAGGAGATTTCAACCCACAGCTCTTAGTAGAGTAGTTGAATTCCAAACCATTTTTATTCACTACTAGCCATCCTTTGCCATGCATTGCTGTGGCCCAGTCTGTGTATATGTGTTGTGTTGTGTGTGTTGTGTGTGTGTGTGTATGTGCCCCCCTTGATGGACTGTCACCTTGTCGTGGTGAGGGGGCTTGCGCGTTCCGATGAACCTGTAGGCACAACAACTGGAGTCGTGCACTCCCAGGAGTGGCCGCGGGGGAGGTTCCAGACCAAGCACAGTCCGAAGACCCAAAGACCTCAACGGCGGAGCAGGCGGAGGATAACATGGTACATGTTATAACGGCTGCAAAGGCGGAAGAAGGCTGCAACAGACTGAGAAGCCACGGTCATTGTGTCAAACTACATCACCAGTGGAACCTCACTCTGTGAAGTCTGTGTGTTGATCAGTTGTGCACTGACCTCCACACATTAAAAAAACCCACGCACAAGCGTCTTCCAAAGAAAATAAAAACAAACCAACCAAAGCCCCATGGCGACCAGCGAGTGGCGACGGGGGCAGGACTGTGAAATCTGGAAGCCCCTAGTCACAGACTGGCACATGGGCGGTGGGTACGGACTCAGTCGTTCTACCTCAAGGTCCGAGGCAGTTGAGTAGTTCGGCAACTGTATCCGCGACTGAGCAGCCCTATTGAGGACCCATTCTGCTCACCCCACATGGGGAGGGGGCTAGAAAAGGTGCCCTAAACATAGTCTGCCTCACTTATCCCTGACTGGACTGCCGCGTCCAGTGGGGTCACCACCCTGCGGCCAAAAAAGGAAAATGAACTTCGGTACATGGAACGTACGGACTCTGATGGACAACAGTGGCAGTGAACGCCCCGAACGCAGAACTGCCATCATTGCAAGGGAGCTGGGATGCTTCAACATCGACATAGCAGCCCTTCAGGAGACCCGGAGAGCAGGAGAGGGACAGTTGAAGGAAGAAAAAGGAGGCTACACCTTCTTCTGGAAGGGACTGCCCGAAGACCAAAGAATGCATGGAGTTGGCTTTGCCATCAGGAATGATCTGGTGAAACATCTGTCCGAAGCTCCCACTGGCATCAACGAACGACTCTCAACCCTCCGAATCGATCTTGCCAAAAACCAATGGGCAACCATCATAAGTGCCTATGCACCAACACTAGATGCTGACGAAGACATCAAGGAGAAATTCTACTGTCAGCTGGACACCGTCCTATCGGGGATACCTAAGGAGGACAAAATCATCCTCCTGGGGGACTTTAATGCAAGAGTCGGGCGAGACTTCGACCTGTGGCCAGGGAACATAGGAAAAGACGGGGTTGGAAACAGCAACTCAAATGGCATCCTGCTTCTCACCAAATGTGCGGAGCACAACCTTGTCATCACCAACACGCTCTTCCGCCAGAAAAACAAGTTCAAGACATCATGGAAGCACCCCCGGTCAAAGCATTGGCACCTCTTAGACTATGTAATCACACGCGCCAGAGACCGCCGTGACGTGCTCCTCACAAGAGCCATGACAGGTGCTGACGACTGCTGGACTGACCACAGGCTAATTCGATCCTCGATGGCTATCAAGATCGCTCCCAAGCGCAGACTCCAAGGAAGGAAGACAAGGCACAAAATGAACACCCAAGCCCTTCAGGAGCCCTCCAGACGAGCCCATCTCCAAACAGCACTCAAGGACCATCTACCCACAGTACACCCCGAAAATGTTGAGGAACATTGGAACAAACTGTAGACCTCCATCATTCAAGCCTGCGAAGAAACTATTGGATACCAAGCCAAGAAACATCAAGACTGGTTTGATGAAAATGACATCGAGATCCAACAGCTAATTGACAAGAAAAGGAAAGCCTTCCAAGCATGGCAGAGAGACATCAACTGTGCTGCTAAGAAAAAGATCTATGCCAGTGCAAAAGCTGAGGTCCAAAGAAGGACAAGAGAACTCAAGAACATCTGGTGGACAAAGAAGGCCGAAGAAATCCAACACCTGGCAGATACCCATAATGCTCAGGGATTTTTCAAAGCCACAAAGGTCATCTACGGACCAAGAAACCATGGCATACAGCCTCTACGCTCATCAGATGGAACCAAACTCCTGAAGGACCAAAACTCAATTGCACTACGTTGGAAAGAACACTACCAAAGCCTCCTGAACCGCAGCTCCAATGTGGCCGAAGAGGTCCTCTCACAAATCCCACAACAACAAACCAGGGATGAGCTTGCAGCACTGCCTAGTTTGGAAGAAGTCAGCAATGCCATCAGCCAACAGAAGAATAACAAAGCCAGTGGACCAGATGGGATCCCTGCTGAAATCTTTAAAGAGGGAGGACCTGAGCTGACACACCAACTCCACCAGCTCATAGAAAAAGTGTGGGTGACCGAGAAAATCCCAGCAGATTTCAAGGACGCCACCATCATCACCCTCTTCAAAAAAGGGGAAAGAACACACTGCGGAAACTATCGAGGTATCTCCTTTCTAACCTCCGCTGGGAAAATCCTCGCAAGAATCCTTGCAAACCGCCTTCTGCCCCTCTCAGAAGACACCCTCCCAGAATCCCAGAATGGCTTCCGCCCATCCAGAGGAACAGTGGACATGATCTTCACTGCACGACAGCTCCAAGAAAAATGCAGGGAACAAAACCAACCTCTGTACATGGCATTCATCGACCTTGCAAAGGCATTCGACACAGTGAATCGCAGCGCTCTCTGGACCATCCTCCACAAAATCGGGTGCCCAAACAAATTTGTGAACATCCTGCGGCTCCTCCATGATGACATGATGGCAACAGTCTTGGACAGCAATGGCTCCCAAAGTGACCCATTTAAAGTGGAATCCGGTGTCAAACAGGGATGTGTTATTGCCCCAACTTTATTCTCCATCTTCATCGCTATGATACTTCACCTTGTTGATGGGAAGCTTCCCACCGGAGTGGAAATCATCTATCGGACAGATGGCAAGCTATTCAACCTCAGCAGACTGAAAGCCAAAACCAAGCTTACAACAACAGCTGTTATAGAACTCCAGTATGCTGATGACAATGTCGTCTGTGCGCATTCAGAAGAAGATCTACAAGCCACTCTAAACACCTTCGCAGAAGCATATGAGAAGCTCGGCCTGTCACTGAACATTGAGAAAACCAAGGTGCTGTTCCAGCAGTCACCAGCCAATCCCTCTCCAATGCCAGTAATACAGCTTAATGGCGTAACATTAGAAAATGTGGACCATTTCCGCTACCTTGGCAGCCACCTCTCCACCAAAGTCAACATTGACGCTGAAATACAACACCGCCTGAGCTCTGCAAGTGCAGCATTTTCCAGAATGAAGCAGAGAGTGTTTGAGGACCGGGACATCTGTAGGGAGACCAAGGTGCTTGTCTATAAAGCTATTGTCCTCCCAACCCTGCTCTATGCCTGTGAGACGTGGACTGTCTACAGACGTCACATGCAGCTCCTGGAACGTTTCCATCAGTGCTGCCTCCGGAAAATCCTGCAAATCTCCTGGGAAGACAAGCGGACAAACGTCAGTGTGCTAGAAGAAGCAAAGACCACCAGCATTGAAGCGATGGTCCTCCAACATCAACTCCGCTGGGCCGGCCACGTTGTCCGGATGCCTGACCACCATCTCCCAAAGCAGTTGCTCTACTCCGAACTTAAGAACGGAAAACGGAATGTTGGTGGACAGGAAAAGAGATTTAAAGATGGGCTCAAAGCCAACCTTAAAAACTCTGGCATAGACACTGAGAACTGGGAAGCCCTGGCCCTTGAGCGCTCCAGCTGGAGGACAGCTGTGACCAGCAGTGCTGCAGAATTTGAGGAGGCACGAGTGGAGGGTGAAAGAGAGAAACGTGCCAGGAGGAAAGCTCGTCAAGCCAACCCCGACCAGGACCGCCTTCCACCTGGAAACCAATGCCCTCACTGCGGAAGAAGGTGCAGAGCAAGAATAGGGCTCCACAGCCACATACGGACCCACAAGGAAATCCATAATGGAAGACCATCTTACTTGTCCAACGAGGGATCGCCTAAGTAAGTAAAGTAAGTGTGTATGTGTGTATGTGTATATGTGTATATATGTGGTTTTGCGCATGCATTGTAATGAATTTTTTAGTTTTGGCTTTTTAAGTCTCTTCCATTGTGTTTTCCAGTGATTTTATGAGTGATGGTCACTTGTTGGCCTGATAGGTGTATTGTGTCCAAATTTGGTGTCAATTAGTCCAGTGGTTTTTGAGTTATGTTGATCCCACAAATGAACATTACATTTTTATTTATATAGATTACATATTAATTATTCATATCCAGCCAATACCATAAAAGTTCTAGGTGGCTTACAAAAATCAATTTAAACAATATAAAAGGTAAGAAATAAAAATCTAAATATTTAAAAATATTACTGAAATGTCATACTTTTAAATGTGAATAATTCAGACGTTAAAACAGTCTGTATCCAGACAGATTTGAGTAAAACCAATCAGGCTGTGTAGACTTTAATAAAAATGCATGGTTTAATTAGACATCTGACTGAAATCAATGTTGGTCCCAACAGAGCCACAGAGGGAAGAAAATCCAACAGATGAGATGCTACAATTGAGAAAAACCCCTCTCACATTCCCATCTGACGTTATGCTCTCTCTGGTGGGAAGCCCCACTCCAACAAAACTCAGACCATAGACAGACATATGTAGGCCAAGGCCCTCCTTCAAGTATTTTTCATTCCTTTAAAAAGAATGTGATATGGTTTCTATAAGCTGTTCCAGACAGTAATCTAGCTGCTGTATTTTGCATCAGCTACAGCTTTCTAATTGTTTTATGGGCAGTCCCAAGCAGAGAGGACTGCAATAATTTTGTGATGAGGTTACCAGTGCATGAACCACTGTGGCCAGGTTATCCCTGTTTTTTTGTTGCAAGTGAATCTATTTTTAGTTGCAAGCAAAGAGAAGGGAATTAAATGTTACAATCTAGGCCTAATTTTATTACTTTTCACACCAACCAACATGTTAAAATTTCACTTCTAGGAACATGACAATAAGAACAATTAATATTTCTCACGCCAGGCAGTTTCCATCAAATCTGCCAAATGGAGCCGCAGCCAAACCGCCACTACTATATCTCCAAATCCACTTTCATGGCAAAAGCACTCTGCTTTTCCAGTGGTAATACTTACAATATATTACCTTGAATCGGACAACATGAACTAATAGGAAAAATAGTCTATTCCATGAAAACTATTCTGTCATTTCAAATAAGCTTGGAGAGAATTTTAAGCTCAAATGATATATTAATTCAGAAATTTACTATACTCATAGTGGCTCTGAAATTAAAATGCATACATTATAGATAAAAATACAATTACATGTAACTATTGAAAATACACATTACATGCAATAAAAAGCAATTAAATAATATAATTAAAAACAATGGCACACTTTATTAAAAGCAGTTTCCTAAAGAACACTGGTTTTCATATAAAAAAGCAAATTCAAGGTTTGCTTTTTGGATTTATTGGTGGATGCGATATTTCATGCTGTTGATGGTTGAATTTGTGAATACAGAACTTGTGGATAAGGAAGGCCAACTGTACTACCTTCACCTGTGCAAATGAACTCTTGGACTCCTGAAAATATAAGCATCCAGGCTCAGTGGTGAATCCAAAAGAACGCTCAAGCTGTGAAGGTGCATCAACAAGGAGAGTTTAAGTCAATCCTATACCTTGATCTACCTCTAAGGTCCCATGTACAGTGCCATATAATCCAGTTTCAAAATGCAGATTAACTTCATTGAACTGGATTATATGGCAGTGTAGGTTCATATAGTCCAGTTCCATGCAGTTCAATCTGCATTATATGTCAGCGTAAATGGGGCCTCAGATGACCAGGAAGCATCTCAAGCAACATGCAGGCCCATGGCTAAGGCATCTCTTTTCCTCTCTTTTATGACTCAACATTGTTCCCTTTAAGAGCCCATGAGTTCAAAAGCTGGTATAGTGTGACTTTTGGATTGGTCTGATAGCTGTCATAGGGGTAAAGGTTTTCCCCTGACATTAAGTCCAGTTGTGTCTGACTCTGGGGGATGGTGTTTCTAAGCCGAAGTCCGTAGACGCCTCCAAGGTCATGTGACTGACATGAAGGCATCGAGGGCTGTTACCTTCCTGCCAGAGTGGTACCTACTGATATACTCACATTTGCATGTTTTTGAACTGCTAGGTTGGCAGAAGCTGGTGCTGACAGTGGGAGCTCATGCTGCTCCCCGGATTCGAACCTGTGACCTTTCGGTCAACAAGTTCAGCAGCTCAGTGGTTTAACCTACTCTGCCACCATGGATCAATACCTATCATAGTGATGTACATTTTGGAATTTCTTACATTATGTGACAAAACAGAAGGCGCATTTCTCCATCTGCTAAAAGAATAAAACTTCTTATAGTACAGTAACTGGCTCTGGTTGATGGAAGCTGGAAACCAATAAGGTTCATAGGTTCCCCACCTCTGCTGTTGGGGTTGCATTAATCTTATGGGACACAGAGGAGTGAACCAAGAGGAAGTAATTAAATAACAGTTGAGCTCCTAGCAGAGACCAAATCTGAATCAGGGACTTCTTGGATCAGGATACAAACTCTTAGCCATAAGGCTGTACTAGTTTTGGAGCAGGGCAGCAGCAACTGTTTAAAACAATTTCTAGAAAAAGTACAGTAAAGGTAACCATCATTTTACTATAATTACAGTCAGATATTTAGTCTCCTAGAATACCGAACTGTAAATTTACAAGTAAAATTGTCAGCAATCAAAGGTCTTCTTGAAATTGTTCCTAGCATGATGCAGTGGTTTTAGTGCTGGACTAGGATTCTGGACACTAAGGTTAAAATCCATGCTCAGCAATGGGAGTTCATTCTGCTTCAGAGGAAGGTCAATTAACACATCTTGCCAGGAAAACTCCATGAGCGGTTTGTTTAGGGCCACCACAATTTGGAAATGATTTGAAAGAACACACAGTGACAGTGGTAGTTGTAGTCCAAATATGTACTGTAAATTTCCCAGGCTATCCTATTTGGGGAGCCAATTCATAAAATTGCATTGGACAGATTGCATCAGATCTAGTTTCTTAGATATGTTTATCATCATTTTCTGTGGGCAAGCAGATGGAGACTGATATATGACCTATGTTCAGAATCTCAAAATCTAGACCTGTTAGAGGAAAACCGGTGTCATTTTTGGAACCAAAAAGTCAAATATACTCAGAAACAGGTCTAATATTTGAGGCACCAAAATGTGTGTTGACCAATGCAATGGGAATAACTACCAATCTTTTTTCAAAAAAAGCTCAGCCAAGCACATAATGTCAGATCATTTTTAGACACCAACCTCTGAAGCCAACCATCCAGGCAGAAATAGTCCTATCATAAACCAGTACCAACATCCCAGCTTCAGGTAGCCATCTCTGAAGCACAACCATCATCAAAAGTATCAAAAGCTGACAAGAAACTCCTATTTCTCTCTTAACAAACAGGGAGTGATCAGGAAAGTTTCCCCTTGAAATTGAACCGGAAATCTACTTTAGGTTATTAACTACTACCAATGGGAAGATCTTGTCCATGAAAGGAACATTTGCCACTCAAGACTGAAAACAAAGCAGGGCCTAGAAAAAATCCTACCTGCAAGTCGAAGAACTTGCTGTACCGTCGATAGATGGCCTCTGTAGAGCCATTGGACCAGGTAACCTTGATAATATATACCTAGAACAGAAGAAAAACAAGTCAGATCACATCAAATTGCACCTACAACATGCCCCCAAATTCCAAGTTGTTTGTTGTGCGCCTTCAATTCATTTCCAACTTAACGCCGTTGTATCATGGGTTTTACCTGGCATCAGTTGTTCAAAAGCAGTTTGCCATTACCATTATTTAAGACTGAGAGAATGTGAAATCACACAATGGGTTTCCATGGCCAAGTGCAAATTTGAACCCTGGTCTCTCAAAGTTGTAGTCCTACATCCAAACCTCTACTCCACTGCTCTAAAATGGTCTGCTTGTAAAAATGATTAGTATATTATCCCACAAGATGTCACAGTGTGAAGGCAGGTCATGCCCATCTCATGTTGCCCCAGCTACATGATTATGACATATGTTATATGTCATATATGATGATACAATCAAAGGACAATACACCTTGACCTCAGTCTGTATGGGATCTTGTTATATCAGTGTCCTGTAGTCATGGTGCCCAAATAGTCACTGTTGTGATATATAATAAACACATTCTTCCTGCTCTTTTTAAAACAGCTCTACTCAATGCATAAAATAATGTCAAAGTTAACAAAAACAGGAGAATAAAAATGCAAAAAGTGGAAAATACACCCAATATAGATAGATAGATAGATAGATAGATAGATAGATAGATAGATAGATAGATTTGCTGTGTAAGATGTAGACAGAGCTCTATAGCCAAAATTGTTATAGATATTAAAACTGATTGCCACTGATTTGTCAAAGTTGGATAATTTAATTCTCTGATAGAGGAAGCTTAAACTGCAATTCAAAATTGAAAAAGGTAGAAATTGTCAGTCCACATCTTCCATAAAAATTATTCCTTACCAATTTTCAAAAACTCTGGATACCCCATGAAGTCAATTCAGCATGAGCATATGGGGTCACAATTGTCTTCTCCTTCCTCAAAGAGCCCCCCCTCCCACCCACCCACACACCCCTTATGATATGCCCTCGTGGCACCGCATTAACTTCCATCCCAAAGCTAAAATTAAAGCCCCTGCTAAGAAATCCATGACATTTTAAAAGGCTCATTTTAAATAGTTTGGGGAGATGTTGTTTTTGAGACAATATTTATAACTAGCATTTGATTGCCTCTATATCATAGTATTTATATATCCAGCCATGGGAAAAGACACAGCACATTCAATTTGTTGACTTTTGCATTTGGCTTCTGCTCCCTTCTTGAGTACAGGTTTAGCACTGTCACACTATGATTCCAAGGGGCTGAGGAAAATAATGACACTGAGTGGACTCTACCATTCTGTACTGGAAAGAAAGGGGTGAAAAACAACATCAGGAGCATGTCCCTTGGGAAAGTTTGTTAGTTAGTTCCCACCCACTTAGACAATCTGCTGGTCTGGGAAAACTAGCAAATATTTAGAGATCAGAGGCTGCTAGTCTTGGCAGTTAGCCAAGGGGTTTTGCTGTCTGCTTCCCTAGAGTTTGCTCACCTCTCAGGAAATATTGTGTACATATTATCTAAGATTTCTGTTATACCTCAATGCTTGCAATTTAGAGATGGGTAAGTTTACATGATACGGTGTACCCCCAGTGGCGTAGTGGGTTAAATCCTTGTGCCGGCAGGACTGAAGACCGACAGGTCATAGGTTCGAATCCAGGGAGAGCGCGGATGAGCTCCCTCTGTCGACTCCAGCTCCCCATGCGGAGACATGAGAGAAGCCTCCCACAAGGATGGTAAAACATCAAAACATCAAGGCGTTCCCTGGGCAACATCCTTTCAGACAGACAATTCTCTCACACCAAAGTGACTTGCATTTCTCAAGTCACTTCTGACGCACACACAAAAAATCTTTGAGTAATGAAAAAAAATATTTAGATGAGAGAGCACTGCAGACTATTAAGTCTTTAAAATCTATTCCAAAGATAGAAACAGAACATAAGAAGAAACATAACAGAGTCTCCTGTAAGATGGAAACTGGACAGCATACCCACACAATACTACACAGATCAGCTTCTTGTTTTACTTAATTTTTATTCTACTTTTCTTCCTGAGAGTTCACAACTACAGAGTCTTTCTCTTCTAATTTCCAATTCATATGCATAAACTTCTCCCTCAGTACATAGACAGTGAAGCACTAAACATTGTTGTTGAAAACATGGATGTATTTGCAAGAGAATTTGGTAGACAGCAGCAACAACTTGGCATTCATATCCTTTGTGGAGCAGCTTTTATGGATACAACTCAGGAAAGTCTTTAAAAAGGGCACACAGAGGACCACTGAGGTTGGGCCAGTCTTACAGTGTTTCCTAAATCACAGACCCTTGGTGGCAAGAGTTATTCTCCAAGTCATCAGAGTGTGTCAACTGCAGTCTTTCCTTGTCCAATCTCTCTGCACAGCTGACATCACTGGGACTCAAAGCTCGGGACTTTATGGCCGCCATGACAACCATGGGCCTGTCCCAATTAGTATCTGGTCCCACCCATACTGCCGGGCACACACTGGATTTGGTCTTCACTCAGGGATGGGGTGATAGTGTCGGGGCGGAGGAGCTGACCATCGCTCCATTGTCATGGACCGATCACTACCTGATCAGGTTTAGACTCACTGTACCTCCTAACCTCCGCAGGGGTGGTGGACCCATTAGAATGGTCCGCCCCAGGAGGCTTATGGATCCAAATGGCTTCCTGACGGCTCTTGGGGAATTTCCCACCTCCTTGACTGGCGACCCTGTCGATGCCTTGGTCTCTCATTGGAACATCGAGATGACTAGGGCAATTGACACAATCGCTCCGGAACGCCCCCTTTCAAGTAACCGAGCTAACCCGGCCTCTTGGTTTACTGAGGAGCTGGCAGCAATGAAGCGAAAGAAAAGGTGGCTAGAGCGCGTGTGGCGAAGGAATCCGACTAAATCAGCCCAAACACATCTGAATGCCTTTTTAAGGTCCTACGATGTGGCAATTGCGGCAGCACAAAAAACATCTTTTGCTGCCAATATTGCATCTGCGAAGAATCGTCCAGCTGAGCTCTTCCGAGTTGTCAGGGGTCTGTTAAATCCGCCGAAAAGCGAGATCCCTGACAGCTCTGGAGCTCGCTGTGAAGCGTTTGCTCGATTCTTCGCAGATAAAATTGCGCGGATTCGGTTGGTTTTTGACACCACTTTACCTGCAGTCTCTGAGAATGTGACGAGAGCATCTGCTTGTCAGGTTTTGTTGGATTCATTTCAATTGGTTCAGCTTGAGGATGTGGACAGGATCCTTGGAGAGGTGCGACCCACCACATGCATCCTAGACCCCTGCCCATCCTGGCTGATAAAAGAAGCCAGAGGGGGTTTGGCAGAGTGGGTGAAGGTGGTGGTTAATGTCTCCTTACAGGAGGGCAAGATTCCAGCGAGCTTAAAACAAGCTATTATCAAACCGCTGTTGAAAAAACCATCACTGGACCCCACTCAATTCGACAACTATCGGCCAGTTTCCAATCTCCCCTACTTGGGCAAAGTCCTGGAACGTGTGGTGGCAGCACAACTCCAGGGATTTCTGGTAGACACTGATTATCTTGATCCAGCACAGTCTGGCTTTAGACCGGGACATGGAACGGAAACAGCCTTGGTCGCCTTGGTAGATGATCTTCGCAGGGAACTGGACAGGGGGAGTGTGTCCCTGTTAGTTCTGCTGGACCTCTCAGCGGCTTTCGATACCGTCGATCACGGTATCCTTCTAGGACGCCTCATAGACATGGGTCTCGGGGGTACTGCTTTGCAGTGGCTCCAGTCATTTCTTGAGGGACGGTCCCAGAAGGTGTTACTGGGTGACACCTGTTCGGCCCCACAACCGTTGATATGTGGAGTCCCACAGGGTTCGATTCTGTCCCCAATGTTATTTAACATCTACATGAAGCCGCTGGGAGAGATCATTCAGAGTTTTGGACTGAGATGTTATCTCTACGCAGATGATGTCCAGATCTGTCACTCCTTCTCACCTGTCACCAAGGAGGCTGTCCAGACCTTGAATCGGTGTCTAGCTGCTGTGTCGGACTGGATGAGAGCTAACAAATTGAAATTGAATCCAGACAAGACAGAGGTCCTACTGGTCAGTCGTAAGGCCGAACAGGGTATAGGGTTACAGCCTGTACTGGACGGGGTTACACTCCCCCTGAAGTCGCAGGTTCGCAGCTTGGGAGTGATCCTGGACTCATCGCTGAGCCTGGAACCCCAGGTCTCAGCGGTGGCCGGGAGAGCTTTTGCACAACTAAAACTTGTGCACCAGTTGCGCCCGTACCTCGGGAGGTCTGATCTGGCCATGGTGGTCCATGCTCTTGTCACATCCCGAATAGACTACTGTAACGCACTCTACGTGGGGTTGCCCTTGAAGACTGTTCGGAAACTTCAACTAGTCCAACGAGCGGCAGCCAGATTGCTCACCGGAGCGACATACAGGGAGCCTACCACCCCCCTGTTGTGTCAGCTCCACTGGCTGCCGATTCAGTTCCGAGCACAATTCAAGGTGCTGGTTTTGACCTACAAAACCCTGTACGGTTCCGGTCCAGTGTATCTGTCCGAACGTATCTCCCTTTACGTCCCACCCCGCACTCTGAGATCATCTGGGGAGGCCCTGCTCTCGACCCCACCACTCTCACAAGTGAGGCTGGTGGGGACGAGGAGCAGGGCTTTCTCAGTGGTGGCTCCTCACCTGTGGAACTCACTCCTGGGGGAAATCAGGGCAGCCCCATCCCTCCTCGCCTTCAGGAGGAGGGTGAAGACGTGGTTGTGGGACCAGGCCTTTGGGCACCTTGGCAATTAAATCAGACAATCAGGCGAGTAAGACCAGCAGGATTGATGAAATGGAATGAAAAATTAGATCTATGAGCGAAACGCTGACCATGTAAAGGAGAAATTGGGTTTGTATTTGTTTTTATTGATTTTATTGATTTTATGATAATTAATGCATGCACTTTTGTGAATTATATTATGATATGATGTAAGTTTATGTATGATTGTTTTATGATGCAGGCATCGAAGGGTGCCTTTGCTTCTGTAAGGCCGCTCTGAGTCCCCTTCGGGGTGAGAAGGGCTGGGTAAAAGAACCCCAAATAAATAAATAAATAAATAATCATGAGGACTGTGAACTCCAAGTTCGCTTACATGTTCCTCTAAGGCCTCTTCCACACAGCTGAATAACATCCCACATTTTCTGCTTTGAACTGGAATATATGGCAGTGTGGACTCAAGATAACCCATTTCAAAGCAGATATTGTGGGATTTTCTACCTTGATATTATGGGTTATATGTCTGTGTGGAAGGGCCTTTAGTCCAAGTAAAATATAGTATGCACAGGGAGAGCTTGATGCTCTTCCATTCTTGCATTTACTCCTCCTTAGACATTTGAAAACAATTCTAAGCGCAATAGCATTTGCAGAAGGACTAGTACCTATTTCAGTGCCAGGCCAATAAACACTAATTTGTCATGTAGATCTTTACAGTTGGAAAGTTAAAAATTGCCTCACTTGAAGATAGTTCAAGTCCTTTGACTTATCTAACCTTTTGCTACTTCCTCTAGCAGGTCTTGTACCTTCCTCCTGAGAAAAGTGTGCCTGGATCTTAGATATTATTATGAAGCAACAGGTTTTAGCTGATTAAAAGAATGGATAAAATTAGAGAATCACCCTCTTCTCAACTTAGAGGGCCACAATCTAAGATTCAGATGACATGCCTATCTATGGTACTAAAAGGATAAGCTAAACAATCATATATTAAGGCCGAATCTGCTCTCAATCTGGAAGAGATATAAAGGAGGGAAGGAATAGAAAACCCTGCTATGATTATGCCCATTAGAAGCAGCCCTATGGCCAACATTCAGAGTCAAAATAAGATCCTATAGGGAACATGTATTCAAAGAAAAAGGTTGTTGGGTCATAAAAGGAAGAGAAACACTAGGCATCAACAATTAGTTTCAGTTTCATCAGTAACATGATAGATTAATAAAAGATGCTAAAGTAGGGTTTGAAGAAAAGAAATCTAAGATAGAGTGCATTTTTGATAAGGGAAATATGGGTTTAATCTCCATCTATATATATAAATTTGTTAGGGGCATCCAACGAGGAAACAAAACTCAAAAACCCCCCAACGAAACTTAACCAAAATTCCCAGGCCCATAACACAACCCACAAGGTACAAACATATCTACTCAAAATGAAAAACAACACAACAACACACTCACAAAACGGCAAAACAACAAAACTCAAAAATCCCCCAACGAAACTTAACCAAAATTCCCATGCCCATAACACAACCCACAAGGTACAAACATATCTACGCAAAATGAAAAACAACACAACAACACACTCACAAAACGGCAAAACAACAAAACTCAAAAATCCCCCAACGAAACTTAACCAAAATTCCCATGCCCATAACACAACCCACAAGGTACAAACATATCTATGCAAAATGAAAAACAACACAACAACACACTCACAAAACGGCAAAACAACAAAACTCAAAAATCCCCCAACGAAACTTAACCAAAATTCCCATGCCTATAACACAACCCACAAGGTACAAACGTATCTACTCAAAATGAAAAACAACACAACAACACACTCACAAAACGGCAAAACAACTGAGCATGCGCATTGGCGCCCAGCCGCAAGTTTCCTGGCGCGCGCACATGCCCTTCCGGCCAACGTTCCCTCTGCGGAAACCATGCCCACTCCAAGCCGCGCCGCTTCCCGCACACACACACACCCCTGCCGCACACACACACACAACCCCACACTCCATCACTTCCCCCGCCGCCGCACACACACACGCAACCCCACGCTCCATCACTCCCCCCGCCGCCGCATGCACACACGCAACCCCACTCCCCCCGCCGCCGCACACACACACACAACCCCACGCTCCATCACTCCCCCCCGCCGCCGCACACACACACGCAACCCCACGCTCCATCACTCCCCCCGCCGCTGCACACACACACACAACCCCACGCTCCATCACTCCTCTGCCCCAATCTTACCTCCTTTTACTTCATGCCCCCTCCAAACCCCACCCCGCCCCTTCCCGCCCTGTCAAAATCTAGGAAAGACAGGAAGGAAGGAAGGAAGGAAGGAAGGAAGAGAAAGGGAGGTAAAGAAAAAGGGGGAAGGAAGGAAAGTTAGAGAAAGAAGGAAGAAGAAAAGGAAAGAAAAGGAAAGATGGAAGGAAAGAAAAGAGACACAGCAGAAGAGAAAGAAAAAGGGGGAAGGAAGGAAAGAGCTAGAGAAAGAAGAGGAGAAGGAAAGATGGGAGGGAAGAAAGGAAGGAAGGAAGGAGGGAAAGAAGGAGAGAAAGAGGGAAGATTGGCCACAGCAATGCGTGGCGGGTAAAGGTTGTTATTTCTATTATTATTATTATTATGCTATTGTTCCTATGAGACCCTGGAGGAATGGGAGAGGTGTCAGGTCCCAGAGGCAATGCATTGCATTATTGTTATTGTTATGATGGTGGTAAAATAAAAGGAAATAAAAAGTGAAAGAAGGAAGCAAACTGGGAGGGAAGAAAGGCAAATGAAGAAAGGGGGAGGGAATGAAGGAAAGAGAGAAGGATGAAACCAAGTAGTGAAAGAAAGAAAGAGGTAGAGAAGGAAGAAAGGAGAGAAAGGGGGAGGAAAAGGGGGAAGGAATAGGTAGGTACCTCTCTTTCATAATAGTCCAGATATCTACCTCAACTTTGATAAGTTTTACTATAGGCCACAGCAACGCGTGGCAGGGCACAGCTAGTATTATATAAATACATTCTAGAGAACAATTAAGAAGACAATAGAATAAAGCCTGTCATAATCTCTTGGGTCAGAGGCTGGGGGGAGGGGGACAACAATGACACCTAGAATAAGATAAATAGGAGTATCTCTGGGGGGGGGGGGAAGCATTTAAATTCTCAATAGGAGGTTCCATTAGAGAGGACATACAATATGTTTTACAGAAGCTATATAACCTGAGTTACTAGCTAAAATGGACAAAACTCACAGAGGGGTTTGCTAGAGCTGTAAAAAAACAGAAAGGTACTTTTTCTCCATGTCTGGAGGTCATGTCTGATAGTATCAAAATTTTGGAAAGGTGTAGTGATGGAAACAAAGAACATCCTCAACAATACGGTCAAGAAAAGCCCAGCAATGTGCCTTCTAGATCTATTTAGAGAAGGTATAAATTAGGAAGATAAAGAAATATGCCAATACAGCTTTGTTGCGGCAAGAATTGTTACAGCTAAATCACGGAAGGGAGAAAAAGAACTACTCAAGAGTGACTAGAGAAAAAAATAATAGACAAAATGGTCAAGCTCTCTAATGGATTTCAAGGTAAAAAGTAATGATGAGCATGTAAACAAATGGCAGATGACCTTCACATATCTTGAAAAGAAGACAAAAGTTGAGTTTACGAAGGCTGCAAGGCTATTTAAGTAACTTATATTGATAGGTATTACAGGGTATAGGTATCATAATGAGCAGGGATGGAAGTCCAAGGTGGTGGATTCACGGGTGTGGGAATGGAGGGACTGTATTCTCTACTGTGTTACTGTCTCTGTATATTGTGTGATCTGTTTACAAATGTATATCACTGTTTTTTCTTCTTCTTTTTTACTAATTTTAAAAGGTGTGTCTGGATATGTGTGTGCACACATCTCCTACATTTTTCAAATGGTTATTCTCAGTTATAGTCAAAGGGACTCCTTTGTGACAGTTCTTTCTGCTGCTGTTGCAACTTCACATTTGACACCTCTCCTGCTATAATCAAGTCTCTCCCTACAATGTGCTCTTCTCCTATTCTCTAGCAATTCTATGCAACATCCCAAGAATCCTTCTCTCTTTACCCATGTGCAAACATGAGACAAGTACTGCTAATTCCATGCTAATCTGTAACTTGGCAGCAACAATGTTTATATATACACAAATGCATGTTCATATAGAAACACTGGAAATGGGAATGCATCAAATCCCCAAGTGAAAGGAAATGAACTTTTCAGAACAATTAGAGCTTTGCCTCTGGGCCAACTTGCACCTGAGCAAGGCGTCTGTTTGTAGAACTGGAGAAGTGAGTTGTAATAATCATTTTCACCAAGGAAAAAAAATGAATTTCCTTTTCCTCTGCTTTTTAATAATCTGTATTAAACTGTCTTTTTGTTTTCCTTAGCTTCTCTGTTAACTGCTGCACCCTGCCCCATAAATACTTTCCAAATGTCTCTTGAGAATATATGCTCAAAATGAAGACAGCATAAAGAATGAAAAGCAGCAACAAAGAGATACAGGCCTTTTCAGTCTCAGTGAAAGTCTTATTCTCCTCACACACACATCTCCCACTCCCTTTCTCTGTCTCTCTTTCTAGGCTGGCTGCCAGAAGTGATCCATTACTGAGATGCTATAGAATGCTTAGCAAGCCAGAACTTCTGGGGGCCAAAGACCAAATGATGTCATGCTGGCTGCTTTGCGGCAAGCCCTTTTGGTGAACCAAATGCATCTTGGGAGTCCTCTAAAGGAAATGGAACACTTTATTAGCCAGGGATGGCCTCAGCATTCTTGATCATGCTGCAGAAGAGCACTGTGTGTCTGAGTTTCAAATTTGGGAGGATTAAGGAAAACAAAACTTGGAAGGGGGGGGGGTGTCCAAGAATATCAGTAGTACTGATACAGTGATCATGAAGTCTCATGCATACTGAAAGCTCACATCGACTGGTTCATTATTTTAGAAATTGATATCCCCAGGCCGAGCCATTTGCAACATTATGTAGGTAGTAGGCACACAGAAAACTGGGCGACTTGGAAGGCGCTGAACAGACTGCATTCTGGCACCACAAGATGCAGAGCCAATCTTAAGAAATGGGGCTACAAAGTGGAATCCACGACATGCAAGTGTGGAGAAGAGCAAACCACTGACCACCTACTGCAATGCAACCTGAGCCCTGCCACATGCACAATGGAGGACCTTCTTGCAGCAACACCAGAGGCACTCCAAGTGGCCAGATACTGGTCAAAGGACATTTAATCAACTACCAAGCTTGCAAACTTTGCATTTTGTCTGTTTGTTTGTTTGTTTTGTTAAAAATATAATACAAATGTCTGGTAGCTCCTGACACGATAAATAAAATAAATAAACATTATGTAAAGGAAAGGTAGATCCATGACCAATTCTTTCATACAGACAGTTACAACTGAATCACACTTTTGAACAGAGATGATAGAACGACATCTGCTACCACACTTGGAGCAAGAGGCTTGGTTAGGTGGTGACAGGCAGGCCGCAAGGTATTAAAAGACAGCTCTGTCTTCTAACACCTTACCACTATCCATTCACCCTTGGCATCTTCTGTTTGAAGCAAATGCTTCACTTTGGTCCTACCAGACCAGCCAATGTGTGAACTGATTCTTCGACTCCTGGCTAAAAGGAAAAATCAGCTTGTTTGTCTGCTTTCATCTTAAAGGACAGGACAAAGGCCTGTATAGTAATGCTTGCTATCTTACAACAATGGTGAAAATTTAAATGGTCTTTTCCAGATCACATTTGAACTGCTCCTGAAGATGACTCAGAAGCTGCAGGTAGTACAAAACATAGCAGTGACAATACTTGCTAGAGAACCATACAGAAACCACAAAATATTAGTCATAAAAGGATAGAATTAATGTGTATTGTCGAAGGCTTTCATGGCCGGAATCACTGGGTTGTTGTACGTTTTTTCGGGCTGTATGGCTATGGTCTAGAGGCATTCTCTCCTGACGTTTTGCCTGCATCTATGGCAAGCATCCTCAGAGGTAGTGAGGTCTGTTGGAACTAGGAAAAAGGGTTTATATATCTGTGGAAAGACCAGGGTGAGACAAAGGACTTTTGTCTGCTGGAGCTAGGTGTGAATGTTTCAACTGACCACCTTGATTAGCATACAATGGGCTGACAGTGCCTGGAGCAAACTTTTGTTGAGAGGTGATTCGATGTCCTTGTTTGTTTCCTCTCTGTTGTTCTGCTGTTGTAATTTTAGAGTTTTTTTTATACTGGTAGCCAGATTTCATTTTCATTGTTTCCTCCTTTCTGGTGAAATTGTCCACATGCTTGTGTATTTCAATGGCTTCTCTGTGTAGTCTGACATGGTGGTTGTGAGAGTGGTCCAGCATTTCTGAGTTCTCAAATAAAATACTGTGTCCAGGTTGGTTCATCAGGTGCTCTGCTATGGCTGATTTCTCTGTCTACAGTGCCTTTCATGTTCCTTGACTCGTGTTTGGGCGCTGTGTTTGGTGGTCCCTATGTAGACTTGTCCACAGCTGCATGGTACATGGTAGACCCCTGCAGAAGTAAGAGGATCCTCTTGTCCTTTGCTGAACGTAGCATTTGTTGGATTTTCTTGGTGGGTCTGTAGATAGTTTGTATGTTGTGTTTCCTCATCAGCTTCCCTATGCGGTCAGTCATTCCACAAGAATTAATGTGCTTCCAATATGTTTCTGGTTTAAATTAAAGGTGCTAATGATAACATTCAAAGCTCTAAATAGCTTGACACCTTGAGTGTCACACTCTCTCATTCTATATAGGCACTTCTATATAGCTTACCTATCCGAACGTATCTCCTATGATTCACATTGGAGATTAAGATCGTCTGTGGAGGCCCTGCTCTTGATCCCACCTTCTTCGCAAACACGACTGGGCCTTCTCAGTGGTGGCCCCCTGGCTATGGAACTCCCTCCTTAGTGAAATTAGAGCAGCCCCCTCCCTCCTGACATTAAGGAAGAAAGTAAAAATGTGGGTATGTGACCAAGCTTTCAGACAGCAAAGCTCAAAGTGCAATAAAATAATAAGGAATAGTGAATGGACCAATGATTTTGGATGATGTGATTTTAATAAGAGTTATTAAATCATATTGTTAATTGGTGGGTTTTAATATAAATGTTATTGTATTATCGATGTTTAATTTTTCATGCTGCATGTCTAAATGTTATTTTATGTTCATGTTTTAATTTAGTTAGGTTAATTTATAGTTATATGTTACTGTCTTGCTATTATCTTTTGGTTTTCACATGTTGCTTTTATAATGCTGGAAACTGCTTTGAGTTCCCTTGAGGGGAGAAAAGCAGTATAGAAATGTAGCAATAAATAAATAAATAAATAAATAAATAAACAAGGCTACTGAAAAAGAAGCAGTTCCCTTTCTTCTTTATCCTCTGGTCAGCTAAGATATTTTTAACACCATCGACATTGGGAGGATGGTGATGGAGAGCTGGAGAAAGACAAACCCTTGGTGTTGCATTGCAGAAGAATTCAGAAAACAACACAATAAAACTTGAACAAAGAATGAAATGCCAATTCACTGTAGCCATGTGTACCTTCTTATAAAGGCAAGATAAACAGCAGCTACATTTGGATTTCTTTACTGAGCACGTGTGAACAATAAAACAAATAGATAAAGGAGAGCAAATAAGTCTCCATAGCTACCCCCGGCATGTTAAAACAGCACAGATGTGTAAGTTTGGCCACCTAAATGGAAATTATTAGAAAAGTGGAGGTTTCTTGGATGCTTTGAAGTGGTCTCTAAAAGATTTCAATTGTTATTGTTATGCAATGTCTTTGGCTTGGCTGTTTAATTTCCCACATGAATATCTTTAGTTTTGAATAAAGGGTCTGTTCAAGCTGCTCTTTGGAGGGGAGGTGTAGGAACCTATCCTTATTCTTTTCCATGTTATTTCTCCCTTTGATGCCAAAGTTTCTGCTAAAAATAATACCCAGGAACACATCTACTTCATTAATTGAAGTATACCATTAGTTGAGGTACATCTGCCGGAAGGATCCTTATTTGTCTCCCACCAGAAGGTAGAGAGCAAGGGAAAGGGGTTTTTCTGCTGTGGCAACTTATCTGTGGAATGCCCTCCCAATGGCGCCCCAACTCGTACAGATACTAGTTCCATTCTAGCACCAGTTTAAAACATGTTTTATTTTGTTTTTTTATTAATGCTTTCAAACTGTTGTGTTCAATGTTAAAAATGTTGAACTACTTAAACTATTTAGATTGATTACACCACCCTCAAACCCCATGATACAAGGTGAGGATACAAGTATTCTTGATCCATTACTTTCTAACCTTCTCTAATGTAAAAAGTCAGAAAATATTTTCAGGAAATGTACCAGATACCATAAATCTACCTTCCAAAACCTCTCAAAATAATGAAATAATGGCCATGATCTAAAGAGCTGTGGTACTAATTCCTATTGTATAAGTTACTTTTACACATATATTTCTTTTTTAAAATACAGAATCCACCCTTTTCACACTGCAGGGCGAGTGATTTCTTAAAATGGAAGAGCGCTCTATATTTTTAAAGATTCATATGGCACATTATAGCCCTTGGGCATGCCTAAAGTAGCTGTCTGGATCCCAGCCACCCACTGTTCACAGACAAATTGTTTTAACTAGATTCCTGACTGGTATTGTAATTATTCATGTTATGAATTATTCCAGGAAATGCAGCAAGCTTTTAGCCGAAATCCCTCCTCCATATGTTTCTCAATGCTTAAAGCAAAGAGACAGACCTATAAAAACTGATGTAAGATATTATCATGGTTTCTGTAGTAATGGACCATGGCAGTCAGACATAAACTGCATCTTGACAGTTACACCTACAGCCTCAGTAACACTGGATCCAGATTTTAATCATGAAAACAATTGTGCACAATTTATAATGCAGCAAAGAGCAAGATTAAAAGTACTACTTCCACTGAGAGCAGAATATTTTAAACATGAGTTTCAACCAGTGCCAGTGGAGCTTTCTCATAGATGTCAGTTGTGGAAAGCATGTGAAAAGGAAATAAGTGAAGAATGAGTACAAGAGATCTTAGAGGTAGTAATTTAGAGGTGGGCATTATGGCCAGAAATAGAATATACACTGCAAAAGCTTATGAAATAAAACGAAAACTCCTCCCCAAGCACCTAAAAGTAGGAAAGAAAACAAAACAAATCTAATTTTTAATTTCTCACTTTTCTTATTACAACAAAGCTCTGATGAACCTGGGGTCAGTTACCACAGAAATAAGTCCGGTATAAACTCCACTCGTCTTGAAAACTAAATTTGGAAGCTTTCCTCATTGTAGAAAAATTATGAGAATACAAGGGTAGGAAAATGTAAATTTGGGGCAATCTCTAGATAATATCTTTACTTGTGTTCCAAAAAATAAATAAATCTCCTAGCTGGAACAGAACAGCTGTGGATGACTGTTCATCTATGTAAAATAGGAGATGCTGTCAACTTTTATTCTGGGTTGTCTTTGATACATAAGTTTCATCTCCTAATTTAATAAAACTTCATTGTATATGGAAATGGAAAACATCCATTGGGATGATGACTGGTTGGATTATTTTTCCTTTCAGAGGCTAGCTTGTGTGACCTCGTTGCTATAGGACTATTCCCTCACAATCTTCTAAAAATGTAATAGACACAGGATTGCAGATAAAACTGCCAAAAGTGACAAGCTGCAAGAAAAATGGAAATCGTATTTGTTCAACTGTAACAGAGCTGTCAAAAAAGTGTCATTCATACAACTCAAAAGGGGAGGGAGAAGTAGCAAATCACAAGCAAGAACAGAATCATCTATTCTCGAAAACAAAGAATACTTCCAGCAACAGTTTACAGCTAAGCAAGAGGGGAACTCCTCAAGGAAACAGTTCAGAGATACACATAGCACCAAATGTTTTTAAACAAAGGAATCCACCCTCCTAAGACTTTTAAGAGATATAAGCAAGCACAGACAAACAGCAAGACTAGAGGGTTTGACATGAACTGGGGTTATATTTTAGAGCATTGTGAAGCTAAAGCTGTGCTGACATTTCTGAATTTTCAAAACCACAGAATTCATCCACCATCTAGGACAGTTTCACACTATGCAGTTTTAAGGCTATTATATGATTCCACTTTAGCTGCCATGACTGCATCCTATGAAATCCTGCTATTTGTAGGCTGCTCAGAAGCACTAGAGTGCTCTGGCTGAGAATTCAAAGCCTTCATATTGCCTGTCAACTTATGGCAACCTTATGAATTTCATAGTGTTTTCCTAGGCAAGGAATACTCAGTGGTGGTTTTGCCAGTTCCCTTCGCTGAAATAACGCCTACAGCACCTGGGATTCATTGGCAGTCTTATTCACAATCCTGCTCAGCTTCCAAAATCAGACAAGATTTGATGCCTTTAGGTATTCAGAGCCTTTTGTACCATCGAATCATTTCTGACTTATGATGATTCTAAAACAAACCTATCATTGGGTTTTCTTGCCAAAATTTGATCAGAGGTTTGCCTTTGTCTCACAGTGGATTTCCATGGTCAAGCAAGGATCCAAATCCTGGTCTCCAAAGTCTAGTCCAATACTCAAAATACTGCACCATACTGGCTCTCTGAGAATTCAAAGTACCTCCCAAAAATGCAAGAGTAATCATAGTGCTTTTATGTAGTGGAATGGGGCCCCTTTTCTCACCACCAGACAAGAGTGTATATGAAACCAACCCTATTACAAAAAACACTGTCTAAAACCCTCACAGCCACATTTGCAGTCATCATTGGCTGAACTTCAAACTGGAAGGAGGTCTTGAATGGAGCACTTCAGGATTCTATCAAGGGCATTTACTTTTCAACTTTTTCGTCATTGACTTAGATGATGAAGTGGATGGAATCTCTACCAAGATTCCAGATGATGCAAACTGGAAGAAATTGCTAATACATTAAAAGATAGGAACAGAATTCAAAAGGACCTTTATAACTAGAAAATTGGGCATGAATGAATAAAATAAAATGCAAAATTTTACATGCACAACATCAAATGCACTGCTGTAGGATGAAGGAGATATATATAGGTAAACTACAATTCTCATCAGTCTTAGCCAATACATCCAACAGGTAAGGATTATGGGAATCGAAGCACAAGACCATCAGATGGACCACATTTTGTCATCCTTTATTAAACTGAATCTGCCACATTGTGTTTCACCATCCTCTGACTACTATTGACTTAAGATCTTTTCTTGGTTGAAGCTCACAAAACAATAGGAACAATCTTATGAAAAAGAGAAAAGTTTATTTCCTCTCACACTTCTGAAAACAAAATATTTCAATTCCTGGCATTCCTTAAACATCAGGTTTGCTAGCCAATTCCACCAAGAACACGTTTTTATATAAACATCTAAAAAAAGGTAAACCTTCTTCATCAGCTATAGCAACTTGGTAAAGGGCTCCCAGCACCATCACAGAGGAGCCCCCGGTGGCGCAGTGGGTTAAAGCCCTGTGCCGGCAGGATTGAAGACCGACAGGTCGCAGGTTCGAATCCGGGGAGAGGCGGATGAGCTCCCTCTATCAGCTCCAGCTCCTCATGCGGGGACATGAGAGAAGCCTCCCACAAGGATGATAAAAACATCAAATCATCCAGGCATCCCCTGGGCAACGTCCTTGCAGATGGCCAATTCTCTCACAACAGGAGCGACTCCTGACATGACCAAAAAAAAAAAAAAGCACCATCACAAGGCAAGCGCTGTCCAGTTGATTCCCACTGATTAATCTTAACTAAACTAGAATGTCTGGATTACATTAAATCCCATAGATTCAGTGGATCTAATCATGCTTTTGTTTTCAAATCCAACTAAGTAACCAAATCACATTGTGCTGCTTCCTTCATGCAAGCTGCTGAGCCCAACTTTGAATTCAAGGCCTTTTCTTAACCTCCTCACTATTCCTTTCCAAAAACTGCTGAGCTATTTTTCCTCATCTAAAAAATTGATGTGGATGTAAGCAACTGAAATGCACGTGATAATCCAGTTAAGATACAATTAAACTGTGGGGTGTCTCAATACTTTTTGTACACCACACTATGCATTATGAGGGCAAAATATTCCTAATCTTACAGGACATCATTTATTTATTATGGCTGGCATTCTGTATTGCAGTTAGAGATTTGTAATGTAGCCTTATAACTGCTTTGTATTAAATAAGACATTTTGCCATGATCATAAATGTCTGCCAAGGCCATCTTTACAGATAGTGGATGCACTGAGATCAGGAATTATGGTCAGCTACCAACTGGGGTGCAAGGAAGGTGACATTTTCAGCCTCCTCTCACCAGGAAGTGAGTGTGTGACAATCAGAAAAGTGATATCTGTTATAAGTACTTGTCACAGACTTGTTCACTGATTAAAAAAAATGCCTGGAAACATCTTCCTCCTTCCACTCCAATTGGCAGCTGAACAAATTTCCTTCAACCCATTTGGTTGCTAGTTGAAAAGCTAGACTTGGACAAGATGTTACTTAGTTACACTTATGTAACTGAGAAAGAATGGCTGCTTATCTGTAACTTTGGTTTTTTTTTCATGTGGTCATCTGTGAAATTCGCACATATGGTAGTTTGTGCGCCTGCACAACAATCTTGGAGCCCTCTGGAAAGGTTTTCATGTTCTTTTGGCTATAGCCCCACCCACCTTCCCTAGAAAGCATGTAGGCCATGGGAGGGGCTGTAACCTCTCTGCGGCTCCACCAGGCAGTTCCCCTTCCACAGCTCTGCCAGGCAGCGACCAGGATGTAGGAGATGAAGGTATCATTCCTATATGCCCTCTGGGGACGGTGGGTGGGGCTGTAACCAAAAGAGCTTGAAGAGCTTTCTAAAGGGTTCCAAGATCACTGCACAGGAGCACAAAATACCATATGGGTGATTTCACAGAAACCATGAGGAAGAAGCCAATGTAGGATGTTGGCATATATTTATATAACTATCACATAACACAGATTCTGTGAGTAAATCATAAATCAGCTACAACAAAGCTTTAAAAACTATTACAACTGAAATACATTTACTGTATTTCACTGCATGTAAGGCACACTTTTTCACATATAAGGGGCTTACATTTAATGGAGCCTTAGATTTGCAAGGGTTTTTTTCCTTACAAAGCTGTCTTATCTCTGAGTTGGAGTCGGAGGAAAAAGGGTCCCAACCCCAAACAGCTCTGCCAGGCCCCAGATAGGTGTTTACCAATATTTCAGCTAAGTGCTGCTTTCTGCTTCCACTGCCTCCCTAATAGACCCATAGACTTAGTACATTATAGACTAATGCAGACAGAGGACTTGCAGATTACTTCACTCTCCCTTCTCAATCAACAGGAAAGATTTCACTACAAATCTACATTGAAACAACAACAAAATAAAGGTATTGTGCATGCAGAATAGATTCTAAAAGATATTTTAAGATCCCCCCCCCCCCTAAAATTGAAGCTTCAAAAGTAGGGTGTGCTTTACATTTGGTGGTGCCTTAGATTTGGCGAAATACCGTAAATCACAAATTTTAAGCTGAGAAGCCTTTCCTATTAAATCAAAAGTGATTCACATGCCAGAATGAATAAAGTAGTCTGCCTTCCAAAAAATATGGTATAAGGAGAAGCTCTCTGGAAAGCTTTTCTGTCACTGGGAAGACATTACAAATCTGGAGTAATATATAGTGCCAAAATTCTCTTGTTAAGAAGGATGAAAGAAAGCTGGGGAGAGGGGGGAATGGATGGCACTCTTAACTTGATCTTGGAACTACAAAAAGAGCAACAAATTCAGGATTTTTTTTTCATGAAAAGAAAGTAATTTTATGGAAGAGTTAGTGGAACAGTATGATGCTTTACCAACATGGTAGGCAGTGGGACAATCTATTCCATGCTTTAATTTAACAATGATCTGCAAATGGCTAGTCTTTCTGCACAGTAAGATAGAAATGGGATGGAAATGTGACCATATTCTTGAAAATGAACATTGTTTAGCAGGCAGACACATCTAGATGTCAGAGTGCTGGTAGAAGATATCAGAATACAAGCTGTATCAACCATTCGGTCACAGTAGGTGTTGATATTGGCCATGAGATGATTGAAAAATGATTCCATTTGTGATTACACGAATTTGATATCATGACTCCCTCTAAGTACTTCTAGGACCAAGGAGATATATACTATAAGAAGTCACATTCTCAACTGCACTTGAAAGAGTTAAACTTTCTTAAAAATCTGGCTGTGGACAAGTGAAATCTGCTTCTTATTCATCATACGATCCTTTCAAATGGATTTTCCCATGGAATTGCTGCTTGAACCGTTGTTTCTCCAGACTAAACAGTCAGTTCTTTCAGCTTTCCCCCCTAACATTCCAGTCATACAGCAAGTACATTCTGCCATTCTCTGGAAAGTTTCCAGAGTTCCCATAGCCCTCTCAAAGAAAAACAGCCAACATTGTCCATGAAAGCTTATCAACTAAAAAAGGATCCCTGGGATGCCGAAACAATCACACTCTGCAGGACCAGAGCCTGTGTCTAAAGTGCACTTTTGTAATTCTGCTAGTAGCATATATCCAGCCAGAATGTTTAGTTCACCTATAGATCCACCACCATGACAACTGCATTTCTAACTAGAGTCATATAGGCAGAAGGATCTCTATCATACAGCAAAATTGGTTCTGATTTTTCTGCACCAGGGTAAAACATGAAAATGCCTTCTGATGACAAGATGTATACACAGGTTTGCAACAAGTTCAGCAAACCAGTCTTATGCCAACTAAGAGCCAGCAAGAGAGAAGACTTTAGTGAGTGGCACCAACTGCTGAAGCAAAATGAAATGTTTCTACTGCTTTTTCAAAACCCTGCTGACTATAGGGTAGTTTCTGGGCTCTTATGGTTAACTATCTTACAGTGAATGATGAAAAAAGATAATGGAAGTGCACTCAAGTCTAGTGAAATGCAATTGAAACTAAAAACTCACTACAGGGGTTGCCACCCAGCTATATAAATACACAGCAGCAGTATGAAATGACAGGTTGATGAAGTTCAAAACCCCAGTTATTGTGTACTAGGCATGAATATCCTGCAATGTTGTTTACTGAAACTAACAAAAATAAGTTAAGAAAAATTATTTCAGTCCATAATGAAGCCTATTAGACTCCATCTGTAAGATGCCTTGTTAATGAAGAAGGTTTCCAACCATTAATAAAGGGATGGGGGATAATCAATCATCTGACAGAAGCTGGTCAGTTTTCAACACACCAGTCTGTTTCCCCAGAATGGCTAGAAGTGCTCTTACGCATACCTAGAAATGCTCTTATGATATGGTAAAAAGGTGACACGCTAGCCAAGTTTAAATATTTGAAAAGAAGTCATATTGAGGAAGGGGAAAACTTGTTTTCTGCTGCTCCAGAGACCAGAACACAGAGCAATACATTCAAACTGCAGGAAAGGAGATTTTGTCTAAACATTAGGAAGAATTTCCTGACAAGAAGAGCTCAACAGTGGAAAGTAGTGCCTCAGAGTGTGATGAGTCTCCATCCCTGGAGGTCTTCAACAGAGGCTGGCTAGCCATTTGTCAGAAGTGCTTCGAATGTGTGTTCCTGCATGGCAGAGGGTTGGACTGAATGGACTTTGTGCTCTCTTCCAACTCTATGATTCTATCCAAGCAAAGAAGCACAATCATGCCCCATTATAATAGGAAGAGCCAACACAAACACCATCTACTGGGACAGAATGGTCACCTGCTGCTCCCAAATTAATAATGGTACATTAATAATAATAATAATAATAATAATTAACAGCGCTCCATGCAGTCATGCTGGCCACATGACCTTGGAGGTGTCTACGGACAACGCTGGCTCTTCGGCTTAGAAATGGAGATGAGCACCACACCCCAGAGTCAGACATGACTGGACTTATTGTCAGGGGACTACCTTTACCTTTTTTTTTTTTTTACATTAATAATAGTTTCTGAAGCATAGTAATATCAGTAATATAAATTGCAGCAAAAACAAAAAAGGAGGCTGGATTTTGATTTAAGCAAGTATCACATTCCTCTCCTCCATTGCAGCTGCTCCCACCCCCCTGAAAACGTTGGAAAGTGGAGGCACTTTGCAGAATGATAGGAGCTATGGTAAGAGAAGGGGGTCACACTCAAACTTCCAAAACAACTCATCTTCAATGAGCAAAAGTGAATCCTGGATTCAAAGAAGAGTTGGAACACCCTGATGGCAGTAAATGTTTTATGGATGCAACTGTATCAAGAAGACTGCAGTCCATTAAAGCTTGGTATGTATTAAGTCTGATCTGCTTTTAAGGTAATAATTTTTATTCTTTGTTTTATTTGCATTGGGAAAACATGTGAAATATTTGAGAGACACAGGATGGGTAAGAGTGACAATGGATCAAGGCTATCCAAAGGCATGGGCATCAATATACATTCAAGATCATCCTATTTAGGGAGCTTAATATGAGAATCCAATTAAAAAAAAAGAGCAAATGGACAGAAATATAATTCCCTGAATAAACCAAATACAGGATAACAGAATTACAATGTACCTCCTAGTTTGAAGTGTGGTAGCTGAAGTCCAAAACACCTGGAGGACTAAAGGTTAGGAATCACTAGACTAGAGAGAATGAGATCATGTGAAATTTGTTTATCCAAACTTGGGAAAAAGAGCAAGAAATATGAGATTATATGCTTTTGATACCCTGCACTTCATTTGATCTAGCCTTCATGGAGGAAAATGCACCCTGTTCTGAAACTTTGATACAAAGAGATCTTTCAATCCAGAGATGTGAAACAATGGTTATTTCAGTCTGGAGTGACAGCATCCTCTTCTAGAAAGCCAGTCTACCCATTTCTGTCCCACAGCTAAAAAAGGTAAGTTTTACAAAGAAAAATGTATGTTTTCATCCCTCTGAAAATGAAATGATCTAAAATGCAAGAGGTCAATTCTAGGTCAGCACAGAGCACATTGAGAATTCCCAAGGCTCACGGATTCTGTGCCTTTGGGGAACAGAAAAGGTTTGTTCTCAGAATAACTGAGATGACAACAGGCATATTTATGATTGGCTCCAACATCGCACAGGGTTCCTGTAGGTAGTCTGCAACAAGATGACTCACCTTCCCACTCACCACATTTTGCTGCAAAAATAGGTTTGAAGTGTATATAATTATCTGTCTCTGGCAGCATGTCTTGTTCTTATGTACTGATTTATATGGAAACACTATCCTCATTCATGTCAACACTCATCCTATTCACAGAATTGCAGGGGGGAAAACGTATGACTGAGAGAATAAAAATATATTTTGAAAAGGCTTTTTGAAAACGCATTTGCACTCTTTCAGTGTTTCTTACTATTTTGTGTTTTTTGCTTTTAAAAAAGCTACGCTTTTCATGTCTCATAGTCTCTGTTTCTGAAATTCTGTAACTTAGAAGATTGTTGACATAAAATAGATTAGTTGATGGGTTTGAGTTCCTCAGACTAACCTACCACAAAAGTTAGTTGTTAAGACAAAATACTATCAGGTGAAGAGTCCTGCATGATCATTTGGGAGGCAAGACATGATATAAACGTATTTTTTAAATGTGTTTTCCCCCAAAGTACCATATTACAGTTCTCCTCCACCTCTATCTTGACCTAACAATCTTATGAGGCAGGTTACTGTAAGAGACAGTAACTACCCAGTGAGCTTCATGGAACAAAAGAAGTACAATAAGAACTTAACATGGAAAAATCCAGAAGCAATTTCCTCAATGTTCAATAGCACTTTTTTATCCCATCAGTTGAACTCTAAGAGGGCTATAGGCAACTCTTTTGAACAGCTCACCATCCCTAATATGATCACATATCTATGCGCACAAATGAAGGGGAAAAACATAATTAATCAAATGAGAATGAATATATTTGTGATGTATATTTTCCATTAGTGCAAAGAGAGGAAGACCCAAGTTGTCAAGGGAGAAGACATTTTTTGATCCATTATTTCACAGTAATTAGTTTTGTAGTAACAAGACATCAACAACCATTTTCAAAAGCTATAGTCCAAGTGAAGAACTCAGTTACTTTCCTCACCCCCACATAAATAAGTGAATTAAAGTGAAGACGGGAAAATTATACATACCTACCTACCTACCAATGAGCCTCAGGTCCAATTTTCTCTCTCCCCTAACACTCACTCTCACTCTCTCTCACTCACTCACACTCATACACACACACACAAAGAGGAAGAGAGGGAGCAAAGAGGTCAATGGAAGTTTTAAGAATATATGCAACCCCCAAGTTAGGAACAAGATAAGTTGAATTTGTATATAACAGATACATTTTTACAGTTTAACACCAGCCAAATAAAAGCTTTGTATAGCACAGGGAAGTGTTTGTTTTGGTTCTGAAGATTTCACCTAATTTTCAGTCCCTGTGATAATTTTGAAAAATGGAAACAAGGATTGGTGATACATCTTAGAGACACCTTTTCCCCATGATAATTCTTCCAGGAGTCAATTTCCCTTCTGAGGGGTAGATTTATCTCACTTCCTGTTGTCTCACCCCCGTTCTTTACGAGTCATGTGTAAGTTGGATGTTTGTAACTCAGGGATTGCCTGTAGTTAAATACCATCCTGGCGGAACTTGATCATCCTCTATATAGGGCCAAAAGAAATTCTTAAGATCCTGGTTTCTGAAGAAAAATACACAACTATATGCTACATCAGAGATGGCGATGTTTTGGCCCTTCAGGGCATTTGGACTACAATTCCCATGACATTTGCAATGCTAGCTAAGGTTTCTGGGTATTTAATTCAAAATAATCTGGAGGACCAAAGGTTCTCTGCTCCTGAGCTGAACAGAGGCTTTCCATTGATTTCCCAATTGCCTTTGCTATCCCATATCTCAATTTCCCTTTTAATACTAACACTGGGTTGTTGACAGGGACACTGATATGGGAGAATAAGGAAACAGAAGAAAGGTGCTGATTCCCTCCCTCCCCTAGCAATCAATCCTGTCTTAAAATGTGGTTGCTTTTAAATTTTTCAGCAGACTATACAATTGGAAGAAAGAGGCAGGAATAATTGGGGAGCAAAAAATCATCACAGAAAGAATGCTCCTATTTATCCATGATAAATGCTGGTTTGGGAGTCAATAATTAATCAAGCAAAGTGCAGTCCCCAGTCAACTCTTGACCATCGGTTTTGGCTCTTGTACTGTAATCTAAATCTACAGATATTTCCACTGGGGCCTCTGGCTTGCAGAAAACAAAACACTAGACTTTATGTATTGCTGGTCTGATGTAACAGAACACTTTGAATAAAAGAGATGATCCTTAGCAACAGGCAATCATAGTTTATAGAAGTGGTTCTTAACCTGTGGGCAGCGGACCACCAGTGGGCCACAAACAGGCCCGTAGCCAGGATTTTGTTTCGGGGGGAGCTGAGTTTGGTTCCGGGGAGGGGGGGCTGAGTCTGAGTGAAAGAGGGTCTACCCTAGCAAACCTTTTGTATCATTACCCCAATACCCCCATGCATATGGGATATATTGAGCATGGTGATCAGATCATGATATGAATAAACATAACAGTTTAAATAATGTACTGGTAAGGCCTTCTCGCGGACGACCATGAGAATTTCGGGGGGGGGGGGGGCTGAAGCTGCTTTATAGGCTGCAAGATTTTGGGCTACAACTCTGGAGACCAAGGTCTGAATCTGGATTCAGCCATGGAATTCCATTGGTCAGCATTTGGCAAATCACAGTCTCTCATCCACAGACAAGGTAAAGGCAACCCCCCTCTGACTAAACCTTGCCAAGAAAGCTTTGTGATGGGACTGCTTTAGGGTCACAGCAAGTCAGAAATTACTTGAAGGCATACAAGAACCATGGTGGGAAACACATGGCTCCAAGATGTTAATGAGGATGATTATATATATCTTTATACCCACTTCTTTGCCACTATTCTCTTCCCTACCCACAACTTATGTCAGCAAAGGGTGATGTAAACTGGAGCTGAACTTCCCCTTCAGCACAATATTCTTCATTTTGACACAAAAGTCCGTTCCACTGTGTTCAATGGCATTCTCTCCCAGTAGCACATGCAGCATGTTAGCAGCCAGGTCCTTGAGCTAATGTTTCTCATCCATGTGAGATAAGGCGCAGTCCCATTCTCATCCTCCTGAATCAAATGTTAAGGAGCAGGTTTCCTTTAAGAGGTGGAGGAGGGTAGTCTTCTTTGATAGCTGAGACACACCAAGCACATCACTGCCTATCACCCAAATGGGAAAGCCGAAAAAAATGACGACCAAAACTTTGGTCACAGCAATTTTAACATTTTTCATCAAAATGAACATATTTTATACTTTATATAATATAATTACAATAATAATAATATAGATTTTTTTCTCCTAAAAAGTATTTCACTGAACATATACATTTAGAAACAAGACATGATGGCATCTGGAATACCGAACCACTCACATGCAGAGGTAGAGGGAATGGCTAGAGCTTTTTCTTTCTTATTGTCCAATTCTGAAATACCTCCAACATGTGGTTACATGGTTAATCATATTTGTGTCACACAGGACGTTTGCTTGCTGCAAACCAGTAAATCAGACCAGAACCCTCTCCTGAGAGGAAAAAAAATGCAAAATCAGAGGATTTCTTTCTACAGATTTAAGCCATAGTTTGGTATTACATGTTAACTGACTCAAAAATGTAAAAAATGCAAAAGAACTCCCATCATCCCTATTTGGTAAAAAAAAAACATTGCCTCATTTCAGACACAGCAGGTCATCAGGAAGTAGCAGTCAAATCTTATGAATATTTGAACACCAGAGCTGTAACTACTAAATTGATTTACTTAACCTGCCTTGCACTACGGAGAGAAGAAAAACCATTTCTAAGATCAATTAGTTCTTCTTTTTGGATGAAATAATTTCTACATATGGTACAATTTGCAGTGTAAGAGCAGCACTGAGTTTTCCTACAGATTCCCTGCTTTCGTTTACATATGCATTTTTGTAAATTCTGCAAAATACACTGTTCCAACTGGAAAACATCTGGTATTGACTTCATCTATAGTCATCAACTAATGCTTCTCCTAACCTTAAAGTTATTTCTATCAAGGAAAAATGCATTTTCAAGCAGAAGTGAGCAGATCTATATAATATTAAGAACAACACCTAACTCCTTTCCAGTCTAATAAGACATACTGAAGAATCCCATGCCATTAGCAACAACCAGCATCCATGGGATTTGCTGTTTAGGGAGAAGCCTTTCAAATCATCAGGCTGAGGGCTCCTCTGCTGCCTCTCATGAAACTGAAAACCTCAGGATTTCATAGCATGAATCCAGCATAGTTCAAGTGGAATCACAAGACTTATAACTGCACAATAAGAAGGAACCCCTGATTGCAGTGCAGCTGCTTTTCCTAATTTTTAACATGGGATTTCCCTCTTATTTCCACTAAATGCAGCAATAGGGGAAACTATCTAGCGATATGTGGTAGTCATCTTTTGTAGCAGGGCCCAAGTACAGTAGAGTCTCACTTATCTGACATAAACAAGCCAGCAGAATGTCAATATAAATGAAAATGTTGGATAACACGGAGTCTCCTACTGTTACCCAACTGATGCAGAGCTAGACACCTAGAATACTCACAACCTCACTGGATTGTTGTGAGGATAAAATGAATAAGAAGAATCTTATTTACTACATCTAACTCCTTGGAAAAACATGAGATGTAACAAAATTGAAAAATAAAATTAAAACTCATTGAGAGCTGCTTTTTATGTACAACATTCTATAGGTTGGGTTCCTCTATGTTTATGAATTGTAACTTCCAGCATCCCTCATTACTGGCTTTGGTAGCTAGGGCTGATGGGATTTGCAGTCCAACATCTGGACAGTTACACATTGTCTCTCTCTATTAAGCTATGCTTCTGACTACACAGTAGCAGCCCAAATTCTGTTACATTTACTTGGGGTCTATTCCAAAATATCACCTAAATGAATAACACCCTTTTTTACTTGCCAGTAATATAAAGGCCCAAAAACATATATTTTTATTTTTATTATTTACCACACTTTTGTCCCACCCTTTTCAGTCTGAAGGCAACTTAGGGCGGCGTATAGACTGGCAGCAATTAGATGCCAAATACACATAAATACATAATTTAAAATAGGTTAAATCACATAATAAAATTCATATAAAAGTTTTAAAGTAAAGACTTTCTGTATATATTTCAGATTTCAATATTAATGTCAAAAATACATAGTATAATTCTACATAGGATTTGTGCTACATTTACAAAATCTTTTATTAAGTGAGCAATAGGACTAGAGCTTTTTTTAAAAAAAGCACCACCATATCAGTGAAGCCCTCTAAAGCACATGTTGCAGAATGTGTCTTTCACATTTCACAATCATAGTGTTATATTTCATTTCTATTGCCACAGCTACATCTTACGCAATCCTGAGATTTGTAGTTTGGTCAGGCACTAAAACTCCCTGGCTGAGAATTCTAAAAGTCTCTTTCAAAACTGCCACTCTCAGAATCTCAGAAGTCAGTACAAGACAGGTCAAAAACACTGGTTGATCTGCACTAGATTAGCAGATGTTTCTACATCCCAGTGACTTAAACAAATATAACTTCAAAAAGGCTCTCTCTCACACACCCTGTCCACAAGTTCCCATGCCATAAAAATATGCTGAAGCAAATTAAGCCAGGGTGAACAGAAATGAGCTTGGATGTGGTCCTGAAAATAATTCCATGGAATAAGCATGTTCATATAAGACATTTTCTCATCTTTTCCATGGTGGCAGAATGTTGTGCTCCTATGAGACATGAGACTATACTTCTGGTAGCATTGTTGTTGGTAGGATTTCCCATATCAGAAGGCTTTTGTGTGTCAAATAGCCATTGAAGTGCAGAACTGGTAAATGATCTCCTGTTAATACTGAGAAGAGGAAGGAACACTAAACCATCTTGAATGTCTTTTACCATGGAAATCCTATCAAGAGACAATTCAAAATTCAACAAAAAATAGTGCCAGAAGATGATGCTCCCAAGTCAGAAGACACTTAATAAGCTACTGGGATACCGCAGAGGACAATGATGAATAGCACTGTGACTAACGGAAACAAGTAGAAAGTACATTTAGATGTTACCATGCTAGAGGCAAAAAGAAACTCCAAAGTTGCACAACACACAGGAACATGGAATGTAAGAGTCAATATCAGGAGAAGCTAGACATAGTAAAACAATAATGGTGACATTATTGCAATACTTGGGATGAGTGAACTAAAGTGGACAGGAATTGGATATATTGAGTCAGATAATGACATAGTTTTTACTCAGGAAATGACAATCTAAGAAGAAATGGGATGGCATTAACAGCGAGAAGAGAGATAGCAAAAACAGTCAAAAGATATCATGTAAAGACAGACCAAATGATATCTCTAAGATTTTGGGGAAAACCTATCAATAGAACCATTAGCCAAGTTTATACACCAGCTAAAGAGGTAGAAGAATAAATGGATTGACTTTATGGTGGACTCCAGAAGGAAGCTACTCACATACCAAAGAGAACTTGTTAAACACAGGTGACTGGGATGCAAGAGCGAGAAAGAAAGCAGGAGAAAAGATTGTAGGAACATTTCCCTAGGATCATAAATAGAAGAGAAGAACAAACAACTTAATTTTGAGAGGCCAACAGTTTGCTTATTGCCAAGATATCTTCAAGCACTCAAAGAGAGCCAACTGCATGCATGGACATCACCTCATGGCCAATATAGAAACCAACTGCAGTACATAATTGGAAGCAGAAGATGGAAAAGCTCTAGTCTCTTGGCAAAACAAGGCCAGGAACAAATTGTGGCCTAGACCTTGAACTACTGATATCAAAAAATTGAATAAAGTTAAAGAAAAACTTGAAGAATATCCCTGTTGATTTTGAAAATAATGCAAACAAAAAAAAAAGAGATTTGTGCTATTAAGCTCAACAGACCAGTAGCCAAAATAATGTTGGACTGAAACCAGGAATACAGACATGGAAGAATACAAAAAGCCAAAAAGAAACAGAAGTCTCAATAGATGACAGAAGAAGTTCTTCAAGAAATTAAAGACAGATGGAAAGGAAAATGGGACAGAAACAAGACCAAAGAGAACTATTGTAATAATCAATGCTGAGAAAATTACAACAAAAGGAAGGACCCAAAAGGGGCCTAGACAGAGGATAGTCCATTATACAGGTAAGGGAGGTGGAGAAGCTGAAGGAGGAAAACCATTTTCCCCATCTTCACTGGTAACCACCCCCTCCCCCACTTCCCATGTCATAAACAACTGTTGTTTCAATGATGATGACATGGGTGGGGGAATAACAGGAAAACAGAGAGAAGTGGTTTACCTCGTTCAACCCCCCCACCTTCTCCTCCCCCCAATAAAATTGACTATCCTCTGTCTAGGCCTCCTTTTGGCCTCTACCCAGATAATAGAATAGTACCAAAAGGGGAAACAAGAGAGATTTTTACAAGATCTAACAAATTAATGGGACTTTTAAACTATGAGTGGTAATGTTGTATAACCAGTGGAAAATACATTACACGACCAAGAAGAAATAAAATGCCAATCGAAACTATAGATGAAGAACTATATAAAAGAGATTAAAGGATGACAGATTCATAGAATCATAGAATCATAGAATCATAGAATCAAAGAGTTGGAAGAGACCTCATGGGCCATCCAGTCCAACCCCCTGCCAAGAAGCAGGAATATTGCATTCAAATCAACCCTGACAGATGGCCATCCAGCCTCAGATTCATTCAAGGAAGAACGATTTGAAGACAAACCTACAATATTAGAAAGTGAAGTAGAAGCTGATCTCAGGATACTTGGGAGAAACAAATCACTGAGAACTGATGACATGCTAATAAAATGCTCCAAGCTACAGAGATAGGCTCAACTATAGTTCTTACTAAACTATGCCAACATGTATGGAAAACAAAACAGTGACCCACAGATTGGAAACACTTAATATACATTCCAGGGCCCAACAAACAGGACACCAGGAATTGCAATAACTAGAGAACTGCTGCATTAAATTCCCATGAAAGCAAAGTGATGTTCAAAATTCTACAACAAAGACTTTCTCCATATATGAAACAAGAAATGGCAGATGTCCAAAGTGGGTTAAGAAAAGGAACAGACACTAAGGATCATACCGCAAACATATATTGGGTATTATTATTATTTTGGTCATGTCAGGAGTGACTCCTGGTGTGAGAGAATTGGCCGTCTGCAAGGACGTTGCCCAGGGGACGCCTGGATGATTTGATGTTTTTTATCATCCTTGTGGGAGGCTTCTCTCATGTCCCCACACGAGGAGCTGGAGCTGATAGAGGGAGCTCATCCACCTCTCCCCGGATTCGAACCTGTGACCTGTCGGTCTTCAGTCCTGCCGGCACAGGGGTTTAACCCACTGCGCCACCAGGGGCTCATATTGGGTAATGAAGCACACTGAATAATTTTTTAAAGCAGCTTGAGCTTTACAAATTATAGCAAAGACTTTGATAGTATAGATCAGGAAAAACTATAGATGAATCTTAATGTAATTGGTATGTCACAACATTTAATTGTTCTGATGAATAACCTATACTCAGGATAAGAGATTACCATGAGGACAGAATATGGAAAAACGGAATGATTTCCAATTAACAAGAAGTTAGGCAAAACAGCATTTTATTACCATTCAATGTATATGTTGGACATATACATAATGCTTGGTAAGGCAGTAGGATAAGCGGGAAATTGCACTACAGATGAATTAAGTCAATCAAAGAAAATTAAATGTAAGTGTACGTAAGTCCCAACTGTACCTCCATTTCACATCGAGCCTTGTTTGGTGAACCTAAATGTAGAAAAAACAAACTAGATCACTCAAGCCTTTTCTAGCATACCGTAATGATGATATATAAGTAAGCGTATATGAATGATGCCTGAAAATCATCCCAGATGCCTGGACCTTCATTGCCATTTATTAGAAAAGAAAACAAGCCACTTGATCATTAAGAGTTCAGTCAAGTGGGAAAATATGCAGCCATCTCCACACAATGAGGTGCACTGGAAATTATCACCTTACTTTTTTTGCATTTCTTGCATTCAGTAACACAGCAATAGCTTACTGGATCACATAAAGGCATAGAGTTAGGAGGCATGTATTCTCTGCTTCTTGTATCTCCCTCTGCTACCATTCACTCCTTGTTCTCCTCTGCATCCTAGCTGTCTCCTCTCCAGTTTGCATTATTCTCCCTATCAACCAACTTCCCATATGTACAAACACAATCTTCAGTTGCCAAAGTCCCATTGCCACAGTTCTAACCCTTTTTGGTCCCAATTTCTGTGAATTAAATATTCCTCTGGATTTATGTCATAGAATTAAGTTGCAAGACTCCTGGAAAGGGGGAAGGAGCGGGTGACGAAGTATAGACCACACAATGTAAAATGTATATTTACTAAGCTGAGAACCTAACCAAAGACTGATCATAGAACAGACAAGATATTTAGCAGCGGGAGATGAAAGCATGTGAGAGGAGGGATGCATTATTATTATTCAGCAGACAACCTCTGCTTTAGTCAGAGTAACAGGCTGCAGCAGCCAGCCTGCCAGTCTCCAGCCCCAAAGGACACAACGCTGCAGACAAAATCTGGCAGTTTTGACACACAGTTGCCAAGTTTCCACCACCCAACACTATCTTCATAAAGCAAAGTCGGCACACAAAGCACGGGCAGAGTCACAGGTTTTCTTGCCTCTCCCCTCCCGACATCCCTGTTGCCTTGGCAGTATAAGAAGGTTTTGTGGGGCCAGTCACTCTCATTGCGTGGTTTTGGTGATGATGAGGCCACGGACCATATTTTCATCCTTGTGGACCACTGGTAGTCCATGGACCACAGGTTGGGTGCCACTGGTACTGATGCATCCTAAGCCAACTTCTTCCCCAAGCACATATAGTGTGTGTGTGTTGGGGGGACGGGGGCGCTTTGTCTTTGTGTGTGTATGTGTGAGGCGTGACTTGAGAAACTGCAAGTTGCTTCTGGTGTGAGAGAATTGGCCGTCTGCAAGGAAGTTGCCCAGGGGATGCCCAGATGTTTTGATGTTTCACCATCCTTATGGGAGGCTTCTCTCCTGTCTCTGCATGGGGAGCTGGAGCTGACAGAGGGAGCTCATCCATGCTTTCCCGGATTTGAATCTCCAACCTGCTGGTCTTCAGTCACTACTTTGTTCATGAAACCAAGCCACTGAATTCAAGGATGGGAATATAAATCTGACTGGGAATCTGCCCCTTCTTTTCTGAAACAGCCCTACAATGGATTCTCTTGCCAGGAGAGCAGCTGCTTTCCAGATTCCCCCTTACAACGTCTGTTTCTCTCCCCCTCCCTCCCTCCCTCCCTCCCTCCCTCCTTTTGGGAAGGAAACTTTAAAAACCAGATGTAAACCTCCCTCCCCATGCCGTGTCCAAAGTGCTGGGAGTATGACTGATGGGCTGCTCCATAGTCCAGCCCTGCCTTTGTCAAGCCAACAACACGCGAGGAAAGGCAGAAAGGACTTCCTGCCTGGCTGGCTGGCTGGCGAGGAAGTTCCAACCGAGGCTCTGCAAAGAGACCTCCAAGTCCAGCCATTCCCGACGGGGGACCCAGAGAGGGAAGGAGGGGAGCCCACACTGAAGCAGCGCGTATTCACAGGCACTGGGAAGCACCCTTCCTTTTTTCCATGGCAGGAGCCCCAAGTGGCCTGCAGAAGTACCCTGGAGGACGAGCCCCCTTGAACTACCCTGGGCCAATGCTGTGCAATCCCGGGGGTTCTGCAAGCCTTTGCGCCTTCCTTGCCCCAGAGGGCTCCCCCAAGGCCCTCGCCTCGAGCGCTGGCCCCTTCCAGGGGCGCCCGGCCCCTTCCTCCCTTCCTTCTCTCCCTCCCCCCCCCCCCCTCCCCCGCGCGGACTTACATAGTGTTTGTTGGGGATCCGCCTCTTCTGCACATCCAGCACCTTCACCTCCACGATACTCTTCCGGGGCATCGCGCGGGCCCTCGCTGCAACCCCAGCAGCACCAAATCCAAAAGACGAAAAAACTGTGCAAAAAGCGGGTGAGACGCGGGGTGGGTGTGTGGAGACGACCGGAGCGCCCGCCTTGCTCGTCCCGAGGCGCGTGTGTGGCCCCAGTTCCTCCTCTCCTTCCCAAAGGTGCAAACTTTTCTTTTTCCTCGGAGCCGGGCTTGCGAAGGCGCCTGCTCGGGCTCCCTCCTCCTCCTCCTCGTCCTCGTCCTCCTCCTGGCCGGGCCCCCCCTCCTCACCTCTCCTTCCCAGCCAGAGTTCGCAGATGCGGGAGGGCTCCTCCCAGCCCATCCCTGCCAAAGGCAGCCTATCCCACGCGCGCGCGCCCGACCGGCCAGGCGGGCCATTGTGCGCTCAGGGCCGGCCCCGCGCTCTTAAAGGGGCACGCGCCTCCCAGCCAGGCCCACGAGCAACACGTCCCCGAGCAGGAACAAAGGCCCCCTGGCCCTCTCCTGCCCTTTCTCTACCCCCCCCCCCACCTCACACAAGCAATTGAGGAAATTCCCCTCTTCCTTCAAAGCATGCCACATTGAGGAGGGGGCAAGCTTGTTTCCTGCTGCCCTGGAGAGTTGGACACCTAGCAATGGGGTTCAAATTGAAGCAAAAGGAAAAGGGATTCTACCTAAACCAGAGGTTCCCAACTTTTATTTGACCAGGGCCCACTTGACTAGGGACCACTCTCCAACTTTAGTACCAAAAGGAGAGGAAAGGAGCGAAAATGATGGAATGAATGAATGAATAAATAAATAAATAAAATAAGAGGAAGGAGGCTCGCAGCCCAAAGTTGGGAACTACTGACCTAAACACTACCAAGAACATCTTGAGTGACAAGAAAAGGAAAGCCTTCCAAACATGGCAGAGAGGCATCAACTGTGCTGCTAAGAAAAAGATCTATGCCAGCACAAAAGCGGAGGTCCAAAGAAGGACAAGAGAACTCAAGAACATCTGGTAGACAAAGAAGGCTGAAGAAATCCAACACCTGGCAGATACCCATGATGCTAAGGGATTTTTCAAAGCCACAAAGTTAATCCATGGACCAAGAAACCATGGCATACAGCCTCTACGCTCATCAGATGGAACCAAACTCCTGAAGGACCAAAAATCAATTCCACTACATTGGAAAGAACACTACCAAAGCATCCTGAACCGCAGCTCCAATGTGGCTGAAGAGGTTCTCTCACAAATCCCGCAACAACAAACCAGGGATGAGCATGCAGCACTGCGTAGTTTGGAAGAAGTCAACAATGCCATCAACCAACAAAAAATAATAATAACAAAACCAGCGGACTGGATGGGATCCCTGCTGAAATCTTTAAAAAGGGAGGACCTGAGCTGACACACCAACTCCACCAGCTCATAGAAAAAGTGTGGATGACCGAGAAAATCCCAGCAGATTTCAAGGATGCCACCATCATCACCCTCTTCAAAAAAAGGGGAAAGAACAGACTGCGGAAACTATTGAGGTATCTCCCTTCTAACCTCAGCTGGAAAAATCCTTGCAAGATTCTTGCAAACCGCCTTCTGCCCCTCTCAGAAGACACCCTCCCAGAATCCCAGAACGGCTTCCGCCCCTCCAGAGGAATCGTGGACATGATCTTCACTGCACAACAGCTCCAAGAAAAATGAAGGGAACAAAATGAACCTCTGTACATGGCATTCATTCCCCTTGCAAAGGCATTTGACACAGTGTATCTCAGCGCTCTCTGGACCATCCTCCAAAAAATCGGGTGCCCAAACAAATTTGTGAACATCCTGCAGCTCCTCCATGATGGCATGATGGAAACAGTCTTAGACAGCAAAGGCTCCCAAAGTGACCCATTTAAAGTGGAATCCGGTGTCAAACAGGGATGTGTTATTGCCCCAACTTTATTCTCCATCTTCATCGCTATGATACTTCACCTTGTTGATGGGAAGCTTCCCACCGGAGTGGAAATCATCTATCGGACAGATGGCAAGCTATTCAACCTCAGCAGACTGAAAGCCAAAACCAAGGTTACAACAACATCTGTTATAGAACTCCAGTATGCTGATGACAACGTCATCTGTGCACATTCAGAAGAAGATCTACAAGCCATTCTAAACACCTTTCAGAAGCATACAAGAAGCTCGGCCTGTCATTGAACATCGAGAAAATCAAAGTGCTGTTCCAGCAGACACCAGCCAACCCCTCTTCAATGCCAGAGATACAGCTTATTGGTGTAACATTAGAAAATGTTGACCATTTCCACTACCTTGGCAACCACCTCTCCACCAAAGTCAACATCGACAAGAGAAATACAACACCGCCTGAGCTCTGCGAGCGCAGCATTTTTCTGAATGAAGCAGAGAGTGTTTGAGGACCGGGACATCCATAGGGATACCAAGGTGCTTGTTTATAAAGCTATTGTCCTCCCAACCCTGCTATATGCCTGCGAAACATGGACTGTCTACAGACATCACATGAAACTCCTGGAACGATTCCATCAGCGCTGCCTCTGGAAAATCCTGCAAATCTCTTGGGAAGACAAGCGGACAAACGTCAGCGTGCTGGAAGAAGCAAAGACCACCAGCTTCACTGTGCCAATGGTGGGGAGGGAAGGGTCAAACTACACTCATTCTACAATAGATGCATCCTAATGTGAAGAAGCAGGGAAAGTCCCAAGCAAAAAAATGGAACACATCTATCTATCTATCTATCTATCTATCTATCTAGGAGTCCCCGGTGGTGCAGTGGGTTAAACCACTGAGCTGCTGAACTTGCTGATCGAAAGGTTACAGGTTCGAATCCAGGGAGTGGCATAAGTTCCTGCTGTTAGCCCCAGCTTCTGCCAACCTAGCAGTTCGAAAACACGCAAATGTGAGTAGATTGATAGGTACCGCATTAGTGGGAAGGTAAGGGCAGCATTGCTGGTCACAGCTGACCATGCAGTCATGCCAGCCACATGACCTTGGAGGTGTCTGTGGACAACACCGGCTCTTCAGCTTATTTATTTATTTATGACGTTTATATGCCGCCCTTCTCACCCTGAAGGGGACTCAAAGCGGCTTACAAGATATATATACGGTACCTATAAGATATTAGCATAGTACAATATCAATATTATATATTACTATATTATACTATACATTATATTGTAATATTATTAGTAATATTACATGTAATATAGAATTATAATATATTATTAATAGTAGATCGTATTACATTACTTGCCGTTCCCTGCCACGCGTTGCTGTGGCCCAGTCTATGTATATGTGTTGTGTGTGCATATGTGTGTGTATATATTTGTGTATATGTGTATATGTGTGTGTTTGTGTGTGAATATATGTGTGTGTGGTCTTGCACATGCATTGTAATGTATTTTTTGTTTTTTGGATTTTTAAGTCCCTTCTGTGTTTTTAAGAGTGATTATCACTCCTTGGCCTGATAGGTGTTTTGTGTCCAAATTTGGTGTCAATTTGTCCAGTGGTTTTTTGTTTTTTTTTAGTTATGTTAATCCCACAAATGAACATTACATTTTTATTTATATAGAAGATAATATTATAAATATGTGTAAATACAATATATTATATTATATTATTAGCATAGCACAGGATTTTATTTGTCGTGTCAGGACAATCAGTCAAATTATATTACATTTCTAACAGAACAAAGCAAACAGACAAAATACAAAATTTGTGAGTTTGGTAGTTGATTAAATGTCCTTTGACCAGTATCTGGCCACTTGGAGTGCTTCTGGTGTTGATGCAAGAAGGTCCTCCCTTGTGCATGTGGTAGGGCTCAGGTTGCATTGCAGCAGGTGGTCTGTAGTTTGCTCCTCTCCACACTTGCATGTCAAGGATTCCACTTTGTAGCCCCATTTCTGAAGGTTGGCTCTGCATCTTGTGGTGCCAGAGCGCAGTCTGTTCAGCGCCTTCCAAGTCGCCCAGTCCTCTGTGTGCCCAGGGGGAAGTCTCTCATTTGGTATCAGCTTTTGGTTGAGGTTCTGGGTTTGAGCCTGCCACTTTTGGACTCTCGCTTGCTGAGGTGTTCCAGCGAGTGTCTCTGTAGATCTTAAAACTATTTCTAGATAGCACAGGAGACAAGGAGGAACTGCCCTCTGGGCCCCTCTCTCTTCCTTCTGGCCCAGAGCAGCAGCTTAGAAATGGAGATGAGCACCAACCCCCAGAGTCGGACAGGACTGGACTTGATGTCAGGGGAAAACCTTGACTGTCTATCTATCTATCTGCACACACTGTGTACACTGTATGTCTTCAGGACGCCTCTGGACTTCTGGAGCCTGGTAGATGCTACCCTGCGCCTGACCCCTGCCGCTCTCCTTCAGGGCGGAGGGAGGGAGGAGGGAGAAGAGGCGGGGCCGAGCCTGGACGGGCAGCCGCTGAGCTCAGCTCCTTTCTCTTCTGCAGACGCCGATCGAGGGCCCTTTCCCATTCCAGCGGTGAAACGAATCCGACGTGCCTCTGGCGTCCGTGGCAAAAGGAGGGGGCGGGGGCCAGGGCGGGGCCCGTGCTCTCTCTCTCTCTCTCTCTCTCGTACTCTCTGCCTGCAAACGCCTGCCTTCTCCGCTTACTTCCCTCTAGAGCAGTGGTGCCCAACATTTGGTCCTCTGGTTTGAGGGTCGGGGTGGACATCATCTCCCCAAATTCTTGATTTCCGCAAAGCTAGCAGGGGCTTCTGGGAGAGCTAGTAAGTGATAGCGTCGACCAGGTCCATAGCCAGGATTTCGTTTCGGGTGGGGGGAGGGGGTAATTTTTTTCAGGGGGGTTTCGGGGGGGGGGCTGAGTCTGAGTGAAAGAGGGTCTATCCTAGCAAACCTTTTGTATCATTACCCCAATACCCCCATGCATATGGGATATATTGAGTAGGGTGATCAGATCATGATATGAATAAACATAACAGTTTAAAGAATGCACCAGTAAGGCCTTTTCGTGGACCACCCTGAGAATTTCGGGGGGGGGGGGCTGAAGCCCCCCGAGCGCCCCTCCCCCTCCCCCGGCTACATGCCTGGCGTCGACCATTGTTGCTTAGCCCTTTAGTTCGTGATTGAAGAAGCCCAATGATACACAGGCTTGACTTGTTTTAGAAATTTGAAACCCTTCAACTGCAGCCCCCCAACTTCCAGAAGCCCTAGCTAGCTTGTTCAATTGTCAGGAATTCTGGGAGTTGAAAGCCCAAACAGCTGGAGGGCCACACTTGGAGGGTGCCTGGGTTAAGCTCTTAATTTTATCAATTGATGTTGTCCCTTGTTTGCATTCTGTTAATTTAGGTATTGCTCTGGTGCTATGGAATTTTATAGTCAGAATCTTATTTTCTTGGTTCTTCTTTCAGGAAATCTGCTCTTTTCTTGACATCTTTCAGAATAAAAAGGCTTACTCTGAATATGTTGGATCTTTCCTGACCTTGCAAGAGGGATGTCAGAATATCATTTGTGTTGGGAGACCTGCAGTTGGATAATATTGGATGTAAATATCTGTCTCGCAGTTCAGTATATGCTGGACAGTCAATTAAGAAATGTTCAATGTCTTCCACTGTTTGTTCTCCCCAGACGCAGAATCTCTCACTTCTTAGGATGTTACCGTAGTGCCCGGTTTGCATCATAGTGGAATAGTTAGGTAGTGCTCTAAATGAATATTCCTTTTGTGGGAAGCTAAAAACCTTGTGGCTGAAGACCTACCTATGCTCTCTAGGTCCAGCTGTGCATAGACATCCCGAATGCGCCACTTGAGCACTTGTCCTGCCCCCGGATCCAGAACACCCAGAAATTGCAAAGGCAGACCGAATCCAGCCAACTCATTATTCAGAGCCGCCATCCACAATGACTTCTGGTCACGCTGGACTTAATCCTCTAGACATAGGCAAGGAAGTCTACTGGGATCCATAGAGTTTACTTTTGACCAGTAATTAAACTGTCTCATTAAGATTTGAGCTTTTACTGGGGGCATTCCTAGCTCCGCCCTTACTGCCGCCATCAGCGTTGTTCTGGAAAGGCCCAGGAGGGTGTGAAACTGCTTAACTTGGAAGGCTTTGATCTTGGCCAAATTGATGTGTCCCTGAATTTCAGCCCCAAATATAAGTGTTGGCATTATTTTTGTTTTAAAGACTTCCAGGGCAGGTCTGATTGTGCCTGGGTATCTATGATGGTACAGCTTATAAATGGAACCTGCTGCTTTCGTTGCTTGCAAATGTGAGTAGATCAATAGGTACTGCTTCGATGGGAAGGTAAAGGCACTCCATGCAGTCATGCCAGCCACATGACCTAAGAGGCATCTATGGACAATGCCAGCTTTTGGCTTAGAAATGCAGATGAGCACCACTCTCCAGAGTTGGACACGACTAGACATAATGTCAAAGGGAAATCTTTTGCTTTACCTTTACTATGTTATTTACACCCCTGCCGTCAAATGGTCTAAACAGCACTGAATTTGCAGCTTGTGTAGTTTGGTCAAAGGTACCATGGCTCTGTGCAGTTATGCCGGCCCCACAACCTTGGAGGTGTTTACAGATAATGCTGGCTCTTCCACTTAGAAATTGAGATGAGCACCACTTCCCAGACTTGGACACGACTGGACTTAATGTCAGAGGAAAACCTCTACCATTACCTATTATTATTATTATTATTATTATTATTATTTAGTCAAAAACAGCTGGAGGATCAAAGTTTGGGAACTACTGGTATGGACAATCCCTCCTGGTTGAGTATGATCTCTTAATCTTATCATAGAAACTTGGCAGTGAGTCTGTGATTGTAGAGGCCTATTCTGGATCTGCATGGTCTATACATTTCCAGATGGGAGGCTGTCTGGACAAAAAATGCTTGACACACATTCCTCTTATCACTTTGCCCTCTATTTGTGCCTCTTAAAATCCATAGCCCTTTCAGCAACAGATTTGCAAGACTTTTCAGAGGCATACTGGTAGAATCTTTCCAGAAACTGAGAGTGACGTGTGTAGACGGTCCATGTTTCGCAGGCATACATTAAAGTTGGAAGAGCGATAGCTTTATAAACAAGCATCTTAGTATCCCTATGAATGTCCTGATCCTCAAACACTCTCTGCTTCATTTTAAAGAATGCTGCACTTGCAGAGCTCAGGACCCTTCCACACAGCCATATGTCCCAGAATATCAGACAGAATATCCCACAATATTTGCTTTGAACTGGGATATCTGAGTCCACACTGCCATATATTCCAGTTCAAAGCAGATAATCTGGGATTTTATTCAGCTGCGTGGAAGGGGCTGCAGATGGTGTTGTATTTCAGTGTCAGTGTCAACTTTTCTGGAGAGATGGCTGCCTAGGTAGCAGAAATGGTCAACATTTCCTAGCATCACACCATTAAGCTTTATTGCCTTCTAACTACCTGTGCTTTCCATTTGTCTTAAGTAATACTGCCATGGGCCATTGGGACTTGGTTATATGAGCAGCGGGGTCAGGGTCTCTGTCAGTGGATTCAGTGACTTGGGACTAAGAGCAAAGAAAGGATTGGGAGTGAAAACAATTGTTGTGCCCCCACAGAAACAGATGTTGGCACAACACACACACAAATACATGTGGTTGGTAAAATCAGCTGTCAGGGTAAATATTGTTAACATGTAATTCAGAGGCACATTTTTGACATTGAAAATGTTTTCTCTTGTTTCTTATTCAGCCAGTAGTTACTTTCCTTTCTGAAGTCCTTAATCAGGGAATTCAGATTGTATTTGTTTGTGTGGGAGTTTTGTCATTAACCTAAGTAAAAATTGGCTTCCTTTGTTCATGATGCTGCAGTTCTCTTGCTTGTTAATTCCTTTCACAGATAATTTCTTTTTTACTTACTGTGAGTGATGCATATAATTTGGACAATGGTCACCTGCATTCTGTTTTTGGCACATATTTTCTTTTAAATGGTTTTGCAAATCATCTGAAACCAACGTTTCCTCTTTTCTGAATTTGACTATTACTCACTTGATATAATATTCCTCATAAGGCTATATGCATGGCTAATTTGAAACAGAGGCAATGCGAAATATTACGCGTCTGTGTTCAGTAACATGAGAGGCAGCATGGGTTGCAGCTTGAATGTTGGCCTCAGACTCCTGAAGATCAGGGTCCAGATCCTAGTCAGAGGTAGAAACTCAATGAGTGACCTTGGGCACATCGTACTCTCTCAGTTTCAGAGGAAGGTGATGGTTAACCTCCATGAAATAAATCCAAAAGTACCAGTCGCAGGTCCTCACATTATATATTAAAGGAACATTTCTAGTAACTTGCTGACTCTTGCTTTCAGATCAGATATAGGGAAAAGTGTATATTATTCCCACTCAACCATGCAAACCCATTGGATGTTTTTGGGACAACCTCTGAGGAAAGCAAAGGCAAACCTCCTCTGAACAAATCTTACCAAGAAAATGTTGTGATGGGGTTACGACAAGTCAGTAATATCTTGAAGGCATACAACGACAACAACAACAACCACACCTGCTTATAGACATAGGAGTTTTTTACATTTTAAGATTACCTTAAGATGCAACACTTTCTGGAATATTTCCATGCAAGCAAATTTTATTGTGGGAATCAGACCTTAGCTATGGGATTGCTGAGCTGCATTTTAAAATGAATTCAGGTTTAGTGCTGGCATGCCATTCTTGTACAATAATTGGATTTCCTTATAAACAGATTTTCTACTCCCTTGACAATAACTTAAAACACACCTTCATCTTGGTTCAACAGCAACAAGCACTCAATACGAAGCGGCCTAACTTCATCTACAGCAGGAAAGATTTCCATTTACAGAGAATGCATTTTGTCTACCTATTACACTCACAAAAATCTATTAGGCTATCTATTAGACTCTGAGAAACTTACACAAATGGCAAGAAGTTTATTTGCTATCAGTTCCATAATTGCTTCCATTCCAGTTGAGATGTAAAAAGCATGCTTACAATATGACGAATGGAGTCTGAAGCAACAGTTGCATAGTGTGGGAAGCTTCCTTTCTGTGAATTCAGTCAGCTTACTAGTCAGCCATGCGCTGTTTTCCAATACTATACTATTTCCCTTCCCAAATTGTTTTCAGTTTATCTCATGGTCAGAGAATGTCTTCAACCACACTCTACCTGCCATTTAGTCTTCCATGGGTTGTTTAGTCTTTTTTTACTTAAGAGGGTTTCTCCCCTCTTGCACCCCCACTTAAATAATGTCACTGCTGCTAAAATATTGCGATTCTCTCAAATTTGAGGGCACTTCCACAAAGAGTTGAACTTCTGCCACTAGGCAGAATAACCCTTGTTAATTTCATGGCATGGATTAATAGCTGTCCATTGGTACAAAGAGGATTAATTTGTATTGGTAACTATGATACTTTTTGCATTACATTAGTACGGTACTTTGAAGTGGGAGAAGGTATGAAGTCTGAGAATAGACAGGAGAGTCAATTTTCTTTTGCTACTGACCTGTTTCCATGGTTCTCATAATTGTGCGAATGAGCTATGGGTTATGATTGTGTACTTTGCTAGGTAAAATTAGTTTTGGGGAAAAGGAAGTCTAACTTGTATTGTCGAAGGCTTTCATGGCTGGAATCACTAGGCTCTTGTGGGTTTTTTCGGGCTATAGGGCCATGTTCTAGAGGCATTTCTCCTGACGTTTCGCCTGCACTACCTCTGAGGATGCTTGCCATAGATGCAGGCGAAACGTCAGGAGAAATGCCTCTAGAACATGGCCCTATAGCCCGAAAAAACCCACAAGAACCTAGAAGTCTAACTTCTTGATCCAACAATTGACTATGGCAATGCATTACTTGTGCTGCTTTGAACACAGCCTTTTCAGGCATCTGGTTTACAGTTACTGACAGCAATGTTGTGTGATTAATGTAGTAATATACAACTGTACCCTTCACCTTCTCCCTTTTGCATATCCTTCATTTTGCTTTGTTAAAAAAATCCACCTTTGAATAAAAACACAATATAAGTTGGCAGAATATTTTACTCCCAAGCAAATGCAATCAGATGTTTAACACTATAGGTTGATACATGTTAACTCATAAAGAAGTGCCATTGATTACAATGCACTGGAGCATAAAGTGTAGTGAAAATGGAGATAACCCTATTTACAGTCACTATCTCTAGGTGGGAAACTAGCAATGATAAATCTGCAATATAAATTGCCACATTGTGCAGCTCTTTCTGCAGGATGCAGCACTTTTATCTTGGAAAATATGGTTTCCAATAAAGTTGAAAAGGGAAATCACTCTCATTGGTCTAGTGAAAGATGAAGACTATTATGAAATACAATATGCATAATTTTGTTCTAGGTGTTTTAACGACTTCTCATTACTCAGCTTTTATAGATAATAACTGCAATATTTTTTCTTATTCAATGTCTATATTTCGGTAGCAGTGTACAATAATTATACTTCCTTGGCTCTTACACAACCACTAAATGCACAAATATTTAAGACACGTTTCATTTGATTTCCTATAATTTTGCTGTAACTTTTTTTAGTGCCTCACCAAAAAATGCAGAAGACAAGATTGGCTTCAACTTCTGGATAATCTGTGACCTTCTTAAGCATGTTATTCCATCAGTTAAGTGCTTCTAAGTATTAGGCAAACAAATCAAAACTAAACATTAAAATATTTTCCCCATATGCAAAATCTACATGCAAACAGTTTGCCTTTCTCTTGTGCTCTAGCTTTCTCTCTACCTCACACACATGTAACTTTTTACCCCACCTTTGATGACCAACATGTAGTCAGCAGTACTTTGGTTTATATTAACATTAGTTGGGCTTAATCATATTAAGCTTCCTAACAGATAGGCAGCTCCTCTTGCCTATCTGTGAGCTTCATTCCAATATATCACTTACAAAAACTGGCTGTGAAGGTCCTGAGAAAGAGAAAGATCAATAAGAAGTTGTAGACTGCCTCAGAGTGAAGTGACTTCAGATGAGATTTTCCCTGTTGGACTAACGGTCACCCAATGGTGATAAAAAGCATTGACACTTATTAGTATACTGTGCCTGCCTGCTGTTTTGACACAATAATCACCTGGACTCCAAGGTAGGGGATTATGAAGATGTGAGAGTATTTTTTACCCCTTCTCTTTTAAACCCCCCCCCCCCATAAAATAAGTTTTTGTGCTTCTTATATATGCACTGGAGACTTATACCATGTTGATGGAAAAGGCAATGACTGGCTGATTTTCTGACCAAGGGTCTAGGTATGTGAGGGGGGCAAAATAGAGTCTTTGCCTCCTCTAATACACAGTTTTGAAAAAAAAAAGTGAGAGGTTTGTAAATTCATTCACACCTAAAATCTTTTATTTGCTGTGTTTGCATTTCCTTGGGAAATTTTCCTGACCATTTTCTACAGATAGAACCATAGAGTTGGAAGAGACCACATGAGCCATCTAGTCCAATCCCCTGCCATGCAAGAAAAGCACAATGAAAGCTTCCTTTGTTTAAAAAGCTTCCAAGGAAGGAGTTTCCACCACACTCCAAGGTAGAAAGTTCCATTTTTGAATGGCTCTTACAGTCAGGAAGTTTTTCCTAATGTTCAGGTGGAATCTCCTTTCTTGTACTTTGAATCCATTGCTCCAGATCCTAGTTTCCAGGGCAGCAGAAGACAAGCCTGCGTCCTCTTCCTTATTATATCCTTTTGCATATTAATACATGTCTGTCATGTCTCCTCACAACCTTCTCTTCTGCAGGCTAAACATACCCATCTCTCCAAGGTGCTCCTCATAGGGCATGGTCTCCAGACCTTTGATAATTTTAGTCGCACTCCTCTGGACATCTTCTAACTTGTCAATATCTCTTTTAAATTGTGATGCCCAGAATTGGACACAGTGTGATTCCAGGTGAGGTCTGACCAAAGCAGAATATAAAGGCACCATGATTTCCCTCGATCTAGACACAACCCCCCTTTTGATGCAGTCCAAAATCCCAGTGGCATTTTTATCGGCTGCATCACACTGTTGGCTCCTGTTCAACGTGTTCCAAAGACTCCAAGATCTTTTTCACATGGACTGTTGTCGAGCCTGGTATCACCCATTCTTTCTGTATCTTCACTTTTATTTTCTTTTTTTCCTTTTTTTTTTTTTTTTTGCCTAAGTGTAGTATCTTGCATTTGTCCTTGTTGAAATTATTTTGTTAGTTTTGGCACACCTCTCTAATTTGTTAAAGTCATTTTGAATTCTGATCCTGTCCTCTGGAGTATTAGCTATTCCCCCTAATTTGGTGTCATCTGCAAATTGATAAGCATTCCCTCTAAACCTTCATCTAAGTCACTAATAAAAATGCTGAACAGCACCAGGCCCAGGACTGAACCCTGTGGCACTCCACTAGTCACTTCTTTCCAGGATGAAATGGAACCGTTGGTCAGCACTCTTTGGGTTCATTTGCTTAACCAATTACAGATCCACTTAATGGTAGCATTGCCTAGCCCATATTTGACTAGTTTGTTTGCAAGAAAGTCATGGGGGAACTTGTCAAAGGCCATACTGAAATCAAGATATGCTACCTCCATAGCATTCCTGCATCTAGCAAGCTTGTAACTCTATCGAAAAAAGAGATAAGACTAATCTGGCGTGGCTTGTCTTTAAGAAAGCAATGTTGACCTTTAGTAACCACAGCATTCCTTTCTGATTGCAGACTGCCTCCCTAATTATCTTTTCCAGAATGTTTCCTGATGTTGGGGTGACTGGATGGTGATTGTTTGGGTCCTCTTTTTCCCTTCTTGAAGATAGGGACAACATTTGCCCTCCTTGAATCTGCTGGGACTTCTGTTTTCCAAGGATTCACAAAGATGATTGCCAGTGGTTCTAAAAGGACTTCTGCTAGTTCCTTTAATACTCTTGGACATAGTTAATCTGGCCCTGGAGACTTGACTTCATTTAGAGTAGTCAGGTATTTCTGGACTACTTCTTTACCTATTTTGTGTTACAGTTCCTCTATTGCCTCGTTTGCTTCATATTGCTCAGGTTGATCACCAATCTCTTTTTGGGAGAAGACTGAGGCAAAGAAGGTTTTGAGCAGCTCTGCCTTTTCCTTATCCGCTGTTAACTCTTCACCACCTTTTCTCCACACAGAGGCCCTATTGTTTCCTTTTGCTTCAATGTCCTTCTTTTTCTACTGACATAACCAAAGAGCCCCTTTTTATGAGTTTTGATCTCTCTGGCAAGCCTGAGTTCATATTCTGCCATAACCATACAAACCTTTTCCCTACATATGTTGGTTATTTGTTTGAATTCCTCTTTGGTGACCCCCCCCCTTTCCATTTCTTGTTCATGTCTCTTTTAATCTTTTAAAAGTTCTTTGGACATCCATTCTGGTTGTTTTGCACTTCTATTTTTCTCCTTGCTGGCACTGTTTGCAATTGTGCCTTCAGTATCTCACTTTTAAGAAACTCCCATCCATCATTAACTCCCTTCTCTTTTAGTATTCCTGTCTATGGAATCATGCTCAATATTTCCTTAAATTTCCTGATGTCACTCTCCTAAAATCTAGAATGCATGCATGACTTATCTTAGTTTCACCCTTTGTATCACAAACTCCAGGAGCACATGGTCACTCCCACTTAAGGATCCCACCACTTCCACTATATTGACCAGATCCTCAGTGTTGGTTAGGATTAGATCCAGAATGGCTGATTCCTTGTTGCCTCTTCTACCTTCTGCAAGCTAAGTGAGGAATTGGTCCTTACTATCATTACTACTATATCTCTTTTCTGCATGCTTGGTCATCTGGTCAAGGAAGGCTTCAATCCAGTTCTTCAATCTAGCTTGGAGGTTTGTAGTAAACCCCACAACTACATCTTTTTCAGTCCCCCTTCCCTTAATTCTTGTTCAAATGCTCTCAACTTGGTTTCCAAGATTGAAGTCTTGCATTTATTCACAGGTGTAAATATTTTTGATATATAATGCTACTCCACCTCCTCTCCTGTTTGGTATATTTATCTGAAATAGGTTCTACCCCTCCATTGCTACATTCCAATTATAGGACTAGTCCCATCAGATTTCAGTTATGTCTATTATAACTGTTTTGTTGTGCTAGGAGTTCCAGCTTATCTTGTTTATTTCCCATGCTCTGGGCATTAGTGTAAAGACATCTAAGCCAGTGGGGCATTCCTCTTAGCTGTTTATTTGAGATTATTGTCCTCATGCTGCTTGGTGCTTGTTGTGTTTGTCCAAACCTCTCTTTAGCCCAGTGGTTCTCAACCTGTGGGTCCTCAGATGTTTTGGCCTTCAAAACCCCGAAAAATTCTAACAGCTGATAAACTGGAACTGGCAGGGATTTCTGGGAGTTGTAGGCCAAAACACCTGGGGACCCACAGGTTGAGGACCATTGCTTTAGCCTTTTGCTGCTCACTCTGGGCCTTGCTAAACTACTGTTCCCAAGGGTAATGTTACCCTTCCCCACACAACCTGGTTAAAGGTCCGCTTTACCAGGATTGCCAATGTCTGAGCAAAAACATTCTTTCCTACTTCTGTGAGGTGCAACCTATCTTGTGCCAATAGCCCATCATCCTGGAACTGTGACATGCTGAGGAGGCACTGTGTATCAGACCTCCCTCATTTGCTTGCCTTCTACTCCTGAAGGCCCCTGTGAAAAGCAGGAGGAAGAGGTAGATAAGGCCCCAGTAAATGTTTTGCCTGCAGAAAATTCATCCCCAGTACAGGTATAAACCAACCTGTACCAATTTAATTGAGATGCCACCATACATGGCACCCATTTGATGTCTGCCAGAGTGGCCCTTTCACCCTTTGTTTTTTCCCCCCTCTCACCCCCATTTAATTTATTTGAAAATGCTTAATAAAATTATTCAGAAAAACAAACAAAACAAAAACAAAGATGAGTGTTGGTTAAGTTGCACACGCTGTCAGGCACTTGCCACTGGAGCTCAACTTCTGGCTCCCCCCCCCCCCCCCCCCAAGAAAGGTCAGTTGACCTAGTTGAAGCTTTGCTTCTTGAGCACAAGGCAGAAGCTCCTACAGTGAAGCACAGAGCCAAAGCTCCACCAGTCTCCAGCACAAGGCCTGAAGGGAGAGGTACCAGTTCCTTAAGACAACGAAACTACCACAAAGCCTTAACAACATACTCACCACCTTATAAACAAGTACCCAGTCTTTAATAAACAAGAGACAAACACTCAGATTTCTAGTGCACTCTAAGAGTCAATACTTACCTTGAGCTAAGATGGCTACCTGCTTCCTCTTTGGCTACTGGAGCTCAATTTAGATACTTAAAGTGTATTTGTAAATGTTCGGTGGAAGTTCAAATTTACTACAATGCTGGAGATTGGTGAATAGAAGGAAAATTTCATGGAGGGGGGGGGAGAATTCTTGTTTGCGGAGCAATGCTCTCGTTTTAGATCCTAGTTTGTACCTTGTCCCCAGGATAGATTATTGTCATCAAAGGGAGTTAGTTATGATCCAATAATGGCAATAAGTCTGATGCCAGCATACCCCCTTTCATGTCTGATAAAATCTCTAGGCAAACACATTCAGGTAATGCTGGATGTTCTGATACTTTGATTTTGTATTTTCACAAGCACTTGACTAAGTATGATATTTATTATTTAGTATTACCTTCCTGTTTGCTTAGAAGCAAAATATTCATGTAACAGGATAATAATGATAATAATGATGATGATGATAATAATAATAATAATAATAATGCTTTTCATAACTGTGCAGTTTTCTGGCATTGTACATTTCTTCCGCTTCTGTGATTGTTCATTTATATATAGATTCTGTAGCCCACATGTCAATGGATGTCCAGAATCAGCAGCATCCACCGTAGTCCTTTTTATCCTGGGCGTCAACCGAGCCAGTACAGACTTGGATTTGGTTTGCTTCTCCATAGTGCTAATGGATTAGGTGCTCTTAGTTCCACTCCTCAGCTGAGACCTCTCTGACTTGGTTAGGCCTGCTGGTAGTTACATTACCGGCAGCACAGCTCTCAACATCCTCGGAGCAGTTAAGCCCCCCTCCACCCCCCACGACAAGGTGGCACCCTCAAGCTTAGATGAATACTTTACTTTATCTTTCCTGCCTACTAATTAACTAGAGTGTTCAAGCAAAAAGGAGAAAATTGGGCAAGTTCACAAAAGTGTTTACAACAACAACATTTTTATACCTGACCTCAACCTCCCTGAAGGGACTCAGGGCGGCTTACCTGGGACCAAGCCCAACAGTGCAGTTAAAACATAACACATTAAAAGCATATCAACAAAATAATAACAAAAAGCAATATAAAAAGATAAAAACATCAACATTAAGCAATATATAAAGCAAACATCAGAGCCAATAACCAATAGTAAAATTCAATGTCTCATTGTGTGTGGGTGGATTGATGCCACAACAATAGAGAATTAATAAAATTTTAATTCTTAAGATATAACTTGATTCCTTATTGGGTTTACTGGCATAAACCAATGCCAACACTTTAGCAATTTTAAAGTGGAAAGGAAGTATTTAAATGGGGGGGGGGGGGGGAGGCTCATTTGAAAGCACTTGAAGTCCTAGGTAAATAGATGAAATTGGCTTAGTTTTCTTTAAGGAATTGAGAAAGAAAGTTAGGAGGCTAAAATCTCAATAGCAAATTCAGAAATACCTTCCCAAATTTTCAGCAGGTAGACGGACTGCTGCTCTTGTATTCACAAACAGACATGTGCCTATTTTATGGGATTATTATTTGTACACAATTCTCCAAATGAGTAACAAAATAAAAAGTTAAGCTTACTTAGTCATGGCCTCCTCTGAATTCCTTTCGTTCTAAAGACTTCGCAAATATCTTTATGGCCATTTCCTTGTCTCTTTCATGTAACCTTTATGCTTTTCTTTGGACCTCAAGGGTGTATTTGAGAGTACCGGCTTTAACTGTATGCAAACTCAAAGCACTGCAATGACACCACTGTCGACTTCATAATGCAGGGCAAGGAAGAGGTTAGGATGATGTCACAATGCAGGTAGGATGCCACTAGTTAATGTTCTTACTTGTGAAACACAAAGGATCATTAAATGGAAGAACAGTCAGCTTAGCTTTCGCTCTGCAAAGCAAATTAATTTCTAAAGCTCAACCCAGTATGTTAATGTAGTGCCATCTTGTGGGGATGTGGAGAAGGACTTTGTAGGAATGTGACTTCTTGTTTCTGTGTTATTTCAAGCAGTTTTGGACTTGACTGTGATCAGAGAGAAGGGTTGCCTTTGCCTTCCTGGGAGACTGTGAATTGCCTTAGGGAACCTAGTGAGTTTCCACAGCTAAGTACAGATTCGAAGTCTGGTCTCCAGAGTCAATAGTCCAACACCCAAACCAGTAGACCATACTGGCCCTCTAAGAAAGTGACTACTGTCTTGGTTGACATTCTTGGTTGACAGTTTTTTAGAAAATGCAGATGGGGAGAGGGAGGGCTATTCCTCTTGCAAAAAAAAATGAGTTAAATGAGGGGCATTGAGTTAAGTGACATCTGACCCATCATAATTCCTAGTAGCCATTGTTCCAAATACACCACCAGAAGCCAATTTGCCTTAAAATGAAACTTCATACAACAATGTTTACAAATGCCTTGTTGGTGTTGTGAATCATCAAGTCAGCTTCTACTTATGGAGACCCCATGGATGAAAGATCCAACAATGCTACTCCATCAATAATTTCTCACACCTCAGTCCTGAATTTCAACTCAGTTATTGGAATCAGAGTATAGAGGAAAGTTTCCCTTTCAGAACAGAAGTAAAGGCAGCTGAGCTAGCAAACAACTAAAGGCTGCACAGGTGGAGGCAATAAACAGGTACAAATTCACAGTCCTTCTGAGTTCACTTGCCTCCCTGTCAACCACCAAAGTATGTCATAATTTTAGAATTCATAGGGAAATTTTGGTAGAAGAATCTGCTTCAGGTGTGTGCAGAGCTGCAGTTCTCATAGTAAATGCCTAAGTGAACCAATTCAGTTTGATGGCTTTTGTAGCCCAAGGTATTTGGAAAGTCACTGAGAAGGCTGTCCTAATTGAAAAATGTAAAAAAGGTATGTGTGCTCTGCACATATTTCTTTGGAAAGTGCTCTTCCTTCATAGCACATTGTCAAAAAAACGATGTTTTCCAGGAGAGGACAGGAAGAACAAGGTAGCATTGGTACTTAGAACTAGTGATGGGTAAACTGATTTTTTCAGTTTGTAATTTGGTTGTTGAGTTACTCAAATGATCTTTACTCTCAGAAGATTTTTAAGTATCTTCAAATATTTGCACATTTACATAACTAACATACATGTTGTGACTGTTGCGTGTAAGATGTAGAGTCATCCTACCCATATATTTTTTCTATTGTTGCCTGCTATCAAAGATGCTTTGTTTATAGCAGTAGACATGGAGAGCATGTGTGCAAGTGGAAGGCATTATAGAATTGTGCTGGTTGTAAGCCGGTTGTAAGCCGCCCTGAGTCCCCCCCTAGGGGGTTGAGAAGGGCGGGGTAGAAATAAATAAATAAAGAGGTAATTCAGCTACACAAGAAATAATTTCCACCCATCAGAGCGTGCCGCAGGAAAGCAAAAGAGAACCCTCATGGTAACTCTGTCATCCTGTTACTCACTTGCCCATTTCCCTCCTGTGCAAAGTTCACACTGTAATATGCTACCTAAATGTGGAGGGCATGAAAACAGCTGCGATTTATCGTGAAATCATTTCAGTTTATGGAGAGAACATAGTTAGAAGACAGCATGTGACAAAATGGGTACAGAATATATTGTTAAACCATGAAGAAATTTCACAGAGCCATCCAAAACAAGCACAGTGAGATGCTGACGGTGGGAGGTGTCTCCTTCATGACAATGCACGTCTGCACACTGCTCATGCAAAACAAGAGTTGACTTCATTTGGTTGGGATGTTTTAAGCCACCCATCTCACAGCTCCAATCTCACACCCAGTGACTATCATCTGTGGGGTCATTGCAGTGCTTTGTGTCATGCAGAGTTTGCATACAGTTGGAGCCATTACTCTCAAATACACCCTTGAGGTCCAAAGAAAAGCATAAAGGTTACATGAAAGAGACAAGGACATGGGCATAAAGATATTTGAGAAGACTTTAGGAAGAAAGGAATTCAGAGGAGGCCATGACTAAGAAAATTGAAGGAACACCTTGGTGGAAAACACTTTTCCGACAACAACGAGGTGAAAATCAAAGTGACAAACTGTCTGAAAAAGGCAGAGGGAAACTTCTATGACACGGGCATCAAAAACTCATCCCACAGATGACAAAATGTATTGAACTGAATGGTGATTATGTGGAAAAATGATGTAATGCCTATGCTACAATCCATGTAAGTTTTATTAAAAGTTTTATTCATTTCAATTATTAAAAAATATTGTAACCTTACTTTCCATATAACCCTCATATATTATTTTAAGTCTTAGTGATTCAGAGCTGGTCATCATCTTCACTAATTTAGAAAGGCAAGGCTGTGGCAGCCCCCCAAAAGGGCATTGGTCCCAAGTTCAAGTTTGCATCCATCAGTTCCATTTGAAAATGACTTGACACATAGTGGCAAAGCCCTTGCCATTACGAGTGTCTGAAGTTGCTGAAGGCAAACAGCCAAAACGAATGCTTTTAATACCTCTTTTTAATTCCATGACTTCAGGAACTAGGAAGAGTGTGTGGGGGAGAAAGGGGAAAATAAGCATCATGAAAGAATTAGGATGAAGTGGGTCCTAAGTCCAGGTTTTATCAGTGTCTTTATTATTCATGTTTGTTTTTGAATAAGAACTTAGTACTAAATACCAGTATTTAGAAGAGCCTTGAGATGTGCAGTAAATGGAATGATTTACCTAGTTCTATGTACAAGTGTGTGAGTGTGTCCTGCGCATAAACTGTGTCCCTCTGTAGCAATGAAAAAAGACATCTTAAAAGCATTCCTTGAGCTGCTTTTCCGAGGATGCCTTGGTTCTAATTTACTTGACTGTCATTGCCCATAACAGAAAAAGCAAACAAACTCCAGCTAGTTACCCATGCAAATGTTTATTAGCATTAATCTATGGCAGGTGAGTAAAGTATAGTCTTCTGGATACTGTTTGACTGCAACTCCCTGAATGCCTCACCATTGGTTGTAGTGACCAGGGATGATGAGATTACAGAATAACAGCCTAAGTGCTGCACCTTGCATGCACTGGATTATAGCAATGTGGCCATGTGCATCCTGATGTCCCCAGTTTTTGCCTGCACTAGCTTTTTAGCCAGTCAGTTTAATTAAACATTGGTAATAATTTTCACTTGCATTCAATTTCTCACTGTTGGGAAGCACGGATGCCTGCAAACCTCTTTTCTGTTCTTCTCTCCAGAATAAAACCATCCCTATGAGTCTTCCTTTCTGTATACATACACACTCATGTGCACATGAGATCATATAGATGATGGGAAACACATTTTATTCACAGAACCATCTTCCATAATGAATGCATTAGCCTCCAAGGTACAAGAGGATTGCGTAATTTTGTTGTTTAGAAATGCCACTTTCCAACTAGTCTCAGTGGGATTGTCTGAAAAGACACCACATCAGATTTAAAGGAAACCTTAGAAAAGTGTTGGCAGCCTTGTCATTTCCCAGAATACACTTGAACCATTCTGACTGTGTTCTGTGAGCAGAAATAGCTGCTTGTGGCTGCCACCACCCCATATATTTTTGGTTTACAAAATTACAACTCCCGTAGGTGAAGCTGGCTGGGACAAATGCAAGTTACAGTCCATCTTCTTGAAGGCCATATGTTCCCCAATCACGTGCTTAACCATGTGAGCAGCCTCTGATCTGTGCTCCCTTTTTATGATAACAAGTTTTGGAAAGTAGAACCATATGTATGCCCTCCAACATTTTACAAATGGAAACTGGGACATGTGTGCCCAACCCAATACCAAAGAGTGGTTAAGATGGCAAAAGATAGCAATGGGGTAGAACACACAATCTAGGAGAGGTTACAGTGTTTGCTTACTATGGGATTAAAGCAGAAACACGCAGAGCCAAGTATGGTGTAGCTGAGGTCATCAGAAGAAAATTGGGATAACAATGTCATGAGTAAACAATGCAATAAACCAGACCTCACAACCTCTGAGGATGCCTGCCATAGATGCAGACAAAATGTCAGGAGAGAATGCTTCTAGAACATGGCCATATAGCCCAAAAAACCTACAGCAACCCAATGCAATAAACCCTTCAGTTTAAAGACTTTCAGATATACCAGCTAGTATTCTTCTGTAACTGTTTCAGTGAAGTCAAACACATCTTTAAGGTGTAATAACATATTCCATACTGCTAATGTCAACATTGCAAGAAAATAGAATTAGAGCCAGAGAGAGAATGAGAATTGATGGGAAATGCTGGCCTTTCTCTCCGCCAAAAAGGTAAATTATTTAATTATGTTCAGATATCCAGGAAAAGAGAATTAAAAACATCTTTAAGTGAGGTTTGCTTCAAAAATTAGTAGTTTATTACCAACGTATTTCAGTACAGGTGTGTTCAAATGAGACAACATTTGAAATTTGTTTGGTTCGAAGTCCAAAAGCTGTTGATCAGGATAGTTTAAATTCCAACAAACAGGATTCCATTATTCTCATACCAGGTTTATGCATAAATACAACTCAAGCCAGCTCTGCTGACTCTAAAACCACACACAAATTACACAGAGTTCTGGACAAGTATGTGCAGGTTCACTGTGGTTGTGTTTTTATTAGATTATTTACATCATAGTGGTTACCCAGTAAAAGAATATCTATTATAGAGAAACAAATATCCTTATTTAGCCCACCATGTAAAAATATCAGCACTCTGTCCCAACAGACGAAAAGGTACATTGGTTTTACAGGATTAGCGAACAGTTACTTAAAAGAGAGACAGTGATCTTTCTTGCCTTAAAGAGGAGAGAAACTTCCTTGAAACTCTGTGAGATAAATATATTGCACCTTAGTGATGTCATAGTGCCTCTTGCTATCAGTCAAAACCAGAATGAGAGAAAATATACTGCAACCGTGAATTTGTGAAATGTTCAAATTGTCAACCACATTTTGTTTTACTAGCCTAATGATGAGCAGCATGTGAATTTGTGTGTCTATGCACATATGTGTATACACTGAAATTGAACAAAATTATTTCCAACAGAAAACTAGCATAGAAATTGCCTGAAAAAGTTTGACTCTGTTTAATTTCTGAGAGCATTTGGTAGCTTTTGCCCAGTTTGTATCTCTCTTTAACACAAATCCACACACATTAGCTTGAGTCTCACAAAATAAACCAAGCTTCGAGTCTTATTAGCAATTTGACTTATCAGTCTCAATCTGCTGTTGCATATTGTTTTAGTGCTCCTGCTTGACTATTTCAGTAAATAGGACTGTCTAAACTAGCCATGAACTTTCTGTTCCAACTTTATTGGTTGTGACTTTCAAACTAGGATCACTGGCTTCTCTATCCCCAGGCAAGCTGGAATTTTAAAACAATGATGTGAGAGACAAATCAGAGTTCCTTCTTCAAATATCATAGTAAACCATGGATGGAGGGTCTGTCATTTGCATTTTCAAGAGAAGCCAGATGGGAATGACTTCAGCATTATGGACTCATAGATTTATTCATTCATTCTGAAAAAATCTAGCTGCCCAAATGTGATCTTAAAAGTTTATATACAGAGAAATTTTAAAAAACACAATGAGTGATTAAAGTGCTTCTCAGGTGTAGCCGCTTTTGGTCCTATGCTAGTTCTGTTCGCAACACATTTCACGGATTCTTGCTCCTTACCCTACACTGCAGAGACTTCAAACTGCCAGCAGCCTTCAGTTCCACTCTGCATCTCAGCAAATTAACACTGAGAAGAGAAATCGTGTCCTCAGCTACATTGTTTCATAGGAAGAAACCCCAGAAAAGAAACCAAAAGCATCATTTCCTATATGTGCTATTGCTGGAAAGTTCCTGAGTTGTATATAATAAGGGAAATTGGCCCATGTTGCCACTCCAACACATGTTTTTAAAAGATAGTAAAGTAACAAACTGTGTAGTCTTTATCTGCGTTTATTACTTGCATAGCATAGCAAATTAAACATTTAAGCCAAATTTCTGGCTGATCAGATGGAAGACTATGTGCAACACAACAAAATTATATATATTGAACTGAAGGGAAATGCAGTTTAACACAATGGGCAACACCTTCTGAAATATATTCTTAATAAATCAAAACAATCTGGGAGAATCACACATCTTTGGTTTAAATGACATTTGAAAAAACTTAAGGACCATAAAATGCCAAACATTTTCACCATCTCAAACATGTCAATATCTTCTGTATGTGGCTTCTCTTACAGAGCCTGCTGCAGATTCAAAGCAATTGGAAAGATCTGGACAACGAGTGAAATCACTGCCGAATGGTTCTCAAGCAGGTGATAATCATAGCATATCCTTTACTTTAAGGCTGGGACTAAAATGACAAAAGTAACACTGACCTTTACTGCTCTATGGAAGTCACACCTGTTTGCTGATGCAGAACCAGGCACCTTTACCTTGCTAAAAGATCTTGCAGCGGGCACCTCTGCTTTTCTTGATATTAAATATATTTGAAGCTATATGGGAAATAAATGGAACTAGGAAAGAGAACTCGGGAAAGAAAATCAACAGGAAAGAAATGACTGGGAGACTTTGCCTGAAAACTGAAAAGAATGCCAATCAGCATCAATGGTTGTTGTGAAACAGAGACATTGGCCACTTTGTCCTTTTATAGACACTAATGCCACAAGGGAGTGACAGGAACACTGATGTTTGCAATTCTATCCAACAAGTAAGAATGGGAAACCATTGCTGAATTGTCTGAACTTTTAACAATTCCCCATCACTTTCAGATTTGAACTGTGTGAGTCTGTGCCAGATGTGATCATTTAAAAAGAATTGTGTGGCGTGAGTGTATTCATCTAAAACACCTCCAAATTTGGACAGCAATATCCTCCAAACACAGTAATGAACATCCACCCTTCAAGCTGGATTACAAACTTTTGACTTCCTTATTTGTCAGCTCTGGACTTGAAATTGACTATGATTTGAAATACTTCACTTTCTCTCTGTCTATGGCACACTTCAGAAAAGGACAGAAACTGGACCACAAAGAGATTCCAGGAGGAGTGCCAGCTGGCATTTCAGAATGGAGTGAACAGAAGAGAGAGGACTAGGATAAGAAGCGAGTGTCTCTTTACTTCCTCAACACCGATAAAGGCCACAATAAAAGCAGGTAATCTTCCACTGTCTTTTGTCAAATGGTCACAGCTAAGCCTCTTGTGCTTTGATAAGGCCAAGTTCCCACCCATTCAGACAATAATCATGCTATTAGATTAAGCCAACTGACTCACGATCTGTGAGGAAAACAAAGCCAGCAAGTTTAACAGCAGCACTGAACAGGCACCAAATATCTTTTTTAAATTCTCTAACATTGATCTCTTCACTAGGAGGTAAAACAAAAGCTGTCCAGTAGCTGGGCAATGGGTTCAATAGAGAACATAAATCCCTTGCTCTCCAACCCAAAGCACATTCACAGTTCTCCAAGTGCAACTAGTCAGTCCCTGCCAGAGCAAATGAAACACAAATCTGTATCTACTCCCATGAAGCAGATCTTAGGCCACATTGGTTGCTTTTCACAAATAGTTGAGCAGGAAATGCTGACTGGAGCTGGCACAGAACGAAAGGGAACCTGGAGGCTCTCTTGCTGGCTCCCTGTCCACACCAGCAGACGAAGGCAGGTATTACAAGCCAACGGTGCTGTCAAGTCCAAGGGTTATGAAGCCTCTGCAGAGCTGAATGGTACAAATTTGGCAGGCTTGGTTGGCGATGCTGGAGACTGACTATCAGTCTCCTCACTTAGTTTGAAAAACATCTCTTGCTCTCGCTTCTTCTGATTCAGCTCATCTTCTAGTGCCTGAAAGCATAAAAAGAAAAGAGCTCAATTAAAAAGATAATGCCCAGTTAAATTAAAGTTAATCCTTCAGCTGTAAAAAACTTGGCTTCTCTCAGCCACCTGGATCCCAGCCAGGTGACTGGAAAGAGAGGTGGATGTTAAAGAGAAAATGAAATTGGATGGTGAAAAAAACCCCACAAGCTCTAATATGTAATTTAAGCTTAACTTGCAAAAAAAATCAGATATAAGTAATTCCCTCAACTTGATCCAGCCCATTTTATCTGCAGATCATTAAAATACACCTTATGGTACTACATTTTGAAAAATCGATCGGAAATTCCAGAGCTCAAATTACATTCTGAAATTGCGTCTTATTTCAGAGGATGTTTTATTTCAGTGTCAGTTGTCACCTTTTTTCGTGGCCTCAGCTTATCCCTCCAGTCTTTCAGGTTTAGATTGTGGTTTTCATCCAAGACCTTTAGCTTCTGGGTCTCATGTTCCACCAAAAGATGGCATTTTTCATTCTACAAAGATTTAACACAGAAAGGGGAAGAAGGAAGAGACAGAGATGCATGAGAACATAGAAAATACTTGGTAGAAACCTTATCATCTATCCTGTCTTGATTCCAATTAAATTCAACGTGAGTTCCTAGGTCTAGGAAAGAGTGAGACAGTGACATCTTTTGCAGAAGAAAAGATCTTCCCATTCACTGTTTATACCAGATGTAGCAACTCTGCTAGTCAGATACTAATGGATTAACTGTGATACTGACAATCCCCCCTCCACCTCTCCTATCTGATTATTTTCCAGTTCTGCTCTAGGCTTTGCTGTCAGACATATGGTCGAACTTTTCAGTACAGGTGACAAACTTCTGTGTAGCCTAGGTTAGTGGCATTCTAAGCTCTGGCCTCAGAGGAACACATCCATCTATAAATCTGATTGGTGGTATTAAGTTACCTGTAACTGCTGCAGCTCATTCATGTTGCTCTCACACTGGGCAATCATATCCTTCACCTGCGTCTCATGTTTCTGCTGCTGTTGCAGTCGTTCAGCCTTCTGTCTTTTTTCCTCTTGCTGTGAAAACTGCAGTAGAAGGCAGCATTTGGAATTAGATTATGTTCTTCTATTTCTTTGTTTTTAAATGACTCTCTACAATATTTATATACTAAGATCTAGAAGATCTAGATGATTAGTGCAATAATAGATATGGAATATGTTCAATTGTGGACAGCGTGATTTTAATAGTGAATGTAATATTTTAAATGTTTTAATGTGTATTAATTCTCATTTTAATTTAAGTGTTTATTTTAATTGTATGTTGTTTAAGGCACTGAATAGTTTGCCTATATGTAAAGCTGCCTTGAGTCCCCTTTGAGGTTGATAATGACGGGGTATAAATAGGGAAATAAATAAATACACAGAAACAGATATTTTCCTCAACAGGGCCATCAGTGTACCTTTAGAAATGATTTCTTCTTAGTAGAAATTGCCCTCAATTGTTCTTTGCACTCGCAGGAGGGTCTTAAAACCCACCCTTGTTATATCTCTTTATGAATGTAAATGGCCTCTTAGTACAATTTTATTTCACTACACTACAGGACCAGAATGATAAGAGAAACAGACATATGACCTTATGACCATTTTGCAAAACATTGTTGCAGGAAAGCTGCCTAAGTTTTCCATTATCTGAAATCTTTTACTGGTATTAACTTGCTTTTTATTTAACATGGAAATGTAAATACAAGTGTTATGAGATGAATGCCTGTCAAGTCTCAGGTTTAGTGGTTTCTCTTTGCACCTGCACTGAGTATGGAACTTTCCAAGTACCATTTATAACCCTTCCTCCCATCATCTCTTGCAAGAATCAAATCCTTTTGACAAGGTTGCTACCGCCTCCAAAAAAAGGTTACCTGTTTTATCTTCTCTCTCTGTTCTGATGCACTGCCACTAGAGTTAATATGGAGGCTCTTCTTAAACATGGCCATGCGTGTCTTCCCTTCACTCCTCTGGATTTTGGGGAGCCGGGCTTTCTCTTGTTGTTGCCGAATTTTCAGCTGCTCCATCATTCTCTGGTTATATCGTTGCATTTGTTCACGCTCCTGGAATCACAATGGTCACCCAGGAGAGAGTGGGGAGACATGTCAGTGTTTTGATTCCTCTAAAATGTGACTTTAATTGTCCAAGAGACTATTAAAGGTGGAGAGAGAGATTTAGAAAAACAAAAGGAACAGAGAAAGCTGGTACAGGCTGGACTGAACAAAACAAAGCCACTCAACCAGTTCTTATGAGGGTTCCTCACAGATTACTACAGGGAAAATAAACTTGCACTTACAGAAAGAACACACATTTAGAACCAATTTGAATACAGTGGCCCATATGCAAAGTTGCTGCGCAGCAGCAGCTCCACATGGAAGTGATCATGTTTAATGTACTTATTGACAAAATGATGGATTCAAAAGCATAGTGAATTTCTTCACCAGTGTGAATGGTATTATGTATGCTAAAGAAATAACTTGGGATCTTTGCAAATCATAAGCCACCAGCATAAATCATGCTACAAGGAGTGCACATTTCAGTGTCTCCAATACTCAAGCTACAACACTTAATTCATATTGAAAGAAAACAATAGTTAGTCCTCATCTATGTAATTAAACCCAATAAAAAAACCAATAATATCTATAAAGGCACTGTGCTAGTAGAGAATGCCTGGGCCTCATACTGTTACTTCCTTCTGTGAAGTTTCAGGTCAAAGTTCTATTTGCCCCAGAGATCATCCTTTAGCAAACTTGCTCACGATTACCTTCTAAGAGGTCTGAGTCACTAAACAAAAATAGCTTCCACACAACAACAGAACCATGATTATTTTCTGGAAGACACTTGTGTACTCATTGTCTTATATAACTGTTCCTATTATTAATATAAGTTATATTCCATAGATAATATAGAGTAGGTATACACATGTACAACTGCATCAGCCTCACATGCAATTTAAAGATTAGAAGCATCAGGACTCTGCATCTTCCTGATCAACCATTCATTCTTTTTCAGCTTGGTTTCCAAAGGGAAAATATGATCATCATAAATAATAATAATATAATAATAAAACGTTATGTATACCCCACCACTATCTCCCTGAAGAAACTCGGGTAGCTAACAAAAGCACTCCAAGGTACTACACTTAAAATAGGACCACACAGCATAAAAACAATACACTAATTAAGTGAACACAAAACAATAGTTCCCACAGTGACATTTTACACAAATTGCAGAAACCTTTAAAGAAAGGGTGAAACCTCTCTTGTCTTGTTATCATACTGAAGGCAACTCCCCCCCCCCCCAAATAAACAGAATCATAGTATCATAAAGTTGGAAGAGACTATGTGGGCCATCCAGTCCAACCCCATTCTGTCAAGAAGCAGGAAAATCGCATTCAAAGCACCCCCAATAGATGGCCATCCAGCCTCTGTTTAAAAGCCTCCAAAGAAGGAGCCTCCACCACACTCCAAGGCAGAAAGTTCAACTACTGAACAGCTTTCGGATGTGAGGGCGATCTGGCTGCGACATCTGTCACCCCATTGATTGCCAGGGTTGATTCGGCTGATCTGGCTGGCTAGGCGGGTGTCCCCTTCCTCCCTCACCGCTCCATGTGCGTCCCTCCCGAAGCTGCGCGCTCGGTGGAAGAGGACGACGTCCCAGGTATAGAAGGAGTGTACCGAGGTCTCCAGTCTTCGGTCCCGGGTTTACGATAGCTGCGCTCCCCTGCTAGAACCTCCAAACAAGCTACTGAACAGCTTTCACAGTCAGGAAGTTCTTTCTAGTGTTCTGGTGGAATCTCCTTTCCTGTAGTTTGAAGCCATTGTTCCACGTCCTAGTCTCCAGGGTAGTAAAAAAACAAGCTTGCAGTCTCCTCACTATAACGTTCCCTCACATATTTATGCATGGCTCTCATATCTCCTCTCTGCCTTCTCTTCTGCAGGCTAAACATGCACAGCTCTTTAAGCCACTCCTCATAGGACTTGTTCTCCAGATCTTTGATCATTTTAGTCACTCTCCTCTGGACACATTCTAGCTTGTCAATATCTCTCTTCAATTGTGGTGCCCAAAATTGGAAACAGTATTCCAGGTGTGGTTTCACCAAGGCAGAATAGAGGGGTAGCATGATTTCCCTGGATCTAGACACTATACTCCTATTTATGGGCAAAATCCCATTATTGTTTTTGGCTGCCGCATGACATTGTTGGCTCATGTTTAACTTGTTGTCCATGAGGTCTCTAAGATCTTTTGGCTCTCCCTCCCAATTTGCTGTTATCTGCAAACTTGATGATCGTCCCTCTAACTCTTCGTCTAAGTCATTAATAAGGATGTTGAACAGGACTGGGCCCAGGATGGAACCCTGTGGCACTCTGCTCGTCACTTCTTTCCAGGATGAAGAGAAAGCATTGGTGAGCAACTGTTGGGTTTGTTTGCTTAACCAATTAAAGATCCACCTCACTGTAGTTTTGCCTAGCCCACATTTGACTAGTTTGTTTTCCAGGAGGTCATGGGGGACCTTGTTGAAAGCCTTACTGAAATACAGATATGCTACATCCACTGTGTTCCCTGTATCTACCCAGCTTGTAACGCCATTGAAAAGAAATCAGATTAGTCTGGCATGACTTGTTTTTGATAAATCCATGTTGACCGTTAGCAGTGACCACATTAGGAAGGGAAATAGTTCCCTTCCTCAACTAGCCCTCATTTCTCCTATTTTTGCACTCATTCTAACTATGTAGAGAAGAATATCAGAGATAATAATGGGTGAAAACAACAGGTATATTAATATCTGGACAGATCTTACTGATATCTGTAGTCTTATTGACTCCTTCCATTGCTTCAATATCTGTTCTCCTGTAACTGACAGCAATATTGCTGTCGAATCACTCTGACTCACATACTATAATCTCCTGTGTTCTTCCGCTTGGGTTCCCATTTTAGTTTCGTATCTTTCACCAATCAAAGCACTACAGCAAATTTGCATATATTCACGCAAGGCAAAAGCACACAGTCCTGTGTAAAGATGTGCTGAGGTAATTTCCTTTATAACCACTCTATACTCTGTTCCTCTGTGGCAAGAACTGAAAGACAAAAAAATGTAAGATCTCGTACCTTGTCATGTTTTCGCACCAGCTCATGTCTTTGGAGAAAATACTGATCTTTCATCTGCTGTTTAAGAAGCTGGTGTTTCTCCTGCAGGTGGTGCTCTTCTAGCTCCCAGATGGTGGCTTCCCGATCTGAGGAAGACAAGGGAGAGAGGAACTGAAGGCCAGGAGTGAACATGTCAGGCAAAAACATTCTCAGTATTGAAGAAGAAAAATAAAAGGAGGCACAGAACAAATCAAACCTGCCCTATGGTTCAGTTTCCTGCCCAGTGCTCTTCCTTTTATATATTTTGTGTTGATGTAGCCTGAGAATGTGGACATATCACTGGAGAGGCAAAAGCTACCACCACGTGTGTTTCAGACCTCTGGCCTTTCCTGGTTCATTAAACAGGTCAGAGGAGGGCTGGATGAGCAGGGTAAGGAGGTCATTAATGCCTTTTTACAATAAGGCAGCATCCTGACATGCCTGAAGGAGGGTGTGGTAAGACCTCTTCTGAATCAACATTATCTGGATCCCACTATATAGGCTAGTTTCAAAACTTTTGATTTAGAGCAAGATACTGGGACAAACCCCTTGGTGGTGCAGTGGGTTAAACCGCTGAGCTGCTAAACTTGTTGACCGAAAGGTTACAGGTTCAAATCTGGGGAGCAGCGTGAGGTCCTGCTGTCAGCCCCAGCTTCTGCCAACCTAGCAGTTCGAAAACATGCAAATATGTGTAGATCAATAGGTACCGCTCTGGCAGGAAGGTAACAGTGCTCCATGCAGTCATACTGGCCACATGACCTTAGAGACATCTACGGACAATGGCGGTTCTTCGGCTTACAAATGAAGATGAGCATCTACCCCCCGAGTCGGATACGACTGGACTTAATGTCAGGGGAAACCTTTACCTTTACCTTACTGGGACATCTCAATTCTACATCTTCCTGGATGAGGCCAATTATCTATTCTAGATCTATTTCATTCTGGTTATAAACCTGGTTATGGAGAAGAGATAGCTTTGGTAACCTTGTGGATGGCTGGGAACAAGACATCTACTGAGGCAGTGGCTTTCAATATCATTGCCTATGGTATCTTTCCGAGACATCTTTCTGTGATGGGGTTTGGAGCTATTGTTCCTCAGTGGTTCCATTCTTTCCTGGAGGGACAGTCTCAGAAGGCCATGCTCAACTCCATAGGCAATGGGCTGTGGAGTCCCTTGGGATTTAGTCTTGTCCCCCCTTTGCTATTTAACATCTACATGAAACTGCTGGGAGGGGTCCTCTGGAGTTTTGAGGTCAGGCGTCACCAGTACACTGATGGTATTACAGCTCTATTACTCCTTTCCACCCAATTCCAATGAAGCTATTCCTATGCTAAACCAGTGGAATGGACAGGATGAGGGAAATCAAACTGAAACTTAATCATGGCAAAACAGCTCCTAATCAGTTGAAATGCAGATCCGGGAATGGGGATTCAGCCTGTGTCAGATATGGCGACATTCCCTTGCAAAAATGCAGGCTCACAGCTTGGGATACTCCTGGATTCAGCTAAGCCTGGAGGCCCAAGGTTTGGCAGCAACCAAGAGAGCATTTGCACAGATAAAATTAGTGTGCCAACTATACCCATTTCCCATCCCTCAGATAGTGTTGGACTCTTAGCTCTAATGGTGGGTCCTGGAGCTTGCCGTTCAGCAAGATCTGGAAAACAAGAAGTTCCTTACCCAAATTACATCCAAGGACTATACTCTTTTTGGTACCAAATATGTTCTGTAACTGCAAGTTGGTGGAAAATTGTAACTTTAAACTATTTGGCTATACTCCCTAAAATCACTGTCAAAATTAAATATTGTGGTTTTTTTTAAAAAAGATTAGCACTACTAAATATGGACAGGACATGGCATGCTTTTCATTACTCTTAGGCACTTTGTACCCCGTTCCCTTGTACCTATGCCAGCATCCTCTTGGAGGGAAATGTTATTTTCCAATAAAGGCTGGCTCTTTCCACATTTGCTTTCTCTGTCAACGTTTTTCTAACCCGTTATGTCAAACAAAACAAACCCTCTCACCCCTCATAAGTTGTTGTTTTTTGTTCAAGCACTCCCGCTCTTTGTCACAGATCTCCTTCCGATTTTGGGCTGTAATATTTTTTATGGCTTGTTCCATATCCTCAGCCTGTTTGGCTATAAAGTCTTGTTCCTAGAAGAGACAATTAAAAACCGAACACTCTTATTGGTATATCATTTTCAGCATTTTCTTCAGAGACAACAGGGAAGCAGGAAATCTAAATTGTCATCTGGATCTTTCCCACATCATGAACTTGGCCTAAAAGCAATAATTAATCCCACCAAGAGTGGGGCACAGCAAGTCCATACTTGTGTGATTTCCACCGTCAACAGGACTACAGTGAAGTCTTGGTATCTACTGGGGTTTGGTTCAGGACCTCAGTGGACACCAAGATTTCCTGATGCTCAAGTGCCATGATATTCATACATGTAGTAAAATTATATCATTTATATAAGATGGCAATATTACAGTTTTCCTTTTGGCATTTTGTTTTTAATATTTTCAAGCAGTGGATGGTTGAATCTGTAAACGCAGAAACTGTGGACAAGAAGAGCCTACTGTTCTTCACTACTAATATATGGATTTAAGATAATCCTTTCTAGAACTTACCATGGCTTGCTTCTTTTGTGTAAAATCTTCCATCTTCACCTTCATAGTCCCTTTGCGCTGTGCCCGTGGGAGCTTCTCAATGTCACTCTTGATCTTTAAAAAAATGAGACAAAAGATCTTCAGACTTTTTGGTTACAGAGATTTCTTGAAATGGCAGAGCAAAAGAGGTGCCACATGCTGGTTGCACTTGCAGGTTGTTTGGGGAAATTATTCTGAGATTTAGAATGTTGGCCAGAGACCTTTTTTACTATTATTTTGCTCCATCACTCATGCAGGGCAAAAAATGGGTCCGGAAGAGGCTCAGCATGGCTTTCTGGACACAATGGTACTATCAGGAGCTATAGTGCTGTGTTTTTCAACTCTTGAGATACTGATGAATATTAGAGACCTGAAGATATTACAGAATCAGATTGCATAGAGTTTCCATGCGATAAATATACATTATGAAGAAGTAATCCTTAATCAGTTTTATGAGGATTACCTATGGGAGAGAGTTAAGTGTGGATTAATTAAAGCTACTTATTGAGTTCACAGCCAAGACAAGATTCCAGCCAGGAACTTACTGATCAGTAGCTCATACTCTCAGACACTACACTACACATTAGATTTTCCCCAATCTCCAGATTTGTGTGCCTCACTACAATTTTCCAGTCCTAGGTCCTTTCTGTGTTTCCCGGGGAGTCTTGTTCTCCCTTATGGCTGTTCCATATCCTCTTCATCACCATAAGCCTTCTAGTATCACTGTTCCTTGTGTGCTCTTCAGCCACCTTACCTTCAAGCTCCCTGTTCTGAACCTTTCCTTAAGTTGCTCACCTGTGATATAAAGGTCACAGAATAGGGGCCAAGGAGCTTGCACTCAAAATTACGGGTGAGAAATAGATGGCATTACAGATATTGTTGAACTGTAAGTCCCATTACTCACAAACAGTATAGCTCTAAGGATGCCTGCCACAAATATAGGTGAAATGTCAAGAGAAAATGCTTCTAGAACATGGCAATACAGCCTGAAAAACCTACAACAACTCAGTGATTCTGGCCATGAAAGCCTTCGACAATATATCAAACATCTCTATGGGGAGAAACTGTTCCAAGACACACCTCTGAGGCCATACAGCCTGAAAACCCTACAACAATCCAGCATAGCCAATGATGGGGAATGCTGAGAGTAATGCTCTAGCAATATCTGGAAGGACATATGGATTTCACACCTGCTCCAAGTTAATTATAGAATTTCAATGTGAAAATAATGTGCTGCATCATCAAGCTTTACCCCTTTCTTCTTCTGCTTCAGCTGTTCTTGAAATCTGACAAGATCTCGTTCCTGCTCAGTACGGATACGCTTTGCCTCTTCCCGCCGTCTCAGTGAGTGATCTTGCTCCATCTTCTCAATCTGCTGCTTCTGCTGACGTTCTAGGTTTTCCAATTCTGTATCATAGAATTTCTTTTTTGTCTACAGGAGAGGAAACATTAACCCAGACTTAAAGCACTGTCAAGAGTCTCAAAATAATGCCTTTGAACTCATTTACTAGCGGAAACAAAGTTAACAAAAACATGGGCCCAAAAAACCCCCAGTTTTCTGGATATATTCAAAACATCTCACTTTTTCTATCTCTGAGAACCAACCATTCTCAACACTGAGAACTACGTCCTTGGTCTTCTGTAACTTGGAAGTTCCCTTTTCCATATACTTAGGATGTTCATGATATATGAGATTATAGTGAAGGAGAAGATGTATGAGAGGGTTATCCCAAGTGGGATCTCGTCTCTTTGGAACTCACTGCTTAGGAAAGCATGCCTGATCTATTTTTAAAACATTAAAGTAAACATGGAATAACTTTGAATTGGCTAACAGATCATGTATCTCTACAATAATGAAATAGTGTGCTTTGTACTAAATTATGTTTCTGGAATAACTGCACTTTTCAATCTGGTTAAGGAGTTTCCTTTTCACACTGCATTGCTTCCATTGGTATTTATCTTTCCTTCAGAACTATTCACACCTTAGATGGACTTCTTGCCAGGAGACGTTTATTTATAGAAAGACTAAAACTGGAAATGTTTTTCAAACATTCTACAGGTCAAGTACAATAAGGATCAGAAAAAAAGAACAGAAATGTATTGCATAGGTTATACACTGAACTGGAGTAGGTGGTGTTGCTGGTACACTCTACTTCAAAAGACAGCTGACTGTTTTCTGCAGTTCCTTCACTACAGAACAACATGCACTGTTATGAGGGATGCTTTTCACTTGTCCTATAATCTCTACATGAGATCAACTGATGACTCCAATGCCACAAACTCCTGGACCCTTTCTAGCCACTTCTAGTTTTCTAACAATCTGATGTGAACAGCAATGAAAGAGAGAGATGAGCTAGTTGTAACAGAAGATTACAATTAATATATGAAAAAGTCGCGCATGGTGTACAAAATGGGAGGCCAAGTTCCATGGCTCTCCCTCCTCACTGCATATGCTAGCAGAGGCAACCATAAATGTACACAAGTGATAGCTGGCACAAGTTTGAGATATGTAAAAAACATCTGTGTGACAGTACAGCGCTCATTTTCAAACAGCTATACTGGATGTTTAGTAAGTATCTACAGACTGAGTATTCCTTATCTTAGATGCTTGGGACCAGAAGTGTTTGGGATTTTTGATTTTTTTCCCCCCAGGAACACTGTAAAATGGATTTCCATGTTATAAGTGTGAATATTTTTGGCCAGCATTAGAAACAACATTGAAGTAACTCGGAAAGAGTGTCACACCTACTCATTCCATTCAAAAACTCTAGAAAATTTATGACTATGTATTTACTTTCTATTTGCCTCATAGCTTTTGCAATATGAGGACCTTTCACACAGAAGAGGGCAGCCTTCCTTACAATATTCCTACAGGAAAAGAAGACGATTTCAGCACCCAGTGCATGATATGCAATCTGTCCTCTCCAGACTGCCCCCACCAGCTCCTTTCTTTTAATGCTATTGAAATAAAAAGGAGGGAAACTAATCCAGCTCCTCTTCTCCTATACATACATTCATTTCCTGTTCAAAGCGCTTCAGCATTTGTTCCAGCTGCAAGTGGTGTTTGCTTGTCAACTGGGTTTGGTTCCGGTGCTCCTCCTTCTGAAGCAAACGCAGCTCCCGCAGCTCTTGGCGCCTGTGAGGATGAAAATACAGGAAAGGTTTGAGAACTGAACCTGCCACTTTCCCTGCATGGCCAGGGCTGGGCAAGTGATGCCCCAAGGCCAGAACAGGGGAAGGGAGAATGTAGGCCATGCTAACTTCCTAATATTGCAATCCCCTTAGCCCCTCATGTTCTAAGTGGAGGAAGTTAGCTTTTTTTTTGTTTAAGATAATGGCTGATTCCTTGAGTGAAAGACACATTTCATGTTACTTACCCGTCAGTAGGATATTGGAAAGAGGCCTTTTCCCAATCCTTTCTTCCTGCTTATCCACTCTAACCTTGAACTGTTCACCTTCTTTAACATAGACACACTGAACAAATGCTATCTTAACATGAATCTACAAATAACTGCAACCAAACAGACATCACTGACTTAAGCCCAGCAGGCTCAGAAAAATAGTGGTGTGTAGATAATGCACAGATGTATATTTAAGTGGTGATACTTCTGATTATGTGGAGCAGTGGTGGTATTAAACCAAATTGTAAGTATTTGTTGATGTAGGGTAGTGGTAAATTCTGAAGTGCAGGCCTTCAACATGACAGTTCCCAAGAAGGATAATCCAAACATAGCAGGAATCTGAATTAATCCAGAACAACATGTAAGTTCTCATAGTTTTCATGACTTTTGAAAAACTAATGGGTCTTAATTGCTCACTCAACTACTTTGGATTGCAACAGGATATAAACTCATAACATGTATACACAGTTGGTGAGAATATAAATTTTCTTTCTAGCTACAGTTGGGATTGAATCCACATTTAAGAGGAGCAGCCTAAGAGTATGGTGATGGTGGTAGCAGATGACGACACAGTCCTATCAATGAAAAGGTTTTTGGAACGATGGCCCTGCAAGCCTTGACTCTATTAAAGCCCTCATTTGTCAAAATTTGCTTAGGCCGAAGAACTGAGAACACAATGGATCATTAACTGGTTGTTGCTGAAAGGACTTTTCATGAGGGTGTTCCTCTTATTTGTTATGTTCCAAAGCATTTCACTAAGCTCCTAAGAAACCAGCTTTATCAAAACCCCTCCAAATCAAAAGGCTTGCCTGAGGAATCTCATCTCTTCATCTTTCTTTTCATCCTCACTGATGATTTTTGAGGTGGTGACACTCACTTCCACTCCATCTACTACAAATCTTCTGGTCCTTTTCAGTGTCATCTTCTGCAGTTTAGCATCCTATAGATTCATTAAGAGAAAATGAGTAAAAGGTCTAAAAAGAGAGGGAAAGAATGTGAGGGATGAAGTCATCATTTGATAGACACCTAACTATCCTAGGGCTATCAGGCAGATGTGAGGGAGTAATGAAGATGGACATTTCTGTACAAGCAAATTCTGAGATGTATGAAGAAAATACAAAAGGGGGGGGGGGTGTTCTCAATATAGAACTCACATAATTTCCAATATATGATTATTATTATTATTGCAAATCCAGAACAATTTGGGGTAATGAGCAGGTGAGATTTTGGTAAGAAGCAGGCAGGTGCTAACTGTCGTTAAAGGCAAGCCAATTATCTAAGCCTTCAAATGAAGTTTGAAGCTTTGCTGAAAACACAAGTGCTCAAATGCCAACCTCCTCCTATCCAAAACCTCTAAGAATTTAGATTTCTGGAAAAATCCATTTCTTCTCTGAAGATTACCTTTGCTGATCTGCAGATCACATGGATGATGAGAGATGCAGCATCAAATGAGATCTCTGCAGCATTTTTTTGCCGCAAGGTTAGCCTAGATCCACAATACAGTTGAGAATATCCAAGGAACTAACACTACATGAAGACTCCCTTACATTGAACAGCTTGCTAACCCTTGAGAAGGAGGGAAAACTCAATTTACCCTCTTTGCTAGTGGCAGTTCTTCCTTCTCCATCCACTGCAGCCAAAACACAATGGTTGGACTGCCATATCAACAGAAAGTGCTGTGCCCTCTAGCAATTCTAATGTTTGAACTGCTGCATATGGTCCTCTACTGCCAGTTTTTGAAGGCTTGCAAGTGCTTGGTGGGGCTGGAAGAAGCTGTGTTTTTAAAGAGACAGAAGGGGTAACTTCCTGGGCAACAACTCATGCTTCTTTCTTTTACAGAGCTCCTTCCAGGTCTGGTAGGCAAGTAAAGAAGCAAGCAAGCAGTGGAGCTGGAAGGAGCCACCACTCAGAACAGCAAAAGAGGGGGATGTTGCTACACTTTCTACTGATCCCTAGTTCATTTGGCTACTCAAGTGAAAGTCTGATTTTGAGAAAATAACCAATGTCTCTACTTCCAGCAGCAGAAGAGGGTGTCCTACTCTTGGAGGAGTTAACTGAATAGGGTATCTTTCACCCACTCCTTCCAATGAACTTGCATGGTAAGTTGGCAACATTTCATTCCTGTTTCCTGGGAAGGTCAGGCAAGGTGGTAGAAGAAGCAGCAACTAGTGTCCAGGAAAGGGAAATGAAATGTTGGCAACTTGCCATGCAAATTCATTGGTAGCAGTGGGTGAAAGATACCCTACTCCTGGTTAACTACTCCAAGAGTAGGACACCCTCTTCTGACGCTGAAAGTGGAGACATTGGTTACCTTGCCAATCCTTTCCCAGCAACAGGGGTCCTATTTTTAATGAGAGGAAGGAGCAAACCCAGAATAGGTTAGCTACCTGTTCTCTCACTGTTACACAGATTACACTGAACGGTGATTGTGGAAAAGAGTTTAGGATAGAATGTGAATGGGAGATACCGCTGGACAATGGAGGAGACTGGCCTTTATTGATTTCCTTTTCTAACACTCTGGCACACTTTTACACCATACAAAACAGGCATGGGAAAACTTCAGCCCTCTGGGTGATTTGGACTTCAACTACCAGAAATCCCAGCCAGCTTATTGGCTATTAGGAATTGTGGTTGTTGAAGTCCAAAACGCCTGGAGAGCCAAAGTTTGTCCATGCCTGATACAGAATTACTGCAGTAACTTCAGCAACTATCTAATTTCAAAGGCAATAGTGGAGCAATGTAGCCCATCCAATAACTCTGGGAAGTTTCCTACTCCAGCCTTACAGAAACCTAGCAGAATTATGACAGCCGAATCTCAGAATGTGTCCCAAACACTTACCTTCATGGAAAGGGACCCACTGCCTCTGTTCAAGGACAGGTCAGCGGATAAAGAGATGCTGAGGTCCATGCTCTCTGAAGCTGAGGTGCTACCTGAATCAGAGTCTCTCTTTGAACTGCCATTCTCAAATGGAGAGGAATAACTCAAACTCCCATTGGGCAGTTTTTCTTCTGTAGGTATTTCAAGGAAGCTGCTTACTGGCCGGCTGTCTGCATTGGACTCAGCCAGTTCAGTGTCTTTATTCTGTTGCTGGTTGAGGTCCTGATTCTCTAGGGTGTGGATATTTTTACTGAGTGGCAACAAATGGGGAATTTCACTTGGCTTTCCCTTGGTGCTGGAGAGATCTATGTAGTTTTCTGTTTCTGACAAGCTGGAACTGCTGGTAGTTTTCATTGTTTTTTCTTTGTCACAATTCCCTTCATTCCAAAATTTGTCACCATGCTTGTTTGTGGCTTCTTTAACTTGCTCTACTGACACACTGGGCCCATTTGCAACAGGAGATAAGTAGTTATCCGGAGACCTCCCTCCTTCCAAGCTTAGTTGGCTTGCAACAGAGGAGTCCCTTTTGTTATCATCATGAGGCTGAGGAAAGGGAGAGGGTAGAAGAGATAAAGTTCATTAAACTTAGATTTTTGTTTCCATAAATGGAAGCAAAATGGTAATTTAAGAGCGGAACACTGGGCATATACGTGAAAGAGAGCAACTTTAAGTGTAACAGAAGTAGGTTTTCCTCTACAGTAGAATACTGTACAGTACAACCTCTTTATCTGCAGACTACTATTTGCACTTTCATTTATCTGCATCTGACCAAATATGCCAACTCTGAGCATTTCCTAAATCTTCCAGTGCAACTATATGGTACTCTTAGGATAGAGGTCCTTCAGTTCAATAATGTTCACTATTATCTGCAGTTTTACATATCAATGCAAATACGGAGATCATACTGCACTTGTAAGGAAACCACCAAAACATAGAAGTCATTTGACATGAGAATATTAATCTTTCACACTAGAATATCCAAATTTTTAATATTTCCTATCACCACTCTTACATTTGGGGAGGGGGAAGTGGATGGGCAGTTTGTAAAAGTACTGAGAATTGTACACTTAGAAAGGATACTACAACTTAGAAAATCTTATGGTATTTTGTTTAACAACACACTGTTTTTTTAAAACTCTTTCTCACAACTTCTGCCACATTGCCCCCGGCCCACTCTTTCCTACCCATCACTGGTTTAATATCTCTAGATTCTTATGTTCCACTCTTCTCATCACATTGTTTATTCTATTTTGTACTCTTCACCTTGGGCACACTAGCCTTAAAGCAGTGGTTCTCAACCTTCCTAATGCTGCAACCCCTTAATACAGTTCTTCATGTTGTGGTGATCCCCAACCATAACATTATTTTTGTTGCTACTTCATAACTGTAATTTTGCTACTGTTATGAATCATAATGTAAATATTTGATATGCAGGATGTATTTTCATTCACTGGACCAAATTTGGCACAAACACCCAAATTTGAATACTGGTGGGATTGGGAGGAGAGGGGTTGATTTTGTCATTTGCTAGTTGTAGTTGCTGTGATTTATAGATCACCAACAATCAAAGAGTATTATGAACTCCGCCAATGATGTAATAGAACCAAACTTGGCACACAGAACTCACATGATCAACAGAAAACACTGGAAGGATTTGGTGGGCATTGAACTTGAGTTTTAGAGTTGTAGTTCACCTACATGCAGAGAGCACTGTGGACTCAAACAATGATGGATCTGGACCAAACCTGATTCCTAAGACTATCAGAAATATGTGTTTTCTGGTGCCCTTTGGCGATTCCTCTGATACCCTCCTCATGACCTCCCCCCCAGGGGTCCCAATCCCCAGGTTGAGAAACACTGCCTTAAAGGGAGAAGGAACTAAATGTCATTCATAAATTACATTGATATACAAGTGATATAAATCATCTATGATCATTATTTTTGTTTTCTTAATGTTCAGCTGTGAACTTGCCTTTGAACTTCCTTCAGTAATTGTAACAAGTTCTTGCTATTTTCTGCTAGTAGCATGGTGTCATCTGCTTATCTTAAATTGCTGAGGTTCCTTCCTCCAATTATCACACCTTCTTCTTCTGAGTCTAATTCTGCTTTACATATGTTTACATAGAGTACAGGTCAGATAGGGTGATAAAATACAGCCTTGTCTGTCCCTTGCCAAATGGAAACCATTAATTTCCTCCATATTCTGTCCTGACATCAGCCTCCTGTTTGCAGAAAGACAATCAAATATTGTGTGGCACATCCATTTCTTGAAGGGTGATCCAGTTTTTCATGATCTACATGAAGATTTTTCTGCAAATTATAAAGAATACATTGTTTTTCTTCTGAAATTCGCAGGTGCACCCTATTGTCCAGTGTATGTTTATAATGCAATCCCTAAAGCTTCTTCCTTTCCTTAACTCAGCTTGGAAATCTTGCATTTCTCTCTCCATTTAAGGTAAAATTGTTTGTTGTAACATTTTGAGAATTACTTTGGTTGTATGGGAGATTAACATAATAATCCTGTGGTTACTGCAATCCTTGTTGTCCCCTTTCCTGGGAACTGGAATGTATTTTAAGCATTTCTAATTTGTGAGTCAATGTCTTCCGTATTTGTTGACAGATTTTAGTTAGAATTACAGTAGATTCTTTTGGTATGCCATTTGTTCCTGGTGATTTATTTCTCCCAAACATCCTGAGTGCAGCCTCCATTTCATTTTCTAAAATTACAGCTTCCTCTTCAAATGCTTCTTTGTTTAATTAATTTGTTGTCCTTTCAACTATTTTATATAGCTTTTCAGTGTATTATTTTCATTGGATTTTTATTTCTACTTGATCATGTAATATGTCCCCCTATTCTTGGTTTAAATATTATTTTGATGTCTTAGTTCCTGTGGAAGAACTTTCCTTTTTTGTTGTAGAAGAGGTCTTTCTTTTTTTAAAAAAATCCAGTATGTCTATGCATTTATTATTACAACAATTCTCTTTGTCTCAGAATACAGGTTTCTGAAGAGTTGCATTCAAGGTTCTCATCCTATTTCTGTCCCTTTACTTTTGCTTCTTGACTGCCTTAATGGTTTGATGAGTTTTATCTGTCATCAATTGAGACTTCTAACTATTTTTGATTGTAGATTATTATTATTTTTGCAACATTCCCTGATAATATCTCTTCTGAGTTCTTCTGGCTCCCAGTCAATTAGGTTGAGAGTTCAAATCTATTTTTTATGTTATCTTTAATATCAATGGGGATGCTATTCAGGTTGCGTTTTGGTACAATTGTGGATTCAGTGTTCTGCTTCTTGATATTAGTCGTTCATGGTATGTGCCACATTCTGCTCTTGGTCTCTCTTTTCTTTAGATAATAGAGCTTTCCCCTTCCTTTGCTTCCAGTTATGCAATCTATTTGATTTTTATATTGGCCATCAGATGATGTCCATGCATATAGCAGCTTCTTTTTGGCTGCCTGTAGAATGTGTGGTAAACAAACTGTTGGTCTTAAAAACTGATTTGGTTTTCTCCAAGCTTTCAACTCTTCCCTTGAATTTGCCTCCCACTGATGTTATGAACAATGCAAGAAATTGGAGAAAAACTCCCAAAGTTTGCTTTTTTGAGCTTGCTTACGTATGACAGTCTATACAGTCTTCATTCCCTTCACCACATAAACTGCACTCCTTGTGTGGTTGAGAACCTGAGAAACTTTCCCTCCTGCCAAATCTTTACCTTGGTCTGTTCTGAACCCTTTAACCCTGGCATCAACTACTGGCTGTAGATTTAATCTTGCCTGTTGTTTCATCACTGTTTCGTGAATGAATAAATGAGCAAGAGCCTGTCTTTCTAATCTGCCTTAGATGAATGTGAGGTTAGGCAAAAGAATCCAGGGTAGAAGAATTCAAAACATACTTGTAAAACAGACCCAAGCACACTTTTTTGTGGCAAAGGAGCCAGTGATTCAAATCATCCCTTGGGGTCACTTTGGCTGCACAGCGAGTTCTGCATGCTGACATTCATGTAAAAGTATTTATTACAAGAGGAATATATTACAAGAGGAAAGGGGGGGCTGGCTTTGTGCCCAATTCATTGTTTGCAGAGTTCTTTACTTGCTGAGCAAAGAGCAACCTCTCCCTGCTCAAGGAGCTGTTTTTCCTGTCCACCTGCACAATATTAACAAAGTAGAAGGTGCATGGATTAAAGGCCATCCCTAGTTTACCTTTACCTAGCTTTGTTTGCAGAATCCCTTTGTTTGCAGAATCCCTGTGTACCCATGTTAAGTGTGGCTGGGTGCAGTTACCTTATATCTTTAAAGAAACAAGACAGAAAGAATTAGACTTACAGATGCTGGTTCTGGTGAGTCATCCTCTTCAACTTCCTCTCTATTGTCTTCGATTTCCTCCATCACTTCAGCCTTTGCCTCTGCCACAAGCTCACGCAGGGCCCTGTTAGAAGTGACCTTGCTTACAAAGGAATGCTGAAAAGAAACAAAATGGAACGGCCATATAAAAACAAGCAAGCCTCTAAAGGAAGCAAGTTAGTTTAAAGTTGGGAATTGCTCAAAAACCACTTTCAGAGCTACTTCTCCCTTCATAGAGTACATGAAAGCAAATACATGTGCAACCTATCAGCTAATGGCTATGTGTAAATCATCCAAACATCATCACAGTGTTTGCACAAGGATGTTGTCATCAATAAGCAACTCAAACAGCAGAAAGCAATGTGTAAAATGGCCCTTAAGAGCTAGGAAGCAAGCTGAAGTAAGTGAAGTGTTCAAACTTAAATTTAAGAGAAGAAGAATACCTCCTGGAGTCATAGTCCCACATCTACCTCATCTTCCTATCACAGAGAAATAGGACAAGGATGCCTCTGATCATAAACTTTTCCTATGATGCAATCCTATACACACCTTACTAAAAGAAAACGCAAGTGAATCCAAGAGGACTGATGTCAGAGTAGGACATCTAAAACATGTGCTCTCAATGCCCGATCCAGATACTCTATGTGCCAGTCCAATTTCCTTAGGGAAGTCCTTTTGGAGGGGACATAATATGCAAAATGGATCTGTGTGTCCAGTGGAGGATACACATGTTTCATTAATTACATAGATCATCCTGAGTCAAGCACTACAGAAAGACCATTCCACCAAGTAAGCTCTAAATTTCATTCCAAAATCACAAGTCTTCCCAGGCATGACAACACTGATGATCTCCTCTGTTAATAGCAACACACTTTTTGTTCTCTTGCACTCTTTTTGTAGGGATAGTTCTTTTCCCACACACTAACTAGATGACTTTAATTTAAGATAAGTTTATCAGCAACCAAAGACTCAAGTTTGAACACTAACTAAAACAGCAGACAAAAAAAAAAACATGAATGACATGGAAAGTTTAAGGAAATCAACAATATGTGTGAGACCACTAAGGATAGAGGCTTATCACTTTTATATTGTTGAGAAATTACATCTATCTTTTCTCCACTGTAGTTGAGTTGTAGAGGTAGGTTAGGATAGCCAGGGGAGGAGGAAAACTGAAACTTACATTGAATCTTGCCTAGTGGTTAATATGTTGCCTGTAGAAAGCCCAGCCACTCTTATCTCCCTGCTGAAAGTAAGAAGGAACACCACTCCAGTTGGGCACTATACCTACAGCACTAAGACCCAGCTGTTCTTTCTATTAACTACCCCAAAACAAATTTGCACAATTTTAAAAAAATGTACATTGTCTCTAGATTACAATTCTACAAGCAGTTGCTTATATGGATATGTAAGTCCTCAGAGAGCATTAGGCATTTATTAACTGGGATTCATTCTCCAAATGGTGCACTTACCTCCAGTAACTGGGCTGCACTTGGCCTTGTCTCAGGATTCTTGTCAAGGGCGATCTTCAGGAAGTCTTTGAAATGTGGAGACCTTTTAGAAATAATAAATTACAATCTTTTATTTTTGTCTTTTAAAAACATTACAAAGGCAATTAGCAAAATGTGTGAAGAGAAAAAAAACCTCTCATATCCACCCCATAGCCTTGTTGCTTACATCTCCAATTGCACAAACAATAATGCTTAACAGCTATGAAAAGAAATGTGGAGATAAATAAGAACAGACATGAGAACAGTAAAACTTCTGAGTACTTAGAAAATATTGGCTACTTAACTACAGATTCCACATTTTTTTAACCCAGGAGCCACAGCTACTCAGAACAACTTACATGCTGTCATTATATCCCCAATTTGCGCTAAAGCCCAAAGGTTTGGAAGCTCGCATGAGGACAACTATAAGCTTGAGCTCATGCTAATACAAAGCCTTCTGTCAGGCAAGTGATAATGCCAACCTTCCACTCCCACCACACCCCCTTTTTAATGCTGCCTCTATGTCATGGAAGGCTACAGCACTTTCTAGCAGTTTCTACAGACAATCACAGAAATGTTTTTCCAAGCACAGTTACTCAGCTATGCTTCTGCTCTTTTTTTCTGCCAACAATTAGAATGCTATCCTGTTTGCTTGTTACAAATTTTGGAAAGAGAAAACAGAAGAGCAATGCTGCTGCTTACTGCATTTTTAACAAGAGGTCTGACTAAATGTATTTTCCACCATCAGATTCGTATGTTATGAAGAAAAGAGGAAAAGAAGCTATTTAGGTGAGAGATTCACAAGATGGATTTCTGTTACTCATTATTAACATCATGAATAGACATATTTCAGGTGTCTACGGGGACATGGTGAGCTGCCTTATACCAGTTAGAATGGGATGGGCAACAGCAGCTGCCCAGATGCATTTCAGCACAGACAATGAGGAGCAGGTTTGGGAACTGCAGTTTGAAAACATCTCTAGGGGGGCAGTTCTTCACTCATACACTAGAATATTAGTTTATTTTAATGCAAAAATTTCACTATAACTAGCACTTGTTTTCCAGGATCTCAGGAGACAGAATGTCTGCTCTATCATTTGTATCCAAATTTGTTTTAACTAGTGATGCCAAGAAAAGAACCTGGGATGTTCCAAATGCAAGATATATGTTTTGTCACTGAGAAGTATTTCCTACATGATATTCATGGTACCGTATTCCACACATAGTTCATACGTAATGAATGCACTGAAAACACTATACTTTGGGGGCAGGAAGATAAAGAAACCAATCTTCCTGTCACAAAACTTGAAGGTGTTGTAAGAAAAAGGGGCCATATGCGCTTTAATTGACACTTTTACTGTTAAATAAGAATCTCACATGGGTTTTCCTCCCTTTCTTTGAATCTGCCAGAAAGAGAGTGAAGAATTAAAATCTGCAATAGAGCAAAATACAGTATGAAGTAAATGGATCAATCACTGTTGAACTCAAGCTAAAAGGAAATACACCACAAAAAATGTGAGTAGTCTGGACAGCATCTATATTGCATGTTTGTTTTGAAAAAGGCTTGGCTCATTTTATTGCTTTTCGGTGAAAGGGCACACGTGGATTATTTCACTGCATCCTCCCACTTGAACCTGGACGTAGGCTGGGCTGAGGAAATATCTTGCTCAAGATTCATGGAGAAATGGGTGTATATGTAACATACAACACAATAGCCCACTTGTACACAGAAAGAAAAATAAAACTGTTCAGCCAATAATGTGACTTGTGAAACTTATTATACAGTTCCAAATCATGTCCAATGAATCTCTCTTCACACTCTCTAATGGGAAAATTTTACAACAAAAGTGAAGCACTCACAGTTCTCCACAAGTTGCTGGACTCCAACTCATCATCCCAACTGTGATCCATGCTAATTGGGGCTAATGGAAATTAGAGTCCGACAACGTCTAGATCTGTGGTTCTCAACCTGTGGGTCCCAAGATGTTTTGGCCTTTAATTCCCAGAAATCCTAACAACTGGTAAACTGGCTGGGATTTCTGGGAGTTGGAGGCCAAAATACCTGGGGACCCACAGGTTGAAAACCACTGATCTAGATGGTCATGAGCTCTCCAGACCCATCTTGTAATCACTTACTGTCTTCTCAGCGGCTTTTAATCTAGTTCATTATGGAATGATACTTTGAATAGTTTGGTATAAATTTCACTTTTGACTATCTATTGTGGGTAATTACAAAGAGAAGAGAGACCAATGCAATTATTGCACTCCCACATAAACACCTTCAACACAGCAACATATTATCTCACCATTTTGAAGGAAAGCTAAGCATAGGAGGGTCAGATTTGGCTATTTTCAGCAGGACCCTCATGGGGTTGAGCTCATGATGAGGTGGCTCTATTTGGGCCATTTCAATCAGTGTGATGCCCAAGGACCAGATGTCAGCCTTGTAGTCATAAGGGGTATCTTTCATGGTTTCACACATCACCACCTCAGGAGCCATCCTTTCAAAAAGAAGAAGAATGTAAAAAAGAATGAGTATTACTAGTAATACATTATTGTTTGCCTTTTCCACTCAAACTCTTTAATGCAATTGGTCCTGAGCTAATCATATGCTCTCAAGATACATTTTACAGCTTGTGGTTGAAATATGTTCTCCTGTCACAGCTATGACTTGGCCAAAGTTGAGCATTTCTAGAGCCAGCATTGTGCAGTCCAAAAAATGTTGGACTAGGATTATGTTAAGGTGTTTTATGTTAATCTCCATATATTGTTCATTTTTATTTCACTTGGTATTTATTTTTATTGATTTAGGCTAATTTCTGTTGTATATTCTATGTGTTTTGTTTTGCATTGTTGTTGTCTTGTAAATTGCCCCGAGTCCCTCCAGGGAGATGAGGCGGGAAATAAAGTTTATTTGTTATTATTGGGACAGAGCCATAGCTTACTATCTGGGGAAAGATGTACATGTAGATCCCTTGAGTGAAGCCATCACTACTGTCCTATCTTGTCAGATCAGGTACTGAGGGTAGAGAAAATGGCAGTGGAAAATCCAGCTGCCACCCCAGTAGTTCAATGGTACCTATGCCTGTTGTTTTGGGCAGATTGAGGCACTTATTCTCACTTGGCCACAAATCTCACTTGTTGATCTTGGATCAGTTACTATCTTGCAACCTAACCGCAAGGTTGTAGCAGGCAAGAGAACTATGCATCTCTAGGAGTTCCTTAGAGGAGAGAAAAGTAGGATACAAATATAAAAAAGCAATAAAATAAATGTGTAATTATGGGGGTAGGTTAATCCTTTCATTGTTTTTTCTTCACATAATTAATGGGAGGTGAAAATGTTTCACTGTCTCTGGTTACAGGCAATCCCCGGGCCATCACTCTCCATCCATTCATTTGTCCATTCCCAGTTGGCCATGGAAATAGAAAACCAGCAGGCCAATGACATCTGGCTTGGATGCTGCTTTAGACAGCAAATTAATGCTCACTGATCACTTCCCCACAGAGAAGTGGCTGATTTGGAGTTTAAATTCCTGGAGTGAATTGTTGCTTTAATGCTCTTGGAGCTGCTTCAAATTGACATTCCAGGAGTAAAGGGGGGGGGGGGGGGGAGAGAAAGAGGAGAATGGCCTAGATGTCATCAACACCCCATTCCAGTTATGTGACTTGTAGCTTTTTCATTGCTCCTTCCTCTCGGAAAAGTGGTGGCTGAATATGACCAAGAGAATATAATTACAACAAAGGTTTTTACTCCACCTCTACTTTCCCCTAAACGTCTTTTTTTAAAACAAGCATTATGTTCTCCAGACATTTTGGAATGTGAAGACACTAAAAATAATAATGAAAAGCAGCACTGCTTTCTCAAATGGCAACCCCTCGTGTAGTCTTTATGTTTTAACTTAAGAGATAACATTGAAACAGGCCATTGCAAAAATCAATATTAGAGGAAAACAACCAATATGCCAAGCTTACATGAAAACAACATATGTTAATTTATGTGAATTTTAAAAAATTCATCCAAGTACCAGGCCAGCAATTTGTGGCTCTCTACTTCCATTAGCCCTGGCCAGTCTAAAAAATGACAGGAGCAGTGGCTTATTTGCCCCTCACTGTGGTGAGCAATTGTTCCATGCGGCAGAAAGAAGACACAAACTGATTTTTAGGGAGGAGCCTGCAATTGTGGATTCATTCACTTACCAGTATGGTGTGCCAATGAAGGAATCCCGTTTTTGAAAAGTCTTCATGTTTTTGGCAGAGACTCCAAAATCAGCTGAAAAGAGTTTAAACCACATTAAATCTTCTAACAGAGTTTCAAAGTGTTTTCCTTCAATGTAAGGAAGTTAAAACTTCCCCTACAGCCTACTAGCACTGAAAGTCGCTTCCTCAAAACAAGCAGAAAGATCCAAAGGACAAAGATAATGTTCCCCTTGCACTGATATCATTGTCTCATGATGCACTGCCTATCCTGTCTGGGGTTGATGGGAACTGGCATCCAACAACATACAGAGGGCAAAGAATCTCCATTCCTGATCAAGCTGAAAGTTCTCAAACATAAGGTGATGTGTAATTTGCCCTCTGGTTATCAAAAATTCCCTCAGCAACTGACCATGGAATCATAATTACAGGAACAAACCACATAAATCAAAGATGGACAAAGTATGGCCTGTGGACTGTGTGTGCTTCCTGGCATTCCAAAGTGTGAAACCTGAAGCTTCTCAAATGTCCCAGGCTATTAAATGATTATTAAATGATTTCCTTAGTATAAGAAGTTAAAACTTTTCCCACAACCCACTACCACTTTAGCAGTGCAAGATCTTGGCTTAACTGTTTATCTCTCAAGTCCAACTGTTCCTTTCCCACAGTAACAAGGGATACATTCTCTAAAGGTCAGCTCTGTTAAATACTTGGTTGAGGCAACACCAGCAAATATCAGGGACTGTAAGCTATCTTTCTGAGGAAGGAACTTGCAAAACCACCCAAGTTTTCCTTGCCTAAGAAAACCCTGTGAAATTTATGGGGTCACCATAAGTCAACAGGCAACTTGGAGGCACATACATACATAATAAGGAGCAATGATTACAGTCCTTCCATCTTCTGTCATGACAGCAGTGAAATGACCAGGCCACAGGACTCTCAAAAAAATCCTACTACACCAACACTTGCTTTATTGTTTCTCTGCTTCCTGCTGTTGTTTGCACTTCCATTTCATGTAATGGATTGCCCCCCTTCCCAGAAAGTTCCACTGAAAAAGTGACGTAAAGTAGGAAATATCAGCTCCCCCTCCTCTCCACCACTGACCAAACAAACTGCACTCTCTCCACCTCATATAGAAAATATGTCAGTTCCTGCCAGGGCTGCAGAAGAATGGTATGCATTGATTTATGCAATCCCATGCAGAGCAACAATAAAAATGCTGACCTTTTCTTCCAGAACAACCTTACACTCTTGCACTTAACATCTCTGTTTTGATTTATCTCCTTCATGAATGCTAATTTAATTATTCTTTGTAAAGACTGCCACATGTTTTCTCAAAAGCATGCCATTTGGATCCTCCAACCTGACCTTGCACTGGAAAATTTCCTTTCTGGAAGGTGGCAGTATTAAAAGACATGAAACCAATTCAAGCCAGGTCTCACCAGGACTTTTGCTAGATCATGACAAATTCCCATTTAAAGATTCTGCTGTTGTTGTTTTTTTACTTTTTCAAAGCAAGGAGAAAAATGGTAAATTTATTCCTTCTTGCCTGTGAGAACATAATCTTTACAAAAATTTACATCCAGAGTAAAAAAAAATCAGCAAATCCAATAAACAACATCAGGTCACATAGCTTGCTTGTTTCTTGGCACTCAATAAGATCAGTGAAACAGAACTTACCTAAGGAGAAACCATGCTGAATCACTTTCGGCAAGACTTATCTTTCCATATATTTTATAGTTTTGTTTTTAAAAATGCTTTCCACAGATTAATCCATAACAGATGTTAAACTAATTGGCCTATGATTTCTGAGAACCCTCTGGACTCCCCGCACCCCCTCGCCCTTTAAAAATAGAAGAAGTGATGTTACATTAGTTATGTTCTAGTCATCGTTGTGATACACGGACTGATATTAGAGAAATGTTATGGGTTTTTTTTATTAGAAGATCAGTACTTTCACATTTACATTATCTAAACATTCTCAAATTGATATCATCTGGACCATTAGTTCTGTCACCATAACAACTTTCTTTTTCTAGTATCTCATACAGCTTTCCATGATTTGTCCCAAGGTATTCACAACTAATGTCATTTCATCCATTCTTAGTATCTAATAAGATATAAAAACCAAAAGAAGACTGCAATCCTGTTCAAAATCTCCTGTGGGTAAGTCCCACTGAGCATGCTGAAACAGATTTATTAGTAAATATGTATTGGGTTGTGTGACGATGTGTAAGTTTTATTTCTTTGGTTATGTTTAGTTTGGACGGTGGTTTAGGGATGGTAAGTATGGGAGATTATGTGTTGTGGGAGAGGGTGGCTTGGTGTTAGCTGAGTTGCCATAGCAACAGGGGCGGAGCCAACTGCCTCTTCAGGAGGCAGCTGTTTTAAAAAGCCAGTTGTAAGCCGGTGAGCTACAGGAAGGGCCTGATTTCTCTAGTGGGAGAAACAGGGAATTAGTCAGTATGCCAGTGAGCTGCTGAGAAGACTGGGTCTCTGGGTGGAGATTCAGGGAATGTGTCCTTAGCCAGTGTGCTATAGGGAATTCTGTTAAAAATAAGCCTTTTAGCTTATTTGTTATATTAGGGCAGTTGTCCAGAAGGGTTACATCTGCTTAAAGAAACTTCTTGAAGACTGTGCCTGAGATTACTCATGAAACCTTTCCAATGTAACCATCAAGATTTGTGCCTCTTTTGAAGAAACAGTTAAACATGTTATACTCATGTTAAAATAAACTTGTTACTGTTCTCCTCAAGCCTTGCCTGTTACAGTTTCTTCTAAGCTGAACAGCCTGCAATAGTGCAGTCAGCCAGAGACAGTAAACGCTACGCTATCACTGAAACAAAACCTTCTGTCATTAACAGTTCCTTTATAAAATAGCTCCTAGGCTGATATTGATCGTTGCCCGGCTTCCCTCACAGATTAGGTGGCAGTAAGTTTACCACGCACCTTCACATTTGGTGGCATTTGGTGGTATTAAAACGGTCTTCTTCACAATTGGTGGCAGCAGTTTAACAACTTCTTTACAGGTTGTTCTTGTAAAACCTTCCTGAAAGATGGCTCATATTCCACCTCAATTGTGGAACTGCCTCAATGGCATTCAGGAAATTCTTCTATCATCTTATCCAATTTCACAGAAAAACTGCAAAGAACAATGTAGCTCCAACAGTCTCAGAGAGAAAGGGTGGAGGCATATCAATCTTAAGTAGTAATACAGTACAGATAGGCATGCATAATTGTGTTATGCACTAAAAAGAAAAACATGTGTCGTTACAGAATAACCCTGACCATTTTTTAAAAATATACTACAGCTGCTATTTTCAGTCCTAACATTTGCTGTGCATAGGAAACCACCCATCTGATGTTTCTTAAGCTAGAATAAACTACTCACCAAGCTTGATGTCTCCATCGAGGGTCAGCAATACATTGCCTGCCTTGAGGTCTCGATGGATAATCCTCTTGCTGTGGAGGTAGTTCAGGGCCTCTAACATCTGGCGGCAGACCACTTGGATCTGGGGTTCAGTCAAGCCTCGATCCAATTCTGCAAAACAGAGACCATGGAAAAAGCTCCTAAACTGAGCTTCACTTGGCCTTGAGGTTATATGTTCTGATACCTAATGGAAGATTTTTAGCTGCTGAATCTAAAATGTATTTGAAGAAGGACAAAATCTTATACAGTTGTCTAGCTTAAGTCTCTCTATGCTCGTGCCACACAAACAAACAAGTAAACCTTCCAGCTAGTCAGAGGATTAGACAATTAAACAGCAGCTGGACAGGAATAAACAATTATTTAAAAAGAGCTTATTTGTCCAAGATCTTGTTAACTAATGTACAGTTTTACAACCTAAGAAATTAAGTCCCCCATTTCTTCTGTCAAATATTTCCATGAGGTTCTCAAAGAAGTTGAGCAACCATTCACTCATAAGTGAAATATCTCAATCAAGGAGTCAGTTAAAAGCTCTCATTTAAGCATGTGGTTTTTCTTTTTCTCACCTACTATATCTTCTTATTCAGACAGGCATTTAAAGAACAAGGTTTTGAAGATCAAGCCAGGGGGGTGCTGTGGTTCTTAGATTTCAATATGTTTTAATGGATTTTAAGTGAGAAAATTTAATTCTGTTTTAATGGTTGCATATCTGTATATTTTAAATTATGTGGTCATACTTTTAATGTAAGCCGCTTTGAGTCTCCTTTAGGAGAGATAAAGCGGGGTATAAATAAACATAAACATAAACATAAGCATAAACATAATAATAATAATTTTATTCTTGGCAGAGCTGGGGTTACAAGGGGGTTGTCATTCCCTCCAATTTGTTTCCCAAATAATAAAACATGGTCAAGAAAGAATTTTCATGATCCAAAATATCCTGTTTGAGAGGTTAAATTAAACAGCAATAAAAACTGCAGTTAAATCAGGCTTTTTGAATATCTAGTCATATATTTTGTATGTGCCCCCTTTTTCCTCCTGGATACCATAAACTGGGAGTTTAGATCTGTAGCCTCTGAGCAATGTCTCCTTTGATAGGGTGCAGCAATTGCCTTGAGCAAAGGGGTCAAATATTTAGCGCTCAAAAAAGATAGCTAGATTCTTCCTTCGGCCCTTCCCCTTTCCTCTCAAAGTAAGTCCTCAGTCCAAGCCATACAAACCCTGCCAGAACTGTTCACCTCAAAACCTCAGCTGCAGCAAATTTAGGCAACATACCATTGCTACAAAATATACTTTCTATGGAGTTGTCCTTCAGAAGCAATTACTGCTCCAAACGCCAACCCACAAATATGGAGCCATCATTACTAGTAATGTCTTGGAGATAAAGCACATAGAGTGAGTTCACCTGTGTAGAAATCTATCTGTCATGGACAGCTTAGAAAGCACGGATAAGGAGATGCTAGTGGAAGGCTCAGTGATCGAGCTGGAGCCCAGCAGCCCTCTCAGCCAAGCTTTGAAACAGCACCCATGGAAGAAGCAACTTCTTCTCAGCCTGTAGGACAAGTTCAAGTGAGTTCCCTGAGCAGGCTGAGAAAGAGTTAACTGTTCCAGCTTTCATGGACCTGTGAAGAGAGAGGTCTCAGCTACGCAGGTCCTTGAGATTTCTGAAAAGAGAGCCAGCAACAGGTAACACCTGTGGACTTGGGATTTAAGGAACACAAGCCTGGCAATCTTGTTGCTGGCTGCAACATCAGTTCTAGAAGCTATGATCTTCAACTTTTGCTATCTAAAGTTTCCTGAACCCTGGATTGACCTTGGCTACTTATTCTGATTCAACCTTGTACTCTGGACATTCTGGTATATGACTTACAACCCTGGAACAGTCATTTGACTTCTCTATTGTGTTATCCTATTAATGTTTGTGCTGTTAGATTATCAGCTTGACCTTGAACTATGGATTAATGCTCTGCTAGTCAAGACTTCTGACACTATCAGCTATTTTGTGTTATAAGTAAAGCTATAAAAATCCCTTTCTTAGTGGCAGATACGCTTCACCTCCTTAAACCTCTCTCTATATACATGAGGTTGATATGGGTACAGTTTGGACACAAAATTGAGAAGGGTAGTATGGAGACAAAGCTCAATGGCTTGTTTATCTGACAGCAGACCACAAAAGGATTTAATAGGTGACTTCACTTACCTAACATGGTAGCATCCACAGCGCCACCAGGGCAAAACTCAATCATGATCTACCAGAAAAAGAAGCAAGACAAAAATAGATTTTACATGGATGAACAGAAGTTATATTTCAAAGTATAACTTACATGCTATGAGAAAGGAGAGCAACCAAATTACAACCTCTGGATCAAACCGGTTTGAATGAAGCGACATTCTGTAACTAGCTTGTTGTCCTACAGAGCAGGTGTACTCATTGGAATATTCTGCTAAGGCTATTGTTCATTAGAACTCAGGTGCTGCTCCTAAGAACAACTACATCCTCTTTCTTTCTTTAGATACAGCCCCCTCTACACTGATAATTTAATGCATTTTCAAACTGGTATCGAAGAAAGCGTCACTGCCCTGAAAGTAATATTATGCAATATATTTAATATTTTTAATATTTTCGTTCATGAAACACAGTTTTTATCAGGAGCAACTTGAGAAACTGCAAATCACTTCTGGTGTGAGAGAACTGCCTGTCTGCAAGGAAATTGCCCAGGGGACGCCCAGATGTTTTGATGTTTTACTATTCATGTGGGAGGCTTGTCTCATGTCTAACTGTGTTTGCATACAAGAATACAGCTTGGGAGTAAGAACTTCCAGAATCTTGTAGCCAACCTACCCTGTCCCTGCTGACTGAGGAATTTTGGGAATTATAGTCCTTTATACAATTTTTAAGCTCTAGTAATTATCGTTAAAAAATCAGTTGAAGCATCTAAGATGCTGCATTGCAGCTTTTGTTACCAAAACACATAAAGTTCACATTTAAATGCACTGCTATCCAGACACAGTGTTTCCCGTCTTGACTGTCAGTGTTCAGAGCTGCAAGAATAGTACAGGCAAGTGCCACACTCCTTAATTGGCCTGTAAAGTTCTTTCAAGGATAGCCCTGAGGCCTCATCTGCAGAAGAACCTTAGTTTAAAGCAGATGATGTATCTACAAGTAAGTTGTTCTTGCTGTTGTAGTTCTTGTGATACTTAAAGGATATCTAACCTCCCTTTCAGGATATATAATGCCCACCTTTGCGGTGTGGGCATTTTGCAACATAAGAAAGAAAAGTACAATTTCAGGCATCTCCATCTTTTATTTATTTTATTTTATTTTATTTTATTTTATTTCACAGTTTTCTATACCGAGCTTCTCAACCTCATTGAGGGACTCAGCCCGGTTTCCAGCCATAAAAAACATATACACTCATTAAAATATCATATATCACAATTACAAAAACAACTTTAAAAACAATATATATAAAACTACAGTGGTCAGTTGTCCTATTAAGATGGATCTACATCAACTTCCATCCAGGGTCCTATGGTGTTGTCTCATTCATTGAAGGCCTGACTCCAAGCCACGTCTTCACTCTTTTATCTGGCCAGGTGGTAGAAAGTGCTATTATTTACCGAAGCCATTGTAAAGTTTTGCTGTGGATGGGATAGAACAATATGACGATAATAAAAATACTTGTCTTGCTTTCCTTGCTGCTGTTTTGGCTCCTGGCAATTGAAATTTATAGAGGCCCAGAGGTTAAGCTTCTCGTGGGGTAGGGTGGGGAGGGGAGTGGTTCTGCAGTTCCCTGGACACCTCCCCAGCATTCAGTCAAGAAGGAATGTGGAATTTCTGCCATATGGTTATTAAAGGCAAAGGCCTCTGTCAGCAAAGGAAGGGACACACCTACTTAGCAAACAATTGAATGCTAGTGTATTTGTGTCTGTATCTCCAGATATTTGGAGCAGCATGAGGAAAAGACAACAGTACTAAGATGACTGGGGAAAACATTTTCACAAAGATTTTGCAGCCAGATGTGGGCAAATACATTCACAAACTTTTGAAATTCCTTATCTGGAATGTAAAACGCTCAAAAATCATCCACAGAAGTTACACCTTTGTTTTTGGATAATCCTAGAGACAACATGAGACAAGTTTGCATACAATCTAACAAGATTAACCCCAATTTTGCCCAAATCAATATTAGCTAACTTAAGATATTTGCACTGCTTTGCTGTCGTTTAAAAGAGAATGACCAAAGGAAAGGATGATTTGAAAGGAGGGAACCAACACCTTTGGCACAAAGAAAGAAGACAGAGAGGGTAGAGAAGCCACCAAGAGAAGATGTGATCGGAGCCTGAACTGTCCCACAGAAAGAACTTGGGAGATTAGAAAATAGTGCATTTGTAATTATGATCAGAATTGTAAAGGAATAAGGGCGGAGGCTGGTTGCTTTAAACTGCTGATACGCACATTGTCTTCTTGGATCTCAGAAATCCAGTTTAAGTTGCAATACAAACTCAAATAGTCCCAGCTGTATAAACCACAACTATGATGTTTGCCTTCTAAATCTACTTGTCCCACCCTATTGAAGACAGCATTAAGCAGTGCTTTGTTTTGTTTGTTAAGATTTTGCCCACTGAAAAAGGAAAGAAACATAAATGTCAGTTTGTAGAAAATAAAACAAATCCAAATATTAAAAAGGGACTTAAGAACAAGCACGTTCTGGTGGTTTTACCTAAACAAGAAACCAGCCAACTATGCACACCTAGTATTCTCCTGCGGCTTATAAAACTTTTAGGAAATATTAACTGGACCTTCCTTTTTGAGCTCAATTTACTTTTCAGTGCTGATCTCTCAGATTATACTCAAAAGATTATTGTTTTCAACCACAACTGTATAAAACTGCAAAAACTATAGAAACATTCCCAGGCTCTGATCCCAATTCCTGTTCATTGAACCAATCTTTCCATATGCTTGAGTCCTTTCTAAAAAGGGAATCTACCAGATATGAAACCTTCAAATGAGAAACACAGTTTGACAAAGAAAAAATGCATCTTGGACCATATCCACATCCAGGATCCTGTTTATGGCAGTGATCAATTAATGACTGTAGTTCTCAGAATGTATACTGCTTTTAATGTTATATTATATAATAAAGGAAGTTGAATGGGGAGGATGAGCATTAACCATTCATTTTGGCCTACCCCTCTTAGTACATATTGGCACATTCCTCACATCTACGCCTTTGCAAGTACCAGAAAGAACAGTGAACTTTATGTATGACTAAAGTGCATCCACTTGCATACCCATTGCTAGTCCCTCCTTCTTGAGAAGACAATAATTCAGAACATGCTCTTCTTACACCCTGTGGCTTTCACGTTGCCAAGCTTTAAAAAGATTTACCCTCAGACCACCAGCTGTACAGCAGCAATGATACCAAGGCACGTGGTAGTATCAGTCACAGGAACAGCATTCTATACATGTCGGCATTTGGCTGTACAGTAGCAATGATACCAAGACAGTCAGTCATAAGAACAGTGTTCCATGCACAAAGTGTCCCCGATTTCTAGAAACACAAATAAGTCTGCTGCATCAAATCCATATTTATCTGATATACCACCTAATATGCCATCTATCACTTTTCCTGTTGAGCCCCAGAGGACATCTGGAATTATTTTTAGGGGTATGAAAGGATGGAGTCTTTTTGAAGTAGAAGAAGAAATTTTCCTTAAGTTGCAACATTGACTAGGTTAGGAGTAGCCCCATGAGTTCACGTCTAGTCTTTTTCACAAGCCTCCTGGTTTGTATGGGAATCGGGGAAATAGAATCAGGAAACATGAACAGGCAGGTTTTGTTCAAACTCATCATGCTTGGAAGAACTCTCAAGCCATGCTGGCTCATGGCTTCAATGATAAGTTATTCCATTTCCTGGAGGAAAATGACCATCTATATAATAAAAAAAAATTCCCTCATGGGATTCTGAAGATCAGCTTTAAGGAGATAAATATCTGAATGGAAAAAAAATCCCCCTCATTATTGTGCAACAAAGTACAAATATAGGACCTAAGAAGATTTTTGTAGCTCACCAGTGAGCAGAATACTTTTGAATGGGTGTTTGAAGTAACATTTATTATTTATTTTATTTATTTACTCTATTTGTATCCTGCCTTTCTCTACCCTGAAGGGTAGAGGTGGTTTTTTGAGGTAGTTTTGCACCACCTAAGAAGAGAGATAAAAATCCATCCTTTCAACCCTTTTAATAGAATCTGTTCTCCTTTTACTAAAGAGGATTCAAACTCTCTGGCATGACAATTTAATTGCTGAGAAAGCAAAGATTAGTGTTTCAAACTTGGCACCACCCTTCCTATGTGAAGAATTCATGACCTTTGGTTGCTCCGTTTCACAAACTGGCAATTCATTCAACAATTAATCCTGCAGGAGAGAAACACTAAAAGTGGGGTAGTGTGGATGAGAGATTGCTGAGTTTGTACCCTTTCTCTGAAACTGTCCCAAAATGTACTAATAAATATTCTGTGTAAACTAATCTGATGTTCTCAAAGTTCTATCCCACACACTACTGATTTCAGATAATAGAATAAAGTAATGGCCTGAATCTTGCACAAAACTGACTTGTTATAGCCAAACTGCTGCAGAACTGGGGAATCTAAACTTTTCTTTTTGGAAGTATATAGACAGCTGATTTTTTGGGGTATTTTACAAAAATATGATACTTGTGTTTTATCTATCTCAAACCCCACAAGTTACAGAATTAATCCAAGAAGGGTTACGAGTGCCTATCATGCCAATTATTCTAAGGGATGCAACCATACTCTAGGCCACAGTCTGGAGTATGGGTCCATCATCTACTTCTGACACTTTGTGCAACACCAAGCTACTAACAGCCTTGTAAAGATCATACAGATCTTTACAGATAAATTTGTCAATGCCAAACTTAATAGGACAACACTCAAAATGCATAAGGAACCTATAAATTAGCAATGCCAAAGGAAAAAAAGAAATGTGTTGGGGGGGGGGGGGGAGAAATGCAACATTCCATAATTGTAGAAGAGTTAATTTTCAGGAGGTCATCCTGTGGACCTTTATGTCAAATCTGTCAGGAGTCCTTTGATTTTGTATTCTTTATGGCAGGCGGTTGGACTAGATGGCCCTTGCAATCTCTTCCAATTCTATGATGCTATGAATCTTTTGAGCAGTGTCTTGCCTTTTTCACTTGTTTCTTGAACACAGGCTACTTCATCACACTAGAGAATGAATCCACTTTAAATCTGATTTCTGCTTCTTGCAGAATTCTGGGGTTTGTAGTTTAGTGAGACTGTTAAAGGCTCCTCCCTAAACTACAAACCCCAGAATTCTGCAGGAGGCCGAAACTGGATTTAAAGTAGATTCATTCTCTAGTGTGATTAGGCCCATAGTAAAGAAACCTAACTTCTGTAATGAATTACAAACTATCTAAATGCAGTTTTGTCTTCCCTGAACAGGAATCAAGTCTGAAAATAAAATATACAAACCAAAACAGAAATATCAAGATTAAAAAATTCACCCTTACTTCCTAGGCATGCACAAAATTGCACAAAAGCTATAGCAGATTTCTGGTGACTTCACAGAACACAAAACAATTATCAATGGGGGAAAAATACATCAAATGTCAACAGCTTGTCTGGCATGCAAGTATTCAGTAGGTGGAATTTAAATGACTAACATTCTGTAAAACAGATTGTGACCATTTTGCCATTATTCCTTTACAACACAACAGCACTATTCATGAGGGGGCTCAGGAATAATGCCTGATTTTTCTTGAACAAAATAGCTAAGTGGGAAAATATTCAGCAAAGTCACCCATCACCCACAACTTCATGTCAAGAGGGGGAAAAAGAAGGAATGCTTCAGGTAAACAAAAAATACAGTTCAGAGTACACTTTTGTAAACTTTTGTTACAAATAGAAGCTGTAAACATTTTTTAAAAAAATTCACTCATATCCGTTTCTCACATGGTTTTCTAAGATGTTTTTCATTCAATACATTACTGATTGAACTTCATGTCCATCTACTCCTCCCAGTGAGTGAGTATTCCCAGATGGTTTACAATGTTTAAGTTGTGAACAGTTCCCATTTGACATAAGGAAAGACGGAGGACCAGATAGAAGTTAGCTTAAGTCTTGATCATGACAGAGGGATTACTGGATCCATCTTTCCTAGATCCAAGTACAATCTACTTGATTTTTCACTTATTTTAAGAGAACCCAAGGATACAGAAATCCTAAAAGGCAGCATAACAATGGATACAGAAAAGTCTGCACAAAATCCAAAGTCAAGTTAACAAAGCTTAATTGATAAGTCTTTCATTGTCTTTAACAACAGCTACAGGAAATATGCATGTTTATGAGTGTTAGGGAACCAACACATACACACATCCCAATGACAAGATGTCAGCAAAGCACCAAGTGCTTTTTCCTTTTCCATATTTTCCACAATTCGTATGAAAAGTCTCTGCAGAATTAGAATCCTTCTCTTTTCGTAGCTAAGCACATATACATGCATGTACATACAAACAGAGCAAAAACTATAGACCAGAAAGAATTATATAAAAAAGCTATGTAAAACAGCTTCATTTTAGAGTTCACGTAAAAACCAAGATCTGTAAATTTACAGAAAGGTGTGACTATCCACCTAGAATATGTGGGGAAAAAATCTAATCCAGATAGGAATAGGAGATCTCATCATGGTGCAGCAACTTTTTAAAACTGCGTTTTCCAAACTTTATCAAAATTTACATATGCAATTGGGGTGGCCCATAATTGTGTCTCTTTAAGATCTTTTTGACTGGCATCTCTTCAAAATAGATAATTTGTTAAACCCAGATGTGCTTAAATTTTAATCAACAAGGACAGCTAAGTACTGCTTTCAAAAGGATGTCGAGCTTTTATTGAAATTGAGTCACTAGTTTAATCAGCTTCCTTGAGAGAATGATTCCATATTAATAAAAGAATCTGTAGGTGCTTTGTTTTCAGGAAAGTCTGCATGCTTGTGCTTGTATTGCAGGCCTGACTGATAATCCATTTTAACCTTAAAATAATTCTGAGAAGACTGACAAATTCCAAAGACTTGATTTCTTTGGGCATGCTTCCACTCGAGTTTCTAGTCTTGACAATCTATAGACCAAAACCCAATGCAGCGGAAGTACCTTGTAGTAGAAATAGCATAACAGTGGGCGTTGTGTATTCTTTTGCCGCAGAGGACTGGTCTAACCATATACGGTTACAGTTGCCTCAATCTAGTGTGATGAATATACCATTTACTTGAATCTAATGTTTACCTTTTAAGACTAAGTGACCTTGCCAAAATTGGGGTGCGCATTAGATTTGCATCATACAGTAATTTTAGTGCTGAGCCAAAGCAAAAGGTGAAGCTGTTTCTGATGTAGCTCAGCAGAATCACAGCAGCCGGGGGCTGATAGGTTCACCAATGACTTAAGAGTCAGATGGTAGTGTGGGCTTTCCTGGGATTCATTCTGATGCAGGCCAAGAAAGCGAAAATTTTTCAGATAGAGATGCAGGCACAGAGACTTGAGAATGTACTTGCCTCTGAACTTCAAGGCCAGTCACAGGAGTTGGCATCATCCTCTGTAGATAAGGAATCTAGCAAAGATGAATTGATGAGAAACTCTCATGGGAAAGCACCTGGTGATACTGACCTAAGCAAGGAGGCACATTAGATTAGAGCAGATAGCCAGCTTTGTAGATTAACATGGCTTCATGGGAAGCAGAAATTCCATGGCAGAATGGAACTGCTTTCATGTCAGTTTATTAGGAACTAGAACACACTCTTGATTTCAGTTCAGGCAACATGGCTTTCAAGTAAAGGCCTGGGTTCTCTAGTTCTTGTTTCAAGTCTTGTTTTTAGGATTTAGGTATTCTGGGAATTCTCCATGTTCTTGTTTTGTATTTTGGTTCAAATTTTGCTTATGGATTTAAGATGCCTTTGTATTTTTGGACCATCCTTGGACTATATTGCTTTTGGATTTATAAGAGACAATTGATTCCTGATTTTTTATTCTACAACTTATTTCCTTATCCCTGCTTTTTTATTACATACCTTTTGTATGGTTTTTGCAATAAACTGTTTGCCTCTACTCTGGACTCTTGTGTAATCCTATGGTCATAGGTATCTTTAGACCTGGGGTGCTTCAGCTTCAGGAGTTGCACCTGGAACTCCTCTTTGAACAACACCATCTCTAATGAAATGGCCAGGGCTCAATGCTATGCCATCCTAGAATTTGTAGTTTGATCAGTTACCAGCATTATTTGGCAAAGAAGGCTCAACATCTTGTCAAACTACAGACCCCAAGATTCCATAGGCAATTAAAGTGGAGTCATTCTACAGTAGGGGAACATGAGAGAAGCCTCCCCACAAGATATTAACACATCTGGGTGTCCCCTGGGAAATGTCTTTGTAGATGGCTGATTCTCTCATATCAGAAACTACTTGCAGTATGCAACCAACCAACCAACCAAACAGACGGACCTTTTCAGGACTAATTATGACTATAATCTCAATTAACATCGAAGGCATGTCAGCAGCCAAATAACAGTTCCTTTATGAACTATGTCTCGATAAGAAATGTGATGTGTTGTGTGTACAAGAAACACAGAGGGATAAATAACAAAAACAATCAAAAGTTCCAGGAATGATCTTAATGGTGGAAAGACCACATACGCAGAATGGAAGTGCTGTCTTTATAAAACCAGGCCTCCAAGTTAGCAGTACCCATAACACAAAAGAAAACAATATAGAGGTTTTAACAGTAGAGCTTCATAACATCATGATTACCTCTATGTACAAGCCCCCAATGAAGAGTTTTGTTTATCCTCTTCTGAGAACTTCGATAGGCAACAAAGAGCAGTAATTGGTGACTTTAACAGCCATAGATATGGCACCTGTTCTGACTCCAGTGTTGCTGGACTCTTACCAATATTTACTCAAGTCTAATAATGCACCATCAAATCTAATGCACACCTCAATTTTCAAAACCCTGAAATAAAAAAAGTATTTGCTGCCGAATTTAATGTACAGTGGCAAAAAGTGCACTCTTTGTAATTTGGCCAAAAAGGTGTCCATTACTATTGCTGCCTGCTTAGAATTGTTTTGCTATAAACAATGGTGTTAGCTACCAAAGCTTCATAGGTGCAGCAAAACAAGGGCTGGAAAGCATTTTAGGACTGTGTGCAAAGCCAATGAAGGCTGGAAGAACTAGGAGCGCCGAAGACTACGACAGCTTGTGAGTAGGAGTCAGAGACAAAGGCAGTTTCCTCTTCAGAAATGGAGCAAAGTAATTCAGCTGCTAGTATTTTACTTAAAACATGGAAGCCATTATGCTTAAGTTTTCCTGTGTCAAGACCGAGGTAGCACCACAATGGATGAAAAAAACAAGGCATTACCTGTTCCTCCCTGCTCCCGCATCTTTTTCTGAATCATTTTTGTGTAATTCTTAAGGGCAGAATGTCTGTCAATTCAAACATTTTCTTTGTTTTTAAGAAGTATTCAATAATGGCAGTACATGTTTAAACAAACAGGTCTTTTTTTCAGGAAAATGTGTTCTAAACCATCATGATTGGCTCCTCTAGACAGTGGTAGGCAGGGCAAGCTTCTGAATCATCTCATCCATTTCCCATTATCCCACTTTAATTCTACTTTTCCAATGCCTCCTTCCCCTAAGGCCTAACTCCCACTCAAACACTGCAGCCTTTTCAATCACAATTATGTAAAGAAGAATAGTGTCTTTCATGTCCTTCATTTCCCTCTCACTTAAGGAACAAAAGCAATATAAGAAATCATTTAGAATTAACAAATAGACATTCTTATTGGACAAAACCATCTTTTCTCTTCATATTCTTTGGTTTTATATTATGTCAGGGTATTCTGATTCCACTCTCACTTTTGTTTTAAGAAACACTTTTAATAACATTACTTTGGCAACTCAATGTGAAATATGATAGTTACAAAGAGGCAGCTTGCTGCAGGATGAGAATAGTGCTAAAATGTTGCCGAAAATGCCAGCACCTTCTTGGAAGTTTGCATTGGATTCCAAACCAATTAAAAATGAGTACTACTAGATGATGACTTAAGGTTGCATCTAAAACAAGACATTGACTGAGTCAGCAAAAAACTCAACTAATGTTTCTCGAAAAAAGGCCTTTTAAACAACAAGCAACAGAAATTATATAAAAAAGTTAGATAAATACAAAATCTTGTCTGATAAGCAACACTTGATTAATTACTTTCTAAGATAATGCTTCATTTAATGTGAAAACATTGCAGGCAGAAAAGATGGCTCATTGAGATATATTCTGATTATTTATTTACTTACTTACTTTACTTTACTTCTATACCGCTGTTCTCAGCCCGGAGGTGACTCATGGCGGTTCACAAGACACAGCAAAATTCAACACCAATATAAAACACTTAATAACCTAATCTAATACACAATTAATACACAATTACTATAATAACCATTCACTAAGGTCTCGTCACTAAAAACATGATCCTTATAGTAAGGGAGATGACTTTTTTCAGCTTAGACAAGCAACTAGGCTGAAAGGTTTTTCAGAACAAAGATGCAGAAATCCGGGGTTTAAATCCCCAATTTTTCACAATTTATTATTAGTGCTAGGCAAAGATAAAACACACTAATATGAACTCTAAAAACAAGTATTATTGTAATGATGGAGAAAATCACAGAAGAAATTTGCAGCTCTGAGATATCTGAAAAAGTGATATGAAATTATTCAAATGCAAAACTACTTGAATCTAGCACTGGCTGATTTGCAAGCAATGCCTCATCCTCAAGTCTTCTATTTCCCTGAAGGGCTATTTTAACCTGAAAGGGTGTGACATAAAAAAAATCACCTTACCCATAATTTGCTGTCATGGTAAAAAGCTCCCAGGAGCTTTACAATATAAGGATGGTCACAAGTTGCAAGGATCTCAATCTCTACCATGTAGTCCTCCAGCTCATCTTCACTCTTGGTGTCAATGACTTTGGCAGCAGCTAATGCACCAGTCTCTCTGTTTCTGGCCTGCAAAAACAAAAGCAAAAAGATCACAAATGAAACAGTCTCTATAGCATGCTAGATATGTGTGACACGCATGTGCATTTCATTAAACCTAGCAGAATGTGTGTTTTAAGCCATCAACCCTAACACAATTCAGTCAGCTACACATGGTAAACAGGCAATATGAGAAAAATGTCAAAATGAAATTTGTGAGGACCCAAAGAATCTTCTAAACCTCACAAATTCCAGATTTCATCTTTTACAACTCTCACCAACTATAGCTGGCCATTTCCCTTGGACACATTAAGGTAAAGGAGGCTTAGTCTAACACATCCAGAAAGCATCCGGTTGAAAACAGAAAGATAAATTATTTCTAAGCGACCATCAGCATGAACAGACATACAGCAGACAGGATGCTTAAGAAAAAGGAGGAGACCCAAACCAAGGCTTCCTTAATGTCTTATGTTCTTCACTAGGAGCATTCTGGAAATCTAGCAAACTGACCCTATAGATTGGAAGAGCCATCTAGATCTTTATATTAATCTGATTAAAGTCATGTCACATCGGGTTGTTGTAGTTTTTTTTCAGGCTGTATGGCCATGGTCTAGAGGCATTCTCTCCTATGTTTCACCTGCATCTATGGCAAGCATTCTCAGAGGTAGTGAGGTCTGTTAGAACTAGGAAAAGGGGTTTATATATCTGTGGAATGACCAGGGTGAGATAAAGGACTCTTGTCTGCTGGAGCTAGGTGTGAATGTTTCAACTGACCACCTTGATTAGCATACAATGGGGTGACTGTGCCTGGAGCAAACTTTTGTTAAGAGGTGATTAGATGTCCCTGCCTGCTTCCTCTCTGTTGTTGTGCTGTTGCAATTTTAGAGTTTTTTTAATACTGGTAGCCAGATTTTGTTCATTTTCATGGTTTCCTCCTTTCTGGTAAAATTGTCCACATACTTGTGGATTTCAATGGCTTCTCTGTGTAGTCTGACATGGTGGTTGTGAGAGTGGTCCAGCATTTCTGTGTTCTCAAATAAAATGCTGTGTCCAGGTTGGTTCATCAGGTGCTCTGCTATGGCTGATTTCCCTGGTTAAAGTAGTCTGCAGTGCCTTTTATGTTCCTTTATTCGTGTTTGGGCGCTGCGTTTGGTGGTCCCTATGTAGACTTGTCCACAGTTGCATGGTACACGGTAGACTATGAGGAGCGGCTTAGGGAACTGGGCATGTTTAGCCTGAAGAAGAGAAGGCTGAGAGGAGATATGATAGCCATGTATAAATATGTGAGAGGAAGCCACAGGGAGGAGGGAGCAAGCTTGTTTTCTGCTTCCTTGGAGACTAGGACGCGGAACAATGGCTTCAAACTACAAGAGAGGAGATTCCATCTGAACATTAGGAAGAACTTCCTGACTGTGAGAGCCGTTCAGCAGTGGAACTCTCTGCCCCGGAGTGTGGTGGAGGCTCCTTCTTTGGAAGCTTTTAAGCAGAGGCTGGATGGCCATTTGTCAGGGGTGATTTGAATGCAATATTCCTGCTTCTTGGCAGGGGGTTGGACTGGATGGCCCATGAGGTCTCTTCCAACTCTATGATTCTATGATTCTATGACTCCTGCAGAAGTGAGAGGATCCCTCTTGTCCTTTGCTGAACGTAGCATTTGTTGGACTTTATTGGTGGGTCTGTAGATAGTTTATATGCTGTGTTTCCTCATCAGCTTCTCTATGCGGTCAGCTTCCCTATGTGGTCATGTCACATCAGTGAAAGAATTGCCAGCCCTTCCGAAGTACTAACCACTGGAGCAACTCCTTAACTGAGGAGCTAGTCTTTGGAAAAGGTGAGAAAAGTGTGACCTCTCCTGAAAAATAGCCCATCTTGGACCACAACATATACCTTTAGTTTGTTTGTTTTTACTTTGGTCTGGCTGAGTCGCATGAAGCTCCTCCACCCATCTCTAATAACTTACTGAATACAACACAATGGCAATTCACAAGCTCACATCAGGGCCACTCAAAATTCATGAAGTGGAAATATTTATGTCTGAACTCCCCAGTCCACTGGAGTTAGGGCTAGTTCACGCATTTGCCCTTTTTTATATGACACAGAGATTACGCAAAGATTACTGCAGATGCAGACTGTAGCCAGGAAATCAGAAGACGCTTACTTCTTGGGAGGAGAGCAATGTCCAGTCTCAATAAAATAGTAAAGAGTAGAGACATCAGACTGGCAACAAAGATCCGCCTAGTCAGAGCCATGGTATTCCCTGTAGTCACCTACGGAGAGCTGGACCTTAGGGAAGGCTGAGCGAAGGAAGATAGATGCTTTTGAACTGTGGTGTTGGAGGAAAGTTCTGAGAGTGCCTTGGACTGCGAGAAGATCCAACCAGTCCATCCTCCAGGAAATAAAGCCCGACTGCTCATTGGAGGGAAGGATACTAGAGACAAAGTTGAAGTACTTTGGCCACATCATGAGGAGACAGCAAAGCCTAGAGAAGACAATGATGCTGGGGAAAGTGGAAGGCAAAAGGAAGAGGGGCCGACCAAGGGCAAGATGGATGGATGGCATCCTTGAAGTGACTGGACGACCTTGAAGGAGCTGGGGGTGGTGACGGCTGACAGGGAGCTCTGGCGTGGGCTGGTCCATGAGGTCACGAAGAGTCGGAGATGACTGAACGAATGAACAACAACAACATATGACACAGAGAGAGTCACTGTCACAAGCAAGAGAGTGATCCTTAACAGGGATTCTTAAAATGCATCTTTTAATCCAACAGCAAAAAGGGACACTGGGCTTACTTAGAACAAGATTTCACAAGATAAAAAAGGCATGCTCACACATAAACACACAGAACAACAACCAAGAGTACTGCAGGCCTTATTAGGTAACCTTGACCAGTTTGCACAAATACAATGCAATATTTTCAGATTACTATCTGGCACTCTGGACACAGTAAACTCTCTGGATGTACCCTATTCTTTTCTCTGTTCACTGAAGTATGCAGTTTTATTTTTCAAGCAAATTCTCATATAACACATAGTTCAAATAAAATAGTTTTGAGAGGTTTTTTTGCTAACTACATTATTGCTTTCTGTTAAGGCCTCTGTTTGGCATCTGTATAGAGAGTTTATAAAAAGATCCATTTCCAGCATAAACATTCAAGGTGCACTTGAACCAAACACATTTTATTAATGTAGACGCAAACATGCACACGAGAGAGGGGGGGCACATGAGATCAGCTAAAGCCAGCATAAATAGTATAATGGATAACATTTAAAGACTAATGCTGAGTGTGCCTTGTGTGTCAACAAACCTCTTTCCTTCCTTGAGAAAGAGAAAATCAGACTACTTTCCCTTCCTCAATTCTTCTTACTGTAGTTTTCTTGTGGCGCTGCTCTCTGCAGCCATGTATCAAGAAAATAGCAGGTCAAAAGATAATGTAACGTTCTCCAGCTTGCAATGTGGAGCAAGAAATAGGAAAATCCTGATCTATGCTCAGGAAGAAGGTCTTTGTTGGACCCCCCCCCCCCCGTCCCCCGTGTTACAGAGTGGTGAAAGTCTTCACCCAACAACTGCAAGTGACAGATCAGTGGCCTCCAAACTACTTTACCACTAGGAGATTCTTCATTTTACACTCCTAGTTTGAGGGATACATCCCTTTCAGCCAGCTGTAAATGCCAGAGGAAGCAGAAGGACTTTTTTTGTGATGTATTTCTAAAGCACTGGTTCTCAACCAGGTGTTTTAGCCTACAACTCCTAGAAGTCCCAGCCAGTTTACCAGCTGTTAGGATTTTTGTGAGTTGAAGGCCAAAACATCTGGGGACCCACAGGTTGAGAACCACTGTTCTAAAGGATTATGAAACATACCCTCAGAGAACACAGTTCTGCCTTTAAAGATAGTTTCACTTTCCAGCAACACTACATAGAACCGAAGTACTAACCAGTGACTACCACTGGGACAGGTGGGATGCAGTGGAAAACAGGTTTTTTTCTGTGCAAAGTAACAGGATAGCAGCTCTCTAATAGTGGGACAAGCACATTCCACCTGCAATATGAATATACCGGCTTCTCTTTTTACTACAGAAAAGTATCAAGAGCACAGCTTGGAGAAAGTTACTTTTTTGGAATACAACAACTTTTCCAAGCTCTGATCAAGAAGGGGATGAGTCACAATCAGTAGTGGAAAAGCAACAGAGAAAAGGAAGAATTAAGCCTCACACCATCTGCTGTCTTTATCCTGACACTCCATTCTGTGGCTTGTCTGCTCTTTCCACACACTCAGTCCGTTTTTCCATTTAAGTGCAAGACATTGTCATACTTTTAAAAAAAGAATACTTATGGGAAAGTCAATATAGATGGGAAAATGAAAGTTGATATCAAACATGGGAATAGTGTATTTAAATGCATACTGAGATGACTAAGATAAAGAGTTTTTATATTACTTTTCAATCATTAAATTTACAACATGGTAAATCCTATTAAATTAATGGGGGCAATATAAGTGAACAACTGAATTGGAAAGTACATCAGCTGAATAATAGAATAGCAATTCTAGAATAGCCAGTCAGGGAAGAAAGGAATATATGAAGTTAAGTTTATAGCAGGCAGTGGTTATTGCCTCAGGGAAAATCTTTCGGTCATTTTCAATTTAAGAGTGATTAAGAAGGGTGTTTACGTGACAATAAATTACATTTTATAAAACAAAGAATGACAAATGGAATGTAGATCCATTGAAATCCTTCCATTGGTTTACTTTCAAGACACAATCCCATTACGCTTTCCCGGTACAAGGTCAATTCTGAGAGGTTTTACAAAAGTGCCAATTATGTGGTTTCACTTTGCAGGTTTCATTGCAGCATATCAAATATGAGAGAGAGAGAGAGAAAAGGAAAGTACCAAGGCATCTGAAGACTTCTTTTAAACATTACCTTTAAGAATTATGTGTACATACACAACATATTTCAGTTTTCTGTCTGGTGAAATACTTTTAATAATCAGTACCAGGCGACAAGGGGAGCCAGGGTGGTGTACTGGTCCGAGTACCACCTTGGGATTTGAAATCCTCACCCAGCCCTGGAAAACCACTGGGTGATCTCAGGCAAGCCACATTCTCTCAGCCCCAGAGGAAGGCAATAGAAAACTTCTTCTGATGAAATCTTGCCAACAAAATCCTGGAAAAGAGCTGACATAGGTTGGAATCCACATAAAGACATGTAGCAATACAAAATAGGAAACAAAGCCTTTGAGAAAGGCAAGCTCACGCGTTGACATTCCATCTCACATGTGGCTCAGTTTGGTTTTTCTTGTGGAATAAGCTTCCAGGTTTGATTTGCAAAGGAAAAACAGTTGAAACATTCTACAGTCAGAAACTGTGACACTTTAAACTACATTGATAAATGAATTGTGAAAAGGTTTCTAAAGGGTTTCAGTAGTATTTATTTCTAAATGAATGAGACATACAAAAGGATGAAGTGTAGATTATTTCTACTCAGGATGCTGGTCAGCCTGCCAAACTTGCAATTTCTTAGCTTACACTATTCCACACATCCTCCCTCCAGCCCTCAACATTTTATGTCCAGTGAACATGCTCAGTCCTTATAGGGCTGCCTATGTGAAGGCTGCCTCTTAAGAATTTTCTTCCTGGTATTTCCTCTGTTGAGCTTATAGTCGATCCTCTGTATCCAGATATTCTGTATTAATGGATTCAGCCATATATGGCTTGAAACTATTCCATTTTTTTTATATAAAAGCAAACTTTAATTTTGCCATTTTGTAGAAGGGACATTATTTTACTATGCCATTGTGTATAACAGGACTTCAGCATCCATTGATTTTGGTATCTACAGGAAGCCCTGGAACCAAATCCCAGCAGATATTGTGTATTAAGTTTTTATGCTTTTAAACTGTATACTGTCGATTGTTATATTCTGTTGTAAACCGCGTTGAGTCGCCGTCTAGGCTGAGAAACAGCGGTATACAAGTATAGCAAATAAATAAATAAATAAATAAATATCTTGTATTCGCAGCAGCTATAGCTTGGAAGTTTCACTATTTTAGACTACAACTCCCAGAATTTTTACAGCCTACATAGCCCCTAGCTTTGCTCGCTGGGTGATATTGGAAATTATAGCACCCCACTCCCTATCACTAACTCTTGCAAAAGTAACCATTCAAAACTTTCTTTATGCTCTCCCTTTGCATGCCTTTTTGGTCTGTGTAAGGATTTACACTTGAAGAATGTCATCAATGTATAAGACAAAAACAATGGTCAGAGTGACCATGATCAGTCTGTGGACAGGGTGGGGTATCCTACCACAAAATTGCTTAAGGGAAATTCTGCTGCAATGAACCAGGTGACCCTCCCTTCCATACTTCTGGTTACACTCTGCAGCTGAGAGCTATTAACAATGTTTCACTTGTGAGGAACTGTGAGCCCCTTGCAAGAGCTCTGCCTTTCCTTCCGTGGTTTGCTCAGCTTGCTTTCAGAAGAGCCACTAAAAATGCCTTTTTTTTCCATTAAGCGTGTTAGAAAGTCAACCACAACACAGTGATACCTTGTTACACAGTCACGCCTCAAAGGTAGGAAAGGAAGCTGGAGTTATGTGTGTTTTCGAGAGTGTAAAGCTCAAGTTCCTTTTGGTTGGGGGTCTTTCATGCAGCAGATGGACCACCATCCAAATTTATAATTAGATCAAAATACAGTAAGTCTATGATTCATAGCTATGATTTTACACCTTGTTGGTGGGAAGCTTCCCACTGGTGTGGAGATCACATATTGGACAGATGGCAAGCTCTTTAATCTGAACTAACTGAAAGCAAAAAGTAAGTTCACAACTTATGTTATAGAACCCCCAATATGCTGATGACAGTGTAGTCTGTGCTCATTCAGAGGAAGATCTATAAGCCACTTTAAACACTTTTCAAGAAGCACGTGAAAAGCTTAGCCTGTCACTTAATACTGAGAAAACTGAAGTGCTCTACCTTGAGGCACCAACAAATCTCTCTGCAATGCCAGAAATAAACCTTAATGGTGTAACACTAGAAAATATTGACTATTTCTGCTACCTAGACCTGCCTCTAAAATCCCTGCAAATCTCTTGGGAAGCCAAGACAGATAAATGTCAGCATTCTGGAAGAAGAAAAGACAATCAGCATTGAAGCCATCCAGTTTACTGGACTGGCCACATTGTCTGAATGCCTGATCACTATCTCCCAAAGCAGTTACTCCATTCTCAACTCAACAATGGAAAACAGAATGTTGGTGAACAGCAAAAGAAATGTAAAGACGGGTTACAGTTAATTTACAAAAATGTGGCATAAACACAGAGAACTGGGAAACCCTGGCCCTTGAGCATTCTGCCTGAGGGTCAGCTGTTACTAACAGTGCTATGGATTTTGCAGAGGCATAAATAGAGGGTGAAAGGGAGAAACATGCCAAGAGGAAGGCGTGTCAAGTAAACACAGTTGTGACTACCTTCCATTGGAAAATTTATGTCCTCATTGCAAAAGACCATGCAGATTCAGAATAGGTTTCTACAGCCACTTACAGACCCACAACCAAGACTCTGCTCTTGGAAGACAATCATACTCGGCCATGAGTGATCAACTATGATGATGATAGTAAGCCTACCACAGTTACTGGGGTTAGGAGTGCACGGCCCCATGAAAGTGTTAAAACTGTGAATTAAAATACACACATATACTTTTGTTTGAGAGAACACCTCCCTGGAAGCTCTAGGTCCTCAAGCCTGGCTTTATCATCAACTTCCACTGGAAGTGTCTTAGAGAACCTAGAGATATTTAAAGAAAGCATTTCAATGAAACTGATGAATAATAAAATTCACAAAAGTCAAATCCTCAAATGTGGAAGTCCAACTATAATCTCTAAAACATCATTCTTATACTGAGGAGACACAAAGAAAAAAGTAATGTTAGATCCCCTCTGGCTCATCATTTTAATTTTCGTTTTGTGTTTATTTATAGATATGTGCTTTCTCAATTGATCCTGTATATATGAATCAGAACCACAGATGAGACATGGTATTTTAGTGGTTAGAGTGAATCAGCCTAAACACCCAAAGGCACCAGATACCATGTGATCTTGAAGGCTAAGCAAGGTCTACCCTGGATAGTACTTGAATGGGTGGCTATTAATGAATGCCATGTGCTATAGCCTATATTTCAGAGGAACGGACTACAGAACCACCTTTGTGTGTTCCTCGTCTAACAAAGCCCTAGGAGATTAATTGGGTCACCATCGGTTGACAGGTGACCTGAAGGTACATACAGACATATTTAGAGTGTGGGACTGAGATTTGAGGGGTCCAGATTCATATTCTCATTCAGCTATGATATGCATTGGGTCACAGCATTTGAGATACTACATTTTTGTTATGAAGCCAAGTAGATATACAAGAACAGCAAAGTTGCCTTCTATCATACACAAATCTTTTTGCAAAAAGTATTCTTTCATCAGCATTTTTCTTCACAAATTCAAAAGGCTTAAGATGACGGAAAACCAGCAATGCTTAGAGATGAATAGTGCCATCAAGAATTGAACTTACATTCAAAACAAAGAACTGGCTATGTAAAAAAAACCCTGTTCTACATGAGAATTCCATACATCACACTCTAGCAAGCTGTGTGTAATAGCAAGAGAAACGCTACATGACATGCACATTGATTACTAGTTCTCTGTCCAGTCCTTAACCAAGTCAGCACAACTTCCAGTACTGTTCCGTTATCTGGGTGGAAGCCACCAGGGGATGCTAGAGAGAGAAGGATAAACCATTTTATGGGCTGGGGGACTTGAAGGAGGCAAACCATTTCCCCCGTTTATGCTGGTCCCCTCCCCCCGCCCACTTCCCATATCACAAAAGTGGGTTACTTCCATGATGGGGACATGGGTGGGGAGAATAACAGGAAAATTGGAGGAAATTGTTTTATTCCTTCAACCCACCCTCCAACCCCACAAAATGGACCAACTTCCTTCCTATAGTTCTTAAATAATACATTTGCCAGTAAACTAAGTACTAGATTTAATTCAAGATGCTTATTCCTACTCTAATCCCTGCCCCTTGAAGGATTCACCAGGCTCCTGGGAGAGACACAATAATAATCCTCACCTACCCATCTCCAATAGGCACACACACACATGCCCTTCTCTCATCCTCCTTTTCTGGAACGGGCATTGTTCTTGCAGGTCACACAATTTGTAGCTTTTTCCTATTTACAGATCCAAGGTGGGTAATTATCTCAAGTCCACAGTTCAATTTTCTGTTTTGGGGGACTAAGGTTGAGAGGGGCAAAAAAGACTACTCAAAAACTAAAACATGAAATTACTGGATGTCTTTTACTAAAATATATGATAAAGCCATGCCCGGCCATGCTTTGCTGTGGCGTAGTCTTGTGGTATAGAAATAAAATAATAAGAAAGTGTCAGTATTTAATACATATTATTTCTTAATGCTTATGGATACACAATATTTCTTATTGTTCCTTTGTAAGTGTTGATGTAGAGATTGTGTGGTTTTCCTACTCTGGAACATGCAAGAAGCTTTCTGTGTCTAGATCTATGCCACACAATTCTAAATATTGTAGTTGTAGATTCTAAATGTTTGTTAGATATGAAGCCCCCACAAACGGACATTACTTTTTTATTTATATAGAATGTCTACAGGTATGTGTGTCTGTGTATTTATATGTGTCTTTATGTTTGTGAGTATGTGTATATATGTGTTTACAGGCGCGTGTGTGCATATGTGTGTTTATGTTTGTGTGTGTATATATACATATATATGTCATATCTATATTATATAGAGATAATTATATATAGATTATATTATAAATAATATATATATAATTGTAATGTAAATATGTTTGCATATAAATGTATATATACATTCACATAAACACATACATTACTGGGCCCATCCACACAGACATAAAACCCAGAATATCAAGGCAGAAAACCCCACAATATCTTCTTTGAACTAAGTTATCAGAGTTCACACTGCCATATATTCCATTTCAAAGCAGATAATGTGGGATTTCATTCACTTGTATGGAAGGGGCCTAAGGGTGCATCTACATTGCAGGATTAATGTGGTTTGACACCACTTCAACTGGCATGCAGCAATGTCATTCAATCCTGGGATTTGTAGCTTGGCACCAGGGCTCCCTGGCAGAGAAGGCAGAACTATGAATCCCAGGACTGAATGACATTGCTGCATGGCAGTTGAAGTGGTATCAAAACGCTGTAATCCTGTAATGTAGAGCCTTAGCCTACTAATAATACAGCATGGAGCCTGGGCAGTTACAGCACTGTCACTGGGCCGCACCCTTCAACTGTCTCCTGCTCGTTCTATGTGGAGGGTTGCAACAACGCCTGCGTAACGTCTTTCTGTTTCTTGCAGAGCTTTCTGGGAATTCTAGTCTGGGAATTGTAGCCTAGTCCCTTTGGAGAGGGAGGCCCTTTCCAGGCAGGGAACCACAACTCTCTGAAGGCTCTGTGGCTGGCACTGTTCAGCCTGTGGTGATGAGAGCTGGCAGGGTGGTGGCAGGTTTGTAAAGGATGCACTGGAGTTGGTCCTATCAGGGAGGGAAGTTTGCAGAGTGGCAAAGGAAGTGACTGGCATTTGTTGTTATGTTTATGCTTGTGTGCATCTGGGAGGGTGGAAACTTGAGGCTTCATGGTGTAGGGTGTGGGAGTGCTCATGAGGGAAGCATCAGTTCTTAGCTGTTCAGGGCCTTTTATTTGGCGTTTAAAGACCATTCTGTCATACCTGCCCATGGCTTTTGTGTGTTTTTCTGCTCTCCTTCTCCAACACTGCAGAATTAACCCAATTTGTCATCACTTTAATAGCCACAGCTCAATGCTATTGAAGCCTGGGCTGCGTCTATATGCGTGCCTCATCTGAATGTCCTCCTGCAGGAGAGGGCATGGCTAGGGGAGTATTTGTAGCACATGCGCTGTATCGTCTTCTATCTATTTTGAGTCTTTAAGTCCTTGACGCTGTGTGTTTATATTTTTTTTGTTAGTGATGGTCACTCCTTGTGTTGTCAGGCATCCTGTGGCCAAATTTGGTGTCATTTCATCCAGTGGTTTTTTTATTGTGTCCTACAAACCAACATTACATTTTTAAATATAACGGTACTTAAGGCAGAGAATGGGTGGCTTGAGTACTGGAGACGTATTGTGGGAGATCAGGCTCATCCACTGAAACCCACTTGTTGTGCTCAAGGCCTTAGAAGAAGGCAATGGCAAACTCTAGGATATGAATTATTAGAATGGCTAGAAAAAGGCTAACCCAAGGAGTTTGGAGCAATTTTTTGGTATCAGGAATGACTTGAGAAACTGCAAAAACATTGGGGGTGCCTGCAAAAACAGTGGGGGTGAGGATGAAGTCCCAGAGTTATGCTTTACCCAGAGATGTAGATACACATATCCGGTCTCAGACTCTTGGCGTGTCAACTTCACAGGCACCAGCCGAGATGCCTTCTGAGATTTTGGGGCCGGAAAAACTCTGAACCTGCAGGCACACATCTGACATTAGTCAACAGCATAGGCAATTGCATTTTGGGCTGCTTTTCCTTTCCACTCTATAATAACAGCTCTTGGCATGTGTTCAGAGAGCACAGAAATCCAAATTCCAAAAGAACTGAGTAGAAGGGAAACAAGAGGGAAGGAAACCCAGACCCTGCCCATAATGTTTCTCACTGCCTATAAAAAAATGCTGTAACCAAGATTATAACACGCTGTACGCTACTGGAGAGGGTTACAAAATCACATTTCCTCCCGGAAGCTGATCTGGAACCAGCCAGCTTTTTGAGCCTACAGCCAGAACAGTCTTTCAGTTCTCATTTCAGAGGAAGTGAAACAATGACTTGGGAAAAACAACACATTATTTATAACATTTTGCTGACTTACTGGATGGCAGAAATGCTTCTTTCATGATCTTCTAGTACTTAACACAACCCTCATGGGCCCAAAGAAATACATATCCCCAAAGAAGTTCAATAGCCTAACAGAGAGAAAAAGGCAGATGAATAATTAGGGAGCTCCTCTGACTTTATGAGAACAATATTGAACTCTTGATGTGTGACGTATGTGACCTTTGGCATAAACACTATAGTTATCTCTAGAACATGTTATCTTGTTAAAGTAGGTGGGGCTTCCATAACTTTATAACACACCTATTATAAATAAAGTATCGGGGACACCCAGATACTGCATTAAAAGTGGACACGCAATTGCCCACATCACTTTGTATGTCCATGTGTTAAAAGAGCTTTCCCAAGTGATCTTTCATCAGCATTAACACTTCTGTCAGCCCTGAGCCAATACTATTAGCAACTTCCATCTTTTCAAAGTGGGCGCAGGGAGTGGAAGAGGGAGATTGTCATAGATTTTAAAAAATCATGGAAAATCACTTTTGTAGCATTGAATGGAAGGATGAAGAAGAGCTCTTGGAGAATGACCCCAAATTCTGCACACTCAAAATTGCTCAAGGAAAGTAGGAGAAGCTGAATCGCTTCCAACCACTGCCTGTATTTACATCATCATCATTATCTATTCATTTTATCCCGCTTTTCTCCCATGGGTGGAATTCAAAGCAGCGTACAGTGGTTACAAAACAGAGATTACATAAAATACACATTCAACGAAACATCATAAACCAGTGAAAGCAGATAACCTTGAGAAGCTGGTGGGACTGAGGGAAGGGCCTCTTCTGATGATCTCAAGGCTTGTGTGGGCTCATAAGAGGAGATATGATCCTTCAAATAGGCTGGGCCAGAACAATCACAGAAGTGTTGATTATATACACACAAAGACACACATTTCAAGCAAAATGGGGGGGGGGGACAAAACTGTTGCTTCAGAAACCAAATGCTGCAATTTCAGCATAGGGAGAACAGGTTTACTATAGCAAAAGTAATACATTTTAGATAAACATCATCTGCTGTATAGAACCTATGCTGTAACACAGAACCAAAGCCCTTCTATACTGACCTAGAAAGTGGACCTAATTTGGCATTCAGGATGCTGGACTGGGCCCACTTGGCAGTCCACTTGGAACACGTCGAGAGGTGGCATGGAGCCCCCTTCCCCTCATCCAGACCATCCATAAAAAGGGAGGTGGGGGTTTCACGACTGTCACCAACCACAACACCTGCAAGTGGGAATGCAAGGAATGCAGAATGGCAGTCAAGACATCTGTTTCTGGCTCTGGTTAGGAACCAGCGCAACTGCCTTGACAGTCCCTAATTTTGGGGAAAAGCCCAGATTCTTCATCACACCAACTTATGTAGATGTCCCACCAATGTTTACAGCATACATGTCCTGCTGAAATTACCAGCTTCTAACCCATTCTGGGTCAAATCAAAATGCTTCTTTTTTATACTATTTTCACAAATGTTTTCCCTCAGTGCAATCTGACAACATTTTTTGGTTGAAAGGATCCTATTGGAACCTCTTGGTATTTTAAATCAGGTGAAGAGAGATGGAACTCCTTACTATCTGGGGAGAGGGGGGTGTCTTTACTGTCTTTATCCCATGGCCAATATTCCAGTGGTATGGTGGGTGTAGGTTTTTTTTAGAGAGATTATTCAGCTGACAGCTGGGCTCTTGAATAGCTCATTTTCAATAAACCTCACCTCATTTATATCTATCAAAGTCAGTTTCCAGAATTTTACATTCTCTGCCAGCAATACTGCACATGCTGGCATAACCAACCAACAAAAACTTCACTTTCCAAGTAATGTATAATTAATGATTAATTAGGACTGTTGTTGTTGTTGTTGTTGTTGTGTGCCTTCAAGTCATTTCAGGCTTAGGGCAACCCTAAGGTGACCCTATCATAGAGTTTTCTTGCCAAGATTTATTCAAAGGGGATTTGCTTTTGTCTTCCTCTGAGGCTGAGAAAGTGTGATTTGCCTAAAATCTACCAGAGGGTTCAAACCACCATACCATACTTTCCAAATTCCTTCCCTCTCTTTTTTCTTACCTCTCCTTAAGGGGGGTGGGTGGGTAGTGGTGACAAAGGAAAATGGCAGCAATGCTCAGTGGGCCATCCCACTAGCTTGTGGGAGCTGCATGTTCTGCAGGCCTGCTCTATAACAACAGAAAACAAGCCTGCCCCTCCTCAATGTGACACCCTTTCAAATATTTATATATGTTGGTTATCATGATGACAGGGTTGTGAAGTTTCATATGCCATTAAATTGTCCCAATAAAAGGGCAACTTTTGTGACTAGCAATACATTTTTTCCTTCCAAAACAGGTTTGGGCTCTTGTTATCTAATCATATGGGTACCATCTCGCACCCTTTGTCAACACTAAGGACATCAAAGAGAACTATATATTCTGGGGTTATTTTAAGATCTATGAAACAATGGATGCATGTGAGGTTGATTTCTTTGGGCTTAGCCTGAGGTAGCTCCATACCTGTAAGTGAGGAATAGTTGAAAGGAGAAAAATTCCTCAGAACTTGTAATGACACTAAATGGCAACAATGAAGATATATGCCCTAAACCTACCGAACAGCAGCACACAATGGAAAAATATAATGAAATGTGCTTAGTAAAGTATTAAATTAATCAGATCTATGGTTGGCCTTTTTTCTTTAGAAATTTTTAATTTAAGTAGATAAAACCTGAGGATGATACTTGTCAGCTTGGACAAAGTTTTGGTTTGAGCAGCAAACCAGACAGAAGGGCTGCACTGCAATTTGTGTTGGTCCCGTGCTTGCCAATCTAACACAGTAAAACACAGACAAGCATCAAGTACAACTGCTTAAGAACGAAATCACAGCACTACTGCCTGTTTCAGGTATGGCTATGTTGAGTTCCCGACAGCAGATTTTATTCTTAAATCACCCTATCCAACTTGTGACAGTTTCAAATGCAGTTTGTCTACATCTTCCTTTTATACATCATGTGGTGTAAAGGCATTCTAGACTATTTTGGTATGAAATGGGGACAATGGAATGGATAGGGAATGAAAAGGGCAGGCAAACATAATTAAATTGCTCCTGGTAGCATTTAAAACTTCCTCTTACTATTTTAAAAGATATTTTTTATCTGATAGCAGCACTCTCCCACTGTTAAAAATAAAGGAGTGTTTTGTTCAGAAACGCATTCTTTACTTCATGTCTATTGTGAATTGCCAGCCAGGAAAAATGCTGACATTCAGACTGGAAGATTTAAGGCTTTCCTTTTCTCAATCCTTCTCTTCCCACTAGACAGCAAAAGGAACTTTAATAGTTCAGCACCAGTTTTGGAGAAGAACACCCCCCCCCCCCCCCGGGTAATGTTCAAAGACCTAAAATCATACAGAGAACTCAGCAGGTGAATGCCCCTGTGCCAGAAATATAAGATGCCCAAGGCTGGCGGGATTATGAAATGCAGCTGTTACTTCCTGAGAAAACATCAGAGCAGTCTAACATATGTTTAGCCTTCACATCGGGCAATACTTAAATCTGAAATGCTCAGAGGCAAGGGCTAAATACTACAAGACAGCAATGGCATGCACTGTATCAACACTACAGTCTGAGCATCATCTAACCTCTGACAATCATACTTATCTAGACAAGAGCTCATACGTGTTGTCTTTAAGTATTGCATCCACCAGAGTCTCCTAGGCCAGTGGTTCTCAATCTGTGGGTCCCCCAGCTGGTAAACTGGCTGGGATTTCTGGGCGTTGTAGGCCAAAATACATGGGACTTCACAGGTTGAGAACCATTGCCCTAGGCAGAAGAGCCAGCATCTTCCAAAAGGTCAAGACTTCACCCTCTTCTCTCCTCTCGCTCCTGCTGAGTTAGCTGAGTGCAAACAACTTTTATGCTTTGAACTCAGTTTTCAGCCATTGAAATCAACTGAGGCCAGGGAGAGAGAGAGAGAGAGAGAGAGAGAGAGAGAGAGAGGGACATTATAAAAGAAGTTGGAAAGTGGGACAGCAGAAGATTAACTGGGACTATCCCTACTACATTGGAACAGTTGAAGGATACTGAATTCCTGACTAGCCTCACACATATTGTTTTGAGTCAGGCTAAAACCTCTGGAGGACCTGAAGACACTGCATCCTTGACCTAGTTTTTAAGCTACAAATTTGAAATGACAATTGTGGTCACTGCTCAGGATACAGATAAGGAAAAGAAACTGTCCATTTGTGAAAGGAAGAACTGCAATTCACCACTGAGCAACTGTCTTCAAATTGCCCAAGGTCTTGTCTAGATTCCAGTAAAACAAGAAAAGTTTTTGAAGAACCATAGAGAGAGAGCAAGAGCAAGGTAGCATTCCCTTCGTCTACTTGCCAGGCTTATTAATGTTAAATCTAATTCAACAAATTTATTACATAGTTCAAACAAAACACAAAGGAGTTGGTGCAGAATTCCCCAGTGTGAGATAGTGGTGGTTAAATAAGCAGGTTGCTGAGTGAAAGGGAAGAGCTCTGTATGTTGCCTTTCCTTAGCTGAAGGATAAAAATGTAGCAAATACATAAATCAATAATGAACACACACCCCCTTCTCAGTCTTTTAAAACTGATGCATTGTTTGGCAGGGCGGGCAGAAAATTTCTCTGCATCTGAGAAACAATTATTTTGTATTGACTTGTCCCCCTCTGGATTGTACAGTAAATCATGTGATGATTCAGAACTAGAAATCTGTTGACTTCGCACCTGGAGCTTTATGCAATCTGACATTGGTATTTCTTTGTTTTTCACACAATGGAAGCAAGTAAAAAATACATTACTGCTTCACTTCCTTCTCAGTTGTCAAAATGTCTTTGCACTCATTTGCTTATTGCAGGTTAAGTATCTCTCACCCAAAATGCTTGGGAGCAAAAGTGTTCTGTTTTTTTTTCCTTTCAGATTTTGAACTTTGGAATATACATAATTAGATATTTGGAGATGGGACTAACTCTAAGTAGAAAATTTATATTTCATATATACCTTATATACATAACCTGTATACAAGGCCTAATTTTAAGCACAATATTTTAAATAATTTTGTACACAAAAAGTTTGAGTATACAAAATAAAAGTTGGGTACATTGAACCATCAGAAAACAAAGGTGACAGTATCACAACCACCCATGTGGACTGTTTAGATTTTGGAGTATTTCAGATTTCAGTATGCCAGATAAAAGATGCTTAATCTATATTCCCCAGAATGTTTTTTAAAAAAATGCTTTTGTATTTTAAAAAGGTCACAACTCCACTGGCGTGTGCATTCAATCTAAAAGAACTAAAAATCAAACACACCAAGAGGCATGCTCACTATTACAATGCATTAATTGAAACTATCACAAAAAGACGATAGGGTAGTTAATTGCTTTGTAATTAATGCAGTGCTTGACCTGTCTAGATCAATAATTTTCTACACACAAATGTGAGGGTAATGATGACATAGCCAGACCACAAAGAGTTTACATTCAGTTGCATACATAACCAATGTGGATACTTTTTAAATTAGACTACTTGGAGTAAGCAACAACATTCAACAGAAAATGCTTTTGTTAAATGAGGAGGGAAAGGCTATTATCACACATTATGGATTATACAGCAGTAAAACTTTATGCCATCATATGCAAATAAAGCAAGAACACATCACTGCCTACCACTGCCCATGACAGAACCTGGAGAAGCTCTTTATTTGGACTTATGATGCTATTAAGTCCAGTAGCTTACATGGACAGCAGTTGCAGGGCTCTTGGAATTGTAGTCCAAATAAGGGACTTCTCCAAGCTCTGTTCCTGCAAAATAAACACACTGCATATATACATTATAAAATAGTGCACATCCCTAAATCATAGTGTGTGAAGCAAGCATTAGAAAGATGTTCTGGAAAAGGGAGAACAGAACTTTCATTTTATATCAAATGGCTGACCTGCGTTTCCCTCATTGGGAGCAAACAGTGAGCATAGATTAAAACAAAAGCTCTGGGAAATCATGGGAATTTTCTTGAATCACAAGAATTTTCCTGAATCATGAGAATTTTTGCTTAACAATAAGAATTAAATCATTGTCTATCAGACTTTTTCTTGTTTCATGTTGCTAAATTCATTTATTTTTCTTTTTAAAATTCCATTTGAAAAGGGAGATCAATTTTCACTCCATATATTTAAAAATGAAAATGTTAAACTTTTACTGACTAATAACTAGGTTAATAGGATATAAACACATGGAACTCTAATTTGTATTTAGGTATATAAATATTTTTATTTGACAGTTCTTAAATTTTAAAAATCTATAGCCAAAACAAAACAAGGGTGAGGGTAGGAAAAACAGGGTGAGTAAAAACATATAGAGTAAAAACATATAAACTAAATATCAAAAACAAGTCAGAAAATATGTCACTTTACTACTGTTCTCCTATGAAGTTTAGTGAATCATCTATATCCAACAGTGGATTGGGAAAGATAATTCAACTTCTACCATGATTATGGGAGCAAATCGCCACAACAAGTTTTCTGGGCAGCCCACCTCATCCTGCTCTCCCAGAGGGCAAAGGTTGTAGCAATGGTTCGCAGCAGTCACTTATTTTGTAAAAAACTCTTCCTCCTTCCCTAAGCCCCACCTACAGAAAAAACAAAGTAGTAAACCCCAGAGAAACACACTTGACTGACAAAAGAGCCGGACATGTTTAGCCTGCAAAAGAGAAGGCTGAGAGAAGAGGAGACATGATGGCCATGTATAAATATGTGAGGGGAAGTCATAGGGAGGAGAGAAGAAGCTTGTTTTCTGCTGCCCTGGAGACTAGGATGCGGAACAAATGGCTTCAAACTACAGAAAAGGAGATTCCACCTGAACATAAGGAAGAATTTCCTGACTGAGAGCTGTTCAGCAGTGGAACTCACTGCTCCATAGTGTGGTGGAGGCTCCTTCTTTGGAGGCTTTTAAACAGAGGCTGGGTGGCCATCTGTCGGGGGTGCTTTGAATGCAATTTTCCTGCTTCTTGGCAGAGAGTTGGACTGGATGGCCCATGAGGTCTCTTCCAACTCTACGATTCTATGAAAAAAAGACCTGACCATTACAAGAGAGAAGAACTGAACAAATTGCATTCTGGACTAAACTGGTTTAAAGAGGTGGGAGATTTGTGGGATTTGTCCTACAAAAATTTAAGTATTTTTTCCAAACCAAAAGGCAGCCTTTATTTTCAACATGTTAAAATTAAGTTCATGTGTGTCAGAGACAGACAGAGAGAGAGAGAGACAGATAAACAGAAAGGCTGGTCAAAAGTAAGATGTCACAGGAGAATATTTAAAAATATGTATTCCATAGGGTAAAAGGAAGAAAGAGAAAAGGAAGAATGATACATGCATACAGTGTGATAATGAATGTTTTGAGCTGTAGTTGTTTGAATCGGTGGATACAGAATCGATGGATATGGATGACCGACAGGTTTCACAGCAGCAAATGTGATTTAAATCAATAACTTAAAATCAGCTTTAGAAACCCTATCATCACTGATTTCTCACTGTTTCACACCCTGATTGGAAGTAATTAGTTCTGATTCATCACATGATTCATACAACCTGGAACGTGGCAATACACCTTTAAACAAATGAATGGTAACAGTTACTGTACCACATAATAAAAACCTGCTATTGACAGATCTGAACTGAATCATACATTCACCTGATCCAAAGAATGCAAAGAATGTTCCGTGCCTGGGAAGGACTTCTAATACAGGTATCAATTCAACTAGTGGCAAGAAAAGCCTGTGAAGAACTACAAAAGCTTTAAAGGTTGGGTCTCTTATCTCTGTGGATGTGTGAAACAGGCAAAATCACACATGACATTTATTCTGTGGCTTCTATCTTAAAATACAATAATACGAGTATTTGATTTCAGATATTACAAGTTTATCTATCAATCTATCTACTCATGTGCGTATGCGTGCACTAAAGGGTTCTATCCCAGCCTTCCTTCCATTTTAGCACTGAGACCATGAACCCCTTACCACTGATCTGAACCATCCCAGAGGTTTGCATTCAAGGTCTAAAGTTAGCACAGTATGCCCTTATAGGGCTTCCATTTGCCCAACTGGCATATAATGCATTGATGCACTTTGCACATATGATACCACACCAGATCATGTGTGCTCCAAAGCCACCTCTCTGGACCCTAGCAAAGTGTTACTCCCCAGTTTCCAAATTTTGTCATGAAGAAATTATGCTGGAGTCATGGTCCTTCCTCTATGTCCTATGGCAGTAGTTGGGGGCCCATGGCTATGAGTAGGGAAAGGTAGGGAGAAAGTGTGTTGCTGAAGAGGGAGCCATATACTTGCTAGATGTTTCCTAGCAACTTATTGTGGTGGGTTCCTGAGAGAGGAAGTACAATGTTCAAGAGCAGGCGGAAGAACCAGGATGAGTCACAGCAAGGGAACAGAGTTTAGATATCAGTACTTACAGTGTGGCACATGTGTATGAGCTTTTGGTTTGGCTTGCCTTTTTTGTATAACAGGCCAGAAATAAGATATAATAACTAGGTCCTTGTAGCTAGATTAGCTCTTCTACTTTTCCCTGCCATTATCAATCTTTGTCACCACACTAGTGTTTTTCAGCTGTGAATGGGAAGTGCTTCTTGAAAATTGCTGGTGCAGCTGGGATATTTTAGACTCTACACTTGATGGTCTTATAACCACCCTTAAAGAAAGTGTAGGTTACTTTACAAAATATAGAAAGCCAGCCTGGCAGCGTTTTGAGCTGCTTCTGGTCATCCTGAAGAATGTCAGCCTGGCTTTCTGCTGTAAAGTTCTGCCCAACAGGACCAATGCCTACGTCAACCCCCCCCCCTTTTAATAGAATTTATGAAGGAAAGTGTGACAGTGTGCTAAGTCCTTTTCAGACTGATCTTTGATTAAAAGATAACTGCAAACGCAGGATTTCAAAGATCTACAATACAAACTCTTTCAACCAAAAACCAAGTCCCATCCACTCTTATCACTTTGGTCACCAATTGTTAATTCAGCAGTACTCTGTGACCATGGGGCTGTTATTTCTTATTCTGAGTTTAATTTATGTAGCAGAAGTGGGATGGGGAGGCAGTTTGCTGGCATGAGCCCACCACTGACCAAAAAGGTAAAGTGATAAGTATTTGTTACTGCTGGAACTAAATTGGAATATGTTTTAGAAATCAATGCCTGTTGAGAGAGAATGATAAAATGAACAAATTAAAGTTTTATTATCTAAAACACTAAAAGGAAGACCGGTTAGTCTTTGGCTTTAGAATTATACAATTTATAAGACAGTCATTATCTATCTATCTATCTATCTATCTATCTATATAAAGGTTCTGTTCATTTTTAGTGACATCATAACTCAAAAACTACTGGACAAATTGCTACCAAATTTGGTTATGAGACACCTACTAATCCAAGATGTGACCATCACACACACAAAAAACCCACCAAAAAAGCAAAAGGCACTTTAAAACCCCCAAAATAAAAATATGTTACAATGGCCCCCACCCCCGTGTGAAGCAAAATCAACACACCAACCATCTGCAAGTGAGCTGGCGCCAGTGAGTTTTAGCCATGGAGTCAGGATGCAGTTCGGGCACACATTGTAGAACAGGTGTAGTTTGGCCCCACTTTTAACTCTGGAGGGGTGGCCAAGGCAGCCACCACCAGGAGGAGGGTGGCAAGCCATGGCCGGTCCGAGACACCCAATGCAAGGGGCAAAGGGAAGATGAGGCAAAGGCAGGGAGGGAGGGAAGGAAGGAAGAAGGGAGGATCAGCTCCTCACAGTGATCCCCACAAACTAGACTTCAACTCACAAAAGCCTCTGCTACCTTGGACAATAAGAAAGGAATCTGGGAATTGAAGTCCAAAACACTTAGTGTTACCCACTCTGCCTCTTCTGTTCCCTCTGTTTGGCCTCCAAGGCTGGATAGCGGATGGTGAAGCGATCAATGGCAACCACCTGCCTGGGGCACCCACTATCAATGTGCTCTGGCCTCGATGGGCACTGTCTGTCAGCTACCAAGTGAGTCCAAGATGATGGCAACAGTGGTGCCAGCGGAGGGAGAAGTGGGTACAGAACACAAGGGAAGGGTAACGAGGAAACTGCCCCGGGTGACTAGGCTACCTTTTCCAGCTCAGACAGCAGCCAAAGGCAGGCAGAAGGCAATGGAAGGGAGAAACCCCTAAAGCCAAGACCTCCCTAACAAGGAAGGAAGGAAGGAAGGAAGGAAGGAAGGAAGGAAGGAAGGAAGGAAGGAAGGAGACAGGAAGGACAGAAGAAGGCAGGGGGGGAAAAGAGGGGAGGAATAAAGTAGAGGAAGGAACGAAAGAGAAAAGAAGGGAGGGAAAGAAGGAAGGAAAGAGGGAAGGAAGGAAGAAGAGAAAAGGGAAAAGAAAGAAAGGAAAGAGGTAAAGAAGGAAGGAAGGAAAGAAAAAAGGAAAGAACAAAAGAAGCAGGGAGGGAAAGAAGGAGAGAAGGGAAGAAGGAGATAAAAGGATAGGGAAGGAAGGAAGGAGAAAAGAAAGGCTGGAACAAAGAGCAATGGAATTAAAGAAAGAGGTACAGAAGGAAGAAAGGAGAGAAAGCAAAAGGGAAAGAAAAGGGAGGCAAAGAATAGGTAGGGTACCTCTCTTTCATAATATTACAGACAGCTACTTCAACTTCAAAAATTCTTACTATAGGCCACAGCAATGTGTGGTAGGGCATGGCTAGTTTATTTTATTTTATTTACTTTGCTGACTCAGAGATGAAGTTGAGTCACTCAGGTGTGAAGCCATTTAAAAATGTTAGCCAGAAGGGGGAGGTGCAAATGGAAGGCCAGAGATAAATTGCTCTCTATGAAAGTAGAACTGACACATAAAGAATGGATGAGACATTGCCTAGATGAAGAGTGAGATCAAGGTGAAGCGGACTCAGTGGATACTGGGGAACCTAATAAACGATGGAAGGCAGAAATAAGCAAGTGATAGAAATGAAAAAGAAACCATTTGCAAGATAAAAAAAAGTACATTCCAGAATCAAAACCAGTATCCTGGGGAAAGTTTAAGAGGTTAAGTTTACAGGACTGAAAATTATGATGACACAAGGCATTCTATTTTAGGTATGACATTAAAAACAATTTTGCAGAGTTTTTTTTCCAGGGAGTAAATGGACTAGATGAGAACAAATTACCCCACCATTGCTCCCCTTGTGCATCCAATCATTGCCAAGTATCCCAGAGCAACGTGGGCATGGACAACATTAATCCTGCATTTCCAGCACATAGAGGCCATACACAACAAGAAAGAAACTCATCTGAGGAAGCAAAATCTCCCAATAGGAAGAAAAGGAGAAGATTCTGCACAACTCAGGAACAACTCTTACAAACTCATGGGATAACAACTGTTCCACAAAATTCATGTCCTTCTGAAGCTTAGCATCAAGAAGCAGTGGCCTTAGAAACCTGTGCTGACCTCAAATCATCTTCCAGAATCCTCACAACAACGCAAAGTGTATCCCCTCCTAAACTCCATCCTGCCAGTGCCAATGTACCTATTAAACCCGCTGTCTTCCAAAATGAACTTCTCTCCCCGGATCTTAAAGTCCCAGCCCATTTCTTCCTCAATGACCCTCAGATTTAAGCCCAGTTCTAAGCCCAGGAAAAACGGATGCATTAGGCAAGACCTAGAGGGTCTCTTTGACCAGATCTGCCATGATGATTGATGCGGGTGGCCCTAAGAGTATTTTCTACTAAGGGTTATCTCCTGGAATATTGTAAGCTGGGCAAATAAATGGGTCGACAGTCACTTTAGAATTATATCTCTTCCTTGGATCTGATCCTTCTGCAGGAAACTTGGGCCACTACTCTAAATGGTTTTGTCTCTTATTCCCTGAATGCCAGCCAGCTTAGTTCAAAAGGCCGAGCTATGGGGGGGCATTGCTATTCTAGTGTCCAACTCATTGTTGGCCAACATAAACACCTTGGACAATTGTGAACAACTAGCTTGGGGAATCCATTTAAGCTATAACATTACCAGCTTTCTATTTGTGAGCATTTACATTCCTCTGCTCAAATCCAAAAACCAGATCAAAGAAACCTGGAGCAAACTAGAGAAGTACCTCCTCTCAATACTAACTAAATTTCCTAGCTCATATCTATACATATTGAGTGACCTAAACGCAAGGATCAGCCCTAATAACAATGAGTTAGAAGACAAATACCCAGAATGAAGAGGATTAAGGGACAACAGGTACTTCCCCTTTAGAAAATCAAAAGACCCAAAATCAAACTTTGCTGATTTTTGCCTGGCGCAACTCCAGTTCAACTTGGCTCTACCGATCTCAAATAGATCAGCCTCAGAGGATAGCTGTGGCGAACTCACTTTCTCAAACCCACTCAGCTCCAGTACAGTAGATTATGCCCTAGGCTCGAGAAATGCCTTTTATAGAGTCCAGAACTTCACCATTGGTACCAGAACTGATAGTGAGCATCAGCCCATGATTCTGGACATAATTGTCTCTGGTCATAAAGTTCACATAAACCAAATCCCTGTATCAAGGGTCACCACCACAGGGAGCCCATTTAAACTTAGAGTCAAATGGTCAGATGACAAGAAGAGGAGATTTCAAACGAAAGGAATTCTGAAAATGCCTAGGTGCCCAGGAGGACAATGTAGCAGCCCTAGGCTCACCATTAGTCATAATGAGGTGACTTTCTCAAAATATAGGTATGAAATGTCATCAACCATTTGTTTCCCTTTTGTAATACATATTGTATTTTTAGTGATGTAGCTGAGAGGACATATTTATTTATTTATTTATTTATTTATTTATTTACAGCTTTTATATTCCGCCCTTCTCACCCCGCAGGGGACTCAGGGCGGATTACAGTGTACACATATATAGCAAACATTCAATGCCAATTTTTGACATACAAACATATACAAACATACACAGAGGCTATTTAACTTTTTTTCTGGCCGCCAGGGGAGCTGTCACTTTCATCGTCCATCTGCGACGCTGATGAAGTACTTCCGCATTCCCCGCATGCTTCCCCGCTGTAATGCTTTGCTGTCTTCTTTATGAATGAGTCTTCTTTATGGCTTCATAAATCAGTTAATTTAACCTCCCCACACTTTAAGGTGGTACCTAATTTCCCTACTTGACAAATGCAACTGTTTTTCGGGTTGCAAAGGTCGACAACAGGCTATACACAATTGGTTGGAAACCCACTCCAACCTGGGCTGGCTTCGAACTCATGATTTTTTGGTCAGAGTGATCTTAATGCAGCTGACACTCAGCCAGCTGCGCCACAATCCCAGTGCTTGTGGGATCTCCTGCTTTATATGTTGAAGTTACTTGTTTTTTGGCTTTGGTGACTACATGCTTCAACTTGATCAGATAGTGTTGAGAGAGGGCTGCCATTTGCTGCTGACCACAGCCAGCAAAATGCCTGAGGATGGCATGCAGAATATTTGATTACTATCAAAACTAAGTTATAATACAAGAATACAGCAAAGTGGTCATACTCTGCACTACATTGTTAATGCAGCTCCCTTAATTTGTAATTTTGTTCAGAAGATGAGTATACTTGTTGGGGAATAAAATGCTAGCTGTACAGTACCCTTTTGTGTGCAGAAGAAGAAAAAATAAACACATCAGAATACAAGCATTTATCACCCTCTGGAAAATAGTCCTCAAATTCGACATGTGAAAAACTGGATTTGTATCAGACTCATGCTCCTGGGAATTAATTGTTATGGCCAAAAGGTCTGAAGCTGACAGACGTTCAAGACATAGAGAAGCGGTGGAAAATCTGTTACAGGTTAAGGGGATGCACTGGTCTCCTCAGGAGACCTTTGAGGGCCATAACCATGAGGATGCCTTCCATAGATGCAGGTGAAACGTCAGGAGAGAACTGTTCTGGAACATGGCCATACAGCCCAGAAAACTCACAACAACCCAGTGATTCTGGCCATGAAAGCCTTTGACAATACATCAAAAACACTGTTCCCCAGCCCTTCCTTCCACAACTTAAAAAAAAAAACCCTACATATAATATTGTTTGAGGTTTAGAAAATTCAAGGACAAGATATTCCTCTGAAGGTTTTTCTTTCAACATAGGCAAACTACAACCTGAAATTAGATGGGACCTGTTTAGGAAACTGCAATATTAACATAACAAAACCTTTGGGGGCAGGGAGGGAGAATCAGCAGGAAGTTACTTCAGCACCTTGTTTGCTACAGAAACTGGCAGTCTCTGACCACACTAACAGAAGCATATCCTGTCCCCATCCTGCCACCGCCCACTTATCAAGGGTGTAGATATCTTTCTGGTAGCCTCTGGAGCACCAAGATAAAATTACACAGGAGGCCCAGAGGCAATGCATTCAACTCTGCAAGGGGTCCAGGCAACATTTTCATGGGTGACATGATGGATTAATACTCAGGAGAGGTGATTTAACCAAACCCTAGAAGCAAGGCCTGTTGGCTTGTAATCCACTTAGCATAACCGTTGTATAAAAATCTTTCTGCTCCATTGTTTCAGAATGCAAAATATTATCAGAACTGTGCACATGTAAGCTATTCTAAACAGACTCCTTTGCCTTCAGCTTCATTGCCTGCAGAAGAGTTCTCTGAATTATTCCAGCTGACCAAGCTTGAAGAGTTTGAACTGGCTCAATGAAACTATCCACAGCATTGCTGTGCAGTTTACCCCCCAAACAATAGATCTTTCTCTTGCTGGTTTTACTGCCCGTAAAACCACACCCACACAAAGCTGTAGGAGTCATATTCATCTTTCTTGATGCTTCAGGACATTTATTCATTCCTAGAGGAAGGAAAGAACACAGTGTTGGCACCAGCTAATAAAGTCAACCCCTGTGAAGGAGACTCAAGACTGCAACTGTAGAAGACAAAGAGTAAAGGGTCACTGTCTCCAAATCTGGCATCCAATCTGTGTCAAACCTCTCCTTCCTTTGCAACAACTATTGAACTTTCCTTGACTCCTTGATAGGGCCTTTCTCTAGCTTGACCAGAAACAGTCACTGAAGTGGAATGAGGGCACGGAAAATTGGACCACAAGGTCGCCTTGAGAAAAAGCAACAGGAACCAACCTTTCAGTTGAAGGCCTCATTCTCTTATAGAGCTTGGGTTTTTTAAAACTACAAATTTCTCAGAACCCCCAAGATAGTTGTCTTGCTAAGAGATTCTGGGAGGTTTATCTCAAAAACTAGCAGGTCTAGACTCTTTCCTCTTAAGAGGAATCTGTCAGGAGCCAAGCCAGCAGTGAGCCATCCTGAAGCCAGTGGTGGATAGCACGAGGTGAGAAGCCACTTCTCTTTTCACTCTGTTCCTACCACCCTCTGTTCTCCTGTTTCTTCCTCTCCACCTATGTAGCAAGTGGAGAAACGTAGGGCTTTTTCACACCACACAATCATAGCATTGTGATTCTGCTGCACAGTTTTATCTTCGGGATATCTAGGATTTGCAATGGGAGGGGTTTCTGAATTCTCAGCCAGAGAGATCCTTTGATACCTTTGACCAAACTATACGAGTCACAAATTAGTTGGTGTTTAGACCAACTGACAGCAAGGGATGTAAATAACATACAAAAAACTTTAAGAATAGATCCTATCAGTTTCTATTTTAAATAATGTCTTCATAACTAAAAAAACAGATGGGTTTTTATATGCAATGGTGTAGTAGAAAGGTGTTTTTTTATATGGAATGGCAAAAATCACCTTGGAATGCTTTTTAAATATTTTCAAACTGTGGATGGTGGAATCCATGGATACAGAGGACCAACTATATAAGAACTTTTCAAGCTTTCAAGTCAATCTAATTACAGAGGATTACTCACTGTCAGCTACAAGTTAAGAGGCAATGGGCTGCAAGACTTAAACTTTTTCACAGAATTAATAAATTGCTTTGAGTGGATTTTGGAGTGTACCAGCATAAATCCATTGTGAAGCTGACTTCGTTTCCTCTCAGGTAATAATAAAATAATAAATACTATTTATTACCTGGTTTTTCTGATGGATCAAGATGGGGTACAATAAACTCAAAAGCACATGAACATAAAATATCATACAGTATTATAAAAAGATAAATATATAAAAACTTGCAGCAAACACAGATACAGAATTAACATATAGTAGCAATAGTATGTAAATCAAAACTCATGATTGAAAGTTGTCTGAACAGGCCTGCCGGTTGAGATGTGTTTTAAATTGGGTCTTAAATTCCAACAGGTCATTCCACAGTCATGGGGCGGTCAATGAAAACGCCTTCTAATTGACAGTCACCAGTTGGAATCTGGCTGGTCTTTTTTTCTTCTTCAAAACTCCATTTTTAAAAACCACATTATGCATGTATGTGTATACACATACACAAACACATAAAATGGATAGTGGGATGATGACTTCACTATTTGGTCACTATCAATTTGGAAGAGACACCTTAATGGCAAACACCGAATTCCGCCACACACCCCTTAAGCAACCCTGAATGCTAAAAGAAATGAGACTCCAACTTTCACACAAGGATATACCGTATAGCCTAGTCCTATGCATATTTATTCAGAAACCACTCTGCAACTCCCCCAGGATCCCCTGATAGTGGGCAAACCTGACAATTGCTATTTTCTATTCCAATGCAAAGTAAACATGTGGCTCAATCTTCAGAAGGCAATTATGATCCAATGGCTTTACAAAGGACCAGTTTCAGATGGAGATGAGACGAAAAGTGATAGAATCGGTTTGCTGATGTGGATAAACCCATCTGCCTGCATTTGAGGGTGTGCCTATGGAGACCTAAGGGCATGGCTGCCTTTCAAAATGGATAGTTACATTCCCACATAGAAGTCCTGAACATTGGATAGATTTCAAAAGTGGTGTTTTCTGGAAGATATATATCATAAAAAGAAAAAGACACAAGATGGAGGAAATGTTTGATCACATACAATGAAATGAGTGGAAGATGGCCACATTACTTAATTTCAACTGGAATAAGCAAGCCCCGCATTTAAAAAATGGGCATGAAAATAAAGATAAGGTCTATGCTAGACAAGAATCAAGCACTGAAGACAGTCATGAGGGGAAGATACTGGATAGTAAAATTACTGGAAAATTCCAGAGGAGCAGGTATGTCCACTGATTTTGCCTTTGACAGGCGGCAAAATTTACTCATTCAGCACAGCTTAACCCTCACTGAACTGTTATTTGTGTATGTTCGCTGCCTAAGGAAGAGGCCTATGGCTTCACAAAAGACGCTCTGGATCCCAAGAGAAATTACTTTCCTGCTGCTTTTTGGAGTTTAACATTTACTTAATTTTTTCATGGTCCCATATGGCAGTTTGGACCTACTGCCTACATTGAGACATGGCCAAACCAACTGATCAACAACAAAAACAACATCTGATACAAAACAAAGGCCTGTTATTCCAACATGATTATTTTTTTCTTTATTTTGTATGATTCTTTAACATATTTTGCCTGTTAAAGAAGCCAGTGGAGCTTTGACAGCTTGCATGAAATGTTTTGTGTATTTTGATTGGCCAAAAAATTATTGCTCATTTGTGGATTTTTGATTTTTTACTGTATGTTACCTGAACTGATATTTATCTCAAAGAAGAAATTTATCTTTAAGAGCCCCCGGTGACACAGCAGGTTAAACTGCAAAGCTGCTTAACTTGCTAACCGAAAGGTCAGAGGTTCGAATCTGGAGAGCAACCTAGCAGTTCGAAAACATGCAAATGTGAGTAGATTAATAGGTACCACTCAGTCAGGAAGGTAATAGTGCTCCATACAGTCATGCCAGCACATGAACTTGGAAGCGTCTACAGACAATGCCGGCTCTTTGGCTTAGAAACAGAAATGAGCACCACTCCCGAGAGTCAAAGACGACTAGACTTAATGTCAAAGGGAAACCTTTACATTTACCTTAGACATGCATAGCATATACTACATTCTGTAACATCTTGAAAGGTGACAAACATTTCATCATAAACTTTCAGTGATCAGAGAACACCATGTCAGATGCAAACAAAAGTAGGGGAAATGGGCAGTGCTGACAGCATGAGATATAAATAGATAGCAGTGGGAACAAAGAAAGCCAGACAATAATAATACAGAGGGGAAATAAAATCTCAGCATGGCCCTTGGGCACATTTGTACATCAATTCCAGTTATATGGGCTTATCTTTCCAAACATGACTGTTTAAGGCTAAACTATAGTCTTTGATGCTTTTGTTTTGGACTATAATTTCTGGTTTGGCCACTGGGAATTGTAGTAAAAAGATTAAAAATTCTAGCAGAGTACTCTTAGAATGACATACGGTTCCAGCTAGTTTCAAAGAGGAGCTCAGCTACCTCTCCCCACTCTCTTTCCATTATTGAATTTCTTCTTTAATTGCTTAGGGGCTTGTCACAAAACAGGCGTAACTTTCTATGCCAAAAAGCACAAAGAACTCACAAACCTGGAATAATAGAATATTTTTCTTAGCATAAGAAACAGCCTTTCCCAGTTTATTGGTTTCATTTATATGTCACCTTTCTCCCAGAGAGTTTGAAAAGCTTCAAAATAAAATTTAAAATCAGCACATAAAATGATATGAAATCACTTTTAAAAACACAGAAGAGTTTAAAAACCTACAACAACCCATGCAAATCAGTTGTTTGTTTTTTTTGCCACAATATTCTTAATCTAAAGCAATGGAAATGCTGATTACTGCAGATAATGCAATACACCAAGACTTCCTTGTGGTAGGTCAAGCAGCCATACAAATCCTGGTATTCAAAAATAGCTAGAGCAGACACTGATCATATATCTCCAAATAGCATACATTGCTAGATTCCATTTGTATCTAGCCAACATAATAATTATGGATTAACAAATAATGGACTGCATTGACAAATTAGTGTATCCAGCAATCAGAATGTCACCATCTCTCCCATGCATGTTTTAGAGTTAGACTAAAATTCCCATCATTCTTTGTCAGCTTGACCACTGGAAACTATTCTGACACATTGGCTAAGGAACATTTCTGTAATGTTTTAGCAAACAGAATCCTGAAATTTACTTCCCCACTTCTTTGGATGTTGTACAGAATGATAATAAAGACTCAGGTATAAAACATATTTATAGTTTTGGGAGTGTGATGGGATGTAATAGGATCCAGAAGGAGGCTTTCAGACAACAACTCCCAGTATGGTCATTGAGAACCACAACCAAAACAAAACAAATAAAGGCGGGGGAGAATAACTTCAAGCAGAGGATTCGTAGATAGACATATTGAGATAATGTCCCTGCTAGCTTCACAGACAAGCTCAGCTATCTCTCCACATGTTTTCCATTATTTCCTTTCTTTTTTATTGCGTGGCGGCTTTTTAGGGAACTTAAGAAGCTGTCTATACCAAAATGCATAAAGAATCCAAAAATAATGAATAATAGAGGCATTTTTACCATAAGGAAACTTCTAGATACAGTGTTCCACAATTTCTTTGTTTTTCATAATACACATAAAAACCAACGAAAGGTACTGCTATATTCCATTTTTTCTGCTCTCCCTCTTTCTCTTTCTCTTTCTCTTTCTCTTGTTGCAAGAGATTAACATGGCTACTTCTTTAAAAAATATATCTATTCTCTGACACCTCATAACTACAGCTGACCATTATCATTAATTAGATTCAGAGAGGTGCTCCATGTAAGAGAGTCCTCAGATGGTTAAAGTGCAGCCCTCAAAATGTGGTTCTCCTATAACTCTCATCCCTCAGCTCAGCAAGTGAGAGCCCAAAATTGGCAAGGTAAAAAACCCGGAACCTCAATTCATGGCTGATACCAAATGAGAGACTTGCTCCTGGGCACATAGAAGATTGGGTGACTTGAAAGGTGCTGAACAGACTACACTCTGGAACCATGAGATGCAGAGCCAACTTTAAGAAATGGGGCTACATAGTGGAGTCCATAACATGCAAGTGTGGGGAAGAGCAAATCACAGATTACTACAATGCAGACTGAGCCCTGCCACATGCACGATGGAGGACCTTCTTACAGCTACACCAGAGGCACTCCACGTGGCCAGTTTCTGGTCAAAGGACCTTTAGCATAATGCCAAGTTTTTAACTTTGTGTTTTTAAATAAATTACAACTGTACCCTCAATTTGTTTCTGATGTGATAAATAAATACCAGCATAGCAAACAGCAAGGGATGTTGAGGAGCTGTGGTCCAACTGGAAATTTACATCTTACCTGGCCCTGGTCCATATGATAAAAACCTGCATCTAGAAATTATTTAATAAAAGGAAGCAAACTTTGCAGCAGCTTATTAAAACACCATATAATCTTTCTGAGATCTTATAGTGTAAAAGGAAGAGCTGTCTGATATCTGAAGGAACCACAAAAAGACTGGCCTCCCCTAAATATGCACTGCTCTTTTAAGAGAAAATAACGCCATACATCCCTTGAAGGAACAGGTACAACATGACAGGTACAACACCAGCAGTAGGCCTCACATGGCAGAACCTAACTCCACAACAATGCAGAAAGAAAAGATATTTGATGGTTAATACCATGCAAGAAACATAATGCTTGTTTAAAACAAGGGAGAGAGAGGAAAAAATAAACTCCACAAACATACAGTTTAGGATTTTCTCGTATACACCTACATATATAAAAGCTAAGAAATTTTTACTAGTAATCAAAGGCAAGCAGAATGTAATTATGACACCTTCCAACTGCCCGTGATTACCTCCCTAGACTTTCCAGGTCAGATTAATTCAAATGCACTTGAATTTGAGAGTAGCCATTGATATCAATAAGAAGTGGTGGCTAAGTCTCTCCGCCACTATCTGAGACTCCCAACACCAATGAAGAAGAGGGCATCACCTTCATCTCTTCCCTATGAACTTTTGAAAGGCACCTGGTAGGCTGCTGTGAGAAACAGGGTGCTCGAATAGAGACGTGCTCCAAGAGTCTGCTGGGCTGAAGCAATGCTCCCTTTCAGTCTCTAATGTTTAGCTGTTCCATACAATACAGGCAGTCCCTGAGTTACAAACATCCAACTTACAAATGACTCATAGTTAAGAACAGGGGTGAGACAACAGGAAGTGAGAGAAATCTACCCCTACAAAAGGAAATCAACTTGTGAAAGAGTTATGATGGAGAAAAAGGCATCTCCACTGAAGCTTCCTCACCAATCCTTGTTTCCACAACAAGCCATATTTTCAAAATCCAATTGTCACAGGGACAGAAAGTGTAGTGAAATCTTCTGCACAGGGGCACAGACAGCAAAGTCAACACCACAGGAGTGTTGACTCTTCCCTATGCTATCCAAAGCTTTATATATACACTTTAAAATGTATCTATTCCAACTTACATACAAATTCAACTTAAAAACAAGCCTACTGAGCCCATCTTGTTCATAACTTGGGCACTACGTGTACAGATTTGTAAGCCTCATCATTTGAAATTTTCCCAAATGGAAGCTGTGTGAGTTTACTACATGTTGAGGCAGTAACCTTTGCTCCGTTACATATATATAGATATGGATGCAGTGTAGGGGTGTGCAAAGTATTGTTTAGGTGTCCTAGATTATGGCAATTTGGGGGATTTGTCTGCTGAATGCATGAAAACGAGCCTGGCAGCTGAAGCTTTCGCTAAAACTGATAAGAGCAGCTGGACCTTTTCGGCTAATGGGGCTGAGCAGTACTCTACCAAATCTAAAATTGACCAAAAACTGATTTGTAGCCCTTTTGGTACTAATATTAGAGAGTGGTCCCTGGTCAAAATAGTCCCTGGTCAAATACAGGTTGGGAACAACTGCTCTAGTGTGATGATGCTGTTAGTGAGAACTTCACCAGGCAAGCTGGGAAAATCCTGAGCGCAGTCCAACTGAAGCCAGCTGGCCCTGGGTTTCTGAAAGGGCCCCGCAAAAGGTTCTGGTGCCAACCAGGTAGCACAGGATGGGGATCTCCTTTCCAAAACACTTGGATTGGAGGTCTTTCAGATTTGGAATTCTTTCATTTGTATACCAAGCTATCTTGGAGATGGGAGCTCAAATGTGATCACAAAAATCATGTATGTTTCATATACACCTTACGCACACGCATTATGCCACCAGAAAGCAAGGGCATTGCCATCTCAACCAATCACGGGTTTATTTTGGTGGTATTTAGGAAATCTGGGTAAGGCAGTGGTTCACAACCTTTTTTTTTTTTTACCAGGGACCACTTTGACCACTCTCCAACATTAATACCAAAAGGGTTACAAATCAGTTTTTGGTCAACTTTTGATTCTGTTTGGGGTGCTGATTCAGAAAATTGCATTGGATAGACCACATCAGCTCTAGTTTCTGATACAGAACATATGCCGTCCAGTAGTTGCCATCTGCTCGCCCACAGAAAACCATATTTAATAATCTAAAGCTGATGTGGTAGTGGCAACCTTTCGTGGGTAGTCAGCCTCTCCCCTCATGACATCCCTGTTGCTTTGGCACTATAGGAGACCAGTTGCTCTAGTTGCTGTGTGGTTTCGAGGCACTGGTATAGTAATGGTGAGGCTGTGGACCATATATTTTTGTTCTTGTGGACCACTGGTGGTCCACGGACTACAGGTTGGGAACCACTGCACTACAGCATAGATCCACTTTAAATGCTGTTGCTGCCTCCTGCAGAATGCTGGGCTTTGTAGTTTAGTGTGGCCCAGGTCGTGAGTGGGTGATAAGTTTAAAGGTCCCTCCCTAAACTACAAGCCCCAGAATTCTGCAGGAGACAGAAACTGGATTTAAAGTGGATCCATGCTCTAGAGCAGGCCTGGGCAAACTTGGGCCCTCCAGGTGTTTTGGACTTCAACTCCCACAATTCCGAACAGCCGGCTGTTCGGAATTGTGGGAGTTGAAGTCCAAAACACCTGGAGGGCCCAAGTTTGCCCAGGCCTGCTCTAGCGTGAGGAGGTATTTTTAAGACACCGAATGGGTTGGTTGTCCGCTCCCCCCCCCCCCCCCTCCAAGGGCGCATCTCCATTGAGAAATGCACAGAGTCTGGCCCAACTCCAGCTCCTGAGAGTGCTAGTGGGAGGAGGTGGGCACCGGCCGGCTTAGGCGTCGGCGTGGCGTGTGTCCGGGGGCTCACCTTGTAGACCTTTCCGAAGGCGCCGTCGCCCAGCTCGCCCAGGATCTCCCAGACCTCGTTGGGGTCCAGGTCGCGGCGCACGTGCGGGAACTCCTTGGAGCGGCGCCGGTCCAAGTGCGAGAGGCGCAGGATGCGGCGGAAATTGGCGAAGGCCATCTTGGCCCGGGAGGGACCCCTCCGCGGGGAACAAGCAGGAGGAGGAGGAGGAGGAGGAGGAGAGAAGACCCTCTGCAGGCCCCGGAGAAGCGCCCAAAGCCAAGACGCGAGAGCAGCGGCGGGAGCGGCGGCGGGGAATCCCAAGCCGGGTGTTTCCCCGCACCTCTCCTCCCTCGCTTACTCTGCGAGGTGCGCGGGGCCCGGTCCCAAGAGCCCCTCCCAGGCGGCGCCCGCTTCACCTGCCGCTCGGGACCGGGCCAGCCCCCTCCGGCCTCGCCAGCGCCCCGCCGCCCGGGCCCGCCCCCTCCTGGCTCCGCCTCGGCCCCTCCGGCTCGCTACGGACTCTTCCTTCCTTCCTTCCTTCCTTCCTTCCTTCCTTCCTTCCTTCCTTCCTTCCTTCTCTCTCCTCCGTTCCTTCCTGCCCGAGCCCCGTCACGAACAGCGGGGAGGGGGCGCAATGGGGCGCCTTCGGAGCTCGGTGTTTTGCTTACAAACGGGCTGCGGGGAAGCCGCCTTCCCACCCAGACGCCTCTCTCGCCTTCGCAGAGCTTCCCGACAGGAAGGGACACGGTTAAATCCCGTTTACTTCCGAAGTTTGTTGTCCAGGCTGCGAGAGAGTCTCGGGTCAAGAGCAAGGGGGGGGGGGGAGGGAGGAGGGGGGGGAGGCGTCCGCAGAAAGACTGACGCCTTAGACGGCGAGCGTGGCGTGGCGAGCGGGGGTGGGTGCCTGCGCGTGCCTACCTGCCGCAACCACCCAAAGCGACTGCCTAGGAAACTTTCAGGCCGTGTTTCAGAAGAAAGTTCTACTTTTCTTAACCGCACAAACATGGCTTCACAAGCCCAGCTACAGTGCTCGGTATCAGTAGACCTAGGGCCCTTCCAAGTGGGTGAGTGGAGCCAAGGGGGAAAGTTGGGGCTAAAAATACCACCCTCGATCTTAGGGCCCCTTCCACACAGCCGCATAACCCAGAACATCAGTCTGGAAGTCCCACAATATCTGCTTTGGACTGGTTTATCAAAGCAGATATTGTGGGGTTTTATTCAGCTGTGTGGAAGGGCCCTCCAAGGCTCAAACTTACGTTTTAATCTTTCCACTACTGCACATGCAGCCCAGTCAGTGGGGCCATTATTAGTGACACTTTGAATCACTGAGGGCCCTTCCAAAGCTCTATATTCCAGAATATCAAGGCAGAAAATCCCATGCTATCTGAGTGTGGACTCAGGGCCCTTCCACACAGCCCTATATCTCTCAAGGCAGAAAATCCCACAATATCTGCTTTGAACTGAGTTATCTGAGTCCACACTCAGATAATGTGGGATTTTCTGCCTTGATATTCTGCGATCTAGAGCTGAGTGGAAGGGCCCTGAGTCCTTGTTGCCAGATATTCCAGTTCAAAGCAGATAATGTGGGATTTTATTCAGCTGTGTGGAGGAGGCCTAAGTTTTGTCTGTAGAGATGTCTGTATTGCAGGTAGTGTTCTGGTGTTTTGCTTTGTGTAATGGGGAGTTATTGTTTCATACTATCAGTAACTTCCTCTGAAGTGGAGCTTACCATCTTCATTGGTGGTCTGGCATCCAAGCACTTACTAAGCAGGCTTCCTTGGCAGAAGTACCCAAGGGAAAACATGAGGTGAGGAAATGGGTGTGTGCCAGACCGCTCCCCCAGTGCCACGCACATGGACACCATGGGTTCAATTCAGAAGTATCTGAGAGTTAGCCACAAGTCATCTGCTGAATTTCTTTCTCCTTGAGCCTTGCTTTATTGTCTCCCTCGTATCAAATCTTGGGGCAATTTCCCTCTTGATGCAAATCCCTGATTTGGTTCATGGGCAACCATATGAATCTCTTCTTATCTGGCACATTAGTTCACAAACCACATTGTGATGTCAGGGTTTTGCTCCTAAACTGAATTCTCACAGCCTCCGCCCTCCAAGCTGTCATTGCTTAAGCAGGTCTGATGCCATGGTGGGACTTGCAGCCATGCAGCTTACTGTGTAGTTTTTGAAAATCATGTCAGAAGCAACTTGAGAACGTACTGTAAGTTGTTTCTGATGTGAGAAAATTGGCCATCTACAGAGACATTGCCCAGGGGATTCCCAGATGTGTTACAATCCTGTGGGGAGGCTTCTCTCATGTTCCCGCAAGCTAGAGCTGATAGATGGGAGCTCACCCCATCTGGCAGATTTGAACCAGCAACCTTCAGATCAGCAACCCAACCTGCCGGTCAGCAGTCCAGCGAGCACAAGAGTTTAACCCATTGCATCACCGCAGCTCTACTGTGTAGTTGAAGTGATGTAGATCAGGCCTCTTCAACCTGCAGCCCTCAGTAGCCCCAGCCAGCTTATTCATTGGGCAGGAATTCTGGGAGCTGAAGTCCAAAACACATGGAAGGCCACATGTTGAAGAAACTTGACTAGAGCAACCTTATTTTCCCACATGAACAGTATGACATAGAGACGGTAGAGTGGATAACTTCTGGTGCCTCCTGGATATTTTAGATGACAACTACTGTAAGCCTCAACCACCATGGCTACAGAATGGGAGCTGGTGCCCAAAACATTTGGAGGGCACCAATTCACATTTCTCTTTCTAACAATTCTGTGTCTTCAGATGTGTCCCCTGAGCATTTCTATTGCTTATATATATGTGTGTGTGTTTGTGTGGAGGACAAATGCAGGCTAATAGGGACATCTAGAGGAATGAGTTGAGAAGTGCATAATTTGGAGTTACATGTCTTATGTAGCAAATGGTTATGAACTTTACTAAGTGAACTTCTGGGAAGGCATTGTGTTCTGTGCTGGAACTGGGTGTAGTCCTAGGCCTCCCAAAGAGTTTTTTTCAAAGCTAGATTTCTTGCAAACATTATTGTTATGACATAAACACCATTGGTGGTAGATGATGCAGCAGATGGTCTACAGCAGAGAAGAGCCCAGCATTCCCTAATAGTTGAATTGGGCCCCAAAGGAATTCTACCCAGATTATGCCAATCTCCCTTTCTTTCCCCAGCCTCAAACGCCTAGGCTAATGCAAAAAGTAACAAACAAAGTTACTAATACAAGTAAACTTTCTGTCTTCACTGGACAACTGTTGATATTAACAACAATGCCAAACTCATCAGCAGGGATCCAACTCATTACATCCATCCCTGCTTGCAATTTTTGGGGTGTGTCGAGAGGGGAGGGCATTGTCCAAAGTTGGAAAGTCCATCCCTTTTTTCTTCTGTCTTCCCTACCATTCTCCTCCCCCTTCTGCTGCTGAAGGGACAGATCACTTCTGCGGGTACCATTTCCGCTCAGTTGTAAGGGGGCTTTTGAAGTTACATTGGGGCTACATGCCATCCTTGGGCTTAAAGGGATCTCTCCTTTAAGAGTTAAAATATGCATTCAGAAATTTCACAGAACCTGAATAAATAAATCCTTCTGAAACAGTGTTTCTCAACCTTCCTAATGCTGTGACCCCTTGATACAGTTCCTCATGTTGTGGTGACCCCCAACCATAAAATTATTTTTTTTACTACTTCATAACTGTCATTTTGCTACTGTTAGTAATTGTATTGTAAATATTTCATATGCAGGATATATTTTCATTCACTGGACTAAATCTGGCGGAAATACCTGATACACCCGCATTTGAATACTGGTGGGATTTGGAGGGGGGTGGTGGTTGTGTGGATTTATTTTGTTATTTGGGAGTTGTAATTGCTGGGATTTCTAGTTAACCTACAATCAAAGAGCATTCTGAACTAAACCAATGATGGAATTGAACCAAACTTGGCACACAGAACTCCCATGACCAACAGAAAATATTGAAAAGGTTTGGTGGGCATTGACCTTGAGTTTTGGAGTTGTAGTTCACCTACATCCACAGAGTACTGTGGACTCAAACAATGATGGCTCTGGACCAAACTTGACACAAGTCCTCAATATGCCCAAATGTGAACACTGGTGGAGTTTGGGGAAAATAGACTTTGACATTTGGGAGTGGCAGATGCTAGATTTATAGTTCACCTACAATGAAACAGCATTCTGAACCCTGCCAATGATAGAATTGGGCCAAACTTCCCACACAGAACCCCCATGATTAACAGAAAATACTGTGTTTTCTGATGCTCTTTAGTGACCCATCTGATACACCCCTTGTGATCCTCTCAAGGGTCCCGACCCCCAGGTTGAGAAATGCTGTTCTAAAATTAAGCTTGGATACTGAGGGTAGGTGTCAGGAAACCCCAACACTTGGACTGAATATTTGAATAGTGAACGGAAACATGAAAAAACAAAAACAAACCTAAGTCACTCCCTCTAGGAGAGGTAAGGTGCATTGATCAGCACCTATTTTCAGAGATTGATTTCAGTGCAACAGGATGTTGCAAATATCTTGAGGTGGACTTCACTAAGAGTGTACATATTAGGATGATTAAATGTGATTTTGTTCATGTATTATCCAACCCTGCTTCATGCCAAACCCTTCAAGGCAGACAGCCCCATTTTAAAGACATTTAGCAGAGAAGCCAAAGGCCTGCATCTCTTTCCTGCTGTTCCATTTCCAAGGTGGAACTCTTTGACTGTGACACAGGCATTGTCTGGACTTGGACCAAAGTTCCACAAGTGAACAGAACTCATTCTTGGCAAGATGAAACTGAGGCCAAAATGTCTCATGCACTTCTTGTGCTTAGACAGAATATATTGCTTGTTATCTGTCAGAAATGCTAGAGTCTTGGCATACTACTTTTCTCTGCTTGATGTTCATAAGAAGAATTCTTTGAATAGTAAGTACCACAGAACAGGCTGCAAAGATGCAAACGACAATTTCTGTGTCATCTCCCTCACGCATTGCTGGTCAAAATCATTACAACAATGTGTCTTTTTTCCATCCTCAATGTAAGGAGGCAGCAGGGTGGGGCGAGAAAGCTGGAGAATACCTTTTAATGGCTGTAACAGTGTTGAAAAGTTAAATATCTAAAGAGAGCTCTGCTGGATTGATTTAGATAGCCACTATCTAATGTTATGACTGTTTCCAAAGGTGGGCAACCAGATTAGTCTAGAATAGCGTTTCTCAACTTGGGGGTCAGCTCCTTCAAGGTCAATCCAGTCACTTCAAGGATGCCATCCATCCATCTTGCCCTTGGTCGGCCCCTCTTCCTTTTTCCTTCCATTTTTCCCAGCATAATTGTCTTCTTTAAGCTATAGGTGCGCTATAAATCCAACAATTCCCAAATCAAGGTCTATTTTCCCCAAACCCCACCAGTGTTCACATTGGGGCATATTGAGTATTCGTGCCAAGTTTGGTTCAGATCTATTGTTGTTTGAGTCCACAGTGCTCTCTGGATGTAGGTGAACTACAACTCCCAAACTCAAGGTCAGTGCCCACCAAACCCTTCTAGTGTTTTCTGTTGGTCAGGGGAGTCCTGTGTGCCACGTTTGTTTCAATTTCATCATTGATGGAGTTCAGAATGTTCTTTGATTGTAGGTTAACTATAAATCCCAGCAACTATAGCCCCCAAATGACAAAATCAATCACTCTGCAACCTCATCAGTATTCATATTTCAGCGTATCGAATATTTGTGCCAAATTTGGTCCAGTGAATGAAAATACATCCTGCATATCAGATATTTACATTATGATTCATAACAATGGCAAAATTACAGTTATGAAGTAGCAATGAAAATTATTTTATAGTTGTGGGTCACCACAACACAAGTAATTGTATTAAGGCAGGGGTCCTCAAACTAAGGCCCGGGGGCCAGATGCGGCCCTCCAAGGTCATTTACCCGGCTCTTGCTCAGGGTCAACCTAAGTCTGATATGACTTGAAAGCACATAACAACAACAACAATCGTATCTCATCAGCTAAAAGAAGGCCCACACTTCCCATTGAAATACTAATAAGTTTATATTTGCTAAAATTGTTCTTCATTTTAATTATTGTATTGTTTTTAAGTGGTTTTGCACCACAAATAAGATATGTGCAGTGTGCATGGGAATTAATTCATTTTTTTTTTCAAATTATAATCCGGCCCGCCCACAGTTTGAGGGACTGTTACCTGGCCCTCTGTTTAAAAAGGTTGAAGACCCTTGTATTAAGGGGTCACAGCATTAGGAAGGTTGAAAAACACTGGTCTAGAAAGTCTAAAAGTAGAGCATGAAAGCAGAAGGCTCTTATTTGTTTATCCTCTGCATCTGTTGTTTAGGGGTCCAAATACATGTCAGAACACCACACCCATGATGCACTTTAGGAAGACCTGGATCTGGCCTTTCCTTGCTTGGAATTCCATTCCCTGAAAATGTTTTTTTTTCCAACTGGGATATTCCTACCTTTCAAAAAAGTAGTTTGGGATACGAAAACATGGTTCCTTGGACCCATGTTGCACTTTAAACCATCTCTCTTTCACCTTAATGGGGATTTCACCATTACACTGCCCTGTTCCTGGGGTTATTTGGCGTGCTGATTCAGAAAATCACACTAGATAGACTGCATGAGCTCTATCATCATCATTATCATCATCATCATTTAATAACTTATTAATCGCCCTCCATCCGAGAATGCTCCAGGCAATTTACAGCTAAATTACAAAAGATAAAATACATACATACAAAAATTAAAAATCAACAGAGATTGAATGCTCTAGTAAAAAGCCAGATCTTAAGTGTGAGAGTAAAAGGCCCTAAGTCATGCATGGCTCTCATGTAGGGCGGCAAGGAATTCCACAAGGCAGGGGCAGAAATAGAAAAAGCCCTGCGTCTGGTCCTTTCCAAGTGCACTTCTCTAGGACCCGGTATATGGAGTAAGTCATGTTGGGCTGGTCGTTGTGACCTCCGATGATGGGAGAAGGAGAGGCAGTCCCTAAGGTACGATGGACCCTGGCCGTAAAGAGTTTTAAAGGTCAGAACTAGCATCTTATACAGGCCACGGTACTCAGTTGGAAGCCAATGTAAATGTTGCAGCACTGATGTTATATGGCATTTCATGGGCGTTCTTGTGAGTAACCTGGCTGCCGCATTCTGAACAATACGAAGCTTTCGGGTCGTAAACATCGGAAGGCCCACATACAGGGCATTGCAATAGTCCAGCCTAGACGCGACCGTGGTAGGGTGCCAGTTGCCTCGCTTGTCGTAGGTGGAAAAAGGCCTGTTTGCTGGCAGCAGCGACCTGAGCTTCCATTGTCAGCTGTGAATCCAGGATGACACCTAAGCTCTTAACAGTGGTTATCATGATTTTGTACAGGTGAACAGATGAAGTGGTATACAGCGTATTTGGGGAAAGTTGGTATTATCCTGGACCAAAAGCAGAGGAACGGGAAAGTCTGTCATGCATTCCAGAAGCTTTTATGTGTATCTCTCTCTCTCCTTATTTTCTATTTAGTGTTTGTGTACTACTAGTCTTCTTGAAAATTCAATAGGGCTCTATCAAGGTATGCCAAATCTAGTCTCCTCCTAAAGCAACACAGCCAAATTCAGAGTGCTATGGATGCTATCATTTTAACAGAAGAGTGTGGAACAGAAAAACTTAGAGGCAACATAATATTTATTATTGAAACAATTATTGTGTTAGCCACCAGTTCATGTAGAAGAAAAAAGGCAGCAGAAAAGCTGCCTTCAGAAAAATAATTGGAAGATACTTGTATTTTATATCTCTTGTCCCTGTTAATAAGAATCATTCACCCTGGTAATCGGTGTTTCTCTCTATGCTATGAATTAGAACATGTTTTATATAAATCTGTGTAGTGGATTCTATTAACGAAATATTTTGAATGTGCACTACCTAATACAATGTCATTTTCCAGATCTGCAGTTTTTCCACTTTCTTAATTATATAACTGATCTAACTAAGAGTCAAATCATGCTGGTGTTTGACTTGCTGGACTGGGATGGCTCAGGAGAGATCAACTTTGATGAATTCTACATGTTGGTGTGCATCATAATGTCTCATGAGGCAAGTTAACATAGATTCCTGTAGGGGTATAGGTATATAAAAAGTGGTCTGTTTCACAGGGACCACGCAGATTTCCAGGGACGACAACAAGTCTACTTCCTGCTTTCCTATCCTTTATGCACTTGACAGAAAACTGGAGAGAGCTCCTGTATTGTTAGTGGGAAACCTTCAACAGATATTGATTGTGAGACAACCAGGTAACCGGCAACATCTGTTGACATTCCCCTTTCTGCACAACAATTAAAGGCACAAGAGCTACAGTATCTCCAGTGTCAGGCCTGCATATTTAGCTCTTGGCCTTCTGTTTTCATTTTACACAGCTCATGTTTCAGCTCCCAAATCTTGTTTTTGTTTTTTTAACACCAGAGAGTTCTTCAGTCATCTGAATTATATAACTCTGGTTTCATATCAGCCGCCTAAACAGTACCAGGTCTCTGCTTAAGATCTTACTTTGCAAATCAACTGACACCATACTAGAAGCTCTTCACTAAAGTCAGGATGTGGTTGCTAAAGTTAGGGATATTGCATCAAAGCTTTCCAATTACCTTTAGCCACAGGATTATAAAGAGGAAACCAGAAAGTTTTCTGGCACATTGGCATTTCTACATCTGACTTCATGCAGTAGTGACAGGTACAAATTGCTTTTACTGACACATCTGCTTTGTAAACTTGGCTAACAAAAGAACATGTCAACTTCAAAGTAAAACAAAAAGCAAATACTTGACATGAAAGTGAAATCATGTGAGAGAATATTATTTTGAGCTAGTTTCTTTTTCAGGAACCTTGTAACTGGATGAGTTCAACTATCCTTGTTTTAGCACACTGTTTTTTAAACTGTATGTCCTCTTAGCTCAATATCACAATCACAAAAACTGGCAACAATAAAAGTTTTCTGGATGCCAACCACTTACACAAATTTGCTAGCAACACTGTGCAGTGCTAAGTGGGCTCTGCAGAAAATGCTACAGCTGTACTCCACAAAATGAAAAATCCACCTGTTTATCAAACCTTGGAAATGCTGATTTATTATTCATAAATGTTTGTTTTTATATCAATTTTCTGGAGTCACAAAAAACTTTCTCAAGTGTAAAGGACTCATGAGTGGGAAAAGCTTAAGAAGCCCTGTTCTAGAGGATATTGACAGCTGGAACTAGACACATCTTGCTTTGGGGTTGTCTCTTAAATCCTGTCATTGCATCCAGACCTTTTCACAGCTCTCCAAAACTGATGCTTTTTAGATATGTTGTACCAGGTATTTTCTGCCAATCCATCCAGTATTCGTGTTTGCTGGGTATGATGGAAACTGTAATCTCATTAGGAGGGTATCAGGTTGAAAAATGCGATTGTATAGTATTTTGCCATCAAGACAGGAAGAGATGTGAAGAATCTCGTTATGAGGTTGTCCTCTGAAATTCCCTTTCTTCACTTCCCTTTTTTGGTGCAGAACATTTCCCAATCTCATTAACTGTCCTGAAACCCTTCAGTGTTGTAAAGCATTCAGGCATATATAGCTGTGACCTTCATCTTACACAAGCAATAACATGAGGTTAAAACCATTGAAGCAATTGGATATGTCAATGGTAAATAAAACATTACTGCATACAGGCGAGTGGGAGAGGGAATGGAATACCGCACAATGCTACTAACTTCTCCTTGACTTTGTCTTTGCATTACTGGAAGTTTGCCAGTCCAGTTTTCACAGAATCATAGAGTAATAGAGTTGGACCAGACTACAGTCCAACCCCCTGCCATGCAGGAAAAGCATAATCAAAGCCCCCCTGACATATGGCAATCCAGCCACTTTTTAAAAGTCTCCACCAGCTGGAAATTTTTGTTAGATTGGATAGCCAGCATATTCATGTTTCCATATGCCTGATGCAAGTAAAGGCAGCAGGGGAGCTCAAGGGATCACTGCAGAGGAGAGGGGTTTCAATTCCAAGGCAGGGTGCGGCTAAGGAACTCTGCCTGACCCCACTGTAACTCTTTCCAGATACTCTAAAGGTCATGGCAATTTACCCGCTCCCTTTTTCTGAGTAAGGAGACTATTACATTATTACATCTTCTCCGCATTTCAGACCATTGGGCGAAATCAGATAAACTAGAACAGCCTCACATTCAGTGGAGCCTGTTGAGAACAAGATTCAGTCTGGTGTTGATTTTATCTATAGAAGACAAAATGTGACCCTCCAGCTATGCTGAATGGCTGCTCCCAGCACCCCTTACTTATTTATTCCATTTATATGCTACTTTCCCCCTGGATTAGAACCTAAGGTTGCTCACCAAAGAATAAACTAAAAATAACACTGATATATAAATCCCATTTTCCTGTTTCCAACAGACCTCACAACCTCTGAGGATACCTGTGGTACAGCTGGCTGAGTGTCAGCTGCTTAAGATCACTTCTGACCAAAAGGTCATGAGTTCGAAGCCAGCCCGGGTCGAAGTGAGCTTCTGACCAGTTGTGTAGCTTGTTGTCGACCTTTGCTACCCGAAAGACAGTTGCATCTGTCAAGTAGAAAAATTAGGTACCACCTATGTGTGGGGAGGCTAATTTAACTAATTTACAAGGCTATAAAAAAAACTCCAGCAAAGCACTCCAGCAAAGAATGCGGGCAATGTGGAAGTACTTCATCAGTGTCACAGATGGACGATGAAAGCGACAGCTGCCCTGGCAGCCAGAAAAGTTAAATAGCCTCTGACTGTCTGTCTATATCTGTTGTGTGTCTTTGGCATTGAATGTTTGCCATATATGTGTACATTGTAATCCACCCTGAGTCCCCTGTGAGGTGAGAAGGGCGGAATATAAATACTGTAAATAAATAAATCATCCGGAGAGAATGCTTCTGAAACATGGCAGTACGGCCTGGAAAACTCACAACAACCCCAAACTAATACAGTTCTAACATGCAATTAAAATCATCACACTGAAATAACGTGTTACAAAAAAACCACAATTAAAAACATTTTAAAAAACCAGCACCTTTCCCTCTCTTTGCCAATGCTTAGTTTCTTTACCCTGGAATAGAATATAGGAATTGAGATAAGCAGGAAAAGGTAATGTTGTTCTTTAACTTCATTTTTTGAACCAGAATCACGTTGAAAAGCAGTTCATGTATCGTCACTGTCATGCTGTTTTTGAGTTGCTGGACATTGACGGGGGCCACACGGTGGGCCCTGCAGAATTCCAAGCCACTCGTTTCCTATTCAATATTAAGAAGAGCGAGCTGAGCCAAATATTCAAGGATTTTGACATCTCTGGCGATGAGGTAACCAATGGGGTTGAGTGGGAGGGAAGCTGCCCTATCTTATTGTCTCATCTGAATATGTCTTTGACCTTCATCAGGCTGAAAAAAAAAGACTCTTTTGAGGATGTGGTTGTGTTTCAACATAAGGAAAAGTGTGCTGTGCATACCTATTCTTTTTATATTGCTCATCGATATCATTTCTCACCAAATATGGGGTGGAAGTACCCTGTATTCAGCCTAAAGGTCATTGATAAGAAATGAGGGCCTTTCCACACAGTCATATAACACAGAATATCAAGGCAGAAAATCCCACAATATCTGCTTTGAACTGCATTATCTGAGTCCACACTGCCATATAGTGTTCCCTCGCTACTTCGCGGTTCTCTTTTTATGGACTCGCTGTTTTGTGGGTTTTTGCCTCCCAGTTTATGAATGGTTGCCATTGCCCAGAGCGGCGTTCTAATTCCCACCTCCTGGCAACAATGGAGTGGGGAAGGAGGTTTCACCCTCTCCCTTGGGTGAGAGGCAGCCAATCAAGAAAGATTGCAAAGCAAAGCAGAGATAGCTGGGGGGGGGGGGGGGGGGGGAAGGGTACGCAGTGCCTTTAAATCTCTCCTCACTTCTGCCTCACCCCCAGTGTTGGACACGACTGGACTTAATGTCAGGGGAAAACCTTTACCTTTACCTTGTATTTATGGTTTTATGGTGACATTCACTTTTTAAATTATGAAGTAGCCCACTCATTTCTATTTTACCCCTACACTCTGCAACCCCTGAGACTTTTCCTAGATTGAAATGAAATGACAGGACCAAATATAAAGTTAAACCCCTAGGCCAGTTTTGTAGCCACACTCAAACTATAGAATTTTCAGCAGTAGCAAGAGGCTGAACAAGATGTGTCAGAGGTGCATCTACACTGTAGAATTAATGCACTTTGACATCATTTTAACTGTTGTCACACAATGTTATGGAATTCTGGGATTTGTGAGGCATCAGCATTCTGTTAGACTAAAGACCATATAAACATAAATGATTCTGGCCCAGCTTACCTGCCCGAATGTATCTCCTCCTATGAACCATCTAGGACAGTGGTTCTCAAGCGGGGGTCCCCAGATGTTTTTGGCCTACAACTTCCAGAAATCCCAGCCAATTTACCAGCTGTTAGGATTTCTGGGAGTTGAAGGCCAAAAACATCTGGGGATCTCAGGTTGAGAACCACTGATCTAGGAGCTTAAGATCATCTGGGGAAGCCCTGCTCTCGATGCCGCCTGCCTCGCAAGTGTAATTGGCAGGGACGAAGGACAGCACCTTCTCAGTAGTGGCCTCTCGACTATAGAACTACCTCCCCAGGGATATTAGATTGGTCCCCTCCCTCCTGACATTCCGGAAAAAAGTAAAGACCTAGCTCTTTGAGCAAGCTTTTGAAAATGCAGCGGAATAGGTAACACGGAAATATGAATGATGAAGATGGAATGGCCAGATGATGTTACTGGATAACGTTTTTAACAGGATGACACCAATGATTATATGTTTTAATGGTTTTTATATATGTTTTATACTGTCATGTTGATTGTTTTTAATTGCAGTTTTATGAATGCCTGGCATCAAATTATGCCAACCTGTAACCTGCCTTGAGTCACCGTATGGCTGAGAAAGGCTGGCTATAAATATCGTAAATAAATAAATAAAATAAATATAAAGCTATAGGTCCAATGTTTCCATAACATTGAGCCATGGCAATTAAAATGGTGTCAGACACCTTTCTCTGTCAAATAGTGTGGTGCCTCACCACCACCACCTGGTTTTCTGGCAATTAGTTCATTAGATGCACACCTAGTTACTAGGCTTGGGTGATTTTAAAAAAATGTTTCAAAACCCATTTCGGTTATATGGGGTGCTGGTAGTTCGATTCTAAAATCACTTCCAATTTAAAAAAATAAATAAAAACTTTCCAAACCTTCCAAATTGCTTTGTTAATGGCAGACACACATGCACAGTAGGAAAAAAACAGCAGCACTGGCACTGGGGTAACTTCAGGGGATTCTCCCTCCCTCATTTTTAGACCAATCTTGATGGAACTTGCTACAGTGGTAGAACACATGGACCACTGTTAGCTCATAACCTTTAACTTCTCCATGGATTTTTGGTGAATTTTCAGTTTTTATAAAAACATTTTTTAATAATAAAGAAAATCTGTTCCTGGTTTGAAAATGTTAATTATGGTTTCAATGGGTGGCCTTTACTTTGAAAGTAGTCGTTCTACTCCAGAAACTTTGTGTGGCACAAACTGTGTTAAATTGGTGGAGAACGGAAATCATAGTACAGACCCTATCAAGGGATATCTAAATTGACCCCCTTCTTCTGGGCAGAAAGGCACCATCCAAACTCTCCTGTCATCCATTTTCTTTCTCTACTGAGTTAGAGGGGACCCTCGAGACATATCCATCCGTTTATTCCTATTTGCAGATGCAATCAATCATTTAATTTTATCATTACTTACTGACGTAAAGGGCTGGCTGGCTGTGGCTGGCTACCCCAGTGCTTTGTTCATGGCAATCAGGCCAAAGTGAAATGATTGGCTTTTAAGCAGTTTATGTTCTCTTGGCTTTGCAAAAGTTGCTTATTACTTTGATGTGTTCTTTCGACCCCTTTGTAGATTAAATTAGATTATTTTATATTTAGACTAAGACTACTACAGACAGCTATAGTGGTCCTTCAGCTATTTTGGCTAATGAACAGCAGGGCAGTGTGGGAAATGTAGTTTAGCAGCAGGGCCTTCTGCAATCTCTACCATTGAGGGCCTGGCCTTCATAAACTACAATGGCTGTGATTAGCCATGCCCACCTCATCCCTCCCTTGCATTGTTGGGGGGGAGGGAAAGCATAAGAATTTAAAACTTTTTAGACTTTACTATGGTTGTGAAAATTAAAATAACCTTGGGATACATATTCTGAACATTATGGAATATTTCCGAAAAAAGGGTAAGTGGTTCAAATTGGGATCCCCCCCCCCCCTTCCTGCATGGTTCAAAACTGCTTCAAAAGTTTTTTATGACTTTCAGCCTCTTCCGAACGAACCTATCCAACCCTACTAGTTAATATAACTGTGAGTGGACTTTCATGAGCATGGACACGTTGGGGGTGGGAGAACGTTGGCAAGAAGGATGGTGATGTTTGAAAGGTGGAAGTTAAGTTTTGACAGATCATTTCATAAACTTGCCATTCATATTTCATTAAATCGTTTTTTTCTCTCTATTTTAAAAAGCAACTGAACTACAAAGAATTCAGGATGTTTACGATCTTCTGCATTGACAGACAACAAAGGAAGGCAAGGGAAAAGCTGAAGAGGCAGATGTCTAAGGGTGAAACTGAGGAGGGTACCCTTAGAGATGAAGAGACTGGAGGTTAATTATATGCAGAAGAAAACAGCAGCATCCCTTTTGTAGCCAGAAAATTAAATCATAAAAGGGGGAAAAGACAGCCAATAAAGAGGATTTTAATTAAAAACATTCCAACCAAAGTTCCTGAATGATATCACAAGAGACAACTGATGGCGCTGAGCTTTTTAAATACTAAAATCTTCTTTTAAAATGGAAGAACAATGCTCAGCTTTCTATCTATGCTTGCTTAGTAAAAAGCTAAACTTTCAAAATTGTGGGTTCATCTCCAAAATATTATCTCTCAAAGGAACATGGCATCCTTTCATTCCTATTGTATAGTTCTTCACTCTATTGGTTCTATTATTGTCTTTTCATTTTGTCTTTAATGTGTAATGTGCTCTGTTGATAATTCACCATACCTACTCTTTGAAAAAAGGATCACTTGTTCTACTTTTTGTCTTTTTGTCTTTTACTTCTTTCTATAAATTACTATAACTGTTATTTTTCTCCCTGTGTACAAGTTGCTGAACATGGAAATCTGATCTTTTTTCTTCCACCTTTAAAAATTGCTTCTTGCTTGACCTTGAAAGCTATAATCAATCAACTAATGAAGCTCTTCTTTCTTTTTGGCTCCAGATAATGTATTTTTTGCATTCTTTTCTGACAGTGTCATGGTTTCAATCTAGAGCTGTTCTGGCTCCTGTTCAGTTAGGTTTAAATAATACAAAGTTGTTCTGCACAAGATCTTTAGTTTTTACAGGGATGTTCTTCAGCATTTATTTTGACACAATGATTGATTTAGTGTATTTCTTTAGCTTTACAGTCTGAATTTATACCAGCAAATGCTCACTGCTTCCAGTGAAAAAATAAGGAAATTATCAAGATGGGGTTTTGAATCTCTGGCTCAGTCAGGCACATCCAGTTATGGCCTTCAGTGTATCTGTTTTTCACCAGGATTCAAGACTAGCAACACAATCCGTTCCTCAAATTGATTGCACACATGGATTGGACCACAGTTTTATTTTGGTCATTTACAACCTTTGATCCAATGACTTGAAAAAGTGCATATTCTAAGTTACATTTACAAATTGGCCTCCTAATTCAGTATATTTTATGCATAAGAGGAGGAAGGGAAAGGAAAGAATAATAGAGAATACAATGTTATTATTTGAATCTAATGCTCACCATTTTTGTCTAAACAACCCTGCCAAAATGTGGGTACACATTAGATTCACATCATTTAGTAATCTTAGTGCTGAGCCAAAGCAAAAATGGAAGCTGTTTCAGGAGGAGCACCTGGAAATCCTATTTGAGGGAACTTTTCTCTAGTTTAATGGCCAGGGCTTAATGCCATTCTAGGATTTGTAGTCTGATCAGGTACCAGCATTATTTGGCAGAGAGGCTCAAAACCTTGTCAAACTACTATCCCCAGGATTTCACATTGAACCAAGGCAATCAAAGTAGATACATACAGCAGGGGTCCTCAAACTAAGGCCCGGGGCCCGGATATGCCCCTCCAAGGTCATTTACCTGGCCTTCGGTCAGGGTCAACCTAAGTCTGAAATGACTAAAAAGCACACAACAACAACAACAACAATCCTATCTCATCAGCCAAAAGCAGGCCCACACTTCCCACTGAAATACTAATAAGTTTATGCTTGTTAAAATATAACAAATATAAACTTATTAGTATAAGTTTATATTTGTTATGTACTACATAACAATGTGCATAGGAATTCATTCATGTTTTCTTTTTCAAATTATAATCCGGCCCTCCAACAGTTTGAGAGACTGTGACCTGGCCCTCTGTTTAAACAGTTTGAGGACCCCTGTTCTACAGCATAGATGCACCAAAAAGGTTTTCTTTTCCATCACTGGAAGCTTTGGCGCTCGAACACAATTGTTTATAACAACACAATTCTAACCAGGTAGAAATAGTAATGCACCCCTTTTTTGGCCAAATAACAAAGAGCTTTTTGCTGCTGCACATTACATTTGGCAGCATGTAATGTGCAGTTTTGAAAACTGAGGTGTGCAATAGATTCAATAGCACATTAGAGTCAAATAAATATGGGTATATAAAAGCTGATTTTCCACTCAGAATGCAAGCTGGACTGGATGGCCCACGAGGTCTCTTCCAACTCTATTATTCGATGATTCTGTGATCTTCTAATCCAAACTGAAAACCAATCAGCTTATACAAGTTGGCCAACTTTCTAGTAAACATCAGCATATACTGTACCTGATAAAACTCCAGATCTTGAAAATGTGAATTAAATTCAGGGAGACTATGGCCTGATAATTGCCTCCTAGTGCATGTTTATGCTGTGCATAAGAGTTATTTTAAAAGAGAAAGGCATGCATTTTGACAACATTTTACAGAGGCAGGAGTGTAACATATACTCATTGTCACTTGCATAACAACTCTGTAGTATCTTTCATTCAATGGAGGAGCCTTAAAGTGGGGACTTGTCCAAATGGAAAAACGGAATATGTAGCTGATCATTGCAGAGAGAAAAAGTATTTCACAAGGAAAATAAGATTGATGCATGGGATTTGATACAAGAACACCATCCTTGTGTCAGCCCACATCCATGTTTTCAAAAATTGACCCCCTTTCCCAAACTGAAGAATTAAATACATTATTTCTATTAAATATATATTTTAATTAATATAACTTTCGCAGTTTCAAAGGTTCAATGGCGTAGTCTTTTGCAACAGTTCATCTCCGCAACCACCTGGAGCCTCGAAATTCCTGAAAGGATGAAATCAATCATATATCACCACCACCACCAACAACAATTTTTTTTATTTATAATCTGCCCTATCTTTCTGTGGGGACTTAGCCCAAAGTCCTGGGGAGATGGAAGAGAAATGTCCTTTAAACAACAGACTAATCCCAAATCCCCTCACCCAGAGAGTTTTGCCCTAATTAAGCACTCTTGATTTTTCCCTTATGACTAGATTCATGGATATAATTTATTGGTGAAACATGAAAGGGGGGTAGGGGTGTCATGCATACATATCCTATATCAATTGGAATTGGGGCGCTCTTGCAGTGACAACTACAGATATCATCCAGCACACTCAAGAGAACTTTATACAATATAATGTTATATGTATGTGCTTCTGTAACTGGGAAACGGGTCTGGTGTCCTGCTGAGAGGAAATCCCCTCAGACAGGCAAAATAAAAGAAAAAGACCCAATTAAAGGCACAATCGGGGCCAGGTTATGGGGTCAGCCCCTGATTAACGACACAATCAGGGCCAGGTTGTCTAAAGTTTAGGGTGGGGGCTGGGTAAATTATCTTAGAGGGCCACATTCGGCTCCTGGGCCTTAGTTTGGGGATCCCTGGTCTAGATCAAGGGAACTAATTGTTACCTTCCATTCTGCTTGGGTCAGATCTCATCTGGAGGACTGTGTTCAGTTCTGGCCACTGCAATTCAAGAGGGATATTGACAAGCTGGAACGTGTCTGGAGAAGGGCAACCAAAATGATCAATATTTTGGAAACCAAGTCCTTTGGGGAATGGCTGAGAGTTGGGTATGTTTAGCTTGAGAGAAAAGAAGGCTGAGATGCAACTTGATAGCTAAGTTAAGCATCTGAAAGGATGTCACATTGCAAGGGGGGAAAGCTTGTTTACTGCTGCTGTGTAAACTTACTATGATTATTATGGTTATTATTAATTTTTATCCTGCTTTTCTTTCCCATCAGGGATTCAAAGCAACTAACAAGGAGGTATAAATCATACAAGGTACACTGGGATAAAAGAAGTAGACATAATTAAAAAAAATAACAATTGAAACATAAAGCAGTTAGACCATAATAGAACATTTGCTGATTAAAATATATTTAACACTTTAGGTATAGTTAAACCTAAATAAACATAAATCGAAGTCATTATCCATCCAATTGCCACTTGTCCATAAAGGTATTGCACAAAAAAGGTTCAGCCCATATGTTACTATGGCGCCTACCACTCTTGTATTATTATTCACCGAAGGCCTGATTCCAGATAAAAGTTTTTATCTGATTTTTTGTATGTCAGGAGCGACTTGAGAAATTGTAGAAATTGAGAAATCTGATGCCTGAAAGTTAGTAGGAAGGGGGCCATTCTGTCTTTCGGGAGTTCCAGAGATGCGGATCAGTCACAGAAAAGACCCTCTCTCATTCCCACCAACCATATTTGCAATGGTGGTGAGACTGAGAGAAGGACCTCTCCTGTTGATCTCAGGGCTTGTGCAGGCTCATAGAGGGAGATGCGGTTTTTTAAGTAGACTGACCATTGAACCAGGTGGAGCTTCCAAATGCTCTTTTGAGGTAGCCCATGTACAGTGTGTTGCAGTAGTCTAAATGAGATGTAACCAAGGTATGTACCACCATAGCCAGATCAGGTTTTTCAAAGTATGAGCACAGCTGATGCACAAGTTTTAACTGTGCAAAGGCCCTCCTGTCCACCGTCCACACCTGGAACACTCTACCCCAAAGTGTGGTGGAGGTTCCTTCTATGGAGGCTTTTAAACAGAGGCTGGGTGGCCATCTGTCAGGGATGCTTTGAAAGAGATTGTCCTGCTTCTTGGCAGGGGGTTGGACTGGATGGCCCACGAGGTCTCTTCCAACTCTATGATTCTAGGGTCAGTGCTGAGTCCAAGACGACCCCCAAGGTACAGACCTGCATCTTCAGGGGGAGTGTTACCCCATTTAACACAGGCTGTAGCCCTATGGAGAATTATAGAGACAATGGATTCAAACTCCAGAGAAAAAAGATTGCACCTAAATTTTAGGAAGAACTGACTGTAAGAGCTGTTTGGCAGTGAAATATGCTGCCGCAGAGCATGGTGGAGCCTCCTTCTGTGGAGGTTTTTAAGCAGAGCTTGGATGGCCATTGGAGACACTTTTATTTTGTGTTCCTGAGCAGCATAGAGTTGGACTGGATGGCCCTTATGGTCTCTTCCAACTCTATGATCCTACTGCTTTTTTATTTAAATCTGTGAACAATCAAATTCACAAAAAATAAACCTGCAAATGTGGGAAGCCAAATGCATTTGCTAAAACTCTTGAAAATGTTATCTCCTGAGTTAATGGATGCAGTCATTTCTATTCCAGTCTTCCAGCTTCATGTACTTAATGTGCACAAGCAAGGGTAGCCATTTTGAAGACTAAACATTAGTGTTTTATTTCGTGTCAGGAGTGACTTGAGAAACTGCAAGTCACTTCTGATGTGAGAGAATTGGTTGTCTGCAAGGACATTGCCCAAGAGACAATGTCCTTGCAGACCATCCTGTGGGAGTCTTCTCTCATGTCCCTGCCTGAGAAGCTGGAGCTGACAGACAAGAGCTCACCCCACTCCCTGGATTCAAACTGCCAACCTTTCAATCATCAGTCCTGCCGGCACAATGGTTTAACCTTTTGTGCCACGGGGGCTCCTACTAAACATTAGTGATACAAAGGGTGAATATTTTCCATATGATTTGATGTTAAATGACTACCAATAATTCTTTAGAAAGCCTTGAATATATGCACCAAAGCATTCCTATAATACATTCAAAACCATTCACTGTTCTGAAGTCTTAAATGTACTATTATTACATTTATTTAGCTCCAGGTTAGAAGAAAAATGACACAGAGCTTGTATTTTAAGGCAAGGCATTTCCAGAACCAATTTTATTTTTAAAAGCAGAAAGGTAACCAGAAGTGTTTTTTTTTCCTTTTATGTTTAGTACAAGTTCTATACAACACATTTCTGACTTTCAGGAAACCATGATGATTCAATTATAAAACCCTTATTTCACTTAACTGTTCAAAAAGAACCTGGCTGTGTTTTGCTATAGATTTTTAAATGTGTGTATATACTACTGCAACATCAGCATTAACAGAGGTAAAGTATAAATATACAGTGCACCTTGAGAAAGGTTAACTCTAACATTCACTGTGTTTCCAGGCAGGGGAACAATTCATCCCTGGGCTGAAGGAGCCTGTAAAAAAAGGTTCACACAACCCGTGTGCACAATTAGAAGATTCTTTAATTTTATAAAAGTTACAGAAAAGAAAGTATCGCATCACTGAAATTCCCTCATCTCTGTAGTCACGGAATCTGTGTTCCTCTGCATCAGTACCAAATTGCCCAATTGACTATGTCACAAGGTTGCTTCTCTGATACATGGCACACAACAAACACTTTACAAAAAAAGATTTACCAGAAAAGAGAAGATATTTTATTTAAGAATACAAATTGATGGTACCAGCCATCTTTGGAAGCCACTACCATGAGGCAAATAGGACATCAAGCCTTTGCTCATTACATTAGAGAAGAATGTAATCACACGCTTCCAACTGCCTAGGGCACTTGGAAGGCGTTCTCCAGTTTCTAGAGGTTCCCAGGACGTGGAGAAGAGAGGCACCAGAAAGGAGACCCTTGAAAGAAGACCCTTTCATTATTTCAGTTAATGGCCCAGCAAACTCCTGTTTGTCAGTACGTAAGTGAGAGATGGAGAATGAGAATCTTTGAGCTATCACTACTTTTTGGCAAAATTCAATTGCCAAAGAAAAAAAACTATAATACTCCAAGTCTTTGCACTTTCTATTTCACAACACAATTCTCATCCATACATCATTCAGAAATAACCAATACATGACTTCATCCAAAGAATAGAAACATGTTTCTTCATGGGTTGCCAACCGTTTAAGTCAGTGGGGTTCAAACCATTGTGGAGTCAACTATGCTTAGACAAAAATCAAACTACTAATCGTATTTAAACTATTGGTACTTTTGAAGATTGTGGACATGTATCACAGTACATGCCTCTCTCAAAATATGTGTTGCAGCACTGCAGTTGGATATCTCAGGCTTCCTATAAGTACCCAAGTTTACAAGGAAAGTAAAGAGAGATGGGCAAAAAAGCCAGCCAATTTAAATTTAGACTCACTCTTGGGAGACAGAATATTTTTAAAGAACTGGATTAGTCTAGGACACCTGTCAACCAGCCAAAAGAAACTGCATGTTGTAGTTTCATATTCCCAAGTTCTATAATAATAATAATAATAATAATAATAATAATAATAATAATAATAATAATAGAAAAACGTTGAAAAGGCAGTTTGCTTCCATCTCAGCTCTGTTCAATATCTCCCATTGTCAGCATTCCTTTGGACCATTTAACATGCTGATTGTACAAATTGCTTTATAAAAACATACTCAGGGAAAAAAGGAGGTACACCAAAAGGGGAATATTATTGCCAGATAGACAAAGAAACTGTACATCCTCCCAGCTCCATACAGGTTTAACTGAACACCATCAAGGTAAAAGGTTGACAGAATTCATGTAGAAAAAAGCCAACAGAGTAGCCTTTTTGTATTACAGAACAGTTTTCCAGCAATCCGATATGTGTAACCATAGCAGGCAAAAAGAATAGGGACAAATTAAGATATGTCAATGCTTTCAAAGTGTTGTGTTAAATGGCCTGATTTGCATTAACATAGCAGATATGTTTTCATAATGCTATTTTCTCCCAAAGGAGTAATGCACTGAATATGCCAGACCATTTCCTCATCTTGCTAGTGACATTTATCATTTTGTTTTATCAAATGCTGTGCCACAGCTGAATATATTAATAATATCTGTCTGACTCCTGATGATTTTTGAAAAATGACTCCTGATGTTAAGAAAATCAAGAGATATTATCCCTGCCCATCAAGATGCTCTTAAAAGCTAGTTATTACACTGCAATTTTACATCACCTTGTTTCAGCAAAACGATTTCTTAGATGAAAGGATTATAACGTGAGCTGTAATAGTAACATTTTTAAATTTCAGTTATCATTTGGATAATAAAATGGCAGCATTGTGTGTGACATTTTTGTTTCTTTTTCATTAATTCACTTTTTTTATTTACATTATTAACAGTGTGGCTGTCCTTTTGCCTTTCAAGCTATTCCAGGACAAGCAGATTACAGAACAGTCCATTACTTCTGGGTCATGTACTAGTGACACTTTTGCAGTAACAAGCTTGCAAATAAAAGCTCTTTGCTAAACAGACCTGCCGCCGCCATATGTTTGCAGATATAATTCACTAGCAAGAGGGAGAATGTTAATCAGAAGTGACACACAAATTCATTGTAGTTGTAATGAAAACTGCCCTGTTACTGTTTACATGTTTGCTCTAGATAACTCAAAGTCAAATGTTTGGTTTGCGAATGAATAATTCCTTACAGATATTTTAATTGAAGGGATGGGAAGGAGAGAAGGACAGAAAGGTGGTCCTGCTTCTAGACCAGGATGTAGGTGAGCTGCCAATGGATCAGTATCTGGCCTACATAGTCAAAAATTGTGAACTGAAGGCAATAACAAAACACATGGCATGTGATGAAGCATATATAGAATCAACAATGATATTTCCCCTTAAAACAAGTTCCTTACAGAGCGGGGAGGGAGAGAGGAAAATGTAACAAATTTTCACTCTGTTCTGCATGTAGTTTGCCCTCCAAAGTAAAAACCATTCATGATACCTGAGGAGATATATTTGTTTAAAGAGCCAGAGAGCTTGAGATGACAAAATGGTCACCTTGCTTATGAAAGAAAAGCAATCCTTGACTGCCTACGATCAGTGCAAGGAGGAGGTATTTTGTTTATTAGGTGTATACATTTATGCTTATGCACAAAAACAACCATTACTGCTAACTGAATCGTTATTACCATTCTAACTGTAAAGGTAACTAACATTTCCTTCCAAACTATTTTAGTCTAATTGCAAGAGTAGGAGTGGGGCTCCTTTTTCAGGGCAGCAAATATCTGGCAATTTTCTAACACATATTTTAATTCTCTCTCTCAAACAGGAAAATAGAGAAAGGAAAAAGAGTTCTGTCAGAAAACAGAATATGGCAATTGCATTTTAAAAATGAGCCCAATTCTCTCCTACAGCATTTATCTGTGCATTTATGAAAGCCAATTTGGAACAGGAAATGGGGCTAAGGAACTATTAAAGTATCTCTTGCAACTATTCTCAAAGAACAGCACAAGCAATGAGCAGCATTTTGCAGCTGGCAAGTCATTTGCAAAATTAAAATCTTTTGCTGAGAATCAGAAGTTCATACCTTTGGACAGCCACCAAACACACAGCAGTCACCACCACATGGTCAGTTTTCTAGGCTGTTGGGAAAATTGGACATATCTCCATGTATCATAGTAAGAAGACAAGCCGTCGTAGTGTTTCCTGCTTACCTATCCCTCTGCACAGGTGAGTTAGTGGTAACCATAGCAAGGAGTAGCTACTGCTAGTCCTGTTCTTCCTGATAGATGGACATTGGTAGATGAGAAGCAGATAATGCCTATACTATTCCTCATGTGCCAGAGCTGAGGAGAGCCCTCCTCTTCCCAAATATGGGGCTATCTTTGCCATCAAAGAGCAGAAAACATTCCAAGGAACTATGAGGACATTCTAGAAAAAGGCAACGGTAGATAAAACGTCACCAGCCTACTTATACTTTGATTAAATCTTAGAAATTATAACCATTTTGTCCCTTTCCCTAATAGTCTTAGGACAATAGAGGAGTACTTTTATTTAACAAGACATGTCTCCTTGGATACCTTGCACAAAATATATGGCATGTTCCTATCTGAATTTGGCTAGGTGCCAAGCGAATGAATAAAAACTAAGTTTATTCCAAAACAAATCAGTTTTCAAATCTTTGTGTGTCAAATTAATATTCTTCTCTTTGTCAATGTGTGAGGAATGGCTTTGTGAAAATTAGAAAGACAGACTTTCCCTTAAATATTCTAGTTTCAAAGCTGATATTTTAAAATGCACCATTAGTACCAAATGAGGGATCTGCATCACTTTCAACACCACTGATGAAGTTCATGTCTCTGATTCTAGTGCAAATGAACATGGTTAGCAGGCAAAGTGGGGAGCTTGAGTAAATACTTACTGAGCAGGTGCTTTTGTGCTGAATGTTGTTGCCAAGGCATTGAAATCACCATCTGGGTTCAAACTACACAGAAAGATCAGACAGAAGTAGGCAGTGCCTAGAATAGCACTGTGGTTGTGATGGACAATACATTCATATTCATGTAACAAGTGATTCTAATTTGGTTTCCAAAAATAAAAAAGGACTAAATCCCAACATGCTTCCCTTTTTACATCCTTTTAAATCTAGATTATACTGATATTCCTATAAATGTAAACCCTAAGGGCTACATATCCTGCTAGCCAAATCTGGATTAACTTTCCTCCCCTCCTAAAACCTTCCACACTAGCTGAAGGCCAGCTCTGGAGGGTTTCCCCAGTTCTCCGTAACTTTGTTTTGAGAGTTCATGGGAAGGTGAATTATAGAAGCCTACTATTTGATCCTGCACAAGCGTTCGCTGTTCTTTTTCCAAACTGACACAGGAAGATAATTGATCCAAGGCAAGGTGGCAAGCTGTTGGATACCTAATTACTGTTGCTCTGCAAAGAGAACATGTCCTTCAGGAACCTGCATTCTCAGTGGACCAGAAGCTACATTCAAACAAAACAGAAGATTTTGTGCCACAGCAGAATGCTACTTAAAATTGCAAAAAGGAATTTAGGGGAGCTGAACCAGGAACCACAAAATATAGGGACAAGCACATTTTTAGAAACTCAAATGTACATTACTCTGATATACCTCATCAGCTTCAGCCATCCACATTATTTTTTTCATGAAGGATCCTATTAAATTTGTTGAAAGCCTTCTTAAAAAGATCTACTTGACTATGTAAGCTCAAGAATAGCTGATGTTCACATAATCTATATGATATTGCTATGGTATTGTTGAGGCTTCCAAAAAATGAAAAAGACTTCATTTTAAAATGCACAAATTTGAATAACAATTCATCAGGTGGATAGAGATGTGCAGTTTACAAACTTCACAATGCACAAATATAAACAAGCAATTGAACCATGACAAAGAAGATAAATAGTGCTTGGAAGATGATCTCCTACAAAAATAAAATACCTAGAGCTCTGATGAAGTGTTACACAGGTATATGTGCAATGCAGAGTGTATCCTAATGTTCTGAAAAATTGAATGGAAAGATCATCCAACTAGACTGATCAGTCTACATCTTCGGCTGATAGGCAGTATTCTGTTTTCCTTCTTTCTCGATACTGGCAGAGTGGGGGTATATATGACTATGTGTGAATGTACATGCACTTAAAAACACCCCTTAGTTAACCGAATATCACATATTTGATGTCTAAACATGGTATATAAATTTAATGAACTGAAAAGAAATAATAAAACGTTGTTATGTAAATTGTACACTTCACTGTAAGTGTACGATACTGAGAGCTTATTGTGCTTTTCTCCTATAATTTTTTCATAGCTGCTGCTATAGAAAAGCAGGATGTAAAACTACTATTTGGAGCTATAGCATACAAGGCTAACAAAATAACTGAAAGTGAGCCTGTGTTCTCAGGCTTGGGTTGCTTCAATTATTTGCTTTTCAGTTAGACACAGTGGTGTTCAGTAATTTAGTATGCCCATTTGCTGGTGCCAGTAGGTATTAGGACAAGTTCTTTGTAGCCCCACAGCTGTACAGTACACAAGCTATTCTGTACAATGTATTTATGAAATTATTGCCTTTTTTTCCTCCAGAAGGCGGTGTTTACCACATGCTGAAGCCAGCAATGGCAAGTCGCTATTTGGTGTTAACATGGAATGTATCAAACTTCTTTTAAAAACTTGAGTTTGGGAGTAATCATACTATTAGGGTGCACCCCAAAGTTTATCCCATTTCTGCCCAGGCTTCTTCAACAAGCTATTGTTTAGAAGTAGTAGCTTTATTCAACCTGCAGGAGAAACTATTTTGGGACAATCTTTACACATTTCTCAGCTGCTAACTAGGCATTTATTTAGCTGGATTGTGAGTGATGTTGATTTCATGAAATACTTCCAGTTTTAAAAAGTGCTTTTCCCTTTATGGATCAATAAAGGGCCCAAAGCACTACTTTTTCAGTCTCCGCTAAATTACAGATTTACTTTCTCATATCCTTCCCCCTCATGTACCTTTGTTAGGATTTTCTGGCTGTGTGCTAAGGAATATTAAATTAGGCAAATTCTCTAGGGATAGTTTTGGAACATGTTTGTATGTGTGTATGTATGCATATGTGTATCCCTAAAGCTCCATCACAGATGGAATTTTTGCTGGTCATTTCCTGGAACCCATCCATTAGCAGAGAAGAAAAAATATACTGAAAAAGTCCACACATGATACAAAGAGCAGAAAAGGAGAGGCATACAGGCCAGGTCAGTTCTCCCCTGGGATGGGGTTTGTTAACGGCTGGCTTACAATGACTTGCACCACGTAGTCCCTTGGTATTTTTAGTTCCTCCAGTTTCATTTTGTCTGCTAGTGGCCTGCCTGAGAAAAACCACCGCTGACTGGTAGGCTCCACACCCTCTGCTGTGTGCAGTCTCCTCTTCATGTGATACACTGTGTCCATACTGCGGACCACAAGTTTGAGGTCTTTGCCTGTTGAGAGGCGTAAACGAAGCTGGCATTCATGACCAGAGTTTGGGGGCAGATCTGGAATATCCAGAGTCTCTAGGTCACCCTTTTCTTCTATCATGTTGATGGGGGGAGCAAGGCAGTAGACAGGAAGCTGGTATCTGTTTCCCAGTTCGTCATAGCACTCTGTAAGAGAACCTTCAGGACAGAAGGGAAAAGAAACTCAGGTCAGTGGCACAATTCTGATTTGTATAAATGCCGCACTCCTTGATATGGCTGGTCTTTAATTCAGGTACAGCTTACCCTCAGGCTCCAAAACAGTTTGTAACTGATATCTGATACTATCCAGCTTCATCTACAGTATTAATGTGCCTCTAAATCACATCAAATGGGTTTCCCTGACTGCACAAACATGGACTCTTTGTAAATGTTTGGGATCAGAAATGTTTTGGATTATTTTATTTTTTGCTTTTGTATTCTGGAATACCTATCTATATACAGAGGTATCTTGGGTATGGAACCAAGTTTTAATACCAAATTTATTTATGTTTTATATACACCTTTACACAGCCGTCCTGATTCCCTCTGCAGAGGTTGAGAAAGGATGGATAAAAAAAAGATAAAAACCCTAAATAAATAAATAAATAAATAAATAAATAGTCTGAAGGTAATTTTATATAACATTTTAAATGATTTTGTGCACGAAACAAATTTAGAGTATAGTTAACTATTAGAAAGTCAATGTGTTACTATTTTAGCCACCCATGAGGACAACTTTGGAGTATTTCACATTTTGAAATTTCAGATAAGGGGTACTCAATCTGTACTAAATTGTTTTTCTGTAAAAAGGATAAACACTTTAAGCAAAGTAAGTTCAACTTAGCAATGACAAGTTATGAGAGATATACAAAGTTAGTGGAAAAAGAAGTTCTAACAAAATATTATACAGAGAAGAACCAAACTAGTATAGAACAATCTACAATAATTTTGAAAACAGTCTAGTTGAAATTAAACAAGATTAATGTTGAAGTGTTTTTCTATATGCATTCAACTACCACAAAGTTCAGAGAAATTTGCCAATATACAATTAAGGGCAAAGGGGTGGCTTAATAAGAATCGCTTAAAAAGAAAGCAAGCAGAATTGTTGCATAATATTTCTGAAGCAGGAACAAGACCCTGAAATTGTTTCATACTATTCTGGCAAAGTAAGAAAAGAAAAGAAAATGTGAACCTCAAATAGTAGATATAGTTCTCTTTGTCTCTTGGGTTCCAATACTTTCCTTTTAAATTCTGAGCAGTTCAAATAGCAGTCTGAAATTGAAAAGTAGCTGAAGGGGAATGTATCCGAAAAATTGCATGTCTGGGGAATACAAGCTAAACAGGTATCTATAGAATATGAACAGAGCAATGTTTTTTGCAAATACTTTTATCACCTGAAGTGTACTGGCTGCAGATCCCATCCTGCTTTAAACTTAAAAAAAACAAAAAACAGACAGATGTATAACAGGTCCAATATAATCACCTCTTGAGAATATTATCAAACATAGAGGCTTGCTTTTTCTTAGATTATTTCCAGAATGACATGCATTCAACAGTTACAATCAGTTTTCTTTGCTTTTAGAAAAGGGAAAATTATTCTTATCTCTTCAACCTTGTCTTTTGAACAGTTCTGATGTTTTATTGTCAATATTTTAAGGACTTCATTGCTTGTTTTTAGTGATGTTTGTTTAGTTTAATTGAAAAGAGGAATAAAAAGAGGTTAATAATAGTAAATATCTATTTAGCCTATTCAACATTTCTGGAAAACACACTAAAAGATTATCAATTGCTTGCACTATGCGGGTATATCTGAAGTGTTCCAGACCAGAAGATCGAGAAGCTTTGCACCTTAAAAGTATATCAGACAAATACATGATAGAATATGTTTAGTGATAATCAGTCCTTGAAGTAGGAAGTTTGACTGTGTGACCCATAAGTAAAGATAGAAGAATGTGTAGTCTTAATAAGACTATTTTTGAGTAAGAATTCTGGCTGGAGACCGAATAACGAACTAGCCAGTCTTTTTACACCTCCGTATTTCTATCATAGTCCTCAGGAGTTATACATGTAAAAAGAAAATGTCACTGACTGTAAGAGAAACAACTGAATACTAGTGGCACTTTTGTATACATCTAACACCTCAGTAATACTGAGATGAAAATGCTTTGATACTAAATGTTAAAACCACTATAAGGTTTCAGAGAACATATTTCAGAGAGCACATATATGCCCCCCGCCCAAAGTTTCATGTTGTATTTTGGAAAGTATTTTTTAAAAACCTAACTATAAATAGCAATGTGTCTGACCACGTCATGAGAACTAAAAATTAAGGAAACCAGAATTTGTTCCCATATACATTTATCATGCACAAAATCCAAAAAGAGAGTCAAACCCAGGGAAAGTGGCATTATTATTATTATTATTATTATTATTATTATTATTATTCTTTGTACTCTGCTTTATCTCCCCCGAAAGGGACTCAAAGCAGCTTAACATAAAAACTGTAGCACAGCATTTAAAATATACAAATATTGAAACAGAATTAAACAGAACTAAAAGATTCGCAGGTAAACCCACCAGACATATTTGATGCATATTCAAAGCTAAAACCGCAGCACCCCCTGAATTGATCTTAAAAACCTTCACCTTTAAAAGATTGCCTGAATAGAAAGGGTTTAGCCTGCGCAGGGAGGGGGTCATTCTAGTTTCCCTGGGCAGAGCATTACAGAGTCACGGGACAGTCACAGAGAAGGCCCTCTCTCTTGTTCCCACCAATAAAGTTGAGATGGAGGTGGGACTGAGAGAAAGACTTCTCCTGAAGATCTCAGGGCCTAGGTAAGTTCATAGAAGGGGATGTGGTCAGCCAAATAGCCTGGACCTGAACTGTCTGGGGGTTTAAAGGTAATAACCAGCACTTTGACTTGTGCCCGGAAAAAGACTGGCCACCAGTAGAACTGCCAGTCTCTCTATAGCCAACCCCAGTTAGTAACCTGGCTGCAGCTCTTTGGACCAGCTGAAGTTTCAGAGTAATCTTCAGAGGCAGCTCCATGTCTAGCGCATTACAGTAATCCAGACAGCATGTAAGTAAGGCATGGACTACCGTGGTCAGATCTAGCTTCTCAAAGAACAGGCACAGTTGCTGCATAAATTTTAATTGTGCAAAGGCCCTCCTGGCTACCGCAGATACCTGGGCCTCAAAGTTAAATGCCGAATCCAGGATGGCCCCGAGACTGTGAAACTGTGTCTTCAGGGGGTGTGTGACCTCATCCAGCACAGGCTGGATCCCTATTCCCTGATCTGCCTTTTGACTGACCACACGTACCTCTGTCTTGTCCGGATTAAGTTTCAATTTGTTTGCCCTCATCCAGTCCATTACTGATGACAGGGACTGGTTTAGGGTCAGGACAGTTTTCTTGGCTTTAAGTGGAAAGGAGTAGTATAATTGGGCATCATCTGCATATAGGTGGCACCACACTCTAAAACTCTGGATGACCTCTTCCAGCAGATTCATGTATATGTTAAACAGCATGGGGGATAAAATGGAACCCTGAGGAACCCCACAGGTCAAAGACTACAGGTGCAAACAGGAGTCCTCCAGCACCACATTCTGGGTACGGCCTGTAGAGCCAATGTAAGACAGTGCCTCCCAGTTCCATCCCAGCAAGATGACCCCCAGAAGGATACCATGGTCAATGGTATTGAAAGCTGCTGAGAGGTCCTGGAGAACCAACAAGGACACACTTCCCCTGTCTAGCTATCTGCGGAGGTCATCCAGCAAGGCGACCAAAGCAAAACCAGATTGAAAGGCATCTAAGTAACCTGTTTCATCCAGAAATCCCTAGAGTTGGGAGGCCACCACACGCTCCAAAACCTTGCTCAAAAAGGAGTTGGACACTGGCGATAGTTGTCCATTATGGAGGGATTAAGGGATGGCTTTTTAAATAGAGGTCTCACAACTGCCTCCTTTAGGCAGGTTGGAACTTTGCCTTGTTCTAAGGAGCCACTGATCATCACCATTATCCACTCTGCCAGTCCTTCTCTGGCCTGTTTGATCAGCCAGGAAGGACAAGGATCTAGAAGACATGTGGTAGCTCTCAACTCTTCAAGAATCCTGTCCACATCCTCATGCTGTACAAATTGAAACGTATCCATCAACACTGGCCAAGCAGGAGCCAAAGTTATATCCACTGAACCTGTATCAACAACACCATCCAAATCAGAACGGATCTGAGCGACTTTATCTGCATAGTGCCTTACAAATTCTTCACAGCAGACTGCTGAATGGTCAGGGATTTTTCCTTGAGAACCAGTATGTAATATCACTCTGACCACTTGAAACAACTCAGGTGGATGATTCCTTGCAGGTGTAATGGTGGCAACAATTTCTCTTCTGTCTCTACTGCTGCGGAGTAGGCTTTTAAATATACTCTAGTCCATGCTCGGTCGGATTGGCTTCGAGTTCTCAGCCAACACTGCTCTAGTTTCGTCTCACTTGCTTCATCGCTATCAACTCCTTGGAAAACCAAGAGGCTGGTTTGGTTCTACTCTGTGAGAGGGGATGTTCAGGAGCAATTGTGTCCACTGCCCTGGCCATTTCCCCATTGCAGAGGTCAGCCAGAGCTTCGACAGGTGACAGGAAAATCCCCAAGAGCCATATCGAATCCATCCGGATCCATTAGCCTTCTGGGGCAGACCATCTTAATCCCCCACTCCTGCGGAGGTTTGAAGTCCCAGTGAGTCTAAATCTGACCAGGTAGTGATCGGTTCATGACGATGGAACTGTGACCAGTTCCTCCACACCACAGTCACTATCATCCCATCCAGCACAGAATACAGGGTCCAAAATGTGTCCAGAAGCATGGGTAGGACAAGACACTACCTAGGATAGGCCCATGGTTGTCATGGAGGCCATGAAGTCCTGAGCCACTCCTGACCGGCAGTCTCAGCATGAATGCTGCAGTCTCTCCACACTATTAGCCACTAACCCTGAAACCATCCCAGCTAGCTCAAGAAGGGAGATTGTTGAACTGCGGAGTGGCCAGTACGCCAACAGAATCCCTATTCTGTCCTGGTCACCCACCTTTAGGTAAACACACTCAAACACTGTTGACTGTGGAATGGGGAACCTGGTTGGGGGATTAAATCACAATGGACTCCACCTCCCCCAGGTCTCATCTGCTGCTGCTCAGAGAATCCTGGTGGGCAGAGCTGAGAGGGATTATCAGACAGGTCTCTGTGATACGAACAAGGTCAGCATGCTCATCCAGAATCAAGTCCTAGATGGCAGTTGTTTTTCCATTTATGTTATCCTAAAGCAAGAATTAGAAAAAAAAATATGTATATGCCCTTAGGTGGGGCACACACTCTTACAAGAATAATCTCTTTTTTGTAATAAGTACATATATTTGAAGATAAGCCAGGATTTTCAGTTACAAAATATTTTAAAAACACTCAGGAACAATTATCACATTGCCTCAACTGCTTTGCATAGAAAATAATTTAGCATGGTAACTCTTTTGCTCCTGCAAAACTTTCATGAGATCTGCAAAAATGACAAGGAAAAAAATAGGGAACATTACATAATGTAACGTATCTTGTTGATGCCTACGTTACACTGAGAGAAAGAAGAGGAAGGAGCCAGTGAAGAATGGCAGTTTGAGTGTTGTAGTAGAATTCAAGAAGACCAAGGTTTGAACATTCATTCACTTAGCTATTGGATGAAGCTAAGTGGGTGACCCAGAGTAAGTCGCACACTCTCAACCTTACAGGAAAGCATTGATAAACCTCATCTGAACAAATACTACCAAATCCCCCCAAATTTGAGCTGAAGAAGAATTGACTTGAAGACACGTCACCAAAGCAATATGAAAAAGGAAGGTGTCTTGCCAGATTTTGGCTTCTGCAGACAGAAATGACTCAACATTCATCCTACAGGAATAGAGGAGGTTACTTAGTTTATTATACATTTTTCATAAGAGATAATGGCTGCAACCCAGCATCCAAAGCACAAGCACAACACAACTCCCATGCAGAATAGCAATATAGTATAACACACACCAATACCTAGGTGCTATAATTTAACCCACAACACTGCTGTATGAACAATTCTGTTTCTGTAATTGTCAGCAACATTTTTCTGATAAACTCTGATGAATAATATAACCCCTCTTTTTGTGTTTTGGTTTTTAGGCTTGCTCCTGAGGTTATCTGGGGGCAGTGATTCAGAAAATTGCATTGGATAGACAGAATTAGCCCTTATTTCTTAGATATAATGATTCCTTATGGGTGAGCAGATGGCAATTGGTATATGGCATGCGTTCTGTATCTCAAAACGAGAGCTGATAAGAGAAAACTGATAAATGTTTTGGAATAGCAGGTCAAATATACCCAGAAACAGGATTAACATTTGAGACACCAAAATGTGTGTTGGCTAATGTAATATGCCCAGGATTATGCATAGCTACCTCACTAACAGACTGTCATTCATTAAAACAGTATACATGTAACAGGGAGATTAGGATTACTATAAACCATTATTTCTGTGCAAAGGTGATACATGACAGGAAGACGTATAGGAAAGAAATTGCATATGACTGTAACTTCATAAACTATAGTTTACAAAACTTTGCACTATCATCTGAATTCAGCTCCTTGTGATACAAGCTAACAACTTTTATATGTTGCATGTAAACCTTTTTGAAAAAGTTCTGTAACAGACTTGATTTTCTTTAAAATTAGATGTTAGAGATAAAGTGATAGACTATTTGTTGGACCTCATGCACAATAAACTAATGTTTGCATTGTTTAATATTAGCATGAGTTTTGGTGTGAAAGTAACAAACCTTTGGCTTAACCTTCCACAATCCCTTTGTAACAATCCTTGGTATACACTGGGTAAGCAAAGTAGAGAGACAGTCTGCTTCAGGACTGAAAGATAGGAAATCATCCTCTCCCTCAAAACCCCTGCTCTCCGAAACACCCCCCCCCCAAAAAAAACCCCAACAACGGAAGGGGTGAAGACATTAAAATAATTTGTTCTATTTTTACCTGAAAGGCAATATGAGTCTGGATACAAATATTTGAGTCCCTGATCTCAATGACTTAGTTTTCTTCAATGGCAAATTCATTTAGTTATTAAATAATTCTGTGGCTACATGAGAGTAAACCAGGGATCTTTTCTGTTTGCAAAAAGGGTAAGCTAAACCAGCCAAAGCTCCGATTCATGGTATATTCATTAATTTGTCTGAATCTAAGAGCAGCTGTCCCTCAGTTTCTCCCCCCAAACAACTAAAGACAGAAACATAAAACTGTGGACTCTTTATCTGGTTTGCTGGAGAGAAGCAAATCAGACTGACAGCTGCAGTGGAGTCTGGCTGACACCATAGAAGAGCCATGGATTCAAGCTTCATGCTCTCACTAGAAGTGGGAATGATTGCAACTGATAGTCCAGAGTGTTCACATTTCCCTGACTTATTGAATCTTGTGAACCAGGCCACTAACAAAAAGAAAAAAAATATGTTGAGAAGAAGTATCTAAATATGGGAAAGAAACATAGTTTCTATTCATAATACAAACAAGGTTCTGTTAGCTTTTGCAAAGTATGAGAAATTTCTTATGTGTTCTAAAGGGCAGTGATCTAAACATCATTCGCAAGGCTGCTTTTGTTTGGTTCTGCTATTTCTAGATGGCTGCTTCACCAGAGACAAGTCTTTATCCAAATGGCGAATCTGCAGAGAAAGAAGCTTCACACCAACCATTTACAATGTAGTATTTTAAATTACCTATCAGGGTGTACATGGATCCATTAGGATCTGCTTGACTTGTGTATATGTTGTTCCAGGGTTGTTGTTTTTTTTGGAGGGGGTGTGTGCGCATTTTTTTAACTTAAGCATGGTACCTAGTGTAATCCATTCCTTCTGAAATGTTGTAAAGTTCTCTTCCTTGGGGTAATGACTTTTATTTTAAACCTCCTGTAATGGCCATATTTTAACACAAATTGCCCACCAAACCAGTATGGGTTAAGTACAGACCATTCTGAAAACTTCCAAAGTCAAGCGTGCTCTTTGAAAGTTGGCAGCATTCCTCCTCTTAAAAGGGTCTATGCTTCCATATTTCACCTAAACCTAACACAAACAAAAAGTTTAAATTGTGTTTTAAAGAGAGCCTCATCATTTGTTTTAAACTGTTGTTTGGTTTGTTTGTGCTCTCTCTCTCTCTCTCTCTCTCTCTCTCTCTCTCACACACACACACACACACACACACGGCTAAGGAGGTGGCATCAATGGCAATCATTCACTGAACTAGACATTTCCTAGTTATGGATTCTCCAGACCTTCTCCATCACTAACCAAAGCACTATGGCTGAAATTAAACAGGAGAGTTCTAGTTGTCCTACTCTCTGACTTCCTTTTTTTGTGTCAGTAGCAACTTGAGAAACTGCAAGTCACTTCCGGTGTGAGAGAATTAGCCGTCTGCAAGGACGCTGCCCAGATGATTTGATGTTTTACCATCGTTGTGGGAGGCTTCTCTCATGTCCCCACATGGGGAGCTGGAGCAGCCAGGGGGAGCTCATCCGTGCTCTCCTTGGATTCGAACCTGCGACCTGTCGGTTTTCAGTCCTGCTGGTACAAGGGTTTAACCCATTGCGCCACCTGGGTCTCCTGACTGGAAGGCAGGGTTGTAAATCATGAAACTAGTATATTCCCATCTACTCCTTTCCCTTGGCAGTGGCATGTCCCTTTCATGGAGAGCTTGAAGGCAAACACAGGTAAGAGTACAAGTATCGTGTGGTTTCCGGGTTGTATGGCTGTGTTCTAGTCAGGAAACCACACAACACTACAATGATTCTGGCCGTGAAGGCCTTCGACAATACATCAAACATAGTTCTGCAGAAGCACTTCCTGTCCCTCAAAACTACTCAGTAAGCTTTGGGAGACTCCAAACTGACACTGGAGCAATTTAGATCAGGGCTTCTTAAACTTTCCAACTCACGACCTTTCTGCCTGAGAAATTTTTACATAATCCCAGGTATATAAAATAAGTATAAAATCAAACATTTACTGATAAAAATCAGCATTTGCAAAGCTTGCTAAAAAGGTTGATTTTCCTTTTTATTAAGTATAGCTGAAGCATCTTCTGCAAACTCCACTGTAAACACCGCACAAGAGATTCATGTAAATGTTTAAAACAGCCACTAGGTGGCATTCAGAAAACCTTTAGTATTGTCAAATTTTTCGGGACCCCAACACTGAGCTAAGGGAACTCCATTTGGGGTCAGGACTGTGCTGGAATCCTAAATCTATTTACATTACCTTAATTACATTAAGGATTTTTATGAATCCAATATGTGCTCCATTTTCCATTACTCCTGAGAATTATTTTTCTATGGCTGTCTCCCCAGCCATGGCTCCCTCCAGATGCTTGGACTATCCACCCCACTGTCCCAACCATTATCTTCATATTCTGATTTAAATTAGTAATACATATATGAAGTTTACCTTTTCCCATTTTGCATTTGTTACTCTGCATCTAGAGAAGGCAATGGGAAAATGACAGTAGCTGATTCTGTGAAGCATTCTTCCATACCCTCAGTTATCAATCTGACCTTCTAATAAATTAATCTCTGATGCAGTTGTTCAAGGTTGTCATTTCAGAAACTGTTTCTGAAGTTTCTGAGACATTTTATGAACTTTGTAAGTTCCATAAGAATTAGAGTTTAATCAAATCTGGTGGAACATTTGTATCATGGGGATTTGGTTCAAGGAGCCAAAAATCCATGGATGATCCAATCTCATTATATAGTGGCACAGTAAAATTGTGTCCCTTATACAAAATGGACAAATTAAGTTTTGCCTTTTCTAGGATTTAAAAAAAAATTGGAATATTTTCAAGCAATGGATGGTTGAATCCATTGATGCAGAATCTGTGGGTACAGCAGGCTGACTGTATATAAACAACTAACGGGGCACAAAATAAAAAAGGTAAGACTCTTAATCCCCTTATATATCATAGTTGTTATTTGTTGAAAAATGTTTCTATTCTATTATTTTAATTACATATTGACAATAACTTGTGATATATTTTAATCTATGTCTTTATAAGTGCTTTGACATTTGTTTTGAATTTTGCAAGCTGCCTTGAGTCTCAGTATTGAGAAAAGGTGGGGTATATAAATGAATAGGTTGCCTACCTACAACAGTAGTTCTTTGAGTGTTTACTACATACATGTTGATCATTTTGCACCTGCATGGAGATCTCTGGAAGCTTTTGTGTTTTGGAAGTAAGTCCACCCCTTTGACCTTATATTATGTGTCCCTGCCAAAGCCCAGTTCTGAGTCCATCACAGAGATCTGGAGAAAGAGATGGCATGAAATTGGGAGCTGGTCAAGTTGTGCGAGTTTACAGATGACCCCTTGGGTTTGAGCAACAAGTTTTCTGACCATAGGAAGGACAGAAAGAAAACCCACTTGGCCACATAGGAATACTTTGTCGACAGTTTGAGAGACAATGAAATCACAAAGGATTTTCTTTGATAGATCTGACACAGGTGAAATCTGAGGATAGTGTTTATCCTGAGGGTAACCAGCTTATCTGTCCGAACATATCTCTTTCTATGAACCATCTAGTAATTTAAGATCATCTGGGGAGGCCCTGCTCTCGATCTTGCGTTCTTCGCAGGCACAACTGGCTGGGAGGAGAGACAGGGGCTTCTCAGTGGTGGCCTCTTGGCTATGGAATTCCCTCCCTAGGGATATTAGATCAGCCCTTCCCTTCTAACCTTCCGCAATAAAGTGAAAACATGGCTTTTTGAACATGCCTTTGGGAACCTAATGCAACAGATAAACACAAAACTATGTGAAATTGAATACTGGAACAGCTTAGATTATGTTTTTGGATGACGAGGCTAATAGTGAAGGTAGTGGTTTTATATGTTTTTAAAGGTTTTAATGTATGTATTTTATAATTCTGTTTTAAATGTTTATTGTAATTTTCACATTGTTTTAATGGCATTGAATAGCTGCCTATGTTGTAAAGCCACCTTGGGTCACCTTTGAGTTCAAGAAAGGTGGGGTAGAAATATCGCAAATAAATAAATAAACAAATAAATAAACTATGCCTGTGTAGAAAATTCTGCCACATTGCAGGGGGAGGACATCTAAGTGCTTCAGGAAATGGTAGAAGTTGCCATCAGACAACCTGTCTGGATAATCATGGCTGATATGATAGGCCCACCATGGAGCAATAAGAATGTTTGCTTTGTCGTCCTTGATATTTTGAGAAGAGGAAACAGGGAACAAGCATATAGCCAAAGATCTATCTCAAGAATAAAGAAGTGTGTCTTTTAGAGAGCCTAAGCATAATTGCCAGGGACACAAAGAGTTTGATTAGAGCAGTGGTTCTCAACCTGTGGGTCCCCAGGTGTTTTGGTCTACAACTCCCAAAAATCCCAGCCAGTTTACCAGCTGTTAGGATTTCTGAGAGTTGAAGGCCAAAATATCTGGGGACCTACAGGTTGAGAACCATTGGATTAGAGGAAAGGCAGTGGAAGAAGCTATCTTCCAATCAGAAAAACATTCTACTGGGATCATTGGTAAAGACGTTTGTTGACGCGTAGAAGATGCACAAAGAATATGTCCCTGAAAAATGACCAGAAGTGAAAAGTGTGAGAATGCATACCCCTTTGTTTGCTGTTTGTTTACTATTACGTTGTTTGCAGCCACCTAGATAATCCTGAGCCAAATAAGTGTCTGGAGTACATGAATCCCTTTTCACATCACAAGCAGTTTAAGGAGGTTGAAAGGACACAACTGATCAATGTTGAACCACTGGCTGTTGATGATCAGGTCAGGGTGTCTTATTACAGAAGTATCTGTAATAATGACCAAATAAAGAGTAAGACAGGTGAAAGCTATGCCTCTCATGAGTGTGGGTGAGGTCAGTTCACCAGCATTGAATGTAAAGAAACAAGTGAGGTACCACAAGGAATATACTTGGGCTGTGCTGTTTGAGACCAAAGTGTTCCAGAAACTACTTCTACAGAGGTCTCATCCAGAGCCAGGAAAAGGGAAAAACCACGATAGCTGCCACCATGAGAATATTTGCACTCTGTCTTGGGGTAGAAACGCTCTGGACTCTTATCAAGTCAAGCAATGTCCTTATAAACTAAATATGCCAAGATGAAAATAGATGTCGCGAAAACTTATCTCAATTATCAATGAAACCCAGATTCAAAGGAAGAGCTCTGTGAGGAGCACTCGTTGAAGGAACTTCATCAGATTGCACATTCAAATCACTATTGATTCTTTCCAAGATTGGACTTGGCGGATGATGAGGAGACACCAGCTCTTCTTTTCCAGCTCTTTTTGTAATCATTTAAGCAGAACACACCTAGATTTGGAACTGACCACTCTGGTTAGTCCTTTGTGGACATCTAGATAACTTCTTTCCATTTTAAGATGGAAAGCTCTGTTATATCTAGCTTGCTTTGTAAAATTCTGGAAACATGGGGAAGAGTCAATTAGACCTTGCTGAGGCAGAGCAGATGAATATGGAGAGTCAGAATCTTTATTCCACACTCAGAGACAATTCTTGAAGAAAGTCTTTGGGGTCTTAACCTTCTGGAACGTAACAACATAAATTGAGAAAATCAAAACATGGGGACTTTCTAATGATCTCTCCATGATGGCAGAGGAAAAAGAACTCAATTTCAGCTGGAATGCACAGCTAACAAGTAAGTAATTACAAAACGCAGGTGCTTCTGAAGATCTTTGACCAAGCACAGAATGATACATATGTTTGAGTCAGAGATAATGCAAAGAAGTAGCATTAGAGCCGTAGCAAACTACTGGAAGCGAGAGCGAGCTTGTGCACGAGCTCGCTCCGAAGCCCCGCCTCCCCCCCCCCCCGAGGCTGCTCTCTCTCTTGCTAGTGTGCCTGTTTTCCCTTGCTAGGGAAGCGATGCGATTGTACTCTCGCAGTTGGCAGAATTCAACTGTGAGTGTACGCTCGCATCCCTGCCCTCTGCAATGGAAAACAGGCACGCTAGCAAGAGAGAGAGCAGCCTCGGGGGGGGGGGGGGGGAGGCGGGGCTTCGGAGCAAGCCCGAGTGCAAGCTTCCTGTAGTTTGATGCGGCACGAGCGTATGCTCGCAACGCTGCCATAGCAAACGGAAATAGGCGGAGAAAGAGGCGGAGCATCGCTCGTGCTGGCTTAGTTTGCTCTCGCAAAATCCTAGTTTGCTACGGCTCTTAATTATAATAGTAACAGGGAGCAAGTATGGTGTAGTGTTGGATTAGGAGTCCATGAAACCATGGTTTGAATCCCCATGGGAAATCCACTGATTGACCCTGGGCAAGTCATATTCTCTCATCCTCAAAAAAGCAATGGTAAGTCCTCTCTGAATAAATCTTGCTGTGATAGTTTTCTTAGGGTTGCCATAAGTTGGAAATGACTTGAAGACAAAAAAACAACAAGGGCATACATGATAATTGTAATGCCCATGCAATGGACTCCATATGTGACATTAGGGCATAGGCAGGTTAATAATTAGGAACGTCTCTGAAATAAACTGGTTAGCTTTCAAGGTGGCCCAAGACTTTAGATTTTGCTAGTAACTAACTAAATTAAAAAACTGCCTTTCACAAGCCTGAAGATGCAGCATCATGGTTAAGTATGATCCACTAATGAAGTAATTTAAAACTGAAAAATACCATCCAGGGACTTTCCTCAGGTTTTAGTTCAAACAAGGAAGAAAGGAGGAAATTTCTTGAAGAAAGGGTAAGCATTAATTTTTGGAAACAACAAACCAGTCAAAGAGATGAAATGTAATAACCATTCCTAGTTGTGCATTTGTTAACTAATACTACAGGATAAAACTGTACTAGAAGCTGTGACCATTTAATCAGTGATAATTCAAGTTATCGAGACTCTCATACTGCTGTAGAGGAACAGAAGCAGATGGCGGCTTGCATTATGCTGAACGGCCCTGGGTTGTCCTTTTCATTGTAGTACTAACATGTAGAATTTCATTCAACACATTCATCTACATATATTTATTTATGCAACTGAAGCACTGAAAATGAAGAACCCCATGACACCTATTTTTAAAAATAAAATAAAATCAACCAGTGAAATGGGAATAAAAAGAAATTCAAGGCAGCAAGAGCAACACCCATCATTGATCTAGCTTCACAGGCATTCTTACCATTGGTCTGCTTCTTCTAGAGACTTTCTTTAGAAGTGTGACAGCTAAAGGAAAGAGCAAAGTGCTGAATCAATTGATACTGGAGTTTCAATCATAATATTATCTGAATTAATATTCAGACAAACCTCCATACAAAGGGAATCACCTGTTCTCTGGAAACCACACTGCCATTAGAAAATGGCTGTGTTTCCAACTACAGCTTATTCATAGAACTACCTCAGCCAGGCACCTTCACCTCCCTTCCAACTTTGATCATAGATTTCTTTTTTAAGATCCTTACCAAGCTTCTGCTTGTATCCAGATCCATCATTAACTCCTTGTTCTTGCTTTTAAAGTTTTTCATGGTTTTGCCACTCATCTGCCAGGTTTCAACAGATTTTTGCCCATGATCCTTGCTTTTACAGCCCCACCATTAGTAGTTAGTTAATGATTTTGCCTTGTTTTTTATACTTGCAACTGTCTCTGTGAAACCTCCAAGAAAACCTCTCTTATCTCCTCCATATCTATATTAAAAGCTTTCCCTGCTATTCAACCCTTGGCATGTTGCCTTGGATCCCATGGCCTCCAATTTAGTCTAAATGTATGTATCTCAAATAATTGCAAACGTTTTATGCTAGGTTGATGCTTTGTGACATAATTTGCTGAATTATGGCAACACTAAGGCAAATCTATCACAAGCTTTTCTTGACAAAATCTGCTCAGAGGTTTTTGCTTTTTCCTTCCTCCTGAGACAGGAAAAAGAGGAAATGCCAGTATTTTTTTTAAAAGAAATCTTAATTTTATTATCAAAGCATACAGCTTTCTAAAATATTTTCAGTGGCAAAATAATTCTGGATTTAAGCTCAAACTACTCCTTTGCCACAAGCTACAATGACTCTGCACTGGCAAGAAGTCAGCTCAGTAAAAATTTGGCAGTTATGCTTCACTGTTCCAATAAACATTGAGGAATAAAACATTAACTGGGTGAATAATAGGGAACAATTAATACATACAGTCCTTCCTTTCTGTCTTAATGACAATTTTTAAACTGTGATGCATGCTATATGGAAATCGTGAATAATCAAAACTTAATAAATAATCCAGTACTTTGAACATTATTGTTCAAAATTTAAATGCAATACTTTCAGGTTTTAATGCAGTCTGTGCATGTGAGTGTACTGTATATGTAAAATGGAAGGTTCATGTGCATTTCTGCATTAGTCTAAAAGAAAAAGCTAAGTATGGGGGGGGGGGGCAAAAGTCACAAAGGGATTCTATAGATACAGTATATGATACTATGATATTGAACACCATTTATTAGATTTGACTTTTCACACATAATGTAAATTTATTTCCTATATATACTGGGTGTGATGCTACAGCACTGTAAAAACAAAAAAATAAATACTGAAACCCCTTCATGACTTTTGAACCACCTATTAGATCCAACCAGTCCATCCTCCAGGAAATAAAGCCCGGCTGCTCACTGGAGGGAAGGATACTAGAGACAAAGTTGAAGTACTTTGGCCACATCATGAGGAGACAGCAAAGCCTAGAGAAGACAATTATGCTGGGGAAAGTGGAAGGCAAAAGGAAGAGGGGCCGACCAAGGGCAAGATGGATGGATGGCATCCTTGAAGTGACTGGACTGACCTTGAAGGAGCTGGGGGTGGTGACAGCCGACAGGGAGCTCTGGCGTGGGCTGGTCCATGAAGTCACGAAGAGTCGGAGACGACTGAACGAATGAACAACAACAACAACATATAATGTAAAAGTTACATTACTGGATTATGGAAAGGAAATTTCAAGTATAAATCATGTGTAACTATGGGTACCACTCAATTACAAGCTTAATGTCCTTCACAGGCTCCAAGGTTACTGCAAAAATAAAGTAGTTTGACCCAAAATCCCTGGAAAGAAAAGCTTCAAATCACAACAGCTATTTACTTGATCATCAGCAGAAAATATGAATTCAATAAAATCTACAATCAAATTCACAAAAAGTAATTTCAAAATGTATTCTGAAACCATTAAATGCTCGCTAATATGTTCAGGATTGTTAAAATACCTCTGTCAGAGTGGAGCCCAAAGTTGTCACAACACACGAGCGCGCGTGCACACACATATATGTATGTTATTTTTGGCACATTTTGTTTTGGGAACCCATACTGCACTAAAAATCTTGGTAAAATCAAAATCTTACCACCCATTTTGGTTACTATAAAAATGTGTGACATCTTTACAAACTTTCGTAGAGTCCTTCCCACTTTAACTGTGAATCAGAACAAAAAAGGCATATTTTTAATCTGTTATATCAGAAACAATAAGTGGGCCAGAGAAATGAAATCCACCAAAACTTACATCAAATAAAAGTTGTTAAACTTTTAAGGTGCTACAATGTTCCTTGTTATTTTTTGCTATTAGAGTAATGGTATCCTGTCTGTTGTTTATTTTTTTAGATAGTAAAAAGATTGTTCACAAAAGTATATATACATATGCATGCATACATGTTGGAATAAAATACGTTATCCTTCTACTTTGAGAAAATAATTGAGTTGAAATTGCTAATTAGCGCAATTATATACAAATAAAGCAAGGTTGTAATGTTTAATTGAATAATGAATCAAGACCCAATTCCCAGAATTTCTTTTCTATCCTAGAATATTTTCGGCACACACAAGGCTGGTATTCAAGCAGACCAGTTGTTGATGTTAACTCTGTACTCTTGAATAAACTCCTGTTTAATACTGTGAATGTAGTCACCAGGTCTCTTGGACAAGTAGCCTCTTGTTTAGAGAGTATCATCACGTTTTGGGGCAATTCTAAAATCCTTTATTTCAGAAATTTTATGTGGTTATTTTATCTCTCATGCAAATCAAAAATGCTCAGTGCTGGTTATTTGACTTGGAAGGAGGGGATGAATTTCAAAGCAAGTTTGTGGTCATTGAAGATTTGCTGTGGATTGAGATGAAACCAAGAAACACTTCCCAGAAGCAAAAATAAAATAAAATAAAATAAAAAATGGGGGGGGGGGGGAATGTATGGATGTATGTGGTGCTTTTAGTGGACATGTAGATGAGCTCTTGTAGAACAAACTAGTATAATTAGAATATTTGCCAAAGAGGCTGATAAAACCTAAACTGATACCTACTTGATGCTAGTAAGATCACGACACGTAACATCTGTGACAAACTGTGGACACTACTCAAGAGTTAAAAGAATTAGTGCAACATAAAAAGCTTCAAAAATAACATTAAAATGTTAAAACAAGATTAAATAAAACAGCATAGTTAGATCTCGCAACTTCTTATCTCTGTCAAAGTACGTTCACCTAAAAGCCCTTCAACTTGCTTCTGACACGATAAATAAAATAAACCACAAACTCCCTAAATATGTGTTGTTGTCTTTTTAAAGATGATTAGAACATCTGAAATTAAGTCTGTAAATATTCTGGAAAACAGATAAAATTAACTTTAATGATCTTAATGAAGATGTAAAAAGCTGTTGCCTATGGGATCCTTTTTAAAAAACTGCATACACAAGGCTCAATGAGATAAAGACAATGAGGTCTGAAACATTTTAAATATTTATGATGCCCCCAAGCTTTCAGTTGTGTGCATGTTAATGCCTAATCTTATACTTCAAGATGTGTGAATACAGGTTGACATCCCCTTATCCAAAATACTGAAATTTGAACTACTTTAAAATCTGAAATTCTCTAAGTGAATGGCCATGGCTTCTGCCTTTTGAACACAAACCATGACCTCCAAAATACTGTAAACATTTAGAAGCTCAAAAGAATCCAAATACTCTCTCCATTTTGTAAGATATCCCCAAGACACATAAGACACACATTTTACATTTCCTGTACTTTCTTGGATTTTGTGGAAGAAGTCTCTTCTACCTTTTTCTTTGGTTGGCTTCATCTATTTCTTTGAATTGCTTATTATAATATGCCTGTTACTGAACAGTTCCACTCAGTATTCTGATCCTATCTGAGTTTTGAGTTTTGCTTCCTGTCTTTTAATGATAAATTTTAAACTTCCATTTTATGTTTTAATTTTTGTTTGTGTATTTTAACATGTATTTTATAGAAATATGTTTTAATATGTGTATTTTGTAGCGTGTTTTTAAATGATTATGTGTTTTATAATGTGTTTTAGCAATGTTGTAACCCGCCTCAAGCTGTGAGGAGAGGCAGGTAAAAAATCGTATTATTATTATCATCATCTATTCTTAACAGTCGGATACTTTCATCAGTCCCCTAGTCAGGCTTTTCACTCTTTGTGGCTACAGCACGTGGCTGTTGTGAGGTCCGAGTCAACTAAGGCATTTAAAATAAAGACAATGGTTTGGTTTTTTGTTCCCTGCTGAATTTTAAGCAAAGACAACTCTGGCGTGTCACACAAATGGATATGTATTACAACAGAACCTTAAAAGTAGAGTTATTTTTGCTTGCTACGGAACAGGATCATATCTAACCGGTCTGTGTATTTTCCCTGATCTCTTTAGTTTTATTCTAAATTGAGCAATAAGAAGTTCGTGATTTAAGCTACAGTCAGCCCCAGGTCTTGTTTTCACCGACTGGATGGATGTCCGCCACCTTTGGCTGCAAAGGATGTAGTCAATCTGATTTCGGTGTTGACCGTCTGGTGAGGTCCATGTATAAAGCCGTCTTTTAGGTTGTTGGAAGAGAGTGTTTGTTATACACAGTGAGTTTTCCTGGCAAAATTCTATCAGCCTGCGTCCCGCTTCATTTTGTTCTCCCAGACCATGCTTGCCTGTGATCCCAGTTGTCATTTGACTTCCCACCTTGGCATTCCAGTCTCCTGTAATGAAAATAATGTCTCTTTTTGGTGTATTATCCAGTAGGTCCTGCAGATCCTCATAGAACTGATCTACTTCTGCTTCTTCAGCAGCTGTGGTTGGGGCGTATATTTGGATCACTGTGATGTTGAAAGGCTTTCCTTGCACTCGAATTGAGATCATTCTGTCATTTTTTGGGTTGTATCCAAGCACTGCTTTAGCGAATTTCTTATTAATTATGAAGGCTACTCCATTTCTTCGATGTTCCTCTTGTCCGCAGTAGTAGATCTGGTGGTCATCTCATGTGAAGTGGCCCATTCCAGTCCATTTCAGTTCGCTGACACCCAGAATGTCTATCTTTAGTCTTGACATCTCACCAATAACAACATCAAATTTGCCCTGGCTCATAGATCTTACATTCCAGGTTCCTATGGTGTGTTGATCTTTAGAGCATCGGATTCGTCGTTCACCTCCAGTACCGTCGGTCGCTAGCCTTCCTTTCGGCTTTGAGCTAGCTGCGTCATCACATCTGGGGCTAGCTGAACTTATCCTCTGCTCCTCCCCAGTAGCATTTCGGCCATCTTCCGACCTGGGAGTCCCATCTTCCAATGGCATACCGACATATCTCTGGTTGTACTGGTCCATTTAGAGATCAGGGAAAATACACAGACCAGTTAGATATGATCTCACTAACATTCCTAGCGAATATACAGTGGAAGTGAAGAACAGATTTGAAGGACTAGATTTAGTAAACAGAGTCCCAGAAGAACTATGGACAGAAGTCCGCGACATTATTCAGGAGGCGGGAACAAAGTATGTCCCAAAGAAAAAGAAAACCAAGAAGGCAAAATGGTTGTCTGCTGAGACACTGGAAGTAGCCCAAGAAAGGAGGAAAGCAAAAGGAAACAGTGATAAGGGGAGATATGCCCAGTTAAATGAGCAAATCCAGAGGTTAGCCAGAAGAGATAAGGAACTATTTTTAAATAAGCAATGCATGGAAGTGGAAGAAGACAACAGAATAGGAAGGACACGAGACCTCTTCCAGAAAATTAGAAACATTGGAGGTAAATTTCAGGCAAAAATTGGTATGATAAGAAACAAAGATGGCAGGGACCTAACAGAAGCTGAAGACATCAAGAGGTGGCGAGACTATACAGAAGATCTGTATAGGAAGGATAATAATATCGAGGATAGTTTTGACGGTGTGGTGAATGAATTAGAACCAGACATCCTGAGGAGTGAGGCTGAATGGGCCTTAAGAAGCATTGCTAACAACAAGGCAGCAGGAGACGACGGGATCCCAGCTGAACTGTCTAAAATCTTAAAAGATGATGCTGTCAAGGTGATGCATGCCATATGCCAGCAAATATGGAAAACACAAGAATGGCCATCAGACTGGAAAAAAATCAACTTATATCCCCATACCAAAAAAGGGAAATGCGAAAGACTGCTCAAACTTCCGTACAGTGGCCCTTATTTCTCATGCCAGTAAGGTAATGCTCAAGATCCTGCAAGGAAGACTCCAGCAATACATGGAGCGAGAGTTGCCAGATGTTCAAGCTGGGTTTAGAAAAGGCAGAGGAACGAGAGACCAGATTGCCAATATCCGCTGGATAATGGAGAAAGGCAGGGAGTTTCAGAAAAACATCTATTTCTGCTTCATTGACTACTCTAAAGCCTTTGACTGTGTGGATCATAATAAATTGTGGCAAGTTCTTGGTGGGATGGGCATACCAAGCCACCTTGTCTCTCTCCTGAGGAATCTGTACAAGGACCAAGTAGCAACAGTTAGAACTGACCACGGAACAACAGACTGGTTCAAGATTGGGAAAGGCGTACGGCAAGGCTGCATATTCTCACCCAACCTTTTTAACTTGTATGCAGAACACATCATGCGATGTGCGGGGCTTGATGAATGCAAAGCTGGGGTGAAAATTGCTGGAAGAAACATTAACAACCTCAGATATGCAGATGACACCACTCTGATGGCTGAAAGCGAGGAGGATCTGAGGAGCCTTCTAATCAAGGTGAAAGAAGAAAGCGCAAAAGCTGGGTTGCAGCTAAACATCAAAAAAACCAAGATTATGGCAATAAGAATGATTGACAACTGGAAAATAGAGGGAGAAAATGTGGAGGCCGTGACAGACTTTGTATTTCTAGGTGCAAAGATTACTGCAGATGCAGACTGTGGCCAGGAAATCAGAAGACGCTTACTTCTTGGGAGGAGAGCAATGTCCAGTCTCGATAAAATAGTAAAGAGTAGAGACATCACACTGACAACAAAGATCCGCCTAGTCAAAGCCATGGTATTCCCTGTAGTCACCTACGGATGTGAGAGCTGGACCTTAGGGAAGGCTGGGCGAAGGAAGATAGATGCTTTTGAACTGTGGTGTTGGAGGAAAGTTCTGAGAGTGCCTTGGACTGCAAGAAGATCCAACCAGTCCATCCTCCAGGAAATAAAGCCCGACTGCTCATTGAAGGGAAGGATACTAGAGACAAAGTTGAAGTACTTTGGCCACATCATGAGGAGACAGCAAAGCCTAGAGAAGGCAATGATGCTGGGGAAAGTGGAAGGCAAAAGGAAGAGGGGCCGACCAAGGGCAAGATGGATGGATGGCATCCTTGAAGTGACTGGACTGACCTTGAAGGAGCTGGGGGTGGTGACGGCCAACAGGGAGCTCTGGCGTGGGCTGGTCCATGAAGTCACGAAGAGTCGGAGATGACTGAACGAATGAACATCAACACGGAACAGGAATGCTACTTTTATAGCTTTATTTTCAAGGTATTTGTTTAATTTGCTTTTAAGGCTGTCCAAATTGATGGCCACCATTATATCTTCAAGTAACAAATATCACTGTCCGAAAACGAATAGAAAGAGGTACTTTCTTTTTTCTTCTATGACTTTTCTACAATTCAACTTAATTTCACAACCCCAGGTTCACATCGAACAGAGGAGAAAAAAATCTCTTTATCCATCTTGTTCATACCAATATGTCTATGTATTTCTTCATGTTTCCCCTTATCTGTCTTTTTTACCCAACTTTAAATTGTCCCAGCAACTTCTTTTATGTAGAGAATTATCTCCAATTTGACAGCATCCCTAATAGTCATTTATTTAAAGACATTATGAAATTGGCAGTTTCCTGGAAAGGAAACTGTTATACTTCTTTGTGACATGCACCCTAAAAGGGAAAGTGACAGATGTTGTAACATTGAAATATTATATAAACACAGATTTGAACAGGAATTACTATTTTAGAATAGTAGCCACATCATTGTTCTAGATAAATATGAATCCTGGATGGTATGTAAATGTTATGTCTGATAAATTGAAAACTTAAGATATTGCATCTGCATTGGTAATAATATAAATCAAGTGGAAATTCATAAGAATTTGTGATGAGGAGGGCAGATAAATGAGGCGGATAAAGTGTACACAACAAGGAGCCTGTACCTAAGGGTAGTGATGCCAAAACTTTTACAGACGGAGTGCCCAAACCCGGGGTGGGAGAGAAGGTTGGGGGAACTTGGGGCTGTGAACAGGGGAGCGGCGAGTTGAGATGAGCGGAGGGTGGGTGACGGCTTGCATGCCAGGAGAAAGAGTGCTGTAGGCATATTCTGGCACGTGTGCTGTAAGTTTTCCACCTCTGACCTAGGGGAGATGCAAAAACAGTGTGTTGAGTCCTCAAAGAACAACAGCAAACTGCCAGAAAAGAAGAGAAGATTTCTACATGAAATACTTTTTACTGAATTTATGCTGGATGTAAAGGAAAGAATAATCAAACAAACAGTCCTAAGTTGTAACTGAGAAATGTAACGAAGGTATTTAGCTTCCTTTCTATCTACCAATACTGCCAATTTATAACAAACTACTTCATACATTGCCACCAACAGTTTGGTTACTTATGTTAGAAGGAGAGAAAAAATGGCTGAAGTACTGTAATAGTCTATAACCAACACAATGAAGTTCAATTCAGATAACACCGAAGTAGGTTAAGTGGATGAATCATTGGTCCAAGAGAATGGTGTTAAAGTACCTTTTAAGGAATGAATTTGCAGCTTCTGAACACTTCTTGGTCCACCTTTGTCACTGGAAATATAAGCTCTTCTCTGGCACAGAATATGTTCTACCAGCAGAACCAGCAATACGGAGACAAATGGTTAGAGATAGCTTGGCTTTAGTCACCCAGACTCAGGTATCCTCCACATGAGACTGCTTTAAGACACTAGGTGCAGCCCTGCCTTCAAAGGCTGTTTAGAAAAATTCAGTTGGTGCAGAAGGCAATGTAGAGATTATTAACTAGGACAGGATAGAATATCACAGTTGTGTTCTACCAACTATACTGGATCCCAATCTTATTTTAGGCCCACATTTTATCTTTATATTATTTTGTTACACCTCATACTCGAGAAGAGTCCATGATCTGAGCATGTTCAACTGATTTCTGCAGCATTATCTTTAAAGACAGTACTCATGTTAATTTGTATGTGACTTTATCAACAGTTCAATTTTAGAACTGACCAAGTAAAACCTATTTCTATATACAATACCGCCGCACTTCATTCATTTACAGACCAACTTACCATGGGGTAATGTGATGTTTGCACCATCAATGATTGCTTGTGCTAGTTCATGGTCATTGTTCTCAAATGCATGTGCTGCAGCCTTCAAGGCATCCCAGATTTCTTTGCGGCCTTCAAACGCAGGTGCAGTGTCCCAAAATTCATCTCTCTTGCTGCGCAGCTGTCCGTCTGTCATTGGGTAATCGCTTTTCCATTTCGGTTTCTCCTTTTTCAGGGGCTGATTACGACCTAGTGCAACTATGGAAAAAGTAAAGGGACTTTGTAGTGAAGCACATTTGCTCATTTCCCTGGCTGATCTATTCAGGTTCCAATCAAAACTTCTGGTAATTTTTTGTCAGAAGCTTAAATGTCTGTTCTATGCTTTACATTTCACTCATTCCAACGGCTTCAGTTTTATTGCATAAATACTGGATATTCACGTAAGTTGCACTGAAAATAATTTCTCAAAAATTACCCATGTACAAAACATCAGAGAACTTGCCTTCACTTAGCTATATTGGAAATTTTTGGCCTAAAAGGAGAAAAAATACTTCCATAAAGCTTCTAGATCTGGTCACTTAGAAGTGGTTGTTTCTTACACCTGCCCATATTTCCCTGATCCCTCCACAGTCATTTTGGTTCTTTGTTTTTGTGCCATCTGTTATAAGTTATTCATCATTCATAGTAGAAATGGTTTTGGCTTCCCACTGGCCCAGTTAAGAGCACTTTTATTATTATAAAAGGCAAATAAATAAAATTTCAGTATTCTATTTCTTTCATTGTTAGAATCGACCAGGACAACAAACTGAACAGTTAATCAGGAAATGCAAAAGGAAAAACATAAGGAAAAATATTCCACGTATTGTTGTCTTTTCTCTTTGGTCCATTTAAATATTGAAAGGTAGTATATTAGAACAGAAATAGAAGTCTCCAAGAAACAGATTTTATGTATATGAGATATTTAAAAACCACTTCATTTGAATTAGATTCAAAAAGTTCAGAATGAAAGCAGCCTTTAGAAACACTGCGTTTAAAGGTTAGCATTCTGAGGTCTGGGGCTGAATCAGGTCCCCTCTAACATTTCTGGCAGCACATGACTTCTCAAAAGCCCTGCACTCCTCCTTTCATTCCACACAGCTCTGTGGGCCTGAGTAAGATTTCTAAGGAAAACGAGTTGTGTTTGCCTCAAGGGAGTTTATGGAAGAAGATTAAAGCGACATGAGAAACAAAGAGAAGCTATTCCTCCTCTTTCATTCTTATCAACAGATTCCATTAAGCCATGCAAGTTAAGAACTGTGAAAGTCCCCTTTTTTCCAAATGTACTGTGTAAATTTGAATACTAAAAAAGAAGAAGAAAATGTCCACCACACTACTATTTCCATTTTGTGTGTGTGGGGAAAAGGGATCATACATCCAACTTACATGTGCATATCCAAGAATACAAGGAAGCATATCTCACGGCGAAGTCTTCTGAATCAAAACTCCAGAAAGGGGAGGCTGATGCCATTGAGAATGAAGATAAACGTGAAAGTGAAAATCCCACGTTTAGCAAGCCTTTGCCACTTTCAGCACAAAAAAAGGTGTCAGAAATGCTTGAAAATTTACTTGATGAATCAACTGCCAAAGATTGTTTACATATACATATAAAATCTCAAGATCAATAAAAGTCAATTAAATTTGAAGGTAGTCAAGAGGCAAAAGGCCCTCATCCTGGCATGAGATATACTGGGATTTTGTCTGTTTACTGATTGATAACTGGAATGAGGGAATGATGGTTCTTAGATGCTGGTGGTTCAACAATTGGGTGGCCACCGATCCCTATTCCTACTCTACAAGAACCACTGAAAACTAGCCCTCTATTTTCAAAAGCAGGGAACAATCATCGAAGAACACAGAAGAGAAGTAAACCAAGCACAGGACACTTTGTTCAAACATAATTAGTTATGGAAGACCAACTCACATAGAATTTGATATTTTGATTTCCTTTTTTTATATAATGTATTCACTTTTAATTGAACCTATGGTGCCTTATGAACATTTTAAACTGTATCCAGCTTGAATGAAATCAATGGCACATGAGCCATCCTCATGCAAATAAGTGCTTCCATTATCTGGGAAGAGCTGAGGTAAAAGGGAGTAGTTAAAAGTTGTCTGAATGATTGTTGTCTGGGAATCTAAGCCAACCTCAGCTCCATCTTTAAACTGCAATGTTAATGATGACCTACAATTCCTTTCTAGTTGCAAAGGAAATATAACAGAGAACAATACTTCATGGTGATTGCCCAATACTCTCATCTTAAATGATTAAGTGAGGATTAAAGCAACAGAAAAATGCTGCACAGTTATTACAGTCTCCTACCTTCACATGACCCCCCAACCTGTTTTGGAATTTGTATTACCAGTTTTAGGAATTTCAATTTATATAAGAACAAAATAAGAAAAATCAGGAAACGTTTATTGGGGTGGTGTAGAGACCTGCTGGTACTCCATTCCCACCTACATTTACATTCAGAACTTCTTCCACGGGCAGTTGTAGTTTTGTCCAGAGAGACATTTGCCTTCCCATAATGGACACAAACAACAAAGTGCTTCTTTTTGTGCTGTCTTTATATGTCTCTCCTTCCTGATTCAGATGAAAATTCAAATTGGTAAAAATGAGGTTTTGATATTTGTGTTCCTCCTATGCAAAGCCCACATACAATGTGTTGAAGTAGCTGAAGGATTAGACTTATGACAAGGGATAGGGAAAAGGTAGAACTACTTAATGCGTTCTTTGCCTCGGTCTTCTCACAAAAAGAGAGTCTTCAACCTCAGCAAGATGGAGTGGATGAGGGATTGGAGGACATCCAACCCCAAATTGGGAAAGAAGTCGTCCAGGAATATCTGGCCGCTCTTAATGAGTTCAAGTCCCCAGGGCCAGATCAACTACACCCCAGAGTATTGAAGGAACTAGCAGAAGTCATTTCGGAACCATTGGCAACCATCTTTGAGAGTTCTTGGAGAACGGGAGAAGTTCCAGCAGATTGGAGGAGGGCCAATGTGGTCCCAATCTTCAAGAAGGGAAAAAAGGATGACCCAAACAACTACCGTCCGGTCAGCCTCACGTCGATACCGGGCAAGATTCTGGAAAAGATTGTTAAGGAAGCGGTCTGCAAACACTTAGAAACAAATGCAGTCATCGCTAATAGTCAACATGGATTTATCAAAAACAAGTCATGCCAGACTAATCTGATCTCGTTCTTCGATAGAGCTACAAGCTGGGTAGATGCGGGGAATGCCGTGGATGTAGCGTACCTGGATTTCAGTAAGGCCTTCGACAAGGTCCCCCATGACCTTCTGGCAAGGAAACTAGTCCAATGTGGGCTAGGCAAAACTACGGTGAGGTGGATCTGTAATTGGTTAAGTGGACGAACACAGAGAGTGCTCACTAATGCTTCCTCTTCATCTTGGAAAGAAGTGACAAGTGGAGTGCCGCAGGGTTCCGTCCTGGGCCTGGTCCTGTTCAACATCTTTATTAATGACTTAGATGAAGGGCTAGAAGGCAGGATCATCAAGTTTGCAGACGTCACCAAATTGGGAGGGATAGCCAATAGTCCAGAGGACAGGAGCAGAATTCAAAACGATCTTGACAGATTAGAGAGATGGGCCCAAACTAACAAAATGAAGTTCAACAGTGACAAATGCAAGATACTCCACTTTGGCAGAAAAAATGAAATGCAAAGATACAGAATGGGTGACGCCTGGCTCGAGAGCAGTACGTGTGAAAAAAATCTTGGAGTCCTCGTGGATAACAAGTTAAACATGAGCCAACAATGTGATGTGGCGGCAAAAAAAGCCAATGGGATTTTGGCCTGCATCAATAGGAGCATAGTGTCTAGATCTAAGGAAGTAATGCTACCCCTCTATTCTGCTTTGGTTAGACCACATCTGGAATATTGTGTCCAATTCTGGGCACCACAATTCAAGAGAGATATTGACAAGCTGGAATGTGTCCAGAGGAGGGCGACTAAAATGATCAAGGGTCTGGAGAACAAGCCCTATGAGGAGCGGCTTAGGGAACTGGGCATGTTTAGCCTGAAGAAGAGAAGGCTGAGAGGAGATATGATAGCCATGTATAAATATGTGAGAGGAAGCCACAGGGAGGAGGGAGCAAGCTTGTTTTCTGCTTCCTTGGAGACTAGGACGCGGAACAATGGCTTCAAACTACAAGAGAGGAGATTCCATCTGAACATTAGGAAGAACTTCCTGACTGTGAGAGCCGTTCAGCAGTGGAACTCTCTGCCCCGGAGTGTGGTGGAGGCTCCTTCTTTGGAAGCTTTTAAGCAGAGGCTGGATGGCCATTTGTCAGGGGTGACTTGAATGCAATATTCCTGCTTCTTGGCAGGGGGTTGGACTGGATGGCCCATGAGGTCTCTTCCAACTTTTTGATTCTATGATTCTATGAAGACACACTTGAGTTCAAATATTTGATTGTCTGCAAAAATCTTACTCTGTGATCTTAGGCTAGATACTATCTTTCAACTAGGGCCTACTTGGGAGATTTGGTTGTGAGGATAAAGAAAATGAAACATATTCCTCATCTACTTGAAAAAGACAATATAAACAATTTAGAAATCTGATCATGCACCTCTGCTTTGTGCCTGATATCAAATTAGAATACGGTAATTCCTTTCTTTAAAATGCTGGCCCTATGTAGTCTAGAATAGCAAATCCAACTGTTTACAAACACCCAATTTATTTGCAAACTCCAGATATTCAAGGCCCAAGTCTGCAGAACACAAAAGGATTGAAAGCTAACTGTTCTCTGGTGAATTCAGGCAAAATTAATGGGTTTAATGCAGATCTGGTAAAATCTAGTGTACTGCAGACACGCATGCTGTAACTATTTCTGCAATCAGCTATTTTGTTTTACCAAATCTTTCTCTTTCTTTCTTTTGGATAAACTGATTGTTTTGAAGCCAACTAGAATCAATTAATGAAATGCAAATTGTGCTTACTTTTATTGCACCCGCTTTACTTTTTTTTAGAATAGTTCAATGAGCATTTGCTTCTGTAATTAGCTACCCTCATCTTTGTTTGAAGATAAACCCAATGAATGCCAATACACCCGAGAGAATTTTTTCTTTCCTCAAAACATTAATTATAGAAATGATTAAGAGGAAATTCCAACCTTGTCCCTGTTTTTCAACACTTGCTTTTCCCCTTCCTCTCTCCAGGTATCTATCCTGCTGAGAAGCTTACCCTGCATGGTGTCAGGATTACAAATTTTATGCTCACAGACCATCTTATGCTGAAACCTTTTAAAATGTTACCTTCTTTTACTTAGTATTTCCTCTTTTCCCTATTGATGGTCCAGGGTGGGATACATTATCCAACAGAATGGCTGAAGTACTTCAGGAATAAAGACACGCACATATATATACTCACTATAAGCTAGGGCAGATTCTCGAATTCCTTTCAAAGTTTGAAGTTTAAAAATACAATGCATTTCAAATGATAATCTCAGAGTCTTTTCAAGCTACTTAACCTGACTTGTACAACAATAATATATTTAGTCTTATTATTCACTGTGTCCAAATATGCATAGACCTGTATAATTACAGCGAGATCTTAATCTACTGAAAGATTTTTATTCCATTCATATTTTTGCTATGTAGTATTTGCCATCTGTACGTTTGTCAAAACTACTCTCCCCTTTCTCCCGCCTCTATTCAGCTTGAGACAGCAGGTCCTTTGGGAAGAAACTGATTGCTACTGTCTTATTCCCAGCTTCTACAAGACTAACTGTACTACGTAAACACACTGCAGCTGTTATACATTCTCTCTCTCTCTCTCTCACACACACACACACACACACACAAATATCTATCTATCTATTGTACATAGGAACCAACTTATCTAAAAGACAGTGTACAAAACAAAAAAATCATATATATCTAACAGTTATACATGAAATGTTTGAGTGCTGTTGTGCATTTATTTATTTTATTTTTATTTAGAATCAGCTAAGAAAATGTTTATGACCAAATGTTTGTCAGGAAAAGGAATTTTAAAAATGCTACCAATATAATATAAGTTTTTTTAAAAAAAAATACTGTCTGTTTGAAACCACAAAATATATCCAGTTATTTATACTCTCATCTGCAGCAAGAGATTCCAGTTGCTAAATAGAGATAAAACTATTTCAGTGAAAAAAACCAAAACCAACAAAAACATTTCAATGATCTAACGCCATCATAATTGTAAAGGGTGTTTCACAAATTTCATTCTGCATTTAAGTCACCATTAAACAATGTTATGACAACAGTCTCTCTCCTCCATTGCCAAGTCCTGCTCTATTCCTACACATATCTGAAGTCCTGATCAGAACATACGTGACTTTAACAGGGTCCATTTTGAATTGAGGAAATACTAACATATCAACATCTAGTGGAGCATTCCTCAACAATAAGAAAAAGACTCTCTATGGGATACTCCCTATGTACCTAATAGGGGTGTGCTTTTTTTTTGTTAAGCCATTGTAAGTCATATCAAATTTGTACTTATGACTTAATATCCAACGTGCGGGCATGGCCCATGCCAAAAACACAAGAATCAAAATTTATTTAATGCTTTTTCGTTTGCATTTTGTAAATCTTTTTGGAAGCCTCCCAAAGTCAATTTCATTTTGAGTCTGAGGGCTGAGAAAAGCGGTATATAAATAAAGTAAATAAATAAATAAATAAATAAATTTTCAGCGCAAGGAAGCAAAGCAAAGCAAAGCAAAGCAAAGCAAAGCAAAGCAAAGCGGTTGCCTTTCCTTTTTAAATTAAAAGCCTCTCACCATTAGGGGAGGAAAACAGCACGGAAGCAGTTTGCTGGGGAAAAGATTAAGAAAGCAAAGAAGTCTGGGAAATGTAGTTTGGGAAGGCAAAGAACCCTATGCCAGATAATTCAAAAGGTCCTGCACTAAACTATATTTCTCATAATTCTGCTCAGCATCAGAAAGCCCCAATCAGGATAGAGGAGAGATTTGTCCTTACGTAGCAGCAGCCAGCCAGGGTTCCAATAAATTGGTGAAGCTGAAAAGAGGACTGACTGATACTTCCAGAAAAAAGTAAAAACATGACTATTTGAACAGGCCTTCGGAATCTAATGCAACAGTGAAATACTGAATTAGATTAAAGTGAACATTGGAATGGCTCAGACAATGATGTTTGGACAATGAGACGAAAAATGAAGGCATTGGTTTTATATGTTTTTAAACGTTTTAATGAATGTATTTTAAATTCAGTTTAAATGTAGTTTTAATTGTATATTGTTAGGCATCAAATTGCTGCCTGTTTGTAAGTTGCCTTGAGTCACCTTTGGATTCGAGAAAGGCAGGATAGAAATATCGTAAATAATAAATAAATAATCCATGTTTATATTTAGTGAATTTTTCCTTCCCCTTTTCTTATTTTTTCCTATTTCTCCCTATTTAATCATACTTTTAAAATCTCATTTTAATTTTTTTAAAACCCAAATCTTAAATAATTACAATTGCATATTAATTTTACCCTTAGGGAAAAAAAATGAAGAAACCAGAAACTGAGAGAAGTTCCAGCATTATTCATTTAAGTTTATATCAAGCGTGGAAAATGGTTAGTTTCTTTGAGATGCAAATATACCTGGCCAGTAAATCTACATAAACAAGAAAAATCTTATTATGTTTGAATTACCAAGGGTTTTTCAGTGAGAAAATTGGTTCAGAGAAAGGGTGAATAATGGCTCGTCAGGAAATATCTGGCAAAAACTAGTATACTTACTGTGTTAAAGTGGCCTAGCTACAAATCAATGGTCGAAATACAATCTTAGGGGAAAAAATCCTGCCCCAAATGAATAAACTGCCATACATTGCACTGTGGGGTATGTTGTTTTATTTTTTTGTACAGAATGTTTATCAACCCAAGAGGGGAAAAAAAACCCAATGCTGCAGAAAGCAAGTCTTTTCCACACCCCAAGAGGTGGGAAAGGGAAAAGAATGGAGGAGAAAGAAAAAGAGGGAGTAAATAGTATTGGAGAACACATTAAATTCTTAGGGATAAAATTATGGGCTAAAATTTTATTACCTTAATATAAGTTGGCCACAGATCAAATAAATACCCGGTGGCATCTACCTAGTCAAATCTGAACAAGAGTTTTGGATTTGCATTCTAGTATCACTAATACGTTGATGTAATATGTATTTTGTTTTATGTATTCTATGTTGATACATTTTTACAGTGTTGTACCCTGCCTCAGGGGAGATGGGTAACAAAATTATTATTATTATTATTAATCATACATACATACATACATAGACAAAACAATAAATGATGGATAAGTCTATGCAATGATGACTTCTAGTAGTAAATAAAAAAACAGTTCTTCCAAAACTGAAACATGTCAGAAACATAGTGACACCCAAAACCTAGATATCATATAATTGCCCTGACTTCAGCTCTAATAGACACACATATTTTAAAATATTCTTAAAATGAACATGTATTTCAGCCATTATATGCAGTCCATCAGAATACCGATTGACATAATTCATGTTACTTTAGTATTCTGCTGTCACAACATTTAGGTGTCCCTGAAGCAAATATACTTAAGCACTGGCATTTACTATTTCTTACACCCACCTAATATACTAAATGCACTTAACCGAATACCAGCTTCCAAGCACGTTTCTCACATACCGTGTTAGAAAACTAGGGACAACGAGCTACAATGTTGATTTTAATAATGTTTTTTTTAACAAAAAGAGTCTTTCAGATTTATTTATTTTGAAAAGAAAAAGAACCCACTGTTTTTACCAAATTTTATTTATGCTTCTGCAGTATTATTATTATTATTATTATTATTAAACTTTATTTGTACCCCGCTAGCATCTCCCGAAGGATTCGATGCGGCTTACACAGGCTGAGGCCTCAAAACACAACACAACAATACAATCTAAGCAAATCAAACAATTAAAAACAGAATAAAGCAAAATAAACAACAGGCACAATACACTAAACACAATAAAACTGGGCCGGGCCAGAGTAATGGGTACAAGATTAAAAGTGTTGATGTGACAGGAGGTGACAGTACAGATTGGGTGTCCCTTATTCAAAATTCCAGAAGCCAAAGTATGCCAAAATCAAACAATATTCACACAGGTGGTTAAGATAGTGACACCTTTGCTTTCTGATGGTTCAATGTGCACAAACGTTGTTTCATGCACAAATTATTAAAAATACTGTGTATAACTGTGTCTTCATGCCATGAACATAAAGTATATAGGAACCATCTATACATTTTGAGACTTGATTCCTATCTCCAAAATATATCAATTACAAATACAGATATCCCCCCTACAAAAAATAAATCGGATATTCAAAACACCCTTGTTCCCAAGTATTTCAGCTAAGGGATGCTCAATCTGTAATACCAAAGTCACAAAGTAGAAGCACTTCACTTAATTCAAGAGCACAATAAAATTAGGTGAACAGAAAAAAAGCATACCTGTCTACAACATAGTGAAAGAGTCAAACGGAATGCAATTAAATTTCTTACCATCACCTTTTGTTTAAAATACAGTTTATAAACAACTGTTTCCAAACTCTGTGTAATTCAAGCGCTAAAGAATACTATATTTTACTGTGTAATAGTCACACTGCCTCCTTTTTTGTTGAAAAAGGGGGATGTCCCTTTTACAGAGTGGTAATCATTATATGGTGAAAAAAGGTGCAGGTGAGTAAGGCTTTACTTACCTATCAGCCTGCACCTCTTGGACCCATGGGGTTTCTTTGGCTGGCAACTGAAAGAAGCCCCATAGGTCCAGGGGGCAGAGTGCAACTATTATGTGAGGAACAGGAAAAATACCACTTTTTAACTCAAAAAATGGGTGTGTGTCTTGTATGCAGTGGCTACTATTGTGCAATAAAATAAACATTAAGATGGCTCACAGGAACTATAGGGTGACAATTTAACCATCCATGAACAATCAGTATCTTTGCATTAGATTAAAAAAGGTACAAAGTCACCAAAACTGTAGTCCTTCCCACTATAGGGAGATGTTTCTGTTTAAATCGGGACTGGGTAAGGGACTGGGCAAGATCCTGCCAGTTTGGCAGGTGTGAGAAGCTCAATTTAGGTAGATTCGAAGGGCAAGAAAGACCCTTCCCAGCAACCTACAATTTAAATAACAGCAGCTATTTCTGATTTTGCATCTTATATGAATATTTGTTCTCCCTTTTTTCTTCATTTTTGGCGATGCATAAATGGTGACTCTATAGGACCCCATTAGGCAATTAGTTAAATAGATCTCGAGCATTATAACTGGAGTTCAGCTCTTACCAATGGTGCGATGGATTTTGAAGAGGTACAAAAACAGGGCAAAAGTAAGACATGTGCCAAGAGGAAGAAACAAACATATATTCAAATTTATGAAACCCCTTTATTTTGTCTAGACAAAATAAAGCCCTACTCATATCCAATTTGTGCGACTCCTTTTCCCGCAGTGTCTTAGGATCTAGACAAAAAGGGATGCAGCAATCTCCTGAGAATGATGAACTATAGAACTTACTTTGGGAACAAAGGAGGGATCCAAACAAAGAACAACTAAATCCATATGAAAATACTCAACCCCTCCCAGATTGACAAAGCTCTGGATTCAAAGAGACTGGGCTGAAGTGATGGTAACAAAAAATCTACCAATATTTTTTTTACCACATTTGTATCCTGCTCTTCTCAACCCTGAAGGGGACTCAGAGCAGCCTCACAACATCGGCAACAATTCAATGCCTTAAAAATAATATACAGCTGATAAACATTTACATTAAAACCAAGTAATTAAAAACATCTAAAACACTTGCATCAATTATTAAAATCACACAATCCAAGATCATAATCCAGAGCCATTCCAGTTGTCATTGCATAGATTCTAAATTCATTTATTTCACTGCAGTTATTCTTTGAAATCTTGGTCCCATCGTCTGGTTTTTACTTTCTTTCTGAAGGCTAGGAGTTGATCGAATCTCACCGGGGAGGGAGTTCCACAGCCAAGGGGCCACCACTGAGAAAGCCCTGTCTCTCATCCCCACCAACTGTGCCTGCAAAGGAGGTGAGACCAAGAGCAGGGTCTCCCCAGAAAATCTTAGTATCTGTGACTCATAAGGAGCCTTCAACAAGGCACACAAAAAGACATTCAAATTCTGTGAGAATGACACAGTTATTTATTATTATTATTTATTTCACAGTTTTGTATACCGAGCTTCTCAACCTCGTTGAGGGACTCAGCCCGGTTTACAGCCATAAAACATATACATTCATTAAAATATCATATATCACAAATTACAAAATAACTTTAAAATACACTAAATATAAAACTACAGTGGTCAGTCGTCCTAAAAAGATGGATCTATATCCACTTCCATCCAGAGTCCTATGGTGTTGTCTCATTCCTCGAAAGCCTGACTCCACAGCCACGTCTTCACCCATTTCCTAAATGTTAGGATGGATGGGGCGGTTCTGGCCTCCAGAGGGAGAGAGTTCCAGAGTCGCGGGGCCACCACCGAGAAGGCCCTGTCCCTCGTCCCCACCAGGCGCGCTTGCGAGGCTGGTGGGACCGAGAGCAGGGCCTCTCCAGATGATCTTAGTAATCTTGATGGTTCGTAGGGGAGAATACGTTCGGAGAGGTAAACAGGGCCGGAGTCGTTTAGGGCTTTATAGGTCAACACCAGCACTTTGAATTGTGCTCGGAAGCTAATTGGCAGCCAGTGGAGCTGGCGTAACAGCGGAGTGGTGTGCTCCCTGTACCCAGCCCCCGTTAGTAATCTGGCTGCCGCGCGTTGGACTTGCTGCAGCTTCCGGGCAGTCTTCAAAGGCAACCCCACGTAGAGAGCGTTGCAGTAATCTAAGTTCCTGGTTTAAACTGAACGACCCTCTTTTAAAAGCTCTGAATGTATGAAAGAGGAAAAAACCTGACTAATCCCACCAACCTTTCCAGATGGAACCTAAGGCCGATGCACGTCTTTCACGAGTATTAGTGCTGAGGCCCTTATTCAAACAGACCTGCAGAAAGACACCAAAGGGAAGTTATCACAGAAGTCATTTAAGGGCACATCCCTTCATGGCAGGACAATTTTCAAATTGCCCTCCGAGTAGATATTCAGTATTAGGTCATGCAGCTATCAAAATAGTCTCGATGACAAAATCCCCACATTCTTCTACTACAAACCTTCTTGCTCAACCTTCAGGGATGTAACTGTAACCAGACTGGGTTGGGATATAACAGACCTCTTTGAAAAAGAAGGTCTTACCAAGATGTTAGAGATGAACTCTCCTGAACCTCCATGCAAAGTCTAAGAAAACAAATGACTCTGAGACCATTTAGGAACTATCATAATAATTTCTGCCCCCCCCCCCACCTGATCTTGATTTTTCTCAATACCTTGGGATAACATCACCACCAGAAAAAAAAAGATGTAGCACAACCTCTGTCTGACAATTTTCTCTGATCCCTCTGGTAATTTTCTCTAATCAACTGAAGGTAAGCCTCCCTTAATGCAACAGATGAGATACCTCACACTACAAAATATGACACCATGTTTCTCACTGCCTGTTGTGTGGGTTTTGATGGTCACACTGTCCATTTGAATCAACGCATGTTCACCCTTACTTTCCAGCTGCACCAAACGCACCACCCATAGTTCCAACCTCAACATAGTTTGACTCAGTGGTTCCCAAACTTATTTGTCCTACCCCCTGGTAATATTTTTTTCTAAATATTTTCTTCCTTTTTAATGCTTTCACCACCTCCTTACAGTTAATCATTGCCCCAAATGCACCTGTGGCCATTACTGACTCCCCCTGGATCGCTGCAGTGTCCACCAGGGGTGGTAATGCCCACTTTGGGAATCACTGGTTTGACTTAATGCATTATTGATTAGAGATCGGAGAGTCATCCTCCAGTAGAAGAACTCCGTACAATGATACATCTATAATGGATCTCAATGCTGGAGACTTTGCACAAGCTCCAGATGATTATTTTTTTCTTTCTGATTGCCAAGCTATGATACTCCAAAATGATCTGCAGAAAGGGTGAGGGAATCAAAAGATCATCCAGGTATGGGGGAGACATGACCCCTCTCAACTTCAGATGAACTACTAAAGTCAAAAGCACATTTTTTTAGATACACTGTACAAACCAGGAGGAAAACCAGCAACCTAATGGTAAGGCTCTGTATGATATTTCTTGTGAATTGGGTGTATCAAAATGTGCAAGTATGCTTTCTGGAGATTGAGACACCCCAGAACACCCACTCTATTGTAATGTCTTTATGCTGAACCTCTACTAGGCTACAGAATGATTGACCCCCACAAAGGTTTGGAATGGCTCTCCAGTCCTTGTGTTGTAGTAGAGTCTGTTGGCAACGCTATAACTGGTAGTAGGAGTGGTAGAGGAGGGAAACGAGGTGCCCAGGTGTTAGATGAGGAGCAGTAAAAGAAGAGAATTCGGGAGATACTTATGTCATCCACTGATGAAGAATCCTTTGAAGGTTTCTCCAAGGGTGAAATGAGTGAGAAGGAGGAAGGATATTCATATGGGAATAGAGGCATTAAGAGGATTACTCGAGAGCAGGAGTCAGATGAGGAGTGTCAGAGAAAGAAGATCCGGGAAATACTTACTGCTCCCACAGAAGAAGAGGATTTCATGGGCTTTTCTGGAAATGATGGGTCTGGGAGTAGAGGGGGGAGTAGATGAAGATGAAGAGGACCACTGAATTGGACCAAGGTTCAGGAGATTCGGAATGCGTGTACTCAACCAACGTCCAGTGACACTTTTGAGAGGTTTTCTGGTGGTGGGGATTGGCAATCTGGTGATACCATGGAATCATGGGAGACCTAAGTCTTGACAAAAGGTGGAAGAGTTGGAGGGATGGGCATTGGCATTCAGCTGTAGAGGCTAAGCCAGCTGATAGTGATGAGGATGGGGTGGTGGGCAGCTCATCATCGGATGATGAGTTGTAAGATAAATGAAGGCACTGGAGTAATAGAACTTTGCAGTAGGCAAAGTGTTGATTTCGTGCCTTGGGTCTTGTCGCTGCCGCTTTTCTTGTTGGGCTTGGGTCCTGGATCTGTAGGTTGCTGCTTTCTTTGTGTACCAACCGGCTTGGCTTCTCGTAAGTGCGGATTTCCCTTCTCCTTGACTTCAGATTGTTTTTGACGATGACGCTGCCTTTTGGACTTTGGAACTTTCAACTGGGATTTCTTCAACTTTGGACTGCTTCTGGATAACAGCTTCGCTTCACGGCTCATTGTTTGCTTATTATCTTTGAACTGTGTGATTTTGGTGTGTTTTGGAAGAACTCTTGTTTAATCCGGATTTTTTGCCAGTTTAATCAGGTTTATTTTCCAAGTTTGTTTTTCAAGCTGCAAATTGCTGCAAACTTTTGAGTTTTGACCAGAAGCACTGAAGCAAGTGTCTCTGAGTCCTGTTTACTTTGCTTCAATAAACTATTGTTTTGGATATACTCCTGTGTCTGGCTCTTTAAGGCATCTTTGAATCCAAGAAAAGCAGAGAGTAAGATTCAGAAATCTCTCCTGAAGGGACAACGACATATAGCTAGGTGGTCCATTGTTCAAAACATCTGAGTTTCTTTGCTGACCTAGGACTGTGAAATTCAAATGAAAGTAATTGTTTAACCTTGCCTCACAGCCCTACCCACCCAAACAGCAGAAGGTATTGTCTCCCACTGGGAACTGCCTCAAGTAAGAATGACTGACTGGACTTTCTACTGTGTTGGAAGTAGTGGAATTTCCCCTTCCAACATCTGAGGATTGAGGCTGGGACTGCTATTTGATTGAGTTCCAATTTGATTTAAATAACTTAAAATTACTTAGTTGATACTTGAGCCTGTTTCCTCAAAAGGTCTACTCTCCGGTTTGAAAGGAATTTTCCTCCTCTTTTTTGACCAAAGATGAGAACACTTTCTTTTTATCTTTGTACTCCACCAATAGTCCACCCAGACCATCGCCAACCAATTTAACTCTTTTTAAAGGACATACAGACAAATTAGATTTATAATAGTTATCCTCACTCTAATATTTTTAAACACAAAAAATGCCTATCATACCAGCTGACATTGCTTGAAAATTAAACTGTAGTAAATCCAAACCACAACTGCCATGAAGGCTGATGCCTTGGCCAATTTATTAATCCATTGACAGAACAAAGTATCTTCTTTAGGAATAAAAGTTAGCAAACCAGTATTTATTTATTTATTTCTGTTGCTTATACCCCGCCCTTCTCACCCCCGAGGGGGGACTCAGGGCGGCTTACAAAAAGAAGGCACAATTCGATGCCCTTATCCAAATACATACAATTATAAAAACAATTACAATAGTTAAACAATTAACAGATTAAAAACATCAATATATAACACAATTGCACAACAATAAACAGTCTCATGGTCAGTGTCTCGAGTTCCATAGGTCCAATAGGTTTCGTCATTATTTGCCCATCATTATGATCTTTCTTTTTAGCTGCTAGAGTTTCCAAAAGCCTGGTCCCACATCCAAGTTTTCAGCTTTTTCCTGAATGAGAGAAGGGAAGATGCTGATCTGATCTCCCCGGGGAGTGGGTTCCACAGGTGGGGGGCCACTACTGAGAAGGCCCTGCTCCTCGTCCCCGCCAGTCTCACTTGTGATAAAGGCGGGGTCGAGAGCAGGGCCTCCCCAGAAGATCTTAAACTCCGAGGTGGGATGTAGAGGGAGATCCATTCGGACAGATACACTGGGCCGGAACCGTATAGGGTTTTGTAGGTCAAAACCAGCACCTTGAATTGTGCTCGGAATTGGATCGGCAGCCAGTGGAGCTGGCATAACAGGGGGGTGGTATGCTCCCTGTATGCCGCTCCGGTGAGCAATCTGGCTGCCTCCCGTTGGACTAGTTGGAGTTTCCGAGCAGTCTTCAAAGGCAACCCCACGTAGAGTGCGTTGCAGTAATCCAGTCGGGATGTGACAAGAGCATGAACCACCGTGGCCAGATCCGACTTCCCAAGGTACGGTCGCAGCTGGCGCACAAGTTTTAATTGTGCAAAAGCTTTCCCGGCCACCGCTGAGACCTGGGGCTCCAGGCTCAGCGATGAGTCCAGGATCACTCCCAAGCTGCGAACCTGCGTCTTCAGGGGGAGTGTAACCCCGTCTAACACAGGCTGTAACCTTATACCCTGTTCGGCCTTACGATTGACCAGTAGGACCTCTGTCTTGTCTGGATTCAATTTCAATTTGTTAGCTCTCATCCAGTCCGACACAGCAGCCAAGCACCGATTCAAGGTCTGGACAGCCTCCTTGGTGACAGGTGGGAAGGAGTGACAGATTTGGACATCATCTGCGTAGAGATAACATCTCATTCCGAAACTCCGAATGATCTCCCCCAGCGGCTTCATGTAGATGTTAAATAACATCGGGGACAGAATTGAACCCTGTGGGACTCCACACAACAACGGTTGTGGGGCCGAACAGGTGTCACCCAATAACACCTTCTGGGACCGACCCTCAAGGAAGGATCAGAGCCACCGCAAAGCAGTGCCCCCGAGCCCCATGTCCATGAGGCGTCCCAGAAGGATACCATGATCGACGGTATCGAAGGCCGCTGAGAGGTCCAGCAGAACTAACAGGGACACACTCCCCCTGTCTAGTTCCCTGCGCAGATCATCTACCAAGGCGACCAAGGCTGTCTCAGTTCCATGTCCCGGCCTAAAGCCAGACTGTGCCGGATCTAGATAATCAGTGTCTACCAGAAACCCCTGGAGTTGTGTTTCCACCACACGTTCCATGACTTTGCCCAAATAGGGGAGATTGGAAACTGGCCGATAGTTGTCGAATTGGGTGGGATCCAGTGATGGTTTCTTCAACAGCGGTTTTATAATAGCTTGTTTTAAGCTCGCTGGAAACTCTCCTTTCTGTAAGGAGGTATTAACCATCACCTTCACCCACCCTGCCAAACCCCCTCTGGCTTCCTTGATCAGCCAGGAAGGGCAGGGGTCTAGGATGCATGTGGTGGGTCGCACCTCTCCAAGGATCCTGTCCACATCCTCAAGCTGAACCAATTGAAAAGAATCCAACAAAACCGGACAAGCAGATGCTCTCGTTACATCCCCAGAGACTGCCATTAACATGGCGTCCAAACCCGACCGAATCCGCTCAATTTTATCCGCGAAGAATCGAGCAAATGCTTCACAGCGAGCCACCAAGTTATCAGAGATCTCGCTTTTTGGCGGATTTAACAGACCTCTGACAACTCGGAAAAGCTCAGCTGGACGATTCTGCGCGGATGCAATATTGGCTGTGATGAATATTTTCTGAGCTGCCGTTATTGCCACACCGTAGGACCTTAAAAAGGCATTCAGATGTGTTTGGGCTGAATTGGTGGGATTCTGGCGCCACACGCACTCTAGCCTCCTCTTCTTTCGCTTCATCGCTGCCAGCTCCTCGGTGAACCAAGAAGCTGGTTTAGCTCGGTTACTTGAGAGAGGGCGTTCCGGAGCGATTGTGTCAATTGCCCTGGTCAACTCACTGTCCCAGCGAGAGACCAGAGCATCGACAGTGTCGCTAGCCAGGAAGGTGGAAAAATCCCCAAGAGCCGTCAGAAAACCATTTGGATCCATTAGTCTCCTGGGGCGGACCATTCTGTAGTCCAACAAATCAAAGCCCTGAAAACAAGGATGTTACAGGCATAGCTTAGACTATAAGAGATGACACCTTGGGAACCCCTCTCAAAAATATCACAAGCCTCTTATCTTAAGGATTCTTTTTTAAAAAATCATCTCCATCTCTCAGAAATAATGAACTTCAGATTTACCCAGTGATAAGAGAATCAATAAGTAAGGGCTTTAATTTCTCCATCACATCGTGACAGTGAATAAAGGCACCTAGCAACAGCTGTCTCACTCTTGCTACTCCCAGCTAAGATCAACAGTCTGATCTTGTTCAGGTTTAGTACAGGTTTCATCAGATGTTACAGAAGTTTCATTACTTACAGACACCCCCGGGGTTTTTCCCACCTTCCTTAGAAGGACAGAAAACTGCTCAGACTCAAACAAAGAAGAAATGGACTCAAAGAACCCCTTCATCAGGAGACAATTCCTCTTCTTTGTTGGAAGCATCAAGAGACACAGAGGACTTCACATCCCCAGTAGCAGTCACAGAAGATACATGTTTGGTCTTTCTTTTCACTTGCTTAGGAGAAACCACAGGAGATACTTGCATGACACAATTTCACCTCCCCTCTGAAGGGGAGGAAAAAAGAGACTCTTACAATGTTTCTTTATGAGCTTTACTTGCTTTTGGCTATCACACTCTCCTTAGATGTCATTGAGACCCCCCCCATAAAATTGCCTAATGGACCCACTGAAAAAGCAAGTCAATTCAGACCAACCTGAATAAGCTTCTCCTTAGATGTCATTGAGACCCCCCCCATAAAATTGCCTAATGGACCCACTGAAAAAGCAAGTCAATTCAGACCAACCTGAATAAGCTTCTTCCATGCTCTCCCTGACCGACTGATTAGAGGAGTGGTTGGAACTATGTGCACTGGCCATTTCCCTGAACAGTACTGTCCATGTGTAATAACATGTTCTACTAGCAGCCAGGGGTACTGACACAGACCTAGTATGTCAGGGTGGAACTGCCCAGGCAAAAAGGATCATAAAATGAAACAACTGAGCCAAAAACAAATAGAAATCAGCCAGGACATTCAAGCCCTTTCCTGAAGTAAAGGGACAGGAGGGAACCGAGAAGGTTATCAGTCCCTTGGATAAATCTGCCTGGTGAGGGCCTGCTGGTTCTCAGTTAACTAACTCTCTCCCATGGTACTTTATATTTTCTTTATCAGAACAATACTGATTTTATTGGATGTGTGTGCAAAGTGACATTCCACAGATATTGGAACTATAAAACACTATCTGCCACAACTTTCTTCCTAAGATTATGTCTTTAATTGTGCAGATCTTTACTCCATTCTGGACAACCGTGTACCTGGAAGCTACACTTGGAAGGGACCATAAGGATCATCCACTCTAACTCCCTGCCATGCAGGAATACCCAGTTAAAACACTCCTGACAGATAGCTTATTCAACCTCTGCTTAAAAATCTCCAGAGAAAGAGACTCCACCACATGCTGAGGTAGCATATTTCACTGCTGAAGAACAAGCATGCATGCCATTGAAGAGAAATGCTGTAATAGAAACATGATTAAAATTGAACATCTGGCTGAATATGGAAAACTGGGAGTTTTACAGACTGGGTAATATGAAAAAGCGGCCCAAGAAACCATTTCATGAAGCAAGATTACTAAAGTCCTACCTAACAACAAATCTAAGGAGGGAGGGTGAAAAAAGATGAAAAAAGAGGGGAGATACAGAAGGTGGGGGCAGAAACTTTTCCAGGCCACAATGTTTTGATTTGATCAATTTCACTACCCCCGGTGGCGCAGTGGGTTAAACCCCTGTACCGGCAGGACTGAAGACTGACAGGTCGCAGGTTTGAATCCAGGGAGAGGCAGATGAGCTCCCCCTATCAGCTCCAGCTCCTCATGTGGGGACATGAGAGAAGCCTCCCACAAGGATGTTAAAAACATCAAAACATCCAGGCGTCCCCTGGGCAACGTCCTTGCAGACGGCCAAGTCTCTCACGCCAGGAGTCACTCCTGACACGACAAAAAAAAACAACAAAACAAAACAAAAAACTCCCAATGAAGCCTCTCCCATCCAAAAAATGACACTTTGCTGGGTGCTTAAAATAGAGTTGTATGTCCATTTGTCTGAGATGATTCAGCTGTTGTATTCCTCCACTGATCCAAACACCTACTAGTAGTAGAATCCTACTATGCAGGGGGGCATTAAGTGGCTGGAGTCATTCCTCACAGCAGAAATATTTTATAAACAAACATTTTAACCTACTACTGAAAGGCAGACAGCAGTTTTTATAGAGAATTTGGTTCAAAGACAAGGCAAATCATGTCTGCGCTTCTCACGAAGCAAGTTCTCTGGAGTCTTCCTTGATTTGCTGTTCAGCAACAATCATTCTAAAATCTTTCCTCGCAGTACTCTGATGGACATCATCATTATATGTGATAAATACATCCTAGAAAAAGATCTAGGAATGCCAGAGTTAGTGTACATAGTTTTCAGGAAATCAGGATTCATCTGCTTTCATTACATTGGCTTTCTTCCCATATCAGCATACAGTATAAGTCCAAATATATTTTGAATGCCAGGGAGCATACTGGGGAATATTTGTAAAAAAATGACTTTTACTACTATTCATGTCTCATTAGAAGACATTAAATCATGTTTCTTTATGCTATAGCTTGGGAAAAGGAGCTAAGCATCCTCCCACATACTTGAAAGAATTTGCCAAGAAATGTGTAACACACAGGTCTTTGCATATTAAGAAAAGAAATAGCAGTATTACTCAATTCTGTTTCAACATATGAACACCTTTTATTTCACTTGGAAACGCTGTACTAGATCAAAGATCTTAAAGTTTTAATAAATATATCTTTCTGAAGCCTGGGGGATTTGAAGTGAAACAAAACAGCTCTCAAGAGGATATATACTAGTCTGTAGCTCTTAGGGAGAATGGAAAGCTATCCTCAGGAAAAGGAAATCTCACTGTCTCAAACAGCCACCCTTTTAAGAAGGTAATGCAATAGACTATTTTGTCCTGCACCAGAACAGGAGGCTGGATCAGATCTTCTTACATCCTCCATGTTTTGTGATTTCTAAATGATTCTAACGGCCATAACAAGGAAAAAGCTATCTCTCTGTGGTAACAAATCTTGTTGCTGTCACAGGATAAAAACACAAACCTCTAGAATTATTTATTAAAAACTTCACAATACAACAATCATATGTTCAAAGAAATGGATATATTAAAATTAGACGCACTACTGGAGATACATAGTGTTCAATTTTAGTCTCGCCACATGCTGTCACATTTAGTACTCCTTTATCTCTCCTCCATAAATGCATTACTGATGCTACTGCTGGAACAGCTGTCTCCACTCCCTCTCTAGCCCGAAGGTGTTTCATTGTGAAGAGAGACAGACTTGCTTCCAAAGAATACCTGAGCTGACTGCATTACACATCAAATACATTTGAGGATGCTATGAAATGGGTTTTTTCTCCATTTCTATTGGGCTTTAGAAAGAGATCTAGAGATGCTTTAGTTCAAAGCACACTGTTAAATATTTTTATTTATTTATTTGACTTGTATACCGCTACTCCCAATTTGGCTCGGAGCGGTTTACAGCAGTAGATTAAAACAATACAATTAACTTTAAAATACAATAAAAACAAGAACAGACATAGTCCCGAGTTATTCACCCATCGAAAGCTTGTCGGAAGAGAAAGGTTTTACAGGCTTTCCGAAAAGCAAGTATCTGACTTAAATAACTATTTTAATACTTGGTATACATTGTGTTGCAAAGTGGTACAATCAAATGCTCTTCAGCTCACAAACTCAAAATTTTAAATAAAGTGATCACTTTGATGACTGATTATTCCGATAAATAAAATATGTACAATAAGAGTTGTTGTATGCTGTATTTCATAACCTACAGGTAGCAGTGTGGTAGCAGGGGTAAAATGGCCAGTCATAGCGGACTGGGCATAGAAAGTCAAGAAGAAAGGGATTTCTGGACTTCCGGTGGGTGATGGCGGCGGGCAAACCTCGTTGAGAGGGAGCTCCGACGAGGGACCGGCGTAGCGGCTGTTTTGGGTGAGCATATTGCTCCCCCACCTTCGCCGGATTGAAGGCGAAGGTGTAGCGAACCCGCGGGAGCCCGTAGAGCCCCCAAGAACCCCTTTCCCTCAAGGAGGGGGGCCGAGGGGGATCCGGGCGGGCGGGAAGCAAACCGCATCGCTGGGATCGGGCGAAAGCCCGTTTCAACCGTCCCCAGCCCATTTTAAAGAAAGAAGAGAGAAATAAGAAACTCTGAAAGGAGAAAATTGAGAAGATCTCGACGCCAGGTACGGGAACTATTAGAAATACCTAGAGTAAGAGACAGATGAAGCAAAGGTTCAGAGATTTGGGAGGTTAGAGGAAAATAAAGAGGAACTAAGAAGAACAAATAAGCAAATTACGAAAGAGAAGGCTTAAAAGTTCGGGCCGGAAAGGAAATAAAGAAAAAATCGGACTAAATTGGTATAAATTGGAATAATAAATCATAAATTGAAAACATATATATATATCAACTGGGCTGCCGAAGGAGGTGGTGAGATTGAGAGGACGTAAAGTCCGATGCTTAGCTAGAAAGTTCAAGCAGCTGCTTCCTTGCCGCTTGCCGCTTGTAAGCCACCTCTGGGATCTCTCCCCCGTTTCCTCATCTTTTAATCCGAAAAGGAAGAAAAATAAAACTCTGACCTTGGGCGCCATATTGTTGTGGCTAGCGAGCCCCTTCTTCATAAACAATCTTGTAAAGAGAAGACAGGAAGGGACGAAGGAGGAGAGGGGAAGAAAGGGGAAGGAGAAGTGACGCTAAAGGAAGAGGCGGCCCAAATAAGAAGAAAGGCGGAAGAAGACAGCAATACAGGCGGAACCATAGAGAGGCAGGCAGAATCATAGAGAAAAAACGCTACAGAGAGGCAGGCGAAAAGCGGCAGGGCAGGAAGCAAGCAACAAGAAATAAGATAAATAAACACTATTGTGAGGACGAGAAGTAGATGGAGAGGAGAAACGAGGACGAGAAGAAGACGAACCACGAGGAAGAGAAGCAGACGAGAATTTTTATTTTTACAGGAGCCAGGAAGAGAAGTAGACGAGATCTAGGAAGAGAAGCAGACGAAAGGGGAAAATAGAGGCAGGATCCCAGAGGAGGCCAGAAAAAGATAAAGGAAAAGATAAAGAAGATTGAGGGAAATTGGCTCAAGAGGATAAGATAAGACAAAATAATTTGATGAATTGATTAATTAAATAAATAGATAGTATTTAATTATAAACCAAATTAAATATATACATTTTAAAGAATTTTAGAGAATTAAATTTTAATTGAATCAAATTATAATTGAAGAAGATAAATTGGTCTTCCATAGAGAAATTAATTTAGAAGTAAATAATTGGAGAAATTGTAGAATTCTGTTACTTTAATGAATTGGAATTGGTAAGCAGAAATTGATTGTGTAAATATTGGTGTAATCAATAAAAGATAGATGTCATTAAAAGGAAAGCAAGAGAAGGAGAAAGTTTCGTTAAGAAGAGGGTCCTTGGATACCAGTCTCAATATGGAGAATATTTTGAAAGAAATAAAAAAATTGTCGGAAAAACAAGATGCATTAAAAAAAGATATGGCAGAGAAACAACAAGAGTTCTTTAATAAGCAAGAAAAGAACTATAAAGAAATGACAGTGGAGTTTCAAGGAATGAAAAAGAAGATGGAAGAGGAATTTGGGCAAATTAAAAAAGATATATCCCACCTATATGGTGAAGTAAAGGAATTGAAAACTAGCAAGGAGAAGATGGAGGAAACACAATCCCACATGTTGAAAAGAATTAAAGGAATAGACAGACAAAAGGAAAAGATAGAAATCGAACAAGAAAAGTTACTACAAAAACAAATGGATTACTACCTAAGATTCAGAAATATTCAAGAAGACAAAGAAGAAGATATTGGTCAGTTGATAACCACTCTGATAGCTAAATGTTTGGAATGCGAAGAAGACGAATTGGAGATGGAATTAGATCAAACATACCGTGTATCTTCATTTTATTCGAGAAAAAATAAGACACCACGAGATGTGATAGTGCAATTCACACGAAAGAAAACTAGAGATGAAGTGTTATATAGAAGCAATAAAAACCCAATTTACTATAAAGAAACCAAGATTGCAGTTCTGAAAGAATTCCCACAAGCGACTTTAAACAGAAGAAGAAAATACTACTTCCTTACAGATGAACTAAAGAAAAGATCAATCAGATTCCGATGGGAGAGAATTGAAGGAATTATGGTGACATACAAAGAAGAAAGATATTGGCTGACATCGGAACAGAAAGCCAAGTCTTTTTATGAGAATTTAATGAAAGAAACAGAGGAGGATAAACCAGAGGGAAGAAAAGGAGATAAAAAAGCACTAACACCAGGAAATGGAAATGGAAATGGTAAAGAAAAGAAGAAACCAAGAATTGAAACCCCAGAGGAATACCGAAGATTTAGCAAATCACAGGGGAGTAGTGCCCCAACATCAGAAGACTTGGGTGAAGGAGCATACGGTCCGGCTATAATGGCGCAAGGGATCTCGGAACTGAATTTAGACGATATTGGACAAGACACAGATTTATTGGGATAAAATGGCAGACAGACAAATTAAATGCTTCTCAAATAACGTTAACGGTATGAACTCGCCCCAGAAACGCAAAAAATTATTTGGAAAATTACAAAAGGCAGACCTGGATATCATTACATTACAGGAAACACATATATGTCATAAACATGTGGCGTATTTAGAAAATAAAAAATTAGGTAAAACATTTTATTCATCATACGAAAAGAAGAAAAGAGGAGTAGTAACTTATATAAAAGAAAATCTTTCCCCAGAACTAGTGTTTAAGGATGTGGAAGGAAGGTGTGTTACAGTCAAAATTATGATGGGAAACTTAAAAGTCCTCATATGTAATATATATGCCCCAAATGGCCCAAAGACAAAATTCATTCAATTCCTGTTAACAAAACTAAGAGAAACTGAATTCGATGAGCTCTTGCTGATTGGTGACTTTAACGGAGTGATGGATAAGCATAAAGATAAAAATAAGCCAAAGAGGAATGGAGACGGAGGGGGACTACTGCCACAAAAATTCTTTGAACTCCAAAAGGAATTTGAATTGGAGGATACTTGGAGAGTTAGAAATGAAAAGAAACAGGATTACACCTTCTATTCTCATCGGCATCAATCATGGTCAAGGATAGACCTGGCATGGATATCAAAAAATTTGGCGACCAAAGTAGTTCAAATGGAAATATCACCCAGGGATATCTCGGACCACTGTCCATTGGAAATAGTAATAAATCAGAAGAATTATCAAAGAAAATGGAGATTGAACGAAAATTTGATTAAAACAGAGGAAGACAAAAAACACTATAATAGAATTATTAAGGATTATTTAGAAATTAATGACATTGAAGAGACAAAAATACAAGTAACGTGGGACGCTCTGAAAGCCGTTCTGAGAGGACACTTTATTCAACAGGGAGCTAAGAAAAACAAAGAAAGAAACAGACAAATGAAAGAAGTGATGGAAAAAATCAGAGACAAGGAGAGGGAATTAAAAAAGAGGCCAGATAGCAAAAAGTTAAATAAGGAAATAGCGAGACTTAAACAGGAGAAGTCCCGCTTGGAGATAGAGAAACAAGCAAGAGAGCTAAAATTTTTAAAACAGCAAACGTTTGAGAATGCGAATAGATCTGGGAAATGGCTAGCAAGACAGGTTCGAAAAAAGAAACAAGCTACACAAATAACGAAAATAATGGAGGGAGACAAAGCGCTTACGACGGATAAGGAGATTATGGAAGAATTTAGAAGCTACTACAGTAAACTATACACAAGGGATGGAATAAAGAAGGAGGAGATTGCCGAATATATAAGTCAGCTTAAATTAGAAAAAAATTCAGAAGAGATACGGGAAAAGCTGAATAAAGAGATAACGGAAGATGAAATTGACAAAGCTTTGAGTAAAATGGATGCAGACAAAGCCCCTGGTCCGGATGGATTTACAGCGGGATTTTATAAATCAACGAAGAGCACTGTGATACCAATGCTGAAAAGAATTTTAAATGAGGCCTTGTTAAATCAAGTAATTCCAGAATCTTGGAACCAGGCCGAAATAGTGATGATACATAAAGAAGGGTTATCATCTGAAGATATTAAACATTATAGACCTATTTCTTTGCTGAATGTGGATTACAAAATATTCGCGAATATCTTGGCAACAAGATTAAAAGAATTTTTGACTGAGTGGATAGGGGAGGACCAAGCAGGGTTCCTCCCAGGAAGATATATGAAAGACAATATACGTACTGTAGTAGATCTGATAGACTACTTTGAAGTGAACCATCAAAAGGAAGCGGCCATCTTCTCAATAGATGCAGAGAAAGCATTCGACAATTTGAACTGGGACTTTTTAAAGATGTTGATCCAGGAAATGGACATGGGAATGCAATTTACAAATGCAGTTAATGCAATTTATGACGTCCAAAGAGCGAAAATACGAATAAATGGTCAACAAACTGATGAATTTGTAATTACGAAAGGTACAAGACAAGGCTGTCCGCTGTCTCCCTTGATTTTTATTATGGCTCTGGAGCCGCTGATGAGGAAAATAAGAGAAGACACAAATCTTAAGGGAGTCAAAATCGGGAAATATGAATATAAGATTAAAGCCTTCGCGGACGACTTGTTAGGAATTGTGGAAGACCCTACAAATAACCTCCAGAATTGGATAAATAAATTGCAAGAATATGGAAAGGTGGCAGGCTTCAAGGTGAATAAAGGGAAAACAAAGATCCTAACAAAAAATGTAAAGAAAGAAAATCAGGAGAAAATTGCATCAACTACAGGAATGGAAATTGTCAAAAAAATTAAATATTTAGGAATTTGGATATCAGCAAAGAATGGTCAATTGCTGAAAAACAATTACGAATCGACCTGGAACAAAATAAAGAAAGATCTTAAAAATTGGAAATCATTGAAGCTATCTTTATTAGGAAGGATTGCACTAATTAAAATGACGGTATTACCGAAGTTACTATTTTTATTTCAGAATATTCCCGTAATTAGAAGTCAAATAATGTTTAAAAATTGGAATAAAGAACTCCTGAAATTTGTATGGGACGGAAAAAGACCCAGAATTAAGTATATGCACTTAATTGATAAAAAAACAAGAGGAGGACTAGGTTTCCCAGACCTGAAAGCATATCACGATTCAAGTGCTCTCTTATGGATAAGAGATTGGATGTTACTAGAAAATGAAAAATGTTTGAATTTAGAAGGCCATGATTTACGTGTGGGCTGGCATGCCTACACGTGGTACGAAAGAGAGAAAAAGGAAAAAAAATTTGGGAATCACTTCGTCAGAGCATCCTTGTTGAGGGTGTGGTTAAAATATAAATTTTTTTTCTATAATAAAACGCCACTTTGGGTTTCACCAATGGAGGCGCATCAAAGAAGACTATTAGGCTGGAGAGCGTGGCCAACATATAAGGATATCTTAAAAGAAAATACAGGGGAGATTATCGCCTACGAACAATTGAAGGAGAAAAATAAAAATATGACATGGCTACATTACTTACAAATGAAAGATTATATCAAACAAGATAATAAAGTAGGCTTCGCCTGGGAAGGCTCGATGTGGGATAAAATTTTAAAGACAAGGAGAAAGGTAATCTCGGTCATCTACAATACTCTTCTGACGTGGTTAACGGAGACTGAGCAAGTTAAACCATGTATGATAAAGTGGGCACAAAATATAAGAAGATCTATCCAATTTAAAGAGTGGGAACAGATGTGGAACAAGAAATTAAAATATATATATGCAACTGACTTAAAGGAAAACTGGATAAAAATGTTCCACAGATGGTACACCACCCCTAAGAAATTATCTTTGATAAATAAAAATTCTTCAGATAAATGTTGGAAAGGGTGCCAACAGACTGGTACCTTTTATCATATGTGGTGGACTTGTAAAGAAATAGTGAAATATTGGTCTATGATTCACGAAGAGCTACAAAAATTTTTAAAAAGAACTTTTAAGAAGAAACCGGAGTATTACTTATTGGGCTTTACTGACTCTGAAATACAAATACAAGAGAACGAGGATAAACTTTTTACTTATATGACAACGGCAGCGAGAATTGAATTAGCAAAAGTTTGGAAACAGGACAATATCCCTAACAAGGAGGATTGGTTGGGGAAAATTAGAGAAATAAGGGAGATGGACGAGTTGACTTTTTATTTGAAAAAAAATACCGGAAACCCGATAAAGAGGACAGACTGGACACTTTTTGATAAATACGAGGAAGAAGAGAAAAAGTAAAAAAGAGATAGAGTTTAGAAAAACAACAGAAACGCTATTGGAAATACAACACCTGACGAAGAGATGGAAGTCAAACTTTTTTTATATATAGACTTTGTTTTTTCTGTTTTTTCTATTTTTTATATAGACTCTTTTTTATAGACTTTGGTTTTTCTATTCTATTTTTTTATATAGTCTCTGGTATTTTTTTTTATCTTCTTTTAATGTTCTCACTCTTTCGCTGTATTAGTTAAATTCTTTAATAAAAAAAATTATTTAAAAAAAAAAAGAAGAAAGGGATTTCTTTGTGCTCTGTTTGTAAGCATTCCAAAATTATATAAATCTTATTTGTATACAACTGATTCACCGAACTTAGTGAATCCAAGTGAATTATTTGCTCATGTGTTTTAATTGTTTTATAGTTGATGGGGTATGTTTTTATTTTTATGTTCATATGCAGCACTGAATTTTGCCAGATTCTGTAAGTCACCAACAGTGCTTTGCCTTGGCAACTTTCCCCTTATTTTGAGAGCTCATTGCTTAACAAAACTCTATAAAATCCATGAGTGCTCAATAACACACATTCATATACATTACATAAACTGACAACATATTTGGGATTGTGACCAAAAATGACACCTAACTTTCACAAGAACAACCGGTCAGAGAAAGATAAAATTGTAACTGTCAATAAGTGCTTACCTGGGCCTAAGGGCACTTTATTCGGAATGAACATATTGGAAACCTACCTCAGCCCTGTTGGTTGTGTAATTCACTCCATATTTTAATGCCTTTTAGCAGTTAGCTGGTACATGTTTGTCACGTGTTACCCTTTGTTTATCTAAGTCATTAATTTTAATAATTTTTGGTTACTTTTTGGGTTAGTTATTACAAGTTTTATATCGTGATTGTTTTATTTATGGTTTTTGATTTGTTGTTTGTTTGTTTTTGGCACTGAATATTTGCCACTTTTATGGGAAACTGCCATGGAGAGATAGGGCGGGTTACAAATAAAGTATTTTTATATATTATCATAAATACATTCATGGAGCTCAAAGGGGTTCATTCCAGCTCACTCCAACCAATCTAGAAAATCAAATCAATATAACTTAGAAAATAATTGAAGAGATTCACAATCTCCTCAGTTACTTGATACACAGAAAGTATCTAATACAGGCTAATAAGTTCTGTTTGGGTGTGAAATAATTTTCAGCCCTAATGACATTCTCAAAGGATTACTCCTAATTGAGGGTTCTCCTGCCAAACAAAGAGTGCCTCCCACCATTTCAATCTTCTATCATTGGCAGTGACTAACAATTTAATTTCCTTGCTTATTCTCTTGCTACTAACATTCCCAGCAAAAATAAAAACAAACAAACAAAATAAAAACAGGACAACAAAGCAACTAGCAGAGTAGTCTGATATGTGTTGCCCAATTATAACTTTTCATTTTCTGAGGCCCTCATATTTTCTGATAGACATTCCCTAATAAAATTCTATGATTTTAAATTGGTCCTTCTTTGCTACAACACTCAAGTAGCAAAATTGAGTCCTAATTGGTGGTAATATCAGTTTCGTCCAATATCAAGTAAAAGCATGAGTTTTCACGAAGATCTTTGGGCCTTAACTAGCTTAATCCTAATTTGCACATATGAACAGTACAAATGAATTCATACTGGTTTTAAACTAACTTATTGACTTGCCTAATACTGTCAGCCTGTATAAAATGCTTTAAATTAGTCATACTAATTTTATTATACATTATCCTGAGCTTCCTTAACAAATAGCAAAATATTAATATTTTATAGAAATAAAACAGCAAAAATTCTACAGCTCCTAGAAGGGGCCTGGTTATTTTTTTTTCAGTGCTGAAGTCCCAGATCAAAAATACTAGCTTTTCTTGAGGCCATAAAGCAATCACACCCCTTCTAATTGAAAATGTGTCACTACTTTTAAAACTGTGGTTTGCAAACATCAAAATTACTGTAAAATTACACCTCAAAACGCTTAACAATAAGTAGAAGAATTCACTGCTTTTAGCAGTGAGATCTGCTACTAATTTTAAAGCCTGTTTATTTCTCTTGTTCCAAATAGAATGGAGGAACCGGGGTTGAGCTTCAACTACAGGAAAATAAAGTATTTTTAAAAGTATTTAGGCTTCCTCTCTACAGTATAAAGCAGAGTAGTGTACATAGGGCGCAGTCTGAGAGACAATGGAAGCACAATATCAGGGAACCAGCTCTATACCAAAAGTTAAAATAACACCAGAATGTAATGTTAAACTGGTAAGTTTCTTTTACAATAAATAATTCACAATTGCTATTCTAAGACACAGAAATAAACTGTTCAGAAGATGAGTGCTGCTAATTGTAAACAGGAATATATAAGAAGTGGTCAAAATGAGCCTTTTAACAAGTGAGGCAGAGGTCTTAAACTCAGTTTAAGGTGTACCCTAAACAATCACATACACCATTGAACTTTTGCTATATCAACTATATCACCCATCCCCACAGCCTTAGAATTGCAACATCAGAGGCCATTAGAGTCTGTCCATCAGACTTTAATTACTTTAATTCTTCCAATCTTCCTAGGTAAATTTAAAGTATGGAACTTTGTCTCAACAACCAACCTACGATTTTGTTTATATCACACCTTTTCCCGGAATGTAGGATTCAATGTAAAACCACATGTATAAAAAGTTAAGATTAAAATAACTTTAAGCTGTTTATAGAGCTCCAACAGGTCCAAATTCCCAGTGAATGTTTTCACAAGGGCACATTTTATAAAATCACTAGCTGTGTCCTGCCACGCGTTGCTGTGGCCTATAGTAAGAGTTTTGAAGTCTCTGCCTGGCCTAACTTCCTCCTTTCTTCTCTGGTTGTGTCTGGTTGTGATCCCCAGGTTGTGCCAGTCAGCTTTCGTATAATATTGTTTCTAGCACCCACACACATACAGACGAAGACGAAAAAAGAGAGGAAAGGAAAAAGAAAACGGCAGAAAAAAATTACATTTATATCCCTTCACCCTTCCTTCTAATAGGCGAGGGGAGGAGGGAAGAGCAGACCCTGGTTTTCCTCTCTTCCTATTGGCTGCGGCAGGAGGCATTCTAGCCAATGGCATTTAGGAGCGCGTGGACTGAGGAACGTGCTAAAACCACGTAGTCCTTTGTGTAGACTTCAACTCCCAGAAACCTTACCAGTTTGGGTGAATAGTGAGGGCTTCTGGGAGATGAAGTCCACAATTACATGAAAGCCCAGCGTTTGGGGAACTCCAAACACACTGCGCAGCAGGAAGAAGAGCCTGCCGCTCGCGAGAGGGAAGCCTCTGAGGTCAGCGGGAAGGGAGGGGCCTCTCGAAGCGAGCTTTTGCTTTGGCGGCGGGTTCGAAGCATTGCCTTTGGATGGATCCATGTGAGCAGGGTAAGAGGAAGGAGGGGGAGGAGTGAAGGTGAGTTGGGTGTGTGTGTGTGTTTGCAGCGGGAGGAGGAGTGAAGGTGCGTTGGGTGTGTGTGTGTGTTTGCGGCGGGAGGAGTGAAGGTGCGTTGGGTGTGTGTGTGTGTTTGCGGCGGGAGGAGTGAAGGTGCGTTGGGTGTGTGTGTTTGTGGCGGGAGGAGGAGTGAAGGTGCGTTGGGCTGTGTGTGTGTTTGTGGTGGGGTTTGAAGTGGGTTAATACGTAACGTTCCTGCGGAGGGAACGTTGGCCGGCAGGCCATGTGCGCGCGCCAGGGAACTTGCGGCTGGGTGCCAATGCACATGCTCAGTTGTTTTGTCGTTTTGTGAGTGTGTTGTTTTTTATTTTGATTCGGTTTGTTTATACCTAGTGGGTTGAGGTATGTGCATGGGAATTTTGGTTAATTTCCGTTGGGGTTTTTTTGAATTTTGCTTCTCCGTTCGACGTCACTTTCAGATTTATATATATAGATGAAAGAACTTTAAAATATAGTGAATAAATTCCCAGCTCTTCAGGAATTTATTCAGGGAAGTATAGTTGTGTATGTCGCTTGTAGATTTATGGTGACCCCATAAATGTTGTAGTTTTCTTAAGTTCCTTCCTGTGAAAATGTAGCCTATAAGTCTCACATCCTAAAACAGGATGGCGAACCACTTGGTATTCACTGGTGGTCCTCCATTTAAGTATTAACTATATCTGAACCTGTCTAGCATCCAGGATCAATGGTGATCTGCTGCCTATAGGATATTTAGGTCCTGGGATGTATGGTACTTCACTCACTTTGATCCCACTTATAATTCAGTCAACTTACCAGAGCATACTAGAAAGAGAGAGGTAGCCCAGGATCAGTCTTCCTCTTAAGAGCCAGCCCTCTAACATAATTGTGAAAAGGGATCAATTTCATAATGTTATATGTTTTAAGTTTAGGACAAAACTGTCAGCAAGTATGCTTCGTGCAATTTCTGTACGTATTACTTCCAAGGTTAAATTTATCATGTCAGAGATGGGCTTTTATGATGGTATAACAAAAAGTCTTAAGGAATTCTCTGGGCATTGGGGAGGGGCAATGATTAGTACCATCTGGAAGAGAATGATGATTACTATTATATATTTATGCCCTGCATTGAGATGGGTGGTTGTAGCAAAGGCAAGAATGGCCAAGAGTTTCTGCTAGTGAGCCATTGGTAGTTCTCTGAAAATCCACTTTCTTAATCAACCCAGCTGTGAAGAAAGACAAGGGAAAAAATCAATAACACAATATCCCATGTGGAGGGCTTAGAAGCCAATGCAGTGCAGTGGTTTGACTGTTGGGCTAGGATTCCAGGAGACCAGGGCTCAAAATTCCCATTTATTTGTAGAAATCTGCTCGGTGACCTTAGACAAGTCATGCTTTCTCAGCTTCAATGGAAGGCAAAAGCCTCCATGATTCTGTGACTAATTTCACTTTCTTTTCCTTTAGCAGAATTTCAAACACATACACAAACAAAATATATATTGAAATAAGAAATCCTGGGGATAGACTCCTAATGTTTATAAAATACACAGGAAAAAACACAATAGAAAGACAATCATGAATCAACTGACTAACAGTGAAAGAAGGGACAAAAAGGAGGGGGAATTGTTTAAACCAGGCATCCTCAAACTGTGGCCCTCCAAATGTTTGGGCCTTCAACTCCAAGAATTTCTGACAACTGAACAAGCTTGTTAGGGTATCTGGGAGTTGGAAGCCCAAACAGCTGGAGGGCTGCAGTTTGAAGATGCCTAGTTTAAGCACATAACACATTCAAATTCAGCATATGTCGCCAGTATAGTAAGCAGTACTGACCAGGTAAAAGCTGTTTGGGAGAGAAATTTGTTGCCTCAATATGGTGGGGTCTCTTTCTCTGGAGATTTTTAAGTAGAGGCTGGATAGCCATCTGTTAGGAGTGCCTTGATTATGTGTTCCTGCATTGCAAAATAGGGTTGGACTGGATGGTTCTTGTGGTCTTTTTCAACCCTATGATTCTATCCATATTACAGTATGAAATATTAAGACTTTCTTCCTGACAGCTGACCAAAGTATAGGTCAAGGGCTGTATTTGACCTGGCAATATTTTTATTATGGATGTAACCATATTAAGCTCTGGAAGAAGACTTTGCAGTCACCATAGTTGTTTTGACACACTATTATGTGCCTATTTCTGAGATGCCCAGTACTAGTTTCTGGGCATCTCAGCATACCCCATGTAGTAGGATGTTAATAAAGAATAAAATCAACCTTATGCAAAGCTCTGTATAATGAATAGGAAACATTGTCAGAAAGAGAACAGGATTAAACACTTTATCTGTAATAACTAAATACACCATAATTCAAGAAGCCCCCTTCTCTTCTTTTTGCACAGAAAAATGAAATTAATAAAAATAAATTTAAGAAGAATAAAACTGAAAATAAATAAATTGAGATATTATGGTACATTTCAAAGTTTTTAAATACAATTGAATTGCATCAACATTGCGCAATTGTTTTAGAGATCTCTTCATTTTACTATCCCTTACTATTACCCCTCCCCCCCCTTTTCCGGTAACTGTACTACCAAAACCATTAACTTGGAAGATATAGAACAGATCTTAAAAGAACTCCACAAGACAAAAAAAATGGGAACCACTGCACTTCACCATTCTGGCTCTTGTGTGATATAGATGGTAAAATTATTATCAGCAAAGTTTCAATGAGAGAAAAAATTCACAGCAACCCTAATGCATAGGACACTATGTCAGGAGACAGAAGTAATGTATGTAAGATTAATGTACTTAAGACAGAATTTAATTTATTTAAACAATGATGTACCAAACTTAACTGATACCGGTTTTATCTTTCCTAACCTTTATACTATCATAGTGCATGAGAAGAAAGACACAGGAATGTTTCTCAGAATGAGCTAACCTTTGAAATGACAAGGATTTGACTAAGTGGCCTATCTAGAAATCTGACAGACTGAAAACAATGTTTTTATAATTGTTCATAAGAATGTAAACCAATAGCAACAAAAGCAGTTTAATTGGGACTGGACTAGAATTCATGCCTGTATCAGTAACAAATCTTAGGTCTCTTTATAAAAGGAGTATGTACTTTGCAGACTTGAGAGGCACACTGTTTAGTTGACACTCCTTCTCTTGTGAACCAGAAGAGGCAGATAATGGCAGATTTGCAGAAGTATCATTCAAGCAGTACTTAAGAGTGCTTTTCTGAACACAGAAGCAGGTATGTTCCCTGTTGTTTCTTTCCTCATTTGGAAAGCATTGCATAAGAATAGAAGTTCTTGTTATGTGTGCAGACAATAATTGTGAATGAGATCCTAGCATTTGTTAGGGTTGTTTGTACTGAGAGCCATAAGAACTTCTCTTCTTAAAATGGATCACTTTCCATCCAGGTCTATTTTGGAAAAGTGCATCAAGAGGACAAATTATATCAAAATGGTCAGCAATGACATATCCTGACATCTTTACCTGCATTAATCTATACAGTCATCCTTTCATATCTGCAGTTTTGACTTTTGCAGATTTGATTTAAAATGTTCTCTCTTGAAATCTCTATTATCTCCAGTGTTACTTTGTGTTCATCTTCCTTCAGTCATACACGAAGACCAAGAGATTTCTAGAAAGAACACTTCTCTAGGAATTGCTAGATCCTCCAGTGTGATTCCATGCTCAGCTTTCAGTGGGAGTTGACCACAGAGTTGTGCTAGAAGACTTAGAAATTCTTCGGCAAGTTTCCCTTCAGGTAAAATAATAGCAATTCATGGTTTTCACTTTCACAGGAATTCTACGCCCAAATCCCAACAAACGTGGAACAATAATTGTATACCAACTTATGTATTATGAGATATTATAATGCTTTTCAGAATCTGTAATATATTGAGAATCCGAAGGCACTACTGACAGAGAAAGTGATCATTTCAGGAACATTCACTGAATATTAATGGACATTACAATTTTACTTCCTCAAGTACTTGTGCAATTGCATAGTCTGTATATGCTTCTGGACTGAGATCTATTTCTAAAACGTTTCTCCCATGCTAACATGCTTGTTGTAATAATTTGCAGGGACATGTAAACTGATATTCTGTCATCTAGCACAGCGAGTGAAATTAGAGACAGGGGCCACCTACTAGCTAGCAAGTCTGGCTTTAAGAGAAGTAAGATGATTCCAAACTTGGGACTCTTTGAAGTTTCAATACGAATCTCCTTGGAAGACTCTTTAGCCAGAGTTTACATTTAGCATGGTCATATACCTTATGATTATTCTGCCTTTTGAGAACAAGAATTGGCATACTGATTTCTAGACAACAGTATATGAAAGCTATTTTGGATTTAAAAACTCAACTTTTGAGTCTTTTTTAAAAAATAAATAGGATATTATGTATGTACACAGACACAAACATTAGGAACATTCGACACATTTAGGAATCCAGTCTGACAGTCACATAATTAAACTCGAATTATACAGATCTCATTTCATTAAAATAGCTTTACAGCATATTTATCCTTTTAGCCTGGAAACTTGCACTCTAGTAAAATTTACACAGACAAGCACCCTAGAAATTCCTGCTGGTGTGCCATGCATAGCTGCATATTTATTCAATGATGCACACTGTATTTGGAAGATATACACAAGAGATTAATAGGTAAAAATCGCAACAAGAAGCTTATACATTTCGACTAAAACAGTTTAGCTTGCACACTTCTACTAAGCATAGTGATATAGCTGTAAAATGATTATATTTCCCCTTCCTAGAGAAAAAAAACCCCCGTCTTTCTGGTATCCTACTAAGCCCACTAGGTCATGAAGATAAAAGTAAAGAAATTAGCAGTTCAAACTGCTCTTTCTATTACCTCACATTGCCTCATATCACCCAGGCAGTATGGTAATTTCCTAACAATGGGTGACATTACATAGGTCTGGTGAATTACCTAGGCCTAACTAATGGTTTCAGCGGATGGTAGCTTTCATTTTATTTTATATAAAGCCAGTTAATTTTATATTATATTCATTGTCCTTGGTTTTGACAACCTATTAAGCAGGTCTTTTCATTTTTTTCACAGGTTACTTGGTATACAGATACTGAAATCCAATTATCCACAATGAATATTCTATTACTGTGTACCATACAACTCTGACAAGTTCAGAATTTATCCCTTCAGACATTATCCTCAAGCACCAATTTTCTTTAAAGTAGCTTTATGAACTGTAACATTCTGATGTTAACAGAATACAAGCTCCCATCATTTTAAAGCCTGTAAGTAATACACTGAAATAATCATTTGAAAAAAGAACCGAGAATGCAAAGTTGCCATTGGCACATCATTTGCCCTTTAAAATATAGACATAGTTAGCAAGGTCAAGAAGACTCCCACAATATTTCATATTATTAACACTCAGAAAGATAAGATGGAAGTGTCATCGTTCGGTAGGACATAGCTTTGAAGTGGCATATAAGTGATCTTCATATGACTAAGGAGAAACATTTCAAGAAAGAAAGAAAAAATCTCCAAGCCAATCAAGCATCATTGCTTCGGCCATTATATAAATCTATGCAGAGTTGAGAAGCAGGCTGAATACAAAATGCCTCAACCCACAACTTTTTTGTTGAATTTAGCTTGCTTTAAAGAAGATTAAAATGTACAACAAGAATCTCATCTTCCAGCACAAAATGTGATTCTTTACTAGGGGTGCATCAACACTGTGGAATCCTGGGAAATGTAGTTTGGTGAGGCACCAATACTCTTTTGGCAAGGAAGGCTTTGAAAATTTGGAAAACTACATCTCCCATGATTCTATAGCATTGAGCCATGGCAGTTAAAGTGGTGTCAAACTGCATTTATTCTTTGTACATCAGGCATGGGCAAACTTCAGCCTTCCAGGTGTTTTGGACTTCCACAATTCCTAACAGTTAGGAATTGTGGGAGTTGATGTTCAAAACACCTGGAGGGCCAAAGTTTGCCCATGCCTGGTGTAGATGAACTCGAAGGGCCCTTCCACATTGCCATTTATACTAGGATCTGATCCCAGATTATCTGCTTTAAACTGGAATATGTGAGTCTCTGCTGCCAGAAAACCAGGGATAAACAGACAACTTGGGATAAACGGATAACCTGCGATAAAGGGACAGTGTGGAAGGGCCCTGAGTGTGTACTGATGTCACAAGAGGGCAAGGGTTTTTTAAGAAGAGATGCATTTAGGGGTCACAATGTGCAGACTAGGCCTGATACTACAATAAGTCAAACTGAGAAATCAGGGTGTGTGTGTGTTTGTGTGGGAAATTAAGTGAAAATTGGGTTCTTGTAGGTTTTCCGGGCTATATGGCCATGTTCTAGAAGCATTCTCTCCTGACGTTTCGCATACATCTATGGCAAGCATCCTCAGAGGTTGTGAGGTCTGAAAATTTATTCCACTTTTGTTTTCTTGGCTTTCCAGGTGGGCTTGCAACATTTTAAAAACACCCAATCCATAATTTAAAAAGAAAAGAAAACCTACCACACTACAGTTGAAATGATTTACAAAAGGATAGGCAATTGTTAAGTTTCCAAAGATGGTGCGGCCGAGCCATTAAGGAAGAAGAATGGAGTACTTGGAAATGGTGAGGAGAGGGGTGGGCGCTGCCTGCTCATCTCTCTTCCCCCCCCCCCATCCTCCTCCTCCTCCTTAGGCCGAGGCCTTGGAGGGACTTCACCCTAATAACCCTGCCCCGTGCTCCCTCTTGAAGGACCCTCCCCTTCCCCTTAGCGAGCGCTTGGCAACCTTGTGACTCAAGGAAAGTTGAAAGAGGGACCTCCAGAAAGGAAAGGAGGAGGAGGCGGCGGGAGGGGGCGCGGAGGAGGGAAGAGCGGGAGGGAAGAGCGGCGCCCCCTCCGGAGGGGGAGGAGGGGGAGGGGGAAGGCTCCTCTGAGGGAAGGGAGGGAGAGAGGGAAGGATGCAGGGATGGATGCGGGCCCCTCTCTTCCCCCGCCTCACCTCCCGTGCCGTCCGAGTTCTCGTTGAGGCTGCCCGAGGAGTCGTGGTGGGAGCCCACACACCCGCCCATGGGGCCCGGCCCGCAGACCCCGCTCCTTCGCCTTCGTCGCCGCCGCCGGTCGGGCAGGCGCGCTGGCTCCGCCGCCCGCCTCCTCCTCCTCCCCCTCAGCTGGCCCCGCCCCCGACGCGGCCTGCACTCTGACCAATCAGCGCCTCCGCCGCAGCAGCGCGAGGCCGCCTCGGGCCCCAAAGGGAGTTCTTCTCCGCCCCAGCCTGGCCTTTCTCCTTCCGGCAGGGGGCGCTCTGCCCGTGCGCTTCCGCAAGGCATCCTCCTCAGGGCAGGAGGGATGGGTCCGCTTCCCTTATTGCGCCCCCCTTTCCTCCTCCTCCTGCCTTTCGTTCCGGATTCAGTGACGCCCCCTTGGCTCAGTAGACATATATTTTCGTGTCAGGAGCGACTTGAGAAACTGCAAGCCGCTTCTGATGTGAGAGAATTGGCCGACTGCAAGGACGTTGCCTAGGGGACGCCCGGATGTTTTTTTTCTCTTAATTTTTCCCAGTTGATAAGGATTTTCCAAACCTTCTCCATCACTAACCAAAGCACTATGACTGAAATCAAACAGGAGAGTTCTAGTTGTGTTACACCCTGAATTTTTCTTTTTTTCGTGTCAGGAGCAACTTTAGAAACTGCAAGCTGCTTCTGATGTGAGAGAATTGGCCGTCTGCAAGGACGTTGCCCAGGGGACGCCCGTTTGTTTTTGGTTTTTTTTGTAATTTTTTCCCAGTTGATATGGATTCTCCAGACCCTGCTCCTTCGCCTTCTCCATCACTAACCAAAGCACTATGGCTGAAATCAAACAGGAGAGTTCTAGTTGTGTTACTCCCTGACTTTTTCTTTTTTTTTCGTGTCAGAAGCAACTTGAGAAACTGCAAGTTGCTTCTGGTGTGAGAGAATTGGCCGTCTGCAAGGACGTTGCCCAGGAGATGCCCAGATTTTTTTTAAAAAAAATGTTGTGGTTTCTCTCATGTTCCTCCTGGGGAGCTGGGAGCCCCTTGGCTCAATATTACAGAGTGCAAAGAGGCCATCCCCTCCAACCCCCTCCTTCCATTGCAGGAATAGGCAATGAAAGCACTCCCCCACAGATGGCCATCCAGCCTCTGCTTACAAATCAACGGCTCCCAGTGGCGCAATGGGTTAAAGCCTTGTGCCAGCATTCAAATCTGGGGAGCTGAGTGAGCTCCCATCTGTCAACTCCAGCTCCCCATGCAGGTACATGAGAGAAGCCTCCCATAGGATGGGAAAACATCACAGTGTCACCTGGGCAACATCCTTGCTGACAGCCAATTCTCTCACACTAGAAGCAACTTGCAGTTTCTCGTCGCTACTGACATGGAAAAAAAAACCCCTTATAATAATAACTTTATTTTTATACCCTGCCTCCATCTTCCTGAGGGGGCTCAGGGCAGCTTACAAAGGGACAAGCTCAGAGAGCACAAAGTTAAAACATAACACAATGAGATAAATCAAAACCAAACCAAATAAAAACATATCACAATAAAACATAACATAGAAACAGCACCATACAGAGCAATAAAAGTACTGAGTTCAGAGAGTTCTGTGTTAGTGCAAAATTCCTAGATAGAGCTAGGGGAAAGTGCAAAATTCAATAAGGCAGGGCTGTGAGGTTAATGTCCTTGGGTGTTAAAATGTCAGGATTGTAGAGGGCCACGCTCTACAATCGTCAGGCATTCTTCCTAATGTAGGGGCAACAAAACCAAAATATTTCCCAAAAAGGCAGAAGCCCCTTTTCCAATGGGTAGGGCAAGGATGGACACCACGAAAGTTGAATCTTTTAAACTGCAAAAAACTATTTATTATTGCGTGGCTATAGCAATAACGACAAACAAGCATACAGGGATGCAATCAAAGGGCTTGTCGTAACCCCCAATGGGGCTGCAGAGCATTTATAGTAAATGGAATATACATTTTAATTGGTTCCCAAAGACAAATCATTTCATTGGTCTAAGTTAGTTATGCAGTTGTTCATTTGTTGTTTATGATTTTGATTGACATTATAGCACATGTGGGATCCTAACAATGGCACAACTATAACATAACTATGGTCCATTGTTCTCTGACCATGACTGTAGCTTATCTGTTAGTCTGTTGCAAACATGGCTTCAGAGCGACTGGGAAACTTGGGGTTCCAACTAGCCAAGAGCTAGCTGGTTTTGTCCGGATATGTTGTTATCCTTGAATAGTAACTTCTTCTTTGGAGCACTGATTTCTCAAACAATCAGCATTTTCTATGAACATAGGCCTACTGCAGAAATAGGCCAATATGGCAGTAAATCATGACATATGAGCATTGGGGAAATATCTGAAAATTCCCTTTTTCAGATACTCAAAAAGCAAAGGTTTCACTATCTTAGGTCCCTAAGTGGACAATGTAGAGTATACTACTTTAGATTTCAGAATTCCAGATAAGGGATGCTCAACCTGTGCTCCTAAGATGTACAACCTGCACAAACATCCATGATGGCACAAAAACGTTTTGGCTTGTCAATTAAAGGAGAGCAATGAGGAGGCCACCTTGGTCTCCCCAGGGAATGCATTCCTAAACTATATAGAGACATATTTATTTCAAATCTGTTCACTATAGATGCAGCATCCATAAATTCCCTGGGTCAAGTTTTTTCACATGCAACTAAAATGCAGATCTAAGAAGATCTTCCAGACTTTCTTCAACTATATGGTCTAATTGGCTTTAGTCCCACAATTTATACTGTCAATTATGTTAGGCAGATTAGTAGTTCACAGTCCAGAATGGCCAGTGGATGTATCACCAGTGGGAACTAATGATTCAAAGATGGTTTCTTGACTGGTGGCAGGGCTGAAGAAATTTTTCAGGTTAAAAAAAATCTGGTTTACTCACCAATTTTAATTGGTTAACCAAAACCCCATGCTAAGTCTATGAGAAGCAAAAATTAAATGAGTCTCTCCAGAACTGCAAGCTCTATCACTAGCACATTTTGACAATTTATTCACAGTAATTCCTTGCAGCAATAGCTGATATACTGGAAGCAACCAAGTTGGCCCACCCATAATTGGCAGGCAAAGCCAAAGACATGGGACAGATTTGAAGCCCCCCATGAAGGAGACCAGAAAATTGATTTAATTAAGTCTGTATAACATATAGAATGAACCATACTATTTAAATTATTTTGTGTTATGAAACTACTCTTTATGATTTGCTTTAAAAAAAATCCTCTCCCATCTCCAGATTTTATTTTATTTTTTGCTATGGCCCTGACTGGTTGGAAATATTTCCATCTTTAAAATGGGATAACTGTTCAAAGTTTAGATAATATGAGAAGAGACTGGGAGGAGAGAGCTGCTGTGAGTGGCAGAAATAACATTTAGCACTTTTGAAGACACAGAAGGAGAGAGCTTTTAATAGGCTGAAAGTGAAGTACCTTGAAGAGTATGATTCTTGGGAATATCCGGATCAGAGATGGGGATCAGATATAAGGTCACTGTCAAGTGGTGTTGAGTGGGACTAGTGAAATGGAAGGTGAGTAATTAGAGATAGAGCAAAGGGTCACGGGGATAAATGCTAATGGCATCTTGTTTACCACTCACCTTCTCTTGTGAGCACTCTTAAGACCACTTAAGCATCTACATAAACTGAATAATAGTTTCCTATTGTGTGGCTCAGGGGAGATGCACACTTCTGCACTCGGTGCTGCTCTGTTTGAAAAATTAGTATGGAGCCCTTCTATCACCCATCACTGCTACATTATCCTTCAGTTAGGCATGTCACTGAATGAGAAGTTTGACCATAAAGCCTTCAGAACCATGGCTTTAGCACGATGTATGGAGGCAATTCTAAATGCAACTTCTTTTTGCCTTCACTAAATGAATGTTTCTCAAAAGAGAATATGGTGTCTCCTGGGCTATCATGACCATCCTAGAAGACCAGCCCACGTCACTGAATTTTTCAGTAGATTAGAGAAATCCAGAATTCTTAAGAGAAGCGGCAGGCAACTCTTCTCAACATGAGCATGGGCACTCCCTCCCCCAAATAGTCTCTTTGCTCCAGGGAGCATTTGCACTTCAAACTGGAGTCTAAATTGACTGTCAGTGTCCAATATGACTCCTTATGAGTAATGGATAACAAATTAACCTCGTTATAGAGATGGCCAGTCTCTAGATTTTCCCAATCTCAAGAAATGTCAGGACAAAGCAATAGATTTTTCTTCCTACAGTGTTGGAACTACCCCTCTCTCCCCACCATTATAGAAAACTACATATCTCTCGGAAGAGAGCTTTGCAGCTTCCCCAAAAGTAGCAGTTTTCTGGAAAGCTGCACTGCTTTCCCATGAATTTTAGTTTGCTGAAAAGAAAAAAGAAAAACGATTGCAAGGTTGTGGGGACTCTTTGGGTGTTGTTTTCCTTTCTACACGAGTTCTTAATAAGGGGTTAGAAACTCCAAATTTCAACCCCAATCAGAATATTACTGGCTATCCATTCTATCCTTAGCTTATTTGTGAGGGAATTAATGAAGAGAGACTTTTCCAGTACCGGGCAGTCCTCTGCAATGCCATCTTTTTCTTGCTGGGGGAAAACTCATTGCGCTTTAGGAAAGGCATTTCCCTATATGGGCACTATCTGAGACATAAGTACTATGTGGGAAGCCACCTTTTATGTGGATTGATGGGTGGGTGGGTGGCGATATCAGACTTCAGCTGCAATTCACTTCATGGTCTGTTTCACTTTCCCTCTTGGTAGCTGAGATTCTTGTGATAATTCAAAGAGCAAGGGGATGGTGAACTGTTGTCACTCAGCTCTAATGATGTCCACAAAATCTGATGTCGGTTTCTTTTTTCATTGCTATAGAATCAAAAACGATTATCTTTAGTTGTCTGTATAGGTTACCAGTAAGCAACTTTATTCTGCAGAACAGCTACAACAGATACAGAATATTATTGTAGCATCAGAAAAACTCCCTTAGCCTCACAGACTGTGTTGTAAACAGGCATACATTGATTTCCTGAAAGTATTCACCAAGTTCCTGTCTTTTCTCAAGCACCACATTCACCATCTGGATGTTGACATTCCAACATAGCTGAGATTGTTTAAGGAGATTTCGTCTTAAGAATTTCTTCCAGAACTACATTCCTCTTCAGGCTGAAGGAAAAGGAAGCAACGAATTCAGAATGATATGAAATGAAAGCCCCACTCCCTTGATCAGCCACAAATAAATATGTATTGTCGAAGGCTTTCATGGCTGGAGTCACTAGGTTCTTGTGTGTTTTTTCGGGCTATAGGGCCATGTTCTAGAGGCATTTCTCCTGACGTTTCGCCTGCATCTATGGCAAGCATCCTCAGAGGTAGTGAGGTCTGTTGGAATTAGGACAATGGATTTATATATCTGTGGAATGGCTGGGGTGGGGCAAGGAGCTCTTCCCTGCTGGAGCTAGGTGTGAATGTTTCAACTGACCACCTTCATTAGCATTTAAAGGCCTGGCTGAGCCTGGGAAAATCCCCTGTTGAGAGGTGTTAAGCTGTGCCTGGTTGTTTCTTCTCTGCTGTTTTGCTGTTGTAATTTTAGAGGTTTTTTTAATACTGGTAGCCAGATTTTGTTCATTTTCATGGTCTCTTCCTTCTGTTGAATTTGTCCACATGCTTGTGGATTTCAATGGCTTCTCTGTGTAGTCTGACATGGTGGTTGTTGGTGTGGTCCAGCATTTCTGGGTTCTCAAATAATATGCTGTGTCCAGGCTGGTTCATCAGGTGCTCTGCTATGGCTACATAGACTTGTCCACATAGGGACCACCAAACGCAGCGCCCAAACATGAATCAAGGAACATGAAAGGCACTGCAGACTACTTCAACCAGAGAAGTCAGCCAGAGAAGTCACCCCTTTACCATCCAGGAGGCGTTAACATTTGTTGCTGCTGCTGTTTTATTCCTGAAACAGCAACCAGAAGTAAAGCAAAATCACTTATGGCACGTTGGGGTCTGCCAGTACAGTCCATGTCTCTGTGTGTGGTCCCACCTCCTGTTTGGTTATTCACCCATCGTCTAGGTGTTAATATGCCACACTCAGGCATTATTGGCTTTTAAACTGAAGCATAAAGTGATGATCCTCTGGATGCACTTCACCAAGTAACAGATCAGTCCTGGATGTAGACTGAAGTTGTTCATCTAGAGGATAGTCTTTCAGATTATCTTCCATCACTCTCTGTACATAGAATCATAGAGGTGGAAAAGATCCCAAGACCATCCAGTCCAACTGCATTCTGCCATGCAAAAACCTAAAAATCAAAGCACTCCTGATAGATGGACATCTGGCCTCTACTTAAAAACCTCTAGAGAGGGGGACTCCTCTGTGCTCTGAGGAGACAATATATTCTTCTAGCCAACAGTTTTTAGTCAGGAAGGTGTTCAAAAACAGGGGCATTCCAGACAAAAAACAATCAAGGCTAGCTAATCACCTCCCAACAAGGATTCTCCTAGGCAGGAAGCAGCCAAGCCTTGAAGCTGGGAGGCTATTCAATGCTAATCAAGGTGATCAATTGTAGCATCCACACCTAGCTCCAACAGACTATAGTTCTTTCTCCCTCCCTGGACATTCCACAGATGTATAAACCCCACTTGCCTTGTTTCCAACAAAACTCACAACCTCTGAGGATGCCTGCCATAGATGTGGGTAAAACATCAGGAGAGAATGCTTCTGGAACATGGCCATACAGCCCGAAAAACTCATCCAGGTCTTCCCAATGTTTGGGTGGAAACTTTTTTCCTGTAGTTTGAGTCAGTTACTCTATGTCCTAGTCTCTTGAGCCACAGGGGAAAAAAATCCAATGCTGAGAGTGGCTTGCTCAATGCACATATGGAAAATTCCCCCTAGTTTTTAAAAAGGATCGTACGGGACATATTTAGAACTCCTTGAACATTATACACTGATTATACTTGCCTGTTATGGGGATGACTGGAAGATGCCACTGGATGTTCCATATTAAAACCAACTTTGTATTATATCTCTTGGCTTGCTTTGCTAGTTCATTTATACTTTGGCCTTATATTTGTAAGTAATTACTGGTAGAGAATTATAAAAGATGCCATTAATCTTGGAAGATTTCCCATTGAAAGGATGCTGAGTCCTGGAGTGCTGTCCATGAGATGTTTTAACTTCATCTGGAAGCAGTGAGTGAACTGGGGATCTATTTTTGTGGCATTGTGATTTTGGGCTGTTGTACAGAAGATTCCTGGAGCAGGTTGACAAGCTACTAACATATTGAGAGAATATGCATTCAGAACCAGAGAAGACACCAAAATGAAAGCAATAGTATTTTATTTCCATCCATTGGATACCTGCTTCTAGGCGTGAGGCTTTTCAGTGATTTCTTTAACTTCCACAAGAAATTATATTTTGGCAGCAAGACCTAATCTCATGTTATAATTGATTATGCACACTGTCTTATGCCCAGAATAATAATTCCGAAATTCATTTCAACATTTTAGGTATACCTTCAAGGACTAACTGGATGGAAGTAAATCAAAGAAGTAGCAACAATACATGATAACATGGGGCTCCTCACAGCTTTACCATTGTAACCATGACCAGGAATGGGAATCATGTTGCCCACCTGATGTTGTTAAATTGCAGCTCCCAGCATTTCTGGCTGTTGGGTGTTGATTGGGGATGCTTGGTCACAGTTAAACATATTGAGGGTCAGGTAGCCCTGTTTCTGGATAGTCTTACTGTGGTTGTGTAAGCAATCTTAATCAATATAAAACTTAAAGCTGCTGCATTGACATGTTATTCAATAATAAATAATGATTATATTATGTATCATATAATGTATAATAATAATAACAATAGGATTTAAAGATAGAACTGCAAAAACTCTGGAACAAGCCAGTAAAGGTGGTCCCAGCGGTAACTGCTACACTGGGTGCAGTGCCTAAAGGCCTTGGCCTACACTTAAAAACAATAGGTGCTGACAAAATTACAATCTGTCAGCTGCGAAAGGCCACCCTACTTGGAGCTGCATGCATTATTTGCCAATGCATCACACAGTCCTAGACACTTGGGAACTATCCGATGTGTGAAATACAAAAACCAGCATAGTGATATTGTTTGCTGTCTACTAATCTTGTTGTGTATCAAATAATAATAATAATAATAATAATCATAATAATAATAATAATAGATCTACAACTCTGTCCACAGAATCACAGAAAAATCCATTCTTTTATTTTGGCTTCAATTCATGTTGTGTTTCATGACTTGAGTCATCGCAGTTGCCTGAATAATTGCTTTTCTGACATTTTGAAAAACAGTCCTCAGGTGATCTATGCTGCATTCACCAAGTATTCCATCCTGGAAAAAAGAAGCAGTTAGCAGTTATTAGAAGCATGCCACTAATGCAACATTATATATTCAATGATGCTTCATGTCCAACTCAACAAAAATGCTTGCACACCAGTAAAACTGTTTATCTCTGTGATGTCACAGGACTTGTTTGCTTTTATTCAAGAGATTAACACATCTTCTATCCTGGAACTAATCCCTTTCATAGATTTTTACCCTAATAATTGTGCAATATGTCTTCAATTCCTTGCGTTAAGTCTAGCAGTGTCAACCCATAATATAGTGAATTGTTCTAGAGCTCACTTCACATATTGCAATCTATGTGTATGTCCAATGTAATTTGTGTATATGTAAAAAGTGGACTTTTAAAGAGTAGGCAACCTCTCAAGGTCTGGTAGTGAAGTCGCCAGTTCAGAATCATCCCAAACCCTGAGGTTTCTGGGTCAAAATCTGAGACCATGAGATGGTCTCTGGTGACGTCATTTGATGTTATACATAAAATGCTGAAGCGCAGCTTGTCATTCAAACACATACACATGCACAGAAAGTATCTATTTTTCCATTTCAAAATAAATGTTAGAAAAAAGGACTATTTCCAGAGGGAAGCGAAACAAGAGGACTATTTCTTCTTACCTATTTTAAGAAGATATGCTAAGAAGGACTATTTCACTTGCTTCCAGGTAGAGGTCCCATGCGATACAGAATAGAAAGTAAGCTCTGGCACTTGAACAATGGGAGGGAAGAAGGAAGCTAACTAAAAATGTGCCCTTTCCTCTACCCTAAAGCTGGGTCCATCAAAACTAGAGAATTTGCACCCTCCCCCCACCCCAACTGTTTTATAGCATGCTCCATACTGAAAACTTATTAATGAACTTCAAGAAGAACAATTTTGTTCATAGCCTTCCCTCCCCCAGCCTTGAAAAGGAGGTGAACATTTACAGAGTTGGAAAAAAAAACTATCTGGGCCTAATATATTATAACACCCAATCTTCCAATTCTTTACCAACATAAACAAACCCTTCTGTTGTCCTTAAGACAGGGAAAATGGCCAAAGAGTTCAAGAACAGATAGAAAGTTGATGCTGATGTTGGTTGAATGAAGAAGGGAAAAAGGTTTATTCAGGTTTACATAGAAACAAACAAGAAAAAAATCAGAACTCACCTGAATGTGGGATACCTAGACTAATGATATAAGAGGGACAAATGTCCTCTTTTTTAGAACAATGAATTTATAGTTCACCTTATCTCTATTAGCTAGTCTTATTACTTGACCTTTCTGGCCAATGAGAAGGTATGGTTTTACTTGGTCTCATCATTTCCTGCTCTCTAAATATGGGCATGTGGGACGTTATCCAATTGGTGTTGCCTATTTGTAACATAATGAAACTGTTTCTCTTGACTTCATCCTTTCTGTATTTCAAACTCCATTTAAAATCTTTATGCTAACTATACTCTTACTTCCACTATTTTAAACAACTCTGATAACATTTGTGAGCAAGTCTAATATTTGACCTAATATTCATCTTAATGTTTTCTAAAAGCCTAGAGAAAAAAATCCAAAATGGTAGTAAATCAGAATTTATTTTGGGAAACAGGAAAAAAATCTGTACACAGTATGTTATGAAACTAAGTATGTTAATAGCAGAGCATATGAAATGATGCATAGCTGGTGTATAAGCCAACCTTCTGTGCTGAGAAAATAGAAATTTAAAAATCTAACATAGCTGCCAAAATTAAAATGGGAGGGGTTCACTGGGTTGCACTTGACTTCGATGTGCTGGAAAGAAAAATAAAGCTGAGCATGAGTTATCAGTGTTTGTAGTTGAATAATAGAATCATCGAGTTGGAAGAAACAGTATGGGCCATCTAATCCAACTCCCTGCCATGCAGGAAAAGCACAATCAAAGTACCCCTGACAGATGGACATCCATCCTCTGTTTAAAAGCCTCCAAAGAAGGCGCCTCCACCACACCACAAAGCAGAGTTTCACTGCTGAACAGCTCTTATAGTCATGAAGTTCTTTCTAATGTTCAAGTGGAATCTCCTTTCCTGTAATGTGAACCCATTACTCCCGAGTTCTAGTCTCCAGGGCATCAGAAAACAAGACTGCTCCCTCTTCTTCATGACATTAGAGAGGAACTGTTACTTCCCTTGATCTAGATTTACTTCCATTGGTCTAGTATTTGGGAGAAGTACTCATAGGTCAGGCCCGTAGCCAGTTTCGGGGGGGGGGGGGGTGAATTTTTTCAGGGGGGGTTTCAGGGGGGCTGAGTTTCGGGGGAGGCTGAGTCTGAGTGAAAGAGGGTCTACCCTAGCAAACCTTTTATATTATTACCCCAATACCCCCATGCATATGGGATATATTGAGTATGGTGATCAGATCATGATATGAATAAACATAACAGTTTAAGTAATGCACCAGTAAGGCCTTTTCGCGAACCACCATGAGAATTTCGGGGGGGGGGGGGGGGGGGGGGGGCGGCTACATGTCTGTCATAGGTGATATACTGGGTAAATTTGGGAGGGGAGTTAGTCTGTATTGCTCAAAACAGTAAAATGAAGTGTGGTACTTTCACTACAGTTTAGATTACCCTTAAGTTACTGGGTGTAAATAAGTCTTGAATTTGAGGTCCTACAAACATGCTGTTGCACATCCTATTACCTTGAGAGATCCAGCTAGATGAGTATATGACACAGATCTTCCCTAGAGCAGCACCTTGGATATGAAATCCTTCAAGAAATAGCAAGTGGCTTCATCCGTTCATCTTGTTTTGTATGGTGTTTGGTCCTTTACTGTTTTAATAGTGTTTATGTTTTAAGATTGGGACTCCAAAAAGTTGTTTTTACCTGTGGTACATATATTGCCTTGGGAACTGAGAGCTGATAAGTAAATACTTGTAGTAAAAAATAGCAGATCCTGACATTAGTAATTCCTGGATACATATCAGAAAGGGCTTCCATTGAATAATTCTTCCGCCATTCCATTTAAGGCAAGCTACTTTTAAGAGATCTGATATAGGAGAGTGGCATCCCCCCCCCCCCCCCCCCTTGTTTATAGAGTAAGGAGTAAAAGGGAGAATCTGGAGTTAGCATCTAAGGGTTCTGCCACTATATCATTATTGTATTATTATTCCACTTTAACTGCCATGGCAACATTTTGTGGAATTCTGAGGTTTGTAATTTAGTGAGGACCAGGGCCTTTCTGGCCAAGAGTCATAATTGCCTCTCTCAAAAGTGCAAATCCTGGGATTCTATTATGAAGTTTCTATGGCTATAGTGCTATTACAATGTAGTGTGATAGGGTTCATCAGGAAAATGTGTACTAGTTCTACTATTGTGTGTTAACATGTATGTAATATGTATTTCTTGTCTTCTTGTAAGATGTTAAGCATTCGTCTCCTTGCATAGAATATAGATATGAACATCCTCCAGGATTTAATTACAGGTAGTGTGAAAATTAGTCACAAGCTAAGATACCTCCGTTGTAAAACACAGAATCTGGTTTCTTTTGTGTCCATTGTGTCTTTAAACTTGGCAGGATACTGGCTAGTAGCTGGTGCCTTGAAGGGACCCACATTTACCACAAAATAAACGGATGCTTCAAGTTAAAAAAAATCACAATACTTAATGCCATTACAGCTACATAGTTTAACCTGGCAGAAGACATAGATACAGTGCTCTAATACACTTCTATTTAAACAATGGGTCCCAACCTCAAATAGGGCCCCATAAGAGAAAATGGGGGCTATGAAAAATTTGGCAGCAATAAAAAGTTCTGAACGAAACTCATTTATATGAACCTGTTAGCAACAATGTGCTGTTTTTACAGTGAAGTCTGGAGAAAATGCTTCAGTTGTGCTACACAAAAATGAAAATCAGCCTGTTTTGAAAGTCTTGCAAATGTGGGTTTATTATTAGTAAAGGTTTGATGTTTATACCTATTTTATATACTTATATAACTGAGATTTAGTAAAAATTTCTTAGATGGAAAGGATTCACAAATGGAAAAATGTTTAAGAAGCCCTGCTGTAATCTAGCAATCAGATGATTTGTAATCTAGCAATCAGCATTCAAATAACCTGGGTGTAGCATGGAGATGGCATCTGAGGATCTACTCAGGTGTATTAAAAAAAGTGATCACTGCCACCTGAAGATCAAAAAGATATTAGTACTATAGTCTGGGTGGTCAGGAAGACCATTAAAGTCAAGCTGTCTTGAATAGTGGAGATTCCTTAAATGTATGCCTCCCAGGTAGATCAGAGTGAACCAGCTTTCACTCTGTCCCTGGGAACAACCCACTTGCTACTGTTTGGCTGCTTCTTCCTGGGCCCATGAAAACTACGATTGAACTTGGAAAGAAGAGGACAAACTGAGGGAAGGAAATGACAATATGGTACAGCTTACACCCTATCACAGCTATCAAATTTCCCCAGGTAAGTCTGAGGGGCCCCTTTTCACAGGGTCTTTTCTGCTTCTGAAATTATATTATATTACATTATGACCACCCAGGCCCGTAGCCAGGATTTCATTTCGGGGGGGGGGGGCTAAAAAAATTTCGGGGGGGGGGGGTCGGGGGGGCTGAGTTTCGAGGGGGGGGAGTCTGAGTGAAAGAGGGTCTAGCCCAGCAAACCTTTTGTATCATTACCCCAATACCCCCATGCATATGGGATATATTGAGTATGGTGATCAGATCATGATATGAATAAACATAACAGTTTAAATAATGCACCAGTAAGGCCTTTTCGCGAACCACCATGAGAATTTCGGGGGGGGGGGGGCTGAAGCCCCCTGAGGCCCCCCCCCCCCGGCTACATGCCTGTGACCACCCACTCCTAATTTGGGCCCTATCCTGTAGTATGTAACCCTCAACCACTTTTCAATTTGGAAATGTGACCCTTGGCCATGAAAAAGTTGTCCATCCATAATTTATTGGCATATACCAGACACCAATAATAATAAAATGCATATTTTAAAATAAGGCAACTGGTTGGAATTCTGTTGGTGCACTATGTTAGTGGCTGCACTTTTTCCAGGATTTCGGAGGATGACAAGGCAAGGCAGACAAAACTTGTCAGTTCGGAGCTCTTCCTTCATGGTTGCAGCACAAGTAATCTTTTTTTCCCCACCACCACTGTGTATGCTGGGTAGTTACATCGGATTGATACACCAACAAGATTCCAGTCAAGTGTTTATTAAAAGACATTGTGTGTAAAGGAAAAATTATTCTGCTGGGATTTCACATGTAATCGAATAGTCATTGTCACAGCATTGTTATTCTGTTATTTCTTCTTGATTTCAGTGGCTTTTGGATATTCTCAACCATTGTAACTTATTGGAAAGTCTCAAGATTTGGGACAGTGTTTTAGTGTGTGTGGTTCATCAATCCTTGAAGTGTACAAATGGACTTGGGGTGGGGCATATGCAGCTTATATATTCCTCATCTGTGCTGTAAAGCAGCATGCTTGAAGTCTAGGTATAGTACTTCTAGATCAGGCATGGGCAAACGTTGACCCTCCAAGTGTTTTGGACTTCAACTCCCACAGTTCCTAACAGCCAGTAAGCTGGCTGGGATTTCTGGAAGTTGAAGTCCAAAACACCTGGAGGGCCAGGGTTTGTCCATGCCTGTTCTAAATCCTTGCAGGAAGAGGGGACATCAGTGGGCCCATTGCCATTTTCCGTTGAAGGATAGGGATAGCCTAAGCACTGGTTCCTGTACTGGCAGTGAATCGACTACAGTAATATACTCAGTGTGGCCTGTCCTTCCATCTAACTTGAAAGTTCAGTAAGTATTGAATGGAATAGTGCAGGTGCTGAATGGAATACATAAGGGCCAAATACCTACTCCAGCCTTCTAGTCATACAGAGACCAGTTAGTGGTCTATGGGAAACCTGTTGGCTAGAAATGAATGCAATTGAACTGTCTATTTCACATTTTTCAGCAAGAGGCGGTATACCTCCAATGTGTTGTCTCCAAATCATTCCCAACTTATAGCAATTCTAGGATGGCCCTATCATGGGGGTTTCTTAGTAAGATTTGTTCATAGTTGTGTTATCTTTGCTTTCCTCTGAGAAAGTTTGACTTGTCCAAGGTCACTGAGTAGATTTCCATGGCCAAGTGTAAATTTGAAATTTGGTCTCTAAAGTCGTAGTCCAATATTCAAACACTATGCCACACAAGGGAATTCTATTGAAATAATACACTAACAGGATTCCAGACAACTGTTTATAAAAAAAAGCATCTTGCACCAAGGAATATTAACTCTGTCACCTCCAATATGGGAAGCTATATACACATATAGTCATTCTGACTATTAACAGCCAGCGATGGTCCTAACTTACAGGAATTTGATGTTGAAGGCTTTCATGGCTGGAATAACTGGGTTACTGTGAGTTTTTGGGCTGCATGACCATGTTCCAGAAGATAATGCTTCTGGAACATGGCCATACAGCCTGGAAAACTCACAGCAACTCTAGGAATTTATCCAAATGTCTATTAAAGCTGACCAAATTGGAAGCCATCACCATTTCCTTTGGCAAACTCAAGGAGGCTCCTTTATTTTAATCACTGTGTAGAAGTGGGAGTTCTAGAAGGTGTTGCCAGCAGAGTGCAAATACCTACAAGAAGGCCTTACTGTCAGTCAACACCAGCTTTAAAAGATTTGCAAATCTAGGTATGGATCACTGCTTCCCTCTTGTGGTCAATATTTCATCCTGCTACATGCAACAAACCTCACACGGCGATTACTTTGGCACCGGTTTTGATTAAATAGAACTTGTTTTACATGACCAGACCATGTCTGAAATTCCAAATACACATTTCTAAATAAACAGAAATGCCATGTTTATTTCACCTACAAGCAAGGATTAAAATTTTAGTCCTGAAACAGAAGTCAGTCGAAATGCATTCAAGACTGGCCAGCATGGCCTGGAAACCAATGCCCTCACTGCGGAAGAAGATGCAGATCAAGAATAGGGCTCCACAGCCACCTACAGACTCACAAGAATTCTGATCCTGGAAGACTATCCTACTCGGCCAATGAGGGATCACCTAAGTAAGTAAGTGTATGTTTGTGTGTTCTAGCATTAATTTCTGCGATGAAACATTTAGTTTTGTCTGCAGGATTTAAGATAGGAACCAGTGTCTTGTTAGCACAGTCTGTAGGTATAGGCAAGAGAGAAGTATTTGGCTGAAGGAAGCTGTAAATGTTAATGGAAGAACACTCATAAAATGGAAAGAGAGAAAATTGTCATTTGATTTTGCCTTGTTTTGTTGACCAGAATAGCAGTGATTCTCCAGGTTTGAGACAACAGTATTTCCTTGGAAATACCAAGGAATGAACCTGGGGTCTTCTGCATACAAAGCACATAGTCTACCAGTTTTCTGTAGCCCCTCCTTACTGTCAGTGTTTGTTTTAACCTGTTTTAACACTGCAACGTGTTTTCTTTTTCTTTCTTTTTTTTTTTTTTAAATTAAATTTTATTTTGAAAAGATAATACACCAACCATATATGTTGCAAAAATGTACACATACACAAACAAACACACATACACAAACAACCCTCCATACAGTTACCCCTCCACCCACCCCCAGTGCTACCCACCACCTTGACTTCCGTCACTAATCCACGCAGGATTTATGCACAACTTATTTAACCCTCTATACTTCTAATTCAATAAATTCCTCTTGTTTTTATTTCTTTAGCTCTCCCGTCAAGTATGCTAAGGCCAGCTTCCAGTTTCTTTCAAATATTTCATTATTTTCATATTTCAAATTGCTTGAAATCTTAGCCATCTGTGCATAATCCCACAATTTATCCTTCCAATCTTTGATGCTTAATGTTTTCTCCCCTTTCCAATTTTTGGCAATTGTAATGCGTGCAGCCGCAAAGCTGTACAAACAGATTTCTCTCTCTGGCTGTTCTAAGCTGTCTCTGAATATCCCTAATAGGCACATCCCTGGGTTCTTTTTTACTTTGTTGTAAATCATTTTATTTGTTTCCTTTATTATTCTTTTCCAATAGATCTGCACCAGTTCACACGACCACCATACGTGAAAGAAAGTCCCTTTCTTTCTTTTGCATCTCCAACAGGATCCTGTTTGTGACTTGTCCATTTTGGCTAGGAGGGCTGGAGTTATGTAGCATCTGTAGAACATTTTATATACATTATCTCTAATTGAAGCTGCCACTGTAAATTTAAATCCATTGTTCCACAGGTTTTCCCAGATGTCAAAATCTATGCTTCTCCCTAAATCTTTTGCCCATGAGATCATGGGGGTTTTAACACGATTATCTTCCAAATTATAGTGTAGAATATATTTGTATAATCTGGCTATTAATCCTTTTTCCCCTTTATCTAATATAGTTTCCAGATCTGATTTTTTGGAAGCAAATCCCCTCTTCTCGTCTTTTTTGAATCTATCGTATAATTGATGATATCGGAACCAATCTTTAATACCCAATTCGTCTTTTCCCCTCAGTGCCCATTGGCCATTGGACCTGATAAGTAGTTCCCCGTATGTTCTGACATCATCCTTGCAGGTGGGTCTCCCAATGGCTTCTATTGGCCTCAGCCACAGGGGTGTTTTGGATTCCATCCCTAATTTGTATCTTTTCCAAACATCTATTAAGCTTCCCCTAATTACATGTTTATTGAATGCCTTATTTAATCTCTCTCCTTCATACCAGAGGTAAGAATGCCATCCATATCTGATTCCATGTCCTTCTAAATTTAGTAGATTTATGTTCCGGAATTGTATCCAATCTTTGAGCCAGCTCATGCAGGCGGCCTCATAGTAGGTTTTTAAATCTGGTAAATTTAGTCCTCCCCTCTCTTTGGTATCAATTAAATTTTTGTAAGCAATCCTGGCTTTTTTCCCTGCCCAAATGAAATTCATGATATCCCTCTTCCACAAATTGAAAATTTTAGTCCCTTTAATAATAGGTATGCTTTGAAAAAAGAAAAGCATTTTGGGAAGTATCATCATCTTAATAATTGCAATCCTGCCCAGCCATGTTAATGGTAGCTTCTGCCAATTGCTCAAATTTCCTTTGATCTCCGACCATGTCTTCACATAATTATTTTGAAACTGCAACGTGTTTTCAATTGGACTTCCTTTTTAACTTTGGCTGCTAACCCTGAGCAGCTTCATCATGAGGTCCCACAAAACTAGATATCCACTTACACCACTTCAACATGAGCAAAACAGGGTAATCTTATGAATCAGTTGCAGTAAATTTAATATAATTTTAAGCTATAGAAAATAATGCAAGAGGTCATCAGATGTCCCCAGAGGCGGCCCTAGGTAATTTTCAATGGTAAGCAAACAGTATTTTGCCCCCCCCCCCCCAACCAATCACTGATATATATTTTCTGTTCGTCGTGGGAGTTCTGTGTGTCATATTTGGTTCAATTCCATAATTGGTGGAGTTCAGAATGCTCTTTGATTGTAGGTGAACTATGCAGTAACTACAACTCGTATGTGTCAAGGTCTATTTCCCCCCAAGAGCGCCCCTGGGCAAAATCAACTATACTGCAAATGCTTACTTTGCGTAATGGGTTGAGCTGCCCCTGGATGTCCCACAGCCTCCATATTTTCTGGCATTGCTATCACTTACTAAACTAAGAATATCGCAGTGCTCTGCTGGCATCTGTACAAGTTGTATACAAGGCAGGATCACCACTCCCCAGATCTTCAGAAACCATGGTTAAAAGAAACCATCACTATGCTCAGTGCATAGTGATGGTTGAGCACCTCTGTCAAATTTATCTACCACACTGAGCAAACTGGCAAAAACAATGGCAGTCTCCCTATAGCTGTCATTAGTGTGAATTGCTTGGCACAGGCTCTGTGAATCCAACAACTACTACAGATTCTGTAAATGTGGGCTAGAATTCTCAAACATCTTAAATACTGGCAGCCAGCAAACAATGATCCATGCTGACAGAGAAACAGTAGGCACCCACATCAGTGGAATGATGTTTGCTCATTTTAAGTGCAGCCATCAAAAATCCACATGCTCCAGCGTGTTGGGTGGGGTGGCATAATGCTTCTGTGAAGTTACCAGACTTTTTTCCAGGGACGAGAGATAGTGACTAAGAGAAGCATTTTAAAGTCCCAGGACACATGCCTACTTAGTAGTTCCCTATGAAATGTCATTAACACAGGAAGTGGGATAGGATATTTCAGGATGAAAATGCTCAAGTCAAGGAGAGTGATATTTCTATGCTGGATCTAAAGAAATATGGGTGATCACAAGCACCAACAGGAATATGGTCTCCTTTGATAACTGGATGGAGATGGAGAAGGGATAGAAGTTGTGCTACATTTTGTTGTTGAATTCAACTGTTGGTTGAACTTGTATCTGTGTTTCCTAGAATATATCCATCTATCCATCTACCTAAAAGTGACCATTAAAAAGAGTTGCTACTTAATGTCTTTGTCCTCTCAATCATATTGAAAGGACATTTTTTTTTAAAAAAAGATAAAAATAAAGTAAATACATAAAACGTACATTAAATTAGAACAAAATAAGAACAAGATTAAATTAAAATCATGAAGAAAGTTAAAACTGAACAACCTTTGAAGAAATAAAATAATTCACTTTAAAGAGGTATTTGTTGTTGTTGTGTGCCTTCAAGTAATTTTCAACTTCTAATGACCTTAAAAGGGACTCTATCATGGGTTCCAGATAGGTCCAAAATGTGGGACCGATCTCACTTTTACCTGAGTTGTCCAAACAACACCTCAGGTAAAAGTAAATTAATGAGGAGAAAACTAGGTTTTCCCAGCTTGCTCTGTATTAGTTTGACATCTGGAAAGATCCGGACCTTAAGCTGCGGATCTTTTCAGACTAGCTCCATGTTCAACGTATGTTTTTCCCCATGTCAGAAGCGACTTAAGAAATTGCAAATTGCTTTTGGTGTGAGAGAATTGGCTGTCTGCAAAGACATTGCCCAGGGGTTGCCCAGATGTTTTACCATCCTGTGGGAGGATTATCTCATCCCCCCCTCCCATTCCACTAAAGTGGGGTTACTATTATCACTTTGTATTGCTGGGATTGTAGTACTGCCTTTTATTCTTTAGATGCTTATAATAATTGTTTCTGTATTAATTTTCACACATTGGGTCAATTTTGGATGGTCGCCCAGTACTATTGTTTCCCTAATTTTTTACATGGGTTTCCACATGTCTCCTTTATTTGTTTGAAACTGACATTACTCTTCGCTGTCAGGCATTTCCTCTCTCAACTAAACACCTTACTGCTGCAATTGCACTACATTCCTTTAACATGCTCCAAGGGGCTCCCTGGTTATCATAGCACTATAGCTGCAGAGTGCGAAAGAATTTTAAAAAACCAGAAAAGAAAATTTCCATTGGGCGCTTTCCTGTTATATTATTTTAGAAGCAAGGCTATACAGAAAATTTTATCGGGAAGAGTTTTTCAGAGAGTGGATGCCACTGCCTTCCTAAAAGGCTAAAAGAATGTAACTTGCACAAGATCATCCAGTGGCTTTTCATGGTTGAGTGGAGATTCTTGTCTTCTACAGCCCTAAGTCCAACATTCAAACTACTACACTATGGGCGCTTCCAGACAGGAGTAAAATGTGAGTAGAAACGGTTTAAACTAACCTGTTGTTGCCCTCATTGTACTCTCCACCCCCTCAGGATTTTGCTACTGGGTTAGCTACATGCCATCCTCTAGCCCGCCATTTCCTCCCTCAAATCATACCCCATGGCTTCCCCCGCTCCTGCAGTGTCATTCTGAAGCAACTCCACAGCTCCCTGGGGAGGCCCTCAGTGACTTGCAAGTCTGTGGGGTAGTTTTGGGAGAGGGAGTGGGGGGCTGGGGGGGGGACTGCCATCACACTCCTCTGGGTTTTTGGAAGACTGAAGAAGTGAGATGGCTGTGTCCCCACAGGCCCAATACCCATTTAGACCTGGGTCTTTCAGGAAGGACCAGATCTAATGGGGTATCAAATTAATTTGGAACAAACCACTGAAACCTTGGCTTGTTCCAGATTTATTCATTTTTACCAGAGGTGTTGTTTGGATGCCTCTGGTCAAAACTGAGATAGGTCCTGGTTTTTGGGCCTGTCTGGATGGGCTTTATGAGGATTCTGCATAGACAGATATCCTTGATGCAGTATGATACATCTTTTATTTGCAGCATGTGTTTGCTGGCTGGCCATCCATAGATGGCAGCAAGCTTCTAAAAACAATTTTTTTGGGGGGGATTTTTGCTGAAAAGGAAAAGTTGCATATTTTATATGCATGGATTATGCAGAACATACACCATTACTTTTTAAAAGTAATTCGTTAAACTTGTGTTGAGAAATAAACAATATATTAATCATTATTGTTTTATCACTAATTATTCTTTCCTGTCAAAAATGTGGAATAGCAAAACTGAAAAACAGTAATACCGTTTTCCCTCCACATTTACTTTTTTTTCTTTTCATTCGTTTGATTTAAAATATTATTTCAAGAAATCACAAGGCCCTCCTCTGTGAGACTAAGGTCAACTTCCTCCAGTTATACTGAAAGACCTAGAAATTTCTGGAGAAAACACCTCCAAGAATCTCTAGCTTCTTCAATGCAATTCTTTGTTCAGCTTCCAGTGAAAGTAGTTTATAGAGTCCTGCTGGAGACCTTGAGATTTCTAGACAGATATCCTATCAGATAAAAAATAGTAGTTTTTTCATTTGCGTCTTTTCACAGCTACTGGAATGTTGTTCCTCTGCATGTGAATGTGGAAGGCTGACTATAATGCATTATTCAGCATTACATTTCATTTGGTGGCTCTCATTTAATCCAAATTGTGAATTATGTCACTGCTGCATACATAAATGTAATATTTGAAATTGTCCAAGGACTGTCCTGTGTGATTTGCTGTATTTGTGCTAACAAAGCATCAATGTTTATTTTACTTGCATTGCATCGTGCCTAACCTTTGGCATAGGTTCTGTCAATAGCTTTCCGCATAAGAATACTTCAGTGTGTGTTTGTGGTAAGGGAGAGGCTGCCCCTTTGTAGTTTTTTTTAAAAAAGTATTAAATGTTATTGAAACTATTTGAAAGAGAGGGGCCACATTCTTAGGGATAATTACTTATTAAATAAACTAACCACCTCCTGTGAAATGCAAATAATTGCCACACATAACCTCCTAGATAAATGTACCATATCCTTCCTGTCTGATCTTGGAAACTAAGCTGGGTCAGCCCTGGTGAGTACTTGCGTGTAAGATTTCTTATGAATACCAGGTGCTCTAGGCTGCATTTCAGGGGAAGAAACTGATGTTTTCCATTATCCACACCATTGTTGGAATGGCCATTTCAGCAGCAAAACTTGCCTGGTTGTTTGCTTGTACTTCGAAATTTCTTTCTGAATTTCTGTCTGCAGAATAAAATTTACAGATGACAATTATGGAAAAGAACAGTAAAGTAGCAGATCACAGCCAAACTAAACAGGTTCATTGTATACTGCTTTAAAGACTTCAAATAAGGAGTGTTGTAGACATTTAATTGAAACCTTTGACTTACAAAATTTCAGTCAAGGAACAAGAAGCCTGGCTTTTTGAACAGGTGTTTATATAACTGAAATGGCTATTCTGATGGAAGGAGCCAAAATATATACAGTCACCGAATATCAAACAGAAGTTCAAATCTTCGGGCATGATGGCATGCAATTATCTCACCTTGTACTGTTTTTATGAGGTTCTCTCTGAACAGACAATACTGTAACCCTCCTACATTTTTTCACTGACTCTTCTCAGTTTCTTTGTAAACATCAAGAAAGGAAAGCTGGAACAGCTTACACAATGCTTTTTGGCAAGTAGCTCTGAGAGATCTGTGCTGGGAAGCATCTTTATTTTGTTCCTAACAATGGGTGTCCTTTGTGACAGGTGTCTAGCAGTGTGATAAGTATTCTTGCTTGCTTACAATATGTGGTAAGCTTAGCTCCACTACTCAGAGAAGCAAAAAAAAAAAAACCACAACAAAAAAACAAAACAAAACAAAAAAAGGCTGCAGGAGCAATCAGAGGCATCCATCCATCTGTCTATCATGGTTTATTTGTTGACAAGGGTCCTCCACTTCACTTGCCATAAGGCATGGGAAAGGCAATTTGACTGAGCAGCTTAATAAGCCTGCAAAGTTAACTGAATGCAGTGCATGATGTGTGTCCATATAAGTACTCTTAAAAGAGCAAAACATTCCTGTTTTAGGCACCAACAAAGTGGAACCCAGAGGTCACATCTGACCCACAAAACTATGTGCACCCTTGTATTCCCAGATTCTTCTTCAAGTTTTTTTTTTTGGTCAAAATTAGAGCCGTGTTACTACTTCTGAAAGTTTCCAAAAGCAGCAGCTGATTTTTTTTTAAGATCATGGGATTTGTAGTTTGGTGAGGCAGAGGAAGCTAAAGATCTTGTAAAATAACAATTCCCATGATTCTATAGCATTCTGCCATGGCAATTAAAGTGGTGTGAAACCATATTACTTCTACAGTATAGATGTACCTAAAAAGTTGGATTTTTCAAAACCAGATGTTGGCTTCTAGCTACTTCCATTTATTATAATTTTGAGGGATTTTTGGTGGTTCATGCAGCCTGAGGTCCAACCCTGCCCTAGTAGAAATGCGATGGCAAAGGGTATGAGGTGTTGCAGTTGCTTAGATAAGACCTACAAACAATTCAGCCATTGCCACGGGGAATCACATTTTTTCTCTTCCCCTCTGGCTTTCCCTTCATGTATTCTCCATAATGCTTCTGTAATCCTTCAGGTTAATATATTGGATGTTTTCTCCTAAAACACTAAATGTAGCTAAAATCAATCCATGTCCTCAGGATCTTCCAGTTATTTTTCCAGAACAAAACAGACCATTTTTAAAATCACTTTAACAAGCATTCGAGTATTCAAAACTGTCCCTTTCTTGCTTGGCATTCATTAGGCACAATGGTTTTATTTAGACAGGGAAATGAATGCCTGGATCCCATCCTGTCCACAAATATCTACAGTTTTGAAACAGATTGCTTAATCCCATTAGGTGTAAAAATATATCCACTGTGCAAGAACAGGCTCCATTAAGTCAGCCAGTTCTGGCTGGCATCAGAGATGTTTTGACCCCCAAAACTCTAATGAGTCCTTATTTGCATTCAGACCAAAGAACATGTTTAGATCAGGGTAATTTGTTTTCCGAGTACTGGCTGATCTACAGGTTTTCCTGCCTGTAGGAAAATGTGAAGGTTTCATCACCTCCTCGTTTCAAGGTAGTGTTCTGTATTGAGTACCTAGAAAGACTGCAATGTGTGTACAGTTTGCCAAAGCTAATAGGCAGTCCCTCTAGACACATCCTGTGGGTAAACATAGCATGCGGCCAAATATACAAAGCTTACAAGGGTAGGAGTATCTATTGACCCCCAAGCTATACTGCTACTCTGCTGGAAATGGCAGAAACATGAGCTTTCATCAAAGCATTATTTTCTTCCCTACAGATAAATTGAGCATCAACATGTGGTTTGTTTGTGAGGACATTCCCAGATCTTCGTGTAAGGTCCTTAAAGGAGAGGTTCACTACAGGAAGAAAGGGTAACAAGACCACCTCCAGAATGTAGGAGGAAAGAAAAACATTGAGCACTATTATTTTGGAGAATGTGGTCCTAACATTTAGAAGGTACGATAGTTTTCACACATCGGGGTGCAAATCATATTGTTGGGCTACAAGTCCCATCAGTCTTAATTAGCATAGAGCAAGGAATGCTGGGAGTTAGAGTACAATAACATCCAGGGGGTAGTACCTTGCTCAGCTCTTGTCAAATTGTTTCTATTGGTAAGATTTGCCTTCCTCTGAAGTTGAGAGAATGTACCTGGCCAGAGAATGTACCTGACCAGTAGGTATTAAACAAAGCTATTATTATTAACTAACCCTTCTTCTACTATTGTACAGCTGTTAATGTTTGGCTATGATGCTAACAAGGACTCCAAGTCCCATCTCTGTGTGGATTTCCTTCAAGCCATGTAAAATTCCTTACATTTCAGAGTTTTCTTAGGCATACTCACAGTGGGTGGGATGGTGGTGGTGGCCAGTTTCCATCTATGAAACATAGCTTACAACACCTGATATTTATTGGTGGTCTCCCAAGTACTAACCAGGGCTTCATAGATCAGTTGGAACCTGTTGCTTTTAGGCTCTTTAGACCTCCTACTATGTGGCAAAGGACCAATTCAAAAGAATATCCTGTTTCTTTGCCATCAGACTCAAAACTGACACAATACATCACTCGCCTTTTAAAAAATTAAACAACAACAGACATTTTCTAGTCCACCAGCTATACCTATGTACCATGGAAAGCAGTGCAATTTGCATTATTTCTGGTTTCTGTAGGAAAGAGTAGTTTCTAGGAATTTGGGCTTGTCTACACCAACAAAAACTCCAAATGTACTGCTAGCTTTTTCATGGTGCACAGGAACTTCAGGTAAGTATCCTGGGTTTTCTGCTCCCAACTCAGGCCACTTCCACACTGCCCTATATCCCAGGATCCAAACCCAGATTACCTGCTTTAAACTGGATTATGTGGGTCCCTGCTGCCAAATAATCTGAGATAAACAGGTAATCTGGGATCAGATGCTGGAATATAAGGACAGTGTGGAAGTGGCCTCAGATCTGCCCCGCCCTGTAAAATTGAGCTATACTCCAGAGTTTACAGAAAGCTTTGGAACTTTCTATACATTTGGACTGCTGGATCAGGTCCATTTCAGGGCCCATCCAGACAGGGTCATAGCGCAGGAGCTCCCGCAGTTTTACCAGAGGCAGTAAAACCAAATTAATTTGAGACAAAGCAGGAAAACACTGCTCTGTCCCAAGTTAATTTGATACTCCATTAGACCCAGGTCTTCTTTTTCAAGCATACAGCAGGGTTGGGAGGACAATAGCTTTATAAACAAGCAGCTTGGTATCCCTACGGATACTCAAACACTCTCTGCTTCATTTGAAAAAATGCTGCACTCGCAGAACTGAGGCGGTGTTGTATTTTGGTGTCGATGTTGACTTTGGTGGAGAGGTGGCTGCCAAGTTAGCAGAAATGGTCAACATTTTGTAATGTTACACCATTAACCAGTACCTCTGGCATTGGAGAGGGATTGGCTGGTGACTGCTGGAAGAGGACTTTGGTTATCTCAATGTTCAATGACAGGCCGAGCTTCTCGTATGCTTCTGCGAAGGTGTTTAGAGTGGCTTGTAGGTCTTCTTCTGAATGCGCACAGACGACATTGTCATAAGCATACTGGAGTTCTGTAAAAGATGTTGTAACCTTGGTTTTGGCTTTCAGTCTGCTGAGGTTAAATAGCTTGCCATCTGTCCTATAGATCCTAACAGCTGGTAAACTGGTTGGGATTTCTGGGAGTTGTAGGCCAAAACACTTGGGGACCTACAGGTTGAGAAACACTGGTTTCGGTGCTCACATGGAGTTTAATGGCCAGAAAAGCACTGTGGCAACAACATAGGGACAAGAGAACAGACCAGCATGAGGACAGGCTGGACTTTCTAGGCCCTGTCCCCAGAGTCCGCAGATACATGCTGGATGTGGGCTGCTCTAAGGCAGAAATACACCAGAGTAACTGCCTGGAGTAAACATGGCCTTTGCCTTAGCCTCACTTATGCAAAGAAGCATTCTCTTCAGAATTTATCAGGCGCCCTTTTCCTTTAGGCTAAAACCACTAGGGGGTGACAAGATTGTGCAAAATTGCATTTTCTGTCATATCTAGTAAGGAGTGATAGAAGTCCTGTCATGCTCATCATGCCATGGAAGATAATGTGGAAAAACAGACCTCTGTGGCACTGAAGCATAGGAAGCTAAATGTGCCAAACTAGATAAGGCCTTCTTGCGACATTATTGCTCTGAGCAGAGCAAACTATATCTCCCCAGCTTTGCCTTTCTTCTCTTTTTAAAAGCCTGCCTTTATATATTTGCTTAACTAATAGATTCCAGCTGCTCTCATTCTTGCTCTCAACACATCTGCTATATAAATACATACAAATTATGTTTGGTGTCAGCAAATGGAAACCTGACAGGAAATGTCTCCTCTGGTGACAAAGAAGGACGGGCTTGTTGACTTGGGAACAGCAATCTCACCATGGAACACGTTCATTCCCTGTCTGACGAGGAAGATGATTTAAGTATTTAGAGAGTGAGCAAGTTCTCGGTGAAAGGGGATTTGACAGCTGGCCAGTGGCTATCCACATGGCAACTTTACTTCTGGTGATTACCAAAGAACTTCATGAAAGTATGTGTGTGTATGTATACCTTCAAGTCGCCTCTTGATTTATGGCAGTTCCATGAAATTCACAGGGTTTTATTAGGAAAGTTCTTAGAAGTGGTTTCCCTGGAAATAGACTACAGCACCTTGCATTCATTAGCAGTCTCCCATCGAATTAGAATCCTAGAGTTGGAAGAGACCTCATGGGCCATCCAGTCCAATCCCCTGCCAAGAAGCAGGAAAATTGCATTCAAAGCACTCCTGACAGATGGCCATCCAGCCTCTGTTTAAAAGCTTCCAAAGAAGGAGCCTCTACCACACTCCAGGGCAGAGAGTTCCACTGCTGAACAGCTCTCACAATCAGGAAGATCTTCCTCATGTTCAAGTGAAATCTCCTTTCCTGTAGTTTGAAGCCATTGTTCCACATCCTAGTCTCCAGGGCAGCAGAAAACAAGCTTGCTGTTTCCTCCCTATTTATTTATTTGTCTTGTCAGGGCAACCAGTCAATTGTATTACTTTTCTAACAGAACAAAACAAACAGACAGACAAAACACAAAATTTGCAAGTTTGGTAGTTGATTAAATGTCCTTTGACCAGTATCTGGCCACTTGAAGTGCTTCTGGTGTTGCTGCAAAAAGGTTTTCCTCCCTATGACTTCCCCTCACATATTTATACATGGCCATCCTGTTTCCTCTCAGCCTTCTCTTCTGCAGGCTAAACATGCCCAGCTCTTTAAGCCGCTCCTCATAGGGCTTGTCCTCCAGACCCTTGATCATTTTAGTCGCTCTCCTCTGGAAACATTCCAGCTTGTCAACATCTCCCTTCAATTGTGGTGCCCAAAATTGGACACAGTATTCCAGGTGTGGTCTGACCAAGGTAGAATAGAGGGGCAGCATGACTTCCCTGGATGTAGACACTATATACCTATTTATGCAGGCCAAAATCCCATTGGCTTTTTTTTTTTTTGCTGCTGCATGACATAATTGACTCATGTTTAACTTGTTGCCCACGAGGACTTGAAGATCTTTTTCACACGTACTGCTATCGAGCCATCAGTACTACCTAGGTCTGACTGTAATTCTCTATACTGCCATTAGTAGGTCTGGCCCTATAACAAAGCAAAGGTCAGTAATGAACTCAGGCAGCAGATGCTGTGGGAAGCATTTAGGGTATTGAACTTTTTGAGGGGAAAGAGCTACGACCTCCTGCTGTACCTTGTACATTTATTTATTTATTTATTTATTTATTTATTATTCAAACTTATATGCCGCCACTCCCCTAGGGCTCGGAGCGGCTTACAAGAACAGACTAAAATCTAAAACAATTTAAAAAAAAACAGCAACATTTTAATCTACTTGAGTTGTGGTTGAGAATGCAGTTTCATAACTTCTATTGAAAGTATCAGTAAAAATTTCCACCGCCAGTTCATTTGGTTTCTATAATAGATAGGGACCACCATTCTGTCCTTTGCCTCCTGAAACAATGCAATTTGTCTCTATCGGACATTTTGTCTAGAGTTGGGCCTCCACATTTGTGGTTTTGACTGTTGGGGATTTGCTTATTCACAGACTTGATTAAAATGTTATCTCTTGGAACCTCTAGGCACTTCAGTGTGATTCAGTTTCCAGCAGAATGCAAGCACAATATATGTTAAGAGTTCTGCATAGTTGTGACCAATTTCAATGTCTCACTTTTTTCAATGCTGATAATTTGGGGAATGAAAGAAAATGTCCTTCTTTTACTTCCCCCTTTTAGCTTGAGCATGGCTGAAATGAGCAAAGTCCAGCAAAGGCCAGAGTACATTTCACTGAAAACTAGCAATACTCCAGTGATTCACCACACCGAGAAGGTGTCTACAGAGTCTGAGACGCCAATAAGTGAAGTGGCACAAGAATGGTGGCACGAGATGTGGAAGTTGAAGAACACTTGTGCTGACCCAGCAATTCACCCCCCTTTCAAATATTTATTTTGGCTCAGGATGCAAAGAGCAAGGTTACACCTTTAAAAAAAAAAAAAAAGGCAGCCTGAACAGGCATGGATTAACAAATGCAGATTTTTCAACATAAAAGTACAATGTTAGGGAGAACTTCAATTAACTTCTCCTTGCTGTGCATCTGTGGGAGGAAGGATAGAGCTCTGATTAATTCCCCAAAATGTCAAGTGACAACCCCAATACAGACATGGAACAGATGAAAAGATTGAGGAGGGAGGCTGAACTGAAATTTACTGCCACTTTTTGAGCTACGAAAAGCCCCAAGGGTTTGAGTGGATGTGGGAGGCACAAAATTTCTAACACTACTTACAGTCACCACTTGACCCAGCTGGGTGTAGCATTTGATTCTATTGTGTCGTGTAAACTTTAGATTCTCAAACAATGCAAGAGCACTTTCCAGCACTGAATCTTTGTCCTAGTGCTGTGATTTGCAAACACCTTGCATAGACCTCTTGCACTTGCTTCTAACGATTAGTTCAACAGCATCTCCCCTGTGAGATGTTGCTATAAATCATTTAGATAAATGTTACAACTTTCTTTCCTTTTATGTGGGCTGAAAATTGACCTATAATTAAGTACAGTAGCAATCAATACACTCTTAATCCACTACTGAATTTATTTTTGGGACTACACAGAGAAGGTAAAGGAACTTTATTTCCACACAGGTAGTTATTTTAGAGAATGGCACACTGTTATATTAACCACTTTTGAAATCTCATGTGAACTTAAGAAACTGGCTTTTTAAAAGTAAGAATAAATTAGGTAAAGTTGCACTATTTTTGTTAACAAGGCAACTAAGGCCCATTCTATGCTACCATATAATTCAGATTATGAAAGCAGATAATCCACATTATCTGCTTTGAACTGGGTCATATGAGTCTATAATTCAACATAATTCAGTTCAAATTATGTGGATTTTATGTAGCAGTGTAGAAGCAATGGTTCCTCAAATATTGCTGAACTAGCAGTGACATCATCAGGCTGGTCAGGCTATTGATCAGGCTGACTGTGATCAATGGGAAACAGAATTCAAGTTTGAAGGTGTTCTAGTTCTTCAGTCCTACACTAAGGGATAATAATCCACACTAACGTATTCACAAATATGACATCTTTTATGTTTTATTTTTCCGTGTCGGAAGTGACTTGAGAAACTGCAAATTTCTTCTGGTGTGAGAGAATTGGCAGTCTGCAAGTATATTGACCAGGGGACACCCAGATGTTTTATCATCCTTTGGGAGGCTTCTCTCATGTCCCCGTATGGGAAGCTGGGGCTGACAGACAGAAGCTCACCCCATCTCATGTATTTGAACTGCTGGCCTTCAGATCAGCAGTTCAGCTGGCATGAGGGTTTAATCCATTGTGCCACCACCGCTCCATATTCGTGTTAGTCATGTGGGAAGAGAGGAGGAAGAGTAGGGGTAAATGGAGACTATGAGATACTTTTGCTGTAGATTTATAAATTTCAGAGTCAAAGGGAATTGTATTTAAAATTGAGAAGAAACTGGAAAATTATCTCATTAAGATTAGGGCAAAGACTTGAAATTACCTGTAGCTTAAAAACAGAGCGAGAGCTGCAGAATAGGACTCGGCAAACAGCAGAAGCTGTTCTAAATAGCAATATTTTTCTTTGAGTTGTCAAGCAGATAAATGACATTCAATTTTCCCAGCAGTAAGAAAGCTGGCTTTGTGATTTTAAATATCAGATAATTTCTCGAAACTTCAAACAATGGGATATTCTTTTTAATACATGAAAGGGGAAAGTTTCCAGGAAGCCTTTCTATTCTGTTCCAATCAGGGTTCTTTTTTCTCTAAGAAGTCTTTGAAATGATCATCACAATTTCTCCCCATGTTGCCCACTTGTGTTGTTATACACAACCTGATATGTGTAGCTAGAGAGAAACTGTACTTATGGCGAATGCGATTCAAGACCGATCGACAAAGGGAACAGTTTGTTTAGCCTCTTGCTGGCTTGCCGCATCCACAGAACTCAGCAGGAAATGATTTGACAGGACAACATGTTCTCCCACCACCTGCAACCAACTGATTTCCTGATGTTCAATACCTATAAGAGAAACTAAAGCTTACATCTCCATCTCAGGAAAAGCTGAGAATTTTTATTTCGCTCTCATACATTGCTGTTTTTACTTCATAATGGATCTACACACTGGGAAGGCAGACTTGTATATAACAGATATAATGGACATCTAACTGACTGCAGACGTAGGAGCAGTTTATAGGGCAGAATCCGTAGGAGTGCTTTTTGTGTTTGTGTGCACATGCAGGGGACAATGGAAAAGAATTTCCCCCAAGAGTACAGCTAGCTCTACATGGTAATATATGATAAGAAAGACTATGGGTGTCATGGAAAGGTGGGAGAGATGCTTCTGGGACTTTCTTCCATTTATTTCAAATAACTTGGTTCCAGCTCATGGAATAGCCAAGGTATCATATCATTCTAGTCTGCTCTGGTTTTCAATGACATGGTCCATTGTAGGCAAGGTCCTACAATTATTGTGAACAATGTGGATCACATATTTCCATTAAAAAAAGCCCCCAACTCCGGCCGTCTCATGTAGTTGAGCCCCAGCCCTAGACAATACAATGGCATGGTGATGCAACTTTCATATGCTTCTGAAACAGTAATGGGTCTGAACTTTTGGGCTTGTAAGAAGCAAAAGCAAAGCAAAGACTCAAGATTATATATTTTTTAAAAATCTCAAGCTCTGATAATTTAATTAATCAGTTGATTGATTTGTTGTTGTTTTGTGTTTTCAAGTTGATGCTGGCTCTTGGTGATTCCATAATGGAGTTTTCTTGATCAGATTTCTTTAGAGGTGATTTGTTGTTGCTTTCCTGTGAGGCTAAGGGAACGTAATTAGCCCAGAGTCACCCAGCAGGTTTCTATGACTGGATGCCCTTTTCTCCTGCCTTCCTAGTCCAGCACTCAGCATATGAGTACATCGTACTGACTCCTATGTTCTGACTTTTGTATTTTGTATTTCTAATATATCAGCAAAGGGCAGAATCAGTCAATGAAATCACTTTAACATAATCTAAATTAATAACAAACAATCAAAACATGTGCCCTTTCTTTAAACATGTCAGTACTCATCAAATGGTACCCTGAAGCTGTTGTGGACTTCAGGGTAGACAAGTAGAGAATTCGAATCAAGAGTTTGGCAGACACAGAAAAGCCAGACCACTTTTCATTAACATGCTTGATTTGTTTACTCACATTAAGGAGATCAGACAGAAATGGTTGACCTATGTTATTGACAGAGTTCAGATCTGGCAAGGGGCAGAGGAAAATGAACACTTGGAAAGTCCAGATGGTAATGGCATTCAAGACAGTTATGTTTGCACATACGGAAAACAAGGCTCGGAATTGCTTTTGTAAAAACAAACTCTGTATATAATGTCAACATTATGAAGCTGAGTGACTTGTTTATGGTCAGCTGGTTGATGATGGTTTAAAATGTTCTGCTGAGTGCTGTTTCATGAGTGTTTTATGATATTATGATTATACTGCTGAAATGACAAATTGCTAAACAGCAATAAACAAGTCATAAGGGAGGAATGAAAAGAGGTCATATAAAACCATTTGCTACACTAAAGATTTGCTGCAAGATTGATGCGGGGGATCTCTGTTAACTATAAAATCTCAGAATTTGGTAACACCTCAAAACCAAATTTCAGGTTCTATGTTAAAAGAGCTGTCAAAGGGCTTGACTTGGCTAAACACTTGATATTTTTCCTCATGAAAATATAAAACAGAAGTACAGCCAGCTCTTTGTATCTACAAATTCTGTACTCACTGTTTCAGCAATCAATGGCTTGTAAATATTTTTTTTTAAAAAATACACAACCAAGCCTTGATTTTGTCACTTTAAAAAAGTGACCTCATTTTACTATGAATTGTATAGAATGGGACTTAGGCATCCATGGATGGTCATGGAACCAAACCCCAGTGGATACCAAAGCTCCACTGCAGAAACAAGAAAAGAACATAATTTATCAATTTTTCTGTCTGTCTGATCTACTTAATGTGAGTACACAAATCAAGTATTTTTTTTGTCCATCTGTCTATGAACTTATCTACTTTTCTCCACCTCTTCATTCTCCAGCAACAAAAACCTCTATTAGATTTTAGGCCATTGTGAAAATGGAAGAACTCTGGGTCCAATCACTTTCTATTGTGTTTTCTTTCCAATTAAAAACAACCAAAGCATTGTACTCTGAGTCGCCGATAGGCTGAGAAAGGCGGTATACAAATACAGTGAATAAAAATAAATAAATAAATAAATAAATAAATATTTTTTAACCTACAACAAAACTTTAACACATTTATAACAAACTGAAAGTGGCCTTTTGATATCTACTCATGTTTGGTTCCAGGACCTCTTGTCTATATCAAATTGGATGGATGCTCAAGCCCTACTATATACAATGTTGTAGTAAAATGGTGTCACTTATATAAATAATAATAATAATAATAATAATAATAATAATAATACATCACACAGTCCTAGATGCTTGGGAAGAGTTCAACTTCATGCACCCACACTTCTTTCTCTGGGAATCTCTGCCACACATGATCCACTCAAGCCAAAGGATATTAATCTTACAAAGGGGTTTGTAGAGTACAGTAATAATACCATACCAGAACTAGACAGATGTAACAATTTCTCACTGAAACACAATAGGTAGCACCAGTCCATCTGGAAGGTTTCCTGCCACACTATTGGGACTTTCCTACTCCTGCCCCAATTTGCGATAAAAAGAACCATCACTCTTGATGCTGGCATTCTGTTCACTGTCTTGTTCTATGCAGTTGAGCCTTCCATGGCATGGAGGGCTCAGCTGCAGGTCCCCACCAGCTTTCTGCTCAGTCTTTCTTTTCCTTATTTCTAAGTTTTTGGTGTGATAATTCTGTACTATTGCAACATACATAGAAATACTTTTGCAATGAGACAGTTAACTCTGATATTATCAAAAACACTTAATGCAGCAAAATCTCAGTTTATCTAACAGCGCTCACCATGAGATTTCCCTCTTAGTATGGACATGGTTCCTGAAGTGCTTAACACTGGCTCATTAGCATGGCTGTTCATAGGGTGTCAGCCATGTGAGGATATATGCATGTGGTAGGAAAGGATATTTGAGAAATAAAAGTAAGTAGGTATGTGAATGGGTATGCTTTAGCCTGCTGTACTTGAACTCTCATGTGGTTGAGTTTAGTAAACAGTATTCATAGTATATCAAAATCCTTCATATACTGCTCCCAACATCTCACCTAATTGAGAATGTTCATATTGGCTGAGAGATTATTGAAACTGTTTTCCAAGTTTTCTAAACTCTAGATAGACATTGGGATCCATTAAAATGTAAAGGGTTGGTTGGAGAAAGGTCATACATGCAAATAGGCAATAGCATTTTGGCCTTGTCTTCATTTTTATTTAGGACGTCACATTCTACTGTCTCATGAACTGACTTCTTAGCTAGAGCCACCTGCAGTGTCCTTTGCTCCATCTGCTTCTGTTGCGTGTGTATGTGTGAGAGAAATTTTAGCCTGCTATTCTAAACATCTTGTTCTTTCACTTAGGGGGTGAAAAAAAGTCTTACAGCTCTGCATGCTTGGTAGAACACACGGCTGGCACGCTTGCTGTCCTGCGACTGAAATGGACTCCTCAGTGGAAGCAGGCATTGATCTGTAAGAGCTAATGCTTAAGCAAATAGAATGCAAACAATCAAGATGGAACATGATGCTGACAGTGCGTCACCAAGCACAACCGATGAATGAGCAAGTGAAATACTAAAGCACATTAAAGAAGATGACATGAAAGGAAATGTCTGGTTCTTGATATTTTAACATGTAATTGTATCTATACAGAAGAACAAGAAGAGAAAAGGGGGAGTTAAGAGTCAAACTGGCATTTCTCCCATTCTGCTTACCTGAAATGTCCTTCGTCAGAAAGAATAAAGAAACAACTTGTTTGCCTTTCGTTGCTGTTTTGAATCGGTCAATGAATATTTGCATTTGTCATATTTTAGACAAATATTTTGGGTTGTACTCAGTAGTGAATTTGCACTAACAGAAATTACTTACCATCACAAAAGACAGAGCTTTTAATTCTTTGTTATGCCATCTAACTGATACAGTACTGTGCAATTTTGAATAATGCTATTCTGAAAGATCTGCCCCAAATCCCTGGAACAACCTGATTTTTTTTTTACCTCTCATTCCTACTTATTGTTGGACAATGTGTCCCAGAATTCCTCACCATTGACCCTAGTACGTAGCTGGAATTTGTTGGATAAGATCAATAACACCACTGCTCTTGAATCTCCAGAGCAGGCCTGCACAACCTGTGGCCCTCCGATGTTTGAGCCTCCAACTCCCAGAAGCCCTGCCAGCTTGTCCAATAGCCAGGAATTCTGGGAGCTGAAGTCCAAAACACTTGGAGGGCCACAACTCCCTTTTTGGCGAGATTAGATCAGCCCCTTCCCTCCTGCCCTTTAAAAAGATGGTAAAAACCTGACTGCGGGATCAAGCCTTTGGGGCAGTGCAATGAGGCAATAATAATAAACCCACTCTGCTGACTGGAGCCAGCATGGTGTTTTGAGATGGTTTTCAACAACTGATTTAAAGCAGATGTAACTGTTTTTAGTGTTTGTGTATATTTATAGTTATTTTATGTTCTGGCATGGAATGCTTGCCATATATATGCTGTACTCTGCCCTGTGTCCCCTTTGGGGTGAGAATATAAACGTTTAAATAATAAATAAATAAATAAATAAATAAATAAACAATGTCCTAGCCTTCTACTTCTAATCCAGAATGACCACTCCAGAAATGTGCACCAGAAAAAGATATCCTCGTGCTCTCTTCTACATACACCCAACACATAGAAATCAACAAACCAACTTAACTCCAGTAAAGTCTATCAAAAGAAATCATGCAACATCTTTCAGACTTCTGGAGGGTCAGCTGTCATATTTCAAAGTTTTATAAATGGTGCATTTCTTAGGGCCCTTCTACACTGCCAGATAATCCAGAATATCAAGGCAGACAATCCACATTATCTGCTTTGAACTGGATTATCTGAGTCTACATTGCCAGATAATCCAGATCAAAGCAGATAATCTGAATTTTATATAGCTGTGTAGAAGGGGCCTTAGCTGTTCCAACACAATTTTTTAATTGTTTGTCTTTAAAATGATGTCTATTTTGCAAAGGCATAAATTAATCTGTTGAACTATTTCTGTGTAGAGCAATCTGTAGAAGAGACTGCTCTACCTCCATTATTTTGGTTAATGTGACAGAATGTACTGATTACGACTCTACCAAAAACAGAGGGCTGCTCCCTGTAATGGTTCACCAATTTCCTTCTTAGCAAGTTAGCAGCCTTTATAAAAGCCCTTTATAAAAGCAATAAATGTGATGCTTCCCTTTTGAGTATACTGGTTAGAAAGCATATCTTTTAACCATTCCAATTTGACAGAGACAGTTCTGATTAATTTTCTATCGTGCCAATTTCCAACTGCTTTTAAATCATTGTTGTTTTTAGTAGTCTTCCCATATTCTTCCTTCTTCTCAGCTCACTTCTGTAGCTGCAAACAGATTTTCAAGTACAAAAGTCGTTTGCACTTCACTCAGGAAGCGGAGCAATGATAACAGAATCTTTCCCATCCCAGTAGGTTCAGGAAAAAGGAAACTGGCCAACTTGCCTCTCCTTTCTTTTTAATAACTTTTGCCTTCTTGACCATACTTTGATATTGCTTGGCAACACATGTCCCAGTTTTCATCTGTAAAATGTTAGTGCATATGAGAAGTCACATTTTCACAAAGCAAGAAGCTGTGCTTTATCAATATCTAGAAATAGTGTCCTTGTGTCAACAGCAAGTCATGAGCTCTTAGATACTAATGCATCTGACAACAAATAACTTGACAAGACAGAAAGCTACACTGAGGTAACATGGGGACAGCCACCAATTTTGTGAAGCTCATTAAGTAACTAGATGGTAGCACCTCATTCGCAAAATCAGAACGAAGAAGCTAAATTAAGCCCCAGAGATTTGGTCCTGTGTTGGTTTTGTATTCATAGAGATAATGTCGATTTTCAAAGTCAATTAAACTTCACAGTGGAAGTCTACATGATAACTAAAAAAAAAACTTGCTACAGATAAAGTGACCACTTCCTTTAGCTTGTTTACAGTACTGCCATGGAAAAAAACCAGAATGAAAGGGATTCATAGGCATCACAAATCAGATTGTTATGTGATTTCAGCTATCACAAGAACTGCAGATTCAGGACCTAGCTCCAAAAATTGAATGAGACACAGATGGGTTGAAGGCAAAGAAATAGAAACTTTATTCACTTTGGCCAAAGTGGGTGCCAACATAGTCTGCACTCTCAAAACTGACATACTGCAATGAGAATATACAGAAACATTTATAGAAGTTTGACAGCAGTTCAGGACTTTTGCTGCCCTAAGTACTGATTGGCTTAAGCTGGAGCCGGCTACTATCTGCACACTGGTTGGCTGAAGCACACTGGTTGCCACTGTTGCTGATTGGTTGCTGAGTTCGGTGGCAATTGTAATAAATAGTCACTTCTCAGGTTGAAGTTTTGTGTCTGTTTTTTGGTCTGCCTCTGATGGATGCTTAAGAAACAGAATGTGAGTAGGGGTTGTACCTGTTTCCCTGGAGTAGGGCAATGGGTCTCAACTGGTTAAACAATGGGTAGCAAAGGGTGTTGGCATGTTTTGAATGGGTTCCCAGGAAAAAGGTCTGGCAGGGTATTAGGTAACATCCATGACCTTTTGGTATGAGTTCATTGTTAGGCACATGGAGCTATTTTGAGGAGATCATGTCTCCTGTCTGGAGGGACGATGAGATTTGCTCTGATATGTGTGTATATGCTTATGCAACTTGCCTGTAGAGGTTAGATGAACTGGGTTTCTGGTAGAAAGGTCACCCATATTTCCCGGGGTCACAAGTGTTGGGGTCCTGAGGTTTCAATAATAAGATTAATTTATATTATAGATATGTTTTATTCTCAGCTTCAGTATAGTTGATTTGCACAGATAATAGACTGAAACGTTGTGCCTGTTTCTTCAGTATTAAGGAACACTTTATAATCTCCTCTCAGGGTACATCAACACTGATGTAGTTTGACAACACTTTAACCAGCATGGCTTAATGTTATGAGATCCTCGGATTTGTCCTTTCACAATGACTTTTGCCTTCTCTGCCAGAGTGCTGGTGTCTCACCAAACTACAGATCCCATGATTTCATGACAATGAGCCATACCCATTAAAGTGGTGTCAAACTGGCTACAATGTAGATGCACCTTGAGTGTCTTATATAGTGAAAAGGCTGAGATACATATAGTGGATACCAAAATCCATGGATTCCTGAGTCTTGCTGTATACAATGGTGTAGGAGTAAAATGGTGTCTCTTATCTAAAATGAAAAACAGAATCAAGAGTTCCTTTTTTGAATTAAAAAATCCTTTTCAAACCATGGCTGGTGGAATCCATGAATATAGAATTTGTTGATATGGAGGGCCGAATGTGTTGTGTTGACTGTTGATAAATTTGTAAGTCTATTACAGCTAGGGTCATCCATCTCACCACCTTCTCAGATTCTTTTGGTGGGAACAAGAGAGCAGGCCTGCTCCCAGAATTTGGAACTTCACCCCATTCTATTAACACGTTAAAACTGTTTTGTGCTGTTAGGTTTTTGGATCTTGAATAGGGTAGGCCTTTAATGATGTGAGATGCTGCTTTTAAAGTTTGAATAATTTATTTTAATGTTTTTAATGCTTAATGTTTGAACCTTATAAATTGTTTCTTTTTCATTCTTATATGTACATTTTTACTAATGCTTTTGTATTGTATTTAATAAAATACAGTAATCTTGCTGCATAGCATAGCAAACAGAAACGTTTAATCTCTAAATGATAAATCACCCCTCTTGGGGCTTCTTCACACAGCCCCTGGGTCCTGCTGTTTTGCTGGTAGTTGCTGGGGAAATGGCAGGCATGCAGGGCACCTCATGGCGCTCCATGCGCCCTCCCTTCTTTTCCCATCTGATAGAGCTACCCAAAATACATGTTCCTCTTTGTCTTGGCAGAGGAAGCTTCTTGCAACACTTCCCTTCCACTTCGGGAGGAACGTGAGTGGGGCCAACGCTTGGCAGGCCCCATATAGAAAAGGAAAAAGGGGCCTAAAAACCTGTGTAAAGAGGTCCTAGTATGTCATAAACTATCAGAAACTTGAGAAAAATCTCCAATTTTCTTTTTTCTTTTTCTTCAGCAAACACGCTCACATTTTCACAGCTCATGCTACAGATCCTAAAAGCTGCTAAACAGAGGTCCTTATTAGGTAATTTAAATACTCATGTGCATTTTTATTTCCAGATTGCAAGCTAATATGCTTCTGAATCTTTTGCTTCCAAACCAGAAGCCAGGGATCAATCAATAACCATGTTAGAGGAATGGAAATGAATAGGATGGTGAGGATGATGACAATCACTCAGATATCACAGAGCTTAATTCCCTCTTCTCACATTATTTTACAGGCACCCAAGAGTGTTCTTAAAACTTTCATTTGAAACCTGGATTTCTGCTTTAAAATTATACTACTTTGTAATGTAACTTCTAAGCCTTGCTGGTGGATATATTAGTGGCACTCACAGTAAATTCCTTCTCTGTGGAGCTATCAACTGTCAGCGTATCTAACCACTACATTATTCTGGGGATAATAATTCTTCATGATCCTATTTTCTCTGGCTTAAGTCAAGGTGTACCTGAGCAAGAATTCTCCAAATTAGTTGTTCCAGTATAGCTCCCAAAGGAATAACAGTTTGAGAACTAAAACTGAAAGTGGCAAGAGATATTTGATAAGACTAGATTTTGGAGGTAGCCTGTGATTTTAGCAGTTGGTAGACTTCTAACACTTGATTGCTTTAAAAAGGTTAACACAGAAATTCAATTAAGGGGTATTAAAAAGTGTTTAATAAATGACAACAGTTCCCAAGGCATTTTGAAACAATTCTCCCTTCTGCTGTAGCTAATGGAGACATTAAAATGCCTTCTTAAATAGTATGGATAATTTGTACCAGGTACTTCCAAAGATAAGCTTTTGAGATACCAATATAACAACTGCTTCTCAAGCCACTATCTAGAGGATTGGGAAATCCGGATTCTTCATTGGACATATGGAATTCTTTAGCTTAATGTAGGATCAGTGATTTAGGCTTTCCAAAGTTTCTGTACTGAAACCATATTTCCTTGTTCTGTGTTGAAATCGCATTTCCCTTGACATGGCTGGTGCCTGAGACACGTTTTTAATTATTAATTTCACTAACATATAGTTTGAGCTTTTCTATAGTTATTTAAAATAATACAAAGACTGGGCAACAAATCATCACAGAAATAATTGGATCTGTGAAAGATGCCACAAAGGCAGGTGTTCAGCATGACTGATAAGAAATAGGTAGCTGTAAATAGAAACTATGTGTGGAAGCCAGGAAGCAATATCATTGTACTACCTCTTACACCAGAAGATGTGCCTAGAGACAAGAAAAAGATCTACTAGGACACATCTGATATGAGAGTGAATAAAATGGCAATGGTACAGGAAGGCATTTGAGAATGTGCTAAAGACACAAAGTTGTAATACAGTGAAACATTATTATAATGTGAATATAAACACTACTGCTGACTATATGTAGGACAAATAGGAAACAGATATTATACATTACACTGGATTAGTAATGTATACTGTTATACCAGTGGAGCACCCCTTAGCTGGAATTCTGAAACCTAAAATACCGTACTTTAAAACCTGAAATCCTTCATATTGGGTGGCTGAGATAGTAACACTTTTGCTTTCTGATGGTTCAATGTTACCAGCTTGTTGCTTGCACAGAATTGGTAAACATGCTGTTTGAAATCATCTTCATGCTTTGCCTCATCACACTAGAGCATGGACCCACTTTAAATCAGGTTTCTGCCTCCTGGAGAATTCTGGACTTGGTAGTTCTGTGAGGCCCAGGTCCTGCCTGGCTGAGCAATTTAAAAGTCCCTCCCTAAACTACAAACCTTCAGGTAGAAGAAACTGGATTTAAAGTGGATCCATGCTCTAATGTGATGAGGTCCATGTGTATAGAGTACATACGAAACATAAATGAACAGACTTGTAAGAATACATTGTAGCTCCAGCTGAAGAACCAGCAATTGCTCTGTTTACATAAATATGCTTGTGAATCTTTAGTAAAAAGAAAAGATTTTGCTACTCTTGAACTCTCAGGCTAATTATTCTAGATTACTAATGTGTCTTCAAAGACAAATTTAAGGACTTCTGAGTAAATACAGATCAACTGGTTCAAGACTGAGCTTTCAATCTTTATTAATAAGCACCAACCTATTTCACTCTTCTCAGAGGCAGAACATTGCTTTCTTGGATGACAGCCTCCTAGAATCTCTCAGCCTCCTAGAATTTAGTAGCTAAATTCAAAAAATGGATCAATCTCGGGCTCTATTTTTTCCCTTGGAAATGCTAATTATGTATGTGACTGTTGTTGCAAACCTCCCTTCTTAGCCCTGCTGAGTATTTGAAAGAAACTTAAGACTTAAATATGGCTCCAAGTCTTCTAGGGGATATCTAGCTGCTTGCAGAACCAGTAACCCTTGAACAACAAGCCCCCTTTTCTCTTCAGGTAATGAATGAAACTTCAGGAGGCCAATTTGGTTGCTTCATTCATTGCTAACTGTGATCCACAAGGCACTGTCCTCCTTCTGATCCAATTAATCAACCCAAGATTTGTGTCAATGATCCCATTTATTTCAGAAATGCAAAGCATTAGTGACTGATTGGACTCACTTTGTTTCAGATTTTCCTGTAATAAGAGGGTCACGTTTGCTTGGCTGCCTTTCTTGATAAATGCTAAGCTTCTTTCCCCCTTCATTGTGCTCAGCGGGAAGCAGCATGCTCCCTTCTGACCTCTTGGACAACTACGTATTCCCAGCTAACAAAATATGTCATCAGCTCTGCCCCTGGAATTTTATTTCATAGAATATTCTTTTTAAAGCCAATATTTTCCATTCTGTCAGCTTCCTTTTGTGGTGTGCCTTCCCCCTGCCTTTCCTCTCTTCCCTGTCACCCTTGCTCTGCTGTGCATCCAGTCGACTAGACACCTGAGCCTTATGATACTGACTTTTGAGTAGGCAACTGGTGTGTGGGAGTGAATAAGTTTTATTGCATCTTTTAATTTAATTGTAGATATTTTTCCTATAATGAATAGATATTATGCTTAGTTTATGGTCATGTTCCACCGATTTGCCTTTGCTTTACCTATGATGACACACACACAGAGGCGGCCCTAGGCAATTTTCAATGGTAAGCAAACAGTATTTTGCTCCCCCCCCCCCCCCCCAACCAATCACTGATATATACTTTCTGTTTGTCGTGGGAGTTCTGTGTGCCATATTTGGTTCAATTCCATCATTGGTGGAGTTCAGAATGCTCTCTGATTGTAGGTGAACTATACATCCCAGTAACTACAACTCGCATATGTCAAGTTGTATATGTCAAGTATATGTCGCATATGTCAAGTTGCCCAGGGGCGCCTCAAGAGCGCCCCTGGGCAAAATCAACTATACTGCAAATGCTTACTTTGCGTAATGGGTCGAGCCGCCCCTGCACACACACACACAGATAGACAGACACATATACACATACACACACATTCACTCTTCTGGCATTTGAGTTTACATTCTAACAGTGCATTGGAATAGCAGAAAAGACATCTGCCAGACATACATTTGCAAATACTTATCTCTGTGGCAATTTACTGGCTGTACCTTTCCCTTTTTTGGCTCATGAACAGATAGAATTTAAAATCATTCTCTCTGGAGATAAACAATTTCTACTAGTATGTGGATTAGAGATTATCAAAGAAGGAAAGCCATCTGCATCATGATGTTAAGCTTCTTGCTGAATAACAGAATAAGCAGGTAAGTGGGTAGGTAGATAGATTATCTTAGATAGTTATATATGCTATGAATTGAGATGGATAGACTGAAAAACTGAGCAGAAGTGGTAGCAGACATTAGGTAATTTCTTATTTCCTACAGGGCCAGCTCTGCTGTTTGACAGAGTGAAGTAACACCCAAAGTAGCAGATTTTGGGTGCCATGAAAATGTAGTAAACCATTAGTCATAAAATCATAGAATGATTGAGTTGGAAGAGACCTTGTGGGCCATCCAGTCCAACCCCCTGCATTTAAAATCGCATTTCATTTGTTAGTATTAAATTTTACTGCCAAGGATGGGAAATTTTCTTATGCATGTCCCAACATAATTTGGTTTATTTAGTGTACTTTGTTTCTTCTGGGGGAGGGGTGCTGTTTGTTTTCTTGGTTAAAGCAGTAAAATCTTGTGAGCCAGATCTACTCAAGAGTGGAAGCAGTTCTGCAGAAGTATCATGGAAATCCTAACACTGAGAACAAGCTGACATCAACTTGCTATCCATGCATCACAACGTTATCTAAAATAAATATTCTCTTTAAAAAAACATAATGTATAGCTGGGCAATACTTTTATTTAATCTAACCAGAATGTCCCAAAGGGAAACAAGCTCTCTTCAGAACTGAATAGAAACAACAAAAAGTGACATGTTAGGCCAGATATAGAGCCTAACTGCAAAATCCTGTTCAAAATATGTGATTGTTTTTTAAAAATTCTTTCTTCCTCCATTTTTTTACTTCAATATCTGATTTAAGAGTTTTGGAGAATACAAAATATTTACATACTTTTCTGAAGATTTTGTTATTCATGGTAAAGGTATTGCCTAGCTGTGCTTTCTGGGTCCCCATGGGAGATGTTTGAAAATGAAACACATCCAAACAGCTATGTACCAAAGACTTTAGACATTCTAGATATTCAGAACTTTTGTTCTGTGATGGGCACCAGAAATTTATGAATCAAACAGGATATCTCATGGCCTTTGTATTTCTCCTTTGGCAGTTCAGAGGCTGCTTTTTCCCTTTGAACTTATTATATTTTTTCAGCAAATGATACATGAGGCAGCATGATTTAGGATCCTTCTTCCTTCACCCATGCTTTGAAAAGGATAACAAGGAGGGAGAAAAAGGCACAATGAGGAAGGGATAAAAGAAATAACGGGAAGAAGGGAGGCACAGCATTAATGGTGAGCAAGTGATAAGTAGTCAAAGGAACCTTTGTGCACATTATCTCACTTTATGCAGTGGCATGATAATAATTTCAGACTGCTTTTCTGACACTATGGAAGATGCGAGGAGGAGGAGGAAGAAAGATCATGTTTTCAATCGAATTCATGCATTTTCAGCATCCTCAGCTTTTTTTACAATACTGCAAAGAAATAGGTGCAGACATTTAAAATATGTGTGGTGCCTAAAGCAGATTTTTGTTTTCAGGCCAACTGACAGGAATCCCGGAAAGCAAGCCCCTTTATAGAGCTCCCAGAATCCCCAAGCACCATGAGAATTATAGTTTGAAAGTAATTTCTACTACATCTACCACTGACCATGGTCCAAATAGTGTCGCTGGTATGTGTTCAGAAAATCTACAGAAAACATATAACAATATATTACAATGTTTCATGTTGTTCTAGCTCAACCAAGATTGAAGATCATGCTACAAGAAGCACTATGGGATGTGTTGGAAGCAAACAGGCTAGCATACATAGGTATGTCCAAACTCCTTGTTTGAGTCTCAGGAGCTCCCAAGGCAAGCCGACAAAATTATCATTCAACCTCCAGATGGATTCAAGTAGAAAATACAACAGTTGGGGGTGCTTTGATTATATTTTAGTAAGCACACATTATTGATGTTTAAAACAATAACAAGTGCATCCAGATAACATCACAGCATCATTCATAGTTTTTTTTTAAATGATGGGCTATTATTTTTCCACAATGGAGACACAGATTGTAATAACTAGTGCAATCACTCTGAAATGTGACTGCTCTTTAGAAATGTAGCACATGAAATCTGACAAACTGAAATCAGTCACAGAATTATAAAACTTAAAACATAAATATTAAACACTGTTCTGTGTAGACTGTTCAGCATTTTCCAACTGTTGGGCAATCTGAGAAAATGTTCAGGCTCCTGGGAAAGGGATTCATATCCAACGCAGCTGCTACATCTGGAAATGAACAGATAAAATTCATAATTTTTAAAATGTTCAACCAGCCCAGAAGCTCTGAAAGTTCATTTTATAGGACTGGAAATTTCACTTGGGGATATTCATCTCAGCTTTGTGAGGTGGTCAGAAGCCAGGTTTATGCAGCCAACATCTTTATTCTGAAAAAGCTCTAGAAATATGCTACAATTATAAATTGCATATTTTGTTTGCTGCACATGACACACGGTTTGATTTGTATTTGCTAGCCAGTGCAGATGTGACATTTACATGCTGAGTATCCTCCATGCAGAGAAGGTTATTCATGGGCTTAAATGGTCCTGCCAGGCTCAGAGGTTTGGGGAAATAAAAATGGGTATAGGTACGTTAATTGTGTGTCATATAGACACACTGTTAGACAGATGCTCAAGGGGATTGCTGTTGTGGCTTTTTGGGGGATAAATGTTTTTGTCTAAAATTTTAAAAATCCCCCAAAATCAGTAGATTTGTGAATCTTTCTGAAACTTTTGTGGATTGGTGCCCTGTTATCTTGTGCATTGTCTATAAAATTCAAGTAGATAGCTATTGTAATTAAAAAAATGTTTGTAAAAATATTCAAAAATTACTCAAAAATTAGTGGATGTGTGTAACATTCTGAAATTTGGTAGGCTAACAGTGGAAGATGTGTGGGACAATTATAGCAAGTTTCCTCTTGATAGCTCTAAAATGAGGGAGAAATGAGACCTGAAATTTCCCCACATGCTCAATTACTTCATGAAAAATTCATTACTTCGTTATAGTTATAAATATTTGTAGCTCCATAATTTCAGACCCTCATAAACTATTCACCACCTATTGAAACATTTTTTATGATTGCACAGCTCTAATATTTAAACATTACACCTATTTAAGTAGAGAAGCACTACCAGTCTTTGTAGCAGATAAGACTGTGGCCAGACATGCTTGCCTGTTGCCTGTTGCTAGACTGCTTTCCAGTTGCTAACTGCAGATGTGCAAGTGAAGATGATAACAATCTGACAATATATCGTGTGCCTCTAATCTCTCTGTATTTTCAGTCCATGTCTAGTCACAGACAAATCTGGGAAAGTTCAAAGCAATCTAAATTGTGTCAAGTACAAAGTATTTTTGCTCGATTAGTACATATAGTGGCAATAGTAAACTTTGCTTATTATGACACCCTCCTCCACTCCAGTGCCTCCCCTGATTTGTAGGAAAGTGAAGTCCTTGTGATGCATAGCAAATTGAACAAGGCAGCCATGTTATTTTCCCACTGCTTAGGAATGGCTGTATCTCTGCTTTATAGGATATTAAGTCCATGGGGTTTGCTTACATTGTTTGAGCTTTCTTGCCAACACACAATTAAATGGAGGAGGTTATGATCATATATGTTCTGGCTTAATATGGCGCTTCAGCAATCTCAACTGGACTTACTTCTGAGTAACTAGCTATGGGGGACTGATTAACATGTTTTCTGAGGGATGGGAAGCTCCAAACTTATGAAAGGGAAAGACCTTGTGCTTCAAGAGGACACTTCTGTTTTTGATCAGTCACTCTCCGCCTGATGTTTATTGGTAAACAACCTCACTAAGAATAGCCTGTCAGCAGATTCTAAAAGGATTTTGAAGTCTCCAGTTTATTGGCCTTTTCATGTTGATTTGGTACTTATGTGTGAACCGCTTTGAGTGCCCCTCGGGGTGAGAAAAGCAGTATACGAATACTGTAAATAAATAAAATAGTAAATTCGGAAATTTCGGAAAGTTTTGAAAGTTTTTTGAACCATTTTTTTGATCATCCATGCCTAGTGGACACTTTCATATTCTCATTTATTATAATTGTACTTTATTTTGTGGAGGGAGAGCAGATTTAGAGTTTTATTGCAGTGGTCCAAAGGCTTTGGAATTACAATGAAATGCCATTTATTAATGGTTACTTTCTATTATGGATGCAAAGTAGAAGAAACATATTGGAGGGATTTTTTTCATTTTGATAAATTTGGGCAATTATTATTATTTTTGTAGAGTTTGGTTGTCACTTATCTTGCTGCTGTTGTATTTTAACACTGCATTGCTACTTGAACATCAAGCATCTAAAAAAATTAGTTAGGTGCATGTCCCTTCAGAAAATAGCTCAATTGACAAACAAATATCAGTATACTATGATACCTGGTTGAGGACGTCTTAGGACTTCTGTGAATGCTGTCTTGTTATTGTAAAATCATAAGCAATTGGTGAATCAGCATGTATGCAATGTTTTGTGTTGAAGACATAGGAAAATGTGTTTTGGAAAAAGAATGTGATTATTTGATAAACTAATTAGAGATCCATTCACTGCGATTTGAAGGGGCTATGCCATGTAATGTGGTGCTTGAGAAATATGTGTATCCTCATATTCTCCTTTGATCATTTTCTGTCCTCCAAGTAGTGGAGGAAGAAGTAGCAGTTCCCTGAGTAGAGGCATTCAGACCTTAAACTTGACCACTGTGCTCAAATAACAAGATCATCATGGAAATATTCTGCTTCTTAGAAGGGTGGTAGCTCTCCTTTTACCTTGACAGTTACACTGGGGGCGAGCATCTCACCCTCACTGGGCCAAGAGAAAAGAGCATTGCTGTACACATACTTTTTACCACAGAGCCCTGACGGAAGTAGCTGTGCATCATGGAATGGGAGCTGGTGGGCACCACGGCAAAAGGGAAGCGGAACTGGGGTACGCCATCAAATTCAGCCCTGTCTGATGAGATCACAGGTTTCCTGTTGTCTGTCAACATGTGCCATTAAAATTAATAAAACATCTATACTGAGTTTGTGATGGAGATAATGGTTTCTTATTGTGTTATGTGAAAATGAAATCTAGGCTAGGTTTTGCCATGAGTTGTATTTAAAAAAACACACGACTATTATACTGGGTTTATATGGTATCTACGATGATGTACAGAACAATGAAATATAAATGTGCTTAGCGGAGGAGATTCACACAAAGGTGTGTGTAGTCCATTCTGGTAGGCACAAAAAAGCAAACCAAAAATCCAATTAATTCAACCTACAGGAAAAGAGATTTCTCTCAAATACTAGGAAGAACTTCCGGATGGTAAGAGCTGTTTGACAGTGGAATATGTTACCTCAGAGTGGTCTTGGAGTCTTCTCTGGAGATTTTTTTGAACAGGCTAGATGGCCATCTGTTGGAAGTGCTTTGGTTGTGCATTCTTCCATATTGAGACTTTGGGCTGGATGGCCTTGTGATTTCTTCCAGCAATGTGATTCTATGTGGAAAAAAACCCTTGCACACTTCCCTCCAACATGTTTAGCAGAATGTCCTCTGGACATTTTATGATCTAGCCTTCCAGTAGGAAGCAAAGAATTAACAAATCAATTCAGAGAAGCACATCATAGATTCTTCGTTGAATTCCATTCCACCGGTCTATGGATGAACTCTAGCTGCAGTCCAAAAGTAATGGCTTGGCATCAGCAATGAAAGGATAACTCTCTGTGCCCAGGGAGTAGGAAACTGCAGAGCTACGAAGAGTTACTGTTTTGGGCTACAACTCATAGAACCCCCCTGCCAACATGGAGCTTAAGTCCAAAACAGTAATGTTTCCTAATTCTGGGAAACTATCCTATGAAACTGCATCCCATTTCATTTACAGTGTGAACTAGCTGGCTCAACTGACTTATGTCAGGCTCCAAAGCAGAGTAATAAGAGGATACATTTCCCTATTCACTTTTCCTAAAACAGCCTTTCTGTGTAGCCCAGCAACTGACAAGTGTGAGCCATAACTTGTAAAGGTGAGTGGATGCCCTATCTACACTGCCATATAAAATCTAGATTATCTTCTTTGAACTGGAATATATATATATATATATATATATATATATTCCAGTTCAGATAGATAGATAGATAGATAGATAGATATAAAGGTTTTCCCCTGACATGAAGTCCAGTCGTGTCTGAGGTGAGGTGCTCATCTCCATTTCTAAGCTGAAGAGATCATGTGGCTGGCATGACTGCATGGAGTGCCGTTACCTTCCCACCAGAGCGGTACCTATTGATCGACTCACATTTGCATGTTTTTGAACTGCTAGGTTGGCAGAAGCTGGAGCTGACAGCGGAAATTTATGTCACACCCTGGATTTGAACCTGTGACCTTTTGGTCAACAAGTTCAGCAGCTCAGCACTTTAACCCACTGCGCCACCAGGGGCTCCTATACATACACACACACACACACACACACACACACACATATTCAGCCTTTCCAAAGGGGATTCAGGGCAGAGCACAGCATAAATATGGCAAACATTCAATGCTGGAACATAAAAGAAATTATAACTATACATAAACATGAAAATCAATTATCTCCGCTTTAAAACTAATTGTTTTTTAAACCATCTGGAATCAGCCATACCAGATCCGTCCAACAGGGTAAAGTTTCCTATTGTTGCCTTATTGCATTGTCCCAAAGGCTTGGTTCCACAGCCAAGTTTTTACCATCTTTCTGAAGGACAGAAGGGAAGGGGCTGATCTAATCTTGCCAGGGAGGGAGTTCCATAGCCGAGTAGCAATCACTGAGATATGGCAGTGTGGAATAATATAATCCAGTTCAAAGCAAATAATCTGGATTTCATGTGACAGTGTAGATGAGTCCTAAGATAGACAATTTGCAGCAGTATAGAATGTTGTTTCAAAAGTTCTCTTTTCAAGTGTAAAGCATGCAGTGTGGACTAATATAATCCAGTTAAAGGAAATAATCTGGATTTTATGTGGCAGTGTAGATGAGGCCTAAAATAGACAATTTGCATCAGTATAGATTCCTGGAATGCTATTTCAAAAGTTCTCTTTTCAAGTGTAAAACATGCAGTTGCTGTACAATCACCCTGCCTCATTCAAAGAATTTGCTGTGCAATATTGCCACCTAAACTTGCCTGTGTTTTTCTACAGATTTCTTCCCCTGCCCAGCAAAATTGGTTGGGGTGGGGAGAGGGAGTTAGAGTTTTAGCACTAGGAGTCCTCTGGCTAGCAATACCTTTAGTTGACAAACCTTCATTTGAGATTGCAAAGCAGCATTCCACAAAGTTAATTTGTTTGAAAAGAAGAAGAAAAAAAAGAAATAAAAAATCAGCAGGAACCAACTGCCTATGGGAAGACATTAGATGCATACTCGCCTAAAGAAGAAATGATAGAATGCTAGTGATCCTATATCACTCTCCATTTATGCATATAAATGGAAAACACCTTATCTGTGGTGCACAGAAAGCTTATTCTGACAGCTCCTGGCTCACAGTTAGAATAAAAATTTGCTCTGCAACACACTGTGCTATTATGACTTAATATGGGACCTTATCAAACATGGGATCTTATCCTTTGCCTATTGGTTACACCAGGGGTCCTCAAACATTTTAAACAGAGGGCCAGGTCACAGTCCCTCAAATTGTTGGAGGGCCGGATTATAATTTGAAAAAATCATGAATGAATGCCTACGCACACTGCACATATCTTATCTGTAGTGCAAATAAAAAAAACAAAAACAAAACAAAACACTTTAAAACAATACAATGATTAAAATGAAGACCAATTTTAGCAAATATAAACTTATTAGTATTTCAATGGGAAGTGTCCCTGCTTTTGGCTGATGAGATAGGATTGTTGTTGTTGTTATTGTTGTTGTTGTGTGCTTTCAAGTCATTTCAGACTTAGGTTGACCCTGGGCAAGGGCCAGGTAAATGACCTTGGAGGGCCTTATCCGGCCCCCGGGCCTTAGTTTGAGGACCCCTGGGTTACATGGTTCCTTTCATATGTAACCCATGGGAACCTCCTAGGTGAAGGATCTGCACTTTGTAAGATGGGTGGGAATTGATTCCATTTACATTTAATTTCTCTGTGCACGTCAGCGGCATGATATTTGATATGTGATGGTACACCTGTCTGGAGGTTGTTGGCAGATCATCCTCTGTTAATAGATCATGAGTTTCCAATGGAAAGAAGCGGATTAACAGATCGTTGTGTTTGCATGGCCTGAAGTGGTTTAAGATATCATGGGTTTCCCATTGAAAGAAGTGGTTTAGCAGATAATGAGGTTTGCATGGCCGGAGGTTGTTGAACAGATTTAAACCAGTTCTCATTGAAAGAACTGGTTTAAAGACCAAATGTGTTCAATTTCTCTATATTTACTATATTTCACTTTGATTGCTATTCCTGTATTACATTTTTAAAGTACTATAATGCCATTTTAAAAAATCTGCAAAAAAAGGACAGTAATGTGGGGGGACATCCAATGGATTGGGAGACGTCTCACACACACACACACACACACACACATGGTCTTTATTGGCTTTGTTGTTGTTGTTCATTCGTTCAGTCGTCTCCGACTCTTCGTGACCTCATGGACCAGCCCACGCCAGAGCTCCCTGTCGGCCGTCACCACCCCCAGCTCGTTCAAGGTCAGTCCAGTCACTTCAAGGATGCCATCCATCCATCTTGCCCTTGGTAGGCCCCTCTTCCTTTTGCCTTCCACTTTCCCCAGCATAATTGTCTTCTCTAGGCTTTCCTGTCTCCTCATGATGTGGCCAAAGTACTTCAACTTTGTCTCTAGTATCCTTCCCTCCAGTGAGCAGCCGGGCTTTATTTCCTGGAGGATGGACTGGTTGGATCTTCTCGCAGTCCAAGGCACTCTCAGAACTTTCCTCCAACACCACAGCTCAAAAGCATCGATCTTCCTTCGCTCAGCCTTCCCTAAGGTCCAGCTCTCACATCCGTAGGTTCCTACAGGGAATACCATGGCTTTGACTATTATTGGCTTACAATAGCAAAATCACAGCACAGGCATATGCAACAAGAGGAAGCCACAGATAAAAAGGGAAAAATACTTAAAAGTTACTAATCTCAAGAATAAAATTTGCAACAGTCTCAAAAATAAGGTATCAATGTTGTTTAGAAGATATAGAGTTTTATAACATCCTTGCCATTGGGAACACTGTGAAAAAATAAAATTCCTGTATTTCAACTGTATATTATCATTTTTGGGGCAAGCAAACAGAATTGTGAAGTGTTTCAATAGAGACCAAGTAACAAAAACAAACCCTTTTGATTGGGAAGAGTCATTCCTCTGCCATGTCATAAGTGAAAGGATGCATTACTTTGTTAGATATGGGAAGGAGAGATCCTGGTATGATGGGCTGGGTATGTATTCAGTATGTATAGAGTCTCATTGAACTTTCTTAAACCATAGGTTGCCCTTTTAAAAGGCATTTCCTTCAATGTGTGTAATAAGGAACATATTTAGCTTAATCCCATGCATGTTATTCAGAAGTAAGTCCCAAATGAGACATAGTTCCAAATAAGCATTATGTGGTTGGGGCTGATTATGTGCTTGGGAATGGTAGTGGTGGCAGTGGTTGTGAGTTAGAAGAAACAACTGTCATGACTGACAATTAATGCAATTGCCTTCCTGTATGTGACATCATCTAAAACCAAATTAAAAAAACCCTATAATTTCATTTAAATGTATTGTTTTGTTCATATGGAGACATAAGTAGCTGTAAACCATTAAACCATTACAATTAATTGATTGCAATTTTAAAAACTGGTTTGTCAGCTCAAATAATGCTCTGTTTTTTCATTCATTGAAGTCTAAACATTGGTCTTTCTAACTGGTTCTACTGGGAAACATTAAGCTTGAGAACTGTCGCAGACATTCAAAATGAGAGAAAAATTAAAGTCATGTGGCAAGATGGACTTACATTCTAAATCTGAAAAACAAGCAAACAATATTAATCCGACAGCAGGGAAAATTTTGCCAACACAATGCCCAGAAGAGGGAAGGAAGCAGGAAGGATTATGGTTAGTCCACAATGACCCTGTTATGTCCATGAACACCTGTGATATTCAGTATTATCTCAGAGCAGGCCCATAGCCAGGATTTCGTTTCGGGGGGGGGGGCAAATTTTTTTTCAGGGGGGGGGTCCGGGGAGGACTGAGTTTCGGGGGGGGGGTGAGTCTGAGTGAAAGAGGGTCTAGCCTAGCAAACCTTTTGTATCGTTATCCCAATACCCCCATGCATATGGGATATATTGATTATGGTGATCAGATCATGATATGAATAAACATAACAGTTTAAATAATGCACCAGTAAGGCCTTTTCGCGAACCACCATTAGAATTTCGGGGGGGGGGGGGGGAGGTGAAGCCCCTCAAGGCCCCCCCCCCCCCCCGGCTACATGCCTGTCTCAGAGACAATGTAGAATTTATAATGTTAACATATGGGGAACCTGTGGTAGCCTAGGACCTTATCAGAAAGTCTTTGATGCCCTTTGCCTATTGGTTTCTATGAGCTCTATCATATGATGCAAGGCCCATTTCATAGGAAACCCATAGGAACCCATAGGCCTACATTTTGAAAATAGAAAACAATCAACTCTCCTTGTCTTTAATTTTTCCATGTGCATCAGAGGTGTGTTCTTTTCATGTGATGCAGGTTGTATTCAGGTTGTTCTTTGTACCAGTGACAAATCCCTTGGGATCCATCATTTTTATTTAAATAAAAGGGATGACAGTGATGTAGGAAAACATCAGATGGATTGGGAGGAGTCATCCACTGGGGCCATAGCCAGAATTTTTTTTTTGGGGGGGGGGGGGGTGATGGTGATGGTTTGAAACATTTTTATGCAAATTATGAACAGTAGTTCCATAACACAAAATACTTTAAATAGTATAGTTCATTCTATATTTTATACAGACTTAATTAAATCAATTTTCTGGTCTCCTTCATGGGGAGCTTCAAATCCCTCCCATGCTTTAAGCTTTGCTTGCCCGTTATAGGTGGACCAACTTGGTTGCTTCCACCATACCAGCTATTGCTGCAAGTAATGACTGTGAATAAATTGTCAAAATTTGCTAGTGGTAGTGCTTGCAGTTCTGAAGGGACTCATTTAATTTTTGCTTCTCAAAGACTTAGCATTGGGGCTTGGAGGTGTGATAAATATTTGATAAGGAAAACTAAAAAGTGGATGATATGAGGTAGGTATATATCCAGTATATCTACAGACCTCATTCGGCCCTCTTTAACCACAGGTTGCTTATTTAACAGGTATTTTCTCCAGTGTGTGATAAGATCCCTACTGAGAGAATGCTAGCTTGATAAAAGCTGTCAGGATTCCTTGAAACCAATGGATGATAACTGTAGGAGTTATTGTATAACATGGATTGCCAGGGAAGGCCAACTGATGTGCTATAACATTGTACAGATTCGGAGTGTCAGTGAGAGGCAAATTGCCTTAAATCTCTATCTTTTTTCAAGAATCTATTTTCAGTGCCTTCTTTTCAATCATACTGGCTAGAAATATACCCTCAAGAAAATAGTTGGTGGTGGAGAATCCTAAGACTATCAAATCACACAGGACTGCCTGTGAGGAAGAGAATTAGAAACATGAGTCATACAGCTGTATGACCATGCTGAAAAGTCTACTTGACCTGAGCTAAGTTGCTGTGATTTTCTGGTGAAATAATTGTGAATGTGTGATGCTCCAAGATCCATGTATCACAAGTTAAGAAACCTTGATAGATACTTCACAATATGTATGCAGAGTGGTGTGCATGGATGCTAACCTGTATCTCAGGATGTGACAAAGTTTGTGTTAACTGGGTGCTTATATGATGTCATTCACATAGCAAATTTTCTGAATATATTTGGGAACTCATGGGAAACATATTTTCAGTTTAAACTCGGCATTGAATCTCTCTTTCATGTATTAGTCAGGAAATATAAATCACCCTAGCAAGTTGCCACTGAGAATCTCAGCTGCTACAAGGGAATGTTTAGGCACCAATAACTGGATGAATTGTCTTCAGGATGCAAATGCAAAGACATTCCATAGAACTATTCACTAAGGATCAAACTAGATATGAATAGGAGTGCACATTTCCTGCAATTATCTCCTCAGAGATGTATGCCTCAGGAACTAAACCTGCAAATTAAACTCATGTTTCCCTTAATGTGAAAAATCACAAAGCAGAGTAAATTAAAGATATTGTACACACCTGAAGATAGGCATGTGCTATGGCAAACTTTTTTTTTTTACTATTTGATTTTTTTTCTAAATTTGTGCTACATTTATCATTTAATTTAGTTCTTATGCAACTTTGGAAAACGAACTACATGAGAAAATGGTTACAATATGTTCCGGAAAGCAGTCATATCTGACTCACTGCTTCACAGATGCTCAATTCTGGAAGATAGATCAAATTCCTGACATATCTCCCTCACTATTTACAGAAGATAAATAATATTTCACTTTTCAAAGATGAAATAGGGACTAAGCAACATCAGTATGTGGTCAAAAGAGTGCGGCCTGGCAGGCCCGTAGCCAGGATTTCGTTTCGGGGGGGGGGGGGGGGGGCTAAAAAATTTTCGGGGGAGTTTCGGGGGGGGGGGGCTGAGTTTCGGGGGGGGGGCTGAGTCTGAGTGAAAGAGGGTCTAGCCTAGCAAACCTTTTGTATTATTACCCCAATACCCCCATGCATATGGGGATATATTGATTATGGTGATCAGATCATGATATGAATAAACATAACAGTTTAAATAATGCACCAGTAAGGCCTTTTTGCGAACCACCATCAGAATTTCGGGGGGGGGGGGGGGCTGAAGCCCCCCAAGCCCCCCCCCCCCCTGGCTACATGCCTGCGGCCTGGTAACAACAGAGCAAAAAATAAAGGACACAGAAAACTTCACCTCCTTTCCTCCCTCCCCTCTACGAGTCACATGAGCACCCTTGTAGATGTCTGCAGTGGTGCCCATTGATGGTCAGGAGTTGTTTGGAACTCCATGGTTGCTGCAGCTAGGTGACATAACTACCAAGTTCACCCCTGAGACAGTCAGGACTCAGGAGCATTCTCCCCCTGTGGAGTACTCACTCTGCACCAGCCCTGGGGATTCCTCTCTTTGCAGATGTTCTCCAAGTCACACAGCTGTTGAGTTTCAAAGAATTATTAAGCCAAGCAACTAGAACATATACTTGTGTTTAAAATTTAACAATAAAGTACAATTCTGATTCGAAAGGTATTACATCAACTATATATACATATTTATTAAATTTATCATTCAGTGGTATCACTGGACTGAGGGTATATATTTTAGAACCCAGTGAATGGTAGCAAATATGGTTATCTTTTCTAATAAAATCTGTATCAGCCCACAATAAAGAAAATGTGCTTAAAATGTGCATCAATGATATATTATTCCATTAAAATTGACATATACTATGGTTTGGTAGGATTCTACCTTCAAGCTACACAGAGAAGCCACTGAAATCCACAAGCATGTGGACAATTTCAACAGAAAGGAAGAAACCATGAAAATGAACAAAATATGGATACCAATATTTTAAAAACTCTAAAATAATAACAGTAAATAAAGAAAAACACTCAAACACAGGGGAACTCCAGACAAGAAACAATCAGGAACAGCTAATCACCTCTCAACAAAGGATTCCCCCAGACAGTAACAAGCCACATCTAAAAAACTGTCAGGCCATCAAATGCTAATCAAGGTGGCCAATTGAAACACTCAACCCAAGCTCCAACAGACAAGAGTTCTTTCTCCCATCCTGGACTTTCCACAGATATATAAACCCATTTTTTCCTAGTTTCCAACAGACCTCACAACCTCTGAGGATGCCTGCCATAGATGCAGGTGAAACATCAGGAAATAATGCTTCTAGAAAATGGTCTAGAATCAAAAATTACTTTGATGATAGAATACCATATCACTCTTGATTCAGGATTGCCATGAGTATATTTATTTCAGGTACCAATGAAAAAATAATATATAAGGGTTTGCTCTCCTCTCTGTTATTGCCAGTAATTGAAAAAAAACCCTACAGCAATTAGTTTAGACCTATATTACAACAAGATTTGGAATTTGACTATCAGAAAGACTGACATAGCAAAAAAGATGAGCAAAAGAACAGAAAGATAATAATATCTTCCAGGTAACATGGTTCCCATTAATTTCTTATATAAAGCAAACTAATGAGGGGGGAAAGCCACATTGCACTGACTCACAGATTCATCTGGAAAGGATTAATACAATGGAACAAATAATTCCAAAGGGATCATCTTGCCATTCAAGATCTTGAAAATATAACTAATTCCTTATGTAACTATTGTTAAGGTTTCTATTTTGCTGCTCCATTTTATGTTCATATTTGCTTTTTTAATGAATAAAATGTAAACTCAAATGAACAATAAAAAAAGAGAACAGATCTTTGCCAGTCGTAGCTACTGCTGCCTGGTAAATTTAGATTGAGGGGTTTTTATTTATTTATTTATCGTGTCAGAAGCTGAGGGTACAGTTGTAATGTATTAAAAACACAAACAAAGTTTTAAAAACTTGGCATTATGCTAAATGTCCTTTGACTAGTAGCTGGCCACTTGGAGTGCCTCTGGGGTTGCTGTAAGAACGTCCTTCATTGTGCATGTGGCAGGGCTCAGGCTGCATTGTAATAGGTGGTCCTGTGGTTTGCACTTCTCCACACTTGCATGTTGTGGACTCCACTTCGTGGCCCCATTTCTTAAGGTTGACTCTGCATCTCGTGGTGCCAGAGTGCAGTCTGTTCAGCACCTTCCAAGTCACCCAGTCTGTTGCACTGCAGGCTAGGAAGAAGCCCTCTGACTTAAAAACACCACACAGCTGAGTAAAAATGCCAACAGTTTATTGTAGGTAATTAAAAAGCATTTGCAGTAAAACACTCCAAATAAATAGGTAAATCTAAGTAGGTAGAATGATAAGTAGAAACAAATAATCCAGGAAACAATTCCATCAAAGTACATGAAAAACCCAAAACAGAAATTTCCAAGGTAAAACTCCAAAATCATGAAAACAAACAAGGTATAACTTGAATCTTTCCAAGGCAAGGCTAAAAGATTCACACTACCTCTTGACCCAGTTCCAAACGTTGCTTCATCTGACTACAAATTCTGTACTTGCCACTTTTATCCCCTAATCTACTCTAAATCCCCGCCAGAAACATGTTTCTATTCATCCTCGGATCTGTTATCATTTTTTCTTTCAGCCTGGTAGAGTGCTGGAGCTATTGTTGAACAAATCTGTTTTTTTTCTGACAACAAACCTTCTAACTTCTAGCTCATTACTTTTTGCAGCTGGACCAGGTGCTGAGCTTTTCTCAGGCTCAAAGGCCTGGGAATTCTCTGGTAACAATTCAAGTCCTCTTTCAGATATCATCCCATCATCCCCAAACTCTTCAGGAACATTCTCATCAGCAAAGACACTTTGAACAGGAATCCCATTGTCATTCTTTCCATCTAAAGCACCCTCATCATTAGAAACAGCATTGTCATTCCCAACATCAGTAAACACAGCATTGTCATTCCCAACATTCAGAGAGCCCTGATCATTAGACACAAGCACAGGCTGAACTCCAACACAGTCTTCTGTATGCCCAGGAGGGAGTCTCTCATTTGGTATTAGCCATGGCTTGAGGTTCCAGGTTTTAGCCTGCCACTTTTGGACTCTTGCTTGCTGTGGTGCGAGTATCTCGGTAAATCTTAGAAAAGAAAACAATTTCTTGGTTTAAGGCATTGGCGTGCTTGCTGATATCTGAACAGAGGATGGGCCGGAGATGTCACTGCCTTTCATTGTTGGCTGCTACTTCCCAGCAAATGTCAGGTGGTGCAATACTGCCTAAACAGTATAATTTCTCTGATGGTATGGGGTGTAGATAACCTGTGATGATGCAGTATGTCTCATTAAGAGCCACATCCACTATTTTAATGCGGTGAGATGTGTCCCACACTGGGCATGCATACTCAGCAGCAGAGTAGCAATGTGCCAGGGCAGATGTCTTCACTGTGTTTGGTTGTGATTCCCAGGCTGTGCCTGTCAACTTACATATGATATTGTTTCTAGCACCCATTTTTTTGCTTGATAATCAAGCAGTGCTTCTTGTAAGTCAGAGCACGGTCCAGGGGTTTTAATAAATATGTAGGATATACCCTACATTATTAAATGTAGGGTCATGAATGTGTATTAGTTATAATGCATAACTTCCACCCACATTTTAAGCATTGAGAGAAAGGTAGCTGGAAAAGTAACCCAAGGAATTTAAACAACAATTATAAGAATTCTTGGTGTGAATATTTTCCAGTGTCTCACTCTCTGCAATTCTAGAGCTATAGGGACTGAAGCAGCAACATTCTCACGGGTGAAGGCAATGTTTGTCCTCTCTGTTGCTACAGCTGTGAGGTAATAATGTGATGATGTCTCTTGATGTCACAACAGCACAAGGAATAAAGAAGTTTCTCAGCCAATGACAGAATGATGGGCCTGAGATTCCCACAACAGTCTTAAATAGCTGTTTGTGGAGCTGATGGATGATATATGGTGATCAGGATAGAATTCTGGATGAGGTGTTGTTAGGATGGGTAGGAAGTAAAAGGCTGATTATATTAGCTTATCCTAAGTATCCTGACTTTAATTTCATCCTGGACTCTTGAATGGTTAGTTATGAGCTGCCACCTTCTAATTACTATGCAGATTATGCAGGCTGAGACAAACACACATTCCAGAGTGATGTGAAAGGAAACTGGACCCATATCAAAGGAAGCTCACATCATGCATTTATAGGAAGGATTGAAATGCACTGGGCTACATGAGCATTGATAACTGAGAAAAAAATGACAGTGGGAAGTATAAACTGCTTTTGTTTAAGCATAAGAAGAGGAAAAAATCCCCACTTACAAATATACTCCAGATTTTCCAGCTTCTTATTTAGGAGGCAATAGAGGGACAGGTGAGAGAAAAATCACAAATCCTAAATGTATATGCATAGGGTGGAGTGGGGGCATAAGTAACACTCCCATATCCAAGCAGTGGTACAGTGTGTACTCAGCTAATCAGAACGTGCTAAATGCAAAGATCTCAACACTTTTGTTGAATAGACAAAACACAGTGCTTTGCGGTGGAGCTGTTCTGTCATTGTCCCTGTATAACAGAGCAACACCAGCAAAGGGTGCAGCACTGGGGTTGGCTGAGGTGACTTCTGTCAGGCAGACAGGTATGGCTTTCTAGGGCACTTAAAGACCTACGTTCCTGTTTATGACTGACTTAGCCTCAGGGTATAGAAGTCTATTAAGACACTTGTATAGGCCTGGAAAGCTAGTTGGTTCTTGAACTGAACTGCTGTGAGCAATCTTTTTTTTAGAAATGGTTCTTCCCTTTCCTTGAAAACTTGAATAGTATTGACCTAGCTTAATGTCCAGGATATTATTAGAAGAAGGAATCCTATGGTGGACTTAAGTTGATGCTAACAGTTAGAGCTAAAGCACTCTGAATGAAAACTGTTCAGAGATACAAGTCAATTGTTAGGGAATGCCTAGGTCTGGAATGTGAAAGGCTTGCCAGGCATTCTGGATTTTAAGGGACAGTCCCGTGTTTGAATAAAATATCCAGTGTCCTTTCACATTCTTTCCTGGGACCTCAATTGTCCCTTATTTCTGGTTGAGAAAGGCGGGGTAGAAGTGAGAGAAATAAATAAATAAATAAATAAATAAATAACACGTCCTTTGGGACCAAGTAGGAAAAGGTTGCCCCATCCTAAGCATATGCCTGGACCAAGGCATCTTGACTTTGGCAAACATGAATTTGATCCATGATTGCTTCGGACTGCTGAGGAGTATTTGCTTCTGATGAAGTCTCATCTACAACAGTGGCTGAGTTAAGCTGAGCAGACTACTGGGGGTTGCTGAACAGCATCTCCTCAGCTGTCCCTTCAAGCAAAGCCTCATTCTTACTATCTGAGATGGTCATGGCATTTCTTTTCTTTTTCTCCTCAAACATTCTCACATTCTTCCTTTTCCTTTTCTTTCCTTTCTTTCCCTCCCCTCCCTTCCCTCCCCTCCCCCCATATCTTTTCCTTTCTCTTCCTCCCCTCCTTTTTCTTTCTTCTCCTTTCCTCCCTTCCCTTTATACATATGTCAATGTCAGGAGCTTCTACCCCAAATACTAGCAGAACATTGATCAACAATCTGAGGTCAAGCTGATAGTTTAACAGAGCTGCAAAACATTAGCAGGTCAACACAAATACAGAAGCCAAGTGTCTGTTCCAGGGCTGTAAGGTGATTACCAGAGTGTCCAGAGTACAAGATTGAATTGGAATCCCTAAATCAAGGTCCAAGGTAAAGCCAGAGTCCATGGTTGTAGCTTTTAGAAGATGTTGCAGCTAGCAACAAGATTACCAGGTTTGGATTCCTTAGATCTGAAATTCACAGGAGCTACCTGTTGCTGGTTCTCTTCTCAGCTAATCTTAAGGACCTGCACAACTGAGCCCTCTCTCTTCACAGGTCCATGAAAGCTGGAACAATTAACTCTTCCTCAGCCTGCTCAGAGGAACTCACTTGCACTTGTTCTGCAGGATGAGAAGGGATCTCCTTCCATGAGTGTGTGCTTCACAATTCTGCTGAGGGGTCTGCTGGGCTCCAGCTCGACTCCACCTCTTTCACCAGCATCTCCTCATCCCTGCTTTTCAAGCTATCCATGACATAATTTGTTGTCTAAAATAATGACGTTGATAGTTGTTAACTTCTTTGTCCTCTGACTATAACAGAGAATTATTTTTTAGCTATTCACTTCACTCTGAGTATTGGGAATGCTGTTTTGGAAAAAGGTATTTTCCACGAACAAAACAAATCCTATTGGCAATATAAAGTATTGATGCTACAATATTGAAGTATTGAAGCCTTCAACAACATATTGATGTTTCAGCTGTTGTCATGATCTGAAATGAATGAGAGGTTCTGATTCTCCAGATATGAGCATAGATGTATCAGGTACCTATTTCTCCCTATCCTAGGAGTCAAGGTAAATCACAGCAATATAAATTTCAAAAGGTACAGATAAAAAGTAGAGGTAATGTGAAAATAAAATTAAATAAAATTGAAATTCAACTAGCTAATTAATCTAATTGTATAATTGGATTGGCCTATTGATCCACATGCCCACCTGGGAAGAGTGTACTACCAAGTCTAATGAGAACTTCTTCCAACACAAACAAAACTGAAGTGCATACCAGGATGTCCCAATTGGAGACAATGCATCTTACAACTACAAGCACTCTGGATTCTATTGGAAAAATAACAGCAAGAGATTTCAAAAGGAGTGCTTTGAAGAGTGACGCGGGCAGATATTTTGTATTCTTGTTGCATCTTAGCACAGCAGTAAAAACAGCATGCCCATACTAATGCAAAGCTATGCATTAGTGCACCACTTGATCTAACAAGAGGGGAGGTGGCATTCCTCATCCTAGTGAGCATGTGGTATTAAGGCTTTCCTTCCAAAACTTTTTAAAAAATTATAACAATCATATTGCAGAAAGTACATTTTAAATCAAGATCAAATACAAATCATTGGTATGATTGCTTCCCCTCCCTCCCCCCTCTCAAAATACATGTATGCATAAAACGCATATACTTCAAAACAGTGCCTACAAGAATTGTTCTCCATTACACTATTCCCCACTTTTACCCTTCCCATTGCAGTGACTTCACATCCTTGGGGTTGAAGACATTCATATACAACCTTACCCTTCCTTCCCAGTAAAACTTTCACCTGTTTTCCCCTCTTCCAGCACAAGAATCATCATCTGAAAATTAGAAGTAAAAAATTCTAACAAATGCTTTCCCTTCTTCCCACAAAATTCTAACAAATTCTTTCCCTTCTTCCCACCATAGTTCACATTCCTTATCTAAGTTTTTCTCTATTTCCTCCCTATTCATCATAGTCAATTCATCCGCATACCTCATTCCAAAAACTTAAACTAGCATTTTTTAACTTTTCTTTATTTCTTCTTCACCACTAGTCCCTGTCCCTTTGCCTTCTTTCCCTCCCTTCTCTAATGTTGCATCCTCCTTTCTTCTTGCATGTAGTTATTTTTCTAGTTCAGATCTATTCTTCCTTCTTTGTTCCAGGTGCTTTCCTGCTTTAATGCTCACCACTAAACAATTGTTTTAGCTGCTGTTGCTGTTATTAGTGTGTGTGAGACATATGGCAGCTCTAAGGTGAAGACATTTTGACAAGATTTGTTCAGAATATGTTTGCTTTCCTTTGCCTTCCTCTATGATTGAGATACTGTGACCCAGGGTGCTTCCAGACAGTGCCAAAATCCACATTTTATAACGGAGGCAAAAATAAAATAAAATCCCAGGACTTGACAGCAGGTCCACACACAGATCTGTCAGTCCCAGGAAATGGTCCCTTGCTGTCCTCATAGCCTTCCTTTGTAGCAGATCAAGATGGAGGGCAGACGGGGAACATCCAGTAGACTTTTTAAAATCACTCTGTTATGTGTTGGACCTCATATGCACACATGCAAATATCTTAATGTAAACACAAGCAGAGTCAAATGTGCACATATGAGGTCCAGCACATAACAAAGTGATTTCTTTTTAAAAGAAATTTTAAACGAATTTTTTTAAAAAAACAAGTCTGTCAGATCTCTCTCTTTATCCAATTGTTAATTCAAGCTCTCTTTAATATTATAAAGTTTAAAAGAAAGAGTTTCAGAGAGTTCTAATTGTTTTCCCATTCTGCTTCCCTTGACCCACCTGTGTATCCATGGCTCCATGTTTTGATAGCCTGATCAGCTGTTTGGGGCTTTAAAAAAGTGCACATGTGCTGGAGCAGTTCACACAGCGGGGAGGGAAGGAAAACATATATTTTGCATGACAGTAGGGATATATAGTAATGCAAAAGTGTGCAATTTTTGGGCAGAATCGGGTTTTAAGTGCACCTTTTTAAAACTTTGTATTTCAAGCCTTTGAGTGATGCATTGTGGGATTCTTGGGAATTTTAGTCTGTAAATAACAGGGGTGTTTCTGATGGAGATAGTTACGAATAATAATGTTATTGATTTTATTGTATGTTTGTACCATGATTTTATTTTACTGTTGTTTACAAATATTAACTGTTAGAATTTTTATTTTTATTTTATATGAAATTATGTTTTATGTTGTAAGTTGCCTTGGTTCCACTATGAAGAGGAAGGTAGGGTAGAAATACTCTAAATAAATAAATAAATAAATAAATAAATTCAGCTGTTAACTTGATTCCACCCACGCTTTGGCTAAATGTTGTTTAGCCCCCCCCCCCTTTTTAACTCCTTAGGCCCCTTCTATTCTGCCATATGAAATCCACATTATCTGCTTTGAACTGGATTATATGACAGTGTAGACTCATATAATCCAGTTGAAAGCAGATGTGGACTATCTGCTTTGATAATCTGGATTATATTGCAGTGTAGAAGTGGTCTTAGAAAAGTCTATCCATTTGTATCTGATACATTCTTGAAGGAAATGTTATATTCCCTGTTTTAGTCATCCTATTAATCATGAATGTGTTTCCATGTGTTTTTTTCCTCAAAACACAAAGTTCCTTTAAGCATCTCTTGCCAATATTTATAGCAAATGTAGCATGTCATTAGCATAGCACAAATTTCTGTTGGTTGAAACTGGTTCTATATTTGATTTATGAGGATGCTCAGCTCTTAATGAGCAGGCTTGACAGATGAGATGTCATTAGGTAGAATAGTAAACTGGATGCTGGATCCATTGACAGCAGAAAAAGAAACTGTATGTTAATGCCTTGCCTCCTTGGAATGATTTCACTTTCGGAGATGCAAACAACTATTACAAAGTGGAAAAGGTACAAATTACTCTGTAACCGTGAGCAGCTTCATTTAATGTGATCATTTGCTGAGTACTTTGTCATCATTTTTCACTGCAGTGTTCCTGGATTGAAAATGGTTGCATTCCCCAGAAAGAAAGACTGTCCCATTGCCTAATCTGGAGAGAAGCAGATTGAAACACAGCAGCCATAGTGATTCTCTCTTAGAAATAATCATTCAAAGGATATATCTACCCTGTAGTATTAATACAAGTCCACACCACTTTGACTGCCACAGCTCAATGCTATGGAATCATGAGATGTAGTTTCATCTTGTATAATGACAAGTCCCTTGATTCCAAAGCATTGAGCCATGGCAGTTGAAGTGGTATCAAACTAAATTAATTCTACTGTGTAGAATTAATCCTGAGACAGATATTGGAATTATGTGGCCCTCCACACATTGCTGAACTGCAGTTCCCATGTCTCGCATAGTTGGTTATGCTGAATTGTAGTCCCAATTACAGGCAACCCATTTAATTCATTCCTAATAATGAGTTAATATGTAAATAAATTCAATTGTGTTAATCAGTCTTCTTTTGGTGAGTACTAGTGATACAATTCAGACCTCAGCTTACTCATGTTTATGCCACTGTGAGCTAATCCATAGTATTAGGTGAGCAATGCATTTTCATGAAGTCATATTGGAAGCACTAGGGAATGCTCAAGGGCAGAGTTGAAGAAACTCCAACCTTTCAGATGTTGGATTCAAGCTTCCATTTGCCCCATTCCGGTCCCCTTCAACACTGTCACATAACATCCAGATTATCTACTTTAAACTGGATTATATGGCAGTGTAGACTCATATAATCCAGTTCAAATCAAATAATCTGGATGATGTGATTTGATAATCTGGATTATATGGCAGTGTAGAAGAGGCCAAAATAGATGCATATGGCAAAGAGAGCTCCTTTTCCATGGCTACTGATACAAAATAGCCCCAATCAAAATTGACATTCTGTGATTTTCTGTTCTTTTTCCTTTTTAGTGTGACACCCGTGTTAGTTTTCAGCATCATTCAAAAATGTTCCCATTGTCTTTCCAAGGATTTGATTCTGGATTTATTACCATGTATCATAAAAAGCATTTCATATAGTCCTTGAGAGAGTGAAAAAAACACCACATCTGAACATTAAATAGAGCACAAAGCAAGCTCCTAATTAATTAGGGAAGCTATATTTACATGTTCTGTCAGGAAAATGTTTGAATGAGGGAACATCAACAAAACATCAAACCAGAAGTCCAGAACAGGTTGGGCCATGCTTCTCACACATATCTGACACAAAATAGACTGTATGCTGAATCATTTTTGAAGCTCTTTGTTGTTCTGTGTAGGCTTTTGCCTGCATTTATGTTGCTAATGTGGCAGATTTATCATTTCTACAAATGTTATGCATGTGTTGGATTGTCCCCAACAAATTGTACTTTACTAAGAACTACATTTATGGTATTATATTCATAAGGATCTCTGTGCTTTATAGAACATTTTCTGCATTAGGAGGCTTCAGCACAAATCAACACAGCTGAGAGAAATTAGTCAGAAGGAAGAAATATGTACAATTCCTTTTATGATGCACTGCATAGGCTGTTCTTACTTTGCTTCTTTACTAATTTGAAAACCCATTCATCCATGGTGTGTGTGTTTGGGTGTTAAAGCAGAAAGGTTATAGGCATAGAAGTAGATATAGTCATAGATAGCACACACATTTGCAGTTCAGCATTGCAGAAGTTCAGCGTAGGATTTGTTTTTTCTATGTTTGGAATATAATTCGGAGGGTTAGTGCATATTCTAAAAGAGTGGCTCTCTGTGGACTAAACTCTGTTATTAGTTCTAACTCGAGCAGATATATTGAATCAATTGAATTTACCTATGTGTCCCCGTGGTGTAATGGGTTAAACCCTTATGCTGGCAGGACTGAAGACCAACAGGTCAGAGGTTCGAATGTGGGGAGAGTGTGGATGAGCTCCCTCTGTCAGCTCCATTTCCCCATGTGGGGACATGAGAAAAGCCTCCCACAAGGATGGTAAAACATCAAAACATCTGAGTATCCCCTGGGCAATGTCCTTGCAGACGACCAATTCTCTCACACCAGAAGCGTCTGCAGTAATCTTTGCACCTAGAAATACAAAGTCTGTCACTGCCTTCATGTTTTCTCCCTCTATTTCCCAGTTGTCAATCATTCTTGTTTCCACAATCTTGTTTTTTTTTTTTTGGATGTTTAACTGCAACCCAGCTTTTGCACTTTGTTCTTTCACCTTGATTAGAAGGCTCTTCAGCTACTCCTTGCTTTCAGCCATCAAAGTGGTGTCATCTGCATATCTAAGGTTGTTAATGTTTCTTCAAGCAGTTTTCACCCCAGCCCTGCATTCGTCAAGCCCCGCACATCACATGATGTGTTCTGCACACAGGTTGAATAGGTTGGGTGAGAGCATACAACCCTGCCGTACACCTTTCCCAATCTTGAACCAGTCTGTTGTTCCATGGTTAGTTCTTACTGTTGATACTTGGTCATTATACAGATTCCTCAGGAGACAGACCAGGTGATTTGGTATGCTCATACCACCAAGAACTTGCCACAATTTATTATGATCTACACAGTCAAAGGCTTTAGAATAGTCAATAAAACAGAAATAGTATACTCTGTAGTTGATACTAAATAATAGGATGTCAGCCTGCATGTTTTTCTGAAATGATGAAATGCTTTGTTCTGCAATGATGACTCCTAGATTGTCTTGTTGAAGGCTTTCATGGCTGGAATCACTGAGGTTTTTTTGGGCTGTGTGGCCATGTTCCAGTAGCATTCCTTCCTGACATTTCACCTGCATCTGTGGCTGGCATTTTCAGAGCTTCAGAGAAATCCTAGGCTGTGTAGCTAGTTGGTACTGTACATTTGCCATGCTTTAGAGGAAGCTCCTCTCACCCCCTTCACAGCTGGTGGGACCCAGGATATTGTTTGTTATAATGTAAGGTGCACCAGCACAGCTGCATATGTGTACTGGTGTGATACTATGCCACTGTTTCCATAATGCTGGAATAATTAGTGTAGTAGCCAGATAAGTGGCATAGGGAAGGAACAGGTTTCTATCAAATCATTATCCCTTTGGATCCTGGGCACTCCTGTGAGTGGGAGGAATCTGTGGTAGCTGGTAGCCAATGAAACAGTGAATCAATGGTGGATTTTAGTCTAGATTTCAAAGGAGGTAGCCTAGCTGTTGAACCTATTTTGAGGGAAAGGTTCAGCACCTTAAAGAGCTCCTTTAATCTTCAGACTATAAAGGGCTTGAGTTCATGGGCCAAAAAGCCTGTCCTCACAATGAATGCACCAATGGCATTCTTCACAATGTACAACAACTTCTAGTCTTTAAACCAAGTTTTCCCTGCTTTAGGCAAAGTCATAGAACTTGCTTGAAATTTCAGAGGATCCTAGGGCTTTGGGGAATGTTGTACAGCTGGGTTGGGTCTAATTCCCTGCCCAGGTGGACAATTGTGACACTACCCTTTCCCTGCACAGATTAATGGTAACCAATTGGCTATGAATTGATCAGAGGAGGGCATCAATATTTCCCAAATTCCTGCTCATCAGACAAACCTCTTCAGTAAAATACCTTTGAAACGAGGTTCCTATAAAACAGCAGTTCAGTTAATTCTCTTGATATGTCTTTAAAAATTGGGCAAGCTTGATATCACACAGTAGTCATCCAGTTGCATTAAGTAATCTTTGCTTCCCTCTTATCCAGGACTATAAAACTGACTGTTTGTGTCTGGTCTATCTTTATTGCAAACCTTTCTAGTTTTAAGTTATCTCCAATTGCATACAGTAATTGGCTTTAATCAACAGATAAGTTGGTTCCATTATTCATGGCACAAGGCCAACTATGTGGTTGGAAACAGGATGTATGAAAATGCTTCAGAAGAGCCCTGCTTCAAAGGAGATAAAGGATTAAGGGCATCTCACCCGCTCTAAATTGGACTGGTTCATGACAGAGGCAAACCAGTTTGGCTGGAAAATGAGAGAATGACATGAAAATAAAATGTTGGGCCATTAAAGTAAAGATAAAGGTTTCCCCTGACATTAAGTCCAGTTGTGTCTAACTCTGGGGGGTGGTGCTCATCTCCATTTCTAAGTCGAAGAGCCAGTGTTGTCCATAGATACCTCCATGGTCATGTGGCTGGCATGACTGCATGGAGCACTGTTACCTTCCTGCAGAAGCAGTACCTATTGATCTACTCACATTTGTATGTTTTCAAACCGCTAGTTTGGCAGAAGCTAGAGCTAATTGCAGAAGCTCACCCTGCTCCACGGATTTGAACCACCAACCTTTAGGTCAACAAGGTCAGCAGCTCAGTGGTTTATCCACCAGGGGGCCCTGTTGGGCCACTAGACAGTACTTAACTCTAATCCACTCTGTAAGCTGCTCTGGAAGCCTTTTGAATGAACAGAACAAAACAAAACAAAAGTAATACGTACATAATATATGAGACTGCTCCACTTCTGCAGAAGGGGTAGACAACTTATCCAGATGCTTGGACTACAACTCTGTTGGGCCATCAGTAGAAAAGTCCATGATGATGGATGACAGGAATTGGGCACAGTATTCCAGGTGAGGTCTAACATAGAATAGAGGCACTATGACTTCCCTTGATCTAGACACTATACTCCTTTTGATGCAGCCCAAAATCCCATTGGTCTTTTTAGCTGCTACATCACATTGTTGGTTCATGTTTGACTTGTTGTCTACTAAGGACCTCATCACATTTACTTTTTGCAGCCTCCTAGGTTGTTGCCAGGACGGAGCCCACCGGAACCTATCACAGTATGTAGGCTACTTTCAGCGGGGCTCTGTCCTGACTCTGTCCTGGAAGCATCTCAGAATGTTCTCATTACTTAGACTGGGGCCAGCATAGGGGGAAGCTGAGTAGCAATGCTTTCCCACATGTGATGGTGAAAGCAGCGATGCAGGAAATGTGGGGTGTGGGGCCATGGTTTTTCCCATTGCCCCATGGATTTGCCATGTTGCCCAGCAAATCCCCCCACTGTTGCCTGTGTTTGGGACCTCCATGTGATGTGGTCCTAAGACTCCAAGATCTTTTTTGGCATGTACTGTTGTGGAGCCAGGCATCACCCATCTTGTATACGTGCATTTCATTTTTCTACGTAAGTGTACTATCCTACATTTCTCCTTCCTGAAATACATTTTGTAAGTTTTAGCACAACTCTTTAATCTGTTAAGGTAATTTTGAAGTCTGATCCTATCTTCTGGAGTATTAGCTATCCTTCTTAATTTGGTGTAATTTGCAAACTTGATAAGCATGCTCTCTAAAACTTGATGCAAGTCATTAATAAAGATGTTGAAAAGCACTAAATGAAGACAGAACCCTGCAACACTCCACTGGTCACTTATTTCCAGGCTGAAGAGGAACTTCTTATGGCTTTTGTTCTTCTGGGGAACAGCAGAGACCCAGGTATCTTTTCTCTTTCCTTCTATAGACAAAGGGTATAGTCTTGTAAACAGCACTATTCATATAATGGTCAGGTGTAAACTTCTCTAAAACTCTGCCAACCTAAATACCCTAAGGAAGCAAAAGAGATGCAGCTTACTCCTTGTAGCCAATCTTCCAGATCTGGTTCTTCAATTTTGAGAACTTCTTTCATTAGCCATATAGACCTTTGACCTCCTCACAAAGACCAGGCAAAGTGTTGCACTTTGCCTGTGACGGCACGAGTGGCGCCACCTATGTATAGAACTGTTAGTTATAAGATTTAAACTGTTGTATCATGCTTAATCCTGCCCCTTTTTACCCTGCTTATGTATAGTTGTATGGATTGGTTGCTTGTAGCTGTCAATCAGTACTGTTTGGCTCCATCTCTTCCTGCAAGAGGGGAGAGCTTCCTTTTTCTTCTTCATTCTGCCATCAGAGTTCCTACGATATGGACGTGAGTAAAAGACTTGACTCTAAAGGACCCTGATTTAAGTTACCTCTTAGCACCAGTTCTGAGGTTTTTTACCCCTGGGACTCATGCTTTATGTCCAGATTGTCCTGGACAATTATTGAGGAGACCCAGGCACCTTCAAGCCGGTTCTTTTGGCACCAAAGGAAGATCCTGAATCTTCAAAACATAGGCCATCGGAACTGGGGTTGTGGTTTGCTCTGGCATTCACAGCCATTGAGGAAAGAGGAAACTTGGTGAGGTTTCTCAGCTTCAAACCCCTTGGACCCAGGACTAATTGAGACTGTAATGTATGTTTTCCTTCACCCCTCTAAAGTTTTCCAGCTCATTGCTTTGAAGAAATGACTTTGTGATAAATAAAACTTATTTTGAGCTATTTACAGCGTTTTGGGTTTTTGGGAGTTCCAGTTTCCTATAGGAGGGCAAGAAGCAATCCCTTGGGGGAAAGGTGCCACGTCCATCCCTCCTTTATTGAGAATAATAGCCCCCAGGCACGACGGCACATTGCCATTGAACAGAGGAGGCAGTGGGGTGAATCTGTCACTTCCATACCATTTCCTTGTGGTTATATTTCCCACATCTTCTGTAGGAAACTTTGCCCTCTTGGCTAGGGTCTGTGCTGGTTCCATTGGAGCCAGCACATCACATGCAGGTGTTGTGGGGGAAGTTGGGAATGGGGCCTCTGACTGAAGTCCCATGACATCGTGTGATGGCCAGCGTGGGGCTCCATCACCAAGACAAGGGGAAGCATCCTAGAAAACCATATCCTCTGCCATGAACAATCTGAGAGGTCTTAGTGAGACTTCATATTCAGGTGATACATATAAAATGAATAGAATGAATGGACTTCTACCTAAATTGAGGGATGGCAGAACAAATAGCTAACATATACCCACATTAAATATTTTTGCAGCCACTATCACTTCTATTGACTGTTGTTGTTCTTGCCAGAGTAATTGTTAGAACCAGGCTGCTTCAACTTGTTGGAACTGCCAAATCCTCTTCAAGTCCTCTTACCTTTCAAAACAGAAGGAAACATTCTGTCCTGCCTATCTGGAGGATTTTATCATTCAGAAGGGTACTGTGGCACCTTCCTACACAACAGACAGCCATCACAATTGCTGCCAAGGTTCATCAGCAGTTGTGGTTGTGGCAGAGCTTTCAATAGTTATCCAATGTTGTCAGTAACCACTGGATTTTGTTGATGATGGTAGCTGTGGTGCATGAAATCTCCTGTAAACTGGGGGTGGGATTTCAATGTTTCTGTGAAGGGAGGCATTGAGAAATTCTGTTTGGTGCCAGCTAATCACAACCCAAGAAATGCTGTGAAGGGCTGTTCCTGTTATATTTGATAAAAAGTCTGGTCCATTTTTATCTCAGTGAGCCTACTAGACAATACTTCCACTGGTTCATATAGACCTTATCTTGAAGTTCAAGCACCAGATCAAGGGAGGCATATTGAGAAGGAAAGCGGCAACTTGAATGACAGAAAGGGGGTTGGAACTGCAGGCAGTTAACCCTGTCCTCTTTGCTGCTGCTGGAATGTGCCTAACTAACAAAAGGGAGCCCATGGTCTATAATGAAATACAAAATCTCAAAGGATAAAATTATATATTTGTGCAAACTTCCTTTAGAGACTGAATGCATATAGCAATTATAGGCTTTCATTCTGGCAACATGCAACTTGATCTAGTACCTGTTGTGAGGTAAAATTGGGTGTTTTAAGCAAGTCATACTCAATCCTTCATTTCTGTCCATCTGGAATGGTAGTGAAAGGGATACATTTCAGGTAGCTGCCATCTGGATTCAGAACCCTGGATAGATATCCAGGCTACCCCACAAGAGGCCTGCTTACTGACTTTCCAATGATACCCCTGTTGAACACCATACTATGACAGCATTTGGCAACTACATTAACCATCAAAGTTCCGTCTGATGGAGTCCTGAGATTTGTAGCTCTGTGGGTTATTTAGAATTCTGTTCTAGAGAGCTCCACTACCTCAGCAAACTACAAAGCCCAGGATCCCGTAGACTACAACCATGGTAGCTAAAGCCAAAGCAAAATGATGGGGTTAAAGGTGAAACAAGGTTGGCAATATCATTTTCCACTGGCATAAGTCAATAAATCTATCTGAAAGGGAAAATAATCTGTTGTCAAGAGCTCTGATAAGACCGGTTTTTGCATTTTAATGCTCTATTGAAACAAAAACAGACCCAGCCTCCTGCCAGAAACAAAAATAAAGGTATATTTGCTAGAGGAAAATACCACAATATTACAAGATGAAGATGGATCAGACTTTAAAGTGGACTTGCCTTCTCGACGAACTGTTCAGTCATGTGCTCACAGAGCAAAAAAACTCTGTGATAAAAGCCATTCAAATTCATACTGTGTAAGACAATTGTTTTAACTTGAGCTTGAGATATTGCTTATTTACCTATTGTAGATTTCCCTCTATTGAGTGTTACCTTTAGCTTAGCATTAAACTATCTTATATTCATCATATGATGTGCTTATCATTAAAATTAGCTCATGGAAACCTGGAGAAACTATCTGCCCCTGGCACTGCTGTTTGTTGCAGTGAGCACACTCTGGCAGAACCTTTGGAATTTTCCATTTCACAGGCTATAATAACTTGATCAAGACCCTGGAAAGAAAAGAAATGCTAGGCATCACAGCTATGGGGCAGTGAAAGGCAATCTGATTTATGGCTCTGTGAAATAGGGCTATTTCTCCATCTCACAGTATCTTGCTGTCTATTAGGCTGTCATGCTTCCATAAGGAGTGGGAAATCTCGATGTCAGAAAGGTGGTGGCTTGCCAGTGGTTCCCACTCTTTGGGCCTCCAGGTGTTTTGAACACCTGGAGGTGTTCCCCGAAATCCTAGCCATCTTACCAGCTGTTATGATTTGTGAGAGTTGAAGTCCAAAACACTTGGGGCCCAAAGACTGGGAAGCACCAGTTTGAGTTTTAGCCTCCATTTTCATGAAGCTATCCAAGTTGTTGATCCTATATTGTGTACAGAGTTCTGCACATTTGGACACTCCTATATGCAGATGACATAGTACTTGGCCACCAAAAATGTGCAGCCTTCCAACAACAGCTGCAGACATGGAGTGATAGACTCAATGAAAATGGAATCCAATTGAACATACCCAAAACAGAATATCTGGAATGTGACCTTCAAACTGGAAAAAACAATTCAAATTAATGGACAAACACTAAAGAAAGCCACCCAATTTAAATACCTAGGATCGCTGGTTTCCATAGATGGTGACATAATGTCAGATGTACGGTCATGAATAAATGCAGCCTGGTCGAAATGAGGGCAAACTACTGGCATTCTGCATGATGCAAAAATGCCTAAACAACTCAAGGCTAAAATCTACACTACAGTTGTTTGCCCAATAGCCCTCTACAGGGTAGAGAGCTGACCAGCAGTAAAGAAGCATGAACAAGCCATTAACACAATGGAAATGAAAATGCTGAGATGGACACTTGGCCTGACACTTCTTGACCATGTGCCAAATGATGGCATCTATCGAAGACTAGGAATAAAAGCAATCAACAAGAAAATGCAGGAAGCAAGACTACGGTGGTACGGCCATGTCATGAGAAGAGAACCAACATCTGTAGCACAAACAGCTCTACCTTTGAGGATTGCAGGACGATGACCACATGGGTGGCTAAAGAAAACATAGATGAACACCATCAATGTGCTGCTAACCTGAGGATGCCCAAAACAAAGCTCTGTGGAAATGACAGTCACAATGCTAACAGCACATTTGATAGTTCTTTAAATTGTGGAATAAAATCCAAAACAGATTCACCACTTGCATTGACATGGATGTCTGTAGTCTTCAATGTCAATGCCACAGTGGACAAAATTTAATGATCAATGGCTTGTCTTTGGATTGGTGCTAAAATGGTAATAAATTAATTTTGGATAAATTGTTTACAAACTTTGGTAGAGAAAATGTGAATATTTGCTTCATGTTAGATGAAGCTACTTGTCCATCTATCAAAGAAACACAGATATCTATAACCAATAACAAAACGAAAGTTTCAGACTGTTATCCACACTGTGTGGTGTTATCATTAGCTATGTTAATTGGTTTACAGTTCCAAATAAATCACAAGAAGAAAACACATAAGATAGAAACCTAAGTACTACCCCAACTTTAGTCATTCTACTCCCAGCTATGGGCCTCCCTCATTGTCAGGTTTTAGAAGTGTGTCCATATTGATGGAGGCAAGAAGCTTTTGTCAGGCTTGGTTTTCTAGAGGAAGGATGGTGGTTCGGTAGGTAAGAACATAGGCAGACAAAACTTAAGACCATCTCAGCTGGCCTCTAAGCAATGAAGAAAAATAGGCTAGAATGAGAAGATCATGCCAATTTAATTATTCTTGTGACCTTTGACAATAAAAGTATTGCAATGTAGCAGAGAACTTAGGCTTGAGGACTTAGGATCCAAGTGCTATCCAAGTATCCAAAGCTAGAGAAGCCTCTTCCCTGTGGGCAAGTTGGGGTCTCCCAGCTTTTCTCCTACTGGGCATTGGCTTATTTTGAAACATATTTGATCAATAAGTAGAGATAACTGAATACCCAGAAATTGAATTTTGGGAAGCAATTCCGGTTTGCAGCCTTAGAAGATTTTTAATTGATTCTAAATCCTAGCACCTTATATTGTGGACCTTCAGATTTCTCTGAACAGTTTCCTTCTTTGTGTTCTTTCCAGGCAGTGAAACCGTCTGGAACTGGTCAAGTGTTTTCTTGCAACTGGTCAAGTGTTGTCTTAGTTTTTGCTGTATAAACATGTATTTGTTGCTGGATACAATCAGCATGTTGTTGTTTTTTAAAACAACTCTTCTATTTTTCAAGCAGGACCTGTTCTTTCAATAGGGGCTGTTGCTTCTCGGCTCCTTTTTTAAAAAAATTGAAATATCAGAAAGAAGTGTTAATAAGGCTTTTGATCATTGAGAAGCCTTGAATCTTAAAACACAGCTCCAGACTTCTCAGAATCCATTGTACAGGCAGTCCCCAAATTATAAACATCTGACTTACAAACAACTCATAGTTAAGAACGGGGATGAGGAAACAGTAAGTGAGAGAAATCTAAATTTCGGAAGAGAAATGCATTCCTGCAAGAGTTATAATGGGGAAACGGTGTCTCTACTGAAGCTTTCTCATCAATAAATTTGGCATTGTATCGGTGCCCAATGTAAGGCATTGAATTTTGCCATTATTTATGTGTAAACTGCTTTGAGTCCCCCCAGGGGTGAGAAAGACGGTATATAAATACTGTAAATAAATAAATAAATAAATAAATAAATAAATAAATTCTTGTTTCCACAACAAGTCACATCTTTCAGAATCCAAGCATCACAGGGACAAAAAGTGAGGTGAAATCTTATGAACAGGGACACAGACAGCAAAACAAACTCCATAGGGGTGTTAACCCTTCCCTATATTATTCAAAACTTAAAATATATAGAATGTTGGCTGGACTTACATTTAAAAATGTATCTGTTCTGACTGACAAACAAATGCAACTTAAGGACAAACTTACAAAACCTATCTTATTTGTAACTTGGAGACTGACTGTACTTGCATTTGTCTGGCATTCTGTAGTTTACGCTGTGGTCAAGCAGACATCCCACGGGATATAACTCACACAGCCAAGTTCACTTGGAAATTGACAACTGGGCTAAACAGTATGTGGCCTGTGACAACTCATTGGTAAGCCTGTGTGCAAGCACAGTTACAATTATTTCCCAGTTGTCCTTCCATTTATATCCCAAATTTTCAATCTTGGCGAGGTTGACCACCCAGGAGTTGGTGACACCACCATTTGTGTGTGTTTCATTGATTCATAGTTTGACTAATCAGGCTGAAAATAAATGTGGGCAAAGTTTGACAGTGTTTATGAAACTGGTAAGAATTATGTTGGCTTTTAAAATATTGTTAATTTGTATCTCAACTTCTTATTGAATTAAACTAAGATATCATGCTGAGAAAATCCAGAAATCTAAGTGCCCAATCATTCTTGAATACAGAAAGAGAGATTTAAACATTCAATTACAGACACAATCCAAGAAGATTGCTCTCCAGTGTAGGAAGGCAGCTGCCAGACCTGTATATGACTAAATGGATACCATGTATTCCTTCAGAGCAATCTATTTTATCATTGGCTGAAATATGAGCTTTAGGACCATGGCATGAGGAATTTTTATTTTAAAGCTGAACTTTTAAAATTATTTCAGAAACTAGTTCCATTTAAACTTTGGAGACTGCTATGAAAGTAGACTGGTCTTATGTGTGGTGCTGATCATCTCCACTATCAACAAAGTTTTACGCTTTTGTACATTTTTCTGCTTCTCTTCTTATTAAAGGAACTTGATCTTCACATGTTTAGCAGCCAATAATGTTGTTCTTCATCTCTTTTTGAACTCTACTCCAATGAAGAACTGCATTTTTGGTATTTTATTACATTTTAAATGAAGACTATATAAGAGTTGGGAGCCCCCGGTGGTGCAGTGGGTTAAAGCACTGAGCTGCTGAGCTTGTTGATCGAAAGGTCGCAGGTTCGATTCCGGGGAGCGGCGTGAGCTTCCGTTGTCAGCCCTAGCTTCTGCCAACCTAGCAGTTCGAAAACATGCAAATGTGAGTAGATCAATAGGTACCGCTCCGGCGGGAAGGTAACGGCGCTCCATGCAGTCATGCCGGCCACATGACCTTGGAGGTGTCTACGGACAACGCTGGCTCTTCGGCTTAGAAATGGAGATGAGCACCACACCCCAGAGTCAGACATGACTGGACTTAATGTCAGGGGACTACCTTTACCTTTACCTTATGTAAGAGTAGTACAAAACAGAACAACCAAAGTACTAAATAGTCAAAAATGAAAGATATGAAAAAAATGACACATGGGAAGGAAAAGAAAAAGAGAATACTTAAAAATATATAATATGCTGTGTGTGTGTGTGCGTGTGTGTGTAAACTCTGAACTCAATACTAAATGCTAATTTGCTAACTTTGTGTGGATTCCTGACGCCCTTTCAGATCAGAGTAAGGAATCAAAGTGAAAAATATTATTTTACCATTACAGATTCACCTAAATATCCCTGATAGTTTTAGTTAGATCCATAATCCCAAATTATTGCATTATTACTGTTCTTCTTGCCTTAAAATTATGTAGTCCTGAATAACTGCATTTTATTATCTCTGCAGATTGATTTGTTATTTAAAGGCACAAGGCCAGTTTTTATTAATTGCTGTCACGTTGATTGTGACTTATGAGGACTATGGGTAGAGACTTCCAAGTCACCCTGTCATCAGCAGCCCTGCTCAGGTCTTGCATACTCAGTGCTGTGGCTTCCTTGATTGAGTCTCTCCACCTATAATGCGGTCTTCCCTTTTTCCTACTGTCTTCTCATGATGTGCCCATATACTATGGTTGCTTTAAGACCAATTTATTTGTCTTTTAGGCAGTCTACAGCATTTGTAGAACTTTTCTCCTCCACAACATTTTAAATGAGTTGATTCTCTTCTTATCAGTTTTTTCTCTCACTGCCCAACTTTCACAATCATAGATAGAAATTGGAAATATGATAACATGGATAATCTTGACTTTGGTAGTCTATGAAATAACATGCAATCATAATCAGAAACAGCTCAGGGAGCATTTACAACTCTGTTGGCAGCAGCATATCTCTGATAGTACAATTGATACAATAGAAGGTGATGACTATAAGACCATTTGCAGATGGCCCTAGGAAGACATGTTCTTCTGAAAGCCTAATGATGAGTTGTTGTTTAAAAAACCAAAAAAAAAAACCCCCTTGTATTATATCAGTGTGTGTGTGTGTGCTTTACAGAGTACAGGAAAAGAGAAACTTGTCCCACACAGATTAGAACATAAAATTAATAGTTACTTATCTTTACTTTGGTTATAGGAGTCATTAAGGGCAAGTATTCCATGAGTAGACTTGAAGCTGACCTCACAGTTCCAACTCATGGACTCCTTTGACTCATCATGTTCTCTCACCCTTAAGATCTTTCTTTGGATCTCATACTCAGTTCTCAAGATGAGCACTATGCTGGACGAGTGGATGTGTTGACATGTGGGTTTGGTACTGTAAAAATAGCCATAAATAAAAATTATTTAATAATAATTTATTATTAAATTAAAAACCCTGACAAAAATGTTTGTTGCATAAAATAAATTAAGCATACAGTATATTGGTATATCCATATCCTAGTTCCACACATAGCACATAGTAACACCTCAGTTTCAAATAATGTAACACTTCCCCTGAACTCTCTACATATTCTCAGCTCCCTCAAACCTAAACAGATCTCCCTTTCTTCCTCCTTTCCTATATGACCCTCATTCATACTCATAGAAAAAATGAAAAATATTATTTTACCATTACATATACTTTCCTTCAGAAAGAAGTTAAAATTGTGGTTGTGGGACCAGGTCTTTGGATAACATGTTGACAATGACAATAGTAATGATGACAATTTGCTATGGAAATGGACTATGAACAAGCTTCTGATAGAGCCTCTGGTCACAGAATTAGGCTTAGATTGGGCCACCAGGCTGTAATATTTTAAACAGTTTTTAAATTGAATTGATTTAATGTTTTATTTATATGTAATTATTGTGTTTTATTATGTGGATATAGAGACATTGAATCATTGCTGGCTGTAAGCTGCCCAGAGTCCCCTCCCTGGGGGTTGAGAAGGGTGGGGGATAAATATTTGAAATAAATAAATACATTTTAAAAAATAGAGTTGAAAGGGGCTTCACAGGCAATCTAGGATCTCCAGCTAAAGCATCACCAACAGGTAGGTGTCCAGCTTCTTTTTGAAGACATTTAGAGAATCATAGAATCATAGAATTGGAAGAGACCTCATGGACCATCCAGTCCAACCCCCTGCCAAGAAGCAGGAAAATCGCCTTCAAAGCGATCCAACCTCTGTTTAAAAGCCTCCAAAGAAGTAGCCTCCAGCACACTCAAGGGCAGAGAGTTCCACTGCTGAACAGCTTTCACAGTCAGGAAGTTCTTCCTAATGTTCAGGTGGAATCTCTTTTCTTGTAGTTTGAAGCCATTGTTCCGTGTCCTAGTCTCCAGGGCAGCAGAAAACAAGCTTGCTCCCTCATCCCTATGACTTCCCCTCACATATTTATACATGGCTATCATATATCCTCTCAGTCTTCTCTTCTGAAGGCTAAACATGCCCAGCTCTTTAAGCCACTCCTTGTTCTCCAGACCCTTGATCAGAATGAGATTCCACTACTAGGCAATGGTTTCCACTGCCAAGCCGCTCTTACTGTCAAATTGTTCCCTCTAATTTCAAAACATTAGACATGATCGTATCCTCTGGACCTCTGTGCCAACCCTTGAGGTATTTAAAGAGTGCAGTCATGTTTTCACCAAAATGAACAAGACCAGCTCCTTCAATCTTCATACATATGTTTTGTTCTCCATAACTCCTATCATCCTTGTTGCTCTTGTCTGAAACTGCTTCAGCTTCTTCAAATAAGGGACTCTAAACTGGAAATAATCAGTTTGAACTATTGGAAATTATTCCATGCCAATGAGAATGCAGAGGATCATGAGCTTTAGCATTTTGATGGCTAATATAATGTCTGAGCAAGGATCTTGAAACTGCTATAAGGGTGAGAAATACACATTGTCCAGATATTTAAAGTACTGTGCTGAAAAGCACTGGTCTCATTTTTTTCACATGACAGTTTTCAGGCAATGGGAGTACTTGGAGACCTCGTTTCATACAATTAGGATTAGAACATCGCTCTTATGTGCCAAGCAACATGGTCTTTGTTGCTGATTAGCTCACAATCAACAACTTTATGCCAAGAAAATGCCTCAATGTGCACACTCATTTTTTGTGCAACAACGTTTACAGTCACTTGGAAATGTTTAGACATGAAAGCATTCAGCTCGTTGGCTTTGCTTTATCTTTTTGTTTTCCCTAAAATCCAGTAGATAATAAATGGACAATCTCCTTAAGTGACCCACAGTTCTTAATTGAATGCCTTTCCAACCAAGCCAATTTTTACTCAATGCACCTGAATCCATTTAACTAGGAAAGCAGAAAAAGACCCTAAAAAAGCAGGGAAAGGCCATCTCTATGGTTATTTCCATAAAAAGAGTACCATGCCGTGTCACAGTAATGTGTTTGAAGGTGTCACCTTTGCTTTGCAAATGAGATCTGCAGCTATGGTACTGGGTTTGTGCAACTATGGTGATTCACCAGAAGTGGTGGAACTGGAATTTGAAGGACTTTGGATATCTTAAGCTTAGATATCTCTTCCAACCTACTACTATCTCTCCATGTATTGCTGGCATGAGAAATAAGAGCCACTGTACGAAAGTTTGAGCATTCTTTAGCATTTCCCTTTTTTGGTATGGGGATATGGCATATGGCATGCATCATCTTAACTGCATCATCTCTCAAGATTTTAAACAGTTCAGCTGGGATCCCGTCGTCTCCGGCTGCCTTGTTGTTAGCAATGCTTCTTAAGACCCGTTCAGTCTCACTCCTCAGGATTTCTGGTTCTAATTCACTCACCACACCATCAAAACTATCCTCAATATTATTATACTTCATATACAGATCTTCTATATAGTCTCGTCATCCTCTCTTGATCTCCTCAGCTTGTGTTAGGTCCCTGCCATCTTTGTTTTTTTATCATGCCAATTTTTGCCTGAAATTTGCCTCCAATGTTTCTATTTTTCTGCAAGAGGTCTCTTGCCCTTCCTATTCTGTTGTCTTCTTCCACTTCCATGCATTGCTTGTTTAAAAATAGTTCCTTATGTCTTCTGGCTAACCTCTGGAATTGTGCATTTAATTGGGCATATCTCCCCATATCACTGTTTCCTTTTGCTTTCTTGGGCTACTTCCAGTGTCTCAGCAGACAACCATTTTGATGGCGCGCATATATATATATATATATATATATATATATATATATATACATACATATACACACACACACACACACACATACACATACATATACATATATATATACATACATATATATACACTGTGGCTTTGCTTTCACACACAATGAGAAAGCTTAACTCTTGCTTTTAATGAAGAGCTGGACAGATGTTGCTTGCTGCTGTGCTGGATTGCAGGTTCCCTGGTCAGAAACACAGGAAACCAGCCAAAACAAATGAAGCTGCAGGCAGCAGACCCTTGAATGCAGATAATGGGTGTGAGAAGTATTGAGATTATACAGTGGGTTCTGATGAGATGTTTCTCCATTTCTTAAAGAAAGCACTCGTTTGTACTTCTGAAGTGTTCTGCAAATGTAGGCTCTCAGGGTTAGAAAGTTCACTTGAGTGTTTAAGGGACAACAGCTCTCTTCAGATCGTTACAGCATCTGGATGGCTCATGGGGATGGAATGCAACCTCCACCCCCTGTAAGAATTTAGCTGTAAAACCTATGATTAATGAACCCGAAGGAGAAACTCCATATGGTTTGCCAGATATTGAACCAAAGAAACACTGTGATATATTTGTATGCCATTTGTCCAGGATTCATTTGGTGGCTTTTTTGTTCTAGCAAGAGTAGGAATCGTGTGGCCTTCCAGCAGTTGTTAGATGGCATCTCTCAGCAACCTTAGTTTACACAGTGAGTAGTGAGGAATGCTAGTAGTTGCAGTGTAACAACATCTGAAGGTTTTCACAATTCCCACTCCTGATGTAAAGGCAGATCTAAGCTGTTTTACCAGCTTTGGAGTCTACATTGGTTCTAGACAGAATTCAGAAAGGTTATTATTATTTTTTTGGATTACAACTTCTTCAGTATCTCAGCCAGTACAGGAGCTGTAATTCAAAATTAACTTTTCAGGTTCTTTATAGGAAGCTTAACATTTAGATTACCCAGGATAACAGAGGATGAAACCAACAGCAGCCCAAAAACCTAGGCTCATCCTGGCTATCCCCATGAAACACAGAAGTTTCCAGCAAGCTTGCAGGAGGCAGGGATTATTTGTTTCAAACTGACATTTAAACTACAGAAAAATTCCACGTAAAACTAGTTTATACAGAATTCTGGGGTTTGTAGTTTAGGGAGGAGCCTTTAACAGCCTCACTAAACTTCAGAATTCTGCAGGAGACAGAAACTGGATTTTAAGTGGATTTTTTCTCTAGGGTGATGAAGTATATATAATACACTGATACACTGGAAACTGCAGAATATCCCAGGGTTTTTGGAGCAGTGGAGACAGTGGGATTGGGTTCAACTGGCTGTTCAGACTGGACATTAGCACGATTATCCCTTCCCTGCATTCACCAGTGCAGGAAAATGAAATGGATTGTGCTCTATTACTGCAGCCTCCTAGCCAGCCACAAAGTTCTTGCCATGCTTCTGGCCATTGCTGGTGTCAGAATGGGGCACCTCCACAACCAGAAAAAAGGAGAGTGATCTCTCCTCCTTCTTGCTGATTGCTTGGGCCTGCGATTTTGATATCAGCAGAGGGTAAGAGCTCATACAAAGCTCTGTGGCCATCTATGGTTGGCAGCAGTGGTTAGACAGAAGAGGTCTCAGTCATAGAATCATAGAATCATAGAATCAAAGAGTTGGAAGAGACCTCATGGGCCATCCAGTCCAACCCCCTGCCAAGAAGCAGGAATATTGCATTCAAATCACCCCTGACAAATGGCCATCCAGCCTCTGCTTAAAAGCTTCCAAAGAAGGAGCCTCCACCACACTCCGGGGCAGAGAGTTCCACTGCTGAACGGCTCTCACAGTCAGGAAGTTCTTCCTAATGTTCAGATGGAATCTCCTCTCTTGTAGTTTGAAGCCATTGTTCCGCGTCCTAGTCTCCAAGGAAGCAGAGAACAAGCTTGCTCCCTCCTCCCTGTGGCTTCCTCTCACATATTTATACATGGCTATCATATCTCCTCTCAGCCTTCTCTTCTTCAGGCTAAACATGCCCAGTTCCCTAAGCCGCTCCTCATAGGGCTTGTTCTCCAGACCCTTGATCATTTTAGTCGCCCTCCTCTGGACACATTCCAGCTTGTCAATATCTCTCTTGAATTGTGGTGCCCAGAATTGGACACAATATTCCAGATGTGGTCTAACCAAAGCAGAATAGAGGGGTAGCATTACTTCCTTAGATCTAGACACTATGCTCCTATTGATGCAGGCCAAAATCCCATTGGCTTTTTTTGCCGCCACATCACATTGTTGGCTCATGTTTAACTTGTTGTCCACGAGGACTCCAAGATCTTTTTCACACGTACTGCTCTCGAGCCAGGCGTCCCCCATTCTGTATCTTTGCATTTCATTTTTTCTGCCAAAGTGGAGTATCTTGCATTTGTCACTGTTGAACTTCATTTTGTTAGTTTTGGCCCATCTCTCTAATCTGTCAAGATCGTTTTGAATCCTGCTCCTGTCCTCTGGACTATTGGCTATCCCTCCCAATTTGGTGTCGTCTGCAAACTTGATGATCATGCCTTCTAGCCCTTCATCTAAGTCATTAATAAAGATGTTGAACAGGACCGGGCCCAGGACGGAACCCTGCGGCACTCCACTTGTCACTTCTTTCCAAGATGAAGAGGAAGCATTAGTGAGCACTCTCTGTGTTCGTCCACTTAACCAATTACAGATCCACCTCACCGTAGTTTTGCCTAGCCCACATTGGACTAGTTTCCTTGCCAGAAGGTCATGGGGGACCTTGTCGAAGGCCTTACTGAAATCCAGGTACGCCACATCCACGGCATTCCCCGCATCTACCCAGCTTGTAGCTCTATCGAAGAAAGAGATCAGATTAGTCTGGCATGACTTGTTTTTGATAAATCCATGTTGACTATTAGCGATGACTGCATTTGTTTCTAAGTGTTTGCAGACCGCTTCCTTAACAATCTTTTCCAGAATCTTGCCCGGTATCGACGTGAGGCTGACCGGACGGTAGTTGTTTGGGTCATCCTTTTTTCCCTTCTTGAAGATTGGGACCACATTGGCCCTCCTCCAATCTGCTGGAACTTCTCCCGTTCTCCAAGAACTCTCAAAGATGGTTACCAATGGTTCCGAAATGACTTCCGCTAGTTCCTTCAGTACTCTTGGGTGTAGTTGATCTGGCCCTGGGGACTTGAACTCATTAAGAGCGGCCAGGTATTCCTGGACGACTTCTTTCCCAATTTGGGGTTGGATGTCCTCCAATCCCTCATCCACTCCATCTTGCTGAGGTTGAAGACTCTCTTTTTGTGAGAAGACCGAGGCAAAGAAGGCATTAAGTAGTTCTGCCTTTTCCCTGTCCCCTGTCAGCATTGCCCCATCTTCTCCTCGAAGAGGTCCACTCGCCTCCTTGTTTTTCCTTTTTCTACTGACATAAGAATAGAAGCCCTTTTTATTGTTTTTAATGTCCCTGGCAAGTCTGAGCTCGTTTTTTGCTTTAGCTTTGCGGACCTTTTCCCTACAGGTGTTGGCTATTTGTTTGAATTCTTCTTTGGTGATTTCTCCCTTTTTCCACTTCTTGTGCATGTCTCTTTTGTGTCTTAGCACAGTTAGAAGTTCTTTGGACATCCATTCTGGCTTCTTTGCACTTGTCCTATTTTTTCTCTTTGTTGGCACGGTTTGCAATTGCGCCTTGAGTATTTCACTCTTGAGAAATTCCCATCCATCCGTAGCTCCCTTGTCTTTTAGTATCTGTGTCCACGGAATGCTGCTCAGCGTTTCCTTCATTTTTTGGAAGTCAGCTTTCCTAAAGTCCAAAATGCGGGTTTGACTTGTCTTAGTTTCGGCCTTCCTTTGTACCTCAAATTGCAGGAGCACATGGTCACTTGCCCCTAAGGATCCTACCACTTCGACCGCATCGATCAGGTCCTCCGCATTTGTTAGGATGAGATCAAGAGTAGCCAATCCCCTTGTTGCCTCTTCTACCTTTTGGACCATGAAATTGTCTGCAAGGCAAGCGAGGAATTTGTTGGACCTTGTACTCTTGGCCGAGTTTGTTTTCCAGCAAATATCGGGATAGTTGAAATCGCCCATGACTACTACATCTCTTTTCTGTGCCTGTTTGGTCAACTGTTGGCAGAAGACTTCATCAAGATCTTCCTCCTGGCTTGGGGGTCTGTAGTAGACGCCTACAACGACATCTTTTTGAGTCCCAGTTCCCTTGATTCTTATCCAGATGATTTCAAGCTGGTTTCCCAGATTGCTGTCTTGAATTTCTTCTGCAGCATAAGAGTTTTTGACATATAAGGCTACTCCGCCTCCTCTCCCCTTTGTTCGGTTTCTGTGAAAGAGGTTATACCCCTCGATATCTACATTCCAGTGATAGGAGTCATCCCACCAGGTTTCAGTGATGGCTATGATATCATATTTGTGGTGTAGTGCTAGAAGTTGGAGTTCGTCTTGTTTATTTCCCATGCTCTGTGCATTAGTGTAAAGACATGTGAGCCCCTGGGATCTTCCCTTGAGCTGTTTAATTGGGATTATTGTGCTTTTGGTACTTGGTCCTTGTTGTGTTTGTGCAGCCCTCCGTTTAGCCTTCTGGCGATTGTGTCTAGACCAGCGGTTCCCAAACTTTTTTTTTACCAGAGACCACTTGACCAGGGACCACTCTCCAACATTAGTACCAAAAGGGTTACCAAACCGTTTCTGGTCAACTTTAGATTCAGTGTGGTTATTTGGGGTGCTGATTCAGAAAACTGCATTGGATAGACCACATCAGCTCTAGTTTCTGATACAGAACATATGCCATCCAGTAGTCACCATCTGCTCACCCACAGAAAACCATATTGTATATTCTAGAGCTGATGTGGTCTATCCAATGCAATTTTCTGAATGAGCACCCCAAATAACCCTAGAAACAGGCCTAAAATGAAGACACCAAGAATTTCTTTTGTTGGGCTGTGTTATTCTCTGTGGATTTTATTAACACTTATGTAAAAAAAAAGAAGGGGAGGGGCCTGAGGTTGAAAAAATACAAAAAGCAGAGCGTGAGACCGAAGAAACTGTCCCTAATGGCAACAACAACAACAACAACAACTTTGGGGGACTAAACAGGGTCTTACAAAGGCCGGCTTTCCTATTACAACTCTTGTGTTTGGCAGAGGGAGATAATAATAATAATAACAACTTATCTGTTTTGAACTGAGTTATATGGAAGCGTGGACTCAGATAATTCACTTCAAAGCAGATATTGTGGATTATCTGCCTTAATATTCTTGGTTATATGGCTGTGTGAAGGGCCCTAAAAGTCTTGCTGTGATGGGGAAAGTAAAGAAAGCAGAAAACAGCATCAGAGGAAACCCTCCTTCCAGTCAAAAAGTAAAAGGGAGGAGATTTAAAAGTGGACTGAGCCATATGGTCTGCTTGTACCTGTGCTTGAGCAAGGACTGCAGTTCATTGCCCTTTTAACAGTGGAAGACCTGCATTTCCAATGGATATAGTAACTGTTCCTATATAAAAGCGAGAAAGCACTGGTGAGGGCGAGGACAACGTGCTGGTGTCTCTTAGCTTCCTTCCTTCTCTCCCTTTTGTGGACCTTATTTTAGGTCTCACGGCCCACTCCTGGGCCAGGGCCCATGTGTTGGGAACCACTGGTCTAGACAATGACCTCGGATTCAGCATGAATTTGCTGAATCCAGTGCTGGTTTGGGATGGATTTATATCAGGCAGAGTAGATGAACCCAAGCAGATGAACCCAAAGAGGAAAATCCAAACGAATTGTGCCTTTTGTAAGCCGCCCTGAGTCCCCCCTAGGGGGTTGAGAAGGGCGGGGTAGAAGCACCCCAAATAAATAAATAACTAAACTAGGATAATGCCAATTTAAAGAAAAGTTAACTTTCTCTTCAATTGGGTTCATCCAGGGTCTCTTTTTAGAGATCTCAGATGGGCAGTTATTTCCATATCCCACCACTCTGTTACTTGTGATAGGTAACATTCCAGTTCTGGTTGGTACTCTTCTCATTGTCATATCTGATAAACACTGCACTATGTTTTGAGTAAACCAGTGAAGCCAAATGAGATAGCAGACAGGAAGAAGAATGTTCCAAACTCTTAAACATGAGACTGTTGTCAAACTGCAGGTGGAACTAGATGTTACAGAAGATAATGGAGCAGTCACCACTGTGTGTTTGTTTCTTCCTCCCTCACTACATCTTTTTTTTTTTTGCAAAGCCTTGTTTAACAAAAAGAGGTGTGACGGCACTATTATGTCCTTCATCCCCTCATATTATTGGTTACTGTCAAGGAGGAAAGGTGTTGTGCAAAAACAAAATAAAAAAACCCAGGGATGAGAAGAAGGCATGGAAACCATTCTGTTTCTTTGTAATATTAATCTCATGTAACTCTGAAAAGCCTGTATTTATTTACAGCCCAATCCAAATTTATCTCTGCAGGACCTTTGTTGGTAAGCTGTGGAGTGCTCTTCTCTTACAAGCCACTTCATTGAAAGCACAAGGCAGACACTAAAGCTGTTATAGGCCCCTTCTACACTGCCCTATATCTCAAAATCTGATAAGAGATTATTTTCTCATCCCAGATTATCTGGCAATGGAGACTCATACAATCCAGTTCAATAAGGTAATCTGGGATTTTTTTTCATGTCAGGAGTGACTTGAGAAACTGCAAATCACTTCTGGTGTGAGAGAATTGGCTGTCTGCAAGGACATTTCTCAGCTGGACATCCGGATGTTTTGATGTTTTATCATCCTTGTGGGAGTCTTCTTTCGTGTCCTTGCATGGGGACTGGAACTGACAGAGGGAGCTCATCTGCAATCTCCCTGGATTTGAACCACTGACCTGTTGGTCTTCAGTCCTGCTGGCACAAGGGTTTAACCCACTGCGCCACCGGGGGGTCCACCTGGGATTAGACTCTAGGATATGGGCAGTGCAGAAGCGGGTATAGACACAGCGATGGAAACAGATACCCTCAGGATGTGTATGCATGTGTGTGTGCACTTGCCAACTCACTTTGTCTGATTTTAACTTACCTTGTCTTATCTCCACTCCTTGAAGTTTTCATTCCTAAGGACTCTAAATCCTTTCCACAGAAGTAATTGGGAAAGCAGAGGTAGGTGTGATTGTCATAAATGGAATAATTCAGATGACAGTGTATTATGTGTTTGAACCACTCATAAGTGTGGGCCAAAACAGCTATAAGAGTATATGTCTGAATACATTTAATATGTCTTTTTATTTATTGCAGCTGGTGGGATAATGGAGAGGGAGTTATATTCTTCCATATAATGCTCTGATTGTATTAAATCACCTCACCACAGTTTCTATTCGCTTTGAAAACCAGGATGAAAATCTTCTTTTGCTTTGGAAAGTTTTCTCACACAACTACGAGGGTTATCCAGAAAGTAAGGTTACAATATTTTTTAAATACAAAGAATGAATATATTTTAATAATCCATGTAAGTTTTATATTTTAATAAAACATGGATTGTAGCATATATATTACATTATTTTTCCACATAATCACCATTTGGTTCAATACATTTTGTCATCTGTGGGATGGGTTTTGTCATGAAGAATCCCACAACATTTGTTTAGGATGGTTCTGCGAAGTTTCTTCATGGTCTCACAATATATTGCGTACTCATTTTGTCACATGCTGTCTTGACATTACATTCTCTCCATAAACTGAAATGATTTTGCAATGAATCAAAATGGAGTTCATGCCCATAGCATTTAGGTAGCGTATTACAGTGCAAACTTCACACTTGGAGAGAAACGGAATGAGAAAGCTCATCTCTAAGCTTCGTCACAATGCCAGTCAATGAGCTACTGACAACTGGCACTGCTCGTTCACTTCTGCTGGCTTCCTGCTACACAGCAGTGATACCAAGTTTCCCTGCGAAAATTCCCGGTGAGAGCTATGTGCCTTGTAGCCTTACTTTTCTGATAACCAAGGTAAATTTTCAGCCACTGTGGTGTACATTGGAAGCTGGGGTTTGAAAACCTACGTCATGAAAACCTGTTGGCCAAGTCACACACTCTCAGATCCAGAAACCCCATGATAAGACAATCATCACATTTTCTTCACATCATGCATGCAACATGAAGACATTCACAATATCTCTTACCAGATAAGGCAGTAATGAAGTCACTATGTTGCAGTTGTTTAAGAGTACTCCTCCAGCATGATCAGGCACAGCTGGTCCAGCATTCTTTTCAAAATTCTAGCAACATTCACACTTGCCTCAAGCAGACAAGAGTTCCTTCTCCCACCCTTGACATTCCACAGATATATAAACGACACTTGTCTAGTTTCCAACAAACGTCACAACCTCTGAGGATGCCTGCCATAGATCTGGGCGAAATGTCAGGAGAGAATGCTTCTGGAATATGGCCATGCAGCCTGGAAAACTCACAGCAATCCAAGGCTCTGTTTTGCAATCTTATCATCTGCAGTGTGGACTTTGGGAGCTGGTGGGTGGCTGCATATTCACTGTCTTGATGAAGAGGTTGTTGTATAGCTTGATTTCTGTTGTATACGAATATTAGTAAATAAAACAAATACTGTAGACACTATTAAGCATACAGTGCTGCCTTGTCCAAAGGAAATAAACCCAGGTCAAGCTGTCCCTGGAACTTTTCTCATGTCAGGGCAATGGCTAGCAAGCCATCTACTCAAATAACAGAAATTTGAGAAAGTGCAAGTGGAGTGAAAGATGAAAGAAGGAATAATTCATCATATCTTTTCTCTCCTTTGTAGCGCAGAACTGTCACTTTAGAAATATCACTCTTACTAAGCTGTTTGTATCCATTTTAGTGATGCTGATTCACAAGAGGAATTTCTTTTTTACAGAAATAAGTTTGCTTCTGTTGGAAAACTGTATTCTCTTGTAACTGTATCTTCTTGATTTCTTAATCTCCAGACACACTGAGCCACTGAAGTGTGTTCACACCATGTCAAAAAAGATTACTTATTGTGTGGTTTCTTGAGAAAGGAGCAGAAGTGATCCAGCCATGCAAGTCTATATTGTCAATTATATCCAACTGAATGTCAGATTTTCTTGCTAGAAATAATCATAGCACCAAAAACTACAAGAATTTTTCAAGTGTGAGTGTTAAAAGCATCTGAATACTGTATAAGTTATTGTACAGACACATGTGTATTAATGATAATAATGGTGAGCATGTTGCTCGATTGTTTTTTCTTTTTTCACATTGTGTTATATATCTGCTTTTTTATATTGCATTATGATATTTTTATTTGTATTTTAATTTACTATTTTAACTATGTTGTTTGGGCTTGTCGCTGTGTAAGCCTCCGAGTCTCTTCAGGGAAATGGAGGTGGGGTAGAGAAATAAAGTTGTTGTTGTTGTTATATTTGTGAACACACTAGTAAACAAAAGGGCAAACTTAAAAATTAAACAAACATATATCAGTATTGGTGAAACATCACAAACTGCATACTGGTAAATTAGAAAAAAAACAGCATTAGAACATTATGAAATAACAATGTTGATAATTTCATAGTGAAGCTGAAAATCTGTACTTCCTAGGTGGAAAAAAACCCACAAACAGAGGCATTTGTAAATTCACTTTATCATAACAGTCATGCATTTGGATATTTCTAAAGAACTGGACCACAGTATTAGGGTACATGTAACACCTGACTAAAATTGCATTCTGAGCTATGGAGACAAATCTATTTCATCCTCACATGTTAGATAAATAATGAAAGTAGTTCTCTCTCCAATATGAGAGACTGTGAATATTCTTCTGGATTATTCTAACTACGGGCGGATCTAGACATCCCCTTTATTGTGGAAACTTCCGCAATAAAAAGAGGGCTCTCCAGATGATGTTCTGGATAATCCAGGATTAATTTGCTGCAAACCAGGAAAACCCTGGTTTGTGGCAAATTAATTAGATAGTGGGGTTATTCCACGCCTTCTTGGAAGGCGTGGGATAAACCCAGTATTTCCGGTGTCTGGACTGCAGTCCAGACACAATTCCCACCATTTTTGGACTAAATTAGTCCAGAAAACTATGAGAATCCCATCCCCTCCCCCAAAGCCCCTAACCCCCTTTTAAATGTAATGAAAACTTACCCAGCCTCCATTCCAGTCTTGCTGGAGCTCTCCTGGCATGTAGAAATGATGTGCCAGGAGAGTGGGGGGTGGGAGGAGCAAAATCCCCCCCCCCCACTCTCCTGGCATGTCATTACCATGTGCCAGGAAAGCTCCAGCAAGAATGGAATGGAGGCCAAGTAAAAATTCATTACAGGGGTTTGGGGGCTTTGGGGGGAGTTACAGTGTCCCAGTCCAACATCTGGACACCCACCCCAGAAAATGCAGCCCAGAAAGTGCACACTTTCTGAGGTGTGTGTAAATAGCCCCACAGGAACATCTGCATTTTTTAAACGTTGATGGTCCTGGGATAAATGGCTGTCTGGAAGCACCCTACCTTTGCATGTCCTCAAACACATATCTTTCTCTGCAGAATAATCCCTGTGTACCCCACTCATCTATTCCTTTTCTGCCTGAAAAATGAGATTCCAGTTCAAGAAATAGTATTTTCTGCTCAGAATAATTCCTGTGCCATACTTTGGAACAATCAAGTAAATAGAGAGCATGCTGAACAGCAATATTTATGTTTTTTATGCAGCAAATGGAGTGTGTTTGCACAAACCTGTTTTCCCTACAGAATAATTCCCATGCAACAGTTTGGAATGTTGGAAACAGAAAATATTGCACACAATTTTGCTTGTCTATTCTTCTTCTTGACAGGTTTGAGAAACCTATTTTTTGGCCTGAGGATGAATACTGTGACTATTATTTCCATTGCTATCTCAATCTGCATTTTAATCTTGGAAATATAGATAAGTTTACTTCAGAAAAAACCAAAGACTGAGTGTGTCAAATATCTCAGCCATAACTTTTGAAAGATTCATGATCCTTAAAAACCTTGGAAAAATTATTCATACTGTTGGGGTTCAGCCTCTGTGTGAACCTGAGCCCCAATCTCTGTGTGAACCTTATTCTCTGATTGTATTTCCAATTGAGCAAGTTCCTGAACATGTATCTCTCCCTGATAGTGTTGAAACTGATGTTGATGCTGAGGTCAGTGTCGAGGAAAGTGAAACTAAACAGCCGCATGAAAATGTTTTGGAATCCAGCCATGATAGCTCTCCAGAGGAAATCACACCTGGGTTTTTTTAATGAGGACCGAAGGGAACAGATAGCTAGAAACAGGAGTGATTCACAGTTTCTACAAAGGTCAAATAGATTGCAGGAGAGACAGGCCCAGGCTTCAAAGTCAAGGGGCATTTCAAGGAATAGTTTCTTTGGTTTAAGGGGCCTTTCCCCCGGTTGTCTCGTTAGATCAAGTAACGTTTTGGACTATGGCTGTGCCTTTGCAGAATTCCTGTGTTCCATGGCCAGTAATCCCAGAGGCTTCTAGTTTTCAAGTACACGGTTAGTGAGATGCTAACAGGTTCCTGGTTTTTGTATTGTGGTTTTTGGAATTTTGCTCAAGTTCAGAGATTTTCCTGACTGCTGTGTTTCTATTGTGGCTTTTTGACTTTGCATTTACCTTTCTTTTGTAACCATTTTTTCATCAATAAAAAAGGATTGTTTTTCCTACATTCCAGTGTGGTGGATTTAATCTTATGGTCTCGTTTCCTGATCTGGGATGCAACACATACAATCCTGCAGTAGGTGCAGGCTAGGAAGGGATGACCATACAAATTTACCAAGAAAAATACTTGTGTTGCTTATGGCATTTGTTTTTTTTAAAAGCAATGTGTCATAAGAGTCATTTGTTTTTTCTACAAAAATGATTCACCTTTCCTTCTTTTTCAAAGGAAGGATTTGTATTAAAATAAGTAAAATAATTAAGTCTTTTCCATTGAGGATTCTGGGTGAAATACAGACATCCTTGAAGATTCTTACTGTTCAAATGCCTCTCTGAATCTGTGGGCTACCTTTGATTATCTGATTTTGTGTTAACATTCTCTATATAGTGAATCTATTCTTGCATATTGTTTTCTGGTCCAGTGCAGTTCACCCTTAGCCTTCTTCAGCTTGTTTATTGAAATTGATGAGAAGTCAATGGATTTAAAAGATGCGATGTTGCTTTTGCAAGCATATAAAGGCAATATCCTGTTCCTTTGGTGACATTTTGCTATTGGACCATCTCCAGACTTTGGAAGAGAGATGAGGAATAGTGTTCTTTCTTGAAATCTGGTATATATTACTGCAAGTTGTAGTTAAAAATCTATTAAATTTACCAACTAAGAGAGTAGAAGAAACAGAAGAAATAAAGCATTTTGTTAGTTGCTAACTTGGTCATTTATTTTATGGACACTGAAGGGAAGGATTATGAGATTTCTGCCTAAAATATCTGACTAAAGATAAATTTCAGCATTAAATAAATGAAATCCCACTTGCACCTATCTATTGAAGTGAAAAATATCCATTTGGGTAGCTACAATATGCTATCTTTTTATCCTGGCATCCCCAACTACCAAATAGATGGGTGAGTCTTATGTGTGCCAGCCCCACAAAAGCTGCAGTGAATTAAATATCTGAGCCATGATTTCCAAGCATATATATGTGATCACTATAAAGACTATTCTAATATGTGACAATGTACAAAGGTCCATGGATTTCTTTTCCCCACTGAGAATTTCTTCATTTGTGTGCAGAAGTCCTAAATCTTCCAACAACATTTTGTGAACACAGCTTAAACAAGGACCATCTGAGGTAAAACTAAGTAGGGAGAGAAGACCAGGGGAAAGTGTGGATTCATCACATGTTATATTTTTTGAGCCAAAAGATGAGCATGCCTCCAGTCACATAGCAGTGTTGATCGGGCCTTATCACACTAGAGCTGTAAGAGTAGGCAAGGAGTCTGCATCCCATCTGAAATCCTGTGGCTGCCTCCTGCAGAATTCTGGGGCTTGTAGTTTAGGAGAGGGACCTTTAAACTGCTCAGCCAGAGAGGTCCTGGGTCTCACTAAACTACAAGCCACAGAATCCTGCAGGAGGCAGCCACAGGATTTCAGATGGGATGCATACTCTTAGTTTACTCTTTCAGTTCTAGTCGTATATTCACGAAAAGTAAATGAGGAGCACTGACACTTATGAGGAAACAAACATTTATGAAAATTCTTTTTTGGAAATGTTTATACTTTGACACCACTAGTTTAGCCTGGAGAATGTGTGCATTTGTCTACGATTATATTTCCCATCTGTATGTCTTATGTCTTCTCTATTTGTATATGCTAATGAATGCAGTATTGAGTTTTGGCCTTTCAAAGCCCTGTAGGTCTTGCTGATGCTATCGAAAATGCAGGGAAAAAGGAAGGAAGTGCATTGTATTTATACTTTCCCTTTACATAAACTGCGGTTGAAACTGCTATTTGAATATTTAGCATGTGAATATGGGATAGGTATTACAGCTGCCACAGAATTTTGCCTGAAGTTACATGTGAAGTGAATTAAATGCACCCAAAGGCAAGTGGGTGCCCTTAAATATTAGGCAATATGTTAAACATGATAATGACCTTTTAGTGGCTTGAAAATATAATAGAAGTTTCGGTATTATTACTGTATGGAACTAAAATTTATATTATATTACTATTTTAATAAAAATATAAATAATTATAGTTGTGGGTGGCAACCAATATTTTTAGACCCAGCCCCAAGGATCAATGCCATGGGAAGGGAGCACTTGTTTAAACAGAAATAGGTCATCACAGGGAAGTGAGATTAGGGGGTCCTTCCACACAACCCTGTGTCCCAGAATATCAAGGCAGAAAATCTCACATTATCTGAGTGTGGATTCAGGGCCCTTCCCCACAGCCCTATATCCCAGACTATCAAGGCAGAAAATCCCACAATATCTGATTTGAACTGGGTTATCTGAGTCCACACCCAGATAATGTGGGATTTTCTGCCTTGATACTCTGGTATATAGGGCTGTGTGGAAGGGCCCCTAGATAACCAAGGCCCCTTTCACACAGCTAAATAAAATCCCACATCTTCTGCTTTTCAACCAGAATATATGGCAGTGTGGACACAGATAACCCAGTTCAAAGCAGATATTGTGAGGTTTTCTGCCTTGATGTTCTGGGATAAAGGATTGTGTGGAAGGACCCAGGGAGCAACCCACAGCACAGCAAATCTAGCTACTGAATCTAACTGACTGCAGTGCACTCACTGTGGTGACATACTTTTAGTGTTTTCATCACTCCACAATCATGATCCTGAGAACAATTTGCTACAACACAGAGCCCTTCCCCACAGCCCTAGATCCCAGAATATCAAGGCAGAAAATCCCACAATATCTGCTTTGAACTGGGATATCTGGGATATCTGAGTCCACACTCATATAATGTGGGATTTTCTGCCTTGATATTCTGGGATATAGGACTGTGTGGATGGCCCCATAGAGTGAAGGTGATGAGCACCACTTTGATGCAAATCTCTATTGCTATTTGCTTACTAAAAGGCTAAATCCTAATTTTAAACCATTAACTTTTTATATCCTCAGAACTCTCGCAGACTTTCCAAATTCACCTCAAATTGCACTGTTGCATCAAATTGCATCAGGTGCACCTAAGGAAGGAGATCTAGACTACAAAAAGCTCATGGTACAATCATCACTTTCTTGGTTAGTCTCAAAGGTGCTGCTAGATCCTCTTGCATACTGATATTCCACACAACCACTTCTTTGAATTCTAGAATTAGGTTGTGTAGATTATGTGGCCACTAGTTCATTATAAAATTACAGTAGAAAAATACATTATAATTTTATCAATCCTTTTGCTAGAAAGACAGGTGTGAGGAATTAGGTTTTCTAGAACTTCTTTTCTAGTAGAATTCCATTTTCAGCACACCAGCTGCGTACACAAGATGTTGCAATGCGGTTTACAGGTCCCCTTCCCATTCTCCTTCACTCCCACTGCAAATGCAATAAATCGTGACATCTGAAGTTCTGTTCTATGTAACCCAAGCCTTGTAAAAATCATCCCCCAAAAGCCAAATGGAGATTCTTTCCATAGCTTTGTTTATTCATGTTTCCCCACTCCTTTCCTTTTAACAGCTGAAACAAATTCAACATCTTAACAGGAATTACCAGAAAGACACAATCTAAATATATGCATTAACTTGAAATGGTCTGTCTTCACCCTTCTTTCACAGGGCTCTATTTTATTTTATTTTATTTTATTTTATTTGTGTCACCCTGAAATGTTATATTTAGGATTTGTGACCTAAATATGACACCGAAGACCTCTCAAGATGGCTGCCTTTGAAATGCTCTGGGAAACAATATTGCTAACTTTTAAAATAAATATATAGAAAGAGATGAAATAGACTTCCTTGTTTTTTCTTTTTACCCTTCACTTTAGGGTGGGCTGTGAAATTCATCTCAAGTTTGGGAACTTAATGTTGATGTCATCAATGATGTTGGTTCCTTCTTTCTTCTGAATACCTTCTGACATCATTTGTGGTTGCAGCAGAAATTGATACTGCCATTGGTAGCTCTCACCTCTTCCACTGATCCCGAAATTATGCTAAAATTCTCACCTCTTGAAATCCCTACAATAGTTTATGATTTAGAAGAGTTCAATTGCAAAAAGCAAGGTCTATTTGAATGAGTAGGATTAGATGCTTTTAAGTGTTTTGACAAAGAATTCTCCTTGCAGGTGATTCATTGCAGGTGATTCATTTCCTGTACAAGTAGTTTGGTTATGAATTGTTACCTAGAAACCATCTAGAACAATAGGGCTGCCCCATTTATTTAAGAAATTAATTGTGCAGATATACATGGTGAATAAGTAAAATATCTCAGTCCCTGTGCCAAGCCATCTCTTCTGAGAGAGAACATCCTATTGAATTTCTCGGGCCACTGAAGGCCAAAGCGGAGGATGTGAAACAAGTTACGAACATTGTAAAAGTTACCTTTTTGGTGATAACTCCCAGAATCCTACAGTGTGTAACATTTCCAAGCTTTGGGAATCATTTTCTCCCTCCCCTTTAGATTCTCTGGAGGGTACTCTAATGTCTCTGAAATATCTTTCAGTGGCCTAGAGTTGTTAATCCAAATGTAGATGTCCCTAAGGTGACCCTCACATTCTTCTGTGGTAATGGACCATAACTTCCCTTTTAGTAAGATTGACATATTTCTCAAGAGCTCATTGTCTTGAGAAGCCCTATTGCTGGGGCGCTTGATTCCTTACTGGACGTGTACCAAGAGATTCTCACATCAACTTTTATTAATGCTTCCTCTCCTCTCCTTCCCTTTCCTTTTATTGCAGATTTGTTAAATCTTTCCCTTTGGAATATGATTTCTGAGGCAGAACTTTGTCCATGGACGGTTTTGTGTGTTAAGTGTTGTAGAAAAGTAAAACGCCTCAGATTCCAATATGCTCTAGGAAAGATCAGACCTATTTAACAATTGTTGGTATATGTGCTTTTTTGGATGCTAGAGAAGCATTTGCCTTTTGCTCAAATACTTTTGCTACTTTTGTATGAATGACTTTTTCAATGCTCTAAAAAGGTTCAGAATGAAATGTTTTGCAACATAACCACATTTGGATGCAAACTTTCAACTGAAAGAAGTACTCATGGCATTTTTTTGCCTATTAAGGTTCAGTTTGGCTCTAGGAAATCACAAGAGCTGTATCATAATCCTGTGTGTATTGAATAACCACAAAAAGTAGAATGAATAGCTGAAGTAAACTGTTACTTTTGAGTCAAAGCCCAACAAATTATTATTACTGTTATGGGCCACAATTCCCAAAATTCTATAGTCAGCAAGGCAACTGAATGCCATTGCATTCAGTATAAATAAATACCCAAGCTTTGATTTCATATTGTATTCAAACAGTTAAACATATGCGAGAATATTGTATACCTACTCTATCTTCACATCATCTTTATAAGGTGAGTTATGAGGTATCCAAAAAAGCACTTTTTAAAGACTGAACAGTTATTGCAATCTGGATTTCTGGTGACCAATCCCAATACTTTAGTGTTGTTTTTCTCAAGCTTCCACACAATGGTGATGTGTATGTAATGTACGCCTTCAAATCACCTGTCATTTTATGGATCCCTCATGGATTTCATATAGATTTCTTAGGTAAGGAATATTCAGAGATGGTTTTCCCAGTTCCTTCCTCTGAAATATAGCTTACAGTGTTTGGTATTTGTTGGCAGCCCAATACTAACCAGTACTGACCCTGCTTAGCTTTTAAGATCAGGCACCTAGAGACAACAACGTAGAATAATGATGGAGTACTGCACTTCCTTTGCTTTCTATTTACCTGATAGCATTTCATTGCAAAGAACGTTTTTTATTCAATCTTTATTGGTTTTAAAAGTGAGCAGAATGACCCTTGAATATATTTGGCATTGACATTTGGTTAAGCAGCATCATTGCTCTGGAAGACATTAAATTCTCTTCAAATATCCTTTTCATTCTTTATTGCACTTAGTTTTTTTTTCATGGAGCTATGTACCCTTTCTCCTACCAAACTTTATTCCTTCCCCCTATTTTTGTGGCTGTGTGCCTTTCTGTTGATTTTGATGGATGGCAACCCTATTATAGGCTTTTTTGGAGGAAAGATTTATTTGGAAGAGATTTGTTATTGCTGCCCTTTCAAGCTGAGAAAATATGATTTCCCAAAGAACACTCAGTGGGTTTCAGGGCTGAGTGGATATTTTAACCCTGGTCTCCAAGGGCTTTAGTCCAACTATAAAACAGCAACTCCCTCTTCTCCCAGTAACATTACTGGATGTGGGGTATGGAAAAGAAACAAAGCCTCTTTTGTCCTATGTTTTGAAGTCAGCTTTTTTATACCTCTGAACACCACCAGGTAGAATCACAAAATCATAGTGTTGGAAGGGATCATAAGAACCTTCTATTTTTACTTCCTGCCGTGCAGGAATACGCTACTGAAGCTCTTCAGAGAGGGTCATCCAATCTCTTTTAAAGATCTCCAAAAAGGAAAATTCTGACATCAAACACTTTTTAGAGTTTAAAGTTCTTTCTGTTTTTCAAGCATAGTCTCTTTTCTTATGATGAATGCAAGATAAAAGAAGGTAAATTTTGAATACAAGGTAAAAGATGTTAAATATGTTAGCAAGACAAATCCATAATGAACCAATATGATAGATGTTCCCTTGGGGAAGAAAATGGGGTGGAACAGGCTGAACACTTTTCTCCCATAAAACCAATGCAGAACTTCTACAGCTGGAAAGACACAAAATAAAACTGCTTCACAAACACATTTTAAAAATTGTTTTAAAAGGTACACAGTGGCTAGCCTTTGGATGCAAACAAACGGTTTGCAAAACATGTTTACTTCCTCACTGGGTGGAAGGTAGATTATATATGAATCTAATACTAGATTTCTGGATGATTTGCAAATGTTCCTGGTCCCCAGTTCTTTAACAGTAGCAACAACAATAGGGCCCTGTCCACCTAAAGTTGACTATTCAAATGAGGACTACTTGGAGTTTTATCATTCTGAACCTGGACTAGGAATATACTCAAAGACATTTTTCTTAGTTCCTGGTGTGCATGTTAAACTTCTGCCTCTGGCTGGTGGAACATGAGGTTCAAGGGAAAGAAATAGAGCAGATCTGACAGGCTTGAAGTCTGCCCATCCATTTCAACAGTTCCTCCCCATCATTTTCAACAATATTCAGAAAAGTGTACTTTGAAACACACATTTAGAAAATGATAGAGACCCTGAGGATGAAGCTGAGGAGGGGGCTTTCTTTAGGATTTCCAGCTGAGGCAACATTGAACTTTCATAAGCTCTTTTAATTTTATTTTCTGGCCAGTATTAGAATTTCTTTCCTTTTTGGTATTTCTTTCATGTTAGGCCCAGCGTGACTTCTTAATGGATTGTTTAATCTCATGTATATTATTACTGTGAGATGTTTGGCTTATTTCTATGTCTATTTGAATCTTGTCTTGTGATTGTTATGAAATTATCTAAAAATGCTGCTCTTATTTGGTTATACAAAATAATTCTTCTGATGTTGGCTAAGCTGTTTGGGGCTTTGTTTTACAACAGAAAAGCTACATGCAAACAAAATAGTGGTGGGTGATGACAACTGTGTAGTGGGGGTTGTAGCAGAGAAGTGGCTAGCAAGAAAAGGATTAGGCGCCTCTCCCCTGCTTTCTCCAAGCTGCATCCCTTGAATCTAGTTTTACTTAGCTGCCCAATAGTGAAATATTCTATCTACTTATTTGAGAGTTATCAGTGACCCTTAGACTTGTGAACTCAGTTTCACAGTTCATAACCTCAGACCTTTCATTGTTTCCTTTGTTTTAAATTTGATCTCCTACCCTTTGCTTTCCCCCCGTTTCTCTTCTCCTCCCACCCTTCCCTTCCCAGTCTATTTCCTGCTTTTTCTTTGCTTAAGGCTTCACCAATCCCACAACCTTACCCCCAATTTAGAATGACCTACCAGCTTGACAGCAAACATATTCATTGACTTGTGTTCCAGGCGTTGATAGAATACTTTATGTACCATATATATGAAGAGCAATAATTTTACTGCCATCTGGACATCAGTTTTAACAGATGTATAGCAAACTTTTCAAGCTTTTACTAATTTTGTTTTCAGTCACAGTGTTTTCAGGAGATAGGAATGGAGCCCATGTATTTGATCATACCCATTCTCAAATGAATATACAAAATGTCCAGGGAACACATAGAGGAGACCAAAATGTAGTGTTTAATTTTTCTTAATCTTTGTTCTTTTCTTGCCAATTGCCCTAATGCTAACTGATGCTTTGCCAGCAATACAGCTGAACCACAAGTAAACCTTTCCTCATCGCATTTACAAGCAAAGGATGACACCCTTATTGGTCTTTTCCAACCAGGCAAAGATGCAGACCCTCTTGGAAAGGCTTCAGGAGAATGTTGCTCTGATTTTTGGCTGATAAAGAGTCACCGTAAATTAACAAGATTACAAGTGATATGTTTATATTTTGTCTTCTGGATAAGATATCAGAGGCTTATGGCGTTCACTAGTTTGTTTTGTGATCACACTTTCTGAAACCTAGAAATGATTGCATTTATTAACCTATCTGTCTATTGGACTAGTCCTATCTCATCCTATATCTAAGGGTGGCATATACTGTACGTAAAAACATTGTAATTATACAAATTGAAAACAATAATAGCAAATATGCTAAAATATTAAATGAAAAGTCAGGTTTAAAACTCATCCAGAGTTAAGCTAAACAAGTAGCTAAATGCAGCTAAAGAGAAGGTGCAAGAAACTTCCCTGAATCATGCATTTTGGGGTTCTCAACTGAATATGATGAATCTACTTTCTTTTATGTTGCGAGGATTTTTGTATGCCAAAATATATTTGACATAGTTCTTTGCATTACTTACTCCACCTTTCTGAGCGAATCCCCACTGTTGATTATTGAAATGGCAAGCCCAAAGAGAAAGGCACTAACATAGGATGGGAGATACTTGGTTTGAAAACTTAGCTCCAAAATTCAACTATCCTCAAGATCATTTTATATTAACCAGGTCAACTGGATTAGTTTCCTCAATTTCCCCTTTCCCCCCTTCCTTCTCAAATATATTCCTCTCTGTATCTGTTACATTTCATTTTTGCATTTTAAAGTGTATTTTCTCAGTATTTTGTTCTCAGAATTTAAGTTTTCCCCTGTTGCTAAGACTGCATCGTTTTTAAAATATTTCTATGTGATCCTGGAATATTTCAGAATGTTTTGTGAAGAGTTATCTGGGTTTTGGGAAAATAGGCTTAACTCTTCATACTATCCTAAGGCAAATTCATTATTTATTTATTTTTATCCTGCATTTCTCCCATGGGTGGGATTCAAATTATCATGGGGATATCTCAGCATAATTTGTTCAGAATGTGCTTTTCCTAACCTTATTCACAGGCTGAGAGTGTGTGACTTGTCCAAAGTCACCAGAGGGTGATATCAAGAAATCGAACCTCCAAATTATGAAAGTTATAAAATTCTATGAGATAGAAATCATGGCTTTCAAAACTTAGTGAGCTGCAACTTTCTCTTATATTAACCCTTTTGTGTAAATCATTTTTGGAATGTTGTATCATTTCACCCAAGACTCCTGCCTTTAATTTCCATTATCCATTCGCAATGTACCAGGAGATGGGAGATGTGGGTGGGGGTGGATTACTCAATTAATGTATGTTAGAGCTCCCTGGGTCCATTTTCTGCCCCACTGATAAGATTGGGATCATCTGTGAGAAAGATCCAGCACCCATGTTTCACCTATTGAGATGGACATCATTCGCAATATGTATTGTGTACATTGGACTAACCCTATTGTGTTCACTGAAGACAGATTATAAAGTTCATTAACTGGTATCACATCACATGCCCCTCTTGGAGGTGGATCAGTAAACAGACTGACACTTCAAATGCTCCAATGACAGTTTATTGAATTTTCTGCTACCACAAAGAGCCAACCAGCAAAGACATCCGACAAAGTTCTGAGCCACTCAGGATGCACAGCCAAGTCAGACTGTTTTTCAAGCAATCAGGAGCTGGCATGGATTTCTTGAATAGCTGTCAAATGAAATAAAATGCTCTGTATTACAATTGTGGTATGCCAGAACTTTGGAGTTCTTTCACCACTGACATTCTCTTTGGCTATTAAGAATTAACCTCTAGTTTTGCCTTCTACCTCATCTATGTCTTGCCCGACCTTCTGGATTAGCTAGATATGGCAAGCCTACAAACCCATGGCTCTTGCAGTAGCTGAAATCACTCACAAGGAGATCCATGGCCAAGCAGGGATTCAAACCCTCTTCTCCCAATGTCCTAGTCCAATTTTATATTTAATTATTTTGTATCAAAAGCATTGCATAAATTAATATAAAACTGATAAAAATAGAATGTGCACAGGCGGCTAAATATTTTTTGACCAAAAATGGGCAACAACCTTGGTATTGTCTGTAGCCTCCAACAATTCCTCCTCTGTACATGAGGCAGGGCACAGTAGACAAGCATACAGATGCGGAGTTGTCTGTTTTGCTCCACAGTCACACAAGGTTTTTAGGTATCTTTTAGGATTCTTTGGGGGACACGGAAAGAGCCTCCTCGAAGACTGAGTAAATACTGAGGAAATACAGTGGGGCGTCTCCCGGGTAATGTTTCTTTTAAATGGCTAATCTTTCCAAATCCAAAAGCATTACTTTTAAACATTTCCTAGTCTAATAGTTAAACTTTTATTCCTACCTGTACTTCTTCACAGAAGGATTATTTTCAGAAATTTTGGTAGCATCACATCCATTTCTTAGCAAGAAGTAATATGTTGCAATGAGAAAAAAATAGTTAGTGTTAGTGCTATTTTAATTTTTTTATTAATTAATAGGTTTTATTTGAATAACAATAAAGCTATTTGAGATTATCATGGTCAAGATATCCAAGTTGTTACACTGAAATTCTTTTTTTTTTTGTGGTGGTGCACCTCTCTCTCTCTCCTCTCAATCTCTGGCCCCATCTATACTGCCATTATCCTGCAGATTGAACTGCATTATATGGTCAGTGTGGACTCTTATAATGCAATTTTAACTGGATTATATGGCTCTATATTCATTTGTATTACAATGGCAGTGGAGATAGGGCCTCAGTCTGACTTGTCTGACAAGATTGTTGCGAAGATAAAATGAAGAGAGTGAGAGACATATACTTCCATGAGCTCATAAAAAAGATAGCATGCAAAAGTAATGAAAAAAAAAGATACATAAGATAGCTACATATCATGGAAAGAAGATAATGTTTTTTTCTTTAAAAAAAACCAAACAAAAATGATTATTATGAAGAGATCCTATCAATATCTCCTTAATATGGTAATATGGACGATGAAACTGGATCACGATTTTAGTCATGAGATGCATTGGGTTGTTATTGTTGTGTCAAGATTGTGTATTATGCTTTTATGGTTTTAAATTGTATATTGTTGACTGTTGTACCTTTGTTGTAAACCGAGTTGAGTCGCCTGTTAGGCTGAGAAACTGCGGTATACAAGTAAAGTAAATAAATAAATAAAATAAATTAAGTACTGGACACATACCAATCAAGATGATTGAGCACTTTGCTGCCACACCAACACCAAGATTTCATTACTCCAAAATAGAAGTTGCACAAAACATCAGTGATCTAAGCAGGTGTGGAAAATTTCATTGTTTGACCTCACCTCACCCTTTGGTTTACTGTTATCATCTTCACCCTGGCTTTAGCAGTGTTAAAGATAGCTCTGTCTCTGCCCAGCTGAGTCATTCTGTCCACACTGAGAAACAACATGTTTCTGAAGTGTTCACTAAAGTCACACACACTTATGATTTGACCTCTTATTTCCAGTGTTGACATGGACTATTAAAATCAACAAGGCATGAAAAGACTGTTCCAGCCCCAGCTTAAAGTATAGAATTGATATGGCAAGGAAATATATATTTAAACCGGTAGCTGTTAATCACAGTTATCAAAATGTGTTCCTTGGTATAGACTTTGCAAATATGTACAATGTTCAATTTTTGGTCAAATATTGGAGAACATAGTGCCCTTCCAACTCTAGTAATTATTGGCAAAACAGATTATCTTGAACCATTTCTGTGTGGTTTCAGGCCTGTTTGAGGGACAGACATGGCTTTTTTTCAATAAAGAAAGGAGAAAGAAAATAAATGAAAGAGTGAAGGTGAAGACGTTTAACTAGGAGTTATGAGAAAGAGGAGTAAGAATTAGTCCTGGCTCAAATTAAAGCCAATCCAGCTGTCTATACTACCCCAAAGTATGGGGCTGCTCTGGAGTTTTGTTGGCAGTTAGCTAGTTTTTCCCTGCATTACCAGCTGCACATCCTAGGATGTTGTCTAGACATCCAAGAGTGGTTTCTGGTTGGAACTGGGTTAGGGCTGGTGTAGAGAAGCTCTCAGTGGCTAAAGAATAATTTATGGACTAAAACCTGCAATAAAATAACATTGGCATCCAAACTATTGGAGAAATGGAGCATGAAGAGGGAATGGAAGGAAGTGGGTTCAATTCAGAACAGAACAAATGTGTCTTCACTGAGTTATTTTACTTCTAGACTTACAGTTATTTCACTGCTGGAATTACTTACAGGCTTCTACTGTGTGGTAACCATCTCTGTGTACTGTGTTAACTCAGGACCATTGTGCCCATCTAGTCCTGGCACGGGAATGATTGTCAAAGGAACAAAAAAGGCCAGATGGCAATATTAATATTAAAAGGTTTATCAATGCAGGAGTTTTTGTGGATTACCATTAATGTCATTGAATGCATGGTAATGATTGTAGTCTATATAGAATGCTGTTGTGCTCTTAAGATCTATCAACTGGTGAAATTCAACCTCAACCTTTTCCCAGTCATTGTGTGCCCCTTGTAAATTTCAGGCAAATGCCTCACTTTTGCTAAGATAAGGAAGTTAACTTTGGTGAGGCTCTTAACCTGAGAATACAGCCTATCTTTCTATCAGTATTCTATGTCCATACTTCTAGCTACTGTGAGCAAAAAGCTACCTTTGTGGCACTCGCAAAATAGCAAGTACAATTAAGACACAGTTAATGCTATGTTCATGATAAGTGAACCTGGTGCAATGTTCTCCTGAAGCTCACTATCTATAATCATGCCGGAGTAAAAACATCCATTCCTCAGCAATGGGACACATAGTGCCATAACTAAATTGGATACAGCTGCTTCTGAGCAAAGCAATTAAAACATCCTGCTATTCAGATACATGTTTTTCCCCAGTTAGAACATAAGGAACTAGGATTAAAAATAACCATGTAGGAGACATTGGGTTGTTATTTTTCTCTCTAAAAAATTCAACTCAATGGAATTAAGTAGCATAATACCTTACAAAATGATTAATTTGGTCTCATTCCTTTGCATAAAAGAGGTGAAAGTATAGTCAAGCTATACAGTGGGTCTTTGGTATCCACTGGGATTATGCTCAAATATTATTATATACAATGGCATAGCAAAATTAGATAAAAATGAAAAATTAAAGGTTTGCCTTTTGGAATTTCATAAATATTTCTAAGATGTGGATGGTTGAATCCATGGATGCAGAATCTGTGGACACAGGGGGCAAACTGCACTACGTGAAAAGCTCTCGAATGAGAGAACAGTGATGTAAAGAAGAAGCCATTGATCTTTAGCAGCACTTCAATGCTAATTGTTTATAGCAGAGATGGGCAAGTTCAACCAATTTGCTGTACCAGGACTTTTGAGGAGCTGAATTCAATGCCCAAAGGTTCCCATATGCATCTCTCCCCTGCCCCTGCCCCAATTTAAACCAAATTTCAAATGACCGGTCAACTTCCAGATTTTAAAAGTGTACTTTTTGTTTTGTTTGTTATTTGATTTAATTTATCAAATATAACAGCATTGAATGTTGCCATTATATGTTGTTAACTACCCTGAGTCCCCATTGGGAAGAGAGGGCAGGAAACAAATAAAGATTATTATTATTATTATTTGAAACAAGATGAATCCACAGCAAACAAGATCACTCTGCTGGCTGTTGTATTGGATCACATGTCAGACACTTCCCAAATGTCTAGGACTGTGTGATGTATTGGCGAATAATGCATGCGGATCCTAGTAAGGTGGCCTTTTGAAGCTGGCAGATGGTAATTTTGTCAGCGCTGATTGTGTTTAAGTGCAGGCCAAGGTCTTTAGGCACTGCACCCAGTGTGCCAATCACCACTGGAACCACCTTTACTGGCTTGTGCCAGAGTCTTTGCAGTTATTATTATTCAATTTATATCCCACCTTTCTCTGCAATGAAGGACTAAGACAGCTTACAACAAATTGAAACAAAGTAAACTTAAAAAGCTTTTAACATCCAATTAAAAGGCAATTACATCAACAATTCTATTAGAAACAAGAAGGTGAAACTGTTTCAAACACACTTAAAACGCAATGAAAAAGATAACAGCACAATATATTCAAATAAAAGCCCATTTTGCCATAGTAAAGTAAGTTATTATTATTATTATTATTATTATTTCAATTACTTCTACCCCGCCCTTCTCACCCCCGAGGGGGGACTCAGGGCGGCTTACAAACGAAGGCACAAGTCGATGCCTAAATCAATAAACAAACAATACATAAAAGCAATTTAAACGATTAACAAGTTAAAAACATTAATACATAGTAAAATAGCAAAACAATCTCATGCTCAGTGTTCAGAGTCCGTTTATCCATTCCATTCCATTCGCCCTTGTTTATCGTCAGATCTTTCCTTAGCTGCCAGAATATCCAAAAGCTTGGTCCCATATCCAAGTCTTCAATTTTTTTCTGAATGCCAAAAGGGAAGTCGCTGTTCTAATCTCCCCGAGGAGTGAGTTCCACAGGTGAGGGGCCCTATACCCTGTTCGGCCTTACGACTGACCAGTAGGACCTCTGTCTTGTCTGGATTCAATTTCAATTTGTTAGCTCTCATCCAGTCCGATACAGCGACCAAGCACCGGTTCAAGGGCTGGACAGCCTCCTTGGTGACAAGTGGAAAGGAGTGACAGATTTGGACATCATCTGCGTACAGATAACATCTCATTCCGAAACTCCGGATGATCTCCCCCAGCGGCTTCATGTAGATGTTAAATAACATCGGGGACAGAATTGAACCCTGTGGGACTCCACACAACAACAGTCGCGGAGCCGAACAGGTGTCACCCAGTAACACCTTCTGGGTCCGTCCGTCAAGGAAGGATCGGAGCCACTGCAAGGCAGTGCCCTCGAGCCCCATGTCCATTAGGCACCCCAGAAGGATACCGTGATCGATGGTATCGAAGGCCGCTGAGAGGTCCAGCAGAACTAACAGGGACACACTCCCCCTGTCAAGCTCCCTGCGCAGATCATCTACCAAGGCAACCAAGGCTGTCTCAGTTCCATGTCCCGGCCTAAAGCCAGACTGTGCTGGATCTAGATAATCAGTGTCTACCAGAAACCCCTGGAGTTGTGTTGCCACCACACGTTCCATGACTTTGTCCAAATAGGGAAGATTGGAGACTGGCCGATAGTTGTCGAATTGAGTGGGATCCAGTGATGGTTTCTTCAACAGCGGTTTTATAATAGCTTGTTTTAAGCTCGTGGAAATTTTCCTTCCTGTAAGGAGGCATTAACCATCACCTTCACCCACTCTGCCAATCCCCCTCTGGCTTCCTTAATCAGCCAGGATGGGCAGGGGTCTAGGATGCATGTGGTGGGTCGCACCTCTCCAAGGATCCTGTCCACATCCTCAAGCTGAACCAATTGAAAAGAATCCAACAAAACTGGACAAGCAGATGCTCTCGTTACATCCCCAGAGACTGCCGTTAACATGACGTCAAAACCCGACCGAATCCGCTCAATTTTATCCGCGAAGGATCGAGCAAATGCTTCACAGCGAGCCACCGAGTTGTCCGAGGCCTCGCCTTTTGGCGGATTTAACAGGCCCCTGACAACTCGGAAAAGCTCCACTGGACGATTCTTCACTGATGCAATATTGGCTGTGATGAATGTTTTCTGAATGTTTTCTGAACAACAAATTGTCACTGGTGCTTTACATTGACATTACACTGCTGTGTAGCTGTTTCTTGCTGTGGATCAACAGCAGGGGATCTTTTTGACATTGGATCACCCAGGATCCTGCCCAATCCAGCTGTCAATGTGTCAAAAACACTGGGAGCCACTCCAGAGTTTCCTGGAAGTTCTTCTTGTGATGGATTACATGCTGGAAGCAGTTATTCTGCTATGGAACTGGCTGTACATCATGTGAGCTGCTCACAGCATATTTGGGGTGAGAGCGCTTTATTTGGCCCATGTTGACTTAAGGCAGATGCCTGTGATGCTGGTGAGACTAAAGAGATGCACTGTGCTGGTGGGAAGGCTGAGACCTATTTAAAATGTCAGTTTCTGGGAAATGCTTCCTTTTCATCAAATGCAGCCGAAAGAGCTCACTTTGCCCAGTATCATATTAATAATATATGTGCAACACGGGTCTAAGTTGACAAGTAATAGGTGTGGAAAGTAGGGATTACAAGCCTGGAAACTCAAATGATCACATAAGCTACTCAAAATGTCAAAAGAGCAACAATCACCAGACAAATCAAAACTGGAATTATCTAGAACTCTACTTCTGTTTTGACTTTTGCATGGTGCATGCATACAACCTATTTAAAATTATTGTTCCTACAGGCTCATATTTTCCATTTTCTGAATTTTGATGCATATCTTTTCTTTCTTCCCAGGTGGCTAGCAAAAACAATTAAAAGAACAAATATACTGCAAAACAATAATAATACTCTTTGTCCAGGACAATATCCTTCCTGTACTGTACAATGTAAATTCACCTTTTCTAGTGGCTGGTGTCTAGAAAACACCCATGCATAACAGGATCTGTAATACCAGAATATTATAACTAAGGCCATGTATTCTTTGGATGCATAAGAATGCATTTGGATTCTTGCACATGCATTTGGGTTCTCATAAAGCAAAATTGGTATAATCTTGATTGTATGGAAGTATGCAAAAATAAGAGAATAGGGGAGTAATTTAGGAGACTGAAGAGCATGTTGAATACAGTCCTGATATGATTACTACAGTGGTTAACATGAAATTAATACAGGCTTTTTGGGTGCTTGTAAATTAATGCAATTCATTGGGTTGTTGGGTTCATTGGGTTCATCAACTGACAAAGGACTAAAATACAAATGTGGTCAGATTGATTCTCAACACTGAATTGTTCAGGTACTACAAGTCAGCTATTCACGAGAGTAATTTTAAATAAGATAATTGTGTGATAATGGTACCTCCCACATTTTGTGGTGAGTTCTCCTGATAGAGACTCCTTACTTAAGGTGATTTAAAAAAAACAAAAGCAGAAACACCAACTCACCATTTCACCCCATGGTCTTCCAAACCCTTGTTTCAATTGTTTTAAATAAATTATGCACCAGAAACACTACAGGAATGTGGATAATCTTTTTGCTTCACAAGATTTTTCTTCAAAATTTAGCAACTCCCAATTTCACTGCAACATTTTTAAACAATCTTGGTATTATTTGTTTGCTTCATTTGTATCCCGTCCTTTATCACCCCTGCAGTGGGACTCAAGGCAGCTTACAATTCCAGTAAAATTCAGTGCTTCTTAACATAGTTATAAAACATATCCCATAAACTAAAAACAGTTAAAATGGTAAGCAAATAAAATAGAGAGAATAAAAACCAGTTAAGAACATATAAAGTGCACGATTTCATTCATCCATGCAAGTAGTTACAAGAAATTTTTGCTCCCCTTAATGTGTTGTACCTTAAAAATAATTTTAAAAGAATATAATTGTTTAATTGTAAAGTATTAATGTTTCTAGTTACCTCTCAAAGTTGCTTTTAGGAGCATTTTTACAAGAATGTTTCAAATTTTAACAAGGAAGAAGAAAGAAAGCAAGTGAGGTAACTCAATGGATTACTTCTTAAAACAATGCAATGAGCAACATTACAATAATAATGTAAACATTATTATAATACATTACGAGAACAAATTACTTTTAACAATTAACTTTCCAAACTGTGATGCAGAAACAAATGCATTGACAAGATCTGCATCCATCAGTTTAGGCATTAGTCTAACTTTCTACATTAGAAGAGACATTTGCACAGAAGACTTCATAGTGTGTCAGCATTGATTTATCTATGTTTTATTGTTTTTAAGTTAGATATTTTACCACAGGAGCCACAGAAAACCATTCTTGTATTCTGGCCTCAATGTGTTTTCCTGACAACTTTTATTGTCTATAGGCTAAAAGCAGTTGAATGGTGTACGCACATCCATGTATATATTCATTGGCTTTGAAGACAGACTTTTAAAAAACTCACCAAAAATGTTATTGCAAAACTTGATAGAAACTCCATGACACTTTATGCAGTGGCAACACTGACTGAGGAATTCTGTGGGTCATAACAAAACAAAACAAAAACAAAAACAAAAACAAAACAAAGAAAGTAAACTTGCCCTTCTTTTTTATATACAAATCGAATCAGTTAATTAAATGTTAAATTTACTAAGGTTTTCTGTCATTAATCAATTACATTTTATTTAATTGAGGGATAATCTTACATTTCTAGCACTTCAGAGAGTGAAAAATAGAAAGTAGTTCACTTCCAGAAATCTTATACTTGCTTGTCCATATTTCCTTGGTAACCTTGCCTGTCACCTTTCTTTGGATACTGAAACATATTTCTGGATACCCAGTAAAAAATTTAAGTTACAGCAAAGCAAGTAATTTAAGGAATGAAGGAAACTTTCTGAATGCGGACATGCTGAGAATATCCTTTGCACATTGTCAGAAAATGGCTGATGTGGGAGGACTGTGATCCTTTCTTGGCACCAAGGCCAGGTGTCTATGGTCAGTATACAACCTGTAGTAGCCACTCTGTGGATACTTGGGATAATGTATAGTTCCATACCCACCAGCATTTTACAGATGAAAATTGAGACACAAGAAACATTATGACATGATCCAGTGGTAAAATGTGTTCACGAGTTAAAACAGACAAGTTAGAAGAGGCTGCAGGAATGCAAGTAAGGACAACTGGAGAGCTATCTATCTATCTATCTATCTATCTATCTATCTATCTATCTATCTATCTATCTATCTATCATCTATCTATCTATCTATCTATCATCATCTATCTATCTATCTATCATCTATCTATCTATCTATCTATCTATCTATCTATCTATCTATCTATCTATCATCTGTTGGCTTCAAAGTTAGTCCTAATAAAAACAAGACAATACTTCCCACCAAAGAAATTGCTATTTCAAAATTAAGGAGATACATTGTAGCATTTCATGCAATAGCCACATAGGCAGAAGGATTCTGGGAGTCCAGGCCTGTAGCCAGGATTTCGTTTCGGGGGGGGGGGGGTGAATTTTTTTCAGGGGGGGTTTCGGGGGGGGGGGGCTGAGTCTGAGTGAAAGAGGGACTACCCTAGCAAACCTTTTGTATCATTACCCCAATACCCCCATGCATATCGGATATATTGAGTATGGTGATGAGATCATGATATGAATAAACATAACAGTTTAAGTAATGCACCAGTAAGGCCTTTTCGCGAACCACCATGAGAATTTCAGGGGGGGGGGGCTGACGCCCTCCGAGCCCGCCCCTGGCTACATGCCTGTGGGAGTCATAACAAAGAATCACAGTTCCAAATCTGTTCTGAACATAACACTAAGCCCAGGATTCAAATTATACAGCTTTTGGAATGCCTGCCTGCCTAGATGGGGGTGAGGATATGACCTCTTGGTTATTAGGGCAGTTTTACACAGACACAATAATCCAGTTCAAAACTGGCTCAAAAGTAGGAAACTCATGCTGCAGAGAGCATCAAGCCAGAATCAGCATGTTTTTGAAAAAACTCACCAGAAAGGTATGTACGAGCCGGATTATGTGCTGCAGTCAAACAGAGTACATCCAATGCAAGCCTTGAAATTGGAATGATCCCAAACGGACATGGATATGTGTGCATCAGCACATCTCAGCAGATTGGTTAAGAAAACCCACACAATTTTCCAGCAGCTATCTAGCTGCAGATACTGTGGCTCCTGGGTTTAGTTCCATAGTCAGTGAATACTGTGACCACTGTCCCAGCCTTAAACCAGTTCCTGGGGCATTTGTGTAGGTTTGTTTTAATCCACTTTCAAATTGGATTGTAGTGTCTGTGAATAACTTTCCTAAGAACCAGGCCTTTCCTTGCAAGGTCTTCATTGGGTCCTGGTATTGTGATAACAATCTGTGTATTGTATTTGCGTCAACACTGGCTTGTGTTTAGTTTGCAAATATGTAACCAATGGAATCATATGTGGTAGTCTTTTTGACCAGGAACCCAGAAATGAAAAGCATGTTGATCAACACAGATTAGTAGAAGCTGAGAACTATATTCCATCCAAAATCATTTTGTGAATTTGCAAGTGTTTCCAGTCACCTGTTCACAAGTGAGCTAAAAATATATTTCCCTTGATGATCATCATACTAAGAATACCTACCTTACTAGAACAGCCAGAGGATGGATAACAACTTGCATAAACTTTGCATATAAACATCAGTTGCTGTTGTTCAGACACGAATTTCAAATATTGGTTTTTGCTCTCAGTGACATGCAGACTGTAGGCAATAGGAAGCCAAGTAACAGTAATTTTAACCATTTGTTTTAGTCAAAACAGAATAGTTTTCAAAATATCACACACTGGTGGGCATTTAGCTAGAAAGTATTAGGGTTTCTAGAATTTGTGGAATTTGTAAGACCAGAAATATTTTTGTTGCAAGGCATACAGACACTCTACTTTTAAAAGCCCCTCCCCCACCACCACCACCACCACCACGCTCCCCAGGAGAATTGCATTTTCTCAGTGTGAAGTTTATAACAAATGATACAAAGTTTAATTGATTTAAATGTACAGTTTCAAGACTGTAATAGTAGCGATTACAGTTACGTTTAAATGCAATTTTGTATTGCTCTATAAAAGTAAATAAATTAATAACTTTATTAATTTAACTGAAGTTAATAATTTATTAATTTAGCTGTGAGACTACAGAAATTCTGTAACTATATGAAATGACTAAGGCCCCTTCCAAACAGCCATATAACCCAGAATATCAAGGTAGAAAATCCCACAATATCTGCTTTGAACTAGGTTATCTGAGTCCACACTACCATATATTTCACTTCAAAGCAGAAAATGTGAGATTGTATTCAGCTGTGAGGAAGGGATCTAAGAGTTATAATTGTACATGTACATGTGAAACTATTTCTCAGTATACTACAGTAACTTATTTATCTTATAGGTACTAGAAAAAGATGAACTGGAGAAATGTAACACAATATTTGTGATGAGTTGCTTTGAAGCTCTTGAGACTGTCACAAGGAAAATGAAATGATATTAGTTGGCTGGAACATTGTGCTGATTTGTGTGGAATCACAGACGCAGACACAACATGCGAGTGTGGAGAAGAGCAACCACAGATCACCTATTACAATGCAGTCTGAGCCCTGCCACATGCACAATGGAGGACCTCCTCATAGTAACACCAGAGGCACTCCAAGTGGCCAACGACTGATCAAAGGGCATTTAGTATAATGCCAAATTTTTAAACTTTGTGTTTTTTAAAATACAACTGTACCCTTGATTTGCTTCTGATATGATAAAAAAACCCAGACTCAGAGTTAAAAGGGCCATCTAGTGCAACCTCTTGCTATGCATGAATACACAACTAAAGCACCCCTGAAAGACACCTATCCAACTTCTGATAGTGAGTCTCCTATCCTTTAAGGCAATCTGTTGTACAGTCAAATAGCTCTCACAATAAAGAGATGGTGGAATATTTTTTTTCTTGTACTTTGAACCCATTGATTTGTGTTCTCATTTCTAGAGCAGCAAAAAGCAAGCTTGCTTCATCTTCTATAGGACATCCCTTCAGATACTGAAAGATAACTATCAAATCACATCTCCATCTTCAGTCTTCTCCTTGCCATATCTCGAAATAAAGATACTTATAATGTCACCTCTCATTCTTCTTTTCTCTAAGCTAAACATTCTTCTTTTCTTCAAGCTAAATCATTCCAGACCATCTTGGTCACCCTTCTCTGGACACATTCCAGCTTTTTGATATCCTCCTTTAAACCTGGTGCCCAGAACTGGACACATTATTCTAGGCTCAATCTGACCAAAACAGAATAGAACGGCACCACTATTTGACTCAAAAGTGTGGAGAAGGAGTGAGCAGTAGGGGTGGTAATAATGAGTAGAAATCCAGATACCTAGTCTTGTTCTAGAACAGGTTCAGGAATCTGAATTCAACATCCAATTTGCATAAGTTGGACTTTTATTTGGACCTGTGAAGGAATGAAGCTTTATTTATATCCCATACCATCTCCCAAAGGGATTCGGAGTGGCTTACAACAAAACAATAACATAAATAATAATAAAAACATAACAAGTCAAACAACTTAAATCACTTAAATGACTCAAGAATGTCACAAATCAATATAAAATTATGTGAAAATGAAGCATATAAAACATGAAACATATAGACATTTAAACGAGTAAATATCACGTGACCCGCTTTTGCTAGTTTGAGCACTAGGGTCAATTAAAATTTCGTTTAAATTCCAGTGGTTAAAATTATGGAACTCAGAAGTATTATAACAGAGTTCAGAACTCTAATAAAAATACTACTTCTGTGTATTTTAACTTTTTTTACATGGTGGAAATCAATCATTCCCTGCCCTCATTATGTCTGTATTCATACTCATATGAAAACCTTGTGGCTAGAGTGTGGTAGTGTGTTTTATGTACCATAGCTGTCATTAGTTAATGCATTCATTTGTGGTAACATTTATATGTTGCTGCTTTTCAATCTGAGAGCACTGAGAATACATAAAAACTGCTGCAACAGAACAGTGGAAAATGTCACAGTTAAAAATGATTCAGTGTCATAAAAAACACGGGGAAATCCCACAGGGCTGGATTATCAATATTTCAATTGGAACAATTACTCCTGGCTCTTCCCTGGTTAGAAACCTGCTGTTGAAGAGAAAATTGACTTTGTTTCCTTTTCTTGTGCTGTCTTTTTATGTATCTCCCGGTGCTTCTGATATCTTCATGTTTCATAAGTTACTTGCATAATTACTTAAAACTGTTGGACAGCAGTCTTATTGAAGTTCTAGGGCTGATTCTGGAAACTCATGACAAATATAAAATATCTTCTCTTGACAAGGACATGACATATTTAGCACTGTGAAAACTTTCTTAAGAAAAATACTTTAAAGAATAGTGCTGGAAGAGAGAGACAATTAGGTTATATCACTGGTGTATACCCATCTCATCTCTGAAAGTGGGGGGGGGGGGGTGTGGTGGTGGTGGTGGTGCAGAAGATGATGGCAACATGGAAAGTACAAAAGGCTTCCTTCTGTCAAAATGCTAAACTCAGGTGTCTGCTCTGACTCAGAACTGGTTTCAGGCTCAATGTAAGGTGCTTAGATGGCGATGGACCAATAAACCTAGTAAGCAAACATATGCATATCTTGGGGCCCTACCACAAAGACATATAACCAGAATATCAAGGCAGAAAATCTCACAATATCTGCTCTGAACTGCGTGAGCTGAGTCCACACCACCATCTTAAAGATCTTAAAACTTGGCTCTTCCAATGTGACTTTGGAGAATGACCATATAACCCATTTCTGTCTGTTCCATCTATAGTGTTGTCCTCATGATGCACTTAATGAAGGCCTAACACTAACATTCCTCCTTCTTGGGCTCCTCCTTCTTGTGCATTTGGCCTGACCACTGCGTTCAACTTTTATTATGTTATTTTGAACTGTTTCTTTTATCTTGTTACTTTATGCATTTTGTTGTGATATATTTTTGTTTTTGTTTAGTGTTTATTTTGCTGTATTGTATTTTCGGGCTTGGTCCCATGTTAGCTGCCCCAAGCCCCCTTTGGGGAGATGGTGGTGGGGTATAAATAAAGATTTATTATTATTATTATTATTATTATTATTATTATTATTATTATTATATATCCCAGCTCAAAGCAGATATGTGGGATTTTATTCAGCTGTGTGGAAGGGGCCTAAGAATGTAAATCAGTGGTTTTCAACCTTCCCAATGCCATGACCCCTTAATACAGTTCCTCATATTGAAGTGACCATAAACCATAAACCATAAAATTATTTTGTTGCTACTTCATAACTGTTATTTTGCTACTCTTATGAATCAAAATGTAAATATATGATATTCAGGATATACTTTCATTCATTGGACCAAATTTGAATACTGTTAAGGTTGGGGGGATTGATTTTGTCATTTGTGAATTGTAGTTGCTGGGATTTATAGTTAACATACACTCAAAGGGTGCTTTCCCCCAACCCTTGAAGGGACGTAAGCCTCCTTCCAGCCTTGTGTGCTCTCCCTCACCTGCATATGTGCACTACACTGCCATGCACCAAGCATGCCTGTTCTCCCCTCAGAAACAGCCTTCCTCTTGGCAGAGAGGCCAGCTGAAAGGCCAGCCAATGACAGCAGGAGGAGGGCTTTTGGTGGGAGGATTCACATTTTGTTTCCAAAAAGGAAGAGAAGGACAGGCGGAGAGATCTTCAGCCTTCTCTGCCAAAGGGGTTCCTAAGACCATCAGAAATATGCAGGCCTGTAGCGAGGGGGTGGTTTTAGGGGTTCAACCCCCCCCCCCGAAATGTTTCAGATTTTTTTTAAAAAAACTGGTTTACTCATGAATTTTAACTGGTTAACCAAATCCCCATGCTAAGTCTATGAGATGCAAAAAATTAAGAGTCCCTCCAGAACTGTAAGCACTATCTCAAGCAAATATTGACAATTTATTCACACTGTCATTACTTGCAGCAATAGCGGAAGTAGTGAAGCAACCAAGTTGGGTGTGTGTGTGTTGAATGCTCTCATTAAGGAAGCCAGGCTTGGTGGAGGTGGTTGACAGGGGTGGAGCTGCAGGCTATGGAAGGTTGCTCTGCCCCCTGCTGTGCTCTTTGCTTCAGTGTGAGCTAGGAGGCAGGTTTCAACCCCCCCCCCCAAAATTTTCAACCCCCCCCCCCAAATTTTCAAGCCCCCCCAAATGTCAACCCTCCCCGAAATTTTTTTCTGGCTACGGCCCTGGAAATATGTGTTTTCTAATTGTATTTGGCAACCCCACTGAAACCCCTTCTGTGACCCCCCCCCCCCGGGGTACCAACCTCCAGGTTGAGAAACGCTGGTGTAAATGCTATTTAAAGTAAGCAAACATATGCGTATCTAAGAGTGTAAATGCTATCTAAAGTTTACCCATACAAGTCAAGAACATAAATAAACAACCCCTTTCCTAAAAAAAACACCCCCCCCCCCAAAACCCCAACACCTTTTTTCTGGAAGTCTGTTCAGTTGTCTTTGTGAAATTGCACTTGAGAAGGAGCAGTTAATCTTTCAACAGCCTGCCCTGAAGTACGGGCTTCTACTATCTCCTCCTGCTGGGGCTCAGTGGCTACTACTAAGAGTTCTCCTTATATAGCTACTACATTCTGCTGTGCAGACTGCTGAAAACTGTTGGTCTGCAGCTCCAACCACTCGACCTCACTGTCAGAGCTGACCAGGACTACTGGCTATGAATTACATGCTGCTGTTGCTGCCCACCAGGAGACAAATTGGTGCCCATCAACACAAAATCAGCATTGAGCTCATTTCAAAAGCACAACTTAAGTCTAAATTCAGTAGCTAAATCCAACAACAGTAGACCCAGTGAATCATTAGGATTTACCTATTTGTGTACTTGTCACATAGCCGCTGATTCACTGGGTCTACTCTGGTTTGATTTAATTTAGACCTTCTTTATTGCTCAGTTCTTAAGACACTACACGTTTAGGCCACCACTCACAGTCTATGCCACTATTCCCATGGCTTGTATTAGATCTTGTCCCGTGTCCAAATGACCTGTATGATTCATGTTTTATTACTTCCAGAGTTTTCAAAATGCTTACTTTGAAAACCTTGGGCATTCACATTTAGGGGACTGAACAACGACCAGCCTGCCTAAGTTACCAATAATTCTGGGAGCAGGATGTACTGGCCATGAATCATAATGATAAACGGAAAGTCATTATGTTATCAACCACCCAAAAGAAAACAAATAGTCATTCTCATATTGGTAGTTCCCTAGAATGCTCTCAAATGTTTTCTAAGTGACAATGCGAGTAACAATGAACTGAAAAATCACAATTTCAAGGTATAGTGATTCAGCTGGTTCGCATGAAACAGAGGTCACAAAAGGTTCACTGAGAAGTTGCACATCTCCAGACAGTGGAAATAGACTCTACCCATTGCATCAGTCATGGGCCAGCCCTACCATTAATAGGGTGAGGCAGGAGCCTCAGGAAAAATATGTTAAGTGTCAAGGAAAGTCATCAAATTGTTAACAATTTCAATTGTTAGTATTATATTTTGTATGCAGAGATAAAAAGGCATTTGTGGTATTTGCTGCCATGTGTGTCAAAATAACCGGCCTGGTCTGAGTATGAGGAAGTGTGTGTGTGTGTATGTGTAGGCCAAGCAGTGGGGCTTTCTCAGTGGTTGCTCTCAACACTTGGTGCTCCTTACCAAAGGTGGCTCAGGTGCTACCTTTCTTTCCTTTACCCCCTCTGGTAATGTCTTCTTTGTTAATGTGAAAAAGTAAGAAAGTGTCTGACAAAGAGAGCAAGCCACAGTAACAACATAGATGGCTCCAACTGGATATGGAAAATCAAAGTTGGGATATGGTTGCCTGAGCAAAACCAAATGGATGCAACGTTGACATGAATATTGCTCTGATATGGCTCTTTTCAAACAGTTGTCTCTGTATACAGAATAATACTGATGGCTAGTAATGACTACAGCAACAAATAGGAAATAGTGAAATGGTAACATTAATGATAATATATTATTTAATGTGATAAATCAGTGCCAAAGTGGTGGTCCCAGAACTGAATCTGGTCCCTGAACTATAAGTCCCACATCAGTTTCCAGGAAAGGAAAAAAGAACAACTGTACCTAATGGGCACAAATTTATTACCAGTTCCTTTCACATAGAAAAACAATAAAGGGCAGTCCCCCAAATTAGCCTGAGAAGCACTGTTGTAAACAGCATGTATCACTCCCCGTGGAATGACTCCAGAAATGAGTGGCAGTCACAATGCAAGTCCCATGTGTATATTGTACACTGGGAGGAATTTTTATATTGAATATTGTTATGATAAATTAGAAACTCAAGAATAACAAAGAATGCTGTTAATAAGCCTTTATGGGCTTTGAGGATTATTGAATTTAATTAACTTTAATTTTGGGGAAAATTATATTAGGACTGTAAACCAATCTGTAATGCATACTATACTGATTAATCTTATATCTACTTTGATCCCAGTTGGGTTTACTTTGGAATAGATGCATATAGGCTAATATCCTACATGTGGGCATAGGTCCACACATGCAATTCTCTCTTTTTAAAAAGATATTTTTATTATGTTATACACACAGATCAATAAGCCAAATTCCAAGTGTTACACATATAAATCCTGAGTAATTCAACAAATATTAAAGACATTATGCTAATTTACACTGGTGTATATTACATTATCTCCACCTTCCCTCCCTCTCCCTCCCTCCCTCACCCTCCCTCCTCAACCACAGTGTATTTCTAGCTAATCTTGCAGATCCAGCCACTGGTAGAGTCTTTGTATTTTTTCCTTGATGTGATCATTGGCTCCTCCATTTTTCACCCAGTTGAAGTAGACCTTCCATCTATTTGTAATGATCTTTTCTTTGTCCATTCTTGGTGTTTGCTTAGTCATAATTCCCGTAATATCTAACAGCACTTGGTCATACATATTGTTGGGGTTCAGCCTCCGTGCAAACCAGAACCTGAACCTGATTCTTTAATTGTATTTCCTGATGCAATTGAACAGGCCTCTTTCCCTGATGGTGTTGAAACTGTTGATTATGAGGCCAGTGGCGGGGAAAGTGAAACTGAACTTCTTGATGAGAATGTTTTGGAATCAAGCAGTGATAGCTCTCCAGAGGGACTCACACCTGGGTTTGCCAATGAGCACCGAAGAGAACAGATTTGGAAAAACAGGAGTGAGTCGCAGTTTCTACGAAGGTCAAATAGATTACGGGAGAGGCAGGCTTCAAAGTCTGGGGGCGTTTCAAGAAATAGTTTCTTTAGCTTAAGGAACCTCTTCCCGGCTGTTTAGCTAGATCAAGCAATGTTTTAGACTGAGGCAGTACCTTGGCAGATTTCCTGTGTTCCATGGCCTGCATTCCCAGAGGTTTCTAGTTTTCAAGTACAGTTAGTGATGCTAACAGGTTCCTGGTTTCTGTATCGTGGCTTTTGGAATTTTGCTCAAGTTCAGAGTTTTCCTGACTGCTGTGTTTCTACTATGGTATTTTGACTTTGCATTTACCTTTCTTTTGTAACCATTTTTTATCAATAAAGAGGATTGTTTTTCCCCACAGTCCAGTGTGGTGGATTTAATCTTATGATCTCATTTCCTGAACTGGGATGCAACACATATAATCATTCCAATTACTTAACGTCCCTTTCGATTTGTCTTTCCATCCTCTAGCAATCACTGCATGGGCTGCTCTTATTGTAAGCTTAAATAACTACTGGCAATTAGTTATTATACTCGGATGATACAACACTCCCCATAGTAGCAAATCATTATTAATTTGAATTTTTATCTGGAATATCTCCTGAATTTTTCCTTGTATCATTTCCCAGAATTTTTTTATTTCAGAACACCCCCACCACAAACACACACACATGCAATTCTCTATCCCTGCACTGCCTAGCAGTGGTCATGTCCTGGAAGAGACCTTTAATGTTATGGCTGAACATAGAATCATAGAGTTGGAAAAGACCTCAGGGGCCATCCAGTCCAACCCCCTGCCAAGAAGCAGGAAAATTGCACTCAAAGTACCCCCGACAGATGGCCATCCAGCCTCTGTTTAAAAGCTTCCAAAGAAGGAGCCTCCACCATACTCTGGGGCAGAGAGTTCCACTGCTGAACAGCTCTCACAGTCAGGAAGTTCTAATGTTCAAATGGAATCTCCTGTAGTTTGTAGTTTCTTGGACAGTAGAGAAGAGAAGGAGAAGAGGTGCAGACTATGGTCAGTTGCAGGAAGAAAAAGAGAGTGGTTTCTTAAATGAAATGCTCTACCTTTTATTTTACCTCACAATTGGAGGTACAATCCTCTATAGGCCATCTTTCCCTATTGGTAAGCAATAACAGCAGAGTTCAACCACGGTAGTGGTTGAACCCTGGGAGGTTTGTAGATGAAACACAAGTGCAAGTCAGTAGCTCTCTGTGCCCCATCCAAATGGGGACATAAATACGAAAGTCGCTAGTAAAATGCTGATTATTGACTTTCATTGCAAACAATTGTAGAACACTCTCATTATATACATGCTTATGCAGCAGAAGTAATAGGTCTTGCTTTAAGGCAATTTTACTTAACATTTGAACCCTTCGGGGATCAGACAGTTATGATTTAATGAACTGAGAACTGTGGCAGCCCTATAAACATATGCACATGATCCAGACAGAACCTAACTAGCATTGTTGGTTTCACTTTTCAATGTTGATCATGTACACAGTAAATTGACAAGAAGTCAGATTGGATTGTTAATAGCAATGAGTAGCTCAAGATTTTGGAAAGGTCCTAGGTATTCTTACCTCACTTTCAGACCATGCTAAGTAATATCAGAACAGTTTCCCCCCCCCGATCCATAGCATTTGCATATTCTAAAGATTTGCAGACTATGAATGCATAAAGAAGTTGAACTCGGAAAATTTTGATTTTTTTCCCCGAAGTCAGATTAAGCGTAAAGTGAGAAGTCCCCATTTATGTCTTTAAATATTACTGTGGCAGCAGCCGGCATGGATTAAATTCAGTTTAGTTTTCAGTAGCAGTTCTATACAACTCTATAATTCTATGTGTTGTCTGAGATATAGCATAACAATCATTAGGAAATCACACACCTGCCAATCTCTGTTTCTATTTATTTTCCTGCTGTCTCTTCCTAAACACCTCCACTCGCACTTCTTTAATTATGATTGTAGGTCTCCACAAAGATTTGCTATTTTAAAGAGTTTCGAAGTATACATGCAAATTTCAGGTCTCTAGTTGTGGCAATCAGATGTATTATACGAATACAGTAAACTCATCAAGGCTGGAATATGAGGAGTGAGGGGGGGGGGGGGGCAATTCAGATTTGCCACTATATGCTGTCCATGTCTGGACTCAGTTCTGGCCAACATCATAATTCAGAACTGCTTGAATACTCTCCATCTCTTCCCTGGGCTTTCCAGTCCCCACGTCTTGTTCTTATGTGGACACACAAGGTCAGCAGTATTCGCTTGCATTAATTAACCACAACTTGTCCTTTGGTTGGTTCTGGGAAATTTAGTTAATTTTCACTATGGGTTATTCAGACAAACTAGAACCGGAAATTGGGTTAGGACCCTTCCAGACAGGCCCTATATTCCAGGATCTGATCCCACGTTTTCTACTTTAAACAGGATTATATTTAGTCCACACTGCCAGATAATCAGGGATAAACAGATCCCTGGGATCAGATCCTGGGATATAGAACCAGTCTGGAAGGGTGCTTAGTGTAAGACATCCAGTTTGTCCTGGTTCACATGAAAAGACAAACCAGTTTATTGAAAAATGAAAGAGATACTTCCAGTTTCCATTTTATAGCCATGCTGATAAAGGAAAAAAGGAGCATGAAAAAATAAATGGCTTGTATACATAACACTAAACTATGGTTTAGTACAGAGATGGGCAGCTGTCAAGGTACGGGAAAGAATAAACCCCTCAAATTACTCTCAGGCGCTTTCCACACAGCTGTATAAAATCCACATTGAACTGGATTATATGGAAGTGTGGATTCAGATAACTCAGTTTAAGGCAGATATTGTGGATTATTGGCCTTAATATTCTGGGTTATATGGCTGTGTGGAAGGGCCCCTAGTATCTTCTGAGAGAATTTTTTGAGAATAATCTTGTGTGCATCTTAGGTATGTACCAGGATATGTTTCTCTATGATCTTGTTCAATGCTACAGGTCTTGATGGAGAAACAGATCACAACGTCCCTCCATTCTTAGCACTTGCCAATAGTGGTCTCCTAACACCTGTCAGAATCTGACACAGGCTCCTTCCACACTGCCTCTATATCCCAGGATCTGATCTCAGATTATCTGATTATCCCAGATTATCTGGCAATGAAGACTCATATAATCCAGTTTAAAGCAGATAATCCAGGATCAGATCCTGAGATATAGGGCAGTGTAGAAGGGCCCACAGCCACAAATCTTGATCTTGCTAGCAATGCACACATGTTTCATCCTCAGATATAGGACTAGATGCTTGACAGAAACACTAGTACCCAAGCGTGTCGCAACACAGCTTTCCCAACCTCTGGTCTTTTACTGTAGTAGCTCTGTCCTTGCCTAACCTTGTCTATAGCTCAGTTGAACAGGTTCTAATCCTTCATGACTGATCTCCCCTGAATTTTTTTCTGAACGCTCATTTGTTAGCCTCTGAAATGTCTAGGCCTTGTGTAACCTTGGAATAGAACAAGCTAATTCCTTGGTTTCGTCTTCTGAGGACACTGTCCTTTATAATATAAAAATATTTTGTTTTTGGTTTGAACAGACAAACTTTCAAGTTTTTACTATATAAGCTTAAACTGACATCCAAGAGTGAGGAAGGTATACCCCCAAAATATTTTAGGATTCGGTTCCCATCTTTCCCAGCCAATATAGCCAGTAGTCAGGGATGATGAAGATTCTAATCAGCAACATCTGGGGAGCTACATGTCTCCCACCACAGGTTTACAACATACTTGTTAGTTGCTAGTCTGATATAAAGGATATTGTTCCACATTTGTGATGTGCTTCTCATTCTATAGCATCAAGAAGGTTACCAAGAGAAGTGTCCCTGATTTTTCTGATTGCTCTACTTGTGTGGTAGCCCTTTTGGACATTAATATCTAGTTAGCTAAGAAATGTAGAAGTTTAGTGGCCGTAGCACAAATACTATTTAATAATAGTAAGAAGGTTGCTTTGTTGTCAGGCTTTCTGAAGGCAAATGACTTAAAGTAAATTACATTTTGATTGTGTGCGAGTGATACTGTAATATTTGTTGGAAAACAAAAAGGCAGTAGTAGCCTAGGATGAATTGTAACCTGGTTACATACATGGTTGTTATTCATCTCAGGACTTAATAAATTAGATGTGTAAATGTATTGGCATTTCCTGAGAACAGCTGGAGTTGAACCTTAGATAATTGCATTATCTTTCAACCTGGACGTTTGAACACATTTGGGGGAATTTTCAGTGTTTAGACATCTGTTAAGGTATTATTGCTAGAGGTAATGTTGTTGTATAACTTCAAATGTTACATGTCTTACATGAAAGCACATCATATTTCAGTAAAAAATGTGAAACTGGGAACAAAAAAGTGTGAAAATAGCAGTAGAATTGTCATATCCCACAATAGTGATCTCATATGCACAGTCCCATTTTATTTTGGGGACATTTGCAAGAAATCTAGGATTTTATTTATTTATTTATTTATTTATTTACAGTATTTATATTCGGCCCTTCTCACCCTGAAGGGGACTCAGGGCAGATCACAAAACACATATATATGGTAAACATTCAATGCCTTTTTTGACATACAAGACATACAGACAGATGGAGGTCATTATTCAGCAGTTTTTCCACTTCGAATCTTGGAGGTTGCTCAATTCAGGCCACAGGGGGAGCTGTCGCTTCATCCACTGTGATGTCAAGCCTTTTGATTGTAGTATTTCCTCCTTGCTCTCCAGCATTTATATGGTGTCATAAATTCGTCTCTCCGCTTTAAGCGGTCCCTAATTTCTTTACTCACAGCACAGCTGTTTTTGAACTGCTTAGGTGAACAGTAAGCTGGGCTATTAACATTGGGGGAACTCAACTCTGACTCGGGCTTCGAACTTTCCACCTTCCAGTCCACAGTGATTTATTGTTGCTAGTGATTAACCAGTTGTGCTACCAGTCTGGCCCTCAAACTCCCATCACATATCTAAGGAGGGGAACAGACATAGGCATAGTTATCACATATAGCAAATTGTACAAAAGTTTTGTCTTTTCCTTTAAAGAAATGTGAAAGTATTCACATTAGCGTCTAATGTTGGCAATTATTTGGATCCCTCTCACCTCAATCTTGCCATTTACCCTTATGTAAGGAATGGTTTGTCCTACCAATGACAGGGTCTTCATCCATCCTGATCAATGGTTAGTTAAAGGATTGGATTTTTGTTTAAAACACGGAGGACTAAAGGCTCCCAAACCCTGCTTTAGATCATGAGAGGTTACAACAGCTATGGCTAATATGATGTGGTTTTGCATAACTGCATCTTTCTAGATGGATCTTTCAGATTCGGCTGATTAGAGCAGGCCTAGGGTCAGCACAAGGCAGTCTTGGCAGCTGCTGAAACTTTTCTGTCCTGGCAGGCTTCACCTGAAATTATGGCTCCCTCTCACACACTTTAATTGATGGATGGCAAGCGACTGGCTTGATGTGCTATCATTTTAATTTCTGGCAATAGTCCCAATGTAGTGTAATTTTAGGATATTATTTTAATTTAATTTAATTTGTCCAATTTATATGTTGCTTTTCTCCAGGAGTGAGATTTAAAGTGGCTTCCAAAAACAGATAATAACATGTACCACACAATTTAAAAAATAGTTAAGATAATATCGAAAAATATTTTAAAATCAATTAAAACATACAAAAGCTAAAAGATACATAAGACATGCCCAATAAAAAGTGTGTACATTAAAAGCTTGCTTAGATAGAAATGTCTTTTAAAAATGCGATTACTCTCGGGTTAAAGGGCTACATGGAACTGCCCCAAGTCATACTATGTACTTTTAAATGTGACAAATTTCCATGCTCTAAAAAGCATTTGTGCAATACGTTTAATAAACATTGACTTTGGTCATTCAAGGAGAATCCCAAATGTAGAAGAGCACTTGTTGCAGAGAAAGCTGTTATATATAAAATTTCACACAGCAACTCAGGCCCCTTTTACACTGCTATACAATCCAGATTATCAAAGTTGATAATCCACATTATCCACACTGAACTGGATTATATGGCAGTATGGACTCAGATAACCCAGTTCAAAGCAGATATTGTGGATTATCTGTCTTGATATTCTGGGTTATATTGCTATGTGGAAGGGCCCAGAGTGAGAAGGTGAATTTATATCCAAACATGTGACTACAGTTCATTTATTTCCTCAGAGACTTTAAAAGCTCCCTTGTTACATCTTGCCAGCAGGAGAGAAAATAGTTTCTTTACACTGCTGCCTGGAAAAGCAATTAGGGTTATTCATTGCTGCAAATAGGAAGGTGGAGCAACTGTTGGAATAGGAACACTTTTTCTTTGTTCATAAACAGGAAGGCGCAACCTTTCTGCCATTCTTCATGCTGGGAGTGGGATCTAGAAATTCTCAAAAACAAGATGCTGTAGAAAATGCATGCTACTTTTATTTATTTATTTATTTATTTATTTCAAAGTTTTATGTACCGAGCTTCTCACCTCATAAGAGGGACTCAGCCCGGTTTCCAACCATAAAAACACATACAATCGGTAAAATATCAAAGATGTAATTTATAAGATGTATGTGCCATTTATGCACCACTTTTCTAACACTTTCATGGTGTTGATATTATCCAGGCAGGAAAGGAGAGTAACTTGCAAACATAGAGTAACTCAATAAGAACCTTCCCATTGACAAATTAAGGCTAATCAGGCTGAAATTCTCTATACACTTAAGGGGAAATTCTACTAGATTCAATGGGATTTATTTCTGAGTAAATATATATAGTATTTGACTGTCCGAATCCTATTCTGCACAGTAATATGGAACTGCACTGGTTTCATTCAACATTTTGGATTTTTTCCCAAACTCTTTGTAACTCGATGGCTTGGGCTTAGAAGCACATAAATATTCAACTCCCTGTTCACTTAGTAAATCACAGAGTTCTCATACGCACAACCCACAAGTTCTTATTAGAGCACTGTGTCACATGCAATTCCACAGCAACATATTGATGGAGCGCCTGGCATAAAAAGATGTCAGAGACATAGCACAGGTTTATTAACTAGTTCTCAAAGGCCTTGTTCAAATGATTCCAAGAAAGGAAGAGGGGAGCACACTGCTTTATAGGGTACATTTGAGCATGTTTGCGTTTTCAAAAAGAATGTTTCAGTAGGTTCAGAGTGCCAAAGCTCATGCAGAAGTTATTTGGTGTTATTATTACTGCCGATTTTGTTATGGCCAGGATTTCATGAGTGAAGAATTATAGAATCATGGCGTTGGAAGAGACTACAAAGGCCATCCAGTCCAACCCCTAAGAAGTGAAGCTAGTTTTTGCAGATAAAATATGTGGTCTACATGACCCAGACAGTTCTCTTGCAGAACTCAGGTCCGCTATGTATGGAATGGAATGAACTTTTATAAAATAGCTTCATAGTCATGTCAAGACTATCTCTGCTTGACCTTTCTGATATTCTAAGAAATTTTAATTAAAGTTTGCTCAGTTTGTCATCTTCTAAGAAAAGATTTTGCCATTTGAATGTGATTGAAGATTGCTACTTGACATAATCCTTTTACCGTACAAAATCATTTCTCAAATGGTAGACATTTATGCTTTAATTAATCTCTTCACAATGACTCAGGTTTGTACTTATCGCAGGGCATTTGGCTTGTGTTCTACAAATATCTATATCCCTGACTGCTTTGATTACAAATTCCAGAGTCAACCAGCCAACATGGATTCTCAAAGCTGAAGTCCATAAAACCCTAATATTTCCAGGTCCCACAGCAAATTTCAGAACCCCTTTCCAATTCTTCACATCAGATGTAACAGAAGGGATTGAATTATTACGGTCTTAGTTATGTCTGCATTTATTTATTTATTTATTTACTGCATTTATATCCTACCCTTCTCACCCTGAAGGGGACTCAGAGCAGCCTTACGATAGGTAGCAATTCAATGCCATATCAACAGACATAAAATAAACATGTACATTAAAAACATAAAATTAAAAACCAATATAAACATTAAAAACCATGATTAAAACAACACAATCCAAAGTCATAGTCAAAAGCCGCTCCAGTCTTTGGCACTCTCTATTTAGAAGTGTTGTTGTCTGTTGTGAGGTAACCACCTATCCACTAATTTTTAGTTTTGAGTGCTTTAAGGAGTAACATTTTGGATGCGCCTTTATTTATTTACCACATTTGTACCCTGTCCAACTCAACCCCGAGGGGGACTCAGAGCAGCCTTACACATCGGCAACAATTCAATGCCATAAAAGCAACATACAATTAAATAAACATTTATGTTAAAAACCAAAAAAATTAAAACATCTAAACAATTACATCAATTATTAAAATACACAGTCCCAGATCGTAATTCAGAGCCATTCCAGTTGTCATTGCAAATTGTGAGTCTTCCTATCTCATCTGGTATTATTATTTATTTATTTACTTTATTTCTACCCCATCTTTCTTGACGCGAGAGGGGACTCAAGGTGGCTTACAAATCTGGTAAAAATTCAATGCAGCACAGATAAACAATAAAACACATCTCATAAAAATATAAACAATCTACACATATAAGCAACTAAAACTCATAACAATCTATCAAAATAGATTTAAAACCACATATAAACACCGATTACAGCTGTAGGCAGGCATATCAGTCCTAATTGTGTGTTGCTTTGAATTTATGATATGAGGTATTAACTCATCCAGTATGATGAAATTTCTTTTTTTTTTTCACATGAGCTGATGCCATGCTCATTCTGGCATATATTATTTATCTTTTTCAGAAGTAAAATCTTACCTGCTCCTATGTCTGGAGCACTCTAATAAGCAGAATGTCTTCAACTACATATGTACAAAAATGTCAGTTTGTAGCTATGGGGGGGGGGGGGGGGATGCCTTACAATTTATCATGGCAGGGGCCACTGAGTTGATCTGACACTTGGGTCCCAAGCAATGTTCACGCATAATGCATTTTCCTTATTCCTTCAAATCTTGTCATAGAGACATTTATATTACTTGATTAACTGAAAGTTTATTTAGAGCTAAAATGCAAGTAAGTGGTCCAAAGTTTCTGAAGGTGCACTGGAACTGTAGAGTGAATGTAGTTTGAGACTACTTTAATGGCTATGACTCAATGCTATGGAATCATGAGAGTTGTAGTTTGGTGAAGCACTAGCACTCTGGCAGAGAAGACTCCAGATCTTATATTACTACAACTGCTACTATTTCATAGTATTGAGCCGATATGGCTGATCAAGTGATATCAACCTGCATTGATTCTACAAGGTAGACATACCCTGAGAAATTTAAGAAGCAACTATCCAGATACTGACTCCAGTGGTTCTGTACAATGGGACCGACATAGAGAAGCTTTGTCCCTCCAGATATTTGGGGGTTCGACTCCCCAAAGTCTAGCCATTATGGGCAATGGAAGATACTATCAGAGATGTAGTTCAAAACATCTGGAAGGACAAAAGTTTCCCTCCATCTGGATTGGAACATGTTCTTGGAATAATTTCAATCCTTATTTTCTCATGGATGAGAAAGACAAGCTGTGCCATGTGATACAAGTTCAGCCAAAGATCAAGGATTGCCGGAACTAAAAGAGCCTGAGTTCACTGCTGGAAGCATCTTTTACACACTGAAATAGTGTTTTGAAAAGCTTTTGAATGATAGTCCACAGAATTTTCCAACATTCATGGTCATCCAGGTGCTGGATCTATGGATGTTTGTAAAGGAATCAACTAAAGAAGCTGCTTCTCTTGAGAATCTGGAGCACAATGCAGAATGCCAGCACTGTTTCATAGATCTTTGTGTTCCTGTTTGGCCTATTCTTTAATGCACATGCTCTCTGCTTTAAACCATAGCAGATATCAGCTTGCAGGACTGAGGCCAAAACCTGGACAATAGTAAAATCAAATCTCTAAGGAGAACCAGAGTAGCTATAACAGCCACTCAAGTCCTGTGCTGCTTTTGGTAAGTAAGAGATCATAGCTCTGATTAATCCAGGGTGATGTTTCTGATCAGCCAAGGCTTTCTACTATATGTGCAGTGATACAGTTTACAGAGATTTTCACAAATTATCACAAATTTTAGTGCACTTAGGTTGATGCATTTACCAATCACAAGGAATTAACATAATTGTATTTGCAAAATCGAGTAAAATTGTGTATTGCTGCCCATCTGCTCAGTTTGCACAATCATTTTAAAAACATTTCAGTGACTGCAATCTTGTTCTCCTACCTCCTGAATACAGTCCATTTCCTAGAAATTGTCACTTATTTCTTTTTCTTCAGTCAGAAATGGCCTTTGCTGTTTGTTCTTCTGCATGGTGTTGGGGAAATAATTTCCGATCTGTTTTTCCTCTCCCTAGTGACTACACCACCACAGCATTGAAAGGAGAAGCCTCTGAAGCTCAATATATTTTCACACATGATGCTAAAAGCACTCTTCAATCTTTCTTATGTTATTGTTTGCATGTGTGCACTCATTTTCTGTGGCATGAAAAGCAAATAAGACTTTAAAAGCCTTTGTGATGAAGAGAACCAAGAGTGATAGAAGTATAGTGGCCCATAGTATCTTCTGGGGTTTGGTTCTGGGACTTCCCTACCCCCTCCAAATCAAAACCATTGAAAAAGAAAATTATTCACATAAAACAGGAGATATCTACAGAAGGAAGATTGAGCTTAAACAATGAGCAACAGAGTCAACATTTAAAGTACCTAAAGAGTTACGAAACAGTTTTTGATCTACTTTAGATTCAGTTTGATTATTTGGAGTGCTGATTCAGAAAATTGCATGGGATAGACCACATCGGCTCTAGTTTCTGAAACAGAACATATGCCATCCAGTAGTCACCATCTACCCACCCACAGAAAACCATATTTAATAATCTAGAGCTGTGTGGTAGTACTAATCTTTTGTGGGTAGTCACCCTCTCCCCTCCTGACATCCCCATTGTCTCAGCACTATAAGAGGACTTCGTGAGATCAGTTGCTCTCATTGCTGTGTGGTTTCAAGGCAACAGTGTAGTAATGGTGAAGCATTGGACCATATTTTCATTCTTGTGGATCACTGGTGGTCCATGGACCACAGGTTGGGAATCACTGTTGTATATAGAAGAATTGGGGTCTAAATTATCTAAGTAAATTTCAGTAGAGAATTTCCACAATCTCCACTTCCCTCTAAAACCAAATAAAGGACAAAAAACCTCCAAAAACTGCATGCTACATTCAACTCTTACATACTGGGTTCAGACACAATAGAACTGACCACAAGGTAAAGGGAAGTTAAAACAAAAGCATGAAACCTTAGACTTATCAGTCTACATCAGGCATGAGCAAACTTTGACCCTCCAGGTGTTTTGGATTTCAACTCCCACCTGGAGGGTCAAAGTTTGCCCATGCCTGGTCTATGTCATAGTGAGATGGGAGGAGGTAGAGAGAGAAAGATAGAAAGACAGACAACAAGCATTCAGCAGTGATGAGGAGGGTTTCCCTATCCTAACCTGTTTCCTCCTAGCTATATCCTTCATGAGAATTATAAACATGTGCAGGATGCGGTTGATCTCCAACATAATGAAGTGGCATCACTTATATAAATTGGTGAATAACTCAAACAAACGCCAGAAAGAGCTGTGGGTCTGTCAATTGATGGGGGCTGCAACACGGTAGTGCTCAGTGTGCAGCACAATCAAGCTTCACTTCTTTTTTCTCAATATTTATGAGCCCTGGTTGGTTGAATCTGTGGGCAAAGAAGCCATAAATACAGAGGGACAACTAGAGTGTTTTATTTCTTTCTCTTGCTGATTCTGTTGTCTTGTGGTCATTAATACATAATGCCTAAGGCAAGCTGTTCATTCAGACATATTCTATTTATCAGTGGTGGTTACCAAGCTTGAAGCTGTTTGTCACGTCTGGATTACCCTTGCCATCATAAGCCCAGCTGTGAGTCAAGCACAAAGATTTCTTTGAATTAAGCTCCCATTTAGCTTTTGATAAAAAGGTTTCTGTCTCCAATGGAACAGCTGAACCACCAGTCTTGCTTTCCTACTCCATTTGAAACCTGGCCTAAGAGCCATATACTGATTAGGCACAGGACAAAGACCTTGGCAGCACCCAGCCAATAAACTGTATGAATAGCTATTATCCTGACTTTCTGGGCAGGAAAAGAATCCTGTAGCACAGTTTTCCTGGGAGCAATGCCATTTTAGAGGCAAGAGATTTCAATCAACTAACTGAATATATAATATTACTTCCTTCCAGAATTAACACTTTATCTTGAGTGGTTATAAAGTGGAAAAACTGGAAGTTCATAGATGTCTTTGGACCTTATCACCTTGGGAACTCGAAGCAATCACATTGGTGAAGCAATTGGAAACATACCTGATTTGAATTTAACACTTTCACACACTTGCCATCATCATGGAATGCCACTGCTTGAATGATTTCAGATCCTTCAATGACTCTTCTGTACAGCTCCTTCCTTCCTGTGTTCACCCTGCTCAGCATATGCACAGTGGTGTTGAATGACTACACATTGGTTGGGCATAGGAAGGGGGCAGGAGGAGGATCACATCTACTCTCTATGCATGATACAGCAATTCCAGGACTGCTGTCGAAGAAAATTATTGCACCAGGAATAGTGCTGCAATAAAGTGTTACTGAAGCAGTTAACAGATTAAACACACTTTTCAAGAACTAGTTGGATGCAATGTAACAATAAGTAAGACATGACATTATGCAGCAATAATCAACCAATACATTATTTTAGTTCTGTAATTGCACTTTAACAGCCTCATGTGATAATGCTCTACCAACAAAAATCTGTTTCACCTCTGAATTGAGTGATGGTTTTGTCCGACAAATACCTAAATAATTTGGGACCAAACTAGTTGAAAGATGCCCCCGCCCAATATGAAATTGCCTGCAATTTGAGATCAGCAGCATAAAATCATAGAACCATAGAGGTGGAAAAGACCTTATGGGCCATCCAATCCAACCTCCTGCCAAGAATCAGGAAAATCGCATTCAAAGCACCTGCGACAGATGACCTCTTGTGTGTCTCACCACTCTAAGGAGGCTAGGTTGGTGAGCACAGATGGCAAGGCCTTCTTTGTAGTGGCAATCTGGCTATGAAACTTTCTCCTGGCTTGTGCTGTCTTCCTCATGAATAATGTCTGCTACTTTGCCAACAAACTGATACTGTTTTGTCACATGGTTTTAATCTTTGACAGGTTGAAATATATGCAATTAATCTTATGGAATAACTATACTTGGAGGGTGGGGTGGGAGGAATCCAGTGTGGGTTGCCATGATTTAAATAAGAGCTTCATGATATAGATCAGCTTCTTTTATCTTATAGAACAACCCTATTCACGCTCTCCAAACACATTGCTTGTGGGACCTCTTGTGGTATTTTTGCCATTTTAATTCAAGAATCTCAGTACAGGAACTGTACATATCTTCCCTAATAGACAAACATCATGACAAACATCATGGGAATAGGCAACCATTCCTGACTGTTAATTAGGGCATAAAGAGTAAAAAGGAAGAGGCTCATAGTAAAAGAGTAAAAAGCAAGCAAACTCCTAGAAAGCTCCTTAAACCTTTGAGGGAACAGACACCATGGACAGAGCCAACCCCCCCCCCCCCCCCCCCCCGTGTTTCAGAAACCAAGGCAGCCACTTCAGTGAGCCTATTCTGAGTATCATGAATATCATGAGTATCAGACCAGGAGAGGTAGTCATGGAAATTTTTCAGGATCCTTCACATAAATAGGTAAAGGTAAAGGCTTTCACCCAAAATTAAGTCCAGTTGTGACCAACTCTGGGGGTTGATGCTCATCTCCATTTCTAAGCCGAAGAGCCGGCGTTGTCCATAGACATCTCCAAGGTCATGTGGCTGGCATGAATGCATGGAGTGCCATTATCTTCCGACCGGAGTGGTACCTATTGATTTCCTCACATTTGCATGTTTTTGAACTGCTAGGTTGGCAGAAGCTGGGGCTGACAGCAGGAGCTCATGCCGCTCCCCGGATTCAAACCTGTGACTTTTTGGTAAACAAGTTCAGCAGCTCAGTGGTTTAACACAGTGTGCCACCGGGGGCTTGCATTGAGCGTTGTGTAGTTGAATCATTCCAGGATCCTTCACATAGATGTTTTTCACATAATTTGGAACACTGTTTTTCTTATCTGAAACTGTTGTGGGCTTTTGGCCAAAGCATATCATAGACTCCCTATGGTGAACCTAGAAAATGACTAGAGAAAAAATATTGAGTTTCTTGTAGGTAATCTCTTTTTCAATAGCTATAACCAAAGAGCAAACTACATCATGTCTTACAGCCTGTATTTAGAAGAGCTTCTCCCTGAAGTGATGAAAGGCATCTGTTTCTTATAGCACATGACTGTTCAATTTGAAAGCCTAATTGCTACAGCATATATTGCTGACACAGAGAAAATATGTTAAATGTTGAGTGGTTTTGAATTCCTCTTAATGTTAGTTTGATACTGTGTAGTAGCATTAGTCCCTTTTGGGTATAATGATGATGACGGTTACTTTTATAGTTACAGAATGTATGTGATCTCATCGGCCAGATGTATTTTGCATTATGGGACAGTGACTTGCAGAATTTTAACATTTTCTTTAAGTACTTAATTCCAAAAGTAACTTTTCAACTGTGAGTCTGACTTCCCCAGTATTCTCCAATAATTTTCACCGCCTCTCTGAGATTTTAGAGAAGATTCCTCCCAGTTTCACCTAGAGAGGACAAGACTTAAACCTACAATCACCTGTATGCAATGTGTGTACTCTGCCACTGATCCATGACCATTCCAAGTTTGGCAAAGGATCAACTACTTCTTATTTATTTATTTACAGTATTTATATACCGCTTTTTTCACCCCTAGGGGGACTTATATATGGCTCTTTGACTTGTTTCTTGTATCCTGGCTTCCATTCATTGAAATGTTCACACAAGAAAATATCACTGGCATATTTGTGTTTGTGTTAAACAAACAGCCATCCAATGAAAAATAAGGAGCATGCCTGATGTCTAAAATGGCATGTCCAAGACCCATTTATCCTTTGAAGCATACTACCACATACTAAGACTGAAAAGATCTATTGATACAGGAGAGGACCTATTGCTATGTAAAGATATGTGGTATTTATGCTACTAGACTGAACATTAGTACCATAGATTTATGTTTAAAACAGGAGAAATTGGACATGATTAGTAAGCAAGAATAGATGCATGGGGATAGGCGGTGGTTACCTGTAGGGATGGGACCCCAAGGTACTTGAAGAAAGAAAGACAGGAACTATCTTTTTAGAAGAAGGAGGGCTATATGGAAAAGGATATCAGAACCAAAAGGCATAACTGTAGCAATCTATACCTAGGTTTCAAAACAGCCAAGAAGGGGAAGCAGCAAGGAATACTTTTTTGCCCTCCTACTGATAACTTGACTTCTTGTAGTGATATATTTTATTTTAAATATGAAAGGATGCATCTTCACCATATAATTAATGCTGTATGACACCTCTTTAACTTTCATGGCTCAATCCTGGGATTTGTAGTTTAGTGAGGCACCAGCACTCTTTGGCAGAGAAAGCCAAACCTTTAAGCTACAATTCCCATGATTCTACTTATGGCAATTAAAATGGTATCAAGCTGTATTAATTGTATAGTGCAGACGCATCTATAGAACTCATTTCATAATGGTCTCTGTGAACCTGGAGGCTACCCCTGAAAATAACTTTCTCAAAATCATATTTTTCATCAATGGACGAAAGGTTCAAGGGAAAATGTGGGGAAAAGTAGCCCGAAGAATATGGTTTTGCTTTGAAATTGCCCTGGAGGAGAAACCATTAAAATGTTTCTCTTTACCAAAACTAGGAGGCCTGTAGGCATGGTGAATGAGGATTATGGAAGTGGCAGTCAAAAAGGTAACCTTTCAATGCCCTGATTGGCCAGTGCCCTTTTCTCCCCTTGTGTCTGAAGCCTGATCGGGTTACTTTGGTTTAAAGTAACAGCAGCAGTCGAACTACATAAGAAAGAAGAATAACAGAAGATGCAGAGTGAAGTTGATGGAGAGGTAGATGCAGTGTTCCACTGCAACACGTAGCAAAAGAGGAAAGGAATTATCGAGGGCTGCAAAGCATTGCGTATTTATCTGGGAGTACATCTCATGGAATTCAACAAGACATACATTTAAGCACCCTTGCATAGTGCTATGTGGTATGCCACTGGGAAGAGCATATTTTATTCTGGCACTTTCTCTTATGGTTGTGTAGCTTTTTTAAATGTTTGTTTGAGACAACAGTACATTTTACAGTGTGCTTATGTCATGCTTTGCAGGAATGGAAAGTACTGAGAAACAAAGCTGTTCAAATTTATGAAACTTTCTTCAGTCAATAGCTGTTTCTGTAATAAAGGAAAATCCATTCAACAGTGCTGGTGCAAAAAACAAAACAAAAACAAAAACCCAAACATTCAGAATCTACGTTCTGTTGCTGTCATTTTGATGAGTTCAGCTGAAGCAAACCGTAACAACAGAGTGGGAAGCGGAAGATGTATTGAAAGTGAGTGAAATGACACCTAGTATTGAGTTTGTTTATTATGAAAAAGGAAGAGGCATGCATGGAAGAGAAATATGAAGCCCTGGAGGAGTCTTGAGTGATGGAGATTAAATGATTCATATGTTTAGGATGTGGCATCTTAATGTCAGTGGTTACAACAGTAGGGCACATCCTGAAGCAGGGGCCCAAACACATTTTGGGATTGTAGAAGCATGTATTTATTTATTTTATTTATTACTTGCACTTATTTACCGCCACTCTCAGCCCAGGGGGCGACTCGTGGCGGTGAACAACAACATAGAAAAGACAATTTACAATAATCAGAACAGTACATAACATACTACTACTACTTACTACTACTTAGTACTACTTAACATATACTTATGCTAAAAATCCGCTTCGTCATATCATGGGTCATAGTCAGTCTCATAGTCGTGGTTCATTCCGGTCATCATTACCAAAGATATAGCACTCAGTTGAAGGCCAACTCGAAGAGCCATGTTTTCAGGCTCTTACGAAAAGCCATAAGGGAGGGCGCCTGTCTAACTTCAGCAGGGAGGGCGTTCCACAGCCGGGGGGCCACCACCGAGAAGGCCCGCTCTCTCGTCCCCGCCAGACGTGCCTGTGAGGCAGGCGGGATCGAGAGAAGGGCCTCCCCGGATGATCTCAAGGTCCTCGTGGGCTCGTAGGCCGAGATGCGGTCTGCAAGGTATTTTGGGCCGGAACCGTTTAGGGCTTTGTAGGATAGTACCAGCACCTTAAATTGGGCCCGGTAGCAAATCGGCAGCCAGTGGAGCTGGGACAGCAGGGGCGTTGTGTGCTCCCTACGCCCTGCTCCTGTAAATGCCAGATCCTTAATAAAGCAGTTCCTACAGCACTGGTGTAGATCAAGGAATTGAGAACTAGGAGACAACTAGTATTTGCCAGTTGTTTTGCATGTAAGTACTGCTGAGGCGAGCCATTTTAGTAACTCAAAAGTTAATTTGTATATTTGTATATTTTAAGTTGTATTGTAATGCTTTTAGTTGTGAGCCACTTTGAATCTCCGTGCGGAGAGAAAAAGTGTGATATAAATAAACATAATCAATAATAATTACATTGAAAATCTTGGCTTTCTTCCATGAGGAATCAACAAAAGCAGTGAAACCTGGTATTTTGCATGGTAGCAATGTAAAACTGAAGAAACAATTAAGAAATCTGTTAGTACTGTATAAATATATCTTTTTTTTAAAAAAAACAAAAACAAATGTCTTTCTTTTCTTTTTCTCTTTCTTCTGCTCTCAAATTTATCTCCCTCTATTTGTTATGTATACATATATATTATTCTGTTTTAAAGGAAAATTTCCAATAAAGATTATTAAAAATAATAACAAATGTTGTTTGTTACCACCACTCCTCAAGGCAGGGTACAACACAGTTAAAATTGATAAAACATGAAAAAAAATTAAGACCATTAGAACACTTTTAAAAAGATAGACGTAACATGAAAATATATTCAGATGATCTCTATGAATAAACTGCAATTGACTGGATGGGCCTGTCAGGAGAGATAGCTCTTTAATTGTTGTTACTAACGTTTTCACAATCAAGCTAAAAGTAACCCCACAAATATAAACTTTAAAATAAAGAAATTCATAATATTCCACCCCATAATTTCCTTCCATCCCTATCAACATAGACCAACAATAAAACTCTACTCGCCATTTAAAAAAGAACCCAGTGAAACAATAAGAATAACGCACCCATTAAAACCCCAACCAACTTTTCTCCTCCCCAAGGTAAAGCAACTATCATACTATTACAAATGCATCTTTTCTTTTCAGCTTCTGCTAAATATAAACCAATATATTTAAATTAATGCATACCATTAGTAATATTCATATTACCCATTTATTCATTTTAACTAAAATTCTTATAAGTTTTAGTAGACTGATCTTTACATTTTTACTTCAATGTCTTCTCAAGCTGTATTCTTTTATTTTAAATTAACCTTATTTTATCTTAATATAAGATAATGTATTATCTCTCCACAATTTTTCCTTTTTGATCTATTTTAATCTTATTTATTATAACATTTTTCATTATATTTTGTTTTATTTTTCCTTCATTTTAAATGTTCCACCTGCCCACAGATATTAATACAAGCACTTTTTTACTTACTTACTTACTTACTTACTTCACTTGTATACTGCTTTTCTCATCCCAGCGGGGAACTCAGAGTGGATTCCTACATAATTATGGAAAAATTTAATGCCTCATATACAGAAACCTAATGTAATGATAATTCTATACAATTATCAATTAAATAATAAAACATGACATGTTTTAATTTAATATTAAAACATAGAATTAAAAACATATCAATATAAACATTAAAATCACAAAATCCAATAATTGTAGCTCAGGCTGTTCCAAATATCATATCTATTGCACATAATCCCAGATTATTCCTTGTACTGCTTACTGCCCAAAGGCTCGGTCCCATAGCCAAGTGTTTACTTTTCTTCTGAAGGCCAGGAGGGAGGACACTGATCTAATTTTGTTGGGGAAGTGCAACTGTGAAGGCCTTGTCCCTTGTCGCCATCAATCGTGCTTCTGAGGGGGGTGGAACCGAGCATGGCCTCCTCAGACAACCTTAATCTCTGAGGTGGTTCATAGAGGGAGATACGTTCGGACAGGTAAGCTGAGCCAGAACCATTTAGGGCTTTATAGGCTAAAGCCAGCACTTTGAATTGTTTAAATGTTTTTTTTTCTTCTTCTAAAGATCAATTCTTATAATTTAATCTTTATCTTTCATTTCCCTTTTACTCATTTCATCAATCCACCCCTTCTACAAAAAAGAAGTCAATGGTTTATTTTAATTATTCCAGAGTTCTGCATTTATTTATCCCATTCCAGTCCCAATATTTTTCTTATCAGTCAAGTCATCCTTAGATTAATAATATGTCCATTTAATTTTAATATGCCTTTACCATTGAAATGGGTTCTCACAAGGTCCATGCTGGTTTTCAGTATGCAGATTTTCCCTCTTTAACTGGCTTTGTCTGTCTCTTTTAGTAAAACTTGAAAACTCTTCTTTGTAATGTTATATGAGATTCTTCGTTTTTCTTCATTCTGAATATGAATTTGTATCTACTTGTGCACTTCCCAATATTCACTCTTCATTGAAATTGATTTATAAAGGTGATGGAAACATGTTTCATTTTGTAGTTTTTCAGCTTTGTAATGGAAGCAATTCCAGAGGGGCTATCATGGTGACCAAAGCCTCTGTTTGATCCATGACTGCGCTTTCTGTGGTAGATGACCAGATGTCCTTCCGGGACTAGCCCAGGAGGACACCTGGAGACTCTACCCTCCTCCTGAAAAGTCCCCAAATCTCTTTTAAAAATAAAAGTACTTACCAGCCTCCATTGGAGAGCTTTGGCAGCAATCCTGGTGCATAGAAATGATGCACCAGGAGAAAGGAGGGGGAAGGAGCAATTTTCCTCCCCCCGTTTACCTGGAGCACCATTTCTATGTTCCAGAAGAGTTGTTAGAGCTCTCCAATGGAGACTGGTACCGTATATTCTGGCATATAAGATGACTGGGCATATAAAACGACCCCCAACTTTTCCAGTTAAAATATAAAGTTTGGGATATACTCGCCGTATAAGACCACCCCTCTTCCAATGCACACCAAATAAATTTTTAAAAAAATCAGATTTGAATTCAATATGGTAATTTTAATTCAAATGCTTCTGACATGCAGGTTCCTATGAGAGGGACATTGTACCTTACATTGGACATTATAGTTGCTCTCCCTCTCTTGAATTTCATTTACACTCTAGGTTCTTTACATCATGCTGGCAAGTATGAAAGCAGGCTTTAAATGGTTCAGATTACATTATGTTGGCATAGAAGCTTGCATGCAAATAGAAGTCAGGCTTTGTACGATGAGTACTGAGGTGAAGGCAAAGCATTTGTAGAATTTTTATCTATAAGCAGTCTTTATAAATCAGGACCTCCTATCCGAAGAGAGGGGCAGATTGGACCCTCATCCTTCAGAAATGTAGCATTTGGCATGGCACATCTTTACTGGGTCACATCTTGACATGTCTTCATCCTTAAATCACCGTGACAGCTTGAATTGTTTTAGACTTTCTCAAGGACACAGCCAGGTGATGTTTAATTGTTAGAAGGGGGAAAGAGATCAGAAAAGAGGAAGGAGGGCCCTGGGTCAATAAGAGCTTTCCAGTTTGACTTCTGTCAAAAATGAAATGCAAAGATACAGGTTGGGGGACGCGTGGCTCAAGAGTGGTATGTGTGAAAAAGATCTTGGGGTCCTTGTGGACAACAAGTTAAACATGAGCCAACAATGTCATGCGGTGGCAAAACAAAAACCAAACCAATAGGATTTTGGCCTGCATCAATAGGAGCATAGTGTCTAGATCCAGGGAAGTCATGCTCCCCATGCTCTATTCTGCCTTGGTTAGACCAAACCTGGAATTACATTGTGTCCAATTCTGGGCACCACAACTGAAGGGAGATGTTGACAAGCTGGAATGTGTCCAGAGGAAGAGGGTGACTAAAATGATCAAGGGTCTGGAGAACAAGCCATATGAGGAGTGGCTTAAAGAGCTGGGTATGTTTAGCCTGAAGAAGAGAAGGCTGAGAGGAGACATGATGAGAGCCATGTATAAATATGTGAGAGGAAGTCATAGGGAGGAGAGAGCAGATCAAGGGTCTGGAGAACAAGCCCTATGAGGAGTGGCTTAAAGAGCTGGATTCGTTTAGTCTGAAGAAGAGAAGGCTGAGAGGAGACATGCTGAGAGCCATGTATAAATATGTGAGAGGAAGTCATAGGGAGGAGAGAGCAGATCAAGGGTCTGGAGAACAAGCCCTAGGAGGGGTGGGTATATATATGTGAGAGGAAGTCATAGGGAGGGCGCAGGGAGGGAGGGGGCGAGGAGGAGGAGCGGCAGCCTTTGCTACCAATCTGGCAGCATGGTAGCCTACTGGGCTGTCTTCACCCTCGCCGGCATTGACTTGGCTCCGCCTCCGGCCTCCATCTCAGAACAGCTGCTGCAGGAGGGAGCCAAAGCCAGAGGGGTGGGGTGGGGGCGGAGCCTCTGGCTTCTCTGCCCCGCCCCCACAGAGGGCCCCGCCCCCGGTTCCGCCCCCCCGCTCCGGCTTCAGCTCCTGCTGCTTTACCAGGCCGGTGGGGGTGTTTGCATGCTGTATTGTCCCCTCCGTCACTGGTCTGCTGCTAGCTCTGCCTCTGGCCTCAAAGTTCAGAGCAACTGCCGAGGGAACCAAAACCGGAGCGTGGGGCGGGGCCGTGAGGGGCGGGGTCCTCTGCTTCCACTGCCTCCCCACTCCGATTTTGGTTCCCTTGGCAGTTGCTCTGGCTTTGAGGCCAGAGGCAGAGCTAGCAGCAGACCAGTGGCAGAGGGGACAGAACAGCATGCAAACACCCCACGCCGGCCTGGTAAAGCAGCAGGAGTTGAAGCCTCTGCGAAGGGGCGGGACCGGGGGCGGGACCCTCCGCGGGGGGTGGGCCAGAGTAGCCAGAGGCCCCACCCCCACCCCTCTGGCTTTGGCTCCTGCAGCAGCTGTTCTGGGATTAGAGGGCGGAGGCGGAGCCAAGTCAATGCCGGCGAGGGTGAAGACAGCCCAGTAGGCTACCATGCTGCCAGCTTGGTAGTGAAGCCTGCCGCTGCTCCTCCTCGCCCCCTCCCTCCCTCCGCCCTCCCTCCTCCTCAGGCTGCACCACGCGGGGACGCCAAGGGTGAGGGACACGAGGGAAAAATGATCCAAAAAAATTTATACTGGGGTACAAGACGACTCCCCACTTTTGAGATGATTTTCCTGGCTTAGAAAGTCGTCTTGTACCCCGAAATATACGGTAAGTACTTTCATTTTACTAAGGGTTTTTTTAGGACTTTTGGGGAGGGGTGGGTATTCCCACAATTTTCCAGACTAATTTAGTCCGGAAAATTGTGGGAATGGTGTCTGGACCGGAAGTACCAGATAAATCCACACTGGAAGTAGTGGGTTTATCCTGTGCCTTCCAAAAAGGCACAGAATAAACCCACTATCTAATTACTTTGCCACAAACCAAGGTTTTCCTGGTTTGTGGCGAATTAATTCTGGATTGTCCAAAATATTGTCTGGACTGCCCCCTTTTTATTGTGGTAGTTTCCACAAAAAGGGGCTGTCTAGATCTGCCCAAAGTTGATGTTTCTCTGGAGACTGAATATGCACACTTCTCTGGAGACTAAGCAAGCACAATGAAATTTATAGAAGAAAATGGACATGTGTCTCAAGATGCTCAAAATATGTTTTTATTAGTCTAATTTGCCATTTTAAATAAGAGACATATATGGGATTAAATAGTTTCCACCTTTGAAATGCAGACATGAACTTTGTTTCTTTCCGACAGATTTCGACAAAATACTTATATAGCTCTCCTACATTTGCAGGTTTGCAGATTTGATGGATTTGATTAAAATGGTCTCTAGAAATCTCTATCCTCCAGGGCAACTTCCTATGGAAGTTAGCAATAATGTTACACTAGCAGACTTAGATATTTCTAAAGAGATTATCTCTCTGTGAATATCTTATGTCTTCCAGTGGCATTCTTCCAGCAGATGTTGACCATGGAGTCATGCAGAAGAACTTCCTGAAATTCCTGAAGAGGTGTTAAGGAGGTAAGATTTAAAAAATAGCAATTATTATTCTTTCTTTTTTACTTTCATTGGGTTCTCTGTCCCTAGCCCCAGTGAATGTGGAGGGCTGACTGAAGTTACTGTTCAAATAATTTTTCATCTTTCAATGGAAGGAGTAGATGGAGGATAATCACAATTTGGAAGCAGCAGCCACTTGCTGTTTGAGCACTATGAGGAAAATCTCCCATTCAATAGAAGCTTTATCTGTCTATTTGTTTTATATATTTATAACCTGCCATTCAAAATGCCCAAGGCAGCTACCAACAATAAAATCTGTTCTCAAGACGCATTTTAAGCAAGGAATATCAAAATAAATTTAAGCAAGTGCAGATAAAAATGGCAACCATTTTTAAAATACATCAAATAAATATACTGATTATAGTGGTCTGATAAAAAAACCTGTAAATCTGTTAGCAGGATGCTTTTAATGAATGATGTCATTGCAAAGTCTGGACACAGTCACAGATATGGCCCTTTTTCAAGTCTGCCAAACTCACATCATTTCTATTTTGGTGATACAAAAACAGAGAAGATGTATTTGAATCCCAAGACACACACACATGCATACACACACACATTTTTGTAGCCCAGTCAGATTCTGAGTATTCAGATGAGGAGGAAGGGGTTGCTAGGAGAGATTCAAAGGGCCCAGAGCAGAATGGAAGTGGTCTAGGGAGAGTTATTTTGGAATCTCCTGTCAGTTCCCAAGAGACTGGAGAAAGTGATAACCATTCCCATGGGAACCTGCCAGAAGTGAAGGCTGAGAGAAATGTGGGAGATGAATTTTTGTCTAGGTCAAGGCGACTGGAGTTGTGGGGACAGGGCTTGCAACAAAGACAGACTAACTTTTCCTTGAGACTTAGAGATAAGGAGCAGAAAAGCAGATGAAAGAAATTATATAATTGGAAGGATTCAGGCTTTTAAAAGTAGTTTCTGCTGGTACAATCATTGTGAGAGCAATGCTGCATTCAGGTGAAGAGCTCTCAAGTTTTGGTCCTGTGTTCTTGGAATTCATTTATTCAAGTTTTAAGCTGTTCTTGCTTCCAGTTCATGTGTGGCATAGTTTGCCTGCCTTAGAGTCATTTTACCTTGTCTTTGGATATCTCTGTGGATTGACTTTATAGACTTTCTTTGAATGGATTTTTGGACTCTTAGCTTTCATGGAAATAACCCTTTGAACATTGCTTTTCTCCTTTGAATTCACTTGCTTTTTATATAACCTGCTTTTAATAAACTTTACTTATTGGATTATTTGGACAGTGTGTGGTTTGTGGTGAAAAGAGGCTTCAGGGCCCTAGTGCACAAGATCTTTCTTTAAAAAAAGATTATTCACTTTTAAGACACATACACATACACACAATTTACAGTTCCCACCATCACCACGAAGATTGTTTTCTTTTAAACATTAATCCTTTTTGAGACGATCTTTATATATTTACATACTATATAACATTTGTATCTTATTTCTTACAGACTGATCTCTAGAATTATTCATAATAAAATTCTTGACCTGTTTCCATCTTTCTCCAATTTCTCACATTCTATTTTCATTACATTTTGAATCATTTAATTTTACATTCATAATCTTGAATTCCATTTGATACACCATATACTGATACCATTTATTTATTGTCCACCTTGATTTGTGGACACTGCCAGAAGGGACAGAGAGTTTCATCTATGCTGATGATCGTGCCATTACTGCTCAAGCAGGGAGCTTTGAGATGGTTGGACAGAAACTATCCGAAGCTCTAGGTGCCCTTACTGCCTATTACAGGGAAAACCAGCTGATCCCTAATCCATCTAAAACACAGACATGTGCTTTTCGTCTCAAGAACAGACAAGCATCCCGAGCTCTGAGGATTACCTGGGAAGGAATCCCACTGGAGCATTGCAATGCACCCAAATACCTGGGAGTCACTCGGTACCGTGCTTTGACCTACAAGAAGCACTGCCTGAATATCAAGCAAAAGGTGGGTGCTAGAAACAATATCATATGAAAGCTGACTGGCACAACCTGGGGATCACAACCAGACACAGTGAAGACATCTGCCCTTGCGCTGTACTACTCTGCTGCTGAGTATGCACGCCCAGTGTGGAACACATCTCACCACGCTAAAACAGTGGATGTGGCTCTCAATGAGACATGCTGCATTATCATGGGGTGTCTGCGTCCTACACCACTGGAGAAACTACACTGTCTAGCCAGTATTACACCACCTGACATCCGCCGGGAAGTAGCAGTTAATAGTGAAAGGACCAAGGCAGTGACATCTCCAGCTCACCCCTTGTTTGGGTATCAGCCAGCACATCAACGAGTTAAATCAAGAAATAGTTTTCTAAGATCTACAGAGACACTCGCTGGAACACCTCAGCAAGCGAGAGTCCAAAAGTGGCAGGCTCAAACTCAGAACCTCAATCAATGGCTGATACCAAATGAGAGACTCCCCCCTGGGCACACAGAAAACTGGGCAACTTGGAAGGCGCTGAACGCACTGCGCTCTGGCACCACGAGATGTAGAGCCAATCTTAAGAAATGGGGCTACAAAGTGGAATCCACGACATGCGAGTGTGGAGAAGAGCAAACCACTGACCACCTGCTGCAATGCTACCTGAGCCCTGCTACATGCACAATGGAGGACCTCCTTGTGGCAACACCAGAGGCACTCCAAGTGGCCAGATACTGGTCAAAGGACATTTAATCAACTACCAAGCTTGCAAACTTTGTGTTTTGTCTGTTTGTTTGTTTGTTTGTTTGTTTTGTTAAAATGTCTGATTGCTCCTGACATGATAAACAAACAAACAAATAAAATAACCTTGATTTGTCTTTCCATCCCAAAACAATCACCACTTGTTATTGTTTCTTTTATTTGTATGCAATTTCCAATTCCCTCTCTTTTTACTAAGACCACTATTTCTTTTGTTATAACCCAATCAGTTCTTAATATTTGATTTGACACATTTTGTATATTCTGCCATAAGTATTGTACTTGTTTGCATTCCCAAATCATGTGCATAAACTGCCCTTTCTGTTGATATCCATTCCAGCACTGACTACTCTCCTTTTTATAATAGTACGCTAATTGAGAGGGTGTACGATACCACTTAAATAATATTTTCCTCCTCATTTCTCTTACTTTTGCATTCCTTATTCTCCCTGTTGTCTCTACCACTTGTCTCATATCTTGTTTTGTAATTTGTAACTCTGTTTCCCACATACTTTTAAAATCTCATATTGTACATCCGTCAGCCTCTGTTAGCATTGTATATATTTTACTGGCCTGTGTCTTATTTTCTTCCACCTTTTCTCTCATTATCTTTTTAAATTGTGGCGTCTTCCCTTTTTACTATATTTATATTTTCATTAGTTTGCTCTTATCTGTAGCCAATTTTTCTATCCAAGCCATTGTTTAATTTCGTTCTCCCTTACCCTTACCTCACAGTCATATGTTCTACTATGTGGCTTTTTCCTTCAATATCCGGATATTTTTATTCATATTTGATTCTTTCTCTTTATTAATTGACATTTTACATTTTAAACTTCTTATTCTCCCTTATGCCACTTATTCCACACTTTCATTGGTCCTGTTAGTCTATCAATATTCCTTTTATCCAATGTTTATAGATTATTTCTTCCCAATTAATTCCATTAATTTCCTTTTCAAATCACACCCATTTTTATTTGCCACTTGTAACTCTATTGGTCTTTCGATTTGCAGGGCATCACTATAAAGTAGTCTAGACTCAGACAATCCCATCCTTCTTTCATTTCTTTTGCAATCATACCACATCTGTAGGGCCATATGCTCCCTTCCCCATATTAAACCCTCAGCTCTTCATAGCTAATTCAACATTATTATTATTAAAAAGGGAGAAAATATAAAATCTTAGTGAAACAGCCTGCTGAAAAATTATAAACTCTAGTGACAGTTAGGAGACTTAAGCATAACTGCAGGCAAAGAAGCGAAGACCAAAATGAAAAACCTTTATTGTTGCCAATCTCCAAAATGTGAGTTTTGGCTAACTCTCATGTTGTTTTAGCTGAGCAAAGGCAAGCCCAAAGGGGACAGAAGACTGATGGTGTATATTTCTCAGTGGGTGCTTTGTAAGCTGTTGTTGTGTGCCTTCAGGTTGTTGTTGATTTATGGCACTCCTAAGGCGAACTTATTACAGGGGTTTCTTGTCAAGAGTTATTCAGACGCGGGAGGGGGGTGCCTTTGCCTTCCTCTGAAGCTGAGAGAGTATGACTTGCTGAAGGTTACCCAGTTGGTTTCCATGGCTAAATAGAAATTTGAACTCTGGTATCCAGAAGTGTCATACAAAACTCAGACCACAACATCATGCTGGCTCTAAATATTATGAACATTTGGAAAATCTGATTTCTCTTCCCTAATACATATGCATAAATGAAATAAGCAGTGACTTTTTCCATGCATGTGTGATAAAAGAGGACATGCCGAGATCAGGTCTTCTGCAGCCCGCTTTTAAGAATTCAGGTAATCCACTGGAACTGAATAATTAGAGATGTGGGTCATAATCACAGAGCAGCACATACCTCACCTGTGGCAGTCACTAATAAAAATGTAGTGATGGCCATCTGCTTAGTCAATTTTAAAAGGATATTAGATGAATTCAGAGTAAATGAGGCTAACTAGCTGCAAATCATTATGAGCATATCTCCTCCACAACAGCAGTGGTATGTTTCTGTATATTAGTTGCCAAGGAACATGAGTTAGCGGGCTCTACAGTATCCATATCTTCCATTGTATTTTTCCAAATCATTTGGCTGGCTATTGTGGAAGTGTGTCATATAACCATATTGATGCTTGGGTGCAGTACTGTGCAGTCCTGGAATTGTATGGGCACACTCTGTTCCTATTCAAATGTTCCTTGGGTCCCATGTTGGGAGGAAGGTAGAATGATAAATAAATACAATTTTAGACTCTCAGTCTTGGTTGGATACTACATGAGCAATTGTTGGTGACACAATCATTTGAGTAAGATTTCTTGGATTGTTTGAGGTTCGTGGTTCCCTTTATTCTATACTCTACTTAAGGATGTACTTAGCTTCTAGAAGTTGGTAGTCTTTGTAAATAGGTAGTATGATGTCCTTCTAGATTGACAGGAAATATGGGGCCTTTTTGGTATCCAGGATGCCAGATCATCCCTGCATGGTGTCCTATTAGGAACTCCCCCAGGGGCCTCAAAGGCTTCTACTACCCAGCCATGCCAAACACGGCTCAACACCACTGGGCAGCAACCCTAGGGGGTCCCTATGTCTTTGCTGATCACAACCGCAACACGCCACATACCTTGTTGTGAACACTCTAGCTGATGTCAATCTGAACACCACTGGGCTAAGGGTTAAGCAAAGTTGGGGCAAAGTCCAAAGCCTACCCAAGGATTTGAGCTTTGCCCTTACTTAGGGTCAATAAGGACATTTGGGCTGGTTCCTAACTGTCTTTACTGCCATCCTGCATTCTCTGAGTGCATCCTTGGATGTACAGGCACTTTGGCTGATGTTAGCGAGAGTGCTGAGAACAAGGTAAGTGGTTTGTAATGACTGAGGATAGCTGCAACACCAGAGGCAGGGGGATGATGAGAGAGAGATGCCATTTCATGTCCCTTGGCCACCAGCATCCAGGGAACATAGCATAGCAATGAAGATGGTTTGGGACAGTTCCAGTTAGGAATAAACCCAACTGTCTTAACTGTCTCTAAGTCAGGGGAAAACCCATATCCTTGGGAAGGATTCAGCTTTCCCCCTAAATTAGCTTAATTCAGGGCAAGACCATGTTAAGGCAGTGTTTAGTTGCATCAGCCCTGTGCAGTATTTATCCACTGTGTGTCTGATTCACTAACACACACACACACACACACACACAAGACTGATGATGGCTGTCAATCCAAAAGTTTCCCCTCCAGACTAAAGAAGAGGCCAAGGAACAGACACAACCTTGCATTCTTTTCACGTGCAGTGAAGCTTGTTCTTTCAATTGAACCACTGAATTATATGGCAGTGTAGATTGGGTTTGAGACAACTCTAATTAGTCTCTTTTGCCCCCCCCCCCCACTTTTCAAATGTCTTTTCTCTTTCCTCTTTGTCCTCAGCTGACTTGGCCTTCTCAAGTTCTGATCCTGGAGACAACATAATACGCCGAAGAACTCTTAGACAGTCTTTTTTTAGACAGAAAGAAAAAGGAAGAAAGGAAAAAGAAATGTAATACAAACATTGTTCACATTCACCTTTGTGTTGCGAGTGAAACATTCTCAGTCTTAGTACAACACTCAAACAACTTCATTATGTTGACTCTTGGGACTCAAATTTCTGTTAGCTTTTTGAACCCCATTTATTTCAATAGATTTATTCAAGGTAGTGATTAATTGGATTCCTGCTGTAAACCAAACTGTCCTATTTAGAATAGCATCTATGTTGCTGAGATGATGATTGAGGTGAGGACTAAAACTCCTATCATCCACAGCCAGCAAATGACTTGTAAGATTTGTAGTCCAAGTCATCTGGAGATTGCCAGCTTGAGGAAGCAACATTAGGTACAAAAACAGCCAACAAATTGTGCCACTTGGAATGAACCTACACTGTAGAATTAATGCAATTTGACCCCTACTTTAATTGCAATGGTTTAATTCTATAGAATCATAGGAGTTGTAGTTTGGGAAGGCACCGCCACTCTGGCAGAGTAAGCTAAAGATCTTATAAAATTTCAACTTTCATGATTTCAAAGCATTGAGTCATGGTAGTTTGGACCTCATCAGATGCAGGTCCTCTCCCATTTCCACAGACTTCACATGACATAAAACTACTTCTGGGTGTCATCTATTGCCTTTCATCCCTGAAATGTAGTAGAAGTGTAGAGAAATGGGGGGTGGGGGTGTGGAAATGGGGTGGAGTGTTTTCTAACTTCCTGATAGGAATGAAAACAGGAGAAAAGTGGGAAAAAACACATGGGGTGGGATCTGTCAGATTCCTCAGGTTGTTTTATTTCAGTGACATGGAACAATGGGTTGGTGATCTGCTAATGCTCCTTCAGTCGGTTTGGATCCCACTGAAAGAAGTGTTTTAAAAGAGTGCCTTAACTCTCATTTAGTGGGAAAAACTCGAGGAAATTGGTATCTCAAAAAGATGCCTGTTTTTTAAAGTGTGCTGGTATCCTTGAAATGGGAGAAGATATCACTTGCCCATTTGATGGGAATTAAATGGATGGTTAATTTAGAAGCTGGAGGAGGTGATATTGTGTGATGGAGGTAAATTCTTTGTTTTCCTTAAAGACAGAACCCCATGAAACACCATGCAAAAAATATGATTTCCCTCACTTTCCCCAGATCCTGTTGATGAAGTCCAAAGTGATGTCAAATTGCACTAATACTGCAATGTAAATGCACACTTGGAGTAGGTCATCTTCTAATATTTCTTTAAAAACCAATTAATAAGAGGTTGAGACAACATCGGGAAACACAGCTACAACAAGAGTACTATCATAACTAACTCATTCTAGCTGTGTTGTGACAGTTACAGAAATAGGGCTGGAGTGGGGGCATTATGGCCTACTTAAAAGCTGACTTGCATCTCCCCAAACCTTCCAAGAGCAGCCATTCACCATTGTCTTTTTAATCAGAAGAACAATCCTGAGTTCTGGGCACCACAATTTAAGAATGATATTGACAAGCTGGAACATGTCTAGAGAAAGGTAACTAAAATGTTCAAAGGTCTGGAAACCATGCCCTATGAAGAACATTAAAGAGCTGGGCATGTTTAGCCTTCAGAAGAGAAGACTGAGAAGAGATATGATAGCCATGTATAAATGTTTGAGAGGATGTCATAAGGAAGAGAGAGATGACTTGTTTTCTCTTGCCCTGGAGGTTAAGACTTAAGCAATGGGTTCAAATTACAGCAAAGGAGATTCTACCTGAACCCTAGAAAGAACTTTCTGTCCATAAGAGCTGTTCAGCAGTGGGCCTCTCTGCCTTGGAGTGTGGTGGAAGCTCCTTCCTTGGAGGCTTTTAAACAGAGGCTGGGTGGCCATTAGGGATACTTTAATAGTGTTTTTCCTGCATGGCAGGTGATTGGAGTAGATGGCTCATATGGTCTCTATGATTCTATGATAAGAGACCAGGGTAGTAATTCCTTTAGTTTGTTCCAGAAGAAGCAAATAATGCAAAGCTGTGACTAATTCACACCTCTCTTTCCACACCATCTCCTTTTGTTTCCAAGATGTGAAGCAATCCTATAAATCCACTTGAACTTCTGCTGACACAATCACCCAAGCCTTTATAAGAAAGAGCTTTAATCCAGACCTTATCACCCATCTTCCCTGTATATTTGTTTTTCCTGATTGATGGTCCGATATGTTCATTTCCTTGGCTGCAGTACTCCATTATCTTTTCATAAGCAGATATTTTTCTTCTCTTATGAGTGGATGAGAAAGGCCTGAAGTGAAGAAACACTTTTATGTAATGCCAATTTTGTGTAGTTGAGATGGAGCTGAGGACTTCTCACACTGCCACAAAGATTTGCAAGATGATCTCATCACATTTGAGGAGATTCTGTAATAATAAATAAATGTCTGTTTCAAAGATCTGATGTGCCCATAGGGCTGCCTTGTTGATAAATCTCTTTGCTGAGAATAATCTTCTCTTAACTGATTTTACATTAGATTTATACATCAAAAGGGAGAAAAACGGCATAATCAAACCTTCCATCTGCTAAGAGAAACCATTTATTTAATTCCAGGTCATTTAAAAGGTGTGACATGAGATTGTATATTTATAACAGTTCTTTGTTGATTATTCAAACTGGAATTGGGAAATAAGAGATTGTTTTAAGTATAGCAAGAGTACACTACAGGAGCAATCTGTTTAGTAATGGGAAGCTCAACAAGTTAAAAAACTTTGCCAGATATGATGGTGATGATGGGTCTATGTTATGATATGCAAGTGTGTGTGCATGTGCACAGGCTTACTTACATGGTTAATGTGTTTTTCCCCATTCCTACTTGCATTCTTGAACCATATGAAAATGTATGCTGTTAAAGCAACTTCTGCATTACAGCTGTCTTCTCCGTTAGTTGAACAATGTGGTTTGGGTGGTCTATAGAATTAGCGGATAATGGTAACAGATGTAGATAACCTTTGAACAGTGGTCAGTAGTCACTGAAGTAGTTAGTCTTTAGGACCACTGAAGCACTAATATTATTTACAATGATAATATTACAATATAATACAAATACATTATAATCAATTATGGAAAAAGTTAACAAGCAAAAATGGAACTGGGAAATAAAAAAATAGAATTAAGAAAATAAAGATGGCGATTTTATCCAAATTTCAATTCCTTTTTCAGGCTTTAACACATAGTATTCTAAGCAAAAATAATTAAGAAATGGGATGATTCAATTAATATTTGGGTAGTAGGGACTAATAAAAGTAGAATTTCCAATTTGGCACATTACTCTCCGCAGGAAAAAACAAAAGCGAGGAGCACCTAGCTTCCAAAGTTATTTTGAAGCCTGCCAAATAGGGAAAGTACTGGAGTTAGATCTCAATGAGACCAAAATATTGGCCAGAAATGAGACATCAATAAATGGGTGGGATCACTGCTTGTGTTTAAAAGAGAGGATGGACGACAAAGTAATAAAGAAAATAAAAGGAGGCTCACTGATTTCGACACTCAAATGTTGGGGGAAAAAGACAAAGTAAATTTCCAACAAATAAAATAGATATGCTCCTAATAGTGTTATTAGATAACAAAACCAACTAGATATACAGTAAAGTAATAAAAATATGAAACAAAATGGATTAATAAAGATATAAAGATTGGTGACTTCTTAAAATCTGATGGAACAATACAAGATTAGGAAGAGTTAAAAGACAAATGTGGACAAACTAACTAGTTATTATGGCATGAAATGACATAGAGGATAACAAAATGGAAGAGAAAGGAAAGCCCAGAATATATATATGAAATTAGTAGAAAAACAATATAATTTAAAACATATTAACCGAGGTATGGAAAGGAAAATCAAATAGTAATGAGAAGGATATAAAAAATGGATAAACACAAATAAAAAAAATTAACACTTTAGGATTAAGGAAACACAATGGAAAATTTTGATGAAATGGTATCAAACACCACACAACTAGCCCATATTACAAAAAAGTACATTAAAACTATGCTGGCATAAATGTGGGGAAATAGGAACCTTTGCACATATGAGGTGGGACTGTGATAAGGTACAAAACTTTTATAAAACTTAAAAAGAGAGATGGAGGAAATATTAGAGATAAAGTTAGATATGGACAAAACACATTTTTTAACCTAGAAAACGGAAGGAAAAGGCAGGAATAAAGAATGGGCTGAAATTACAAAATATATGATAGAAACTGCAAAAGCAACAGTTGCCTGGGGATGGAAAGAGCACAGAAAATGGGAAATAAAAAAGTGGTATAATATTTAGGAGACTATATGCTGACGGATTATACTATGGAAAGGAGAATTAAATATACAATTGGATATCCTAAGGGAAATTGGGAATCTAAATGGAAAGAGCTGATAGCCAAAGTAAAAGGGGAAGGAACATTTAAGGAACTGAATCAAACCATCTTCATGATCGAACAAGTAAAATAATATTTTTAAAAAACAGAAAGGTACAACTGTATTCAGAGGGAGGGGTAAGAGGGAGGGGAGGAGGGGAGGGGAAAAGCAGATAGGTACAAGCAGTAGGCAATTATAGTAATGGAAAGGCTAAAATTACAGGTCATACTAGAAAGATATGAGTAAATATGTGAAAAATACTTCCTTTTTCCTTTTCCTTTTTTCTGTAATGCAAATATATAATGTTATGCTCTATGTATATAATCTAATAAAAATCTAAAAAGGGGGGGGGGGGGAAAGAAATGCATTGAAATGCTATTCATACTTTCCGCCCCCTCAAAGGTCCTTCTCCCGATTTTTGTTACATGTTTCTAAAGAAGAAAAGGTACTTAGAAATAACAAATGTATACATGCTCATTCACATGGAATACTAAAAAAGAAAGATCAGTTTTAAAAGGGTAGAAGCGCAGTTGTTGCAAGGAAGCACAAAGCATAGGGTGAAGAGTCAGAAGCATCATTTTATTAATACTGTAGTCATTCCAGTCTCCCTCCCTCTCTTGCTTTCCCTCCCTCTCTTCATGACGTCAAACACACCAGTAATAAAAACCACACAAAATCAACTAACCCAAAGTTCCTCAAAGTGGACAAAAGCAAAGTGGACAGCAATCTCCCAAAGTGGACAAGAGCAAAGCAGACAGCAATCTCCCAAAGCAGAGAAGAGCTCGAGGCATGAAGGCTGCTCCCTTGAAGCTGTAAAGGCATGTACTGTTGCACTAGTGCTCCCTTTGGTGCTAGCTCTTAACTCAAAACACAGCTCTTATGTCAATGTGAACCCAATCCAAGCTACAGCTCTTAACTCAAAATGCTCTTAAGTTGGGATGCTCTTAAGAAGAGGTTTCACTGTATAAGTCAGCTTCATGTAGAGCAGTGGTTCTCAACCTTCGTAATGCCGCGACCCCTTAATACAGTGCCTCACGTTGTGGTGACCCCCAACCATAAAATTATTATTATTGCTACTTCCTAATTATAATTGTGTTACTGTTATGAATCGCAATGTAAAAAATCTGAAATGCAGGATGTATTTTCATTCACTGGACCAAATTTGGCACAAATACCCAAAAACAGCACTCCATGCCGTCATGTCAGCTACATGACCTTGGAGGTGTCTATGAACAACACCGGCTCTTTGGCCTAGAAATTGAGCACCAACTCCCAGAGTTGGACACAACTGGACTTAATGTCAGGGGAAAACTTTTACCTTACGTTATCCAATACACCCAAATTTGAATACTGGTGGGGTTGGAGGGAAAATTGATTATGTCATTTGGAAGTTGTCGTTGCTGGGATTTATAGTTCACCTACAATTAAAGAGCATTTTGAACTCCACCAATGATGGAATTGGACCAAACTTGGCACACAGAACTCCCACAACCAACGAAAAATACTGGAATGGTCTGGTGAGCACTGACCTTGAGTTTGGGAGATGTAGTTCACCTGCATCCAGAGAGCATTGCAGACTCACACAATGATGGATCTGGTCCACACTTGGCACAGATACTCAATATGCCCCAATGTGAACACTGGTGGAGTTTGTTGAAAATAGACCTTGACATTTGGGATATGCAGTTGCTGGGATTTATAGTTCACCTGCAACGAAGAGCCCTCGCTTGCTCCGCACCCCTGCCGGCCGGCGGGAGAGCGGAGCAGCCAAGGGCGCCTGGAGAAGGCCTTGCTCCCAAGGCCCTCGCCTGCTCCACACACCCCCCCCCCTGCCGGCCGGCGGGAGAGCGGAGCAGGCAAGGGCGCCGGAGAAGGCCTTGCTCCCAAGGCCCTCGCCTGCTCCGCCCCCTCCGCCGGCCAGTGGGAGAGCGGAGCAGGCAAGGGCACCTGGAGAAGGCCTTGCTCCAAAGGCCCTCGCCTGCTCCGCCCCCCCCCCCCCGCCGGCCGGCGGGAGAGCAGAGCAGGTGAGGGGCGCCCAAGGAGCCACTCACCCATCCCTCACCTCCTTCTGCCATCAGAAGGAAGCAAGGGACAGGCAGATGGCTTCGCGTGTGGCCTAGCCGCCCGCGGAGCCGCTCGCCCGTCCCTCGCCTCCTTCTGCCATCAGAAGGAGATGAGGGACAGGCGGATGGCTTCGCGCGGGGGAATGCCAGTGGCGCAGGGGGTCGGCCGCCATTTTGGAGGGGGCGTGGCCAGCCAATGCGGCTTCGCGACCCCCAGAAAATGGCCAAACGACCCCCTGAGGGGTCGCGACCCCCAGGTTGAGAACCGCTGATGTAGAGGGTGAACCAAAAGTCATGAAGGGATTCAAAATTATGATTTAACCCATGTATATCTCAAGGGGGCATTATGCAGAAAGGGGAAACTCCATGCCATCTCAGGAAGCCAGCCACCTTTGGATACTACTGCCACCATTTTCCCAACAAAACATTGAAAAGCTTTGGTGGTGAGTTACTTAAGAGTTTCTGGTGGTTTTACATCAGTAAAGCACTAGTACTCTTTGGGGAATTATACTAAGTATCTGACAAAATGACGGATCACAGGAACTCAAGATAAAAACAACAATAATACAAACTTTAAAACAATTACAAAACACAACAGTGCCAAAAATTGCATGAGATAAAGATAGAATAAACTCTAAACCAGTGTCATACCTAACAGATTTGACACTTGGAGCAGATCATTTTTTAACATACTGACAAAATTATTTTCAGTAATAGTCATTAAATAGGCCAGAAAAGACATTGTAAAACCTTTTATTGCCTTTCCACCTGAGAGTGTTTAGTTCAGTTTCAAGAAGCCTGAAGGAAATACAACAAATCTTACATTTTTGGGAAACCCTGTTGTGATTACCATGACTTTGCCTTGTGTGTTGATATGTTTATAGTTCTGTAAAAACAAACAAACTAAACAAAACAAACATTTCTTTCCAGCAAAAGCAAAGCTATTTTTATCTGACAGTAGTTTTCTGTGGTTTATCACTACTTCCTGTTGGTTTGAGTCATGCATATTTTAAAATGATACCATAGAATCTGGGACAATGAATGGTCCTAACAGGTACTTGGTACAATACTCAGAATCTGTATTTAATCTGGCCAGTCTGGTCACATGGGAGCTTTTGATTTCCATCCACCTCCCATTCTGGATAGTCTCGACTGGGTTTACTAATTTGCAGAGAAGAAAAAGTATTGTGATGGGGAAAGTGTCGCTGTAGGGCAATAGATCTGCTCTACTTCCCCTCTACTTTCTCAGTGAAGCGAGACGCTTCAGCTAGCCATTATGATGAGACTCATAACTCAAATTTAATGGCAAATGCAAAGGGGAGGGCACAATCTAGTGTTCTTTTAAGACTGATTTTGATTTTAGTATGAGCTTTTGTGGATATGGATCCACTTCTTCAGCCATTTCATCCAAGAATGTGGCTTGATTTCCAAAAGATTCATGCTAAATATGAATAAATTAGTTAAAACTGTTCTATAGAATATATTTCTCCATAACCCATCAATAACACAGTAAGATGGCCAGTTCAAAAAACAAGCCATAAAAGCAAAGATATGTTATATGCAATATAAATATTATCCCAATATTCTTAGTGCTGCATTGCCATTCTTTCCTTAGCACAGTCCTCCTAATAGCAGCCTATTAACTAAGGTCACAGTATCTGCTTACTGCATCACCTCATAACTACTGTTCTCTATCCATGCTTTGCTCTTTCTATTGGACATGACTTTTAATTAATTATTTTTTAAAGGAAGAACTGCATTTTTATGATATGGCTCATTTGATCACAAGCCGTTAAACAGTTGCAAACATGCACCCCAGCCCACATGTAATACTGTCCCAAGTAATTGAGGCTTCAGATTGCAAGCTGTAAACTTGGACAGAAGCAAAATTATGTTTGATGCATAAAAATCGTCAAAATCATAAACAAGTATGATGGATGGTGACTGGAAGAATGTAACATTGAGTTTTTATTAGATGATTTAAACAACTATACACACAGTCAACATTTGTCAATACTGTGAACATTAAAGTATTTTTAAAAAGAATATATGAGAAACTAAGATTATTACTGAATTTAGTAATAGCATCCAAGATATTATTCCACCTAATAAAACTCAAAAACAATTAGTCTTCCTTGAAAATAAAGAAAACATATTCATCTTAGTACAGATATAAACTCATTTATTAAATGGGCAAAAAATATATATTGTTATCTACCTTCAACATGTTTCTGATTTATGCCACCCTTTCTCCAGCAAGTGTGTAAAATGGCAGGTGCAAGGGGCAACTCTTGTAACCCCATGCACCACTCCGGCATGGTGATGCTTCCTCCATCACATTGCGGCGGGTGGCGGGTGAGGGGAAGCATCGCTCAAAGAAGGCAACATAGCTAGAAGTGTCTAGAATACTTATTTTGGTAAGTGTGATATTCTGGCTAGATTCAACTCTCTGTAACACTGGTCATCCAAATGGAAGAATGAGCATTGTTCCATATGCAAAAACTGGGGACTACCAAGCAATGGTATCATGGGGAAGGTATGTGGTCACGTGAAGAAGCCCAAAACTCAAATTGATATCTCAGATATTTTGGATGCAGGCCTGAGCCCTAAGGTTGCTCATATTGTCTCTTCACAGAAAAGCCTGAAACCCTAGTGTTGATATCAAAAGCAAGAAACCAAAAGAGACTTCCAAAGCACTTGCACTTCTGCCTATTCCTGTATATTGTACCTTTTTTAGATTATAATTTGAGGCCGCTAAATTAAATGGAAAATTAATTGAAATGAAATTAAAAGTTAACAAATGGTTTTCATTAGCATTCTGATCCTGCAAGGAAGACTCCAGCAATACATGGAGCGAGAGTTGCCAGATGTTCAAGCTGGGTTTAGAAAAGGCAGAGGAACGAGAGACCAGATTGCCAATATCCGCTGGATAATGGAGAAAGGCAGGGAGTTTCAGAAAAACATCTACTTCTGCTTCATTGACTACTCTAAAGCCTTTGACTGTGTGGATCATAATAAATTGTGGCAAGTTCTTGGTGGGATGGGCATCCCAAGCCACCTTGTCTCTCTCCTGAGGAATCTATACAAGGACCAAATAGCAACAGTCAGAACTGACCACAGACTGGTTCAAGATTGGGAAAGGCGTACGGCAAGGCTGCATCCTCTCACCCAACCTTTTAAACTTGTATGCAGAACACATCATGCGATGTGCGGGGCTTGATGAATGCAAAGCTGGGGTGAAAATTGCTAGAAGAAACATTAACAACCTCAGATATGCAGATGACACCACTCTGATGGCCGAAAGCGAGGAGGAGCTGAGGAGCCTTCTAATCAAGGTGAAAGAAGAAAGCGCAAAAGCTGGGTTGCAGCTAAACATAACAAAACCAAGATTATGGCAACAAGAATGATTGACAACTGGAAAATAGAGGGAGAAAATGTGGAGGCCGTGACAGACTTTGTATTTCTAGGTGCAAAGATTACTGCAGATGCAGACTGTGGCCAGGAAATCAGAAGACACTTATTTCTTGGGAGGAGAGCAATGTCCAGTCTCGATAAAATAGTAAAGAGTAGAGACATCACACTGGTAACAAAGATCCGCATAGTCAAAGCCATGGTATTCCCTGTAGTCACCTACGGATGTGAGAGCTGGACCTTAGGGAAGGCTGAGTGAAGGAAGATCGATGCTTTTGAGCTGTGGTGTTGGAGGAAAGTTCTGAGAGTGCCTTGGACTGCGAGAAGATCCAACCAGTCCATCCTCCAGGAAATAAAGCCCGACTGCTCATTGGAGGGAAGGATACTAGAGACAAAGTTGAAGTACTTTGGCCACATCATGAGGAGACAGCAAAGCCTAGAGAAGACAATTATGCTGGGGAAAGTGGAAGGAAAAAGGAAGAGGGGCCGACCAAGGGCAAGATGGATGGATGGCATCCTTGAAGTGACTGGACTGACCTTGAAGGAGCTAGGGGTGGTGACGGCCGACAGGGAGCTCTGGCATGGGCTGGTCCATGAGGTCACGAAGAGTCGGAGACGACTGAATGAATGAACAACAACAAGCATTCTGAGCCGAATGTGACACTAACATTTTTGAAGTAAACAGAGAAGGGAATTTTAGTGAGACTAATAGCAGCAGTAGTTGTGGGTCACCTATTGTCATTGGAAGTAATGTTCTGTTAAATGAATCTATGACAGTTAAAGGTTTATCTAAGTCCTGTAACTGTGCAATATAGAAAAGAATTATGTCTGGATTCTCCAAATTTAATACAGCTAACATTCATTTCCAAAGCAAAGTCTATGAAACCTACACTTTTGCAACATTATGAGAATACAAAGGAGAATTAAGCATGATATATCTGGCATTTAAAATACTGCATATAATGGCACAATAGCTTACACCTGCAGAAGCACACTGCAGAACTATTCAAATGTTTTGTCCCTTCTACATCTGACCAAACTACTTGAACTCCCTGCTTCAGCAAATACATTTAAACCCTCCTCTTCTTTTGAGAGGCTGTGGCTTGTTTTCAGATCAAATACAGCAAAAGGTTAAAGGTCTCAAGCCAGGCTGATAAAACAATTTACATTTCAACATCCTCCAAGCAGCCCAGGATATAATGTTTCTAGCGTATCCACTCCTAAGCAAACTTGGAGAATTGGGAGAGAGAGGATGTATTTCTGTAACATTTGGAAGGAAAAGCATATTAAAAACAACTCTTTAGGTTCCCTAAATGTATTAAAGGATATTTTGTGTTCCGAAAGGATTTCCTCTACTGTTCAGTTGAATTTTCCCCAACATATTTATTTACAGAAAAATGCTATAAATGTGGAAAGCACTGATGGAGCAAACTATGCCTTCTGTGTTGTTAGCCAGTCTACAGTCATTGATGACAACATAGCTTCCAAAAGTCTAATTTTTCCTGAGAAAAGCATGGCAAATTCAATTTCTACACACGCATCCCTCCATTCATTGCCTCAGAAACAAATATATTCGAGGTAGGGAAAACACCATGCTCTTTTGGTGCACGCAGAAGTGCATGCTGTGGGCCCATTAGAAGGCTGAGATGAACCATCTCAGTTTGTTTTTATTCTCTGGTTACAGATGGCAGTTGCATCTTTGGGGTAGGGACAAAGCTATACTGAGAGGAAAATGGCCTATTTCAAAAGGCATTACTGTCAGACTACCACATTGACTACAAAAGAGCAAAACTGCAAATTAAAAAGCTATTTTTTAACCTCAGATAAAACTGCTAGAGAAATCTCTAGGTCCTCCAGCTTGACCTTATAGTCAACTTCTGACAGAAGGAGATCACAGAGTTGCACCGGAGGACCTAGAGAGTCATAGAAAGAACATTTTTATCAAATCCATGAACAATAACACCCACAAAGATCAAACCAGCAAATGTAGAAGACTGACTGTAGCCTGTCTAAGAAGCTGGGAACTTGTAAACCAAATATAGAAGCTATGAAATGTCACTTCGATACAGGGCACAAGCATGGGATGTGTGTTTTTATGTATCGGTTGAGTATATTTGGTTGCATGCATATGCTTGGAGGGGAGGATTGCATATGTGAGAGAAGGAAGTGGGGATTACTGCATGATAGAGAATTGGGAAGAACTGTGTGTGAGAAAGCAGAGTAGGGAAATGTATGTACTTTTGTATCTATACATGAAATATAGTGGGGGGAGTATGTGATAGTGTGTGTGTGTGGGGGGGGGGGTGCCCTGTGCTTGTTTATATATGTATGAAGAAAATAATAATACAGTTATTCTCATGTTGCCAGACATTCCTCTTATACTTTCAATGGCCATCTGGAAGAGGGAACTTTAATAAGTGTTGCTTGTGGTCTAGTTGCTTGACAAGCAATACCTGGTGAAATAAATTATAGCTGTAATGCTTACTGAGTTCACAGTAATGCTTACTGAGTTGGTCTGAGGTCACTCAGCCTAGTTCCTTGTTTTCGTTTGTGAAATGTTGGGCGGTGGGTAATCTTGTCTGTTCCTGAATGTTTTTGTGTGTGAGTCTGTTAGCTATGGTATGTGTGATTCACATTTACTTTTTCCTCTGCTGAGCTTTTGTTTGAATGACATTTTGTTTGACTCTTCCTTTTTCTCTGTAAACGTACTGAACCGGCCATGGTAACTCCGTGTCTTTCCTCCAGCTCTTGTGGAAATATAAGCAAATAAGCAGTGAAAATGGATGGATAATTGTCCTTTCTGGATCAAAAGGGAGGCGAAAGTCTGGTGCATGTGGAAAGCCTAAGAAGGTAATTTATTACCAATTAATTGCTTTGATTTATGAGCTTTAGCAGAAGATAGGGCGGCTGCCGAAGCTGCCTGATAGTGAAAGTTGCTTGGAAGCTGCTGAAGCTGAAGTTGAAAGTGAAACCAACATGCTAATTATAACTGCGCACTGACTTGGAGAAGATCAACAGCTTGCAATTTAAATACAATATTAAAATACTAGAAATATTGGATTTAGTGACTTAATGATCCGGGAAGGCAAAATAAAGATTAGAGGCAGATTCCTCCTTTGAAGAAGGATCGAGCTAGTCTCGTCATATTAAAGGCGAACCCTCTTGGCATTGCAAGGTATATTTGAGTGGGACGTTCTTGTACTGTGTGCTGTGTAGAACGGGAAAACTAAGTAATTAAAAAATTGATGAAAGCAGGAGGAGTAAAGCTGAGTTTGAATGAGAAGGAAGAAACAAAGTCAGGATACCCCAAAGCCAAATCCTCTTTGGTTGCGTTCCAAACCTTCGGACAGATCGCTTTCAAGATTAGAAAGACTGGAAAGGGCCCCTGAGGAAATGAGCACTGTCAGGAGAAGTCCTCCCCTCCCCACAATTAAGGGAAAGCAGCTAAAACGAACACCCCCCAACCCCCCCTCAAATGGAAGGGGGGGCAAAAGGGGGAGGAACTATTTCTACCTCGCTGCCATGTTTAACAGCAGAGCCAAAAGAAAGCAGAATGAGCAGTGAGAGGGAAGAATTGGGGATGGGCAGTAGTCAAATGCTAAGTAAAATAGCAGAATTGATTAAAGGAGAGGCTGAAAGACAAACAAAGGAAATGAACTTGAATTTGAACCTGATGTTTGATAAAGAAAGAGAAATAAGGAAGGGCAAAATTCAGGCATTGAAGCAAGAAATTCTGACCAGCAATAAAGAAATGAGAGCAGAGTTGGACGCGGAACGAAAAAGCTCAGATGGAAAATTTCAGACAATAAGAGAAGCCCTGGAGATTGCACAGGGAGAAATACGAAAAAACAAAGCAGAAATTGAAAGAAGTGCACAGGAACAACTGGTACTCAAACAACAAACGCAAAAAAAAAATGAAAATAGGCTCTCTGATGTGGAAAGAAAGTTTGTGTACATGCAAGACAACCAAAGAAGAAACAACGCAATAATAAAAAATTATCCAGAAGGAAACAAGAAAGAAGATCTGAAATCTGAGATCTTGAAATGGTTGCAAAAGATTTCGCCAACACTAAGCTGGTCAGAACTGGATATTGAGAGAGTTCATCGCCTTCCGGCTGGAAGAAATAGAATAATTCCTAGGAACATAATAATTCGATTTCACAATTTCGCAAAGAAAGAAGATTTGATGAAAATATTAAAGAAAAATCCAGATCTCCTAAAGATGGGCGACTCAAAATTGGAAATATTTAAGACTACTGTCCTGAAACTAAGAACTGGAGATACTCAATGAAGCCTATTACGACGCAGTTAATGAAAGCTGGAATTGTGTACACCTGGGGATACCCTATCTTTCTTAAATTTCAATGGAAAGGCAAGAGATATAGAATCGACACACTGGAACAAGGTTATCAACTACTGGAGGAGCTTGGCATAGTAAGAAGACAAGAGAGAGATCGAAAGGAAGAGGAGGTGAAGGATCCGGATGGAGGAGAATTGGAGGAATTAATCGGTGCTGTTGGAGGAATCGAGATGTAAGAAGAAACTATACACTGCAATCAAGCTTTTTATTGATTTAAAATGAGCACTCGGGGGGAGGGAGACTCTGGGCCACGGGATGACTTCGCCCCCCCCTCCCCAATTGGGAAGGCCGGGGGCCATGATTGGGACGAGTAGTCCCGAAGATTGGAAGGGGAGGAAGGGGGGAACGAGGGAAGTGGGGGGATTGGGGGGGAGGGGGAATGGGGAGTAAGGGTAGGGGAGGGAAAGGGACAAGGGTTCACGTTGTTTCAAGCCACAAAAAAGCTTTTAAAGGGAAATGGAAATGATGTCCCATAAATTAAGAATTTCAACACTTAACACGAGAGGGTTGGGGACGGTAATTAAGAGAAGGCGGATTGAATCTTTACTGAAGAAGGACGCAGCGGACCTCATCTTCCTACAGGAAACACATCAAAATAGGCGGGGTTCAAACGAGCTAAAGTCGAGCTGGATAAGGAACTATGAAACATCTTTTGGGTCATTAAAGTCAAGAGGAGTAGCAATAATAATAGCTAAGAAATGTAATTTTGTCATAAACAAGGTACTGAAAGATGAAGAGGGAAGATATATAATAATATATGGGGAAATAGGGGAGGAAAAATATGTATTAGTAAATGTATACGCACCAAATGTAAAACAGCAAGAATTTTATGAAAAAGTGTTAGAGCAAATAGAGAATTACCATCATTATTTAAACTCTTTGAATGAGAGACAGTCATGTCACCCTGTTATCAACAGATTGATTCTGTCCACCTATACTGTGGTCATTCTCTTTTTCCTACTTTCTTTTCACTTGCCAAGTATCAGTATGAGGTCAAATTTAAGACTAGGACCAAGGATAAGGAATATCCATGCCCGGCGAGCATCATGCTAAAAGCCTGGAGTTCCCGATTAAAATAGGTAAAGACAAGCATCCGAGGTTTATTTTGATCTGGCCAGAAAGGATGCAAGTACGACTGATGTCAAAATGTACAAGTATAACCATGAATACAGGGACACAAGGTTTTATACACATGGCAGCTATTCCAGCTTCCCTCTCCTCCCGCTCTCTCTCCTGATTTGACCAAGAGAGGTCAGTCTGAATCCACACCCTGATTGGTTGGTGCTCTGATGATGTTGCTGCTTCCAGGCAGGGATTCCCTTTGGATGGGGTGGAGATGACAAGAGATTGGCCTGAGGAGGGCCAATCAGCTATGGGAGGCATCCCCCTTGGAAGGAGATAGGTACCAGAAAGTCCACGTCTTTGAGTGATTTTATTGCCCAGTTCCTGGTGATGAGGAAATGTCTTGGAAAAATAAGGGTGAGGGATCAGGGAACAAAAGGTGATGATATTCTTCAATCAAGTCTTGGGTTTTGAATAAAGAAGTCAGTAAATATACATATCCTAAGCCTCTGTTTCTGTGGTTGGCAATCTCTCAGCCCAAGGGAGGTACTCAGGTGAACAAACATTGGCTGGACTTATCAGATTGGACACACAAACTGTCAATCAACACACACACACAGAGAGAGACACACACAATGGTCCTGGATTATCACCTGTGTCAGGGATGGCTTGGGCATTTGCCCAGCCTCATCTATCCAGGAAATTCCTCTGTGGGGTTAGCTGAAAGAGGAAGACCTCTGTGGCCCGCCTTACCATAAATCATATACATAATACATATATATAGAAATATGATAGAGTTTAAAGATACAAAGTAGGCAGAAAGTTGCAAAGAAAGATACATTTTATTGAAGGATTGGAAACAATATAATCTTTGTGGGGGAGACACTGCTGCGGGTCTGCTACACACCTCTGCTGATGTGTTTCAGCATATATCTGCAGGCTTTAAAAAATCATATTTTCTTGTTCCTGTGCCCTGGGGAAACCATAAAACATAGGAGTGGGAGGGGGGTGCATTGACAACAATGATCTTTTATTATGAGTCATATGTCTAAAATAGAAGTCTCAACTTAGTTATCTTGGATTCTAGGTATGGCTACAGTTTGATTTGCTTTCTGTGTGTGCATGCACACCTTCAAATTTCATAAGGGTTTCTTAGGCAAGGAATACACAAGTGCTTTGTTAGTTCCTTCCTCTGAAATATAGCCTACAGCACTAGAATCACAGAATCATAGAACTGAAAGAGGCCACATGAGTCATCCAGCCCAACCCTCTGCCATGCAGAAAAAGCCCAATTGAAGTGCCCCCGACAGATGGCCATCCAGCCTTTGTTTAAAAGCCCCCAAAGAAGGAACTTCCACCACACTCTGAGGCAGAGAGTTCCACTGCTGAACAACTCTTATGGTCAGGAAGTTCTTCCTAATGTTCAGGTAGAATCCCCATTCCTGTAATTTTAATCCATTGCTTTGAGTCCTAGTTTCCAAGGCAGCAGAAAACAACCCTGCTCCCTCTTTCCTATGACATCGTTTCCAATATTTAAATATGACTATCATATCTCCTCTCACCCTGCTCTTCTGTAGGCTGAACATGCCTAGCTCTTTAAGACACCACTTTTTATCATTTTAGTTGCCCTCCCCTGGACACACTCCAACTTATTAATATCTCTCTTGAATTGTGGTGCCCAGAATTGGACACAGCCTTGCAGGGGAGGTGTGACCAAAGCAGAAAACACAAATATAAACTTTTGCCTTTTAAAGCTGCTGTATCACATCTTTGGCTTATGTTCACTTGTGATCTGGTACTCATTGGCTGTTTCCCATCCTAGTACTAACTTTACCTGACCATGCCTGGCTTGCAAAATCAGACAGGATTTGGTGCCTTTAGTGTACAGTACAGTTCCTTAATGAACTTTTTTTCAATGTCCAGTTTTCACAACCAGATATAGAAACTGGAAATACAATAGCATGAACAATCCTAATTTTGACATTCAATGATTTATCTTACATGTCAGAATTTTATTAGTTACCATACTAAAATGAACCAGGGCTCTGAACAGCATATGAATGGAAGAAAGGGACTAGATGCCTGTGAGATGATGGGATGAAATCTTCTGGCTAGAAGTAATCTAAGAATCCCCTTGTACATTGCCTTATTTCTCTTAACATATGCCGTTGACATCATCTTTTCTACGTAAAGCCTTCCCCACATTTGCTTTACTGTGTGAAGCAAAGCAGGGCTGGGAGAAAATGTCAGGTGTGTTTTTGTTAGTCCATGAACTCTAACAGTGTTTGAAATTTCCAAAAGATCCTATCTTGATTGCGAAATCCTTGCAGTTGTAAGCAAAATAAGAAATCAGAATGAAAAAATAAATGGGGAGGGGGGGGGCAAAGTCTGCTTAGTTAATTGATCTTTCTACCACTATCCCTACATTTTTAAACAATGACTGTCTATTTCAGAATCAAAGTTGAATATTAAGAACATCAAAAGGAATGTATTTTACAACAGGAGGGCTGCCCTACAATTAGACAAAGTGAACCAGCTGCCTCATGGAGTAGATACCGAGGACACTTCCAGACAGTGCCAAAACCTGTGCTGAAATGAGTTAAAATAACTCACTTTGGCATGGATTCTAGTACCCCTCACACAACCATAGCATTTCCCTCTCGGGGTGGCTACATGCTATCCCAATTGAAATCGGAATAACATGAAGGCACCCTGAAGCCCCTGATTTACCCCCTAAAACATACTGAAAAGGTTCTTGGCCACTGTAGAGACTCTCCTTACATCCTCATGGCATGAGAAAATGACACTTCTGGAGATAGATGGGATGAGGAGGAAACTCCTCCCATCTCCTCAGACATCATGTTTTGCACCATCAGGAAATGAAGAGAAGCTTTATGGTGGCCACAGACCTTTTCAGTAAGCTTTAGGGAGTAAATCAGGGCTGTGGGGAGGGGTGGGTGCCCTCCTGCATCTTTGAGCTCCAGGAGCCCAAAGGTGCAGAATAGCTGTGGAGACTGTCCCCCAGGAAATGTGCGACACATCCCAGGATGCAATCTCCACAGGCCCAGTGTCTCATTAGAATTGGTTATTTCATAAAGATCCAGATCTGATGAGGTGTTTAATTAATGTGGAGTAAACCAGGGAAACCTCACCTTACTCTGCATTAATTTGCTCTTACTGGAGGCATGGTGTGGATGCCTCCGGTAAAACAGAGACAGGTCCCATATTTTGGGCCTGTCAGGATGGGCCTTAAGTTTCATGAAAGGACAACAAATTTGTTACAGTTGTATTTTTCTTAACAAGGTGGGGATGGGGATGAGAATGAGGAAGAAACAATGGTAGTTAAATAACATAATGTTGCATTATACTAATAATTATGCTATGAAATTTGATTTTCTGCTTATACTCTCAAAATAGGCGTCTTCATTTTAGGAATGGCATCTTGATTTCAGCAGAATGTCTTAAGTTTTCAAGTGAGAGATAGGGCAAAGCAACTGGACAAACCTACCTTGTATCTGAGAGCTGGATTGACTTTTCATTGAAAAGAAGTATATTTATTTATGTATTTTATTTAGTGAAGTTGGGTGCCAATGATTGTGATTTTCATATTTTAAAATCTGTTCTACTAAAACTCTTCTAACTTGTGTACATTATTTGGAGAAATATGCCAGGAGTCAGATTCAGCCTTTGTGGCTTAAGAACTATTGATTTCAGTGAGTCTTCTCAAAGTGTAGCTAAGTTTGAGCCTAATCCACAACCATTATCTTGCTTTTCCCTCAATTGTAATTCATACTCATCCATTATAATACTGTTTTAAATAAATTACATGTGCAATTGAATATAAACCTTTACTTGTCTATTTAAATATAATAGACCATACTCATTTACCTGACCTTTCTGATCATAGAAGATTTCACTGATATTTCTTTGATTTCTATAGTGAGATTGCGACACAGAAATGATTAATTCACATATCAATATAATTAGTGCTTACGGTAAGTATGGCCAGATCTTTATAGAATAAAAATCACTGGCAATTTGTGCCGTTCTTATATGCCTACAAGTTGACTCCAATATAAGGCGATTCTGTCATAAGGTTTTCTTGGCAAGATTTATTCAGATCATGTTTGCCCCTTTCTTCCTCATAGAAAGATGGGAGAGCGTGACCTTCATGGTTGGGCAAGGATTCAAATATTAATTTTGCAGAACTCTAATGCAGCACTCCAACCACTGTTCAACTCTTGCTCATCACACCACACTGGCTTACCTCTGGACATTTATATAACTGTTATGAATAATTCCTTAAAACATTGGGACATTTTTGAAAGCAAGCAAACTGCAGATTCCTGCTCAGAGCAGCAATGCTTTGTATCCATCTCATAAGGGGATGGTATCGATTAGTGTGAGATTACCCTCCCTCACATACACACCTACAAAATCTTCACATTTAATGTTGCATTTTTATCACCATAGTGATAGTAATGCTTCAAAATGTGAATATGACTAGACTGCATTTTGATCTCAGCTTTCCTTGTACTTCACAAACCAGGAGATAATAATTTTAAAATATGACAGGATATTGTTAGCATAGTATTCACTACCAAATCGATAATTCTTCAGTGTGCTTGAATTCTTACAGAATTGGCTTGTAGGCCTGGGTAACAATGCAAAAATTTGTTTCTAAAATCGATTTGTATTTGGGGTTTTTTTTTGTTTCGATATTTAAAATAATTACAAAATTTTCCCTTAAAAAAGTTCGGTATTTACGAAATTTCGTTAATATTTACAAAACATTTTGTAAAGATGGCGCCCTTTTTTTTCAATATTTTTTCAATATTTTTTCAATATTTTTTCAATATTTTTTCAATATTTTTTCAATATTTTTTCAATATTTTTTCAATATTTTTTCAATATTTTTTCAATATTTTTTCAATATTTTTTCAATATTTTTTAATTTAATTATTAATTTAGTAGAATAGGGAGGAGAAATTATTATTAAGGAGGGAAGGCAGGCACTCACTCTGGCGGGCCCTCAAGTGCTGCCGCCGAGTCGGGCCCGGCTCCTCCGAAGCAATGCGAAATTGGGAGAAGGGCTCCCCAAAGGCCATCTAGCCCAGCCCTCCGCTAAGGAATTGGGAGAACGAAGCACAGCCCTCCGCTAAGGAATTGGGAGAACAAAGCACACCCACCGCAAAGGTGAGGAAGGAGGGACGGGCCGCCTTCCCGCTGAGGGTCGCTCGCCCTCTCGCTCGCTTGCTCAGCCGGTGCCTTCCCCGCCCTCTCCTCCTCCTCCTCCTCCTCCTCCTCCTCCTCTTTCAGGCTCTGCCTCTGACTGGCTAAGGAGAGGAGAGAGAGGAGAGCTCCCAGCAAGCATCTAGCCAAGCCATCTTACGTATTTCCGAAATGGACGGAAATACAAAAAATTTTGGCGCATGGCGTTTCGATATTCAAAAACACTTCTGGGTTTAAAAATAAGTTTTGTAATCGTTTTGTAATTGCTAAAATTAACGAAAATTTAACGAATTACAAAATTAACGAACGAAACCGCCCAGGCCTATTGGCTTGCTCTTGGTGTAAATAAAGAACCTGGGAAATAAATAAGCCACAGTTAAAACTTTTGGGCTGCAATTATTTCATACATGGAAGCAATCCTTGTAAGTACCGACTACTATAAGCCTACTGTTTTCATTATTCTTGAATAATGTACAAGATTTGCACCATTAATACATTTTAAAGCTTCAGTGTCTCCCATTTCTACAGATACTTGAACTGTACTTAAATCTTGTGGGTTGTGTTCTTTGTCTTCAGTTTTGTGGCATTCACTGTTGCTTGCTAATTTATTTGACTAGACTTGTCACTACAAAATACCAGATTAGCAGCAGTTAGTTTTGCTTATGTTTTATGCTTTGGTAGATATTCTGCAATATGTCATATAATTCCATTTCAAGTTAACAAGAAACAACTCTGTAAACTATAGAAATCTTGCCATGTATGGCTTTCTTAGTTCTCCCATGCCAATCATTGTGTGCAGATCAAAGATCAATTATTTTTGTGACAAAGTTTGGAAAGTGACTTTTTAAAAAAAGGAGTTTGATCCTTTTACTGTTTTCTATACTTTTAAAATTTTACTTATTTGATTTTTATCCCACCTTCCTCCAGATATAGGACTCAAAGAAGTTAACAATAAATATAAAAGTGATAGTAAAACAATGCAAATACATTAAAATATAACTATAACATTTTAAAAATAATCAAAAAATATGATAATAAAACCATTAACATTAATTATAATAACAGTAGGCAGCCGTCAGTCTTTACTGCAATGCCGGAAAAGTATTTTTTAGGTTACTTGTTATATTGCTTAGTGCTTTTCTCTCTCTGCCCCCCTCTAACTGGGCGTTGGGGGGGGGGGGGAGTGGAAATCTAAGGACTGATAAAGAATGACATAAATATTAAATATTTAATGTAATTTTTAAAATTTTAATACGTATTAATTTTAATTCAATGAATTTTAAGCTTAATGTTGTATGTGTTTAAGGCATTGAATAATTGTCATATGTAAGCCGCCTTGAGTCCCCCTTTGGATAGGGAAAGGCAGGATATAAATAGGGTAAATAAATAAATAAATAATAAAATAAAATCTGTGAAAATTTCCATTGAATTTCCTCTTAGAATTCAACATTAATTACAGCACTAAAAATACCTCACTCATATTCTTTGAGTTGCTTTTGGAATGTAAACACATTGCACATTCAAAATCATTCATATTGTTACTTTCAAGGTAACTTGATACACATGGTCACTAGCACCTTTTGCTACGTAAAACTTGTGCACCAGCTGCGCCCGTACCTTGGGAAGTCTGATCTGGCCACAGTGGTTCACGCTCTTGTTACATCCTGAAAAGATTACTGCAATGCGCTTTACGTGGGGTTGCCTTTGAATACTGTTCGGAAACTTCAACTAGTCCAACGGACAGCAGCTAGACTACTCAAGGGAGTGTCATACAGGGAGCGTACCACTCCTCTGTTATGTCAGCTCCACTGGCTGCCAATCCAGTTCCGAGCACAATTCAAAGTGCTGGTTTTGACCTATAAAACCCTATACGGTTCCCGCCCAGCACACCTGTCCGAACATATCACCTAGGAGTTTAAGATCTTCTGGAGAGGTCCTGCTCTTGGTCTCGTGCTTGTCACAAATGCGGTTGGCGGGGACAAGAGACAGGGCCTTCTTGGTGGTGGCCCCCCGCCTGTGGAATTTACTCCCTGGGGAAATTAGGTCATCTTCATCCTTCCTCTCCTTTAGAAGGAAATTTAAAACGTGGATGTGGCACCAGGCCTTCAGTTAATCTGTGTAGATTTTGACAATGACAATGAAGACAATTGCTATGGAAACGGATTACGATCAAGTTTAATGGAGTCTACAGAACTTGGCGAGACAAAGGCCACCAGACTGGTGTTCCTTTTTAAGTAGATTTTATTGCATTAACTTAATGCTTTAACTATTCATAATTATTGTTTTTGATATGTATTTCATTGTATTTATGGGAGCCCCTGGTGGTGTAGTGGATTAAACTGCTGAGCTTGTTGACCGAAAGGTCGCAGGTTCGAATCCGGGGAGTGGCATCAGCTTCCACTGTCAGCCCCAGCTTCTGCCAACCTAGTAGTTCGAAAACATGCAAATATGAGTAGATCAATAGGTACTGCTCTGGCAGGAAGGTAATGACACTCCATGCAGTCATGCTGGCCACATGACCGTGGAGGTGTCTACAGATAACACCGGCTCTTTGGCTTAGAAATGGAGATGAGCACCACACCCCAGAGTCGGACACGACTGGACTTAATGTCAGGGAAAAATCTTTACCTTTACCTTTATTGTGTTTACTTGTAGGCTTCAAATATGTGCTGGCTGGAAGCCGCCCTAAGTCCCTCCAGGGGTTGAGAAGGGCAGGGTAAAAATACCCGAAATAAATAAATAAATACTTCCAACTTGCTTCTCACAATATCTGGTCTGCCATTGATCCAGATTTCCTTTCTATTTAGATTTGTTTCATTTGTAGTGTGCTTCCACTTGTTTTCCCTATTTCTGCCGGAATCAGAGGCCATGCTATCTCTTGTTCCCTTGCGCATTGTAAAAATTGACTATGGAGTAGCTGAAAAAAGAATCCTCTTGAGAATGTTTTAGTCCCATAGAAAGCTACACCAGAAAGAATTAAGAGAAGAAAATGCCAGTTCTGTTGGCACCATATTTTGAAGTATGTGGTTGGATCTGAGCAATCATCTTTTGTGGCAGTAAATCTTGGCATTATGAAATATATTTCCATGGTAAGTAAGAATCTAATGACATAGTCCTGTTCATTTTTACTTTGAAACTCTCATGTTTTGTGAGCCCAGTCTAAGGTTGCAATCCTATTTCCACTTATTTGCATTTGGATATGTCCCATGAAAACAATTTGGATGTACTTGTGAATAAGAAGGCATGTGATTCAGCTTCATGGTTGCAATTCAAGGCATGGTCACTGGACTGTAAACCCCAGTGAGCTGGGTGGTACAGAGTAGGATTGTACAGGATTAATTTTACATTTCCTGGGCAAGTGTAGAGGCAGGCATTTCATGTACAATAAAAGACAAAGACTCATGTTGGATACATTAAAGACACAACTTAATTGTTACAACTTCATTGATTGACACACTTCTTGGTTCGAGGATCCTCTAAGAACCATGCGGTTGGCTCACTGCCTTAAACCTGAACTTAAACTTGACCCTGGGACAGCTGCTGAACTTGTTTCATGGTCACTAATTTAGTAACAGTGGGTGCCTACCCATGTCTGGACAGGCACTAAACCACTGCTCAGCAGAATCAGGGGTTTCCCAAGCTAGATGCCTCTCCAAACGCCAGTGCATGACTGAACTGAAATAAATATTAGGAACCAAGACCCATGCCACCCACTAACTCCAAAATTGTGAGAAATTAAATAATGGGAATGGGTGAGTGGTTACAAGATTGAAGAAACTGCTGCATTCTCCCCTCTGAGGCTAGCTTTTAAGATATTTGTCAGCTTACCAGTTCAAATAATGGGAGTGGGCCATCCCGGCTCCCATTGGCTATGATATCCACATCACTTCCAGTCACAAAGGCTTACTAGGAGCTGCCATGTGCTCTGCATGGTCTTTCCCTCATCTCCTAGCAACAAAGGTGCCTGTCTACTGATGCTGCCACCATCTTTCCCATTGCTGCTGTGATTTAGCCCACTATGTTAGTAAAAAAAACACTGGCAGTAGCATGCGAAAGTCCTTTGGAATAACTACAAGATATTGTCTTAGGAGAATGCTTCCATGTTTTCCCATTTTGATGAAGGAAGTAGCTTTCCAAAGATTACAAATGCATATATGCCAACTACAGTTAGTAAAGGTCCATAAATTCTTAAAGTGGACATATTTTGTAAGTTTTCTTGGAAGAAAAACTACCTCCTTGTTTTCATGGTGGTGAAAACTTGAAATGTTGGTTGAATGAGAACAGTGTGTTATAAGAACAAGCCGTGTCTCCCTGCAGAGCTGAGACTGCGTCTTAGCTGACAAAGCCCTACAGGGCACTAAATAGTTTGGAGAGCTGCAACTATTTCATCTTCGTCATTGTGATCAAACAGCTGATAAGATTGCCCTAAGAGTCATTATAGTGTTAGTTGCTTGTCATCTCTCTATTTATGGAGAGCTGGATGGAATGAATGGACCCTCTATTGTGTATTTGACTCACGTCATGGACTGCACAGTTTGGTTTTTATCATATCTTGTCTCTGGACATTGGGGATCTCTTTTGTAGTTTGGCTGGTTTCAAAATGCATTTACAGAGTAAATAAGATATACAGCTAGATCTCTACATTTGCTGGGGTTAGGGGCATAGGACACCCATGGAACTGGAAAAATGCAAATAAAGAAATTGCCATCATTTTATCTGACAGAACATCTCTCTAGGAATGTCTAGGTTTTTTAGTATGGTTGATCTCTACTGGAAGTTGACCATAGAGTCAGACTGGAGAACTTACAGATCCTGAGAAAGTACTTTTAAAAATCAAATCTGTGGATAATCAAATCTGCAAAAATCAAAACTGAGAAGGTGGAGAGATGAATGTACTCTCATTGTCAATTGATTCAATTAACACAAACAGCAGAATGGTTTTAGGATTATGGGTACTTGATGGAAGGCTCCTCACATTATGCAGTTATACAGTAGTTAGCAGCTATTTCTTCTTTCCAATTGTTTTTTAAATTTATGATAAGGGGAAAATGTATAGCAGTGGTGGGTAATTATTGTGGGGGTGGGTGGGCTATTTATCATATCAGAAGCAATCCAAGGGTACAGTTTAAAAAACTTGGCATTATACTAAATGTCCTTTGACCAATAACTGGCCACTTAAGAGTGCCTCTGGTGTTGCTATTAGAAGGTCCTCTATTGTGCATGTGGCAGGGCTCAAGCTGCATCATAATAGGTGGCTTGTGGTTTGCTCTTCTCCACACTCACATGTTGTGGACTCCACTTTGTGGCCCCATTTCTTAAGGTGGACTCTGCATCTTATGGTGCCAGAGTTCAGTCTGTTCAGTGCCTTCCAAGTCACCCAGTCTTCTGTGTGCCCAGTGGGGAGTCCCTCATTTGGTCTTAGCCATGGCTTGAAGTTCTGGGTTTTAGCATGTCACTTTTGGACTTTTGGACTCTCGCTTGCTGAGGTGATCCTGTGAGTATCTCTGTAGATCTTAGAAAACTATTTCCCCCCCCCCCCTTCTTCTTTTAATGATTTTAATTGAAAAATTTCAATAAAGATTTTTTTTAAAAAAAAACAAGTGTTGGTGTGCTGGATGATATCTGATCAGGGGCTGGGCCAGAGATGTCACTGTCTTGGTGCTGTCATTATTTCTTGCTACTTCCTTGTGGATGTCAGGTGGTACAATACTAGCTAAACAGTATTTCTCCAGTGGTGCAGGGTGTAGACATCATGTCTCATTAAGAGCCACACCCACTGTTTTAGTGTGGTGAGATGTATTCCACACTGGACAAGCAACCAGAAGTGGAGGGGGGGGGGAGCTCAAATGGATACACCCATAACCTTCCATACCCATACATTTCCATTCAAGAGGCAAAATGAGTTCAAAGTGTAATAATAGCTCACACTCTATTAACTCAGTAGCAGGTCTTTCCTCCTTAATAATTTTTTACTATTTTGAATACACTCTGATGTGGCTTGAGGGTATGTCACCTGTACATTATTGCACAAATTCAAAGTAGTCAATAACCCTGGATTTCAATTCCATTTGATCCTTAAATGTATGGAACTAGAGCATAGGGAACTGGAAGAAACTTCTAAATAGCTATTTCAAAAGCAATCCACAGACATTTCTGAGAATTTCCCAAAGAATATGCCTTAAATAAATCTTCAAGTCTACTTTTGGGAAATAATATGCAGTAAATGAAACTGAGCTATATTGTTAAATATGATTGAGAAGAAACAACTGCATATAACTTTCAGTCAAGTGTGTGTAGCCTCATTGAGTTTTTGCAAAATGCCAGTGACTGGAGCAGAAGTTTTAGTAAGATGTGTGTGTGTGTGTGTCTTCAAGTTACCTGTTGACCTATGGTGACCCCATGAATTTTATAGTGTTCTCCAACAGCATCTATTAAAAACTGATGATAATTTACCATATCAAAATAATAGTTTTGCATTCTTATCTATCATTAATGGCAGGCCCGTAGCCAGGATTTTGATTTGTGAGGGGTTGAGTTTGATTTGGGGGGGGGGGGCTGAGTCTGAGCGAAAGAGGGTCTACCCTAGCAAACCTTTTGTATCGTTGCCCCAATACCCCCATGCATATGAGATATATTGAGTATGGTGATCAGATCATGATATGAATAAACATAACAGTTTAAATAATGCACCAGTCTCGCGGACCACCATGAGAATTTGGGAGGGGGGGCTGAAGCCCCCCAAGGCCCCCCCCCCCGGCTACATGCCTGATTAATGGTGACATAATTAATGGATTTTCAATTTAAAAGATCAAAAGAATAAAGTTTTAATGCTATTTGGCCTAACGTTTTCTGCAATGTTTCTCTATTAACAGGATAACCTCTTTAACGAATACTAAAAGGAGGGCTCTCTTGGTTCCAATAAAGACTATTTTCTTTGGAGCAATGGAATACCATTATCTTTTTATGCCAGTGTTGCTTTTTAGATTCTAGCCCTGCTGGGTGGACTCTCTAGGTATAGACCCCTAGTAGCCCTTAGTGAAAAATGCTAGGAGCCGCAGTCCAGCAAAATCAGGAGGGCTACATAATCAGTACTTGTGTTTCTCAGTATTTGTGGTTTTACAGGTTGTTGCATGCAGCCTTAGGAAAGTTTAAATTTAAAATGCCTTCTAAACCTTTTAAATAAATGTTTTAATCACTGTTTATTTTTATTTGAATCATAAACAGCCTTGGGCAATTTCATTGAAAGGAGGAGTATAAAGCTCAATCATAAATAACGTTAAAGCAGTAAATTATTTCAGGACGTATTTATATAACTCCTTCAGATAATTTATTTTATAGATATACTTAAAGTGAGGAGTAATTACAATTCATTGGAACTAGACAAAGAAGTAGTTATCTATTCTGGACTGAATCCAGTTTCAGTCATAGAAATGAATGAGACTGGTTAATCATAATTTAATTTAAATACAGTTGAGTCCAGTGTTTCCACTCTAAAGTGGACTAACATTGGATTTAGCCTGATATTTCAGCCATAATATTATCTATTATCATAAATAAAAATAGAATTCACACAATGGAAGTTTCTCCTTCCCTTTTCTGCCTACCCACTCAGACACCCCACACTCTTCTAAAACTCACCAAACTTTCTATGCACCACTGATAAATGTTTTTTGCTAGTGGACAGGCACATTGGATTTTACCCAAAAAACTTGTCCTGATTCAACTGATATATAGGTTTCTTATTATGCATTTGAATGCAACAACCTAATTTTTGCCTTTACATGGAAAATACTCTTTTTCTTGGCTATATACAGACGTCCTTATCTTAACATTCATGCTGGGAATCCTTTTCTGGTTTATGTCTGATGCACAGATTATCATACTTGCATAAACACACCTTCAGAAGAATTAGAATTGGTGCTTTGGGGATTTAGAAATGACTTATTTTGTAAATAATATAGACTTCCCAGTTGGATTACCATTTTAAATTGTACATTTGATCTTCAAGTATTAGTTTGAAATACTTTCCAAAAGTAGTTTCCATTGCTTTGGAAGCCTGGAGATTGGGAGGCGATGCTTTAAATAAATAGACATACAGATAGATTACTACTGATTATTCCCCTATTTTAAAAATAAAATAGCAAAATGATTAATATTAAAACAAAATATGTTCTTTTTAAAGACAGTAAAAATCACACTACTTCTCATACAACATCTTTTAACAACAAAAATGGTTTTCCCATTTTACATTGTGAATTGCAGGGTCATATCAAATGGTCATTTTTTTAAAATAAAGAACACATTTCCACTTAGTCTTGCCCATTTCAATCAGTTGATAAAACACAGAAACTGTCAGTAGATAATATTCCTCCTTCCCTTTGCACAATCTGTTCCAGAAGGTGGGGGAGGAGATAAAGGCAAGTGGAAATTCATGAATTGTAACTAGGTTGGATGCCACTCATAATAAACATGTTAACTGAAAACAACATTGTCCCATACTTGTATACATTAGTCTCATAGTTTAGATGTTTGTAGAGAATCCCAGGTTTAGCATATGTTAACCTCGCTATTACATGTGGAACAGTGTGCCTTTTTTCTTTGAGGTTGCTGTCCAATGCCAAGAATTTTGTGTTCTAAATCTAATTTTCCATAGATGTTATTGATGGCTTTTCTTATTTGCCTCCAGAAATGTATATCGCAACTATGATCTGATTCTGATCATAATTTCATCCTTGTGATGTCCTTGTAGTCCTTCTGTGTAGTGTATGTCAGAGCTAGCAGTGATCTAACAATTTGCACTCATGAATGCACCTACAAGTAATATGAAGATGTAGTCCAGAGTAAAAGTTGCTGGAAATGGCAGAGAAAACATATCATAGCTTTGAAAACATTGGCATTCAGAAATATCATGTGAAGGCTGCTTATTCGTGCAACTTTTCTACAGCTTAAATCCACAAAGCAATCCAGAGAGGAGTTTAGAAAGAACCTTAGAAATATGGCCATCAAATGGGATGTGGGAATTCTTGTATGATTAATTTCAGCAATCCAGGATATGACAGTATGAAACAGAAACTTTCACTGGCAACTACCCAGAATGACCAGTGTAATTCCCATTTATCCAGATGTTTTATTTATCCTGGTGTCAAGATTAATCTCTGAACAGATTAAACCAAATTTACTGTATTTTTACATTGTGGAATTTGAGGATTTGGCTCTCTCTATGGTGCATGAAATTGAAGGGCAATTCTGCCTGGAGTATATTCTGCCAAACAAAATGCCTTGTTTGTTTCAGACTGCTTTGTTTGCTACCATAATTGTCATGCGATCTCTTTCCTATCCCTAAGGAATGATATGGATTTGTTCCAAAAGCGATTATGTTTTTACATAAGCTGTTTAAGGCTAGTTCAAGTTGATCTGAAGAAATAGTCTAAGTAGCCTTCTGTCTCAGAATATCTTAAAGGAGATCCTTGTTTGCTTTCCATGCATCTTGTGTCTGCCCCAGCTCAATTTCTTTTGAAATGAGGACAATTTATCTCTCCTTTCTGCTTGTATACAATCGATTCCCAAAAGGTATTATTCTTTGTCAACCGCTATGAGTTTTATTTCTGATTAACTATTAGGCTTAGATTCTTTCTCATTAACGGACATATTGGCATGAAAGGGCTCTAGCTTACTATTTCACAAGAACTTGGAAGTAACTTTTAAAGAATGTTAAAATATGCTTTTTCATGAATTCCTTTTGTGTAATAAATGCGTTTTCAATAATTCTAATCACTACCTTTAAAAATAAGTGATCAAGCTCTGACTGTGCTTAATTTAAAAACTTTCAGGAAGGGGGAAAGTGCCCTTTATTACTGTTTTTTGGCCGCCAAACCCCCCAAACACTCCAGACTGCTTGTTTGTGGTCCCAAAAGGTTTAAGTGTGTGTGTTTCTGAATGTGAGAATTGCCTCTCTTAGAAGCCTACAGGAATGATTGATTGATTGATTAATTAATGAATTAATTAAATGGGTAACAGGGCTCTTTCTGTACTTATTAAATAATAAACTAATTTTTCCAAACAAGATATGCATTTCTAGTCACAGCTGACATGGTCAGGGGCACTAAAGCTCTGTGGGTGAGAACTCTGAATATCCCTCCCTCAAATACAAAGTCCAGAATATCATTGGACATGGCCCTGGTCATTAAAATGGGATCATAGTGTTATGCCTATGTAGTATGAAAGGGCACGGCACAACATCATTGTGTTCATCGTCAGACTTCCTACATAGTGCATCATGAATGCTGCAGAAGAGGGAAGATAAAGCAAGCCTCTGATAGTATCCACATCTATAAACAGCAAATTTGCACCATAGTGGTCTGCATAGTTAGAACTTTTTTACCAGTCCACACTAATTTATGATTCTCAAGCAACAACCAAAGGGAGCGCAAAAACATACTTTCCAGATTGAGTGTTTTACCAGTGAAGTAGAACAATATTTAGCATCCATTTCATGAATGCAACCAGTGAATGCCCTTTCTAGGAGGAATTTGGATGGGAAGATAAACTATTTACAGTTAAAAACAGGTAGAACTAACAGTTGAAGAGAAACTTATCTTCTAAGGGTGTAATCCTATTTACAAATTACACAATTTAATGGTATATCCTCTCTATCTGGCCATGGGGTACACGGAATATTGTAGGGAAATTTGGAATTGAGGAGAACATTACAGCAGCTAGAACTACTACACAAAGAACAACATTGTTCTACTTATCTCATTCACAATAGCAGTATAATGAATTGCATGTGTATGTGTACTTAAAATGTACTATATAAATATTAATTATTATTTTAAAGTCAATATAATCTGTGAAATTCATGCTGATTTCCCCAACTGCTTTGTTTATAAGGAGACCTGGAAATGACAAACCTGTCTGTTTCATTTTCTGTAATATTAATATTTTTTTCAAACATAGATTCATTCTGTTTCATTTTTGCACAAGTGTGCAATATTTTTAAAAAGATCACCTAAAATGTGTATGTATTGTAAATGCCTTTCCTTCTCAGGTTTACCCATCCTATAACTATCTAGCCTATAATCCCCTATCTCTCCCCAAAATCCTGGTCCCAACTGTGCTGTTTTATCCTAGTCTGGGCCTGAGGACCCTAAGGGCCCTGTGTGTGTTTCCCCAAGACCCCAGGGAACCACCATGACCCCTGGGATCCTTGTGTGCATGTCTCCCTTTCCAGGTTTTCCTTACTATTTGCTTATTTTTCTCACTATAAAATGACCCAGGGAGATAGGAGCTCCTCGGAAGCCTTATGTACCCTGATCTGTATGTGTATCCCTTACCTGTGGGGACAAGGCCTCCAGAATTGGGTACCCCTGCAACCACAGCCCCCCCCCCCCAAAATGTGTGTATAGGTATAATCTTGTTCATGCTTTCTATCACTATATGAAATTATTGGAGAAGTCACCAGCTGAAGTCTTGCAGTGACCTTTTGCCCTCATTTCCTTGTCTTGGGAAGATCTGCCAGCATTTTGCCAGGTGACATTTGCATTTGGCTGGCTCCATCAGCTACCTAAATGGAACCTATACAAACAAGTGGCCCAGGGGATAACAGGAACTGGATGGTCCACCCTTCCCTAGAACTAGTTAGGTGCATTGAAGTGACAAGCTGAAATGTGTTGTGGAGGTCGACCATAATCACAGAAGTCTTTAAAAGCAGAAAAGAATGAAAATTGATATTATAGCAATATTTACAATTCTGATACAGATGCAATGTAGAAGGAGTGAGCTGTTTTTATGCCTATTCATGGAATAATGGATTCAAATGATAAATAATAAAGAACTTCTTGACTGTAAGTTTGAGAGTAGAATAGACTGCCTTAAAGATTGATAGACCCTTCTTCTTTAGACGTCTTTTGCAATATTTTATTGCATAAGTCTTTGAAGAGTCTTTCCTCGTATGTGTAGTGAAACTATGATTTCATCATAGTTTCTACTTTTCTCATCCAGAAGCTGGCATTATTGTGCTGATTTTATTTTCATTGCCTGCCTTCACTGGACTACTTACTACAAGGTAGAAATATGCAAGACTGCAATGATACAAGTGTTCACTCCATAATTTACTGCTGGTCTTTACATTCCACTTCTGGCTGCAGTTTAGCTACTAATCAAGTCCTTCCATAAAAGGTCCTGCTAGAAAATCATTAGAAAAGCTATGGAATCTTTATGATTTATAGAGTCTCCTCTCCAAATGGACATCTTTGCTCTTCTGTATGCACTCAGGATGTCCTTAATAATTAGATTGCGCAAGTGTTTGCCTTCATCCTAGCCTTGAAGAAGTTATACAGTCTTTTAATATACTAGCATCTATATCTTCAAAGAGATGAAATTGAAAGAGAGGATTAAATGCAAGAGGGAAAATAAATTCATGCTCAAAATAAGTATTGCTAGTTCCGGATCATTCTAGGCTCTGAGGTTTCTGAGACCGAAATGGCCCATGATGTCATTAAGTGTTATGCATTAAATACCAACCACGCTTATTAACAGCTTGCAATTCAAATATATACACACAACTTTTCTGTTTGGAAATTAAGACAATTTGTAGCTGAAGGGCTTGTTCCCAAATCAAGATGAAATAAAGGAATTTTCCTTCTCACTTAGGGAGACAGGATAAGAAATGTGTAATTTAGCCTACTTGCTTTTAGTCATAAGGTGATTATAGAGAAGAGCAGGAGAGAAGAAGGAGGCAAATTAAACAGTTAGCTTTCTAGAAAATATGTGTAAGTTACAGCAACAAATCAATTAAGGCTTAGAAATTTGTAAAAAGCTGTTGCTCTGCTAGCTGGAGATTTGCATACAGCTGTTTCTGGAACTCGGTCCTTTAAAACTGGACTATTTGCACCCTTGTTTCCTGTCTGAAGATGATCCACAAAAACTGGAGACTCAGGGCCGGGCTTATTCAAAAGAGAAAATATCTTCCACCATGAAGAAACCAGTCAAGGAAAGAGCATTGAGATTTATGGATGAGTGTGTGTGTATAAATTCCAAAAGGTTAAAGTTTATTGATGCCTGTATGCATATAAATCATGAAAGTTTACATGCACCTTGCAGCCAAGTAAGATTAGTGGCTCCAAGTTTTCAGTTGCTCTCAGACCAGAGGGGCCTGCTCCTCCTGCTCACTTTTAGCTGCCCAATCTCCTTCTGCTCACTCAATAGCCAAAATGCTACAAAGAAATGAACAAGCTTTAAGGTTGTTGTAAGTTTTTTGGGCTCCTAGTTTTAAGGTTCTCAAAAACTCCTCCTCTAGTTGTATGTTAAATAAATGAAGGAGAAAAACAGAGGAAAAAAAGAAAATGAATGATACAATGGATCAACATCCATCCTCTGTTTTCTGTGTTCTGAAGGAAAAAGCTACACTCACTCATGTTGATATCAAAACTGTTACCTATAGTTCTATAACATGTATGCTCTGCTGACATGTATGCTCATCTAGAATGCCTCATCTGGAATGCTGTGTCCAATTCTGGGCACCACAGTGTCCAAAGGAGGACACCTGGGTATGTTTAACATGCAGAAGAGAAATTCGAGTAGAGACACGGTAGCCATGTATAAATATGTGAAAGGGTGCCAAAAGGAAGAGGCATTTACTATCTACCCCTTTGGTGCCCTGCATGTGTATTCAGAAGTAAGAATTGAGATCTATGGGTTCCTCATTCTTGCAATTAGGTTCAAATAATTCTCTCCTTGCTGTACAATTTTTGTGCAGATTTCAATCACTATTTTGTCTTTGGGTACTCAGAAATACACATTTTTCTTTGGTAGTCCAGAAAAGAACTTTATGGTTGACATTATTTTACCAGATAAAGTTTCCTGATTCCTTCATAGAAAAATGAATAAAAAAGCAAATAGTCTTTCTTTCCCCACTAGGAAGTAAATCCCTTGATTTTAGTGACACTTACTCCAATGTAGGTGGATACAGCATGACTGTTTAATTATAATTTGTGCAATGAACATATGTTTCTGTTTGCAACACACATATTGTTTTATGTATATATAACATTTTGTTAGTGTCTGGCCTCAGCTAAAGAATTTGATAGGCAGACTTCCGAGTGAGATTTATATGCTGCTGTTCAAATATATTTGGCACAATTAAACATCTTATCAAATTGTACAGCAAACATAAACAGTGTACACATATATTACATTATACTGCAAATTGGCTTGGGCTATCCTTATTTATGGGCAGAATGAGTCAAGTTGTTCAGGCTGGAGATTTGGTATGTCATGAGGTGCAAAGGCAGGAATGCCCTGTGTCTTCACGTATACATCCAGAACTTTTAGTCAAATAACCAACCCAAAAACCTGGACTGACTTATTCACAGGCCAATGTGAGTACTATACCTTAATGCTTATCAAAATAGAAACCATCCCTTCTCTGAGTAGAGTACTCAAAGGTGAAAGCTGAAACTAACCTGAGGAAGCCAAGACTTTTCTATTCTCTCTGCTTCTGTTTTTTAAATCCCTGGATGGTGAAATTGTGCCCTGAGGTGGCATTGATGCTTCCCCCTCTCCATGGAATGACTCCTGACTTCTCCATCAAAATACATAATTTTGTCCCCCAAACCTGCCCTCAACTTATACATGAGGTCAGCTTATACACAAGTATATACAATAACCTCTTTTTCAGTGCTCTTCATCTTACCTAGGTGTTGGGTGCCATTTTCTATTTTGTACCCAGAAATGGCTATCTGTGATATTGATCAGAATGAGTTATGCACTATTCAGCATTAAGCTTGCCTTTATTTGGAAAGTGTAAAAAAGAAATAGGCAAAATGTGTGAATGTATGAACGAAAAAATAATTATATCAAAAAGCATTCCACCTTTGATGGTTTTGTTTTGAGAATAGATAACAAGGAATGAAAAGCATTTGCCTATTTGGTACACCAATGCTTCCAAAACCAGATTCTTATATCTTTTCAAACTCTGGGAACTGATGAGGAACCTTTTAACATCTATTACAATTAAAAAACAGAATATCTAAATGACCACCTTTTTCAACAGGCATGGACAAACTTTGGCCCTCCAGGTGTTTTGGATTACAACTCTCACAATTCCTATAAGCCAGTAAGCTGGCTGGAATTTCTGGGAGTTGAAGTCCAAAACACCTGGAGAGCTGAAGTTTGCACATGCCTGTTTTACAGCATGAAGTCTCCCTCACCTGTTGGCTCATGTTCAACTTGATCTTGGCTTCTTTGTGAACAATAAGTTGAACATGACCCAACCATGTGATGCACCAACTAAAAAAAAAGGGGGGGGGATCAAAAGGAGTATTGTGGGGAGTCGTGGGGAGTCATGGTACCTCTATATTCTGCTTTGGTTACACCTCATCTGGAATGCTGTGTCCAATTCTGGGCACCACAGTTCGAAAGAGATATTGGCAAGTTGGAAGGTGTCCAGAGGAGGACACCTGGGTATGTTTAAAATGCAGAAGAGAAATTTGAGTAGAGACACAGTAGCCATATGTGAAAGGGTGCCAAAAGGGTGCAGGCTTGTTTTCTGCTTCCCTGGAAACTAGGACTTGGAGCAATGGTTCAAATCACAGAAAAAGATTCTATCTGAACATTAGAAAAAAATGTCCCGACTGTAAAAATGATTCAGCAGTGGAACTCTCTGCCTCAGAGTGTGGTGGAAGTTCCTTCCTCGGAAGCTTTTAAACAGAGCCCGAATGGCCATCTGTTGGGGGTGCTTTTAATTTGCTTTTCCTGAATGGCTGGAGGTTGGACTAGATAGTCCATGTGGTCTCTTCTAACTTTATTATTATATGATCCTATGATTCACCTTAAAATTATTGGAGACTGGAATCAAGTTTCTCTTCTGAGTGAAAGGGAATCTAATCTCTTTCTTTATAAAACAGCTTGGGTGGAAAGTCATTTCACAGGTGTCATCTCTTGGCATGAGACTGCTTGAGATCTTTTGAAGGAGGCTTTCTCACCATATTCATAGTGGTATTTGTTGAGGACACAAAACTAAAAGGGACTTCTCAGTGGCTGCTCCCGGGATGTGGAATTCTCTTCCGTGCAAAGCTAGGCTCTCTGCTTTCCACTTGCCAATAGATGAAGAAGCCTGTTCTATCCAGGGAAGTTTTTGACCTTTAATACGTTACTACAGAAAGCTATTTTAATCTTGTAATGTACTGTAATTCATCTCCTTTTGTTGTTTCAAAATGTTTTAATATTGTTTTAATTCAGTGTTTGATTTAAATACATTTTCTTATTAAATTGCTTCCAAATCATTCTCCTATGCTCTGTTTACTTTTTAACTATGATTTTTCTTAGTTTAATTGCATCTTATCCCTGAAGAAAGGTAGGACATTAAACAAACACATTATAATGTTTCTTAGAGCTATAAAGAAAACAGTTGCTGACATTTTTCAATGATTCTTATTCAATGTGATAGAAATTGATTGTGTTTTTTTCCCCAAGGAAAAAGTTGACGATATTGTTGTGAGCAGTGGACGGGGTTCTGGGGTTATTAAATTATGAGATAGTCAAAGAGTATGTGTGTGAAACGGAAACTGTGATCCCATCTGCACTGCCATGTAATGCAGTTTTAGAATTCATTCAGATTGACTACATTGAACTACATCATATGGCATGTAGATGAGACCTGGATGTGGGAGAAATAGAGCTCTTTTTATTGTATTGTTTTTGTTTGGTGGTCTGTTTTCTCCCTGCTTACTTGCACCGATTAAGGAACAGAAGACATTTTAAGTCATACTGTGTATTGGAGAACCATGCAAACGAAAGAAAAAAAATCCCGCAGCATCCTTAGTTCTCTCACAATGATAAAATTAGCAGAACCAAATTAAAAAATAAATGAGAATAAGACAGGAAAAAGAATCTCTTCATGCTGTGTGGGAATAAAATTTGCAGGAAATGAAACCGGTTTTCAACACCAGCAGATGGCAAAACATTTTGTACAGAAGGGCCCTCAGCTTCTAACATCTTTCTAGACTGGTTGCTGCTATGGTTTTGTAGCATTGATACAAGACAGTACTGATTATGTTGTTTTGTTTTTATTGTTAGGCTTTTCTGACTGTTTTAACTCTTGTAGTTATGCAAATGAATGTTGTAGTGTGTTTACCAGTATGTATTCATTAATTATATCCTGTTCATTTCAGCAGAAGTCATATAGATACTGCCACATTTCTCTCTCTCTCCCCCCCCCCCCACCGTATTATTCTGCAAATGACTTTTAAGTACTAATTTTGGCTAGAAGTGTTAAATTGGGAGGGTGCGGAGAGGCTTCCTGGTCAACAGTGTGCTATCAGGAACTCCTGATTTGTAACCTGAGTGATTATAAACTTCTGGAAGAATAGAGGAATGACAGAGTTCTATCTTCCTTTACTGGCTGTGCTTTGCTATGGTTTTGCAGTTGTTTTGGCTGATTTTTCACTCCAACTTTCCATGATAATGTCATGTCAAGTTTGTGTGCAGGCTGAAAGTCAGTTTATTTTGTAGCACAAATTCCCTTTATGGGGAAAAAAGGCAGTGTGTTTCCCCCTTTAAAGATCCTATAATGTGGGAATGTGGAAAAAGTACCAGGCTGGAACTGGAATCTTTCTGGAGAAGGGAAGAAGGCAAAGTAACTGTAAGCCTCAACTTGTTTTAAACCAAGTGATAGGTCAAAAGGATTAGGATGTTTAAATGCTAAAGTTATCAGACCTGGGCAGTGATAACATTGTAGTTTGATGCACTAGACCAGTGGTTTTCAAAGTGTGTTCCACAGAGCCCTTGGATCTCCACAAAGCATACTGAAGGGCTTCGCTGTCATCCCCCCCCCCCCCATACTCCTCTTTTCCCCTTCAAGCTTTCCCTCCTCTTTCCTGCTCCTTCCACTCTCCTTGCCTCCCTCACCAACAAAAAACCTTTTCAACCTGCCTCCCTTGTCACCAAAACCCTTTTTTCCTTACCTCCCTCGCTGCTCCAATCCTTTTTGCTTCTCCTTGCTTGTTTCCAAAATCCTATTTCCCTTCCACCACTCAAAGGGTGCTTTGAATGTGCTTTTTCTGCATAGCAGAAGGGAGTTGAATTGGTTGGTGCCTGGGGTTTCTATTATTATTATTATTATTATTATTATTATTATTATTATTATTATTACAAGAATCAGTGGTGCTTTGATTGTGACTTTCCTGCATGGCAGAAGGGGGTTGGACTGGATGACCCATGTGGTCTTCCACTGAAATACTGTTAAGTTTATGTTGGTTAACATTGTTCTTTGTTTTAAATATTGTATTGTTCTTTCTCTCCCCCCCCCCTTTTCTTGGCCCAGCCCATCTGTCAAATTTGAAAACACAATGCAACAAAATGTTTGTACCTCACATATATACATTATATATAATATCTATATAAATAAAAATGTAATGTTCTTTTGTGGGATTAACATAACTCAAAAAGCACTGGATGGATTGACACCAAATTGCCCACAAGACACCTCCTAACCCAAGGAGTGACCATCACTAAAAATTTGATTTTGTCATTTGGGAGTTGTAGTTGCTGGGATTTATAGTTCACCTACAATCAAAGAACATTCTGAACTCCACCAATTATGGCATTGAACCAAACGTGGCACACAGGACTCCCATGACCAACAGAAAACACTAAAAGGGTTTGGTGGCCATTGACCTTGAGTTTGGGAGTTGTAGTTCACCTACATCCAGAGAACACTGTGGATTCAAACAATGATGGATCTGGACCAAACTTGGCACAAGCACTCAATATGCCCAAATATGAACACAGATGGAGTTTGAGGAAAATAGACCTTGAAATTTGGGAGTTGTAGTTTCCTGGGATTTACAATTCGCCTACAATCAAAGAGCATTCTGAACTCCACAAATGATAGAATTGGGCCAAACTTCCCACACAGAACCCCCATGGCCAACAGAAAATACCGTGCTTTCTGGTGGTCTTTGGCGACCCCTCTGACACCCCTCATGACCCCCCCCCCCCAGGGTATCGACCCCCAGGTTGAGAAGGGCTGCCTTAAAGCCATCCACTCCCTTCACCAGGGCAAGAAAACATAATCAAAGCCCTCCTGACAAAGAGCCACCCAGCCATAGATACATATAGATATTAGGGCTGGGCGGTTTCGTTCGTTAATTTCGTAATTCGTTATTGATTCGTATTTAAATTAGCTTACGATCCGATATTGAGCCATGCGGGAGTAATTAAAAATCGAAACGAATTTTTTCAATTTATTTCGTAATTGTTTCGTAATTGTTTCGTAATTGTTTTGAAATCGTTTCGTAATTATTTCCGTATGTCTGGTGCAAGTTTTAGGGTTGTTGTTTGTTTTATCAGTGATAAAAAATAAATTATCACACCAACAGTCAACAACAGAGGGAGAGGGAAGCTTCATAAGTTCCCCCTGTCCCATTTGGAGGGTTTTTTAGCATATTGCGCAATTGCGTCCGCCATTAATGAATCGATTCGTAATTGTTTCGAAATCGTTTCGTAATTGTTTTGTAATTTTACGAAATTTCGTATATTTTGAACTTTTTTAAAGGAAAATTTCGGAATTCTTTTAAAAAACGAAACGCAAAAACCCCCTAAAAACGAATCGAGTTTAGAAACAATTTTTTCCATGGTTACCCAGCCCTAATAGATATATATGATTCACACACACACATACACACACACACATGTATATGACAGATATAGCATTATAGATTTGAAAGGGACCCCTAAAGAAGGACAATGATATGTTCCATGTCCCACAAGTAGGCAAGCCAGGCAATCTTTACATCAACACTGACAAGGAAACAACAAGAAATACTGTTTACCCATAAGCATCAAGACATTACATATATTAGAAACCAACACTTTCTCATTACTTTATTTTCCAGATTATCAGACTGGGCCACAGCAACGCGTGGCAAGGGATGGCTGGTAATATATAATATATGAACATTTCTTGAGGCTCCATGAGAAACTTTGGCTGCAAAAAGAACTCCATAGCTGAAAAGGTTTAAGAACCCCTGGATTAGACAATGCAAGTAATAGAAACATAGAGTTGGAAGGGTCATTTAGTCCAACACCTTGCTATGCAGAAAAAACACAATCAAAGCACCCTCCAACAGATGGCCATCCAGACTCTGTTTAGAAGCCTCCAAAGAAAGAGCTTCCACCACATTGAGAAGCAGTCAGGAAGTTCCACCAAATGTTCAAGTGGAATCTCCTTTCTTGTAATTTGAGCCCATTACTCCAAGGCCTAGGACTTCATCACATTACCTTCAGGCTTCATCCTGGGATGCTTCCAGGACAGAGCCCACTGGAACCCATCACATGATTCAGGGCTACTTTCAGCAGGGCTCCATCCTGGCTCTGTCCAGGAAGCATCCTAGGATGGAGCCTTGAGAACATAGGAGGCTTCCTGTGTTCTCATTAGATAAGCCAGAGAAAGCACGTGTGGAAGCCAGGCAGCAACAGTTTCTCCTGTGGGATGGGGAAAGTGGCAATGCAGGCAATGGGGGATGCCCCACAGATTTGCCCTGCCCCATGGATTTGCCCTGCTGCCCCATGGATGCCTCTGCTGTTCCCTCCCTTGAGGACCTCAGTGTGATGAGGACCTTGGTCTCCAGGGAAGCAGGAAACAAGCCTGGTCCCCATGTCATCCTTTCAAATATTTAAACATGGCTATCATGTCTCCTTTCAACCTTCTAAACATGCCCAGCTCTTTGAAGGGGGGCATTAAGAAAGTAGTCCTTATGTCTGCTTTATGAGGAACATTTTCCTTTTAAAACAAAAACAAGCAGAATATCTCCAAGAAGGGAGAATGAGGAGTGTTCATAGTCTTCTCCTAACCCTGAATGGTATGAAGCACAACATAGCACAATCAACACCAAAATAGGGGAAGTGTTTAGAAAATAATTACAGTTCAATGAAATTGTTATTGGGAAAGCAATGACTTGGCTATATAAAGGAATGTGAGAAAGTGAGATGGAGTATGCAAAAGCAGGCTGCTATATTCCTCTTTTCCCAGTACAAATTATATGAAACTAATTATCTAATTAAACTAATAAGATTTAATTTACAGTAAGCAGTGGCTGTTTCTCAGGCCACACCTATACTGCTATATAATGCTGTTTAAAACTCCTGTATATGGTAGGTGTAGTCTCATATAAAGCAGTTTAGCTGCACTGAACTTTGTTATACGTCTACACTGACCTTATAATGCAGTTTTAAACAATATTATATGGCAGTGTAGATGGGGCCTTAGTAAAGACTTGTACGATAAATAGACTGCAGTAGAGCAGATAAGAATTCAAATAAAAAGAGAGACCAAGTGCAAGCTTCCCATCAATATCTACTAGACCTTATGAACATTCATACTCCTTAATCTTAATAATGTCCAGGGCTTTTTATTTTCCTTTTCCTTTATGCTTCTGTAACACTAAAATAGGCCAGGAAGCACATGCACAGAAGAACCTTAGATCATCCTAAAACTCATCCCAGATACAGAAGGGAAAAAACTGAAATTTTGATGTAACTCTAAAACTACCTGCAAATTAAATGTCACCCACATATTAATAATAATAATAATAATAATAATAATAATAATAATAATATTTTTTACCCACCTCTCTTCATGGCTCGAGGTGGATTACAATATCACTAAAAACACTTAATCATCTAAAAACATTCTACAAAATACACATATAAAATATATTTCTACAAAATATGTATTAAAATACACACAACAAAGATTAAATCTAAAATGTGAGTTTAAGATTTATGATTAAAACTGGCTGGGTAGGCCTGCAGGAAGAGATAGGTCTTTAGATGGTTTTAAAATTTCAACAGCTTATTTAGCAACAGCAGGTCATTTCACAGTCTTAGGGCAGACAATGAAAAGGTCCTCTGGGTGATGGTCACCAGTCCAGTTCTGGCTAGTTGGCTGGAATAACTGCCCCAGAGGACCCCAGTGTTTGGGGTGGATTGTACGGGAGAAGACGATCCTGTAGGTAACCTGGACCCAAACCATGTGGGGCTTTAAAGGTCAAAAACAACACTTTGTATTTTGCCTGGAAACTAATTGACACCCAGTAGAGTGACTTTAGTATGGTTGTAATATGCCCACTCCTGTATGTTCTTGTAACCAATCTGGCTGCCATATTTTGACCCAACTGGAATTTCGGAACTTGCTACAAAGGTAGCCCAATGTAAAGTTGCATTGCAGAAGTCCAATCTTGAGGTTACAAGTGTGTCTACTACCATCTTCGGGTCTTCCAAATCTAGGAAGGGATACAGCTGGCATATCAGTGAAAGCTTATAATAAGCACCATTGCAGCTACCTGGACTGACATTTGGAGAGACGGATCCCAGAGATTGATACTTGACTGATTTTGTTCTAATAGGTTCGGTGTGATTATAGTAGTAGGTTAAGGTTTTATTTCCTGCAGTCCTAGAGGGTAATATGATCAGATATGTTTTTATGTTGAATGTTTTTATATTGTGTAAATGCTATTTTAAAGTGTAAGTCACTCGGAGCACCTTGGTGGAGAGCGACTAGTTAAGAAATAAAGTGAAGTGGAGTGAAGTGAAGATATACTATGGAAATCAACAGAATTAGTGCTAAATAACCATAATTGGCACTGGGTTTAATAAATAGGACTGCAAATGCTGAGTTGGCCACTTATGTGATTTTGGTAGTCATAGTACATCCATAGTAATTTTCGAGGCAGGAACACTCTCAAGAACATATTTTTGGATCTCTTATGAAGTGGAAAGTAACTAACAAACAACAACAAGTAAATAGAGTTTGAAGGAATACATAAAAACCTCTAGGCTATTTCCCGTTACCCAAGCAATTTCAGAGGACTGTACACAGAGTCAAAACAACCATTATTCAGCTACAGACATTTCCTGGATAATGAACAAGATAGGTTCTGTAGGTTTGTTCTCAAGTTGAATTTGTATGTAAGTCAGAACAAGTACATTTTGAAGTGTAACTCCATACACACACACGCACGCTCACACACACATTGGATAGCATAGAGAAGTGTTAACATTTGTTTTGCAGTCTGTGCCTCTGTTCAGGAGATTTCACCTTGCTTCCTGTTTCTGTGACAGATGGATTTTGAAAAAACTGTTTTGTTGTCGAAACAAGGATTGGTGATAAGGCTTCAGTGGAGACACCTTTTCCCCAAGATAACTCTGACAGAAATGAACTTCTCTTTCTAGTGGTAGATTTCTTCTCACTTCCTGTTGTCTCATACTAATTTGTAACTAGGAGTCATATGTAAGTCGGATGTTTGTAACTTGGGAACTGCCTGTATCTTCCATTTTTGAGCAATTTGCAAGAGACGGAAAGTGGCAGACAAATTATATTGTTTTTTTCTTGGCCCTCCCACCACTTTCATGTGGGCTCACATGTGGAAACTTCAGGGGGAACAAGAGACCATTCTGGTTGCTCAGCTACCTTCTTCCTTCCCCCAAAATCTCTTGTGCTGCAATAGAGATGAGAAGAGAAGGAAAAGAAAGGAAAGGATCTAAGTACATGTAAAGCATGGATATGTCACTTAATGAATGCTGGTTAGACATGTTTCCAGGTCTAGTTTAAAGTGCAAATGAGTTCAGAATCAGATGCTGAACTCTGGAACTCCTACTTTCACCAACTACTTTCTTTTTTCGGACTATATTAGCAACAGGGATTAGGATTTGGGGGAAATGGATTGTGGAATTGAGTGCGAATCAGTAGTGGGGCGAGGTTTTGACAGGCACTCTTTTTGCAATTTAAATAGAACCTTCCTATTTACATGTTTTGGGGAAAGACCTGCAGGCTTTACTTCCCTTTATTATACTAGTGTAATTTTAAATCCCTTTGCCATGGTAAGTCTTTCTCATGACTTCCTTCCTTCCATTATAACAGTATAATTATAAATCCCTTTGTTATGATTCCCTCCCGCTAGGCTTTCTTTTCCTTCATTAGACCAGTGTTATGTTAAAAAGCTAGCAATTCCCCCATTTCAAGCCTAGATTACTATTAAGGGAAAAATGCAGTGAAAGCAAAGTAGTGAAGAATGCCATTCCTCTGTGTCACGGAAACAATCCAACCAGGGAAAACTGTGAGATCCCATCAAATGTGTTTTTTGGTATTAGCAAAGGTTCTGGTAAGTGCCAGGGACCCGTGATCTGAACTCCCTTCTGTCAGCATGCTTCAGCTCAACTTCAAGGAAACAGATGACGGCCGGAAGGAGGCAAATGTCAACTAAAGGGCTCTGTGCCACTTTGTCCTTGGAATGGACCAAAAGTGTCCTACAATGGGGAAAAGGTTTCATGTGACGAGGTTCAGGAGACGAAACCTTAGGCCCAGAGGCTGAATCTGGCTCTTCTCATGCACCAGCTTTCTGAGCTTCTCCAGGACACCACATGCTCTTCCTCATGACACCAATGTCTAGCAGTTTAGAGCTTTTTGTATGCCTCTCCTCTGCCCCTTTCTAAATGATTTAAATGCTTGCAGTGAATGTTTTAAAACATGACTTTGCCTTTGGACCACCACCCCCCCCCCCCCCTTCCAAAATGTAGTTTCTAATAAATTCTTTGAAATTGAACCTCAGGCTGAAAAAAGTTCCTCTACGTTTCGATTTGCTCTCCTGAAAAGATGTTCTCTAACTGGAAGACCCTACAGAGAGAGTCAATAGAAGACTGGGAATTAAACAACAAGGTAGCAATTAAGTGAGAAAAATCATATCTTGTGGTCAGCTTATGTTCCATAAATTGTTAATGTGATACAGAACATGGCTTATACCCTTGGAAAACTTAATTCAAACATTTCCTACCACTGGTAGGTTTTCCACTTGTGGAAAATTATTTATTTTTGCTTGAAGAAGCATCCAAGATTGGTTTCATACTTGAAGCCTGAATGGTATCATGCCTCTCCTTAATATCCTGCTGCCTGTATAAATCAAGCATAAGAAGATGAGTGCAGAATGAATTAAAAAACGGTGTGTCTGCAAGTGAATAAGATCATTGTACCAGTGATGGCTATGATTGATATCTTTCTTTAACAGATTTGCTAGGAACTTTAGAATTAATGTATCTGAAGAAAAATCAGATAAAGATAGAGATAGAGATGTTATGAAAGGTACAATAGGAGAAATGAATTGACTTGGCAATTGATACGATGTTATTTAAACTGGGATTAGCAGTTTGTGAATTGTTTACTTACGTGTTTAACTGGATTGATTTTTCATGGCTTTTGTTTGAGATGAAATGCTGGTAGTGTTTAAAGTAGTCAAGGGACTGATTGATTTTCATTTTCTCAGAGGCTGGATTTACACTGCCAAGTAATACTGTTTGTCCTGCATATGGTCATTGTACACTCACATTATGCAGGTCAGTGGGGTTAAACTGTATTATATGAGTCTACTAAATATAATGCAGTTTCAAACTGTATTATGTGCCAGTGTAGATGGGCTCTAGCCTTAGAGATTTAAAGTGATTACAGTTTTCCCTGCCAAAGTGGCTGCCTCCTTTCCTTGCAGAAGTTGCACTGTCCATCCAAAATCTACAACTGATCCGTACAACATTCAAGAACATTCTGTGACAGCAACTCTGAGAATGCTTGGCATGAAGGATGTTTTCAGTGAAGCATACTCTAATTTATATGCAAAATTCCTTTGTTGTTTATTTGTTCAGTCACCTCCAACTTTTTGTGACCTCATGGACCAACCCACACCAGAGCTCCCTATTGGCTGTGGCCACCCCTAGCTACTTCAGAGTCAAGTCAGTCACTTCAAGGATACCATCCATCCATCTTGCCCTTGGTCGGTCTATCTTCCTTTTTCCATCCATTTCTCCAGCATCATTGTCTTCTCCAAGCTTTCCTGTCTTCTCATTATGTGGCCAAAGTACTTCATCTTTGCCTCTAATATCCTTCTCTCCAGTGAGCAGCCAGCATTATTTCCTGGAGTATGGACTGATCTTGGGGTCCAAGGCACTCTCAGAATTTTCTCCCAACATCACAGTTCAAAAGTGTCTTTCCTACTATCTATATTTCTATCTGTCTATAAATAAAATATTTTTGGGTAAAATACAATGAAGCTTTTGATGCTATGTTACATTGTGTCACCCTCCTTTTTAAAAGAAAGAAAGTACTGTACTTGCTGCAGTTTAGGAGTGGAAAGGAGTAAATACCTTGCCAGACTCTGGAGCTGGTCTGAAGTAGCCCTGGGTTTTGTGTCCTGTGTAAGGGCTCACATCATTGCCTTAGTAGAACTATCATTCACCAAATTTGGGTGGGGTGTTTTATGTGAAAAAATAGCAGAAGAGTAAATAGCAGAGAAGGATTAAATACCCCTCCTCTCACTTCCTGCATTGTCAGTCCTGTATTTCAAAATTCTTCCCCCACCCCAAAATTGAACAACACATAATGAATGTGTCATTCTTCCCAACATAATGCTTTTCCCTATAAAAAAATTTTGGGCTCCAATTGTATCTTTGATTGAAACATTTCTTGCAGTGTTTTTTGTACCCTGCCCCAGAATTATCTTGCTTTTTTTACAGACCCATCATATGTGGAGGAAAGTTCCAACACTTGTTGTTTCTTCCCTTGTGCATTTTAGCTAGTTTTTTGAGGTCAGATGCCACCTGTTTCCATCATTTCATTAAAAAAAATTCTGTAAGGTCACAGCACAAAATTTTCTTTGAGCCAATAGTCCACATTTTTCCCATTTATCTAAACAAACAAAATAATTAAACTACAAAGTATTGCACATGATAACAGGCAGCAAGGATATTATATGCAGTTTCGGAAGAAGGCAGAAATCCCAACAATAGAAGAATGGATGGTTAAAGTCTTTAAAATAGCAGAAATTGACAAATTAACAATGATTTTTATGAATATGTAAATTAAAATAAAAAACCCATTAATCTCAAAAAAAGAAAAGAAAAAAGAAAATACAATGTTTGTTATTGATAAGACTGAGCTTTATCATATTTGGTACATTTGTTTGCAGACACTCTGTCAGAATTTCAGTTCTCAGGAAATTCAGAACATTCAGAAAACTACATGCATTCCTGGAAATCATCTTTTAGGAAATAGTGAAGACATGTGCTTTGTTACTTTGGCGATTATAACAGTCATTTTCTTGTTCTTTCTTAATTGCTCCACCTGTGCCATTTCCATTTCCTTGCTTGGAGTGTTAAAATAAAAGGCCATGGTTACCTCAGATGGTAGAGCCGCAGGAAGCCTGGAATAAAAAACATCTCATAAAAGGAAACAAACTTCCTGTAGATTTTGGCCAGAGTACGACTCTCAGGTTGATGCTTTGAAACTTTTAGAAAGCAAAAGGTCTTGATCTGCCAAAATAAGATGAAATTAGTCATGTGTGAGTTCTTCTAACTCAAGTAGAAGGTAATGTAATATACAATATAGCATTCTTCTTTCACCAGACGACCTTCTTGCCCATTGTCTATCAAAGTGAATGGATTGAAAATTTAGAAATGTTACCTAGCTGAATTTGTTCACATGTCATGTTAAACCATAATTCTAAAAAAAATCTATAGCATGCAGGGACACACTGACTGAGTACTTTTCCTCCAAGGAGAAGAATCATAGAATCATAGAATCAAAGAGTTGGAAGAGACCTCATGGGCCATCCAGTCCAACCCCCTGCCAAGAAGCAGGAATATTGCATTCAAATCACCCTTACAAATGGCCATCCAGCCTCTGCTTAAAAGCTTCCAAAGAAGGAGCCTCCACCACACTCCAGGGCAGAGAATTCCACTGCTGAACGGCTCTCACAGTCAGGAAGTTCTTCCTCATGTTCAGATGGAATCTCCTCTCTTGTAGTTTGAAGCCATTGTTCCGCATCCTAGTCTCCAAGGAAGCAGAAAACAAGCTTGCTCCCTCCTCCCTGTGGCTTCCTCTCACATATTTATACATGGCTATCATATCCCCTCTCAGCCTTCTCTTCTTCAGGCTAAACATGCCCAGCTCCTTAAGCCGCTCCTCATAGGGCTTGTTCTCCAGACCCTTGATCATTTTAGTCGCCCTCCTCTGGACACATTCCAGCTTGTCAATATCTCTCTTGAATTGTGGTGCCCAGAATTGGACACAACATTCCAGATGTGGTCTAACCAAAGCAGAATAGAGGGGTAGCATTACTTCCTTAGATCTAGACACTATGCTCCTATTGATGCAGGCCAAAATCCCATTGGCTTTTTTTGCCGCCACATCACATTGTTGGCTCATGTTTAACTTGTTGTCCACGAGGACTCCAAGATCTTTTTCACACGTACTGCTCTCGAGCCAGGCGTCCCCCATTCTGTATCTTTGCATTTCATTTTTTCTGCCAAAGTGGAGTATCTTGCATTTGTCACTGTTGAACTTCATTTTGTTAGTTTTGGCCCATCTCTCTAATCTGTCAAGATCGTTTTGAATTCTGCTCCTGTCCTCTGGACTATTGGCTATCCCTCCCAATTTGGTGTCGTCTGCAAACTTGATGATCATGCCTTCTAGCCCTTCATCTAAGTCGTTAATAAAGATGTTGAACAGGACCGGGCCCAGGACGGAACCCTGCGGCACTCCGCTCGTCACTTCTTTCCAAGATGAAGAGGAAGCATTAGTGAGCACTCTCTGTGTTCGTCCACTTAACCAATTACAGATCCACCTCACCGTAGTTTTGCCTAGCCCACATTGGACTAGTTTCCTTGCCAGAAGGTCATGGGGGACCTTGTCGAAGGCCTTACTGAAATCCAGGTACGTTACATCCACGGCATTCCCCGCATCTACCCAGCTTGTAGCTCTATCGAAGAAAGAGATCAGATTAGTCTGGCATGACTTGTTTTTGATAAATCCATGTTGACTATTAGCGATGACTGCATTTGTTTCTAAGTGTTTGCAGACCGCTTCCTTAACAATCTTTTCCAGAATCTTGCCCGGTATCGACATGAGGCTGACCGGACGGTAGTTGTTTGGGTCATCCTTTTTTCCCTTCTTGAAGATTGGGACCACATTGGCCCTCCTCCAATCTGCTGGAACTTCTCCCCTTCTCCAAGAACTCTAAAAGATGGTTGCCAATGGTTCCGAAATGATTTCCGCTAGTTCCTTCAATACTCTGGGGTGTAGTTGATCTGGCCCTGGGGACTTGAACTCATTAAGAGCAGCCAGGTATTCCTGGACGACTTCTTTCCCAATTTGGGGTTGGATGTCCTCCAATCCCTCATCCACTCCATCTTGCTGAGGTTGAAGACTCTCTTTTTGTGAGAAGACCGAGGCAAAGAAGGCATTAAGTAGTTCTGCCTTTTCCCTATCCCCTGTCAGCATTGCCCCATCTTCTCCTCGAAGAGGTCCTATCGCCTCCTTGTTTTTCCTTTTTCTACTGACATAAGAATAGAAGCCCTTTTTATTGTTTTTAATGTTCCTGGCAAGTCTGAGCTCGTTTTTTGCTTTAGCCTTGCGGACCTTTTCCCTACAGGTGTTGGCTATTTGTTTGAATTCTTCTTTGGTGATTTCTCCCTTTTTCCACTTCTTGTGCATGTCTCTTTTGTGTCTTAGCACAGTTAGAAGTTCTTTGGACATCCATTCTGGCTTCTTTGCACTTGTCCTATTTTTTCTCTTTGTTGGCACGGTTTGCAATTGCGCCTTGAGTATTTCACTCTTGAGAAATTCCCATCCATCCGTAGCTCCCTTGTCTTTTAGTATCTGTGTCCACGGAATGCTGCTCAGCGTTTCCTTCATTTTTTGGAAATCAGCTCTCCTAAAGTCCAAAATGCGGGTTTGACTTGTCTTAGTTTCGGCCTTCCTTTGTACCTCAAATTGCAGGAGCACATGGTCACTTGCCCCTAAGGATCCTACCACTTCGACCACATCGATCAGGTCCTCTGCATTTGTTAGGATGAGATCAAGAGTAGCCAATCCCCTTGTTGCCTCTACCTTCTGGACCATGAAATTGTCTGCAAGGCAAGCGAGGAATTTGTTGGACCTTGTACTCTTGGCTGAGTTTGTTTTCCAGCAAATATCGGGATAGTTGAAAGAGGCTGAAGAAAGACTCTCAGGGCCCTTCAACACAATATCTCAAATGCAGAAGTTACCAGGTTAAAAAGGGGGTGGTGAAATCACACTAAATCCATGCTCATTCGCATTAACGGAGGAAAAACATGTGGTAAAAACATTCCCTTATATTCCAATTTCAATCAGACTGTATAACCCTGCAATTATGCAAAACACATGATTTCCCTTTCTCCACCCTGTAGAGACTAACCAGCATATGTTTGTTTTTTAAAATGCCTGAAACAGCTGATCAGCTGATTGGGCTGTCAAAAGGACACACAGCTGGCTTAAAGGAAGCACAAACAGAGAGCAATTAGAATTCTTATAAACTCTTTATTTCACCGTTTATAATATTAAACAAAACTTGCATTAAGAATTGGGGGAAGAGATAAGAAATGTGCTTGTGTGAAATGGCCCCTCTTTCTTTTTTCCTTCCATTTTCCCCAGCATCATTGTCTTCTCCAAGCTTTCCTGTCTTCTCATGACGTGGCCAAAGTACTTCATCTTTGCTTCTAATATCCTTCCATCCAGCGAGCAGTCGGGCTTTATTTCCTGAAGTATGAACTGGTTGGATCTTTTCACGGTTCAAGATACTCTCAGAATTTTCCTCCAGCACCACAGTTCAAAAGGAAATGCATAGAGAACTGGAATTTAAAATTCTGATTCTCTATGCATTTTTGTAGCATGGAAAGGCCCACTGTTTCCTGAATTTCTTCACAGCCCACCTTCATTTTCTTTCCAATATCACTTCAAACTGACCTGCAAGAAGGATTTTGTGGTTCCCAATGGGTGTATTTGGTATGCAATGTTCCTAATAAGTGGAATGTTTTTCCCTTGAACATGATGCCTTTATATACATATTTTCCCACCTTTTTGTTTACACTTTATTTCTCAAAAATGCCTTGTAAACCATGTGTGTGTGTGTGTCAACTATCAATTTAACTTCTAATATCAGATGGAATTTGGAGCCTTTAGGATATTTGGCCATCTTGTAAGCCTTACAAATGTATAAATGCTTATGGGGAGATGTGTGTTTTTTGCAACAAGGCAGGAAAGGTGCAAACATTCTGTTATCAAGAAAATCAAGTTCAAATACTGATCAAAAAATCTGTTTAGTTGATTTTACTTGCACCAGAAATTATCAGCTAGCTTTTAGATGTACGTATGTTTGTCTACACAGCAACCTAGAATTCTAAAGATAAATAGACCATTGCTAAAGGATTCTGGCTCACTGTGAGATGCAAATATGCCTGTGATGTTGAAGTATGGCTCTTCCTGGGAGTACTAAAACATCTATAAAAAATAAAAATAAAAAGCAGAGGCTTTCTAAAGGCTGCTAAAGTATTTTTCAGGGGTCAGTTTCAGCCCCTCATCACTCACATCTTTTCCCCTTCCATTGCACCCTCTAGTGGGTGCAATCAAGACATTTCAGACCCTTGTCTACATCATATGGTTTAGGACTCTGGTGGCCTTATTTATTTTATCCCCCCCCCCAAAGGAGGAATGGTTGGACTTTTAACTCAGGTTTTAAAGGATGGTTTTCAAAGATCCTAAAATGTCAGACTGGAGAATTGTGTGAAATGAGCAACTGCAGTCCCCAAATGATAGAACTTTCTGCTTGAACAAAAACAAAATGTTCACATTTTGGGTAGCATGAGGATTTATGGGGAGCAGAGATGGCTCTCTGTGGTCCTGGAAAGTCCAATGGGACCCTAGGATCTCTCAATGTTATGCATACCTGGTTTCTTCAATGTGCATGCACATGTGCATATATGTTCAATGTTTTCATTTAAACAAATAACTATCATCCAAAAAAACATAATGCTATATGACATTATTTATATAGTATTCTGTTAACAAAATCATAGAATCATTAGTGTTGGAAGAGACCTCAAGACCATCCAGTCCAATGGTCTGGGGGGGTGGGGTGGGGGTGGAATTTTCAGCTTTGGATGTGAAGGCAGAGTTTGTGGAGACAGTGTGCTGAATGTATTTTAGAAAGAAATTTTCTGCTGATTCTATTACCTTTTAAGGAGCTATCCATGGTGCTAAACTTAAGGTTATAAGAATATTCTTTTTAAGAGAATATTTTTAAAGAACCTTGGAAAGCTTATTTAACGTTGAGGTTAAGATCAGGAATAGACTTACCATTTTATATAAGGGAAACCATTTTACTATCTCATTGTATAAAATGGAACTTGAGCATCCACAGATGTTGATATCCATGAGGTGGTTTGGAACCAAACCCCAATAGAAACTAAGACCTTACTGTTACTGTATATGTTTTCTTATGTGCAGTAAATACTTTTCTATCCACTTACAGTGACATACAAAAAATTACCCAATCTGATTTACATCCTTATCATAGCTATATCCACTTGTCTGTATTTGTGAATACGCATTCAAATCATCTATTGACTTATGGTAACCCCAGGGATTTCATAGAATTTTATTAAGCAAGGAATACGCAGAGGTGATTTTGCCTATTTCTCTGAAATATAGCCTACAGCACATGGTGTTCATTGGTAGTCTCCCATCCAAGTACTAACTAGGGGTAACCCTAATTAGCTTCCAAGATCAGATGGGATGTGGTCCTTTAAAAATATAGCTTATCACATACAAATTGCAACATTTTATTATAATGCATTGAATGCTAGTGGTATGCTTTTTAACAGTTACAACTAAAACAATTAATGGGTATGTGTGCAAGGTGATCACTCCCATCCCACAAGATGCACCAGGACACACCCAAACACAAGTGTTTGGGGTAACAAATACCACAACGTATTTATTAGCTATAGCTAACTGCATGCTCTGCCAATTGCAAGTACTCCCACACAAATGGGTAGAGGCAACACACCAAGCTGAAACATCTGTATCTTTCCCCTGTTGACACAGCAGGGGGTGCTGTGTGGATGCCCATCCATTTGCTGATCAGGGTCCACCTGCACAGGCACTTCCATCAGCAGATAGAATGATAAATCTGTCCAAAGTTTGAAACTAGAGGGTATACAGCAGTGAAATCAAGTTCAGGGATCAGGTTATTTGCCTCCAAGTTGTGACAGAGCCGAAATATGAATATTAACAAAATACATGGATGGGTGGCTGAAGTGAGAACTTAAAGTGGGGAGATGGAGAAAGAGTGCACATAGACTTAATTTTCTAAGGAGAGGATAAGGAGGAAGCTAGGCAGTGAGTGAGTTGGATAAAAAACCAGAAATTGCAGGAGGCTGGCATTGTGGAGGCTGCCTGGATTGATTGTCAGATGTAGGGATGTATGCCACTTCAAAATGTACCTCCAAATATAATTCCCAGGTAGGTTACCTTACTTTGTTTCATAGCGAGGTCAGACATCTAGTTCTTGGTGTGCCTTAGAACCATTGGCTGAGATAGCTGTAATCTGGAACACTGAAAGTGCACAACCAGATGGCATTTTAAAAATATCTCCTCTCTTGAGTTGAATTTTAGTCATCCTCATTCCAGCCCAATATAATCTACACTGAATACATAACAGAAATCAAGGCAATCCTCCTATCATGCTGCCTCACTGAAGACAGACAGATAGTCAGACTTGCTTCATACTTGCTAGCCAGTCAGCTTGCCTAAAAAGTTTTGCAATGTGCTTCCCATGTGAAATCTGCAGGGTGTGTCAAAATAACATGAAAAGGTTGTGGGAGGTAAATCATCTTGCAAAGCTTTGGCATCACCTCCCTTTCCCACCACTTCTCTCATCACAAACTGACATCAGAATGAGACTTCAGTTCAGACTAGACAGAGTGAAGAACAGCGCCAAGCTTAGAGAAGCTCTGGTGTTTACCAAACTTTTCCTTAGCAGAGATTGTGATCAGTGAATTTGCTTGCAAGTGAAATGTTTAAAGTGCTCACAGCCAAGCTTTGGGTTTCTCAATATGTTTGTGCCAAACCATTCTTACTTCAATGTTGGTTAATTTTCTTTTTATTTTGTACTTATATAATTCATAACAAAGAGTTCTGTGAGTGTCATGGACTGCTGAAAAGACAATTAAATGAGTCCTAGTGCAAGTTAAGTTTGAAGTCTCCTTGGCAGCCAAGATGAAAAAACTGAGACTGTGATGTTTTAGAGATATCATGAGAAGACATAACTCACTTGAAAAAGTAACAATGCTTGCTAAGGTAGATGGTGATAGGAAAAGACAAAGACCAAAGACCAGATGGATAGTCTCAGTTAAGGAAGCCACAGCCCTTGAGCAGAACTGCTGATGACAGGGTGACTTGAGGATCTCTTCTTCATAGGGTCACCTATGTTGACTTGTAGACGCCAACTTGACAGCAGTTTAAACTTAATCTCCTTGAAATCAGTTGATATGATAGTTTAAAATCCATTCATATATGTGGAACCAATATATGACTAATATACATTGTTTGGATCCAAATTCTGAGTAGAGATTGCTAAAGCCAATAAAGCAGGAACTGAAAAAGAGCTTCATAGATAGTACTGCAGTGTTGCTTGAGTCTGACTGATTTTGAATCAATTTTTTTGGGAGGCAACATTTTAGGAAAAACTATTTGAAGGTAATATTACACCATCTGTATTCCAGAATAAATTAAAACAACAACCAATTATTGATATAAACCTGCTTTAACAGTGACATTGGAAGACAGTACTTAAAAGATAGTATCATGCTGATAGGAGCCACACTGAACAGGAAAACCCCACAGGAGCTATCTTTGTGTAAGGAAGCATGTGCAACCTTTTTTTTTTTCATATCATGCAAGTTGCCCCTTAACCCCTGAAATAACGAGACAGACAACAAAGGTATGGATTCAAATTGGGCAACTTTTATTGAATGTTACCTATTTAACTTTACCTGAGTGTCAAGGAACTTGGTGGCAAGCTGAGGCAGCGTCCCCAGCTACTTAGTGTGTGATGTCTGTGTGCCCTGGATCCCCAACCGGGCAACCTGAAGGTAAAAGTCTGGAGAAGCCTGTGTCCGATTATTGATATCAGCTTCTCTCTTTACTGGGCCAATTGATGTCCCCTCACCCATTTCTTGACTTCTAGGTGAGTGTTTGTTGTACAGTGCCCCCCACCCTTAATGGGTGCCATGTGTATACCTCCATGTCAGTGTTTTCCTGAACTATTTATGCTGGCCTAGTTAAACCAAACCACTCCATCTAGCCCCTAATAACAGTATAGGGTAGGCGAAAAAAAACCCCAGAACATGAGAGGCAAAAAATTCCTACCCGGCTCCAACGGGCAACCAAATATACTGTCAATGGGCGGGAGTGGTGGGCGGAAAGTCTGACAAGACTGAAGGTAAGAGGCTGGCTCACGTGGTAAGCCAGCCCCCGCCCTTCTTCCAGGAGGTTCTAAATGGAACCTCCCATTCTCTCCCTTCAGGGGGTGGGGCAAATCGCTCTCCCCACCAACTGCGTTGGTGTGGAGAGTCCCATACTTTAGTGGATAAGAATGATGGGGTAGGTGCAGTGATAGTGTGGTTTCCTTTTCTGAGTTATCAGCTTTTATTATAATCAGGTGATATATAATCAGGTGACCTTGTCTTACTCAACTGCTGAGTATGCCTGCCCTGTTTGACACAAGTCTGTCCATGCAAAACAGGTAAATATAACACTGAACGAAACATGTAGAATAATCACAGGATGTCTCAAACCAATACACCTGTTGATAAATTCTATAAGCTAGCTGGCTCCCCCCCCCCCCCATCCTGATGTTCAAACGGGAAGTTTCTGGTAACTGTGAAAGAAACAAAGTTGTACACTGTGAAAACCATCCATTGCATGGCTATCAGCCCCATTATCAGTAGACCGAAATCAAGGAAGAGCTTCATGAGAACCACCACTGATCTTAATGTCCCCCCAGCAACAGCAAGAGTACCCCTCTGTAGGCCCGTAGCCAGGATTTCGATTCGGGGGGGGGGCTGAGTTTCAAGGGGGGGCTGAGTCTGAGTGAAAGAAGGTCTACCCTAGCAAACCTTTTGTATCATTACCCCAATACCACATGTATATGGGATATATTGAGTATGGTGATCAGATCATGATATGAATAAACATAACAGTTTAAATAATGCCTTTTCGCAAACCACCATGAGAATTTGGGGGGGGGGGGGGGCTGAAGCCCCTCAAGCCCTCCCCCCCCCCCCCCCGGCTACATGCCTGCCCCTCTGGGCAGTTAAACCCAGAACTCCCAAATGGATGGCCCCCCACGAGGGTCTGCTTCCAGGGGCAAACCAAGAACGGGCAGCTTGGACAGCTTGGGCAGCCACACATGTACACCAAGAAACAGAGTGAGAACACAAGTCCCTGAACAGACTCAGAAGTGGAGTGGGCAGATCAAAAGACAACCTGACTAAATGGTGCTTTCTAGAAGAATCTTCCACCTTGTGCAATTGCAGAGCAGAACTAACAACTCAGGCTCTGTATGCCTATCCAAAACGCCCTGCCTCATGCACAGATGAAGAATTGTTTAAAGCTATAGACAATGTAGTCACCGTCGCCCATTTCTGTTCTAAATTTATTGTGCTTCCTCTATTTTTATCAGTTTTATACTTATTTGTGCAATGCTTTTGACACAGAATAAAAATAATTTTAAAAAATTATAATCAGGTTGGCAGTAAGTGGAAAATGTCTGGTTAGGGTATTCTTTGGCACCTATGTAATTTGCATCAGCAAAATTGTTCTGACACTTAAGCAGCCACAAATGTACACAGAGAAAGAGTGTGGGAACACACAAATCTGAAGCTGAACAAGTGAACCAAATTAAAGAACAAATGAACACACAACTCATATTTCTCCCCACCCTCTGATTAGTTTTCATTATGTACTTCATAACTACCATTCCTTGTAGTGAAAAAAAATACAGTAAGCAAATGCCGTTTTGCATTGTAAACTTACATAAATACTAGATACAAGAAGAAAGTTGAGGTTACTGACTTCCCATGCATGAGGTACAGTTACTTGGGAATATATGTAATTGCATTTAAGAACATTGCAATATATGCTTACAGTAAATGTCATAAATTGTACATTTGTAATCATACATGTACACAATTTTCATTAGACTAAAACAGGGGTCCTCAAACTAAGGCCCGAGGGCCAAATACGGCCCTCTAAGGTCATTTACCCAGCCCTTGCTCAGGGTCAACCTAAGTCTGAAATGACTTGTAAGAACACAACAACAATCCTTTCTCATCTGCCAAAAGCAGGTCCATACTTCCCACTGAAATACTCATAAGCTTATATTTGTTAAAATTGCTCTTCTTTTTAATTATTGTATTGTTTTAAAGTGTTTTTTGCACTACAAATAAGAAATGTGCAGTGTGCATAGGAATTCATTCGTGGTTTTTTTTCCAAATTATAATCTGGCCCTCCAACAGTTTGAGGGACTGTGACCTGGCCCTCGTTTTAAAAGGTTTGTGGACCCCTGGACTAAACCATCTAAAAATAGGAAAAGTTTTTTTCCCTTCTTATATCTAACCAGGTGAATCCTTTAAATCCCTCACAAGCCCAGGTATTTATGCTAGTCCTGCTTTCCATTCTTTGAGTGGTCATTTGAGGAGAGGCTGGGCTTCAGGATAAGGTGCAAGGCAGGAGAGGAATAATAAAATATTGACTAGTATATCAAGAATGCTAAATAGTTGTTTTCTGTTAGTCAATACCATATCCTTCAACTATCCTGATTTTTCCAGGATGGACACAATTAATTCTCTGTCATCCCACTTTGGCCCCTTCAACACAATTGTATAAAATCCACATTGAACTGGATTATATGGCAGTGTGGATTATCTACCCGCATTCTGAGTTATATGGCTGTGAGGAAGGGGCCTTTTTCAGCTGTTTCAAAAACATCCCAGTTTGTTATTCCTCTTCCTACTTTCCTTCTTTGTCCTCAGCTCACTGAAAACTGAATTCAAAGAGCAAAAGTAGTTTGCAGGGGGAAAGAAGAAAAGGTGGTGAAAATCTGCATGAATTTGTAGATTCAAAAAAATCCAACTGTTGCAACTTCTCCTGGCTTGCGTGTTCCTCCTTATTCGTTTTTGCCATCTTCACCATGCTCTAATGTTGTTTGGCACACTTGTCTGGGTGTCTACCTGTGAAATGTTGAAAGATTTTCAATAACAGGTCCGAAACGTCTGCAGAATACTGACACAGAGGAAGGCATTTGGTGGCATCATGCTTACAGAGTAGTGATTGCAACATCTATAGGGAGGAAACTGACTATCTTGTCACCAGTGGTTCACACAGTAACAGTAGGCACCCTGAAATAAGCCCAAATATGATACCCTTCCATTATAGCATGAATGTGAGCTAGGATTCTGTGTAACAGTCCATTCTGGAAAAAAATGAAGTGGTCTGAAAACAGAGAGCTGGAAAGAAAATTAGCTTTTCTAATTAAAGTTAATTCTAAAAGGTATTTTTATAGGCAATTTGTGTAAGCGCATGCTATTTTCTTGTCAGTGCCTTAAGGTTTTCCCCCTAAACATAACAAAAACAAAAAGCACAATTTAACAAATAAAGGGGGCAAGGAATTTTCATGTTAACAGTAATGAATTACTTAGAGTTTCAAAATAAATTACTTTTCAATAGTAACTTTCCAAACTCTGGCAAAATATGCCTTCATTTTGGTGATCTTTGTTGCAATAATGGAGACATCTGGTTGAGGAAATTGCCTGGGGATTCATGCACAAGTAAATGTATCCTTGACAGAATTATGTGTTTCTTCTTGAGTTGCTCAGAGAAGGGGGTCAGATGAAAAATACAAACAATCATAACAATAATAATCCCTGATGATATTATCACATTAAAAGCCAGCAACACAGCTGCTTTTCAGAAAATGAATGATGTCTCTTGCAATGCCACAGGACCTCTTCCTACCAAGAAAATGTAGCCTGACACCAACTCAGGTGTCGGGGTTTTTTTTGGGGGGGGGGCATGTTCAGCAATATTACATTAATTTTTGAGCATTTGAAGACTTGCTACCATAGCTGCTCTTCCTCACAGAAGTGTGTTTTAACAGGATTGAATGGGTCTTTCATCATATGCACTGACTCCCATTTTAATTTGAAAAATCTTGCCTAGAACACTAACTTGTTGTGTATAGCGAAAAATGAGGCATATCTAATCATAGATGATGAAGTTGCACCATGCTTAATATGATGTTGTTTATTTAATAATTTATTGCATTTTAAGCCTCCCCGTCTCACTGTAGTATACAACATTTCTCTGCCTCAAATATACCCTTTTAGCTGTGAGGTAGGCTGGAACTTAACTTGACAGTTTCATGGAGATCTGAACCAAGGTCTTCCCAGTCTGAGTCAACTGGTCTAAATGTTATATTGTATTGGTTTCAAGTCTTAGGTATTCTTGAGACTTACTCACACCCCTTCCATACAATTGTACAAAACCCATATTGAACTGGATTATATGGCAGTGTAGACTTGGTCCAGTTCAAAGCAGATATTGTGGATTATCTCCCTTGACATTCTGGGTTATATGGCTGTGTGGAAGGGCTCTCAGAATAGTTTTTTCTCACACTTTGTAACCTGGGATTACATTTATTAACAACAACAAGAACAATAACACTTGATGTAATTCTTCTAGTCCTTCCATGCAGGGCCCATCCACACAGCCATATAATCCAGAATATCAAAGCAGACAATCAACAATATCTGCTTTAAACTGAATTATCTGAATCTACTCTGTCATATAATCCAGTTCAATGTGGATTTTACACATCTGTGTGGAAGGGACTTAACCATCTAATTGCACTTTCTGATTAAAATTTGATATTTGTGAAAGGAAAACTAATATGGTAATGTTTGAGTTAGAAAATTTCGCCATTAAGTGACTTCCTATTCAGTTCTTACATTTCAAAAGTCATCTCATGAATAGATCCCCATTTGGTAACCTTGCAGGTTATTAGAAATTGTTGTTCTCTAATTGTGTTCTTTGTTCTCTAACAATTTTCATGGAAATGTACATTTGCAATCTTACTGAATGGGGAAGTTTTGAAGACAACTGAAATGAAATGTGAAAATGAAGGAAGAAAATGTTTGGGGATAATGTATTTTCATCTCAAAAAAATAGCTATGGAAATTTGACTGAAATAGGGTATTTGCAAAGGGAGTGTCTTCTTTCAAGAAGAGCCATTTCCCAGCTTTCAGCAACGGAAGGAGGCAAGATTAAAATGAAACCAGGATGACTAGCTTGATGTCACAATCAAAGATACAATATATTACATTTGGCTTCTTATATTCCCTTATCATTCACACACAAACACATGCGGGTTTGTATTTCACTGCTTTTCCTGGCTGCAGTTCATCCTCCCTCAGCCTTTAGAGTAACCTTGCAGAACAAAAAGAAAAGTCTATCTGTAGCAACATGTATGAGTTATTTTTAGTTTGGTGGAGGATTTAATAAGAAAGCTCTCAGAATTAATTTCCTTTCAGAGAGAAAAAAGGCAGCACATAACGTTCCTTTTCCTATAACATGATTAAGCAAGTTGCTTTCTGAATTTTGGGATAAATACTTGCATCACAGCTGCCTGACATCATTGGATTGGATCCGCATTTGGTCAAGGACAAGCTCCAGCCATTTTGTCATGATGAGAAAGATACAAGATAAAACCAAAATAGGATAGTTAGATGTTTTTTTCCAAATTGAGAAGCTCTGATATTTGGCTGCCTGTACGTTCCATGAATATGCATTCAGATCTAAATTTTATTTCTGCAATAGCCTACCACTTTGGGTTGTAAACTGGCTCATAAACTGCTCTGAACCCCTACATAACACAACTTCTCACCTATAGTGGACTTTCTTTCCCCAGCATCTGCCATCCACTCCAACTCAACATCATTTCTATTCTGTATTAACATGGACACATCATAGGAAGATGTTATCTCAGAGATGTAAAAATCCTTGCACTTCCAGCACCTCAGATATGGTTTTTTTTCATGTCAAGAGTGACTTGAGAAACTGGAAGTCACTTCTGGTGTGAGAGAATTGGCCATCTGCAAGGATGTTGCCCAGGGGGTGCCTAGACGTTTTGATGTTTCACCATCCTTGTGGGAGGCTTCTCTCATGTCCCCGCATGGAGAGCTGGAGCTGACAAAGAGAGCTCATCCATGGTCTCCCTGGATTCAAACCTGCAACCTGTCGGTCTTCAGTCCTGCAGCACAAGGGTTTAACCTATTGTGCTACTGGGGGCTTCTCAGATAAGAAACAAAATGAAGTTTCCCATCCACAGCAGACTGAGGAAACACACACAGCTTGGCTGGTGACAGTTTTTCCTGCTAGGGTAAAACATATTATTTCTTCCTTAATATTACAGTAACCAAATCCGTAATATGCATCAGTGATACCTTTATCAGGCCAACCTGTCGAAGGCTTTCATGGCTGGAATCACTGGGTTGCTGTAGTTTTTTTGGGCTATATGGCCATGTTCTAGAAGCATTCACTCCTGACTTTTAGCCTGCATCTACAGCAAGCATCCTCAGAGGTTGTGAAGTCTCACAACCTCTAAGGATGCCTGCCATAGATGCAGGTGAAATGTCAGGAGTGAATGCTTCTAGAACATGGCCATATAGCCCGAAAAACCTACAACAATGCACTGTGCTCACTTTCAAAGGTTGTTGGCTTTTCCAGCAGGCAAAGAAAGTTTAAAAAATGCAGAGGAAACAAAGTGATGTGTTGTAGCCTACGGGTCTAAATCTTGCATTTTTGGATGCTAGAATTAAAGTGTATTATGAAGACAGAAAAATGAACCCTCGACCCAGTCTCTGAAAAAAAAAAAAAGGTCATGGAGCAATGGGGACAAAGCCTATAAAAGAAGCTATAAAATTTGAGTTTCCTCTTGTCATAAACTCTTTTCCCTAGAGATCTAATCTGACCTTGTTCAGTGAAGCCAAAACATCCCTTTTTCTCAAGAGTTTAGAAATTTTCCCAGGAAGATCCCATGTTTCCAGGTCCAGACATAAAAGAAGTAAATTGAGGTGGACAGGTGCAGGTGTCCACCTCAATTTACTTCAATAAGCTAATTTAGATTGTTTCAATGAGCAACCAATACACTAAAATGTGCTACTAATATTTATCAAAATTTAAATTAGAAAAAGGTGTCTATCACAGTGTGGAGCAGTGAGAGCGTTACAATATAACCCCCCCCCCCCTTACTGCTAAGTGTTCATCTTATGCATAGCAGCCTTTCAGGAACGTATATTTGCTTTCCCTATGCAAATATGATTTATGGAGAAATAATACAAATAAATAGCCAACCCCCAATGCTCTCTCTCCCAAGGGAAACCAATTTCCAGTACCAGTTAACACTGGTACTGGAATTTCTCAACAGTCAAGGAAATGTATATCATAACATTGTTTTGTCTTGGTTTTTAGGTCTGTTCCTAAAGTTATTTGGGATGCTGGCTAAGAAAATGGCATTGGATAGACTTCATTAGCTCTAATTTCACCATACCAGCCATCTGAACCTTTCTATATAGTGTAGCTCCAAAACATTGGTTTAGTAAGGAAATTTTGGATTAGAAGGCCTTTCCATCTTTATGATTCTTGTGGCCTCTTACAGCTCCAAGATTCCAATACTTCATTTGCTTCTAAGTTTTCTGGTTGCAGTCAGAGGGGAAACCAACATCTGAAAATGTCTTCCTGAGACAGAGATAGGAAAGTACCATTCTTCCCAACTCCCTTGGTCTGTCAAATCATAAAGCACATTCACACCCTTTGATAGCAAATGCATTTGTTAAGCTTTCATTATGTGGTTAAGCAGCCTGTTTCTTATCAGAGAACATCTGATATATTTCACCATATCCTGTTTCCTACCACTGATGAAAGCATTGCATTGAAATATGCATATCTTGTTCTGCTCACTGTAGCAAAGTTAGCCTTTGAAAGTTAGCCTTTACATCTCCCATACATATATTCTTTCTTTCCACTGCATTCTTTCAACACTGAATCCATGGTACATATGTCTCAGAGGTTTACAATATATTTGCAATGTATGTATCAAAATACTCATTGATGTACCTTTCTTTAAAAAAGTTAAAAGACACATCAGGGCAATTGAAATAGAACTGTGGCAGTTGTAGCCCCAATGCATAAAGCCATATAAGTAATCATTACAGTCAAAATCATCCAGGCCATCATATTTCTGATTTCTATGTATGAATTCTATGTATGGGGATCCCAAGTAATCTTGTCTATCTCCTGAGGAATCTGTATAATGGCCAAACAGCAACAGTAAGAACAGACCACAGAACAACAGACTAGTTCAAGACTGGGAAAGAAGTATGGCATGGCTGCATCCTCTCACCCAACCTATTCAACTTGTATGCAGAACACATCATGCGATGTGCAGGGCTTGACAAATCCAAGGCTGGAGTTAAAATTGTTGGAAAAAAATTAACAACCTTAGATATGCAGATGATATCACTTTGATGGCTGAAAGTGAGGAGGAGCTGAGGAACCTTCTAACCAAGGTGAAAGAAGAAAGTGCAAAAGCTGGGTTGCAGTTAAACATAAAAAAAACCAAGATCATGGCAACCAGACTAATTGATAACTGGCAAATAAGGGAAGAAACGTGGAGGCAGTGATAGACTTTGAATTTCTAGGCATGAAGATTACTGCAGACTGAGATTGCAGCCAGGAAATAAGAAGTTTACTTCTTAGGAGAAGAGCAATGACCAATCTCGATAAAATAGTGAAGAGTAGAAACATCACAATGGCAATGAAGATCTGCATAGTTAAAGCAATGGTATTATCCATAGTAACCAATGGATGTGAGAGCTGGACCATAAGGAAGGCTGAGCAAAGGAAGATAGACACTTTTGAACTGAAGTGTTGGAGGAAAATTCTGAGAGTGCCTTGGACTGCAAGAAGATCATACCAGCCAGGCCCGTAGCCAGGATTTAATTTCGGGGGGGGGGGGGGGGGGGCTAAAAAAATTTCAGGGTGGGTTTCGGAGGGGGGGGGGGCTGAGTTTCAGTGAAAGAGGGTCTACCCTAGCAAACCTTTTGTATCATTACCCCAATACCCCCATGAATATGGGATATATTGAGTATGGTGATCAGATCATGATATAAATAAACATAACAGTTTAAATAATGCACCAGTAAGGCCTTTTCGCGAACCACCATGAGAATTTCGGGGGGGGGGGGCTGAAGCCCCTCAAGCCCCCCCTCCCCCCCGGCTACATGCCTGATACCAGCCCATACTTCAGGAAATAATACCTGACTGCTCACTAGAGGGAAGGATATTAGAGGCAAATATAAAGTACAAGAAATAATGAGAAGACAGGAAAGTTTGGAGAACATAATGATTCTGGGGAAAATGGAAGGAAAAAGGAAGAGGGGGCGACCAAGTACAAGATGGATGGATGGTATCCTTGAAGTGACTGGCTTGATCTTGAAGGAGCTGGGGGTGGCGATGGCTGACAGGGAGCTCTGGCATGGACTGGTCCATGAGGTCACAAAGAGTCAGAAGTGACTGAACGAATAAACAACAACAACAATGTATGGTTGTGAAAACCAGACAGCAATGAAAAAAAACATGAAAAAAAAATCAATGGATTTGAAACGTAGTGCTGGAAAATACTTCCATGGATGCCATAGACTATTAAAAGCACAGATGATTGGGTCTAAGAACTAATCACACCTGAAATCTCACTAGAAGTGAATATTACTAAATTGAGACTGTCAGAATGTGGACATATTATAACTTGATGTGACTCAGTGGAAAAAGCTATAACACTTGAGGGCAGCAGGACACAAGCATGGCTGCATTACAGTTTGATTCATTCTTGCAAGGAAGCCATAGACATGTTTTCAAGACTTAAGGAGGACAGTTGATGATTGGGACTCTTGGAGGCCTTTCATTCATAGAGCATTCGTAAGTTAAAATTGACTTAATTGCAAATAATGAGAATTCAAAATAATCTTCTAGACTATATTTAATTTTTCATAAAATAAATTAGCAAGGCATCCATATTCTCTCCCCCCCCCCCCCCGGTTTTGGAAGAGTATTTATAAGCTAATGTATGCAGATGTAATCAATTGAGCCAGAGCTAGAATTAAGGCCATTAATGAGACTTATTCAACAAGTGCAGTAGGAAGAAAGAGCAAAAGAGAAGAAGCCCCAAAGCGATTAAAGCGGCGACTCAGAAGGGAGGAAATTTTGGAAAGGGTTGTCTCAGAGAATTCCCATCAAAACCCTGAGCGGATTGGCTGCTGGGGATTCTGGGACTCATTGTAGACTAGTCCATATCCTTTTTTGACTTTTGTAAACAGAAGATTGTGGGGAAAATTATAGATCTGTATATTCATCTGGACTTGTTGCTAATCAATAACATGTCAAAAATATAGGTTACACTAGGTGGGTGTGATATTTAATAACGACCTCTGCCTCCATTGGCTAAAAAGAAGATTGACAGCCTACTGCTATATATTGAAACATACCGACACTGAAGTCAGTGAGGCATGCTCCCAGATAAGTGATATAGGATTGGAGATTAAAGCTACTGAGCTGACTCATACATGCTAAAGCAAGATGAGTAGGAGATAGGTTTTTCTTTAGTTTCTTCTGTTTTCTTCTATTTTGCTCAGATGGTCATTTATGTATTATCAAAATGAGGAAATGCATCACCAAAACAAAGAGACATAACTTTGAAAAATAAAACTGCGTATGCTGATGCATATATATTATTATATGAACATTTAGAAATAATTAGTATACTATAAATAGAAAACCAATACCCCTCACTAGAAGAACATAATCTCTGTGTCTGCTGTGCAACTATTAACTGCTGATGAGCAATTTCAAGACTGCATCTCTCCCTCCCACCCTGCCTTTTTATTACATTTTTTTACATCATTAAATACCCTAAATCAGGGGTTCTCAAACTTTTTAAACAGAGGGCCAGGTCACAGTCCCTCAAACTGTTGGAGGGCCAGATAATAACTTGAAAAAAACATGAATGAATTCTTATGCACACTGCACATATCTAATTTGTAGTGCAAAAAAACCTTAAAACCATACAATAATTAAAATGAAGAACAATTTTAACAAATGTAAACTTATTAGTATTTCAGTGGGAAGTGTGGACCTGCTTTTGGCTGATGTGATAGGATTGTTGTTATGCTTTCAAGTCATTTCAGACTTGGGTGTAACCTGAACAAGGGCCAGGTAAATTACCTTGGAGGGCCGTATCCAGCCCCTGGGCCTTAGTTTGAAGACCTCTGCCCTAAAGGAACCAGATCCTTTCTGATCTTGGAAGCTGAGCAAGGTTGGTTCTGATTGGTTCTTGGATGGAAGTCTTCCATCAAATGCCAGATACTGTATGCTATATTTCAGAAAAAGAAAATTGACAATTTCAACTCAAAGTATTCCCTGCCTAAGAAACCCTGTGAAATTCATGGAGGCCACCATATGTTAACAGAGAACTTCAAAGAACATATGTACACAAAGCACCAAAATTGAACTGAAAAACCTTTCAAAGAAAGGGCAACTTCAAATAAGGTTACCCTCTAAAAGACCCTCAAACAATAGTCTGATTTTTGTAAAACAGTCCATATAGTCACTTGTTTCCCTTTCAGAAGTTCCTCATATGAATATGAAAGTCAATATTTCAAAAAGGGCAATATAATTTATGGGCCATGGTTAGTATATTTTTGCCATATTAGTTACATATCATGTTTGTTAAAAGATAAAATACCTAATCTAAGACTAAAGTCACAGTGAAGCTTAATGAATGATTCAGCAGAAGCAACTGCCAGAAGGAAAACTTTTGTGAATTTCTGCCTTTCAGAGATGAAACGTCTGAGTTAAGTCTATGTGAGGGGAATGCACAAAAGTTTCAGTTAATCAAGATGTGTGCATTAAGTTCTATGTAAGAGACCTGTTCCCATGGTGGTTTGGTCAACCACTCTGCTCCTTAGAAAGAATCACTATCTCTCTGCATAGAGGAGGGAGAAAATGTGGAGGCAGTGCCAGACTTTGTATTTCTAGGTGCAAAGATTACTGCAGACGCAGACTGCAGCCAGGATATCAGAAGATGCTTACTTCTTGGGAGGAGAACAATGTCCAATCTCAATAAAACAGTGAAGAGTACAGACATCACACTGGCAACGAAGATCCGCATAGTTAAAGCAATGGTATTCCCCATAGTCACCTACAGATGTGAGAGCTGGACCATAGGGAAGGCTGAGCGAAGGAAGATAGATGCTTTTGAACTGTGGTGCTCGAGGAAAGTTCTGAGAGTGCCTTGGACAGCGAGAAGATCCAACCAGTCGATACTTCAGGAAACAAAGCCCAACTGCTCATTGGAGGGAAGGATAGTAGAGGCCAAGATGAAGTACTTTGGCCACATCATGAGAAGAAAGGAAAGCTTAGAGAAGACAATTATGCTGGGGAAAATAGAAAGAAATAGGAAGAGGGGCCAACCAAGGGCAAGATGGATGGATGGATGGATGGGATCCTTGAAGTGACTGGATTGGCCTTGAAGGAGCTGGGGGTGGTGACAGCCAACAGGGAGCTCTGGTTTGGACTGGTCCATGATGTCACGAAGAGTCAAAAACGACTGAACGAATGAACAACAACAACTGCACAGAGACATCTCAGAAACACATGCTTTAAGAGACACATGCTCTGACAATATGTTGTATCAGTAGCTAAGATATAAAAATGTGGGTAGTTTGGAACTACCAATATATTTATGCCTTAGTTTGTTGAAAATATAACCCTACTTTTTGCCCTCCAGCTTCAGACCTCATTCCATGGATCTCCATGGCCAAAGAAGACAAAATGACTATTAATACCAGTCACTGAAGATCAGCAGTGAGAGAGCACTGTGACCTTCATGTTTTTCATGTGGGTTTCTTGAAGTTCTGAGGTTGGGCAACATAAGCAGCCTCAAACTCTTTGATGTCTGAGATAAAGTTGCTTTCTGTGTACAGAAAGCCAACTTTAAATTTTCCTTTCTGCATTGACAATGGAGCAGAATCCTTCATCACGCCTGAATACAGTAAACTAGTTTTGTATCTCAGGATAAATAACGTAAAACAGAAAGTTCTGTCTTACTCTGCCTTTGAGAGGGTTGCCTCATTCTACATAACAAGAGAGCTAGCTTCTGGAAAGCAGTATGTAGAACAGCATTTGGATTGATTGAGTGGAGATCTTCTCCTGGTTGCATAATAAATTCTCTGATTCTACTTATCCTGCACTTACATTCTTCTAACCAGTATATAGGCCTCATCACATGGACTTCTGATTCTGTCCTAGGATGTCTCACATGAGTCAGGGCTACTTCTGGTGGGACTCCATCCTGGAAGCATGCTAGGACACCAGTGTAAAAACTGTGTTTTAACTCTTAGAAAAACATGAATTGTTCCGTCTCCCAGGAGACTGGGTTTATTGTCTTTTGGGTTGCTTAAATTGGTTGCCCCTTGCCTTTCGCCTAGGCCTCTGCAGCCTCTGCAAAGGCCTAAAAAGTTAGCAGCCAGAGGCAGGAAAGTCAGTTTTCAGGCCCTCTGCAATAATTGGCCAAAGAGTGGCTCTTTGGGCCCGCCCCTGTTTCCAGCAGCCATTTTGGAGTTCTCCCTGCCCCTTCAGTTTTAGAAAGAATCCATGATGTGCTGTTGGCAGACAAGGTACCTCAGAAAATATCATTGTAAAAACAATTGAGTAATTGAGTTTAATTTAGTTATAGATAGAGAGTAATTTAGTATAATTGAGTAATTGAGTTTAATTTAGTTATAGATAGAGAGTAATTTAGTATAATTGAGTAATTGAGTTTAATTTAGTTATAGATAGAAAATAATTTAGTTATAGATAGATTGAGTAATTTAGTTTAACTGAGACCTATAGATTATAGATAGATAGATAGATAGATAGATAGATAGAGATAGATATAGATAGATAGATAGATAGAGTAATTGGGTTTAACTGAATATAGATAGAGTTTATTAATATAGATGCAATTTATTATTCATTGATTGTTTGGTAACATTAATAAGCTGAGCCAAGTCTACAAGGACTTTGTTAATAAATACCCTGTTTATTGTTTAAAATTGAAGTGGACTCAGTTATTCCAGAAAGCTCAATTTGCCTAAAGAAAGACCCCAGCAGTTTCGCCCAGACATAGATAGCAGCACGTCAAAGTTTTATTTTAAAGCGTCTGGGCGTAACGGCACATGAATCATGATCTTCTCTGAGTAGAATAGTAAAAGGAGAGAGTCTATCTGGGGGACCCTCAAAGACAAACCGATCTCCCCGATTCTCTCTGCCATGATGCTACTTTTGACCTTTTTGAAAGACTGAGCTGGAAAATGGGAGTGGTGGCAGCCAGGGATGACCAGACTGTGGGGTGGTGCTAGCACTTTCCTCTCTCCATGAAAAAAAACAAAACCATTCAGTTTATCCATAGGTAATATCAAAATCCATAATTTTGGCCCCAAAACCTTCCGCAACTTATGCATGAAATTGACTCATACATGAATACATGTAGTATATTAACAAAATGTGAAGACATTGGAGCTACTGCTTGAATCTCTGCTTTCCATGTTATTACAAGTAAGGTTTTTGTATTGCCAATGTGGAAAATGTGTGATCCTTCTGATACGGAACTATCTGCATGGATAGGAATGATGGATGTTGTAGACCAACATCTCCTGGAGGAATATATATGCTCCACCTTTCCTTATGAAGTATCTAGAGTTGGATTCAGATCAAGCAGAGAAATGAGAATGTTGATTTGAGTGGAAAGACTGCTTTTCCTTCCCAGCTATTTCTCCACTCAAAATTACTCCTCTTCCAACATCTTTTTTCTCTTTCCCTAGAATTTAAAAGTCACGGGGGTTTGCATCTTTTACTAAGGGATTAAAAGCAACTTCCCCCTTCCTTCTGTCTGCTCAATCTGATTGTATGCCTTCAGTGTGAATCTTGAATTAGAATCCAGGAAACTGTTGAAGAAAGATAAAAATAAGCTCCTTCCTTAGTGATTTGTAGCCCAGAGTAATCTCAAAGGGCTCCACCTCATCTGTAAAACCAGGAAAAAGAGATATGATTAGAAAAGTAGTGCTAGGTGATATTGTTATGTTACCAAAACAACCACGTGCTAGAAGGTTTCTTGTCCAATTCTTTTGTTTGAAAGGGAGACAACTGTCATGAGAGGTATCCATTTGGAAAAAATAATCTAGAAAGGGCTAGTAGATGCATTTTAATCCTGTTTCAGATTCTGGTGAACCAATAGGTATGACCTGCCTTTTGAGCTCATGGATTCCAAAGGAGGAGGAGGAGGAGGAGGAGGAGGAGGAGGAGTTTATTTTTCTACCCTGCATCCCGCATCCATCATCCCGAGGGGACTCGTGGCGGCTTACATGAGGCCAAGCCCAAGGTAACATACAATTAAAAACAGAGCAATAGCATATTAAAATAGCATAAAAACAGCATAAACAATAATAAAGAAGCATAATCAGCAACAACAGACTCATTTTTGGAGGGGAGGAGGGGACCAATATGCAAAACTAGTTAAAGGATAGGGTGGTCAATAAGGTGGATGGAAACGTATAGTAGCATAGAAATAGTTGCATTAAAAAGAGCAATTAAACAGGATCAATTCAGCTTAAGTTAAAAATATACTAAAAAATATAGGAATTTGGATTCAGGTCATGATTCAAGTCATGATTCAGATCCTCTGTCACAGGAGTTGTCAGTCGAATGCACATAGTGGCCTGCATCTAAGACACTTACGTGAGTATCAGCTTTCAAGTGTGTAAAAGTCAGTTTCAAGTTCTAGATAATCAGAGCATTCAGAAAATGGACCTTCTGTAACAAGAGACTCCAGTTTCATCCTTCTGTCACTCTCTGACCAAATCTGGATTTTCCAAGAATTTAGCAGTCCAAGAAAAGTCATTCACTTTACAGTTACATATTAAGTCACATGGAAAAGCAACTCTTGAGCATAAGGAAGCCTGAGGGATATGCTGACAACTGTAGGTGTCAGTGTGTGGGAAGATCAGAAAGCTTATCTGGAAATAATAGCTGAATATGATTTACCTTGTTGTTGACATGCATACATATGACTGCACTGTTTTAAAAATGCTTCAATGTTATGCTATTATATAAAAAAAAACTACAACATTATGCAAAAATATTTTTGACAGGCATTGGACCTCATGAACTAGCTTATAATCATACTGGGATAATATTTCTGAACCCTGTTTATTTAATGGTTTTTGTTCGCTTTCAGTCATTTTATTATATGCATTGGTTTTGGATTGCATGTAGAAGAAATGTGGAATATAAATAAAATAAAATATATAACTTAGCAGGAGGAAGAGGAAAAGAGATGGCAGAGTCTTGCCATTTCCAATAAACTAAAGCAAAAGCAAACTGCTGGTGCCTCTCTCATGACTTCACATGGGGTAATTCTTGGCTGCATGTGCTGTTTCATTTATACTTTTGCGACGGAGCAACTTGATGTTGAGCAACTTCCGGTGGGACTCTGTATAGACAAACTGGCACACGGTGGCATGAAAGCAACATGAGAGGCTTCCTGTGTTGTATTGGATCAATGGGGGGAAGTCGAGTGGTTGCTGCTTCCTCCCATGGAATGGGGCGATGGGTAAGTCAGACAATGTGGAGTGTGAAGTGATGGGTTCCCCACACCCCCGCCAGGCACTGCCGGAATCACCAAGATGCATGGCAATTCTGGTGGCCCAACTGATGAGGTCAATAGCCTGTGTGTGCATTTGCCCTCTTGACCACATTCTGATCTTATTTGACTACATGTTCCTCAGTTTTCACCAGAAGGAGGAAGCAGAGATGAAGGAGAAGGCACTTTGTTAGAGGCTAAGTTGTCCCTGTCATTGTGATGACAGGAAAATAGAAGCAAATGCCACCCCTAACAAGAGATAAAGGTTTTCCTTGCCAGCTACTGGTTACTTCAGAGAGCAGCTTGCTGCTTGTCTTCCCCAATACTCTATTCCAAGTGAAAAGGGATTTACCATATGTTGCTTAGACTAACATAAGGCATGGGTAGGATTTCAGAAGACAGACAAGTTTACTTTGACAGCAGATCATAACAACAGGATCCCAGCCTATACCTTATTTTATTGCATTACTCAAAGCCTTGTGTTCATTTTAATGGAAAATGAAAGCAATATATTTTGATTAAACATTGTGTGTATGCATGCATGTGTGCACACAGGCTTATATGGCAGATGATTGATATGGCATAGCAAATGATCACCACTAAAAATACTACTGAGTGCAGCTGGTTTTGAAAACAGGCACATTCAAGTTTCCTATCCAGTCCTGACCCTCAGCATATCATTTATACTGTATATCATACCTAGCCATAATAGCTTTTGGTAGAGTGCCAGTCAGGTAAACACTAAGATGCCACAGGTAAGTCTTATGTTATGATTTTTTTTTTTACATTTGTTCTGCCAGATTGTAGAAGTTCAATGTAGATATTGCGACTACTGAATTAAAGTAACCAAAGCAACCTTTGGTAGAATGGGGAGACAAACCAAAAAGATGGGAATTACTACTGATTATTTTAGGAAATCCATTTGAAGCTAGAAAAAGGATTATGTACACAGTGATGAAAACTCAGGTTCATTCTGAGTTAATTCCTGGCTATATTCATGATTTTCCTGTACTTTGTTGTGCTTCAGGAAAAATCAGTGGTGATGCAGAGTTTGAGTGAAACCCTGGAATATCCCGTCTTTGGGAATGTGTGGCAGCAGGATTAGACCTAATTCAGACCAATTTGCTGTCCACATGGGGACACCACAGCCATCACCTTTTTCCTTAACTCATCAGCAGGGGGAAAAGGTGGTTGATGTGCCTATTGCCACTCCAGCTACCTGCAGAGCTCCATGCAAGCTCCTGGCCATTGCAGACATCCTGATCTGATGTCAGCAGAGTCACCCATGCAAACAGGAAGAAGGTGGGGAGATCAATCCTCTCCTCCTTCTTAGTCACACCTCTGGTGATGTCAGAATGGGGTGCCTGTGATGGCTAGTGCTCACACAGAGCTATGTGGTGGACTGAGAGCAGTGATGACAGTGGCACTGAAAGTGAAGTGATTATTCAGCAGAGCCAATGCAATTTTGGTCTGGCTGGACCATGTGGATGCTAACCTTCTACCAGAGCAAGTTTGGCAGGGTGTGTGTGACTGGTGCAACAGAAGGATGATTTCTAGACTCACTTAAATACAGTTGATAAAAGATTGTTATTCTTTCAACATCTGTTACAGATGCTAAATCAGGCTTTTACAAAAAATCTTGAAAAAGATTCCCCAGTGTCCCTAAATATCTTTCTTTTACTATGTAAGTTAAAAACAATATTTTGGAAGATGCTTCCACACAACTTAATACTACATATAAAACTTCCTTGCAGAACCTAATTTTAATTCAGATTTCTTCCACAAAGGAAAATAATATTTGCTTGCCTTTGTTTTTTGTAGGCACGCGAATATGTTGAGATTATTGTATTCCATTTAATCATTGTCTTTTCTTTTTCTCATACATTCAGTAAAGCTAATGAAAAAGCTAACTTCACACAGAAGACTGCAGAACAGCTATCTTCAATTAGCTTTGCTATGCTTGCTGAGTTCAGAAGATTGATAAAGACCTCTATTTTCTCTAAGAATATGCTTTAAAGGACATAATAGGGATTCTGTTAGTGTACCGTCCACCTCGCTGCACTACAGTCTCCCTACCTGAGCTAGCGGGGGTGGTCTCGAGCCTGGCGTTGGAGTCTCAACAGCTCCTTGTGCTGAGAGACTTCAACATCCATGCCGAGGCAACCCTCACAGGTGCGGCTCAGGACTTCATGTCTGCCATGGCAACCATGGGGCTGTCCCAACAAATATCTGGCCCCACCCACTGTGCTGGACACACATTGGACTTGGTTTTCTGCCAGGGATGGGAACAGGGTGGCGGTGTGGAGGAGCTGTCCATCTCTCCGTTGCCATGGACCGACCACTTCCTGATCAGATTTAGGCTCACTGCGCCCCCTAACCTCTGCAAAGGTGGAGGACCCATTAAGATGGTCCGCCCCAGGAGGCTGATGGATCCGAATGGATTCCTGACGGCTCTTGGGGATTTTCCCGCCACCTCGGTAGGTGACCATGTCGAAGCCTTGGTTGCTCTCTGGAATGGGGAGATGGCCAGGGCTATTGACATGATTGCTCCGGAACGTCCCCTCTCAAGTAGCCGAGCTAAACCAGCCCCTTGGTTTACTGAGGAGCTGGCAGTGATGAAGCGAAGGAAGAGGGAACTAGAGGGCGTGTGGCGTTCGGATCCGAACGAGTCAAATCGAGCACGGTTTGTGTCCTTTCTTAGGGCATATGCCGCGGCAATAAAGGCCGCAAAGAAAACTTTCTTTGCGGCCACTATTGCGTCTGCAAAGAACCGTCCGGCGGAGTTGTTTCGGATTGTCAGAGGTCTTTTAACTCCCACCACCGCAGGTGGGAGCCCTGACAATTCGGTCGCGCGCTGTGAAGCATTTGCTCGGTTCTTTGCAGACAAAGTCGCTTTGATCCGTTCTGGGCTGGACGCCGCGTTAAATGCAGTCTCCGAGGATGTAACAAGAGCACCTGCTTGTCCTATTTTGATGGATTATTTTCAGTTTGTGAAACCCGAGGATGTGGACAAGATACTTGGAGGAATGAGGCCCACCACGTCCATCCTAGACCCCTGCCCATCCTGGCTTCTGAGGGAGGCCAGAGGGGGATTGGCTGAGTGGGTAACAGTGGTGGTGAATGCCTCCCTTCGGGAAGGCAAGATTCCAGCGAGCCTAAAACAGGCTATTATAAAGCCGCTGTTGAAGAAACCATCACTGGACCCCACTAAATTGGACAACTTTCGGCCTGTTTCCAATCTCCCCTTCTTGGGCAAAGTCATGGAAAGCGTGGTGGCCTCACAACTCCAGGTATTCTTGAGAGACACGGATTATCTGGATCCGGCACAGTCTGGTTTCAGACCGGGACATGGTACCGAGACGGTCTTGGTCGCCTTAGTGGATGATCTGCGCCGGGAGCTAGACAGGGGGAGTGTGTCCCTGTTGGTGCTCCTGGACCTCTCAGCGGCCTTCGATACCGTCGACCACGGTATCCTTCTGGGGCGCCTTGCGGAAATGGGCCTTGGGGGCATTGCTTTGCAATGGCTCCAGTCATTCCTGGAGGGCCGCACCCAGAAGGTGTTATTGGGAGACTCCTGTTCCGCACCACAACCTTTGACTTGTGGGGTCCCACAGGGTTCCATACTGTCCCCCATGCTGTTTAATATCTACATGAAGCCGCTGGGTGAGATCATCCGGAGTTTCGGGGTGCGGTGTCATCTGTACGCAGATGATGTCCAACTCTGTCACTCCTTCCCACCTGCTACTAAGGAGGCTGTCGAGGTCCTGAACCGGTGCCTGGCCACTGTAACGGTCTGGATGAGGGCGAACAAACTGAAATTAAATCCAGACAAGACAGAGGTACTCCTGGTCAGTCGTAAGGCCGAACGGGGTATAGGGTTACAGCCTGTGCTGGATGGGGTCGCACTCCCCTTGAAGGCGCAGGTTCGCAGCTTGGGTGTGACCCTGGACTCATCATTGAGCCTGGATCCCCAGGTTTCAGCGGTGACCAGGGGAGCATTTGCACAGCTCAGGCTCGTGCGCCAGCTGCGCCCGTATCTCGGGAAGTCTGACTTGGCCACGGTGGTACACGCTCTGGTCACATCCCGCCTTGACTACTGCAACGCTCTCTACGTGGGGCTGCCCTTGAAGATGGCTTCAGCTGGTTCAGTGCGCGGCAGCCATGTTACTAACTGGAGCGGGTGGCAGGGAGCACACAACACCCTTGTTGTCCCAGCTCCACTGGCTGCCGATTTGCTACCGGACCCAATTCAAGGTGCTGGTTCTGGCCTACAAAGCCTTAAACGGTTCCGGCCCAAAATACCTTTCGGACCGCATCTTGGCCTACGAGCCCACGAGGACCTTGAGATCGTCTGGGGAGGCCCTTCTCTCGATCCCGCCTGCCTCACAGGCACGTCTGGCGGGAACGAGAGAGAGGGCCTTCTCGGTGGTGGCCCCCCGGCTGTGGAACGCTCTCCCTGCAGACATCAGACAGGCGCCCTCCCTCATGTCCTTCCGAAAAAGCCTCAAGACATGGCTGTTCGAGAAGGCATTTAATTAAGTGCTATAACAATGTGGTAAAGATGACTGGAATGGAACAAGGTATATGAGACTGGTTATGATTCCACTATGAGACGAAGCGGATTTTTAGTGTAGTTTGTAATTGTCGTATAGTTTATATGTTGTTGTAATTAGCCTTTTGTAAATTGTCTTTATATGTATTGTACACCGCCATGAGTCGCCCTTATGGGCTGAGAATGGCGGTTAATAAATGCATCAAATAAATAAATAAATAAATAAATAAATATTCTTCAATGTTTTGCAAATTAAAACCAGGACAAATGTGTCCAAATAGCATTAGACTGTGGCCAGGTTATTAATGACAAAGAACAAACAAACTAAGGGCCCTTCCACACAGCCCTATATCACGGAATATCAAGGCAGAATATCCCACAATATCTGCTTTCAACTGGGTTATCTGAGTCCGCACTCAGAAAATGTGGGATTTTCCGCCTTGATATTCTGAGATTTAGGGCTGTGTGGAAGGGCCCTGAGTTATCTGAGTTCACACTCAGATAATGTGGGATTTTCTGCCTTGATATTCTGGGATTTAGGGCTGTTTGGAAGGGCCCTAGGAGAGACTGCAGCAGTTTGCTTTTGTCTGAGTCTACAGAGAACAACAACTTTCTCTCCTCCCCATCCCTCCTGCTGAGTTCATTTTTTGCAATTTAAACTAAGAACTCTTTCACATTGCACAATCAACTGTATTTTAACTGTTTTGTGTCCTGCCTCAAGCCATTAGGAGAGGGGAGTAACTATTTTATTTATTTATTTATTTATTTGCTTTATTTCTATACCGCATTTTTCAGCCCTTGACAGGCGACTCAATGCGGTTTACATGGTACAATTATCAAACAGTGTCAGTGCAATTAAAACATAACAATGCAACAAACAGGATCAACAACATCAATCCACAACAATTAACAATCAACAAGACAGGTCAACAAGACAAACATAACATAACGCCTCAGTTGAAATCAGATCCATTCTCATAATCCTTGTGCCATTCCTATGTTCCATTTACTGTCTTCCTATGATTGGTTGCACTGCTTAACCAAACGCTTGTTCATAAAGCCAGGTCTTAACCATTCTCCGAAACGTCAGCAGCGAAGGTGCCTGCCTGATGTCTGCCGGTAGGGCATTCCATAGCCGAGGGGCCACCACTGAGAAGGCCCTGTCTCTCGTCCCCGCCAAGCGCGCCTGTGACGCAGGCGGGATCGAGAGCAGGGCCTCCCCAGACGATCTTAATGTTCTGGTCGGTTCATAGGTAGAGATGCGTTCGGAGAGGTAAGCAGGGCCAGAACCGTTTAGGGCTTTATAGGCTAAAGCCAGCACCTTGAATTATTATTATTATTATTATTATTATTATTATTATATCATCATCATCATCATCATCATCATCAACATCATCATTGCACAATGATGCCACTGGCTGCATCTCAGGGTTTGTAATCTGGTGATGAGCTATAACTCTCTGGCTAAGAATTGTAAATGACCCTCTTTAAACTGCAGATCCCAGATTTCCACAGGATTAAATAATGGCAATTAAAGCAGAATAATGCTGTTATTGTGCAGTGTGATCAGGATCTCTGTTTGCAAGAACTGAAGTAAGACAGGAGCTAAAAGGAGGAAAGAGAATCCAAAATGCTTTAAAAGCAATCGAAACCATGGGGCAAGGGACTAATCAGAACTGCCCTTGCCAAATAAGGACAGTTGGAATGTATGGAATATCAAAGTAGATGTTAGGCCCCTTCTACACTGCCATGTTATCAAGATAGATCATCCAGATTATCTGTTTTGAACTGGATTATATGAGTCTACACTACCATATAATCCAGTTCAAAAGCAGATAAATTTGGATTTTATATGGTAGTGTAGAAGGGGCCTTACAAGATTTGAAGACATCTGCAGAGATTATATATCTCTTGCACACAAAAGGATCACTGCAGCAGCATCTTTGTCCTAGCCATCATCAGACCAATGTTCTCCCAAAGCCTCTCTGTGGGAACCAGGCTTACTAAACTTTAGTCTCCACAATCTCACACATCATATCACCTAGACAATTAGTAATTTCAAAAACCAGCAAACAAAGGACGTAATGTACTCTTATCTTCATGATCCACCAATTTCCCCACCAGTCCTTACAAGAGAACCACACTGTACAAATAGTCTCTGTTTTAATAGTGCAGGCTTGTTCCAGTTTTCTATGTTGTTGCAGACCACTAGAGTCTATACACCTGAGTTAAGAGACTCCTCTGTGTAGTCAACAGAAAATTGCCCCCATTTGTTTTACTGAGATTTTGGAGGCCAGCATAAACTAATAATAAGAATTAATCAAACCTAGAAGCACTACTTCACTATTTCTCCTCCCCCCCCCCCCCCATATTTCTCTGAATGATCAGAAATTCTAATTTCTGAAATCCATTTTGTGAGTAGAATCCTCTTATTCAATTTCGCTTGCCTATGTGCAGGCCTGTAGCGAGGGGAGGGGGTTAGGGATTCACCCCCCCTCCCCAAATTTTCAGGTTAAAAAAATAAACCTGGTTTACTCATGAATTTTAACTGGTTAACCAAATCCCCATGCTAAGTCTATGAGACACAAAAAATTAACAGTCCTTCCAGAACTGCAAGCACTATCTCAAGCAAATATCGACAATTTATTCACACTGTCATTACTTGCAGCAATAGCCGATGTAGCAAAGCAACCAAGTTGGGGGGTGTTAGATTTGGAGGCCCTCATGAAGGAGACCAGACTTGGTGGGGGTGGTTGACAGGGGCAGAGCTGCAGGCTATTGAAGGCTGCTCTGCCCCTGCTGTGCTCTTTGCTTCAGCGTGAGCTAAGAGGCTGGTTTCAACCCCCCTCCCCGAAATTTTCAGAAATGCATTGATTCTTCTGTACACCAAGAACAACTTTGAATTTCTTAGCTTTACTGGGCAATACTCTGAAGATAGAAAATGAAAATAGTTTCAGCAAACTGCATTTCTTATTGTTTTACTCAACTAAATCAAGAGTTAATATCAGATTACTAGTGATTTACATTGTTACTAGCTCTGAACTCACTATTATCACTATGACCAAATGAGCTGAGATTCCTTCTGCAGATTTTCCCAAAGAACTTGTCACTTGACCAAAATAGGATGCCTCTATGTTTAATTTTCTGTTAAGACAGTTTTGACAACTGTACAAAATTCTTCAGAATTAATCATCATATTGAAAGTTTAAGAGCTTCAAACTGACATTCGTTGTATTTAGTCTCAAACTTGACAGAACAGGATTAAAATGCCCATATTTTTCCTTTGTCATTGTTTTAGTGGTTGATGTTCTAAAATGTTAACAACATTTGGATATTACATATAACGCAATACTAACAAATGATGTAGCACCATCTCTGCACCAAGTGCAATCCTCAAAAGTACACAAAAAAACCTTGTTAAAAGTCAGTCTTCTCAATCTATGCCTCCAAATCTCTTAACCTTTAGCTTTCCCAATTTGACAGGGACAGCTTTGATTATGCTACATAACAAAAGTTGAAAAATGTTCGGTATCTGGTTTGAAAATGTTATTCTTGTTTAATAGTGTGGCACTTACTTTGAAAGCATTTGTTATACTCCAGAAACTTTGTGTTTGTGACTGCCACAAACTATGTTGAATTGGTTGAGACCTGATGAGCTATTCATTGAAAAACTATAACAAAATGTGCTGCAGGATGTTCTGCAAAAACAAAGGCTTTGCAGTTTAATAATTTTTTCCATTTTTTAATGATAGAACCAATTAGGAAGTTACATTTATAACCCAAGAACAAAAATTGTGTTACATTATTCCACTGTCATGGCACTTTTCCAGTTCTTAGCAGGAAATGGGGTGCAGAGAGTCAGGAAGGCATTGCTATTCCACCTCCCCAGGTTGTGCATGATGGCTGTGGACATATGATCTTGGATCATCCATGGCCCCACTGCCAAAACACTGAGAAAGGTCTGGATCTTCCTGGAGTGTTTTTCTTCTTAAACTCAATGTCAAGCTGGATCTCATTAGCTTTGGGCATCAAGTAGATGCACCAGGTTAATGTGTTTCTTACACTGCATTAAATTGCAATATACATGCAGACTTAGACCTAATTTACACTGCCATATAATACAGTTTGAAACTGCATTATATAGGGTTAGCCGCCCCCCTTCGAATACCCATTAAAGAGACTGTGAAGCCGGATACGAAGACAACTGGAAGTCGGAATCACTCTTTCTACTCTCCCAACTCTTATTTCCTACAACCCCCCCCCCCTTTACCCTTTCTCTCCCTTCCCCTTCAATTTTGCACCACATCCTTATGATACCTCTCCAATCCCAAACCCTTACCTTTCCCAGTCTCTTCCCTACTTTCCTATCTCTTTTCTCATTTTTTGTTTTTCTTTTATCTCAATCCCCATTGTAAAAGATGTTTAATAAAAACTATTTTATACTGCATTATATGGCAGTTCAAATAAGGCCATATAACACAGTTATATATTCAGTATAGATATGGCCATAAATGTATCCATACTGGTAATTAGGCCTCTTACCATTTAAGCAGCAAGGAGTCATCCCCTCGTTTAGCTTAAATGGCTCTTTGTGCAGGGTATGTGGTATCTAAGAGTGAGTTAGTGCCTCAGGGTATGTATTTCCAATACCAGTTGATTTCTTCCATGATGCCTGACATCTGCTTAGTGTTAATTCATACACAGATTGTATATCTGTAAACAAATACAGCTGTTAGAAAATTCCTATAAGCTGCCAGCACCCTAATGGCAAAGGAACCCCATCATTAGTCATTGCTGTAAACCCTCGAATCTTGAAGAGTTAAGATTTGCAGAAAGATATGTCTTGCACTTTCCTGTCTTTTTCCTGGTGATGTTTTGTTGATCTTAATATCTGCACATAATGCCTTCATTTTGTTAAAAGATAGTGTGAAGATAAAATTCTGCATCTTGTGCAGTGGGGTTTTTTTTTTGTCATATCAGAAGCGATTTGATAAACTGGAAGACACTTCTGGTGTGAGAGAATTGGCCATCTGCAGAGATGTTACCCAGGGGATGCCTGCAAGAGGCTTTTCTAATGTCCCTGCATGGGAAGCTGGAGCTGACAAATGGGAGCTCATCCTGTCTTAAAGATTTGAACTGCTAACCTTCAGATCAGCGATTCAGGCGGCACAAGGGTTTTACCTATTTGCCACTGCAGCTTCTTGTGCAATGGTTACAAAAGTCTAGTCATCCAGATATTTTGGACTTTGATTCCTACAAGACTCAGCTGCCTTGGACAGATATTAGATGCTCTGAGATCAGAAGTTGGAAATACCTGAAAGACAGGAATTTGGGAAACACACAACTCAGAAAACAACTGTATTTAATTTGAAAGACCACTCTGTGTGTAGTCCTTTCTATGCTCCAGCATAACTCTTTGATTGCTTGGGAGCAGATTTTTTAAATATATGCACCAGAACACACATGCCTAAATCCTTTGATTAGTTCCAACTAAACCCATTGAACCAATGAGTTATATCTATGTGTTAACTCAACGAGTGTACTCTAGTTGGAATTAACCAGTTAGGATTCCAGTCAATGCCTTGTTTGGGTAAAATATAACTCACTGACTATATGTTCCATGCAAATCTATGTACGAGACCATATGCTCTTATTTTAAAACAAAGAACTATTTATAGAGAAGGCAGTCAGAACTGGAGTGGAGAGGGAAACATGTTACACTCGCCTATTGCATAGCATCAAAACTGTGTCTTTAGTTTTGTGCTTATTCTTACTCCTATTATGCAACTACAAGGGCACGTGGAAGAAAATGTGAGATTTTGGGAAAGGGTTGATGAGTAGAAAAGCAGTTATGTACTTTCTCTATGACGCTTCTTCATTTCAGATTTCCAAGGTTGCTTCTCATTTTATAAATGTCAGTGATTCTTTTATACATGCTTTCATGCAATGTATACAATGGCCTCTTGGGATCTACTAGGGTTTGGTTCCAGGACCCTCTGTGAATACTGCCATCCATGGATGTACAAGTCCCATTATATGCAATGACATAATAAAATTATGTATCTTACATAAAATAGCAAAACTCAAGGATTCCTTTTGGTATTTTTGTTCTGAATATTTTCAAGCCATGATGGTTGAATCTGTTGATGCACAATATGTGAACATGAAGGGCTGGCTCTAGTTGTGTCCCCGAGATGGCTAGATATAATTATATATAGTACTGGTATTCCTTATAAATATTTGTTTTTTAAAAATGCAGTTTTCAAAAGGCTCAAGATAACATAACAATTTGAGCTCTTTATTACATAACTACTTCTACTACTGACTGAAAAAATGGCATTCATTTAAGATATTTACTATTAATTGCTTTAATTAAATGCTTTCAATTTCTCTTTAGAGATAATTATTTCTCCCTTAAATGTTCAAGTAGACCTGCCAGTGGAACAATGTTTAGCACATTATAAAACCATTTGTTTCTTTCTATGAACATTATTCTCCCAATTAAATATGACAGTCTTTCTAATTCCCCTGGTCAAGCCCAGTCAAACACAGATTAAAATATAGCACGGTAAAACTTACAAACAAAAAACATCATAAAAACATAACATTACTCAACAATCAACCAATAGCTTAACATAGTGGCCATATACTGAGCTAAAGGGTGAGGCAGGGGCTTGTGCAAGGACAGGGCTGGTGAGAAAGTGCAAAAGCCAAGTGATAAGTTTGGGCTAGAAGGGTCAAGTCAATTTGAGCAATACATCTATAGGGTGGGGACAATGGTAAGGTGAGTTATGGCTGGAGGGGCTACAATTTTCTGGTGAACTGATTGATCAAAAGCACAGTGAAAGAGCCAGATTTTTAATTTTAAAAATTACCACCTACTCTGCACATTTCTACCTCAGTCCAATGTCATCTTCCTTTCCACTCTAGTTTGTTGGTATGAATTTTCATTCATGTAAGAGGAGAAAACCTCAGTTGCCTAAAATAGGACAGTACAAGGGATGCAGGCTATATGGCACCTATTTGCTATGGAGAAGCACTGCTTCCGTGGCTAGCCCTTTGACTATGTTATAGATGTATAGGAAGAAGGAAGCAAGGGAAGATTTCATAATATCTTCCTAAAATGCTGCCCTGCAAATATTGGATGGAATTCTGTCAGTGACACAGTCATGCATACTATGTATGCATGTTTTAACATGGTGTGGAACACTGTTGTCTAGCCTTTTGCATACCATTGCAAACCATCAAATGCTGCCGCCATTGGGAAAGAGAAAGGGAAGCAACCATGCAATGGGTTCAACTATGTAGTTGAAACAGGAGTGGTGGAAGAATAACAGTATCATCAATGCTCTGCCTCTTTCTCCCACATGTAAATTACAGAGGTAGGATGAAGTTACAGCAATTAGCATATCTCTCTCCCTTCCATTCCTGCACCCCCTCATCTCTGGAAAAACAGCTTCATAGAGCTTGGCTGCAACCCTAGGAGGGGAGGGGACAGATACAGACTGCTTATGTTCTAAATCTGCCTTCCATCATTTTGGTCATTGTCAACAATCTTCACCATTGGTTACACCCTCTGGATACTGCTAGGAGTTGTATTCCAAAAACATCTGAAAGCCATATGATTTCTATCTTTGAGTTAAAGGTTGATTGTGAAAGATCTACTTGATGAGCTGCTTTTAGCAGAGAAAAATACCTGCCAAAGCCTACTACCATTTCCCCTTAAATAAGATATATCCATAAAATAAGCCATAGCAGTATTTCTAAGCATTTGCACAATATAAGCCATACCCCGAAAAGACATAGTGATAGACGTGGCTATGCAATGTACAAGATCGGCTCCCCCTGTCAGGTCCTAGTCGTTCTATGCAGGCTGTAAGCCGAGCCAAAGAATGAGACATAGAAAGTGAAATTAAAAGGCTTCTCAGTGAAGTGAGGGGCAGGACACTCTGCTTCTGGTATTGTGTGTGCTCAGGGGGAAGAAGTAAAGTTGTGGCTGCTGTTTTACTCAGCACTGTGGGTCTCTCTCCCCCAGCAACAACCAGCAACCCTCTGTGGGTCCCTCTCACCCCACAAACACCAGTAAAGTTGCTGCTCCTCAGCAATGACCAGCAACAGTCTGTGGATCTCTCTTGCCCTCTACAAACATCAGGAGATAGGGGGAAAGCTTCAGCAAACAATCTGCTACTGAACCCAGAGAGATCATCCCATAAATGCAGATTGTTGACCATACTTATTAAAAATAAGAAATCCCCTGAAAATAAGCCACAGTGTGTCTTCTTGTAGAAAAATAAATATAAGACAGTCTTATTTTTAGGGAAACATGGTAGATGTTGTACATGTCTTATCATTGGCTATGCTGGCCTTTAGCTTCTGGAACTTGTAGCCCAACAACACCAGGAAGGCCACATGATTCCATCTGGACAAGTAAACTTTGTATATTCCTATATAAGCTAATAGAATACCAATCCTTCTTTTGATGTAATTTTTTGACAGCACAATTCCATGAATGTTTACTCAAGCATATGCCCCGCTGTTTTTGTTGGCATTCATTCCTTATTATGTGTGCACAGGATTACAATAAAAAGTCATTTCGTATGAAATAACTATCAAAACATACATGAATTCTTCCTTCTGCTTTAGACAGAATTTTGCCTACTTCTGACAATTATATATTATACTACTACTCTTGCAGGCTAAACATGCACTCATGTAATAAAATATTATCACACTTGCAAATCTCTGTAATTCAGTACAGTCATCGGGTAGTTTAGAGATTTTCCATAGCTTTCAAATAATGTTTATAATTGATGTGTAACAATACTAATTAAATACATTTTGGGAGGCTTTTGAATTAATTGTGATTTGCACTATTTAATTGATGTCACTCTTGTTCCTGAGTTCCGATATGCCTGCCACTTAGTTCATATTCTGTTCTTCCAATATTCAGCTATTTGCACTGTCTCTATTGTTCTTCTTGCAAGTAAATGTATTACTTATTTTAGGGATAATTTTACCTTACCTGCTTCAAACAGTGTGGTTGCAAAGCAAGGATGCTAAATTCAGAGAAGATATCCCAAAAGCAAGTGAGGAAAAACAACCTTGCAATCACTTTCATTGAAATACAGTATATTGGAATAAAGCCTTATGTATAATATTTGCTGATAGGCTTGGTGATGAAAGGTCTCTCATATACAGAGTTGAGAGAAATCAAAGTCAACTTGATGACTGTTAACAACAATACAATACAAAGATACTCCACTTTCTAGGTTTCAAATTAAACAGATCCTTTATAGATTGTGAAATAACTTGTTCCAGTTAGATTTATTGATTAAATAACATATCTGCATTTTATGTCTCCCTGAACTCATGAAACATGGATTTAATGAAGATCTATATCCATGTTTGCTGGTCTTGTCTCCTGACACTCCTGTTCTTGTGCAAGGTATTCATCAAAATAGAAATAATAACCAAAATATTGAATATAGTTGGAAGAGACCACATGGGCCATCTTGCCCAATCCCCTGCCATTCAAGAAAAGTACCGTAAAGAGCCCACGACAGTTTCTGTTTAAAAGCTTCCAAGGAAGGAGCTTCCACCACACTCTGAGGCAGAGAGTTCCCCTGCTGAACAGCTCTTACAGTCAGAAAGTTCTTCCTAATGTTCGGGTAGAATCTCAGTTCCTGTAATTTGAAATATTGCTCCAATCCCAGTTTCCAGGGCAGCAGAAAACAAGCCTTCTCCCTCTTACTTATGACATCCTTTCACATATTTATACATGGCTATCATGGAACTGTGTCTTACTTTAGGTCTTCTGTGTCTAGTGAGTGTCTATCAAACAGGAATCTGATTAGTTTTGCTCCCTAACTGATCACTGCACAGAACTGAAAAAGTCAAAATGTCTTGTTCAACTCTATTTCATAGCACTTTTCAAAAAGCTTACTTTCTAAATGTACTCCTTGGAAAAATGAAATCAGATATAATAATAACTTTTATCGTACCTTTCTATTTCATATGCAAGCAGAATTCAATATGCATTTTGCCTCTCAATCTCTTATGTTGATCTTTGGAAAGATAATAAATTAACAAAGGTTTGGAACTTAATATAAGGTGCTGCCTATTATATTTCCCTACTTGGAACACCAAGTAAATATTGTGTTACATGTCAACTGATCTCCACATAGAGGTGTGTGTGTGTGCCCCCACGTGCATGTGTGTAATAGATACGATGAAAGAAAGGAACAGGAAAACAATTACAACTTGATTAAGAAAAAGCTTGAATGACCGAATACATGGATTTTGACCAGGCAGGAGGGGTGTATTGGAACAGGACAGAATAGGGATTCTGTTGGTGTAACGCCCATCCCACTGCTCAACAGTCTCCCTTCCTGAGCTAGCAGGAGTGGTCTCATGGTTGGCATTGGAGTCTCAGTGACTAATAGTTCTGGGAGATTTCAACTTCCATACTGAGACTGCTCCATTGGGAGTGGCTCAGGACTTCATGGCCTCTATGACAACCACGAGTCTGTCCCAGATGGTGTCTTGCCCTTTCCATGCTGCTGGACACACTTTGGATCTTGTTTTCTGTGCAGGATAGGATGATGGTGATGGTGGTGTGGAGGAATTGGTCACAGTTCCATTGTCATGGACCAATCACTATCTGGTCAAGTTTAGACTAGCTGGGACTCCAAACTTCAAAGGAGTGTGTGACCAATTAAGATGGTCTGCCCCAGGAGACTTATGGATCAGGATGGGTTCCTGTCAGCTCTTGGGGATTTTCCTGTCACCTTGGCAGGTGATTCTGTTGAGGCTCTGGCTCACCTCTGGAATGGGGAAATGGCCAGGGTAGTAGACACAATTGATCATGAATGTCCCCTCTCATGGAGCAGAGCCAAACCAGCCCCTTGGTTTTCCAAGGAGTTGGTAATTATAGAGCAAGTGAGATGGAGACTAGAGCAATGTTGGTGGAGAACTCAAAGCAAATCTGACTGAGCACAGGCTAGAGGGTATTTGAAAGCCTACTTCATGGCAAAGGGGGCAGCAGAGAAATCATTAATTGCTGCTACCATTGCATCTGCAAAGAACTGACCAGCTCAGCTGTTTCACGTAGTCAGGGGACTATTACATATTGCTCCTCAAGGAGAAATCCCTGATTACTCAGCAGCCCAATGTGAAGAATTTGCACAACATTTTGCAGATAGTCACTCAGATCTGTTCAGAGCGACTATGGATGCTGTTATTGATACAGTTCCAGTGGATGTAACTTTGGCTTATCTAGTATTGATGGAAACCTTTCAGTCTTTGCAGTCTGAGGGTGTGGACAGGATCCTTGGAGAGGTGAGAGCTACCACGTGTATTCCAGATCCTTCCTGGCTGATCAAACAGGTCTCTGGAAAAACTCCTTGCTCAAGAGAGCCATTTACTATATTCAACAAAGGACCACGTAATCCCTCCAAGCAAAATTTAACTAGCCAAGAGGGACACGGGTCGAGAGGGCAAGTGGTTGATCGAACTGCAAGAGGCTGATCAAACCTTTAAAGCCATAAATGGTTCAGGTCCAGGCTATTTGACTGACTGCATCCCCTTGTACGAACCAGCCTGGACTCTGAGATCTTCAGGAGAGGCCGTTCTCTTGGTCCCACATCCAACTCAAGCTCGTTTCGTGGGAACGAGAGAGTGGGCCTTCCTTCTTGGTGGCTGCCCCTCAACTCTGGAACTCCCTTCTTCCCAGGGAAGCCAGAATGTCCTTCTAGTAGCAGGCTAAAACTTTTTTTTATTCAGGCAGGCTGTTAAAGATGAAGGTGTTTAAAACCTTCAAGGGCTGCTGTGATTTTGTGGTGTTATTTTATATGCATTTATGGTTTTAACCTGGATTGTTTTAATATTAATGTTGTTTAATGCTGTTTTAATATTTGTATATTTTAAGTTGTATTGAAATACTTTTAGTTGTGAGCCACTTTGAGTATGGAGAGAAAAAGCAGGATATAAATAAATATGTATATAAAAGAAAAGTACTTTTGAATGAACTACCCACATTATTTCTGGGTTGTTAAATTATTCTTCCCTTTCACTGACAAATCCCAAAAGACTAGAATACAAATAGAGACTCCATTTTTGTGTAGCTGCAAAATGAACTCATATTCTGTAGTGACCTTTAAAAGCTCATATGTTCACTTGTGAATTTTCCATTCTGTAGTGGCAGGTCATTACCAGGAGGATCTACCAGGATGGCAAGTTGTGGAGAGATGGAGGATAGTGTGGGTGTTAAATATGTGATGTGCATGTGTGTGTACACTTTGCCAGTTGACATATTGCAATGCCATTAATTTTCTGTGGTTTTCTTAGACAAGGAATACTCAAGGCAATTTTGCCCTTTCTTTCCTTTGAAATATAGCCTGCAGCTTCTTTTTTCATTGGCAGTCTCCCATCCAAGTACTAACCAAGGCTGGCCCTGCTTGGATACAAGTATCAGATAGGAGCTAATGTATATATACAATGGAAGAAAGGAACAGTTAAACAATTATGACTTGATTAAGAGAAAGCTTGAATGACTGAATTCATGGATTTTGACTATGCAGGAGGAATGTCATAGAAAGGAACCAATAATAACTGCAATGAATGAGAGATCAATAAATAGTTTAGGCCATAAGAAGAGGCAGGGTAGATGAAGTCCAAAATGTCACACCTAGGGAGGCAATGTTTTCTTCTGTTGCCAACCGTAGATGTTTAATAAAAGACCCCAGGCAAGTAAACATAAATTCTCCCAAACATAAAAAGCACGCAGGAGGTAATATATAGCCCTCATGACTTTACTGCTAATGAATTGATCTTTACACTTTAGAAAAGGAAAAGCACAATCTCATTGTACTTCTTGTTAATAGCAGCTATTGAGAAACACAAAATACAGTAAGTATGACTTCCTGGTGTTTTGTTTATCCCTCTCTGACAAAATATGTCCTCTCTAGCCATTGGCTAGGTTCTCTGGAGAGACTTTACAGTTTTCTTGGGCCAAAAATTATTCATTTAAAAAAGGGTTAGCAATTATTATTATTATTATTATTATTATTATTATTATTATTATTATATGCAAAGTCCAGAAATATACTCTCAACCGATACTGGGGTTGTGCTCCATTTAAAAGCCTCTGCATCTTATTCAAGTAGGGACTTCAAATGTGGCAACCCAAAAGCCCAGTAACTATTATTTTAGAAACCATTTTTATGACATTCATGCACCACCAACTGAGCTCCAATTGTCTTCCTCTCCGTTATTATCTCACTGAGGTCCCATGAGGTTTGTTGTTGTATGTCTTCATGTTTCCAACTTGTGGCAACCTCAAGGCACTTCTGTCCATACATTGCAGCAATAAATGCAGACATGATGCTTAAATAAATATGAGGCCTGTCATAGGTCAAAAAAGGGTGGTTGGAAAAAACTGCAGGGTGACACAGGCTGGATCTACACTGCTCTGTATTCCAGATTATCAGCTTTGAACAGGATTATACAAGTCTCCACTAACAGACAATCTGGGGTCAGATCCTGGGATACAGAGTAGTGTAGATCCAGCCGCAGTCTTTCTCTCAGGTCGCACCTACACTGACCATTTAATGCAGCTTGGAGCTAAACTGAGGTGGCTATACAACCAACTCCCACAAAAGCATCCATAACAATGTCATCATCAATGTGCACCAGTGCTCTCTTGTTTGTGTAATTGCCATTCCGGCCTCCTTCTGGTTTTAGGATATCCTAGGTGATCAATGATCATCTGCACAGGGAAAACACTTTCTTCAGCACCAGTTTGAAGCTGCCTGAAGTGGCCAGTGTAGATACACTGTCGGACCAAAGAGAAAAACATGCAGTTTTCGGAACAGGAAAAAGTAGTTCCCTGTAGATCAGTGGTTCTTGACCTGTGGGTCCGAAGGTGTTTTGGCCTACAACTCCCAGAATTCCCAGCCACTTTACCACTGCCCTAAGTTTCTTGTGAGGGGTCTGCTTGTGTGAATGGTTTACAGCAGAGGTTCTCAAACCTTTTAAACAGAGGGCCAGGTCACAGTCCCTCAAACTGTTGGAGGGCGGGATTATAATTTGAAAAAAAATGAATGAATTCCTATGCACACTGCACATATCTTATTTGTAGTGCAAAAACCACTTAAAAACAATACAATTAAAATGAAGAACAATTTTAACAAATATAAACTTATTAATATTTCAGTGGGAAGTGTGGGCCTGCTTTTGGCTGATAAGATAGGATTGTTGTTGTTGTGCTTTCAAGTCATTTCAGACTGAGGTTGACCCTCAGCGAGGGTCGGGTAAATGATCTTGGAGGGCCGTATCCGGCTCCTGGGCCTTAGTCTGAGGATCCCTGATTTACATTCTGCTTAGACAGATATAGATTCATGGGACCTTCAAGTTGGAAAAGCCCACAAGGGCCTGTCTGGTTCAGCACTGCCCATCTTGGAAGGATGTGTAACAAATACTCTCTGGAAAGATGCCTCCCAAGAAGAGTTTGCAGATTTCCAAAGGAGATACTGCTGCAGAGATTAACGTGTAGACCAGGCATGGGCAAACTTCGGTCCTCCAGGTATTTTGGACTTCAACTCTCACAATTCCCAACAGCTGGTAGGAGTTGGAGTCCACAACACCTGTAGGGTCGAAGTTTGCCCATGCCCAGTGTAGACTTTGACAAAAACGAACACACCATCGGTGCGATACATTGGTGGTCCGGCCATGCACACAGGAGTAGAAAGCCTCCCACCACGCTTTCCCGCCACGACAGGGCTAGATGAGTCCCCCGCACCCGCACGCCCGCCCATCCCTCGGGGCACCAAGCCCCGGAGTTCACTTCCCAAAGGGTCCTGCGGAGGATGAAGCCCGTGGAATCCTCTGAGGACGCCAAGTAGGAATGGACGTGGAGGGAGAAGCTCGGGCTGGCAGACTCCAGGCGAAGGGCTTCCGCCGCGGCGCCCCGGCCCCTTCCTTCCTGCTTTCCTGCTTCCCCGTCGCGGGCTCCTTCCTCCTGTTCTGTCGGGCGGTTTTGCCGGAGCCCAAGCAGCTCCGGCTTCGGATCAGGTGCCGAAGGGAGCAAGGAAGGATCGGACGGAAGGTCTCTTCCTCTTCCCAACGGCCAAGCCAGCCATTTCCCCCCAGCCTTCCTTCTTCCCTCGGCGATCCCCGCAGAAAGAAAGAAAGAAGGAAGGAAGACAGGCAGGCAGGCAGGCGGGCGGCAGCCGGACCGACGGGCGGGACCCCATCCCGGAGCGTGGCTGCGCGGGTGTCGCGCGCTCGGAGGGTGGCCGTGCGCCGGCAGCCCATTGGCTGGGGGCGGCTTGACGTCACAATTAGGAGTTCCTATAAACTCCCCTAAACCTAACGGGAGCCGGGACAAGTTCTTCGGCGGGCGAGGGATCCGCAGGCGCGGCGCGAGCGGGAAGGAAGGAGGAAGGAGGAAAGCAAGGAGGAAGGACGGACTGGAAGGCAAGGGCCACATGCGGGGCCCGGTCCCGCCGCGCCTCCAAACGGCACTTCGTCGCGGCCGCCGGGAAGCCAGAGCCGCCCGAGGCTGACTTGGGCTCCTGGAGGCGCCATGGAAGTGGCCAGCTCCCCCGCCAGCCCGCTCCTGCCCTTCGCCTTGAGCCTGAACGATAGCCCCTCCGGAGGGCCCAGTTCGGGCAATGCCACCGCCTCGGAAGAAACCTGGGTGGTGGGCATGGGCATCCTCATGTCCCTGATCGTGCTGGCCATCGTCTTTGGCAACGTCCTGGTGATCACCGCCATCGCCAAGTTCCAGAGGCTCCAGACCGTCACCAACTACTTCATCACCTCCCTGGCCTGTGCCGACCTCCTGATGGGCCTGGGGGTGATCCCCTTTGGTGCCAGCCACATCATCCAGCGCACCTGGAAGTTTGGGAACATCTGGTGCAAGCTCTGGACCTCCATCGACGTGCTGTGTGTCACGGCCAGCATTGAGACCCTCTGCGTCATCGCCATGGACCGCTACTTTGCCATCACCTCCCCTTTCAAGTATCAAAGCCACCTGACCAAGAATAAAGCCCGGGTGATCATTTTGTTGGTTTGGGTCATCTCCATTCTGACCTCCTTCTTGCCAATCCAGATGGACTGGGACAAAGCTGACATCCCTGAGGCTGAGAAATGCTACAAGGATGAAAACTGTTGTGATTTCTTCATCAATGGAGGCTATGCCATCATTTCTTCCGTCATCTCCTTCTACCTGCCATTGGTGGTCATGGTTTTTGTCTATGGGAGGGTCTTCCAGGTTGCCCGGAAGCAGCTCAAGAAGATAGACAAGTGCGAGGGCCGGTTCCACCAGCAGAGCTCCCAACAGGAACAGAATGCAGGAAGAGCCGGTCACAGGAGAGTGTCCAAGTTTTGCTTGAAAGAACACAAAGCTCTCAAAACCCTGGGCATTATCATGGGCACGTTCACGTTGTGTTGGCTCCCGTTCTTCATTGTCCACTTTGTGCATGCCATCAATGAACACGTGATCCCCAAATCCCTGTACGTGATCTTGAACTGGCTGGGATATGTCAATTCTGCCTTCAACCCCTTAATTTACTGCCGTAGCCCAGACTTTAGGTATGCTTTCCAGGAGATCCTCTGCTTCCGGAGGTCTGCCTTGAAAATGTACATCAACGGGTATTCCAATAGCACTGGAAAAAATGACTTCATTGGGGATCACAATAGCTTTCATGCGGGGCGAGAAAAGGCCTGTGAATTGCTCTGTGAAGAAGACAGCCTTCCTCCTGGGGAAGAGCATTTGCATTGTAAAGGTACTGTGTTGCATGGTAACGTTAATTTGCAGGGATGGGACATGGTTGATGACCATGGCTGTTGATGGTAATGACATGTAAAATGGGAAATAGAACAGCTGTTTGGACAACTGCAGTGGTCCCAAATGCAGGAAGAGATCCCACGCTGGCATGTTATGGTTATACCAATATTTAAGGAAGGGCATGATTGGATTTGCGTATATATCAATTAGAGCTCCTTCTTCCATTAAGAGCAAATGCACTGCTGGGCCTTGTCCTCCAAGGAACTTCTTTGTTGTGATGTAGTGTCACCATGTTCATCTACCTCACAGGTGTAGGAATTGCAAGCACTGAGCTGAGCTGCCTAAAAGTGAAATCCCTGCGCTTGAGAAAGAATTTGGTGCTATTGATGACGCATCCCCTCTTTAGAAGATGATGGCTCTAAGGATTCCTTTAAAGCAGACATGTGCAAACAATGACCCTCTAGGTGTTTTGGACTTCAACTCCCACCATTCCTAACAGCCTCAGGCCCCTTCCTTTTCCCCCTCAGCTGCTTAAGTGGCTGAGGGGGAAAAGAAAAGGGCCTGAGGCTGTTGGGAATTGTGGGAGTTGAAGTCCAAAACACCTAGAGGGTCATAGTTTGTACATGTCTGCTTTAAGGCAAAGATATCAAGCTCAATCTGACAGATTTAGGAATACTGTAAAGTCAATGTTTACCTTTTGTTTAAGTTATTTGAATGTGTCGTGTTTTAAACATTGTATGGAAATCAGTTCAAGGAGAACCTCCAAAATCTTTATTAATTATAGCTGATACAAATACAACAAACATAATGTTTAGCACCACGTTATTTTAGTTTTTCAATGTATTTCACCCTGTGAAATACCACTTTGAAATTTGTTTTTAATTGTCATCTTCAGGGCTTATGTCATTGAGAAGCTGAGAGTTGCCTTGCAGTGTAACTAGCCCACCCTCATCGCCCATTTATCATATTGCACCAGTAGTAATATTCACGGGTTTCTTCATTCAGGGCTCATAGTTCCATATTTAGACTCTTGGCAGATACAAGGCAAATAGTGAGGAACTTGTGTGGGTCCTTATTTTAAAATCATGAAACAAAATGTTTTGCAGCGGTTGCTGTGATCCATCCCGATGGTGGTTTATTGAACTCTTGGAGTTTATTTGGAAGTCCAATTTTTGTGATAATATAAAACAATGTTTTGATTCTGTTGAAGGTTTTGTTCAGTAACCTGTTGTGCCTATGCTTTCATTTCCTCTTCTGTGACTTCCCATTGAGGCATGACAGGAAGGCAAAAATTATGGTTGCTCCAAGCAGTGCTTTGCTAGTCTTGGACCAGCAAGTAATTTGCAAGCAATTCCATTTAAGGGACCTTGGCTAACAACTTCAGTTTAGTAAGTGATTCTAAGGGCATGACACTATAATGACAAAAGTAAATACTCCACTCCCTTCCAAGAAATGCCTCCTCTTCTTCTTTTTTAAATAAAAAAATTGCAGTCTACAGCAGCCTGGAAGCGGTGAATTCTGGAATAAATATGGGATTGATCTAGGTTATCTGTATTATATTGCTAAGCTAGTACATAGTGTGCTTGTCCCTGCCTGGAGGTGTTTAATCGTTATTAAGAGCTTATATTTTTCTTAACAATTCATATTCATTGAGGAGTATAGCTATTTCCTTCCCTAACTATGTCCAGTTTTCTCTGTCCAAACAGCTGTTTTTTTGTTGTTGAAGGTTTTCATAGCCGGAATCAGTGGGTTGCTGTGAGTTTTCTGGGTTGTATAACCATATTCCAGAAGCATTCTCTCCTGGCATTTCACTCAAATCTATGGCAGGCATCTTCAGTGGTTGAGAGGTCAACCCCTCAACCTCTGAGGGTGCCTGCCATAGATGTTGAAGAAACATCAGGAGAGAATGCTTCTGGAACATGGCCATACAGCCTGTCTTTTCCCACTTCTCTTTGTGAGCATTGCTGGGCCTCTATGAAATCAGTCTGTCATATACTCTGTAAGAACATGCAAAAATCATCAGTGTTGGCACCATTCAAGAAAATTTCCCTGATTACCAAAGATGTAGAAGTGTTGTGTGCCACTTGCGATAGCTATTCAAGTAATTCTCTGATCTGAGTAGGTGTATGTTTTGCCACCTCTTCCTTTAATTAAGTTAAACAAACATCTCAAAAGAAAATGTTGCTGGAGCTATTAGGATACTCCAGGAATCCAAAAATTCTTGAAAATTCTGAAAACTCTTTGCATCCCCATTTGAATCAAAGCTTTACTAAGAAGTGTAGGCAGTTGAAGGGCTATAGTGTCATCTCTGTGAGGCCATGCAACTTTGCATGTGTGTATGTGAGAGAGAGCTAGAGAGAGCAAGAGAGAGAGAGAGAGATGCCCAAGTGCATGTTGACGGATCTAGGAAAGAAAACCAGTCAGCCATATGACTATGGGCACTCTCCTCCACTTCCCCCACTCCTAGTTGCAGCTTTGGATGCAGCTCTCTGTCATTCACAATCCCATGTTTGAAAGCAGCTTGTTTGTGATCCCTTTTCTTGGCACAGAGCTCCCTCACCTGGCAGTCAAAGTTTAACTTCCATTTTTGGTCATGGGAGGGGAAGGGAGCGGAACAAAAAGAGATGAAAGGAAAAGAGGTGCCTTTTCCCAATGAGGAAGACTTGTTGTAACAAAGTCGATGATTCATTAAGTATGCATTTCAAGGCAATCAGTATTTTTATACACACTTTTGAAACTATCCCAGGAGATTTAGTAGGCAAAATGTATTTTTATGTGACATTTCTAGTACTGTCTGAGGAATGGCCAGGTTGGGGGTGGGTGGGGTTATTTTTTAAGTTGTGTACTTTGGCTGGCCAGATCTGAAGAGAAAGGTGAAAGAACCCCACTGAACTTTGGAAATGTTCCAGAGAGCTGCTTCTGTCAGAGCTTAATGTGAGAGGTCATTCCAACCTTTCAAAATAACATTTGATTATTATTATTTGGTCTATGGAGGAAAAACTCTTGTGTGTTCTCTGGCAAAACTGAAAGATCGGGTGCAGCTCTGTCCAGTCATCATTTGTTTGCCATTTAGCTTGTTTCATAGACTTTTTGACTGTCACTTTTCCTTTCTTATTATGGGTGGGCTTTATGCGAGTTGCCAGTTTTCAAGGGCTGCCAAAGCGGAAGATGATACCCAGACATGAGTCAACAGGTGCAGGAAAAGAGGGGATGATGGGGTGTGGGTCGTAAGTGGAGGAAGGCCAATACTCTTGCATGTCTGCAGAAAGAGAGACACCAACAGTGAGAAAGGCTAAGCTTTGAAGTCGGGATTTTTATTTGGAGCACAATGCAAAACAAACTTTCAAATGACCCACATCTTCATTGGTGATGTTTGCAAGGTAAACTTCATTTTCCTCAGATCTTTTGCCTCTATTCTTTCTTAGAAGATGAGTGACAAGGAATGGGAAATTGCTAAAATAGAGAACATGGTGCTTTTTGCATCTTCTATAATACAGGAACACAATTTCCATTTCAATATCCGTGCTAATCTTCTCATTATCACCATCATTATTGTTGTCTTCCTAATGAAAATCTGGCATTCTGAACTTCCCAGCCTTTCTAAGGTCAAAAGCTATTTTAAGCTTCATGGAACACTTAGTTCTCTGTAAACCAAAAAGAGTAAAGCACTTTTCACTGTTGTGTCTCATTTGACAGTTTTTTAAAAAAGGTTATGATATAGCTTTGACCCCTTCAGCACTTTCAATTATGCTAGTTCACTGACTTCAGATATCAGTTTGACTTACTGTGACGAGAACAAAACTTTTCCTTGTGTTTTCCTCATTTTGCCTCTGGTCTGCAGAGGAAACTAGAAGCTTTCAATTCACTGTTCGATTAGCAGTCTGGCTTTGTGCTGTGCCCCGCTGTCTAAACTAGGGGTTGAAATTGATAGCCATACCAGCTAGAGCTGCAGAAAGAAAGAAAACCCATTGTCTGGGTTCGTAATTTTTCCTTTGGGCTGCGAGGGGCAAGCTGCATAGGTAGCATAATGTGTTGTGTTCTTTGATGTTTGCAGAATCAGAAATTGTTTTCTGCAATTTTTCTGCAGGAGAGGGGCTACAGAATGAGTCTGAAGGGTATTGTGGTCAGGAAAACGCAATCTGGGGACTTTCTGTAGCTCACTTAGTAATGCCCACCTTGATCTAAAATGTGCTTATTTCTCTCTCTGCTTTGCTGAGTTAAGACAGCTTCATAGTTCATTGTTTGAATTGGGTGCATTTCATTTTAGCATTAGCTAAACTGATTTACAATATGTTTGGGTTTGAACTAAGTGAAAAATGGCAGCAAAATCTTTGGCTCTCCTCATACTTGTCCCAGTGGGTGGGGGTTTCAGGGTCCCAAGGCTCGCTATACTTTGTCTTTTTCGCAACACATTGTGGCTTGCTGCCAAGTCTGGAAAAGCTACTTGAAAAAACAAACACTACAACTCCTGAGTACGCGAAGTATGTCCAGAAAGTGCAGAAGGGGAGAGGATGGAGAAAGCAGCAGCACTTCAGACAATTTGGGAATCAGAGACTGTCTTCTCTCCCTTCAGTTTGGTATTGGCAGCTGATGTCAATCCATATTAGTCAGGCAATGAGTTCACTCTGGATTTTGCTCCAGATTTTAAATAAACTATACAAAGTGTTGAATCTTTTTAAAGGATAAGATTCAGCACTTTTGATCACTCAAAGGTAGGTAAAGTTTTCCCCCTGACATTAAGTCTAGTTGTGTCTGACTCTGGGGGTTGGTGCTCATCTCCATTTCTAAGATGAAGTCCCGATGTTGTCCGTAGATGCCTCCAAGGTCATGTGGCAGGCATAAATGCATGGAGCACCATTACCTTTCTGCTAGAATTGTATCTATTTATTTATTCACATTTGCATGTTTTCAAACTGCTAGGTTGGCAGAAGCTGGGCCTAACAGCGGGAGCTTACCTCACTCCATGGATTTGAACCACCAACCTTTCAGTCAACAAGTTCAGCAGCTCAGCAGTTTAACTCACTGTATTACGGGGAGGGGGGGGGGAGGAGGAGGAGGAGGGGTCACTGATCACTCAAACTTAGGCTAAAATCCAAAACACATTACTCACCTCCACTAAAATAGAAGTCATTAGCCACTACACATTTAAGGTTCCTTCCACACAGCCGCATAAAATCCACATTGAACTTAATTATATGGACTCAAATAATCCAGTTCAAAACATATTTTGTGGATTATCTATCTGCCTTGATATTATGGGTTATATGGCTGTGTGGAAGGCCCCTAAGATACCTTTATTTAGCTCTTTTGTTATCAGAGACTGTTAACAAACAATCTGTGTTGAATGTGTTGAATTCATTTGTGTCTACATATTTATTTGCTCAAAGCTACTGTCTATTAATGGTGTATCTCATGCTGCGGGCAGCCAGTTAAGAACATTTGGATTACTCCTTAAGGATGCTAATAATAAGTTTCCTAGAATAGTGCCTTAATGGGAAAAACATTGGGGAAGAAAATAATGTTTTGTTTTTTCAAAAAGCCGCTTGTAAGCACTTGTCACCTAGCCTCATCCGAATGAAGCCAAATCACTTTATGTACACACACAGAGATAAGATTATTTTATAGAAATATATTGACTATTTTATGTTGTTTAGTGTCTCAATCCTTTGAGGATTAAATTATCAGCAAAATGCCGGGGTATGTTTTTTTGTTTTTATTTTGCAATTTGTGTTGTTTATGATGTCTGTAGTCAGGGCAGCTCAGTGAAAAGGAACAGGGAGGCTGGAGGCAGCGGGAGAGAAGGGTGCAGTATTTTTCAAAACAGGACACCCAGTTTCTACAGGATTATTAAAGTATTTGTAAGTGTACATATTCTGTATAGCATTGGCCAAATGTATTCTCTGATGAAGAGTTGTTTGTGTTCATATTCTATGTGGGACATTTGTTTTGTACATATTAAAGCACGATTGTACATTCTGTGGTTTTACACTCCTGGGTTTGCTGAGCAAAATGCCACAACAAGCATACTTTCATTAAACTTGACAGATGCAGCTTGATAAGACACGTGCCTTATGGGGATAGTCATATTTTTGAAACTGCAGCATAGGTCTCCTGCTTGCATGCTTCCTTGGGGTGAACTGGGAGAAGAGTTGCTGAGTCCATGGAAAGCTGCTGTCTGGAGAACAAAGGAGTGTTTCCACCCTCTCTAAGCTGTTTGCAAGCACCTTCTTCACAATTGCATTTCCTGTACCACAATGTCCCTATGTAAACTTTTAGCGCACACTGTGCTGGTTTGTTTTTATTCAGCCCTGCCCTTCCCGAAGATGGGTGTAAGAGGAAGGGGACATTGCTTCAATCTTTGTGTGGAGGAGAGGGAGGACAGAAACTCACAACTCTCTGGTTTTGAAATAGCTGTCAAGTGTACTTTAAGCTGATTCAGAGCAATCAAGGTTTTTCTTCTGCATTTCCTCACTTACCCTCAAGCTGCAATTCTAAACATATTTAGCCGGGGTAAAGAAGAGTGAATAAATTGGGAACTGTTTCCAAGTAAACGTATTTTGGTTTGCACAGCAGCTGCAAAATAAGCATTGCAGTTTGATCCAAAATGTATTAACTCAGGGAGAAGTCCCTCTAAATTCAATTGGACTTTGCGTGTATTTGCTCAAGATAACAAATTCCAAAATCCTCAAAAAAGCAATAACATTGGTAACCTAAAATGCAGAAAATATTGGCTTTCAATGCTTCACTAGCTTCTTAATCAAGCAAAAATGTTAAAAATCATACTGGACAAAAAGCTGTGAAAATGTTAGAATTACAGGCATATATTTTGTCTGGGATGTTATTGGCGTCTACACTGCCATATAATCCAGTTCATAGCAGATAATCTGGAATTATATGGAGGTTTAGAAGGGACCTTAATGTATACATAAGCAGATTTCTAATCTCTTTCTTCACCAAACTGTTAATTCAAACTCTGTTTAATATTATTAACTACCAAAAGAAAGGAATGGTTGCAGAGAGTTCTAATTGCTTTCCAGTTCTGCTTCCCTTTAGCCACCTATGTGCCCATCTCTCCATTTTTTGATAGCCTGATCAGCTATTTTAAATCAAGTGCGCTAGAGCAGGCCACACAGCAGGCCACACAGGGAGTTGGAAGGAAATCACATGTTTTCCATGACTATAGGATATACAGCTATGCAAAGATGCACATTTTTTTAATGGAATCAGTTTTTAAGCGCACATTTTTAGTATGTGCTTTTCAGCTGATTCCACCTGCACTTTTCCCAAACATCTTTTAATCAAACCCCTTTTATCCCATGTGTAGAAGGGCCCACAGAAGAGGGCAAAACCAAAGTTAGAGCCAAGAGCCCACATTTAGGGCCCATCTAGACAGGCCCTATATGCCAGGATATGATCCCAGGTTTTCTGTTTATTCCAGACTATCTGGCAGTGTGGACTCATATAATCAAGTTTAAAGCAGAAAACCTCAGATCATATCCTGGGATATAGGGCATGGAAGGGCCTTTAGTCTCAGATGTTACTCTGTGTAGATTTTATATTATTTGTATTTTGCTGTATGGCTAACATGTCTATTGCTAAATATGTTTTATGTATTGGTTAGTTACATTGTATGCATTTGTTAGTTACATTTGTATCTTGTATTTCAATGGGCTCAAGAAAACCTACATGTTTCTCCTCATCCTACTTTGCTATCTCCACAAACGTGTACTCAAAGAAAACAACTGGCCCAAAGCTGCCCAGTGATCTTTATGCTCATTGAAGACCATAACACAGCGAATTCATAATTCTAAGCTTTAGGCCACTTTGGCTTTCACAAGCAAGTGTTCCTGGGACTAAATGCTGGAAAAGAAAGACAGGTTAAAAATGGGCATACCACTGTAAGAGAGAAATAAGAAAAGAGAAAAACGCCAGAGATGTGAAGCTCTATTTATGAAGTCCAATTTCAAACAAAATCTTCCTTGGGCACACTGTGAAATGCAGTATTTTATGTTCTTCGTCCACTCTATTTGAGTCCTTGTCGAAATTATCGACATTATTCTTAGTAGCACAGAGGATGACATGAAGGAAAGAGAGCTATCATGAATCAGGAGGAAGACAGCTAATTTTGATAATCTAATTGCAGAAGGTTAGTCAGTTGGTATAATGTAAACAATGACAAGGTTTGGGAGGGGAAAAAGCAGGGATGGGATGGGCAATGAAAACACCATCCTTGGAGCCTTCTTTCAATAAAGGACAGATTAGCTCTCCAATTGGATTTTGCAAAGAGCATAACATGAGTAAATATTTCAATGTATTAAACAAAAATTGAGCCTTCTTTGTAGTAGCAGGTGTTGCTGCTATTTTCTGGGTAACAATGATACTCAACCAGCAAGCAGAGCATTTTAAGAGTAATATTGATTAGCCCCTCTCTCCTCCTTATGATGTCCAAGGCAGGCCCAGGATATTTTCCTGGTCATTCCTAGGTACAGGGCCTGTCCCCATCTCAGGGCAATACGTGGAATCATGATGCTGGAAGAGTACACAACCTGGAAAAATCTAGAAAAACATTTTCTCTTCAGATAAATATTAACAGGCTGTCCTAGCACAGTGAAACCTGACACAGCTTAAAACCTCTGTGGACTTGGGAAAAATCAGGTGTTCTTTGTTAACCAAGCCTGTTTTACACAACATAATTAGTTGGATAGAGAACATTGACATGTCATAACACATGAAGTCAGACACAGAGACAGTGTGTCAGCTTTTTGGATCCTAGAATCATAGAACCATAGAATCATAGAATCATAGAGTTGGAAGAGACCTCATGGGCCATTCAGTCAAACCCCCTGCCAAGAAGCAGGAATATTGCATTCAAAGCACCCCTGACAGATGGCCATCGAGCCTCTGTTTAAAAACCTCCAAAGAAGGAGCCTCCACTACATTACGGGACAGAGAGTTCCACTGCTGAACGGCTCTCACAGAAAGTTCTTCCTCATGTTCAGATGGAATCTCCTTTCTTGTAGTTTGAAGCCATTGTTCCGCGTCCTAGTCTCCAGAGAAGCAGGAAAAAAGCTTGCTCCCTCCTCCCTGTGACTCCCTCTCACATATTTATACATGGCTATCATATCTCCTCTCAGCCTTCTCTTCTTCAGGCCAAGCATGCTCAGGTCCTTAAGCCACTCCTCATAGGGCTTGTTCTCCAGACCCTTGATTATTTTAGTCACCCTCCTCTGGACACATTCCAACTTGTCAACATCTCTTTTCAATTGTGGTGCCCAGAATTGGATACAATATTCCAGGTGTGGTCTAACCAAGGTGGAATAGAGGGGTAGCATTACTTCCCTAGATCTAGACACTATGCTTCTATTGATGCAGGCCAAAATCCCATTGGCTTTTTTTGCCACCACATCTCATTGTTGGCTCATGTTTAGCTTGTCCACGAGGACTCCAAGATCTTTTTCACACATACTGCTCTCGAGCCAGACGTCCCCCATTCTGTATCTTTGCATAAAATTGGAAAAGGTTCTAAACTTAAAAGCCACCCAGTTCAACCCCATTCTGCCATGCAGGAATCACAATCAAAGTGGTCCTGACAGATGGCCATCCAGAGCTCTACAGACCAGTTCAAAGTAGCTGTTAAAGCTGTCCATATTGATTTGGATATTGTGGGTTTTATTTTGGAGGGAAGGGCCCCCTGGGTGCTGCAGTTTGTTAAATTGCTGAGCTGCTGAACTGGCTGGCCAAAAGGTTAGCTGTTCGAATCTGGGGAGTAGGGTGAGCTCCTGTTGTTAGCCCCAGCTACTGCTAACCTAGCACTTCGAAAACAAGCAAATGTGAGTAGATCAATAGGTACCACTTCTGTGGGAAAGTAATGGCACTCCATGCAGTCATGCTGGCCACATGAGCTTGTCTACAGACAACACTGGCTCTATGGTTTAGAAATGGAGATGAACACCAGCTCCCAGAGTCTGACATGACTAGACTTAATGTCAGGGAAAAGCTTTACCTTTATATGGGAATGAGGCTAGAGAAAATAAATGGGAAGATGTAGTTGCCTTTCTTCCCTGCTTATAGATCTCCCATAAGCATCTGTTCGGTCACTGTAGCAAGAAAATGATAGACTGGAGAATCCTTTGGTTCTTCTAACAATCTCATGTATACATTTCTACTCTAACTAACCACCCACAGATGTGGTTTGGTGCTATCCAGGGGTTCTCAACCTTTGGGTCCCCAGGTGTTTTGGCCTACAACTTCCAGAAATCCCAGCCAGTTTACCAGCTGTTAGGATTTCTGGGAGTTGAAGGCTAAAACATCTGGGGACCCACAGTTTGAGAACCACTGTGCTATATAGTTGTGGATGGTTACACAGATTGCTGGACCACTCTCACAACCACCATGTCAGGCTACACAGAGAAGCCATTGAAATCCACAAACATGTGGACTATTTCAACAGAAAGGAAGAAACCATGAAAATGAACAAAATTTGGCTACCAGTTTTAAAAAATTCTAAAATTAAAACAACAGAGAGAAAAACAGGCAGGGACATCTAATCACCTTTCATTAAGAGTTTGCTCCAGGCACAGTCAGCCCATTGTATGCTAATCAAGGTGGTCAATTGAAAAGATTCACACCTAGCCCATCTTACAAAAGCCTTTTGTCTCACCCTGGTCTTTCCACAGATATATAAACCCTCTTTTTTCCCAGCTCCAGACCTCACCCTCTGAGGATGCCTGCCATAGATGCAGGCGAAACGTCAGGAGAAATGCCTCTAGAACATGGCCATATAGCCCGAAAAAACCCACAAGAACTGAGTTACACAGATTGTTTGGGTGGAGTCTAAATTTAGTTCTTTTCCTCTTTTGCTATGAGTTGGGATTACATAAATGGCTCCATAACTCTGCAAATATGCCTTCTTATTGCTGATAAATCAACATTTGCAATTCAAGGCACACAATTTCCTAACTCAGGTTTTTCTGACTACTGACTTTGCAAACAAGAGTACGCCCCCCCCCCCCCCAAGCTGTAGCATTATGAGTTTGTGCCTACATGTTAAAGTTTGAAAATGTTCCCATGATAGGAGGAAGTTCAGAAATCTATCAGCTGACACTTCAGGAAAAAATGTGTAGTGTCAGCATTTTAAATGGCAATTGTCAGTGTTTACATTAGATTGACATTCAGGTGGAGTCTTTTTGAGCCGTCTGTCTCTAATTTAACTAACATATTGCTGAAAAGAAGCATATGTCTACTACTTGGATGTCTTGACTTCCAGATGAGGCTCAACAAATTTTGGCTATAATTAATCAAGAATGATTTTCTGGAGTCATAGAAAATGTTCACGCATACAAAAACTACCAAATCCTGTATAGACCTACCCAACTTTTACTATGAAGGTCAGGGCCGTAAAGCCTTCATCTCCGTCCTGTGAAGGAATAGATAAGTAAAAGAGATAGGGCCTTCCATATGATGAGACAAACATTTGTTCTGTTCCCCCAACTATCTGATCAAAGTAATATCCACTATCAATTCTTTCAACTCATCTTCCAGGCAGCATTTCTGCAGGGCTAGAGGAACACATTATTGTGAGTTCAAGCCTGATATTATTTATTTATTTATTTACTCTATTTATACCCCACCTTTCTCTACCCCAAGGGTGACTCAAGGTGGCTTACATATGGCAATTATTCCATGTCTTAAACACATACAAACATTCAACGTAAATCAATTGAATTAATATTAATGCATATTAAACATACGTTCAGTATTAATGTCATCATAAACATTTTGGAACAAAGTATCATTCTTTCTATAAAAAAGTAGATAGCCCTGGAAATCTAAAGCTATATAAATGGACATATCTTGTAAACAAATATTTTAGAGGAATTCTGGATTGCTTTTGTGTCAGTTAACAGATTTGGTAGGCTATTTTATGCATGAAAGCAGCATTCACTATCACTGCATAATAATAGGGCCAGTGCTATTTCCTGATCATGATAGCATTCAACTTTTCAGTCTTTGGAAAATTAAAAACTGATAGTCATTTTAATTATTAGGAGACATGGATATTGATACCTATAGTTATTATGCCATCACATCAGGTGGGTAGTAGAAGTCCTTTCTTCTAACTTAGATATTGGGGTGCTTAGAAATGCTGTTTCTTTTCCAACACAAATGGTCCCAAGTTATTACCTTCAGTGACATGAACTTATTTCTACTTGCTCAAACGGAGGCTGCAATGGTGTACTACAGCTGATTTTGAGTGATCAAAAACTGGGAGGTATAGCTTAAATCCAATGGTCTCAAATAGAATAGATCTACTGACTCAATGTCATTTTCATCAGGATTGATTTGTCAACCCACCTTAATTCCTCAGGTCTACCTTCACTGGGACTAACAATTGGTCTCTATAAAACTAGTAAGGACACATTGTTTTGAATGACGAGAATTAGAATATGCAATTTTGAAGATGCCATTTCAGCTTATATTTGACTCGGCTTATACTCAAGTATATACAGGTATATTAATAAAACTTTTAAAAATAAAATTTATATTATTTGCCTTGGGAATGGTGAAACCTAAATGTAAAAATCAAATTTTCCTTGCTAAATACATATTATCAACGGATAGAAAGTATTTCCTAATTGTATAGTAAAGTTCCCATTTGTTTGAGATGTTTTCCAAAAAAACGTTGTTTCTGGCAACCTTTTGGATGTAAGTCATAGAATAATAGAGTCACAGAACCACCGAGTTGGAAGACAGCACAAGGGTGACCCAGTCCAACCCCTTGCCGTGCAGGAACAGCACAATCAAAGCACAAAGCACAATCAAAATCATAATTTTAAAATTAACTTTATTTTCACTCTCCCTAGCTCTTCTAACTTTGGAAGTTCATTGTTTTAATATCAAAGGCCATTCAATGATTGAATGACCATTTCAAGGTGACCTGGATGTACAGTAAACTTTGGTATTCTTGGATGCAATTTCTACCACACAGAACAAAATTCAGGCATTTGCACAAAATTTGTTTCTGTTGCTGCACAGTAAATGGTTAGTTTTTGTTCATCATTTATTTTTGTTCATTGTTTGTCATAGAGGATTCCAGGCACTTTCTCTCATGGTTAAAAACCCCCCTGTATTTTGTCTTCTGAAATCAGCAAAATAGAGCTGTTTCAACAGTATCTTTTATAGGGTATATTATTATAAAGATGGATTGCTCCCTGGAAGCCTATTCCTGAATATTGCAATGGAGCCATTTCAATTCTTTGCATCACCTGCAAATAGACTTAAGGAGAACAAGTTGCCTGAAGGAGAACAAGTTTATTTTATGTTCTGGAAATTTCATCTTTTGCACATTTATCCCCTTTCCTTTCTTAAACACACACATGCATAAACCCACAAGGATTTAAATTAGGTGGTACGAAAGCCTGGCAAAATTCTAATTATATCTGTTTGCATTTTTGACTGCTGCTTTTCTGCAGACTGCTTTCAGATCAGAGGCCAACTGTACATGGGAAAGAGAGTGTTTAGCAACTCCCAGGATCAGTCCATAAACATGAATCCAGAGTTGATCTTTGAACATAGATCTTGAAAGTCAGAGTGATCAGTCAAGAAGACCATGCCAATATGGGACATTGAGTTCAAATCCCTGCTGTTTCGCCAAGGATTGTCTGGGAGTGTTTGGCTAAGCCAGTATCAAATGCCCAAAGGAGTGATTTCATTTTAAAATAAACAACCTCACAGAAGTACTACGGATGAGGGTATTGAAGAAATAAATATAATTAATATACCTTCTGTGCTAGCCAAAATCTAGAAATCACCACAGTAATATATTACATTGCTGAGCACAAATTTTTAAAAGGTAGCAATATAACTTGATTATATAATTGATTATCTGGGTTAGTTTTGGCATGCAAAAGCCTTTTGAAGGGCAGCAGTTCTCAAATTTGGTTTCCTATAGTAGATAAACCTTTCCCCATGTCAGTTTTCTCTGCTCTAGTCCATTCTGATTCTTCACCAATGTTTTAGTATCAGAAGGATCATAGAATTTGATTATGGATGTTCCAGAAAAATGGGCCTAAATGTAATTGTTAGTTTGAACTATGTTGAGATTAACTTCACAATTCAGCAGCAGGTTAGTTGCACTTCAGCGCTTTCCAGTAGCTTCTTCCTGCACAGTATTTTCAGTCAACTGCTCCCACAGCCTGCAGTCATGCTGGAACCTTTTACAGACACTTGAGCACATGCCCGGCCATTGCCAATTTTACCATTGTCTTTCCCCCAGTCTAGATGATATTACAAACTTACCACAGCATACAGTTATATCTTGTCTTAGCAGACAGGTTCTTTAATTACATATAGCCTTCGACGAACAACATCACAGCACAAGGAGAAATATACACTGTACATGGTTTCCTTATATACAATTAATTTACACATAGCAATCTCTGATTGGTTACCAACTAATTGACCCAACCCAAACCCAGGATTGCATCATTCACAATCACCTGGAGTAGGCCAGAGTACATTCTCCAAATGATTCCCCATATACAATCAATGTATGACTCAGCATTCCCAATAGAAGCCTATTAGCAGTGCATGACTCAGTTTATTACTTTACAATACATTGTAAAACCTGACAAACTAGAACAGTTGTTGAATCACAGGAACTTTCACAAGTACAGATTTTTTTAAATTTCTATTGAGCTGCTCTATTTGGGGTCTAAAATTTAGGTCTAGGTTTCAGGTCTTATTTAGACATTCCACAAAATCTGGGCCCAGCCCAGAGTTGCAATACCATGAAGGTGGCAAAACACTCTGTGTCTGTCCCACAGCAAGGACCTTGCCTTTCCTGTCCCTTTTGCCACGTCTGGATGGCCTCAGAGCTCCAAATGATCTCCTGGCCATTGTAAGCTGCTTTTGCTGATACCAGTGATTTGTTGAAACTCTGGACTTAACATGATGTCAGATTTGTTTAACCCAGTTTACTCAGCATCAAGGATCAGCATCCCTTGAACGTTGCTTCAGCAATCACTTCGGGATATACAGCCAATATAGACAAGCCCTGAGATCATGAAAAAAGGCTTGTTAAATACAACCAGATACTATGTTATGAGAAAGATACAGATTGTCATTTTATGTGTCCCCAGTAGTCCCGAATTGTCAGGGTCAGCCTGGTCTAAGCCTGTCATTCCACTTTTATCATTCCACTTTTTCAACTGCTTTTAAGAAGTCCTATTTTAAGTCTTATCTTCTCAGTTAAACTCTTTGGTCTTCTTTCTGCTTCAGTTGTTAGAAACTGAGCTTAAAGTGTGGAAGCAGCTTGTACTTAGTTATTTCAGCAGAGAGAAGGGTGGAATCGTGCCTTTTGAGGGAAAAAACCAAACTGCTGCAGCCCTCTCAGCATGTCTGTTTCATCTTCATTCATTTGCCATCTTAATCCCGCTCTGCTGCTGTTGGGCCACATCTGTCTTCATTTTCATTTTTGACATGTTGGAGGTTACTATTTCTTGTTTTGAAGCACTCAAATTAAGAAACATCAACAGCCACGGTGTAATTTCAGCCACCAAATGGTGTGAGGAAAGAGAAATATGAAATCAGATTTTGAAGAATACTCTTGCTAGGAGAAGTTTCTGACTGAGCATGTTCCTTCATTTTATGATGCATATGAATTCTTAGCAGTGTTTTGCCTCCATGCCGAGAAGGAAATGTTTCATTTTGGCCTGGGTGGGGAGGGAACCTTCCAAATGATAGAGATTGCCTGTACTCTGTAATCTGTTGGATAATTTCTCCTTGATCATGACATGCCCATAACTCATTTCTCCAACTGAAGATGTAATGGTTTTTATAGTCTGTAGAGAAGCTAATGTGTGTGTACTTCTAAGTATGTAGCAGTATATTGGATCAATTTCTGAATAGATTCTCTGGCCTCTTCTACACTGCCATATAAAATCCAGACTATCTGCTTTGATAAACCAGATAATATGGTTGTGTAGAAGCGACCTCTGTCACAATTTATTTGACGGATGCCCTAACCGCCTAAGACTCCTTCTACACTGCCATATAATCCAGTTCAAAGCAGATAATCTGGATTTTATATGGCAATTTGGAAGGGGCCTAAGAAGAAAAGAACAAAAATAAATAAAGGTAAGAAATTTGATTGAGTGGAAACTAAGTAGAACAGGACCTAGTAATTTTAGTGTCTTAATTTTAGCAGAAGTAAAGTTAAATTGCATCTTCAAACTAGAAGATATTTTGTTTCCTGAAGCAGTAAAAAAAAATGTCACGTTGTTTGCCCAACTTTTCAACAGGGTGTCTTAATATGTCATAGAGGAAGTGGAAATTAGTGAGCATTCTTTATACCACTCTCAGCTGTAACATTAGTAATAATTTTTGGCTACCAGATAGAAAACTGGAAAAGGCTCTGTACCTTTAGTGATTGTGCAAAATTGTGCAAAAGAGGAAATGTCAGCATTGTTGCTTAATTTATAAACCAGGTGAATTTCCACCCACATTTGTGTTTTTGAGCTAATGAAGAAGGAGGGATATTACAATAGCCTTCAAGGCTAGACCAATTATTTGGTAGGAGGTGATAACTGCCTCAGGCAATTCATTTTGGAGATCACAAATGCCCATATCCATTCTCCACAGATTTTCCTTCAATGTTAGGTGCCCATTTGTATCTGTGTGTGCGTGCCATTTTTGCCTCAAAACCCCACATACAACTATTGCACAGAAGTTTCCAACTACAGCATTTTCTTTGTACAAAATTATCATCATCATCATTATTATTATTATTATTATTATTATTAAACTTTATTTATATCCCACCACCATCTCCCCCCCAGGGACTTGAGGCGGCTAACATGAGGCCAAGCCCGACACATACAGTAAAATAGCACTTTCTGTACAGGAAATGGGCACTAAATGCAGTTTCCTACACAAAATGCTGATTTCTGTGCAAAACCCCTATTTGCTAATTTTTAGCAGAATAAGTTCTAAGTAGTGAATGCATAGTCTTTAAAAAAAACTGCATAAGTTGCAATAGGGTGAAATCTGCTCAAATTTCTCATTGTTTCTTTGAGAACATAATTAGCAAAGAATTACATCCTTAAAACACACAAGGCAAGACTATCAGACTATGGAAAAACTGCTGTTTTTGGACATCTCTCAGAACCCACCACTCAGTTTGACTACTACAGCCTTTCTGTGCTCTTGGTGATATATATTGGGTCTTAGTCCACTTACAAGACTGTTGCCCTTCCAGCAAGTTAAATCCTTTTATGGGAGCTGTTATGATTTCCCATAAATAGGAGAAAGATAGTGGGGAATGGTTTCCTGCAGTCAGAACAGCAGACAAACTGTCCTTTATGGAAGGCAGTCTTTCCTTTCAAGCCTGCAGCTGTTATCTTAGAAGACTCTAAGTGGCAGCTGTGGCCAAATCTCACTCGCAAGATTCGGTGATGACAAACTGTGCAGCACCATGCTGAGCAATGAGGGAAGGAGAAAGAGTGGGTGTGCAACTCCACTGTACTTTACATCAGCAAAGCTGCAGAATTAAGGTCAGGAACGTACTTAGCTTATGAAGAGACGCTGAGTGGCTTCCAACTTGAGAGCAGTAGCCAATATCACAGGAAGTGACACCGTTTTTCAGTACGACCAAGTTTGCTTTGGCTTTGAGAGGCAAAAATGAAGAAAAGAAAACATACATCAGCCAAGAGAAAACTCTGGCTTTTGTAACTGTCAAGCTCATAAACATTCACCTTTGTTATGGTCCAAGTGGGTTTTTTAAAAAAGAAAAAACACATACATTTGCTACAATTACATCTAAGACTTTTATGGAAAACCTGGAGCTGGGAGGTGGGGTATGTGTGTTCAAACCCCTAATTTTCAGATAAAAAGGAACAACAATCCTGGTTTACTCATGAATTTTAACTGGTTAACCAAATCACTATGCTAAGTCTATGAAAATAAAAAATGACACCACCACCCCTCCACCCCCCGTAGTTTGAATTCATTGCTTTGTGTCTGCTTATGGAACAGCAGAAATCCATCCAATCCAAAAAGTGCAGAGATTTTTATGCATGTAACAGCTAGCTGAAAACAAGAACTGCTTTCAAAGTATCTTCAACACCTCTTTGCATTCTTACTGTTGTTGTGTGCCTTCAAGGTATTTCTGACTTATGGCACCCCTAAAGTGAACCTATGATGGGGCTTCTTTGGCATAATATACTCAGAGTGAGGTTGCCACTGCCTTTTTGTTAGGAGGCTGAGAGAATATGATGTGCTTAAGTTTTCTGAAAGGGGGAAGAGCAAGAGAGCAAGACAGCAATGACTGTTTCCAACTTTGGTCTCTCAGAATCTTAGTTCAGTACTCAAATCACTTCACCATACAAACTCTTTTATAGGCTGCTTGGTACTTATTGTTAAATAGGAATGTACAGAAGTATGTAGGGATCTATCAGTAATAGGGATGCAAGCAATAGCTATTATTTTTCATATACTCAGAGAAAAAATGGTATCTCAACATTTGAAAAAGCAACTGAGAAAAAGCAGAAAAGCAAGGTTCTTCTTAGTTTTAGGTATCTTTCAGTACAATCTCTGCAGAAATATATGTTGTTTTCTGCACAAACGTTCCCTGAAGGCAAGCATGGATTGTATTTTCAAAGCACTATTTTTTGCTTTATACCACCACATATTTTTCTGCACCAAAGATTTGTCCTGAATGATGTCCCAAAGTGTGTACAGTGCTCAGGAACTGCACAGAATCCCTTGTATTCTTAAGCAGCAGAAATCATTCATTATTGTATAGTAGAACAAAATAATTAAAGATTTTCAGGATATCATAAAGGATTTCTGCCTCCCAGTAGTTTAACAGTAACAACAACAAAATGATTTTGGGTAATCTAAATTATACTGCTGAAAAGCACAAAGCTGAAGCATTCAAAACAGGTTCCCCCCCCCCTTCTCTCTTACTTTATCCCACTACCCCTTCCCCGTTTCCGTATTTTAGCCTGACCCACTCCTGTCCCCCCACCTCCACCCTCATATTCTTTTAATGTATAGTTGTAAAATAGTTGAAATAAAGATCATTAATAAAAAGAACAGCCTTCACATGATGAGCCACATTTTTCTGTTCTTGAAGTTGAAGAGTGCTGCTTCAGACTCTTCTACATTTTTGTGACAAGACACAAAATGACTACACACTTTGTCAAGGTTCCAACTGCTACTACCAAAGCATGGACTCAACAGGTCAAATTATATGCCTGGGTTCCCTGTCCACCTTCTTCAACCCCCCTTCCTTTCTTAGCCCTTCTGCACTGTGCAAAAATTATTCTCATTACTTTTGGAATAGACCACATACATAGAATAGGAGTGAGGTCCTAGATTCTTTGCATCTTTTAGAGAGCTATTTATTTGCACTCAGATCTTTCTCATGGAAGGGGAAATCGCTGTTTGGATGATGTATGGGAAGATATTATGGGAGTGTCATTTCCTAGGGTTATTTCAAATCAAGGAACCAGGACATAATATCTACTGTTGTTTTTCTAGAATTTTTTGCTTAGAAGAATTTTACATAAAGGTTCCTGTATGCTGTGTTGTATATATCAGCTTCTACTAGGCCTTTTAAAAATGGAAGCTTGTAATCCAGGCCAAATTATGGTCCAAATGTGCCCTTGGTGATCTGTCAAGAATCCAGCTAAAACTCAACCAAACAGAGGCAGATCACCTGTAGGCCAAATTATGAGTGGTCCAGCCTCTCAAATCATTTTTTTCTCTTTTCTGCCCCCCCCCCCCCATCACAAATGCTTCTCTTCAGTAGGAAGATATTTGTCTTGTCAGATATATTAAGCCGGATCATTCTGTTCTTCAATATTTATCTTTCATTTCTTCATCGTCATCCTACATTTCAGAAGTAGCTCAATCATAGGCAGCATTTGGCAGTAGGTTTTCAGAATACAGAGGGCCCTTTGTATCCACCGGAGTTTGGTTTCAGGACTCTCCGTGGATACCAGAATTCATAGTAAAATCATGTTCCACATATAAAAAGGCAAAATCAAGATTTATCTTTGCAACAGTGGTGGGATGTTTTCAAACCATGGATGGTTGAATCAGATGATACAGAATCCATGGGTACAGAGAGCTAACTGTATTTACTAAACTGTATTTACTAATGAAAAGTTCTTGACAAAAAAAGGACATCAGGCAAAGTCTTCCAAAACTTCCAATTTGATTTTATGATAACACACAGTAGGATATTAGTTGAACTCTTGGAAATGTTAGAGTTTTGGGCTATAGCTAGCAACATCATCCAGCCAATATAGCCAATGGATTACAGCTCCAAAAATACATTTTGCAAATTCTAGATTAGATTTTTTTCCTGCCACAGCCAGTTGATCATAGGCTGGGTGGGATTGCATGATAAGTGGGATGATGTCACCATCCACCTTGTGAAGTGGCATAGGATCCAAGATAGCCTCTGTCAATATTCTTCAGAAACATTGACAGAGGGTATCTTGGACCCTGCTACTACCCACATGCTATTAGTGATAGATCTTATTTTCCATGTAATAATCTTTCAACATAACACTTGGGAGTCAAAAGTTTGTTAATTTATATTTGGAAAAGGCCAAGTTCATTTTCCAGATCTTCCTTTAAATTCCAGGGCAATGTGTTCTCCCAACAGTGAACAAATAATGGAAGCCTTAGCTAACTGGAATGTATGCATCTAACCAAAGTAACTTGAAGGCAGAGAAATAAGAGTCCACACAGGACTCTGCTGCAACCGTTGAAGAATATTAAATTCAGATACTTGATAATAAAAAAAAAGTGTCCTGACATGTAAAGACAATTGACTAAGAAAATTAGAACAGCCTCAATATTCTTCATGGTTTGGAACTTCATTTTGCACACATGTGTTTGTGTGTGGAAACATCATTTGCACACACACAAAATCACAGGGGAAAGCACTTGTACCTTTATGAAGACGGTGCAAATGCACAACAAATTATTACATATAAATCTTGCATGGAAATCTTGTTCCGTGCCAAAAGCATTTTTTTGCAGAAATCAATGAATAGAAAACATGTTTTGTGTTACCAAAATATCATCCAAAAGATACTATTAGTGGCTAGCTAAAAATATACAGGCTTAATAAAAAGTGTTAATATTTTCACCTCTGTAGCAAATAGCAGCTGTGGGAGGAGGGCACACATTATTTTGTCAGAGGAAATGGCATGGGGAGGTGATTTTAAAAACCATCAAATTGCAGTGGTCGTAAGGGGGTTTTTTTGGGGGGGGGGAGGGGGGAGACATTGGAAGACATAGTCACAGATCTTGCATGCTACACAATATGTGACCCTAGTAAAGGAAAATGAAAAGAAACATTTTAAAAGGAACAGTGATTAAGTTTTCTGTTCACTTTGATTTCAGAAGGATTATATTATTATAAGTGAAACAAATAATAGTCATTCTAAGGTGCTTTCTGCTTATATGGAACATCATTGACACATGGATCGGCTGTGACAGGCACTTTGAATATGATGAAGAGATGGATGTCCCTAAATACACAATGAATGTGGAGCAAAGTACTAGGTGCTTCATCACCCTTTGCTATTATAGCCTCATGATTCCACTGTATCCCAGGAAATCCTGGTGAGGCACCATTTTTCTCTGGTTGAGAATTGTCAATATTATTTCCTAAACTGCAGATCCCAGAATGCCATAGGATGTTGCCATTAAAGTGGAATAGAATCCTAGTACTATAATTGTTAAATTTGTAAGTGCCACTTGAAAAACTGTGTGTCAGCAATCTTGAGCCATAGAATCTATCCTTTGCTGATAGAGGTAATTTATATCAACAAAGTGCCAGGGTCTGCAACTGTGTTGAGGTGTGAAAGAGATAATTCCAACAGATATGTTTTTACATTTGTTTAAACAACAGGATTGCAACAATACAACAGGCTGGTATGATAAAGTCCTGAGTCAGATCACTGATCCATCGAACTCAGTATTGTCAACTCTGAATGGCAGCACCTCTCTCGGGTCAGGCAGGTTTCTTTCCTGCCTTTATCTGGAGTTCCCTAGTGTACTCAGATGGTCTCTTATCCATGTACTAAGCTTCTGAAATTAGATGAAATTAGGGCACAGTGCTCAGGTCAGGACTCTTCTTGGTGCTGATGTTTCAGGATCAAAACCAGAAGCCTAGAGATGACCTCTTGCAGTGGTGTGGCAGTATTAGATCTTAATCTTGTGAGGGCTTTATACATGGTTGGATTTCCTATTGAGATCTCCCAGTGTAGGCTTTTCTCTGAGTTGTACAACAGTTGAATGCACTTCCAGAGAGATATAGGGGAAATGCTACATAACCACCACAACCAGTTTGGATGCTATGCACTTCCCCATAGTCCAGCCAAGTAACACTGGTATAGGATTATGTTGCACTGGTTTTCAAAAGGGTCTCAAGTCTTACCCTTGGTGTTATAGATTCAGCTGGACTCTGCCCAGAGTAATTTTCTGTCAATTGTATCTGGTTCACTAGAAAGTAATAAAAACCTTTATATTCATATTTAGAACTATGGATTATCTATGGTACGCTCATAGATCAACTGCTACAACAGGGTTTGCACGGCTTCTATGAACAAGGTCTGTAATGTGCCGGTAGCTAGTACAGCATACTTTGTTGATTAACATTAGACTAAGCATAGCTGTCAGCATTATGATCCAGAAAATCACTAACATTAATCCAGAAAATGATTTGAAACCAATTAAAGTATATAATGTATGGCAAGGGAAATTGTCTCGCTGTGGCCTGCTATTATATTGTTATATGACATTGCCTTATTATAGGTTTCTAACAACAAAATTTGAATAGATCAGACTGAAAGTAAAGCTACGACAGACCACTTTTTGGTGTAAGGTGTATGCTATATTAATAAGAGGTTATGGTGTATGTATGCATTTAATGAAACTTGGGATACTATCATTTAGTAAGAAGAAACTATTGAAGGAGTCAAATTGCTCTGGAAACAAAAACAACTGAAGTTGGTCTGTTACATGCTCCCTGAGAGCCCCCCCCCCCCCCCCCCCCCCCCGGAAAAAAGAAATCTATTGAAGGGAAATGGGAGATCAGAGCCAGTAGCTTGCTTCTCTTACTGCTTCCTCCCCTTTGTGTGATTCCGGAGAAAGAAAGACTGAGCTCAATCTGGATTCTGGTCAACATGTGCTTCAGCTTCACCTTAATTATAGATTCTTGTCAGGAATTAACTGTTCTAGAATATAAGAAGTTCTGAGATAGTAAGTCAAAACGTCTGTCCACTGAGCCAACTGCCCTTCATCAACTATGCTTCTTCTTGGTTGTGAGCAGATAGGGTCGATTTTCATTTCTAGGAGACATGGGGTGCTGATTATGAGCTTTATTCATTATTATTTTAGTCACTAAGTGGTTTGACTATAGCTCTGGAAACCAGGTTTTGAATTCTGGGTTGCCATGATCACACTCTCTCATCCACAGAGAGGGGAATACTCTATCTGAACAAATCTTGCCAACATATGAACCTGAAAACATACGATCACAGCAACCATTGAAGTGTATTGTGTGGGTGTTCAGGGTTAGCTCTTTCAGTAGGCAGAATTGTATCTTTCACATTTCAGGAAGTAATATTTGCCCCTTAACCCCTGAAATAACGAGACAGACAACAAAGGTATGGATTCAAATTGGGCAACTTTTATTGAATGTTACCTATTTAACTTTACCTGAACTAAACTAAGTGTCAAGGAACTTGGTGGCAAGCAAAGGCATCGTCTCGAACTACTGAGCGTGTGATGTCAGTGTGCCCTGGATCCCCAACCGGGCAACCTGAAGGTAAAAGTCTGGAGAAGCCTGTGTCCGATTATTGATATCAGCTTCTCTCTATACTGGGCCAATGTATGTCCCCTCACCCATTTGTTGACTTCAAGGTGAGTGTTTGTTGTACAGTGCCCCCCACCCTTAATGGGTGCCACGTGTATACCTCCATGTCAGTGTTTTCCTGAACTATTTATGCTGTCCTAGTTAAACCAACCACTCCATCTAGCCCCTAATAACAGTATAGGGTAGGCGAAAAAACCCCCCAGAACATGAGAGGCAAAAAATTCCTACCCGGCTCCAACGGGCAACCAACATTATACTGTCAATGGGCGGGAGTGGCGGGCAGAAAGTCTGTACAAGACTGAAGGAGGGAGGCTGGCTCACGTGACAAGCCAGCCCCCGCCCTCCTTCTAGGAGGTTCTAACCGGAACCTCCTCCTCTCTGCCTTCAGGGGGTGGGGCAAATCGCTCTCCCCACCAACTACGTTGGTGTGGAGAGTCCCTTGCCCCTTAACCCCTGAAATAACGAGACAGACAACAAAGGTATGGATTCAAATTGGGCAACTTTTATTGAATGTTACCTATTTAACTTTACCTGAACTAAACTAAGTGTCAAGGAACTTGGTGGCAAGCAAAGGCATCGTCTCGAACTACTGAGCGTGTGATGTCAGTGTGCCCTGGATCCCCAACCGGGCAACCTGAAGGTAAAAGTCTGGAGAAGCCTGTGTCCGATTATTGATATCAGCTTCTCTCTATACTGGGCCAATGTATGTCCCCTCACCCATTTGTTGACTTCAAGGTGAGTGTTTGTTGTACAGTGCCCCCCACCCTTAATGGGTGCCACGTGTATACCTCCATGTCAGTGTTTTCCTGAACTATTTATGCCACAGATTGGGGGCAAATGTCCATTTCGCCCCCATCCCCCACCAAGCCCCTTAAAACTTCCTAAATGCTTAACTGCAAATCAGTTAAAAAGTGTGCGTTACCCAAATCCGACAAATGAACCCCGTCAGAACGGTAAAACTGTGTTTTGTCATGCGTGATGTCCTTATGTGGGATGTAAGACCCCCTGCCCCGTGCTAAAGCCGTGCGCATGGCCCGGTTCACCCGCTTTCTGGCCTTCTCGAGCTTTCTGACATCACCGCCTCCTGCCACCGAAGGCGTGGAATGATGGCCGACCAAGCGATGTGAACCCGGGGCCATGCCTGCCAAATCTAAAAATGTCAGCACGGGCTTGTAGATACCGGGCCCTGCTGTAAAGCAGGCCCAGAATGTTACCTCCGATATGGAGCACCGGCCCAACGAGGGCCCCGAACACCCTTCCACTCGACCAATGCAGTGGAAGCGCACCCAGATGCTGGCCAAAGGATGAGTTCCTGGCGTATCTCTCCGCCCAGTGGACATAATTATGCCCACAACAAGGATTCTCCAACTATGCACCAGCCTGGCAGTTCCTGCAAAATAAATGACAAACAAACAAGCAAAGGGCGAACCTATCGCCGGTAATCGACCTATTTCCCTCCGCCCCGTAACACAGGAATATGAAAACCCTCTAAAACCTTCCCATATGTACTTAACTGCCCCCTTATGGGAGAACTGATCCAGCCAAACCTACAACTGATTTAATTTAATTAGGCTGAGGCCCCTGTGCAACCGCAGCCTGTCCTGAAGGCTTTTTAACGAATTGAGTGTCCCTAGTATTACTCCTCGCAGCTCTCCCCTTGGGGCAATTTCGGGATGGGTGAGTCCCATAACAAATGGCACACGAGTGCGCGAAGCGACAGTCCTTCCGTGAACAGGCTCCCTGAGCCACAAATTCCCAGCATAAAGGCTTTTGGCCCTGGGACTGCAGCTGGGGAGCCCCCTGCCGAGAGGGCTGTCCCGCTATGTTCTGAATAGTGTGCCCACTGTCCGCCTTCAAGGCAGAGGAAGCCCTAGATGGGTTCATCACTTCGATCCAAATTTGATCATCAATCAAGTCCCAACGCTTGTCCGGATGCGAAGCCGCCTCAGTTCTAAACCGTCTATCATATTCCAGCCAAGCGTTAGGAGGGCCACTAACGTACGCTTTGTTAATGATATTCTGATACTGCCACAAAGCCGTAGCCCTTTCCGGGGCAGCATCAGAAAGCAGGTTCGCATACATTGTAAAACAAGGGAGCCAGTTCTCCCAATTCTGCTCAACCTTGCGTTTCTTCATTTTTTCCTTACTATCTTCGTCTAGCTCCTCCTTCTCCTTCTTATCCATATCCCTAAAATACAGTGAAAAGATATCAACATATTCATTTCTCAATATCTTCTCCAATGTTTTTGATGCCAAATGGGAACCCAAACCTGAGAGATTAACAGTAGGGGTCGCCTGTGGAGGCCATTTAGCAGTTCCCCAAAATTTGCTTGCCTCCCCAGTTCGGGCCGACTCTAGGGTGACAGTTACTGGCCTGACCGCTTGGGTGGTGGCATCATCCTTGTTTTCCCCTATCTTGGGATCCAAACCACCCACCGATGGAGCCCCTACTGCAACCTGTGACTGCGCACCCACCCCCGACTGAGCCAGCCCCTGGCCCCACGGCCATGTAATTGAAGTGGCCGAACTAACTGATGTGAGTGCGGGACTCCCTGATGTGAGTGTGATGCCATTACCTGCTGGGACAGCCGTCCCCAATTGTTCACGCCCTGCTACCTCGGAAGAAGCAGCCAACGACCCAACCGCCTGGGTGGACCCGGCCGCAGCACTGGACCCGGAGGCCAATGCCGCGGGCTGACTGGGTCCGGCCTCAGCAGCCGCCACGGACCCGGACGCAGCCTGCACATCTGGATGAGCCTCAGTGCTGGTGATGTTCTGCACAGCCGAAGACCCCAAAGTAGAGCCCACAGCAGCCCCCGGAGCAGCCGATTGGTCAGGAAGCCGGACCGCCTTCTCAGCTCCGACGGTCGAAGCTGCCTCTAAAATAGAAACCCGGGACAACAAAGACTTAAACAATTGCTTCTTACTTGCCCGGCGGGTAGACGAACTGGCCCCAACCAAACCGACCCCCCTACTCCTTTCAACTTGATTAACACGCTGCAACAGAGCCTCTAGGTCTTCCACAGAGACGCCATCCTCCTCTGATGATGACCCATCCTGACGCAAAGGTCGCTTGTGACCCGACTTTTCAACGGGACCCTTTCCCTTAGGGCCCCCTCTGTTCTTCCTCGAAGGCATTCTAAAGAAATAGAAAGGAGTAAAAGGCACCAATGAGAGCCAGCACCGCACCGTACCCTTGCCTCGGTGGCGGCCCCTCAAACCACCCTAAAGCCGAGTGTGAGCGCCCACCACCCATATGAACATAGAATCAAAGAGTTGAAATACACCCCCGGCGCCAGTCCACATCCCTTGACCGTGCCACCTCAGCGTCATAGAATCAAAGAGTTGGAAAAAAAAACACCCCCCAAAAAGCATAAGCAGCAGGAGAAGGGGAATAACCCCTGACCCCCTAACATAATAGCATCAAAGAGTTGAAAGATACATTCCTGTAACAAGCCACCACACCAGAGCAGAACACACAAATTAGCAGAACACTGTCTAGTTCCCCTATACAGTGACAAGGGGAGGGGTCATTTAAACTACAATACGCTCAGAAAAGGCCATTGGCACCATACATTTTTGCCAAAAGCTCATATGAGCACTGAATTATTATTTATTTATTTTACCAAAGTCTAATTACTTTATTTATTCGACTAAAATGATCAAGGGTCTGGAGAACAAGCCCTATGAGGAGCGGCTTAGAGAACTGGGCATATTTAGCCTGAAGAAGAAATGGCTGAAAGGAGATATGATAGCCCTGTATAAACATGTGAGAGGAAACCCCAGGAAGGAGGGAGCAAGCTCGTTTCCTGCTTCCTTGGAGACTAGGGCCCGAAACAATGGCGTCAACTACAAGAGAGGAGATTCCATCTGAACAGTAGGAAGAACTTCCTACTGTGAGAGCCGTTCAGCAGTGGAACTCTCTGCCCCGGAGTGTGGTGGAACCTCCTTCTTTGGAAGCTTTTAAGCAGAGGCTGGATGGCCATCTATCAGGGGTGATTTGAATGCAATATTCCTGTTTCATGGCAGGGAGCTTGACTGGATGGCCCATGAGGTCTCTTCCAACCCCTTGATTCTATATATTTATTAATTATTTAATTCTTATTTTATTTTTTATTTTATTTTTATTTTTATTACTTTATTATTATTATTATCATCATTGTATTATTAATATATTATTTATATATATATATATATATATATATTGTGTACGTATACCTTTGATTTTTAGTATTCTTACCACATTATAAAATAGCACAACACCCAAAAAGGAAAAAACCCCCAGGGAATGTAACTTTTGCATAACGTTTTCCCCAAAACATATACTCAAGGAGTTGGAAGATACCCCCTGTGCCATTCCCATCACCATGCCCATGGCTCCTATTAATCATAGAATCAAAGAGTTGAAATAGACACCATCCCCTCTCCTGCCCACAGGAGAATTCTCTTCAATCCCTCTGCCAACTGGGCATCCTAACCCCTCCAAATAGTTGGAATAGACCCAAGAGCCCCCCAAAATCTATTCATCCCATGATCAGGCAGTCCAGGAAATGCCGTGCCTAGAAACAAAATGGCGGCCGTGCGCCCAATCAAAATGGCCGCAGCTGCCTGAATAGCAGCAACTGACAAAAGCCACCGCCGCTAGCGAGGCCCGATGGGGGGTTAGGGGCTTAAAACTAAAGCGCGGCCGGATCGAGGCCCCAGCCTCTCCAACGGCCGAAGTGCGCCAAAACGGCCGCCGTTGCCGCCGAAACGGCACCCAAAATGGCGCCCGGTGCATCAGACGCCCAAAATGGCGCCCTGCGCAGCAACACGCAAAAGCGGAGCCCCAAGCCCCGAACGAGCCGCGCGCGCAAACCAGCTGCGCTCGACCCAGGCGAGGCGCTCCCCGAGCAGCCAGGCCCAGCCCAGCCCACACGCCGCCGCCAAAATGGACGGGCGAGGGGAAGCAAGAAGAAACCCTCCCCCCTCATTCAAACAGCCGCGGCGCGGCAAAGCAGCGGACGGACAAAGAAAGGCGAGGAGAAGCCCTCCCATGCCCCCGCCATGCGCGACAACGGCGGCAGCCGCCCGGGCCGACCCGAGCGCACGCCACCCGACTTCGAGCCTGGCTGTATCCATCCTCGGAGGGACGCCTCGCCCGCTGCCCAGGACCAGCAGGGGAAGGAGGGAAGGAACCCCCTCCTTCCCAGCCAGCACCAAAGACCGACCTGAGCAGCAGGCAAAGGCACGTCCGTCTTCGTAGAAAGTCTGTACAAGACTGAAGGAGGGAGGCTGGCTCACGTGACAAGCCAGCCCCCGCCCTCCTTCTAGGAGGTTCTAACCGGAACCTCCTCCTCTCTGCCTTCAGGGGGTGGGGCAAATCGCTCTCCCCACCAACTACGTTGGTGTGGAGAGTCCCCTCTTTTAAGTTTTGTGTGAGAGAGAGAAAAGAGAGAAAGACAGAGATAGGTAAAGGTTTCCCCTGACATTAAGTCTAGTTACGTCCAACTCTGGGGGGTGGTGTTTATCTTCATTTCTAAGCTGAAGAGCCGGCATTGTCCATAGACACCTCCAAGGTCATGTGGCTGGCATGGCTGCATGGAGCACTGGAGCACCATTACATTCCCACCAAAGTGCTACCCATTGATTTACTCACATTTGCATGTTTTCGAACTGCTAGGTTGGCAGAAGTGTGGGCTAACAGCGGGAGCTCACCCTGCTCCCTGCATTTGAACTGCCAACCTTTCCAACAGCAAGTTCAGTAGCTCAGCAGTTTAACCCACTGAGCCATCAGGGGACAGAGACAGGTTTTCCTTATTTCTTTCTTCTGAATGCAAGTTGCACAAAAGCACAGTACTGAAACTTTATCAGTGTTCTCGATAACCGCTTGCCCATTTCACTCTTGTGTGTATCTTCTCAGTCACCTGATACATCCGGACAACCATCATAAGCTTCCAGACAGTATTCTGAGCTGTTTTTGCCATCCAATCTTCTCAATACACTCCAGTGCACTTTTCTTGCGCTCCATGACTGCGACATGCCTCACTGATAAGTTAATCTTCCAACAACCACCACTTGCTGGGAGTAGTGTCAAGCTGGATTCTCTCTTGACTTCATTCTGGGAATGTTCATAAAAAGTAGCCTTGTTTATCACTGATCTAATCCAGATAGACTTTGTTTTGGAGCTTTTCTGCCTCAGGCTTCATTTCACACTCACTCATGTGATAAACCGAGTTCAGTTTTTTTTTCTTGCAGGATTGATAGTTTTGTCTGGTAGTTGCTGGTAAAAACAGGGCTCTCAAAGTAATAAACTTGGCCATGGTGTTGCCTTATTTTGCCAGATGTTTTTACATTCATAGATACCTACGTGAAAGAGTTAGAAGTAAGTATTATCCACATCACTCAGTTGGGTGACCCAGTTTGACTTAACAAAAGTAAAAGTGAGTCCTGTAATATTTCTAATTATGGTGAATTAACCCCCCCCCCCTCCTTTTCTTCCTAGAACAGCTAACGTTTTGCTTTCATTCTGAGGATATTATTACTGTTGTCAATATAAACATGATATCATGAAAATAAAGAAGTCACATTTGCTGCCCTCATCTTCCCAATAGGGTAACAAGGTGAAAAAGTAGACCAGTGACCCATTTCTAGTAGCTACCATATGAGGCTTGTGGGTGTGGATCACAGGAAAACAAAGTGAAAAGCAGTGGGCAGGGTTTGGATTGGAAAAAAACAAAAGATGTGGCACAATTTCACATCAAATACATTTAGTCACCTGGCTTTAAGGCAAAGGAGATACCAGAGCAGAGATAGATGAGTTCCAACAGACTTCATTTCCTCTGAGGATGCTTGCCATAGATGCAGGCGAAACATCAGGAGAGAATGCCTCTAGACCATGGCCATACAGCCAAAAAAACCTACAACAACCCAGTGATTCCGGCCATGAAAGCCTTCAACAATACATAGTCATAGGGAGGTAGTCTTCAAACTCAGTTTCATGGCCAAAAGAGATGAGCAGGAAGGCAACCAGGCAATACATATTCTGGCTGTAATTCTGAAGCTAGGACAGGAGAACTGAGGTCACTCCAGATCTCCAGTAATTCACTAAATATGTTTACAACATTCCTGGTCAGAGTTACAATGCCCCATGTGGAGATATATGTTTCTGAATATGTGGGATATTTGAAGGCAAGTTTAGCCCATTTAGTCCTTCATGCATTCAGGTATATAACTGCATAGGGCTTAAGCCTTTCATCTGGGACAATTGTTTCAACCTGATTTATTTTCAGGGCAGGAGGAGCAGGTGAGAAAGGGCTTTACTGGTGGGAAAGAGAATATCCCATATCTTCCAACATTTTACAGATGAAAATTGGGACATATGTGGCTGAGCAAATCAGAATGCAGTCACGATGGCAAAAGTATTAATGACAAATAAAAGACAAACTAGGATAGGCTGCAGCAGTTTGCTTTTCCCTTAGTTTACAGGGAAGAGCAAAATTCTGCCCCATCTTTCTCCCCATTAATTAAATGGAAATTATTTTGCCACTTTAATTCAAGTTTCAGTAAGCCAAAGACAAAGGAGAAATGATGGATTTTTTTCATGTCAGGAGTGATTTGAGAAACTGCAAGTCACTTTTAGTGTGAGAGAATTGGCTGTCTGCAAGGTTGCTGCCCAGGGGGTGCACAAATGTTTTACCATCCTTGTGGGAGGCTTCTCTCATGTCCCCTCATAGAGAGCTGGAGCTGACAGAGGGAGCTCATCTATGCGCTTCCCGAATTCGAACCTCTGACCTGTTGGTCTTCAGTCCTACCAGCACAAGGGTTTTACCCATTGCACCACCGATGAGAGAGGATTGGTTGGGGCAGTCTCTGCCAAATTGAAAGAGTTGGAGGATGGAATTTCCTGAATTATTTGTTCTTAGCAACATTACAAATCCCCCCCTCTCTCCCGTATTTTCTATTAGCTTTTGGAGTTCTTATCTTTCTTATGGGTTTCATGAATATTTAGGCTTACTAAACATAATTTCTTTTCACTTGAAGAAATCCCAAAGCTCCTTTTGAGAATATTGGGCCATTTGTAACTAGTGCTAAATATAGTGTTGTGTGTCCCAGTAAAAAATGATTTCTTATCCGTCTCCCATTGTAGGTAAATGCAGCATATCATTATACTCATTTCTCTTAAATGTCATTTGCCAAGCTCTAGATGTTGTATAAATTTGCAAAAAATCAACTTTTTTTTTCCTTTTTGAAAGATCAGCCACTGCTTGGCTGGAGCACCCTGAGCATATTTTGTAGAAAACATTGTGTGGTCCCTCCCTCCCCAGATGATTCCATTGGATTGGGAAATTTCACAACCCTACATCCATAGTAGACATGAAGAGTGACACACAGGTATTCTCTTGGTAGAAAAAGCTCACCCAAATCTGTTGACATTTCTAATGCATTTATCCTGAGTGGCTTTATTTCTGTGCGGTTTGTCAGCCATGCAAACATTTACTTTAATGAGAGCTTTTCAAAATATGTTGATTATTGACTGTTTCATTGCCTAATAGTCTGAATTATCTCCAGCTGCACAGGAGGCTGTATTTATTTATTTACAACGTTTCTACCCCACCTTTCTCCACCCTGGAGGGGACTCATGGCGGCTTACACTTAGGTAACTATTTTATGCCTTCCAAAACAATGTACAGTTAAAATAAACATTTAAATAGAATTATAAAATACATTAAAACATTTAAACATATAAAACAGTAGCCCTGTCTGTCTAAATAGTAAATTTGCCTTTACTTTGAACCTTCTCCTTTCATCCATATGTGTATCCTTTTTGCTGGTATTCTCAGAAGCATCTTTTAAAAACTAGCATTGTTTTCCATAGATCTTAAATGTCCCAGGAATATGGTTTCAGATTATGTCATATATGTCTTTATTACAAATATAAAATCTTAACTACTACTTGAAAGTTCTCATATTTGCCAGGATCTTTTGCTTATTTGCTCTGTTTTTGTGTTAATCTGTAACCAGCCTTTCCCAAATATTCCTTTCTTCACAACAATCCAATATTTACTAAGTTACTACTTATGTAGTAGTAACATGCTAACTGACCCGGCTTTAGGCATGTCTTCAGTGTTTTTACCCCTTTTAAAACTCGTGGCTGTTGACACATCTTTTTCTTCCTTTCTTTTTCATGCTTGATATTTGAATTTAAACTATTTCTGAACTATGCAAGAACAAGCTGTTCTGTTGGTATTATTACCACAACCACCGAGCCTTCTCTTTCTTGGCCATCTTCAAACACAGGGCTGCATAATCTGGAATTCAATGATTTTTTTCACTGATTTTATGGCCAATGTATTGCTAATTGCCTTAGTCCTCTTCGTTACACCTCTGTTTTCCTCACAGTATTTTCCCCATAGTTACTTGAGAAAACCAAGAGCTATGTGTGTAAATGCTTCCCCCCCCCACCCTTTGGTTAAATAAATAAATAAATCCTGAGCAGCCAAGACAAATGACAATCTAAAGTGAATTGTGTGCCGTCGCTCCTGGGGCTATTATTCTCAACAAAGGAGGGATGGACGTGACATCTTTCCCCCAGGGGATTGATTCTTGCCCTCCTTTAGGAAACTGGAACTCCCAAAAACCCAAAACGCTGTAAATAACTCAAAATAAGTTTTATTGATAACAAAGTCATTTCTTTAAAGCAATGAGCTGGAAAACTTCAGAGGGTGAAGGAAAACATACTTTACAGTCTCAATTAGTCCTGGGTGCGAGGCGTTTGAAGCTGAGAAGCCTCACCAAGTTTCCTCTTTCCTCAATGGCTGTGAATGCCGGAGCAAACCACAACCCCAGTTCAGATGGCCTATTTTTGAAGATTCAGGATCTTCCTCTGTTGTCAAAAGAACTGGTATGAAGGCGCTGGGGTCTCCTCAATGTTATCCAGGATGATCTGGACATAAAGCATGAGTCCCCAAGGTAAAAAACCTCAGAACTGGTGCTAAGAGGTAACTTAAATCAGGGTCTTTAAGAATGAAGTCTCTTACTCACGTCCATATGGCAGGACCTCTCATGGCAGAATGAAAAGAAAAGGAAGTTCTCCCCTCTTGCAGGAAGAGGTGGAGCCAAACAGTACTGACTGACAGCTACAAGCAACCAATCCATACAACTGTACACAAGCAAGGTAAAAAGGGGCAGGATTAAGCATGATACAACAGTTTAAATCTTATAACTAACAGTTCTATACATAGGTGGCGCCATTCGCGCCGTCACAAATTGTTTATGTGAGTGGCATGGCAAGTAACAAGGTATGCCTCTGCCCCTATCCCTATGTATTTCTCCTCTCTGGATTTGGACCATCTGTGACTGCTTTAGCTTGTTTTAAAGAAATAGAGAAAACATTCTGGAAATGTCAGGAGAGAACGCTTCTGGAACATGGCCACACAGTCTGGAAAACTAACAACAGCCCATTCTGGAAACTCAATGACACATATACTTTGCCCTTAATTATTTCAATGCCACTTCTTGTTTGGGGACAAAAGTAATCTGTATGCTATTTTACATCCATTTAAAAATCTTCTCTTGTATCTGAGATTGTGTCAAATAGACCACATTTTGCCCCTCCTGCTTAATACAATAAGCTATTGTCATTATATTTGTAAAAATATAATGTTCCTCTGTTCAAGGAGCTCCACTGGCTGCCTTTCATCTTCCGAGCCCAATTCAAGGTGCAGGTGCTCACCTATAAAGCCCTAAACGGTTTGGGACCACCCTACCTGCGTGACCGTATCTCCATCTACGAACCTATACGCTCGCTTCGATCATCTGGGGAGGCCCTGCTCGTGATCCCGCCTACGTCGCAAGCGCGTTTGGTGGGGACGCGGGACAGGGCCTTCTCCATAGCGGCCCCCCGACTCTGGAACGCCCTCCCAAAAGATCTCCGACAGGCCCCCACACTAGCAGTTTTCAGAAGGAATCTGAAAACTTGGCTGTTCCGTTGTGCCTTCCCGGATTAGGAACCACCATCCCAAGTCCTAATAGCACTTTAGCACAGTTAATATTGCTGCACACCGTACTTTAATCCCGACGCCCCTCCTACCATTTCAGCACTTTTAACCTTGTACCTCTCACCGGCCGAACCAGTTTTTAATATGTCCTGTTGTATAGTTGCTGTTGTATTGCTAATTTTGATTTGATTTGTTTTTGCTTTTTAATTTGCTTGTTTATTGTTTGTTATGTTTTCCATTGTATTGTGTTTATGGCTTCGGCCTGTGTAAGCCGCATCGAGTCCTCCGGGAGATGCTCGCGGGATACAAATAAAGATAATAATAATAATAATAATAATAATAATAATAAAAATACCCAGGATCAGCAATACATTTTGTGATCCATGTTTTCCCTGTGTCCAGTGAATACACTCATTTATGGGAAAGTGCTGCTGTCTAGGTCAGCGTTTCCCAACCAGGGGTTCGGGATCCCTGGGGGGTTGCGAGGGAGCATCGGAGGGGCCGGCTAAAACTATCAGAAAACACAGTATTTTCTATTGGTCATGGGGGTTCTGTGTGGGAAGTTTGGCCCATTCTGTCATTGGTGGGGTTCAGAATGCTCTTTGATTATAGGTGAACTATAAATCCTAGCAACTACAACTCCCAAATGACAAAATCAACATAGGCGTACCGGGTATTTGTGCCAAATTTGATCTAGTGAATGCAAATACATCCTATATATCATATATTTGCATTTCAATTCATAGCAGTAGCAAAATTTTGAAGTAGCCACAAAAATAATTTTATGGCTAAACTATAAATGGATAATAAATACATAATGACAAGTTAAAATATAACAATATTATAACCAGATAAGATGCAAATGGGTCGGCCACCCTTCCGAAAATCCAACCAAAGAGACCTGAAGCCAAAGACGGAGACAACTGGAAACCAGTATCTTTCTTCCGACCTACCCCCACCCCTCCTTCCCACTTTATCCCCCCCACCCTAGACCCTCTTCCCTTTCCCCCAAACCCCACCCTCCCAACATGATCCCAACCCTCCCTCCCCTCACATCTCTTATCCTACTTTTTTCTATCTTACCCCCTATTTCTTTTAACCATCACTGTAAAAAATCCTCAATAAAAAGTATTTTTAAAAATAATAATTTTATGGTTGGAGGTCACCACAATATGAGGAACTGTTTTAAGGGGTCATGGCATTAGGAAGGTTGAGAAACACTGGTCTAGGTGAACTTCATGTTCTAGCAATATACTGGCCAGTTTTGAGCAGACATTTTAACATTTGAGAAGCCAAAGAATTTTGATTTCTTCACTTCTGCTGCAGAAAGCAAGGCAGTCTTGTCATAAAGTATTTGTCTGTTTCTCTTCTCTGTTCCTTGTCTTGATTTTCACCTCACTGACCGATACACGCTGTCTTTTTTGAAGAGCTACCCAGGTATTTTGTGTTGCTTCAGACAAATTGTGCAGTTATCTTTCTGACCATGTGGTTTTCTGTTGCTTTTTTCCATGAGGTCCTCATTTCCTGCATGTGAGAGATTTTCTGTCTTGAAGTGAATACTAGAAAGATGACCAAATAGAAAAAGAGCAAGTATATCCACCCCCAACCCCGCCAATACACACACAAACCCTTATCTCTACTTAACATATTGCAACCATTAAATTGTGCTGGTGTAATCATTTGCAGTTATGACTTTTGACTTAACAGCATCTGAAAAAAAAACCTGCTCAAATATTCACAAGACATTGGACTTCCCAAGTTGAACTTGGGAAGTCCAAGTTCAACTTCCTTAAGCAGTGGCACTCACTGAGTTGATATTGGGCCAGTAGATGCAGTCTGCCCCCCTCATTATAACACAGTAAATATTGCATGCATAAAGTCAGTGTGCTTTGTATATGCCATCTATGCCCAACTTTTAGTGAACACCTTTGTTCTTCATTTCGACACAATGATATGTGACAGTGCTTGCCTGCATTTGCTTACCTTGATCCATTGTCAGTTTGTGCTCTTTATTCCAGAAAATAGGTCATTATGTAAAACCCTTTTTTTTGGTTAGAGTTGGAAAGCTGGTGGAGATGGCATGGTGAACATAACTTCATGTGCTTGTAGAAAACGATTTTAGACCAGTCCCTGTATTAGGTCTTATTATCTGTGGTAAGGCACAGTTGTCCCATCAGTTTCCCCAGTTCCTTAGATAAATCTTCAGTCTATTGTTTGCTTTGTTTTGCTCCATTGAGAAGTATGACAAATTGCTGAGGCTGCTCTTACTTGTTTGCAAGTGCATGCTCACCTTGGGTGTGGTGCTGTTGTCTGTCAGTGTTAAGCCAGTGTTCAGTGGTGAAAAGAAAATGCTGCTCTTTGTTATACTTGCCAGACATTCATCATGCTCAAAAAATGGCCCTACAGCAGCATTTCTAACTGCTTTCTGAGAAAACTACCTGTTGATAAGAGAATGAATTGGAGTAGTGCTGTGGTGTGTGGAAGGAGGGAAATGAGCTGGTCACGTTCACTGTTAAAGTGATTTATGTGACTGCTGTCAGAGCAGGATTTATGTTACTGCTGTCAGATCTACAGAATTATGCCATCTACAATAATCTCATCCTTTCTCTATCCATTCAAACACTGATTTGTGTATCAGTTATTGAAAGCCTTTGTTCAGTACCTTTCCTCATAAAGGTGATGAACAAAAAAGCTTAAACAAACAAAACAACTATGCCCCCAGTCTTGCAAAATGCTTTCCTTTCATCACCAACACTGAGCAAACAACAGAGACAGCCCAGACAATTCACAGCAACCCAACAAAGACAGGATTTACAGTATACATTCTCTGAAAAGATATGAGAGGAAGAGGTCCCTCTGAGAGGAGCCTCTAAAAGAATAATAATAGTAGTAGTAGTAATAATAATAATAATAATAATAACAATAATAATTATTATTATTGTTATTTGAAACACAAAAAGATTAATACACAGCAAACAAGGTCACTCTGCTCTTGTATTAGATCACATGTCGGACATTTCCCAAGCGTTTAGGACTGTGTGATGTATCGGCGAATAATGTGTGCAGATCCCAGTAGGGTGGTCTTTCGCAGCTGACAGATGGTTATTTTGTCAGCGCTGATTGTGTTTAAGTGCAGGCCAACGTCTTTAGGCACTGCACCCAGTGTGCCGATCACCATTGAGACCACCCTGACTGGCTTGTGCCAGTCTTTGCAGTTCGATCTTTAAATCCTCATATCTTGTCAGCTTTTCCAGTTGTTTCTCTTCAATCCTGCTATCACAGGGTTATTGTTATTGTTATTATTATTATCTTTTATTATTATCCTGCTCTTTCTCTCTAAAAAGGGTCTCAAAGCGGCTTACAGTAAAACCAATAAAATATGTTTTAAAAACTAAAAATATACAAACATTAAAATAGAATTTAATATTAACAGTATTTTAAATGGTTAAAACTTTTAAAACCAATTAAATGTTTTAAATGAGGGAAAGATCCTTGTATTGGAAGCTTTCAGCTAGTCCCAGAATCTGGGAAAATTAGTTGGTTGAAATTCTGGGGCCTGCCATGTCCAAACAAGTACCTTTTCCAAGCTGTGATGTAGCCTTCTCACGGCCCGACTCCTGATCTCCTAACTAGATTAGTAGTAATGGTAACAGCAATATTCCTAAGTATTTTAAGATAATTTGCAATGGTGATACATTATATCCCAATGGAAGTAACTGGAAATCAAACAGTTAAATGTAGCCCAGCCCTGATTAGCGAATACCTTTGTAACCTTTCAGAACTAGGTTTAATTTCTCTTTTAATTAATGGACTGGGAGAATTTTATGCTCTATGACTAGTTACAGGAGCAAAGAAAAAGCAGTCTTAAAAAAGAAGAGGCATAATGTTTCCTTGGAAATCTCTCTCTCTCTTTCTCACACAAAGCAAAACAAATATAGGTCTTGAAGCCTGGCAACTCTCTCAACTCTGAGTCGGCCACTTCAAAGTACATGTCTGCCTGGATTTCTTTACAGTTAAGATTCTGAAAATAATAATTCATCATTGGAATGAAATAATTCACTGTTGGAAGGCATCCTGCTGGCACAACTTTGCTAGATTTGGTGATGGTGGCAGGAAGGAAAGGAACATAGATGCCAGGACTATGTAAAAAAGAAATGAGTCCGTGGAGAAATAGACTACCTCCGCTCACTACTGTCTGTTTTCCTTCACCACTACTGTGCAACCTTGGAAAAATACTCAACTAGTAGTAAATAGTACTTACAGGATCCTGGGCACAATAGGTTATAAAGTAGGGTGCATATTACATGAAGGGTCTATTCCAGGATCGTTTGTGTAATGTGACTTTTGCATATAACCTAGAACTCTATTTTTCTTATCAGTGAACAATGTTTAGGACTTCTGGTTGAAGCATACCAAGGAATCATGCAGAAGGGCCTAACAATGCCTAGAACAGGGTTCACTCTTTTTGTTTTGCTTAGTGAAGCAAGGCCATCTCATCTGGTAAGTGAAAGCTCCACTCTGAGGAAAGCAATATTGGTACTCAGAAATAGATCTGTAAATTGATTCCCTCAGGCTAGTAAATAGGGATGCTTTCAGGGACTGAAAACTGTCTTGGGGCAGGGCTTTGGATGTTGTACAAGGAGCTACAATGAGGCTCTGAGTAGGTTCCTGAACAACATCTCAAAAAGGCATGCACATGTGTAAGGCAAGGGCATGCATTCACATGACATCAACAGAATTCTAGCCATTTATTAATGTTGAGATCAATTTTTCTTTTAAACCACAATTTCCTTGAAAGCAACCATGGTGACCTTAATCTGCTAAAGCAGATGCCCCCAAACTAAGGCCCGTGGGCAGGATGTGGCCCTTCAAGGTCATTTGCCTGCCCCCCACCCTCAGTTTTAGATTTAGGGTTGCCCTAAGTCTGAAATGATTTGAAGACACACAACAGCAGCAGCAGCAACCATCCTAATTAACTTGACTATCTCATCAGCCAAAAGCAAGCCCACATTTCCCACTGAAATCCAGGTAGGTTTATTTGTTTTTATTTTTAAATATTGTATTTTTCTTTTCCTTTTGCACTACAAATAAGACATGTACTGTGTGCATCGGAATTTGTATTTTTTTCAAAGTATAGTCCAACGTCACAATAGTCTGAGGGACCATGGACTGGCCGTCTGCTTAAAAGGTTTGGGGACCCTTGTGCTAAAGCATCACCATTTCAGTGTCTTGCAAAAGAAGGGGGGGGGGGGGGAGAGAAGGAGAAAGACACAAAGCAGACTCAAATAGAGGAATATAATTTCTTGCAATGTGTTGTTTTGATTCCACATATTTATTTTTAATTGATGTCCTTGTTGTAGCCAGAATTTGGGAAAATTACTTTTTTGGACTACAACTTCCAGAATTCTACTGCAAACTAATTCGGGCTCTGACACTGAATCAGTGTATTCAAGTATTTAATTTTTCAAAGAAAAGCAAGATTTTTAAAAAATTGAAAACATTTGATATTCTTTTATCACATCCTTTATTTACTTCTTTTTAAATTGTGTGTGAATAGCCCGTCAGCCACAGAGCCCAAGTACGGCAAATACATTTGATGAAGGCCCTGGAGATACAAAACTAAATTGTTAGTCATTTGCTAGATGATATTTTGGGAAGTCTAGTTCCTTATAACTGTTGAGTTAAAACAATCCAGCTAGCGGAGACGCACTGACTCAATAGGATCTTGGTACATCAATTTTTTACATTACCTCCATTGATGAAACCACTTTGCTTTAGTTGGAACTAACAATTGGGTTTAGGATATATTGTTCAGAATTCATAGACTTTTAGAAAGGTTACTGATACAGGTTCTTATGTCATGCTGAGGGAGCTCATCCACAGTAGTATATTAAGCCTTGCTGTTTGAGAAATGGAGATATTTGTACTTAATGCAACATATTATCTCAAAAATTACAGATCCCAGAGTTCTTGTGCAAAGTAGAGGAAGAATTGTCCTTTCTACACAGGCCTTAAAATCAGTAAAAAAAGTGGAATAAAAGAAGGGGTGGCTAGATGACACTTACCAAAAATGCACGCTGAATTGGACAAAAAACACATGTTTTAAAAGTCCTCTTTAAATTCACAATTGGCTGAAAAATGCACTGCTAGACGATTGTATATCCCTGCAGTAAAAAAAAAAAAAAGGCCACGAGAGCTGGTTGCAATGCCCTGGTGTAGGCTTCTCTCATCCTCATTTTATAATCTTGAAACAGCTAATGAGAGATATAAACAAAAGGAACCATGGACACACAGGTGGCTAAACTGAAGTACAAGAGGACAGCAATTCAAATGAGAACTCTCTCCAACCATTTCTTGTTCTCATATTTATGGAATTAAACAGAGCGTTAGTAGGCAGCAGCATGGCAGGCAAGTGACCCCAAAGGAAAATGGGGCTCAGGAGAGCAAACTTAAAGGTAGAGGAAGGGTGAGGAAAGATAACGTTTGTGTGCACATTCTTATATCTGCACCAGCACTCATGAGGTCCAACGCATCTCAGAGAGTCAATAAGAAAAAAATTAAAAGAAAACTTCTGGTGGAAGTCCCACATCCATTTTGCAAAATCTGCTATAACCAAGCCTTTCAGGATGCCTGGTGGCCATTTACTGGGACTGGGAGCTATGTGTTTGGACTTTCCTTAAGGTACTACAATATTTTTGCCCCACTTCTTTGTCCCAGATTAAGAGACTGTCTGGAAGATCCCAGAGATAGATGTCAGAAGGGACAGTCTGCCATAACAATAAAGTGAATTGACTGCAGGGAGCGTGGAATCAAGAACCTTACCAGGCTAAAAGAAATCTCACATCTATTTCATAGCTATCAGATCTGTCTACAAGTGCAAATTAGAAATCCAGAATTAAGATACAATTAAGCAAAGGGGAGTTAAAACCAACTTATCTAGTATGTGTCAACCTTCCAGACAAGTTGTTCAAAGGATTATAATTAATTTTTCTGGATAGAACAAGACCAGAAGAACATATTTTGAGTTAAAAAATTCTCCATATCCACAGGTTCTGTATCCACTGATTCAGCTATCCACAGCTTGATTTTTAAAAAATTCCAATATTCAGAGCTTTCTAAAACCTCACATCACAGTCCTATAGATCTTATTGAGTTTTCACTCTAGGTGAATTGCAGTCAAAAAATTCTTATACATTTCATGGAATTGAAAGCAGCTTATATAGCAAATTATCTCTTCTATAATAACAATAGCCCCCAGTATTATCAATCATATATTTCTTACCACCTCTTTAGTGTTTCATCTCCTGCATTGCAAGTTGTAATCATGAAGAGTTCCCCTTGGGCTTTTTCACATTCCTGAGCACTCATTTATGCAGAAAGCTGTCTTGGTAACTTGATTTCAATATTTTAAATCTGTGTAATTCTATTATTTTAGCAAAGGCTGGTTCATATGTACTGACTCGCACTATCATGGTAAATCCATTGGGATTGCCTCCGCTTTCTGCTTAGGTATAGTTTGATCTCAGATTGTAACAAGAGGTTCAGCTCAGACTCTGAGACATCATAGCATTGTGGCAACAATATTTTATAAAATGACAGGGTCTTTTCTCTTGGTTACTGTAAAATGTCTTGCAGTTTGTTATTTGTTAACCCTTGCTTGTCAAAGAAATGTGTCTGAAAATAACACAAAAATGAGTCTCTTTTTTTGGATTTCTAAACTGTATCTAAGGCCCATCAACACTGCCACATAATGCAGTTTGAACATCATTATATGGTCAGTGTAAACTCATATCATTCATATTGAACTGTATCAAACTGGATTATATGAATCTACACTGTTTTAGAATCCAGTTCAATCTGCATTATAATGGCAATGTAGATGGGGCCCATACGAGACAGTTATGTTAGTCTTTTTTAGCATAAAAGGAGATAAAAGAAACTACTAACACCTTTAATTGCAACTGGGAAGAAAAAAATGATTATGAGGGGGGAAAGGTCTATGATAGTCCCAGGTTTTTGCCCTGTTCAAACTAATTGTACTTTGGAAACCCACATGATCTTTTCTTCACTCCACACTATTTCCTAATGACTCTCAACAATACTGAGGACTTTTCCTTCTGTATAATAAATCAGTTTGCATTAACCCAGAATTTTATAAAATGAATACTATCTGATTGTATTCTGAAAATAGCTTAGATTGCACCACTAGGAAACACAGGTATTGTTTTCAGAGAAGAGATCAAGAGAGGGAGAGAGGATGACCCTAATGTTTAATAAGTGGATATTGCTATAGTGCTTTAGCATTTTGGCTGTGACTTCTGATAATAATAAACAAGGTTCAGTAGAAATACCATATTTAATTGCATAATTGTCATCACTCCATAATAATCACGTCCGTTGCATTTTTGGATGCCAAAAATGGTAATTTTGAATAGTCACACCCCAATTTGAAGCTGATTTCCCTCCCTCCCTCCTTCCCTCCCTTCCTTCCTATCTTCCTTCACTTCTTCCTCCTTTCTCCAAAGACATCTAGTCAAAGTTTTGTAAACAGCCTTGCCTCAGAAGGAGGGAGGAGGGAGGAAAGAAGAATGAAGTTTCAGAGACCCGTATTACATAGTTTTTAAGTTGTTTTAACTTCAGACAAAGAAGGAAGAAAGGGAAAATAGCCCCAAATGGCTCTGTTGTTTTAAAAACAAACATAAATGAAGCTACTTGTTTGAGACTGGATCTTCCCTTCTCCCCCGCTTTGGAGATAAGGCATTTTACTTTTCAAAAAGCAACTGAATTTTTTCTTTGCATAATAGCCACACACACCTTTTTATAACAAAAGGGGGTGGGGGAAGTGTAAATATTTAACAGTGAAAAAAGTAGCTTAAAATCAGCTTACTCTAGGGATTTCTTTTTCCCAGTTAAGTCTCAAAGCTGCTACTGTGGAGTCTTGTGCTTATTTCTGCTTTATATAGAATTTAAGGTGGAGCCCCTGGTGGTGCAGTGGGTTAAATCGCTGAGCTGCTGAACTTGTTGACCAAAAGGTCACAGGTTCAAATCGGGGGAGCAGGGTGAGCTCCCGCTCTTAGCCCCAGCCAGGCCCATAGCCAGGATTTCGATTCCGGGGGGGGGGGGAGGGCTGAGTTTGTTTTTGAGGGGGCTGAGACTGAGTGAAAGAGGGTCTACCCTAGCAAACCTTTTGTATCATTACCCCAATACCCCCATGCATATGGGATATGTTGAGTATGGTGATCAGATCATGATATGAATAAACATAACAGTTTAAATAATGTACCAGTAAGGCCTTTTCGCGAACAACCATGAGAATTTCGAGGGGGGGGGGGGGCTGAAGCCCCTCAAGCCCCCCCCCCCCCCCCCGGCTACATGCCTGGCCCCAGCTTCTGCCAACCTAACAGTTCAAAAATAAGCAAATGTGAGTACATGAATAGGTACCGCTCCGGTGGGAAGATAACGGCACTCCATGCAGTCATTTTGGCCACATGACCTTGGAAGTGTCTATGGACAACATGGGCTCTTCAGCTTAGAAAGGGAGATGACCCCCCCCCCCCCCCCCCCCAGAGTTGGACACTACTAGACTTAATGTCAGGGGAAAACCTTTAGCTACCTTTACCTATAGGATTTAAACTGAAAACCTGCAGTTGGGGAAAGCCCATGTCCTCGGCCTTGCCTGAAGATTTTGTTTGTGCTCTGTGGGCAGATGTCAAACCATAGCAAGTACCCCTTATCCTCAGGGAGCATGCCAATGAAAAGATCTGTGCAGTTCCATGGGCTTGCTAGGAGAAACTGGCCAATGCGATTGTTGGGTATGAACAAGGGAAGGTACCTGTACAGTCCACAGCATTCCCTTGCAACCTCCAGTGTATGTGTGCATGTGTGTGCATGCACATAATGTGTATGTAAAACCTCTCTATCAGTGTACACTGCCATGACTGGGTTTTGTCACGGACAGAATGGAGGGTGGAATGGAGAAGAGGCAGTGGCATAGACTGAGATGAATAAAAATTTGGTGGCAGAGAAAACCATCCAAATAGGCATCATGTGCTTCAGAAACAACTACCATATTAAATTAGGTAATCTAGCCATAATTTTTTAATGAAGTATAGTTCCCACTCCAACCAAAACTCCATCCTGGCAAGAAACAGGCAATTGGCCTATGTGCTCTGGAGTTTTTCCACTGGAAAGTGGGCAAGAGCTTAGATGCCCACAAGCCATTGGCACTCCTGGTCCATAATAGTGTAACAAAGATCACCCAGGAAGAGAGAACTGTCTCCAAGGCTAAAGTGGCATGTACTCATCTCCATCAGGCACAGACTCCCTTCTTTGTTCTGATTTTTTCTCATTATCTGAGGCAGTGGTAACCATGCCTTTTTAGGCTGCGTGACTTTAGAAGATCATACATTTTAGCTAAAACTCTTGTGACTAACCAAATATTCCTTGTTATTCTTAATAAATACATTTATTGCAGTCAAAAGACCAGGACATGACAGTAAATAACTCTTTCATAAAAGGCTGTTTTCCAACCACGGTAGAGCACACTTTATGTGCACTATCTTTTTCCTTTCAAGATCTGTCAAAAGAAGGACTGGGGTTTTATTATTGCCGGACTAACATACTTTCTCTCCTCTTAATACTTTCTAAATTATTTTTATATATCCCATCCTATGCCACATGAATCTCATGATAGTTTAGTTTAAGCATACTAAAAGCATACTAGACTACAATGGCAGTATCTCCCTATATAGCCCAAAGGATGTATGAGCCAAGCAAACAAGCTGAGAGAAGTACCGAGCATGTCCCAACCTCCGGAAACCATGGGAGAATCTATCATGGCAAAAGCTTCTTCTTGCTGCCAGAAAGATAATGCAGCATAATAACCAGCAAAAGCTCTCAAAAGGACATGCTCAGGTGATAGTGGAGTTTCAGGTAACACCTCCTTGGAAAAGTTCTCATCTGTGGCTAAGGATTAATGAAGGCTGGGACCACATGTTCTGGTTGGCCAATTTAGGCCCTGAAAAGGAGAGTCAGATGAATGGCCAAACCTTTGACTGGAAAGGGCTTGTGATCCATCACCTCTACTTTTGAGGACAATAAAGAATAAAAGGCTTATAGGACACAGGAGTAAATCTTAGATGAGCAAGGTATGGATATCTTTGTTGAAACATGAAGTTAAGTATGAAGTGGAGAAAGCATAAAATACGAAAGAGGTGAAAAACTATTTCAGTAGCTAGTTGGTTACACTTATTTATATAGAGGTGGTTCAACCTGCTTATCCAGAGTAAGGCTGGCAATTTGGGAATGTGCTCTGGTTTCACAGGTTGATTGTGGCACAGTGGCTATTGATTATGAAGAGGTGTTTTATAAATGAGTGTTTTATACCTTGAGGCCCATTGGGACATTCTCTGTGGCAAGCTCTGGTTAGTCAGGTTGATCCCTATATCTGGAGGAAAGTGAATACAGGCATTCCTCAACTAATGGAAATGATAGGTTCTATAGGTTTCTTCTTAAGTTGAATTTGTATGTATGTCAGAACAGGTACATTTTTATGTGTAACTCCAGCCAAATATAGATACTTTTTAGCTTTAGATATCGTAGGGAAGGGTTAACACTCCTTTGGTATTTTGTTATGCTGTCTGTGTCCCTGTTCTTCTGAACACCTCACTTTCTGTCCCTGTGATAATTGGATTTTGAAAAACTGGCTTGTTATGTAAACAACAAGGATTGTGATAAAGCTTCAGTGGATACACCATTTCCCTATGACCACTCTTTCAGAAGTGAATTTCTCTTCTGAGGGGCTGATTTTTCACACTTCCTGTTGTCTCACCCCTATTCCCACAATATCTGTTTTGACTTGGGTTATCTGAGTCCACACTCAGATAATGTGGGATTTTCTGCCTTACTATTCTGGGATATTGGGCTGTGTGGAAGCACCCTCAGATATTCCAGTTCGAAGCAGATATTGTGGGATTTTCTTCCTTGATATTCTGGGTTATATGGCTGTGTGGGAGATCCCAGGAAGAGAAGAAGCATTTTGTTCTCTATGTAGGCTGGGAGTATAGCCAAATAATGTTCATAATGCGAACGGGTCTAATGCATACATGAGCATAACTGTAGTAACTGCTGCAGATCTTACCCAAAGCAGAATTATTCATGCAATCATAGGGAGCAGCAGCTTTTGTAAGGCAGCTTCCTCTCTCCCTTTAATTTCTGGTGCCAGCATTGCTATGTCTTCTGCCTCTTCATTTTTAGGAAACAGCCTCTCTATCGAAGGCCAATTGTCCTTGATCCTTAGCAGCAATTGGGAGAATGGGTTTTCATCAGGCAAGCTGTCAAGTACTTCTATCTGCTCCATAGGTCAAGCCTTTATTGCTCTTAGAAAGTTTAGTTTTTAACCAAAAGTTGTCTATATGCCTTTAGTCTTCCACAAAGTTTGATTTTATGATCATAATGTTGAAGAGAGGAGAAGATGGTTGAAAACAAATACTAGAAGATTAAATAGAAATCCTCCAGTCTGTAACAACTGTGCCATGATGTCCTCCTGTTGAAGTACTCCTGGGCAGTTCCAGATAGGCAGTTATCCTAGAACCATCCATATTTTAAAAATATGGATGTTCCTGGGGGCCTGTCCACACCCAACCCAGAAAGCTTGTGCTTTCTGGGGTGGGTGTCCAGATGCTCTTGTGGGAGTGGTCCACAAGAACATCTGGAAGCCCTCCCCCAAAGTTCCCAACCCCCCTTTTAAAGTAAAGAAAACTTACCCAGCCTCCATTGCACTCTTTTTGCAGCTCTCCTGGCACATAGAAATTATGTGCCAGGAGAGGGGGGAGGAAAATCGCTCCTTCCCCCCTCCTGGCACATCATTTCTATGTGCCAGGAGAGCTGCTGCAACACTATACTGGAGGGCGGGTAAGTTTTCTTTACCTTTAAAAGGGCTTTGGGAGAGGGGGGTGGGTATTCCCAGCTTTTTCCAAGAAGACGCAGAATAAATACACTATCTAATTAATTTTTCCCGGTTTGCAGCAAATTAATCCAGGATTGTCCAGGACAGCCCCTTCTTTATTGTGTGTGTTACCGCAATAAAAGGGCTGTCTGGATGCGGCCCCAGTTTATATTCTTTTGTTCCTGAAGATGTTGTAATTTAAAAAAAGTCACGAGCACATTATGCTTTCTATCAGTGTATCTTGAATATTTAAATTCTTATTGATATAGTGGATTATTTATTTATTTATTTATTTGCAGTATTTGTATACCACCCTTTTCAAACCTGAAGGGGATTCAGGGCAGTTCATAGTGTTGGCAACAATTCAGTGCCATCGATAAAAACAGTATAAAACATCCAAATTGACACTCCCCTTATAAGCATTAAACATTATTAAACACAGCACATATCACACAAAGACATAATCATTGTATAATACTATATATTATTATTATTATTATACAGTAACACAAGAAATATATAAGAAATACCATCACAATACAGTAAGCTTGACCATATTCTTCATCTGACATGACAGTAAGCCATGTAATCAAGTTGATTTTTAAAATGCTTGGCATCACCTGATGTATAAAAAATAACATATCTCTTATTGATAATAGTGTTTTCCATAAACAGAGGAAAAAAGAATATTATTGTTCATGCTCCTTTGTTGTGAATCTTTATAACACTAAAATTTTGTCTTTGTTGAAATACAGCTTTATTTTTACAAAATAGAGTGATGCATAAATTAAACAAATAGTTCTTCTTAAATTGTGCTTTGCTGAATGTTTGATAATTTCAGTTTTAAAACAACAGTAACATTTCAGAGAAGTTGAAATATTCTCTTTTTGAAAAAGCAGCTAGATATTGCTGTTTAAAATTATCTTTCCTCCTAGTCAATTTTGACTTTTTTCTTCCTTCCTTGACTGATTGAAGCTAATCAGAGATCATACTTCCTGATATTACCATAACAATCACTAGGCTCTATTTTCCACTGTCAAACAGTTTTTAAAAATATGGCTTTTGAAACTGTCAGAATTCTTTGCTAAAACAACTTCCATTTTTTTTGCTAAAACAACTTTCAACCTGTGAAGCAATGTCTCTGCCAAAAAACAGGTTGTGGGAATAATATAGTGCAATTATAGCCAAAAAGAGTCCTCAATCTCGGTATTACTTAGGCTTCCCTTTGGAATTCTAGGTTATTTCTTGTCTCGCACCTATATTTCAGGACATGGGCTCTCGGCAAGGTGTTACATCATGCTGCTTTCATTTTATTATATAACAGGCAATGCCTTAAATTTAAAAATCAACCTGGTTGCATGTCATACTGTAATGTCTGAATGAAAAAAGTGGTCAGGCTTACAATATTGTGATAGTATTTCTTATACAGACTTGGAAAGGTCCTCATGAAACACAGTTCTCATTTTTTTCACAGATTATGAATACCACTCCCACAGAGAGTTGAGACTACAGTTTAAAAGATAAAACCCAGCAAGCTACAAAAATAGCGACTGTGTACAATGTCAGTCCCCATGTGATTATGTGATTATAATTAATGTTATTGTTTTTAATCTGCTATGTATTTATGATTTTACATTGTTATTGATATTGTGGCATCAAATTGCTGCCTGTGTTAGCTGCCCTGAGTCATCCCCCCCCCGGGGGGGGGGGTGAGAAGGGTGGGGTAGAAATGTTGTAAATAAATAAATAAATAAGGTGCAGAAGTGAACATTCAATAAGTCCTCGAATGTAGTAAATAAAGCGTAATCCCTAAACATGGTAAAAAACTTGTTTTGGAAGCCATGTTTTCAGGTGTTTCTGGAAAACTTGAGGAGTGGGGGCTACCCTAATCTCTTTAGGGAGGACATCCCAAAGCTAGGGAGGCACCACCGAGAAGGCCCTCTCTCTCGTCCCCATCAATTGTGCTTGAGATGGAGGTGGGATGGTGTTGGGGTTCAGCCTGAGTTTGAACTTGAACCTGATTCTCTGTTTGTTCCTCCTGATGCTAATGAAAGTATATTTACTGATGCTAGTGGAAATGTATCTTTTGATGCCAATGCTCCTGAAATTAGTGAGGAAGAATCTGCTGTAGGTTCGGAAAATGCCAATGTTCCTGAAATTAGTGAGGAAGGAACTTCTGTAGATTTGGAAAATGAAAGTATCAGTGTTAATGAGAATGTTGCAGAGGGAGACCTTGAACTTTCCCTCCCTTCTGCACCTGTTAACTGTAATGACAACAGAAGGAGCCAAATTTGGGAAGACAGAAATAAAACACTCAGTTTGCGTCGATCCTCCCGAATTCAAGAATTAAAAACATTAGCTTCAAAACAGAAGGGCAGTTCACGGAACCGATTCTTGAGTTTTAATTGCAATACGGCAGGCTGATTCCCTCAGTTCAGGCATCGTTTCAGAATTGATGAAGACCTTGGCAGTTCTCCCGGTTCCATGGCCATAGTATGGAAAGATTTCTAGGATATCAAGTACGGTTAGTGGATTGCTAACAGATTCAAGTATTTCTCAGAGAGGCTTTTGGTTTTGCTTTGTTCATGTAAATTCATGTTTGCTGATTTTGCTGTGGCTTTTGACTTGCATTTTTCCTTTATTTTGTAACCATTTTTCTTCAATAAAAAAGGATTGTTTTTCACAGCCAAGTGTGGTGGATAGTTATCTTAGGCCTCGTTCTCTGCTCTGGATTGCAACAGTATGCCTGAACTCCCATCATCCCTTTGATTTCTACTCCACCAGGATTACTTTTGCTGCTTTTTCTGGGCTTTGTGATTTTGTTTGGATTACTTTTGCTGATTTTTCTGGGCTTTGTGATTTTGTTTCCCTGCTGAGACCAGGATTTCTTCAGGATGTCCAATCCTACAGCAGCACCAGCACAGGCCCCCACCGTAGCAGACTTCCAAGCATTGCAAGCTCTATATGCCACTCAACAACAGGAACTGGCAGGTCTTAGAGCCAGGGCTGGGGCTCATCCATCATTAGCCCTGCCAACCAAATTTAATGGGGATGCCTCTGCGGTTCGAGTTTTCAAAAGACAATGTATTTCCTTTTTGGCAGCCAGGGAGGCTGAATTTTCCACAGAAGAAAACAAAGTAGCCTTTATTTTCAGCCTTTTGGAAGGGCCTGTGGCTCTTTGGGCTACCACACTACTTGATGCTAATGCCCCTGAAGTGAATTCTGCTCAAGCCTTTTTGGATTACCTTCAACGCACGTGGGGTGGACAGGTGACTCAGGAGTTGGTGGACCGCAAGATGCGTAGGCTACAGCAAAGAGACAAGCCTTTGGCCCACTATATTGCGGAATTCAAGGCCCTGGCTCCTCAAGTGGGTTGGAATGATGTGGCTTTTCGTGGACAGTTTCTGGAAGGGTTAACCCCAGAACTACAAGGGGAAGTGTTGCGGGTGGCGGACCTTCCTGCCACCCTCGATGGTCTCATCACTCTGAGTCTCCGGCTGGATGGTAACTTACACATGCGGCGGCAGTGGACCCGTGGAGCGTCTGAACGGCCGGTCCCGAAGGGTGTCCCGATCCCTGGACCCAGGGCACTCAGCCGGCCAGTTTCGCCCACGGCAAGTTTGGATGAGGAGGAGCCGATGCAGTTGGGGCACATCTGCCCCAAGATTGATGCTGCGGAGAAAGCCAGGCGCCAGCGTTTAAACCTCTGTTGGTACTGTGGAGCAGCAGGCCACTTTTCACGGGAGTGTCCAGCAAAGCGGCAGCCGGTGCAGAGGGCAGCGTTGGCGTCAGTGGAGTTGCCGGAGAGGGAGGATATGCCCCAACAGCCGGCGGGGGAAGGCTTCGACCGGGCGTAGAAAGGCTCGCCGGCTCGGTCACTGCTCCCCCCACAGAGCCACAAACTGGAGTGCTGTTCCTGTTATTGGTCACCCTGTGGTCGGCCAAGAAAGGACCCATGTTAGTCCATGCCATGGTGGACTCGGGTGCGACTAACAACTTTATTGACCGGGACTGTGCAGACTCCTTAGGATTGGATTATTGGGATCTGAAAGATCCGAAGGTGGTACAAACCATCGATGGCCGGCCTTTGAAATCGGGGCCAGTGAGTCAATGGACAGTGCCTACAAGGATGTGGGTTCGAGAACATGTGGAGGATATTTCTTTTCTAGTGACCAAGGTTCCGCATTTTCCCATCGTGTTGGGTGTCGCTTGGCTGACACTGCATGACCCCCAGATTTCGTGGGGATGTCGGGAATTACAATTTGCTTCAGAATATTGTCACCGAAATTGTTTGGTGGCTCAAGTGTGTCAGGCCGAGGAAGTCGAGACCCTTGTGACTTTGCCCAAAAAATATTCGGACTTCTGGGATGTATTCAGTGAAAAGGAAGCTGAGAAGTTACCACCCCATAGGCCATATGACTGTGCAATTGACCTGGTGCCTGGGGCCCCGATCCCTCGGGGCCGGTTATATTCTCTCTCAGAGCCGGAGGTGGTGGCCCTACGGGATTTTATAGATTCCAATCTGCGAAAGGGGTTCATCCGGCCCTCGCAATCACCGGCTGGAGCCCCCGTCTTGTTTGTCAAGAAGAAATCAGGGGAGCTACGATTGTGTAATGACTATCGGGCGCTGAATGAGATTACCATCCGAAACCGTTACCTGCTCCCGCTTATCCCCGAGTTGTTGGACAGACTGCGTGGGGCGCAAGTCTACACCAAGCTTGACCTTCGGGGAGCTTACAACTTGGTCCGGATTCGGGAGGGTGACGAATGGAAGACCACGGTCCACACTCGTCTAGGTTCCTACGAATTTCTTGTAATGCCATTCGGACTTTGTAATGCTCCTGCCACGTTCCAGCACTTTGTGAACGACGTGTTCTGCGATTTTTTGGACCGTTTCCTAGTGGTTTATTTGGATGATTTTTTGATTTTCTCCCCGAACCAACAACTTCACAATCAACATGTGTGGGCTGTGTTACAGCGGTTGCGAGATCATGGATTATATGCCAAGCTGGAGAAATGTGCTTTTGACCTGACTGAAGTTGACTTTTTGGGATACCGAATCTCACCTCAAGGCATCGCCATGGACCCTGCCAAAGTCGAGGCAGTGTTAGGATGGAAGGGTCCCACTAGTAAAAAAGATATTCAGAGGTTCATGGGCTTTGCCAACTACTACCGAAAGTTTATTCCTGACTTTGCCCATTGGGCGGACCCGATTACACAATGCCTGCCGGGAAAAACCCCGTTTCATTGGACGGAGGCAGCGGAGATTGGGTTTCAGAAGCTGAAACAGCTATTTACCTCTCAACCAATCCTCCAACATCCGGATCCCCAGATGCCGTTTGTGGTACAAGCAGACGCTTCAGATGTGGCCATTGGCGCCGTGTTGTTGCAGCCCGCGGGACAGGATCTAATGCCCTGAGCCTACTATTCCAGACAGCTGACCACACCAGAGAGGAATTACACCATTTGGGAAAAAGAATTACTGGCCATCAAAATGGCATTTGAGAACTGGAGACATTGGCTGGAAGGGGCACGTCACCCCGTGGAAATACACACAGATCACCGCAATCTTGAGCACCTCAGGACGGCAAAAAAGCTCAATCAACGGCAGCAGCGTTGGGCGCTCTTCTTTGAACGTTTCCACTTCCAGATCCGTTATGTAACTCCGGCACAGACGAAGCAAGCAGATGCTCTATCAAGAAAACCGGAATATACAAGAGGCAGTGAAGAAACTTCAGAGGCACCCCTGTTGCGCCCTGAGAACTTTGCAGCCACCATGGTGGCTGGGAAGACCAATCAGTCAGGCCCTACGGATCAAAGGAAGACGAGGACAGCGATTCCAGATGCATCTTCCCTACCAGAACGCATTCGAACCCATCAAGAGCAAGATTTGTGGGTTCAGGAACAGCTGGTACGGGGAGTACAGTTTCCATTTCATGTCAAAGAAAGACTTCTGTGTCGACGCTCTCAGGTTTACGTGTCATTGGGACCCGAGAGGGAAGAGATCCTCAAGTTATGCCTCAAGTCGGCCAGCGGGACACTTTGGCCTATTCAAGACGCTACAGTTGATTTTGCGAGACTTTTGGTGGCCAAAGATATGTCGGGACGTTGAGAAATATGTGGCCACCTGTCCGGTATGTCAACGGGCCAAGCATCAAGTGGGCAAACCCGCCTGTTTACTACAACCAATGCCCACGCCAGCCAGGCCGTGGGAAATCATCTCAGCAGATTTCATCACAGATCTGCCAAAATCCAATGGAAATACCACAATCCTAGTGGTAGTGGACTTATTCACCAAGATGGCGCATTTCATCCCTTGTGCCGGCTTGCCATCGGCAAGAGAGACAGCGGATCTGTTCCTACACCATATCTTTCGTCTCCACCGATTACCCAAGAGCCTTGTTACCGACCGAGGAGCACAATTTACCTCACAGTTTTGGAAGGCGGTTCAACAATTATTGGGCATTGACGCCCGGATGTCTACCGCGCACCATCCTCAGACGGATGGCCAAACAGAGAGGGTCAACGCTACTTTGGAACAATATCTACGATGCTATGTCAATTATCAACAAGACAACTGGTCATCCTTGCTTTCACTGGCAGAATTCTCTTATAATAACGCCACACAGAGTTCCACCCAGGAGGCTCCGTTCTTCGCCAACTATGGATACCACCCTCGCTACTACCCAACGATAATAGAGTTGGAAATGTTCCGGCCGCAGAAGATTGGCTTCAGGAGTTAATCGCGGTACAAGAAGTTCTAAAGGCACAGCTGGAGCAAGCCAAATTGGATTACAAACGGGCTGCTGAAGGGCCGGACATCCAGGTAGGCGGATGGGTGTGGCTGTCTACCAAACATCTCCCCCTCCAACGACCCTGCCGGAAGCTTGATGCTCGGTTTGTGGGACCTTATCGTGTGTTGGCTCATATCAACCCAGTGACTGTCAAGTTACAACTTCCCCGGGACATGCGTATTCACCCTGTGTTTCATCGGTCTTTGCTACGACCGGCTGATGGGATACGTCCAGATCCGGGGAGGGGACCGCCACCTCCCCCAGTACTTCGGGAGGGGGAAGAGGAGTTTGAAGTTCAAAACATTTTAGATTCCCGCTTCCGACACCGCAGACTACAGTATCTGGTCGACTGGACGGGGTATGGACCTGAGGAGCGATCCTGGATTGATGCTCGGGACGTACATGCTCCTGACCTTGTCGCACGCTTTCATCGAGATTACCCTGCCAAGCCCCGGCCTCGGGGAGGGCCAAGGGGGGGGGGGCTTGGGGGGGGATAGTGTTGGGGTTCAGCCTGAGTTTGAACTTGAACCTGATTCTCTGTTTGTTCCTCCTGATGCTAATGAAAGTATATTTACTGATGCTAGTGGAAATGTATCTTTTGATGCCAATGCTCCTGAAATTAGTGAGGAAGAATCTGCTGTAGGTTCGGAAAATGCCAATGTTCCTGAAATTAGTGAGGAAGGAACTTCTGTAGATTTGGAAAATGAAAGTATCAGTGTTAATGAGAATGTTGCAGAGGGAGACCTTGAACTTTCCCTCCCTTCTGCACCTGTTAACTGTAATGACAACAGAAGGAGCCAAATTTGGGAAGACAGAAATAAAACACTCAGTTTGCGTCGATCCTCCCGAATTCAAGAATTAAAAACATTAGCTTCAAAACAGAAGGGCGGTTCACGGAACCGATTCTTGAGTTTTAATTGCAATACGCCAGGCTGATTCCCTCAGTTCAGGCATCGTTTCAGAATTGATGAAGACCTTGGCAGTTCTCCCGGTTCCATGGCCATAGTATGGAAAGATTTCTAGGATATCAAGTACGGTTAGTGGATTGCTAACAGATTCAAGTATTTCTTAGAGAGGCTTTTGGTTTTGCTTTGTTCATGTAAATTCATGTTTGCTGATTTTGCTGTGGCTTTTGACTTGCATTTTTCCTTTATTTTGTAACCATTTTTCTTCAATAAAAAAGGATTGTTTTTCACAGCCAAGTGTGGTGGATAGTTATCTTAGGCCTCGTTCTCTGCTCTGGATTGCAACAGATGGAGAGGAGAAGATCTTTGTGCCCATGGCATTTCATGGAAGGTGATGCTGTCTTGAAAATAGGTTGGACACTTAGTGTATTGGTTTTAGCATTGGACTATGACTTTGGGGACCAAGATTTGATTTCCTGGGCAGCTATGGAAACTCACTAGGCGATATAGGGTGAGTTTCATACTTTCGGCCCAAGAAAACCCTGGAATAAATACACCTTAGAGACAACATAAACTGAAAACGACTTAAAAGCAGACAATAATAGAACTTCTTGGATACCTGTTATATTACCTTGACAATCCGAGGCTGGAAAAAGCTATAACGCTAGGGAAGATCCCTTGGAGAGGCCTGGGACTACATCCAGTTCTGGGTCTAGACAGTATACTCTACACGCTTTTGTTTCTACTATTCTGTAGCAAGAGTGTGGGCAGCTAACATTATACACAACCCCACCTAAAATAGTTAAATGAATGGATCATTTGGTGAATGATCATTTGGAGGTGAGATTATAGTTGCTTTTTTGTACCATCAATATAGGCATAGGAGAGAACAGAAATGGAAGGACAAATAAATATCTGCCTTTCTGTATCAAATAGTCATTGGATCTGGAGAACAGGCAGGTCTCCTACTTTCATTTCGATAATTATGTCATTACTGCAGTGGTCCTAGTGCACACAACATGCTTTAAATCCTTGGTCATGCCAAACATTGGAAAATTACTTTTTTGGACTATAACTCCCAGAACCCCTAATCAAGGATTCCAGGAGTCATCCTCAATATTGTTTCTGGCTTTTATTGCCTGATTGAGATGCAAAGCAGTTCACAACATTAAAAAACAAAAAGTAAAATTTTAATGAGCTATTTTATATTGATAACCACTCCTAGAAGCTTGATTTTGCATGTTCTATGGCTAGAGAATTTCAGATGGAGCTAGACATATAGTTTAACAATTATGTAATTGTAACATCACTACAATGTGTGAGTGGTTGTGCCAATATGGTTCCACTTTTTAAAAAAAAAAAAATCCCATTTTTAATTGGGGAGAAACAGCATCAAGAAAAATGTGGAAGAAAAAAAGATCAAAATTTCTTAATGTTTAGGCAGAAAGTATTTCTCACTTATGTTACTCTGGGCACATCTACACTGTGCAATTAATGTTGCTGATGGAAGCCTGGTTCTGCTTTCTAGTCTGGCACAGTGTTTTCTATGGTTCCATGGCAAATGTCTTGATTTGAAAAACAGATATCAGTTTCCTTGCTGTCAATCACCAATAACTCTTTAATTGTAATTTTTATTTTTGCTGTCCAATTCGATTTCTTCAACAGACAATAAATGCCACAGAGAATATCTTAGGTACAGATTATTTGATTAACAAGTAATGGCCTCTCCAGTGCTGAAGTCTGAATATATTAGAGCAGCTGCTTACCATGTTGTCTGTTGCATAAGTACACATAAATGAGACAATAACATCTTTTTACACAAATTACCTGGAAACGTCTGAATTAATAGTGCTATTATTATGCATCAGAAACAGTGTTTTAATTGCTTTGCCTCTTCCTCCAGCACATATATGCCACCCAGAGACATTCTTGGAGTTAGATCATGTTGCAAATTCACATGCAGCATTAGGGAAGGCAGGTCCACATTTTCTCTGCATGAGATGAGACTTGGGTTCCTTGCACCATTAGAATCATGGGGCTTTTTGCTCTTTTGCTCCACTTACTGATACTAGGTGGTGGAAATCAAATGGAAGGTATGCCTGTTATGAGATAACTTGACATGAGGCACCCAAAATAGTAGTTCGGCCAAGAGAAATAGAGCCACCCTGGGCAGGATGTATAACTGGGAGGTGTGCCAGAACCAGGATGATAAGTAAGGGAAGTGAGAAAATTCACAAAGCAAACACATTATCGACCAGCTCTTTTTCTAATAAAATGTATTTAAAGTCTTTTCCGCATTTTGAATTAAAATAATTTAAAATGGCACCCATGGAGTTGTGGGGAAACATTAAATGATTACAGAGAAAGGAAGTACACCCAGTGCTCTGACTGACATCCTGTTAGTGAATTAAGATGGTAAAGATTAGACTTTTTTAGTCATTGTGGAGGCCGGAATTACCTACTGATCATGCAATGACCCCAACCCCCCCCCTCCCCAATCCAATTTTTCTCAGCTGAAGCCACAACCACCCCATCAACCTGGCCTTTTCCTGGTAGAGGAGAGTAGAGGAGCTCAGCTGTTTTCCTATGGCTAGAAGCTGTGTGCCAGTCACCTCAAAGGAACTCAAGGAATCATGCATCCAATTACAAAAGTCAACAAAATCAAACTTTTTGTAATCATCAGAAATGGGAGTAGCACAGTTTAAATCAATTTTATGCTGATTTTAATTATGTCTTTATTTTTTTCCATCACGTTAACATTTTAAATATCACAAATGGTACATTACAGCAGCCTACTGTAAGATCTGCACATTTCACATCATATTCGTGTAACACAAGCCAACAAGCATTTTTCATCAGATATAATTTTAGGTCATTCTTATAGAGTTTTTGGTGCTGAATTCATATCTGTGTTTATTTTTTCACTATCACGTGTAGTTTTTGCAATGAGGCTAATCGAATAATTAATGCATCTACGTACTGATATCAATAGAATCTAATCACAAGCCAACAAGTATTTTTCATCAGATATTATTTTAAGTCAGCTTTATAGCATTTTTGCACTGAATTCAGATATGAGTTTGATTTTTCACATGTAGTTTTTTCAGTCAGGCTAATTGAATAATTAATGCATTTACGCACTGATATCCATTAGAGTCTATTGATATTATTTGATCAGCCTCATCAAAAAAACTACACATGATAGAGAAAAAATAAACACAAATTTGAATCCAGTGCAAAAAGCTCTTTGAGAATGACCTAAAATCATATCTGTTTTTTTTTTCGTGTCAGGAGCGACTGCAAGTTGCTTCTGGTTTGAGAGAATTGATCATCTGCAAGGATGTTGCCCAGGGGACGCCCAGATGTTTTGATGTTTTACTATCCTTGTGGGAGGCTTCTCTCATGTCCCTGGAGCTGACAGAGGGAGCTCATCCACGCTCTCTCATGATTCAAACCTCTGACCTGTCAGTCTTCCATCCTGCTGGCACAAGGGTTTAACCCATTGCGCCACTGGAGGCTCCTATCATATCTGATAAAAAGGTAGGCTACTTCTTCCTGTCACCCATACCTTCTTCCAGCAAGACCCTTCTTCTTTCCTCATTTGTCTCTGAGCAGGGGAGGGGAGATCTTCTAAGGCATCCAAAATTTAGAATGAACTAGGGATCAGGAAGAGGTTCATAAGAAAATCCACGGACAATTACTTCCTTCTAGCTCTACATAAAATTCAAATGTCATTGTCTCATTCAAAAATGATGTTCCCCTGTCTTAATTTTTCTGCAGTTATTTTTTGATGCCAACTATGTAGCACCTGTTTCCATGGGGTTTACTTTCCAAGAACCCTGATGGATACCTGAAATGATGGACTATACTTTGGACTATGCTTTGGCTGGAAACATACATACTTGGGGTGTATTTTTGGTTGTTGTTGTTTATTCATTCAGTCAGTCACTTCCAACTCTTTGTGACCTCATGGACAAGCCCACGCCAGAGCTCCCTGTCGGCCGTGGCCACCCACAGCTCCTTCAAAGTCAAGCCATTCACTTCAAGGATACCATCCATCCATCTTGCCCTGGGTCGGCCCCTCTTCCTTTTTCCTTCCATTTTCCTCAGCATCCTTGTCTTCTCCAAACTTTCTTGTCTTCTCATGATGTGGCCAAAGTACGTCATCTTTGCCTCTAATATCCTTCCCTCTAGTGAGCAGTCGGGCTTTATTTCCTGAAGTATAGAATGGCTTGATCTTCTTGTGGTCCAAGGTACTCTCAGAATTTTCCTCCAACACCACCGTTCAAAAGCATCTATCTTCCTTTGCTCAGCCTTCCTTATGGTCTAGCTCTGTCATCCATAGAATGCTATGGGGAATACCATTGCTTTAACTATGTGGATCTTCATTGCCAGTGTGATGTCTCTTCTTTATTTTATTGGGATTGGCCATTGCTCTCCTCCCAAGAAGTGAATGACTTCTGATTTCCTGGCTACAATCTGCATCTGCAGTAATCTTTGCACTTAGAAATGGAAAGTTTGTCACTGCTTCCACATTTTCTCCCTCTATTTGCCAGTTACTGATCAGTCCGGTGGCTATAATCTTGGTTTTTTATGTTTAACTTCAACCCAGCGGTTGCACTTTCTTCTTGCACCTTGGTTAGAAGGCTCCTCAGCTCCTCCTCATTTTCAGCAATTAAAGTGGAATCATCTGCATATCTAAGGTTGTTAAAGTTTCTTCCAGCAATTTTAACTCCAGCCTTGTATTCGTCAAGCCCTGCACATTGCATGATAATATAATATATTGTATGAAAATATATCTTGTAAGCCGCTCTGAGTCCCCTTCGGGGTGAGAAGGGTGGCATATAAATGCCGTAAATAAATAAATATAAATAAAATTGCATGATGTGTTCTGCATACAAGTTGAATATGTCAGATGAGAGTATACAGCCATGCCTGACCCCTTTCCAATCTTGAATCAATCCGTTATTCCATGGTCTATTCTCACTGTTGGTACTTGGTCATTATAAAGATTCCTCAGGAGACAGACAAGATGGCTTGGTATCCCCATACCACCAAGAACTTGCCACAATGTATTATGATCCACACAAAGGCTTTAGAATCTATACATATAATAAAAGTCAAAGTTTGTATGCGGCAGATAGAGGTGTGATGGTGTGGCGGTGTATGTGCCAGCATTCTGATTGGCTGCCACTGTGGTGCATATGGTCTCTGATTGCCCGGCTTCAACAGGAGCCCCTGTTGGAGAAAAGGGTTCATGACAGAAACGGAGACATGAGAGAAGGAAATTTGCATATGGTCTCTGATTGGCCAGCCTCAGTTCCAAGATTCCGAGATGACAAAGAGAGGAAAGGAAAAGGCCAGGGGCTGGGTCAGAAAATTACCAATACAGACCAAACTTGGCACACAGAGCCGGGGATGGACCACAGATTATGGGACTTGCAGTAACTTTGCTCAATTCCTGAGACCACTGCAACCCTCATCCAATTACCGAAAAAGACCAAACTTGGCACACTGAGTCTCCATGACGCACTCTACATCCTGGCGTGGTTTGGAGGAGGATGCACCACGGACGATGGGACTTGCAATATCTGCACTCCCTTCCTAAGACCATTACAACTGCCAACAATGATGGATTAGGACCACAATTTACACAGAGAGCCCGCATGACCCACTCTACATCCTGCTGCGGTTTGGAAGAATTTGACAATGGATGATGGGACTTGCAGTCACTTCACTCGCTTCCTGAGACCAGAGACCCTTGCCAATGACTGATCAAGACCAAACTTGGCACACAGAGTCCCCATGACCCACTCTACATCCTGGTGCACTTTCGAGGAGAACAGACCATGGATGATGGGACTTCAAGTACCTCCACTCCCTTCCCAAGATGGCTGCAACCCTCATCTAATGACCGATCAAGACCAAAATTGGCACACAGAACCCCCATGACCCACTCTACATCCCGATGCTGTTTGGAGGAGGACGGACAATGGATAATGGGACTTGCAGTGCCTTCACTCACATTCTGAGACCTCTGCGAACCTCATCCAATGACTGATCAAGACCAAACTTGGCACATAGACATCTCATGATCCACTTTATATCCTGGTGTCGTTTGGAAAAAAATGGGGATGGATGATGGGACTTGCAGTAACCTCACTCACTTTCTGAGACCAATGAGACCCTCGCCAATCAAGACCAAACTTGGCACACGGAGCCCCAATGACCCACTCTACATCCTGGTGCAGTTTGGAGGAGGACAGACCATGGATGATGGGACTTCAAGTACCTCCACTCCCTTCCCAAGATTTCTGCAACCCTCATCTAATGACCAATCAAGACCAAACTTGGCACACAAAACCCCCATGACCCACTCTTCATCCTGGAACAGTTTGGAGAAGGATGGACCACAGATAATGGGACTCACAGTACCTTCACTAACTTCCTGAGACCACTGCGAGTCATATAAATAACTGATAAAGACCAACCTTGACACATAATTCCTTTCTCAAATAACCCGGCAGCGCCGGGTCCCCAAGCTAGTAGTCAATAAAACAGAAATTCCCTTCCTTTCGCCATTATCCAGTGGATGTTGGCAATTTGGTTTCTTGTTCCTCTGCCTTTCTAAACTCAGCTTGTACATCTGGCAACTCCCGTTCCGTGTATTGCTGAAGTCTAATTGCAGTACCTTGAGCATTACTTTACTGGCATGTGAAATAAGTTTGAGCATTCTTTAGTATTTCCTTTTTTTGGAGCATCGGTAAAAGTGGCTATTGAATCTGTGGATAAGTATTTCATGTTTCAAATTTTGGATATCATTTCACACATGTGAAGTAGGCTACGGTCCACGAAAGCTGCAACAAACTCAATAGTCCTTCACATGCCAATGATTGTTTTCATTGCTATAGTATAGACAAGGTTGCCCTTTGGAAACTATTTTCCTGCACTCTTGATCTTGAAACTAGAGGCTGTAGCCTGTAGGAATGCTAGAAAGAAGGATAAAGAATGTACTAAATATTGGGTAGGTGGGGGAGTCGAGGAAAGAGTGAAAGAGCCTGCTGAGAAGCTTCTTTGTGGCAGAATGGTTCAGCAGTTTAAGCTAAATTGTATCCTTTCATCTGAAAGAGATGGAGATTTGGAGGTTGCAGATTCAAACTCTAGAAAATCCATTAGCTATGGTTCCACAAAGAACAGGATCACTGCATGAAAAGAATGCTAAGTGTTGTCTTTGTTCCTCTGCTTCCAAAAATAAATAAATCTGAAACATAGTTTTGATTAGCTGAGCTGAATATTTTCAATTCAAACTACTATGTTTTAAAAACACCCCATTCAGGCTAAAGTCACATGAAATCCCGTGAAAGGACATTTTATTCAAATGTCTTGGCTATTGAGGCCACTCTGGATTTGTCTAACTGCTTTAATCAGTAATTTGGAGATAAGATGCTTTCTCCTTGGGAGCCTGGTATATTTTTCAAATGATCCCATTTAAAACAGTGTGTCTTTGGGTGGCCAAATGTGTCTTGAATAAGTGCTTCAGTTATTCGTAAAGTTGTTTAATACAGTAAACTACAGTACAATATAGTGCCTGCATATAAAAGCCTTTCAGCCATTGTCCAAAGGCAAAAAGATATTCCTGGTTACTGGCATCAGTTCAAATACATGTGTTATTGGCCATTAAGATTCTAGTTGGTATATCCTATCAATGTGGTTTGTACTGTTTTATGTGGGTGCTCTGTGGTTTAGTGGCTGTTTTATGTCTATCAACAAAGTTGGATGCTGCAACATTTTTTCCCATGCTAATGTGACACTTAGCATGAAAAATTTCAGTGGTTGTTTGTGGCTAGCCTCCCCAAAAATATGTATGTGTGAGTAGCGTTTGGTCACTATACAAGTGAAACTGTTTTGCATAACCCAACATACCAGTTGTCAGCTGCCAAGGTTTTGGCATAGCTTGAGGGCTTTGGTTGCTCTTTACTGGCCCCATTTCTACTTTTTCCAGCTTGGTCTCCTGTCTTTTATTAAGAGAAATATGCCATGAAATCTCACCCCAAGATGTATTGTCTGTTTACACTCTTCTTCCTTGCATATTTCATGCTAACTTTTGTTTCTTTGTTTAAGGGAAACAAGTTTATGTTGGAAGGTTTGTGATACTTTGTGCACTGCGGGCAGTCCCTGAGTTACAAACACCTGACTTATAAATGACTCATAGTTAAGAACAGGGGTGAGATAACAGAAAGTGAGAAAAACCTATCCCTTGGAAGGGAAATTCACTCCTGAAAGAGTTATCATGAGGAAAAGGTGTCTCTACTGAAGCTTTCTCACCAATCCTTGTTTCCACAATGAGCTATTCCCCCCCCCCCTCAAAAAAAATCATATCAGTTTGACCAAAAGTGATTTGTAATATTTGGTGGTCCATTTTGTGTAATCCCTGAAAACAAAACAGGGAGGAGGGAACTGAAATGCTCGGCAAAATGGATCAAGAGAGCCAGATTTATCAGCTACTAAAGAGGATGGAGTTAAGTCTGCATAATACCTGAGGCAGTGGAAAAGTTCCCTAGGCTCATCCTCTAGGGAGGGCCTTGCTGGGCACTTGCTTTCCCAGCAGCACTTGTGTGTGGTGGGCATTGAAAAGTCACTGAGTTCCTCTTGGAGCATTATGGGAGTTGAAGTTTTTTATCTCTCTCTGTTTCTCAGCCAATAAAAGGCCTGGTTGTGTCCATGCTCTGATTGGCTGAGAATGGACTCAATTGGCAACTACAATTCTTATTTTTAAAAATGTTGTGGGGAAAACTTAAAATAATTATTTTAAAAATCAGTAGATTGATGAATTTTTCTGAAACTTGTAAATGGGGCCTAAAACTGAGGTAGGTTTTGTTGTAGTCAATGGGCTGAATCTTTGCCCAATGAAAATGGTAACACTCCTCTCGATTAGAGTAACTTCCCAGTAAACAGAACTAGGGGTTAGCCACAAATGGACCCCGAAAGGCATACCTTTTGGCCAAATTGCACAAGCCTCCTATATAGTACTGGAATAAAGATACACATGTTTAAAAACTGTTGTGTTAAATATAAGGGTTAGTTTCATATAGAGGCTATTTTCTTTCTGATCTACATCCTGCTTCCTAAACCTAGGAAATTCAGGACTAATTTGGATACATAAGTGCAAATGTTGTACTATTTGCAAATCATATATATATAGCAAATACTCATATCAGTATATTGTAAGTACAAGCAAATGGCCAGAAGTCAAACATCTTGTTTGTAAGTTCATAAGTACTCTGCCAACTAAGCAACATTCTCAGGTGGGTTCCAGTATATGTAAAAAATACTAGGAAAAATAAAAAAGTATATAGGTTTCTCCCAGATATTTTATCTGCAATTGCTTCTGAGAAGGAAACTACACAAAACTTGAAAGACATAAGTAGTAGCTTCATCCTTCCCCCTTAGCACATATACCTAAGTGTATGTATGTGCTGGACTGGGATCCTTCTATGGGGACAGATACTTTATTTCAGTTGAGACTTCCAAAGGATAATAATAATAATAATAATAATAATAATAATAACAACAACAACACTTTATTTGTACCCCGCTACCTTCTCCCCAAGGGACTCAGTGCGGCTTACATGAGGCCGAGCCCAAATACAACAAGACAGGCAATAAACAACAATACAAGCAATTAAAAATAAAAAAAACATAGACAATAAAAAAATATACAACATTATCAATAAGACAACACACAACTAAAAACAGTGGGAAGGCCAAATGTGCAGTTAAAATTGGAAATAATGTTGGGACATAGACAAAAAGGAGATAGTGGTGTTTGTGGAAGGGTATACAAGCAGACCTAAAGAAATGTAAAGTGCTTTGGAGAACAAAGTGCTATGGGATCATTATTCTGGGAAGGCACACTGGAACAGCCACATCTTCAAGCTCTTCCAAAAGGCTGCCAAGGTTGGGGCCTGTCTGATGTCTTTAGGGAGTGCGTTCCAAAGTTGAGGGGCCACCACCGAAAAGGCCCTCTCTCTCATCCCCACCAATCGCGCCTGCAATGCTGGTGGGATCGAGAGCTGTGCCTCTCCGGATGATTGAAGGGATCGTGTGGCAATGCAAATCACAGACATAGTATGTGGGGACAATGCAGTCCCTCATAGAATTAAGCTTCTGCACGTAAACTAATGTGCACAAACAGTGGTACCCCACTTTGCCACTTTGAAGTTTTGTCTGAACAAAGCTGAAAATCTGCCTCAAGCATAACCTCTGATGCTTCTTACCAATCTATAAACCCCAGTAGCTCATAGGAAGTAGCCATTGAAGAATAAGTCTATAAGGGTTAATACGGGAGGGAGTCTGGTAATACTTTATTTATTTATTTATTTATTTATTTACTATTTACAGTATTTATATTCCACCCTTCTCACCTCGCAAGGGACTCAGGGTGGATCACAATGCACACAGACGTGGCAAACATTCAGTGCCATCAATATACAACATATAGACAAGAGACACAGAGGCTATTTAACTTTCCAGCTTCATGAGGGTATGCGTTTTGAATTCTGACAACCGGGGGAACTGTTGCTTCACCATCCGATTGGGTACTTCCTCATTTTTTTGCATGCTTCTGGAGAGTTTTTTATGGCATCATAAATTAGTTACATTAGTCTCCTTGCATAAGCAGTACCTAAATTTCTTACTTGACAGCTGCAACTGTCTTTCGAGCTGCAAAGGTTGACAGCAAGCTAGACAAATGGCCAAGAGCTCACTCTGCCCCAGGCTGGCTTTGAACTCATGATCTCTCGGTCAGTAGTTATTTTAATTCAGTTGACTCCCAACCAGCTGTGCCACAACCCAGCCCATTTATTTATCCATTTATTGGATAATATTCAAATATTATTTTACCATGCTCTTGGTAGTGTATGTTTATACGGAATGAAAGATGCCCTCCCAGCGAGGACTCAATATGCACCATAAATTGCATAGAAGAGAAGCTGAGAAATTGACTACATGTCAAAGCTAGCTTTTAAGTATCTCTAGAATTGCCTGTACGGTGTAAATGGGAAGCATAGGCCTAGGCCGACAGACAGCCATGCATCCTCTGACAGATATCATGACTCTACAAAGCATACTGTAAAACAAGTAATGCCAGAACACTGTTATGCTCTATAGACTTTACATAGACATCCTGGTGATTGTCAGGATCTCATAAACTTGTCAGCAGAAAGAAACCCAGGAGTTTGATTATGGGGAAATAACATTTCCCAGAAACAGTCAACACAGTTAGTTGGTGGGAATCACAGTTTTTTTTTCAAATTCCACAAGCAATTGCCTTGCATCTGCATAATATTTCCATTCAGTGAAGCCAAGTGGCCACAAAGGTTTCCTCGTTAAAAATCTAGACCCATTTTTATCAGAAACATATTAAAAATAATTTATTGCAATTAAAATGTTCACAGGCTAGTAAAGGAAGCTCTTGCGACCCTATTTCATCACCTTTGATCTCTTACCTTATCTGCTTTCATTACTGTTGCCCTTTCTGTCATATCTCAAATAAGATAAACCTGGCGTAAATATGCAGAAAGAAGTCTTGATTTTAATATGCAATGTTTGCTATACAACAAGGGATCCCTCATATTGACTCCACCACAACCATCTTTATGTTTCAGAACTATCAATTCAAAATGTCACCAAAGTATGGATCTTTAGAAACTTAATGATTGTTCATATATTTTCAGGATTCTAATCCATGCATAATTTTAAAGTAGATATCAAAATTAATTATAAAATAGCTTTAAAATTAATTTCAAAATAGTATCTAGGACTAATTTTAAAGATCTTATTAATGCTGTTCCACTTAGTGCAGAAGTTACTATGTCAGTCTAGATACCCTATTAACTTTCCATCTCTTACTAAAGGCACTTCTTCCCTGAAGCCAATATATAAGAAGAGTGAAAGAAACATTGGTATTTTCCAGCAATGAAAAAGCAGGAGAGGGGCAAAGAAATCCCGTCATTGTTGAGATACAAATTGAGTCTGCCTGTCTTGTCAAAGCAAGACATAACTCTGAGTTTCTCAACTGAGCAGCTTCTCAATCAATCAAACCTCCAGTGAAATTTAGATGTCAGATTAGCTGACTCTGTCTCAAGATTTCTGAAATGGCACAAAATATGCCTTGGAGGTCTGTCATCCATAGGGTTATCATAAGTCAACTTGATGGCAATTTTCTCTGTGGAAAACGTGTTTGTGTTTCTTTCTGTTTGTGAAGCTAAGGAGACCCAGAGACATGGGAAGACAGAGAGAGGAAGAGAGGAAAAACAGGGGTTGCTGTGAGTTTTTCAGGTTGTATGGCCATGTTCCAGTAGCATTCTCTCCTGATGTTTCACCTACATCTGTGGCCAGCATCTTCAGAGGTATGTTAGAAATGAGGCCAGTGGAGTGTCAATATACCTGAAATGTCCAGAGGGAAAACACAGGCTGATTGATCACAAAAGAATAGCAGGTTGACTGAGTACATAGAAATCCTATCCTCCAGTGCCACAATATACTTCAAAGAACAGCTACTGAATTTTCAAAATCTGGAACTTATAATAGAAATGGTCCAATCCCACAAAATCCATACATGAAAGCACAAATTTCCTTCAAGATCTAAGGGATCAGACCAAATCTCAACTGTTTATTTAAAGAGGAAATGTCTCAAGCTGTCTTTTTACTGCCAAACAATGAAATGATTTAGGATTTATAGACAGATGTGTGAATATACTATCTCCTTTTCCATTCATTGAGCTAGGAGGGCAAGGTCAATTTCTAGGCCTGGGTAACAACGGAAAAATTTGTTTCTAAAATCGATTCGTTTTTTGGGAGTTTTTGCGTTTTGTTATTTAAAATAATTACAAAATTTTCCTTTTAAAAAGTTCAATATTTACGAAATTTCGTAAATGTGAAAAAAATTACAAAACATTAACGAATCGATTTCCGAAACAATAACGAATCGATTCGTTAATGGCGGACGCGACCGCAAAATACGCTAAAAAACCTCCAAAAACTTCTGAAGCTTCCCTCTCCCTCTGTTGTTGACTGTTGGTGTGATATTATAATTTTTTTTCACTAATTAAACAAAAAACAACCATAAAACTTGCCCCAGACATGCGGAAATAATAACGAAATGACCTCAAAACAATAACGAAACGAATACAATAACGAAATATGAAGCATTTACAAAACGTATTTAAAAATTCGTTTTTTTAAAAAAATTGCTCCAGAATGGTTCGTTATCGTTTTGTAATTAAAAAAATTAACGAATTATTAACGAATTACGAATTAACGAAACGAAACCGCCCAGCCCTATCAATTTCCCTTTCCAGACAATCCCAATGTCTCCTCGCATCTGCTCCATTTGGTTGGGAAACTCTTCAAGGTAGTTTTTTTGTACAGCATGGGAGCAATTTGGAGGAGAAAAAAAACATCCTGCTGTTGTAGCCCTTGGGTTCTAATGCAATGTTAGATCTAGGTCAGTGTTTTAACATCAACACCATGGGCTTACCAATTGAGTATGAACCTCCTATCACTGCAGCAGTAGAACAAACTGCTTCATGATGAGCTCTCCTCATAGACATTTGAGCATTTGGGTGGGCATTATGAGTGAGTAACTATGCTGCCATACTGCACCAAGCACAAAATTGCATCAAAGGACCTCCTCTTCTGTGATTATGAGCATATCTGCACTGTACAAGTAATCTAGTTTGACACCACTTTAATTGTTATGGCTCAGTGCTATGAATCATGGTAGATGTAGTTTGATGAAGCACCAGCTCTTTTGGGCAGAGAAGTCCAAAAGCTCAAACTACAGCTCTCATGATTCCATAGCATTGAGCCGTGATAGTTAAAATGGTGTCAAACTGCATATATTCCAGAGTGTTAGATACATCCTGTGTGGTCTTTACAGGAAACAAATTTGAAGGACTTAAACAAGGGAACAGAAACTGAGTCACAGAACTTCAGTACGTCCACTTCAATCTGAATGAGGCTGGCTAATGCTGTTGCAGCTTTATTAATAACAACAGTTGCCCTTGACAGAGGGTTGAATTCATTCACTTTTGAGTGTTCTTGCACAACAATCACACCCACCCGGTTTCAAGAGCACTGTGATATGCTTTAAGTATTCAGGTTCAGATTGAGTGCCTGCCTGGAGATGAGATGGCAGAGGGTTGCTTACATAGTTATGAAAGGGGAAGCATTTGGGAAAGAAATTAAATGTGACAATTGACACTTAATGACTGGCTGTCTCACTGTGGCAGGAGGAGATGGAAGCAATTAGCCTCCTGTAAATGAGCCCCAACGGTGAAGAACAATATTCCAGAGCCCAGTGCTCATCAGTTGTTGAAAGTAATGCATTTAATCCCCATGACCTTACTGATTTAATCAATTGCTTTGCATCCTTCACTTTCCCTCTCAGGTTCAGATCTCATTGCTTCGTAGGTGGGAGGTGAACTGGCAGGTTCAAAGAAGTCCATTTGATTAAATATCAAACAAAAGAAAAGTGGATTTCCTCACTATGTCCTAATTGTACCAATTAGTATTTTGGAGGATATTGTTTTAATAACGCCCTTCCACAAATTCTTCCAATCTCTTGTGGCACAACCATGCAACAAGGACTTTTCCAGAGCTCAGATTAGGTACTAATACAGTAGCTAAACTTGAATGTCTGTGTTCATTTGAATTCTTATTGAGCTCCTTTAATGCTCAATAAAAGTCTGGAATAGATTCATCACCCTAATGACATGGAAATCATCTGTCATTTGCAACATAATATATCCATTGATGTGTAAGAACATGAGTGCTACAGTGTTTAAACATCAATTCACTATTCTTGGTAAGGAAGAAAAGAGGGCTTACAACAGCAACTGTCATCACTACTTAAGTCTTGTGGGATCTTTAAAACCAACCATTTTATTGTGGTATATGCTTATGCCTTGGTTAACATACTACAAGACTGCTTTATTTATTTTTTTGCCAGGAACAAGGAAACAAGGAGGGATTTCATAACTTTGTTTTGTCAGTTCTTGCTGTCTTGTTCCATGGTTTAGTTAAGCTGAAAAATTATTCGTTTCTGAGTTCAGGGTGGGAGAGGACAATGTGCTTCCAATAATCACAATCTGTAAAGGAGCAACTTCTTCCACCTCCTTGGGACTATAGCCATTTGTTATATGTGGGTGTGTTTTCCTGGCATAGTGGCACCACCAAGTGGCGATGTTCTATTCTGCGGTACAATTAATGCTAAATGACTAGAAAGAGTTAAATAGGAGAAAATCCACAAAACAAAGATATCTTATCTTGATTAGCTAAAGTGCCCAAAATATATTATGCAAGCTTTTGAAGCTTTTCTGGCTTCTTCACCAGTCAAATATATTAAAAACCATACAGGAGAAGAAAAATGTGTTAGATTCACAAATCTACATTATTTTCAAATGTTGCTTCTGTGGAGGGGTCACATTGTATGCAAAAGCCATTCCCCTTCTTTGCCATTTTGCTACATGGCTAACATGCACACCATACAATCATAGAGTTGGAAGGTACTACAAGGGCCATCCATCCCAACCCTCTGCCATGCAGGAATACACAACCAAAACTGTCACACACGAATATACAACCTGGATATGTCTCCTAGAAAGGGTTAAGGAAATTACTTTTTCATGCATAGCTTTCAAAACATGATGCCAGCCCTACAGAGTGAGCAGAGCGGACAGAGCACAAGCTCTTCCTTGTTCTCTACCACAGAACTGTTGGAATGAGTGCAGAAAAATAGGAATTTTATATAGGAAGCCAATGTCTTCTGTTTCTTTAGGAAAGAAAGTACTTTTCCTAAAGTACTTTATCCATTTACAGTGGAAAAATGTAGCCTGTGTATCATGAGGGTCACACAAATGATTGGTTATGATTATATCTTTGTGGGGAGAACAGAGAGAGTGGACAGTGCCTCAGTTATAATGGTGAGTCTTCAACCTCTACCCTTGTTTTCATTCAGCTTAATTGACTGAAGTATGCAGCAGAGTAGGCTTGCCCTTTGGAAAGGACATTTTTCATTTGAAGCAATGAATAAAAGGAGGAGTTAGTGTTCCTTTCTGCAGTAGCCATTTTTCTTTGAAACTGATGAATTCACAACTATAGTTTAGTCCGCTTATAGCAGGTACAAACAAACTTCGGCCCTCCAGGTGTTTTTGGACTTCAACTTCCCTAATTCCCTGCCAGCTTCCTGGGAGCTGAAGTCCAAAACACCTGGAGTGCTGAAGTTTGCCCATGCCTGGCCTATAGCTATTGCTTTTGCTGTGCAACTGTGCAGTCAGTCATAAATGCATTATTGTAGTCATACGTCTTGGAAGGATAAGCCACCCACTTGAAATAGATTTGCTGCCAGGCTAATGTGTCTGGAATGAAAGACAAGGTCGCATTCTAGACCAAGTAGCTAGAACACTAAAAAATGGAAAGACCTACTATGGGGCCCTACAATTGTTGTGGGCACTGTCCAGGGTAAAAGCTCTCCTCTAGAATATTTCACTCCATTTTGAAGCTTTTAGTTTTCTGATTCCCTCTTCTTCATATATATGTACAAAACAGATAACTTTCTGTGTCCATTGAACATGGTTAGATCTCTACTAGGCTATTTTGACCATGTTTCTTTTCAACACTAAAATAGCTTTGTGCTTTTGTAGATTGTGCTGTTCCCCCATGCCTACTGTTGATACATAATTCCTTCTTGTGCACAGATGGTGCCATTTTGGTTATATTGATCAGCACTCATTCCAGGACCTTGCTAATAGAAGTGATATTGTATTATATACCCACTGTCATGCCAGGTTAGTGTATTGATTTACAGCCTTACTAAAGTGTAGTAGTAGTAGTAGTAGTAGTAGTAGTAGTGAGTTTTCAAGTTACTTCTGACTTATAGTGACCTTTTGGTGATCCCCATCTCAGAGTATCTTTGGCAAAATTTGCTCATAGGGGGTTTGTTTTTACGTTCTGCTGATGTTGCCTGAGGGAAATCAGCAGGTTTCCATAGCCAAGCGGAAAGTCAAATCCTGGTTTTCCACTAGATCATGTCAACTAAGTATTAAAAAATCAAAAGCAATATGCTTGTTTTGCCCTTTAGCCTTTCAAACCTTTCCCCTACATATATTGGTTTTTTTTAACAAACTTCTCTTTGGTGATTTCCCCCCTATCCATTTCCTTTACATGTCCCTTTTAAATCTTAACTCAGTTGAAAGTTCTTTGGATATCTATTCTGGTTTCTTTAGACTTCTCTTGTTTTTTCTCTTTGTTTGCACTGTATAGTGCCATCAGTATCCCACTTTTCTATTATTTCTTTGTATGAATCCCATTATTAATGGGATTGCTCCCCTGGTGAAGCCTAAATGGCTCTCACTATACTTACACTGCTGCAGGGATAGGAGGAATACATTGGCTGGTGGAATGGCAGCTGTGGACTTCCAAGCACAGGTCCTCCCTCTGATCGTTGCTTGGTTGCAAGGTCTGCCTGAACACCTTCTGCTTATAAGTGTGCATCTAGAGAAGGAAAAGCTATTCCCTCTGAACAAAGGCCAAAGCCGCTCCCCCCCCCTTCCCCTGCCCCAAAGAGTAACAAAAGCTGCTTCTCTCAAATGTCCCCTTAGCCCAGTGTTTCTCAACCTTTCTAATGCTGCAACCCCTTAATACAGTTCCTCATGTTGTGGTGACTCCCAACCATAAAATTATTTTTGTTGCTACTTCTTAACTGTAATTTTTCTACTGTTATGAATCGTAATATAAATATCTATTATGCAGGATGTATTTTAATTCACTGGAACAAATTTGGCACAAATATCTGATATGCCCAAATTTGAATACTGGTGGGGGAGGGGATGGGGGATTTATTTTATCATTTTACCATTTGGGAGTTGTAGTTGCTGAGATTTATAGTTCACCTACAATCAAAGAGCATTCTGAACCCCGCCAACAATAGAATCGGGCCAAACTTCCCACACAGAAACACTGTGCCTTGAAGGGACTTGCTGGCGTGATCCTCCCTTCAACCTTGCACACTCTCCCTTGCCTGCTTGGTGCCATGCTGCCATGCGCCGAACATGCCTGCCCTCCTTTCCCTGCTTGGAGTCTCAGAAACAGCTCTCCCATTGGTTGAGAGGCCAGTCAATCATAGCAGAGGAGAGCTTTTGGTGGGAGGATTCGCCATCGGTTTCCAAAAAGGAAGAGAAGGACAGGCAGAAAGATCTTCAGCCTTCTCTACCAATGGGGTTCCTAAGACCATCAGAAATACATGTTTTCTGATGGTCTTTGGGGACCCCTCTGAAACCTCCTCACGACCCCCCCCCCCCTCCACAGGGGTCCTGACTCCCAGGTTAGGAAATGCTGCCTTAGCCAATTGTTGGCAGGAGAGAAGAGCTGCACTGGGTAGCTTACAGCTGTCTTTGCAAACTTAGAGCAAAGGCTTTGCAGAGGGAGGTGCTGAAGGCCTCCCTGTATAATGTCTTTCAAATACATACATTGATTTTACTATTGACTACACCAGCATAAGTTGCAAACAGGATTCCTACCATTGTGTGGCTTTGAAGGACATGTCTAATTTAATTCCTGAAAGATGGTCGTTAGAGTCAGTAATTGTGGAAATGGACAGTATAAAGGGTTAACTTCAAAACGATTGGGATTATAACTGACTGACAGACCAAAATAACGATAAGAATGGGCAAGAAGAAGCATTATGTTTCTTAAACAGACTCCAATTTCTATCACAGTCATATACCATTGAAGCACTAACTACTCAAGATGATAGTATAAACAATGGAATGGTCATTGATAATGCAACTTTTTTTTTTTGGCAAGAGTGAATATATGGTTGTATGAGATTATAAAGCATTAACATATCGTTTGTTGCTGTTAAAAAGGACAGAGAAGCAGAAAAGGGTTAGGAAACAATGGGCCCTTCCACACAGCCCTGTATCCCAGAAAATCAAGGCAGAAAATCCCACAGTATCTGCTTTGAATTGGGTTGTCTGAGTCCACACAGCCATATATTCCAGTTCAAAGAAGATAATAGGGATTTTCTGCCTTAATATTTTGGGATGTAGGGCTGTGTGAAAGGGCCCTTGGTGCTAAAGAACCACTGGAGACTCAGAGGCTGGAAGACAGAACTTCACAGCTATCCAGAATGTTTGGATTCCATCTTCTATAATGAAATAGGCCATGCTGAGTGAGGCTTATGGCAGCTAAAATCCAACACATCTGGAAGCCAGAGTTTCCTCAGCCCTGGCTTAGTGGCTGGGGTGGATTAGGTAATGGACTGGAAAAAGGAATTTGATGGTAGGATGTAGGAAAGGCGAGTAGCCATAAAAAGGAAATATGACAGTGACAAGCACTCCCTCACAATGAAAAGCACTGATTCTAAAGACAGAAGGGGCTATGTAGTATCAGTATAAATGTGTATACAGGGAGGAATGGAGGCTCAGGAAAAGTAAAAAGGGTGTAATAAATAGTGTGCTTACGAATCAGCTCTTTTAGATATTTTGCAGAGGGTTTCATCTGGCCATCTTGATGCAACATCTCTATTTTATAAAACCTGCTGATGGCTTTCCAGAATAAAGATCCATGAAATGGGACTAAAACAAAGGCATGTTTGCATTTAGGGCAACCAGTCCTGAACTGCAGTTAAGCCTAGAGGAACAGTTTGCATGAGTTTGCTATTATTTCCAGCTCAGTTAATGGATTTGGCCAATTTTTATTCATGTTGTCAGCAAGGAGAGCCAGAGTTTATGAAAGCTAAACCTCTCACTCAAATCAACAGATAGGTAGAATTCTGGTTTTAACATCTGATTTTTGACTCTTCAAAGAAGATATTTAGTGGAAAGAGTCTGCTTTTTTTAGAAAAAAGATTGTGTGTTCTTTTTCTTTTTCTTGTACATAGCAATCAATAATTTTCTAAGACAGTAACATAACAGTCTAGTTTCCATTGCAGTCTCTACAACATGAATGGAATTCTTGCATCATTTGATGCAGCTGCGTAATGGTATAAGTTCACTGAAGGGAGGAAACAACAATTCTTCTTTATTCCTCTTTTATACAGTAAATAGAAGATGTAAATTGCATAGCACATCACATTGCATAGCACTACCTCAGGGCAATACAACTGTGTAGCCAGGAGTGTCTAGGCTTCCTGTAGCGTAATTAGGTTCCCTGTGAGGGCACAGAAAACTACATGACAAACTTACATAGGTTTCTAATCTTTTTAACACTCAGATCTTCCAGGTGCTAAGATTACCAATAGTTGTCCATTAGAGATACACACTGTCCTTCAGAACTACATTTTCCATGTGAAAGAAAATGCCTAGTGAACTATTAGGTCTGACTATTTCATGTTCTGTGTCTGTTCTTGTGTTAAAAATGCAACAATGCTCAGGCTTAAAGAGTTAAAAATGTCTTAGACCCCTTTACACGCCATATAAAATCCAGATTATCTGCTTTGAACTGGTTTATATGGCAGTATAAAAGGCCCCCCAGAGAGAGCAGCAGTGATAGGGTTAAGTACTTTTCAGTGATTCAAAATATCCCCATCTCTTATCTACCTATCCTTCCACTGAAATATGCTGTAGACACTGTGAGAATGATAACTGTAAATGTTTCTAGAAATGCTGACAAAAGAAGAGGAATCTGTTGTGACACGCATTATGAGACTTAATCCAATTATTAATAGGCCAAGGAGGAAAAAGTGTTATTGATAGTGGTTGTATTATGTGACTCAGGCCTAGGGTAGACTAGTGTTTGACTGATTCATCCTAGATATATTCTTAATTAAAATGTACACAGAGATAAAACTTAACACAAAGAGTTGTTGAACTGCTGCAGGGAATGTCTTAATCATCTTTGTCAATGTGACAAGCATATTTATATTGCATAGATAATATGGGAAACCTAATGTTGTAATGGGATGGGGTCCCTCCTGCTTGAGCTATTGACCCCCAAAACTGAGGTTGTTGGCTTCTCAGACAATCATGTTGGAAACTCTGTGGAAGCTATAACCTCACATACCCCCCCCCCCCCCACACACACACACACAATTCCGCACTGCCTGCTACTTACTGACACCAGCTGTGTAATAAGATTATTTTAATTTCTTGATGAATATTATTATTTTGGTCATTATTTCAGTTATCTTACTATCTCAATCAGCATTATGGAAATTGAAAATCATCCACAGTTAGGAATCTTGTACTTTTTTGTTCTTATTTCCTTGAGAATTTTGCTTGACCCTTTTCTGTGGATGCCTAAACTGCATTTCTCAATGCCCTGATGAAGTCAGAACTGAAATCCCAGAAATATGGGAACTGAAGGAAATCTCATTTTAATCTGTAACATGTTCTGTTATGGTCTAGCTGCTTTATTATGTTTCAATTGTTATTTTTTAAAATTATGTCTACTTTTATCCCAATGCACCTGCATGTTTTATACCTTGTTGTTAGCCACATTGAACCCCCAATTCAAAGTGGCACAAAGTGACTAATGGGGGATAAAAGCAGGATATAAGTAAATTATTATTATTATTTCTAGAGGACAGAATTCTGATTAGAGGACTAATTACATTTGCCCTCTATACCTAAACTCCCGACTATGACCTTTGACCAAACTATTTTTCTCTCTCCACAGAGATTCCTGGGTATCCTGGAATGGTTGAAAGCTGAATGGGCAAAACTGTCCTCTTCATCATTTGCAACTGGCCAGAAGCTTGTGGGAAGTTGAGATCAAGTTCAGCTATACTTCTGTCCCAATGGGGAAATGATATGTTCCTTTCCAGAAGGATTTTAAAAAGGCAGAAAGTATACTGGGACAGTGGGCTGTGTGATGCACATGGAGATCTGCAGTGAATGAATCATACCAGGGACACAACTTTGAGAGATCAAATTCATTCTGCAAATCTGCTGCTTGAGATTGACTTGGTGGAGTCTATGCAGTGCAGGAATGAAAGGTGTTCTTGGAGCTGAATGGTATGAGTTCCCAACATCAGGGGAAACATTAACACAATCTTTTTTACACATACTGTCTCCAGAAGATATAAGAAGCTGAAAAAGGATTGGGAAGGACACCAAGCATCAGGCTTCCCAGAGAAGCCTGCAGATTGTTCAGCTTGGGACTGGATCACAATGGAAACCAGGCAATTTAGAGGTAAAATGAAATTTGGGGAAAAGGCACTGAAGAGCAGTATTAAAACCAGCTTGAATTCACAATACATTGTCAAAATCATTTTTAATTACCTTTGGCCAACTCTTTCAGAACAAAGAATCTTCTCCTAGAAGTCATGTAGCACCATATAGTAGACAAAAAGAAATCATTATCCTACAATAGGATTTTTAGAAAAAACCCTCAGTATTTTCTTCTGAAAAACATATTTCCTCAGTATTTACCAGCTTAGTTTTTCAGATACAGTTTGTTCTGAGGTTGACGTCTCTGCAATTTCATTTAAGATGGCGAGATGTCAGAATCTGGAGGCAGCTTCTTATTCTGCCCCCCCTTTCTCCTCCTAACTACCCCTTCTTCATACCCATTTATTGATGTAAGTTTACATGCATGAGCCTAAAGCTATTATAGTATGACCAAACACTTTCTCTGGCTGAGAAACCTTGACTTGTTTACTCAACTCACATCAGGTGCTGAAAAATACTCCTCATTATTTTGCTAGGATAAAATCTGGCCATTCCAGATCTTTTTAAGAAGGAAAAAGAGTTTCAGTAGAACTTCTGGAAAGAACAGACAAGTGTGGAGGGGGGCTTATGGGAGGAATTTAGAGTGGAACAGCTCAGGTAATGGGATACTCTTTAGAAATGTGGTTTTACTATAGCAAACCTGCATGCCTGGTCCACTAAGAACTCTGAAGCATTTAAAACACTGCTTTCTGTTGTAATTTTTCAAAGCCTAGAAGCTAACACTGAGCTTTACGTTGCAGAAGAAAAGGCCCTTTGTTTTAATGGCTATAGGAAGGCGTTGTCCTGTAAAGCATAAAGGATGCCTGGAGCTTTTCCATGAATTATGAAGATACCATGTCCCATCACTTCTACGTGATGAAATCCAACATTGCCTAGAATCAAATGACTTTTCAGCCATCATCATTTGTGACTACAAAAAAAAAAAAAAAAAAAGGAGAATTGTGAGCTCTCAGCTGCAGGAAAACTCATCCATCAACAGAGAGACTGCTGTTCTTGTTGTTCAGGACAAGAAATGATTGTATGGCTGCTTGCTGTCATGGACTATGCACATGTATGAACTTATGTTTCTTGGACATTTTTAAATTTCTGAATCCCTGTGTGTTACAGTGGATTTAGAGGGAGCAGATCAGGCATTCTGATGTGGAATCAAGAGTTGCCCTAGAGTTGGAACTGTTATTTATGTATTTATTTATTGGATGATTTATTGGTTGAGGATAGTGACAACGATCCTGAAGATGTAAGAGGTGATTGCAGTTTCTTTGTCTGCCTTCCTTGCTAAAGCAGAGGCAACAACAAATCTCCGTAAGCCACTGATTCCACCAAAATAAAACTGAGACTTTATTACATGACTATGTCTAATATTCATAGAGAAACAAAGGCCTTTCTTACTGCAGAAGTCCAAAAACAGGAAGAGATATAGGAAATTAGCCTCCTCCTGCTAAATGCCTTCCTTTTTTCTTCTTATTTTCTTATATATATATATTTGCTGCTTTTTCAATAATGCCATGCCTTGCATGGAAAGCAAACTACATTTAGAGAGAAGCAACCTATTACAATGCCATCATTGTGTACCATTGGTGGGCCAAGAGGATATAAACCAGGCTGATTTTGTTACCATTGTAATGTTTATCTATGATATATTCTCCAACTGAAGCTTTCCATTGCACCTTGCTGTCTTACATCACAAGCCAGTTGCGAAGGAGCTCTGTAAGCAAACATTTCCATTGGCTACGCTGGCACTCAGCCATAATCCATTAGGAAAGAACTAGGCAGGACAAAAATGATCCATAGGGAGAGAAGCCGAAAAGGTGATGTCAGTTTGCAACAAACAAACAGGTTTGACCCATATATTCCAACAGTTCTGTTTGGGCAGGGACAGTCCCAATTCATCCTCTGCTGTCCTACTTTTACAGCTGTTTTTAAAACACCCCTGTTTCTCTCTTCCCCTCCCTTTCCCCCCTTATTTCAATTACTGCAAACTTAATTCAAAGTGGAGAAGTATTGTGTATTCAGTTAACTTGGCAAGGAGGGGAAGAGAGGAGTGAGTGGAATGTTGTCCTTCCTAGTAGATTCAAGCAGAATTAAATTGTTTAAGCTTGTCTTCTAGTAGATTCAAGGCTGTGTGGATGTGGCACATTTAACTTGGATAAATTATATACAGAGGAGAGTTAATCCCATGACCTAGTATGGGTTTCCTAAGCCAAAATCTATGTCTGCACACACTTGAGGCAGCTTTTCAATTAAAGTGCATACAGCTCAGGAGACCCTGCTTAAAGAGTATTTCTTATTTGCTTTAATTTGGCTATTAGCACTTGTCTCATGGAGACAATATTATCAAATAAAACAATATGATTTTCTTTAGAGAAGTCTTCTCCAATCTGGTAGCTCCCACATGTGTTAGAATACAACTCCCATCATCTCAATCAATATGGCCATTGATTTAACTATGGGGTTTTAACTATAACTCAGAATAAAGGCTTCCATTCAAATTACTTTGGCATTAATGATAACACTGGCCAACACTCATTTTGGTGCCTCAAATGTTAGCCCTATTTCTGGGTATATTTGAGCTGCTGATTTAAAAAAAAATGGCACCCGTTTTCCACAATCAGCTCTAGTTTTGAGAGGCAGAACAAATGCCATCTACCAGTTGTCATCCGTTCATCCATAGAAAATCTTGATAACCATATCTAAGAAACTAGAACTCATGTGGTCTATCCAATGCAATTTTCGGAATCAATGCCTCAAGTAATCAGGATGCCAAAAATTATTTTTGGTCTGTGTAAATTTAAAATTGTTGTTACAAGATGTACTGTACCATTCCTTCATCAATGCACACTCAAAAATAACTGAACGGTTTGTACCAAATTGAGCTTTCATATTAAAGGAAGGTAGGATAATTAATTTTAGAAGCTCTATAGAGACATTCTCATGTACAGTATAAGTGTTAATCTAGTAGAAAGGACACCAAGCATCAGACTTCCTAGAGAATACAAACACAAGGAAAGTACTGGACAAACGCATTCTCTCTCTTTCCCCACTTTTAATCACCCTTTACATATATAACAGCTTTGTTTATCTGTGGAGATAACGCAGGATTCTAACATCTCAAGATTCTACAAGGACAAAAGAACTTCTGTAAAAAGATGTCAGCTTTGTGAAGAATGTAAATAACAAAGCAGGAAGGAGTAGAGTTTGCACCCTTGTCTTCACTTTCTTCTTCCATATAAACATAGAATGCAAACACACACATGCATAACACATTAATAATACTAGAGTGAGATATTATGATGATGACAAAGTAAAAACCAAAAATTCACTTTTGTGTGTTGGAGAAACAGAACAAGGGCAGTTCATCAAGATAAATTGGCTAGTATCGTCATAGTATAATGCTGGCACATCTCCCCCCCCCCCCCCCAACTCAGCTATACAGTAGCTGGTGAAGTCTATGAATGAGGAGGGGAGATGATAGCTGTATATTGTTCTATAGACATACACAACAATAATGGGATCTGTTGTGAATTTGTCTGTAGAGACATAGCTAGACACTTCTCATCCCACAACCACTTCCAGCTGCAACATGGCCAGTAGACCAGCAACATGACCAGCAAGAGACATGGATTTTAAGGCAGGTGAGAAGAGGGACAGGAGTAGTTCTGCCTGGACAAAATTGTACATCTATCCTTTGATGCAGCCTTTGTTTGAGGTAAGACAAAGCAGTTAGCATGGACCACACTTCAAAGCAAAGCTACACTTTTAGAAATACCTTGTATGCTGTGCTGCAGTGAGCTGCCTGAATGATAACTCAGGAATGTTACCATGCAAGCTTAGAAACACCAGCAATTTTCTGCATATCATAATCCCATTTGAAAAGGACCCAGCAACAACTTGAAATATCCCTGCTGTGCTGTGACTGTACATACTTATCATCATTTTACACATAACATACATCTTTCTTTGCTGCACCCAAACCAAATCAAGTGTTTTTCTCCCTGAAATACAAAAAAATGCAATTATCCTGTTCAAAGGTTCTATTTGACTGTTTGTGCAAAGTTTACTTTAGCTGGAAATAGTGTTTACCTAAAGAGATATTATTCTTCAAGATTCTGAACTTTAAAAACTACCTTTGCTCTTTTGAATTTGGAGACCTCTTTCACTGAGTCCTTGCCATGTAATCATCACAACAAATCAGGTCAAACATTCTGTGCTAGTGTAGAAGTCCTCTCTCTGGAAAGTCCTCCTCACCATGGTTCTGCCAAATTTTATTGCTGGAGCTCCCTCCTTTCAGGATACTTCTGCCTCTTTTCAACCATGGAGGGTTATGTATGACTGCCAGAAGTAGTTTAACTCATGTGATGAGCTCAATGCCTCTCCATGTTTGAATAGAGGCTGAAATTTCCTACAGCTGGGAAATCTGTCGATATGATAGGGTGGTAAGATAGGTGCCTACTGAGAAGCTTTTAGGTCATAGAACACGATGTAGCTGTCATTAGGAACACTAATGAAGAAACAAAGAATCCACTCAACATCCCAATGTTGTGAAGTACATGCTTTGGAAGTCACAATCACATGGGTTTTCTGATATTTGTATAAAATTTTCTGTGTACACAATGAGCAAGGCTCTACATCAAGCAGATAGGCACTACTAATTTATCTGTGCCATTCCATGTCCTCCATCATACCATAGCTTTCAAGCATAGGAGGAGTGGCTTCAGGTACTTCTTACTCATGGAATGGGGAGGAAAGTGGTAAAACAGGCAAAGGAGAAGCAGTTGGTCTCAGAGAGGAGAAAGATATTATTATTATTATTATTATTATTATTATTATTATTATTGACACAAAAACACAGTATGTCACAGCAAACGAGATATATGCTGGATTTCGTATCACAAAATCATAAGTCAAACACTTCCCAAGTGTCAAGGACTGTGTGATGTATTTTTGAATGATGCATGCAGATCCAAGTTAGGTGGCCTTTTGCAGTTGACAGATTGTGATTTTGTCAATGTTTATTCTTTCCAAATGCCAGCTGAGATCTTTTGGCACGGCATCCAGTGTACCAATTACCACTGGGACCACTTGTACCGGTTTATACCAGAGCCTTTGAGGTTCAATTTTGAGGTCCTGATAATGGCTGAGTTTTTCCTGTTGTTTTTCATCGATTCGGCTGTCACCTGGTATGGCAACATCAATAATCCAAACTTTTTTCTTTTCACAATCGTGATGTCTGGTGTATTGTGTTCCAAAACTTTGTCAGTCTGGATACGAAAGTCCTACAGTATTTTTAGGTGTTGTTGTTGTTGTTGTTATCATCCTTTCCTCTCCTTTTGGCTTGAGGTGGGGTATAACATAGTTAAAACAGCAAGGTAGAATAAAGCACTATTAAAATACATATAACCAATACACATGGGGAAAATGCAATTTAAAATTTACCTATAAATTACAGATTAAAATTCACAAGTTAAAACTGACTGGATAGGCCTGACAGAAGTGATAGGTCTTGTGTCTTAAATTCTGACAGCTGGTTAGTAGGGCTGGGCGGTTTTGTTTCGTTAATTCGTAATTCGTTAATAATTCGTTAATTTTTTCAATTACAAAACGATAACGAACCATTCTGGAGCAATTATTAAAAAAACGAATTTTCAAAAACGTTTTGTAAATGCTTCGTATTTCGATATTCGTTTCGTTATTGTTTTGAGGTCGTTTCGTTATTATTTCTGCATGTCTGGGCCAGTTTTATGGTTTAATTAGTGAAAAAAAATTATAATATCACACCAACAGTCAACAACAGAGGGAGAGGGAAGCTTCAGAAGGTTTTGGAGGTTTTTTAGCGTATTTCGCGGTCGCGTCCACCATTAACGAATCGATTCGTTATTGTTTCGGAAATCGATTCGTTAATTTTTTACCATTTACGAAATTTCGTAAATATCGAACTTTTTAAAAGGAAAATTTTGTAATTATTTTAAATATCGAAACAAAAAAAAAACCCAAATACAAATCGATTTTAGAAACAAATTTTTCCTGGAGAGATGACTCCAGGAGAACTCACAAGTTGCAAACACAGTCTTTCAAGGGCAGTGTAACCCCATCCAAAATTGATTGACACACCTCCATTCCTATGTTAGGACCCTTAATTGCAATCACTTCTGTCTTGTATAGATTCAGTTTCAATTTGTTTTTCTTCATTCAGCCCATTACCTCCTCCAGGCATTCATTCAGAAGAGACGGGCTATTCTTAGCTAAAGTGGGTTTTGAAGGCATGGAGAAATATATCTAGGTGTCATCAGCATACTGATAGCATCCCACCCCATGCCTCCAGATGATCTCTCCCATGTAAACATTGAAAAGCATTAAAGATAAAATAGCTTCTTGTGGAATGCCACATAACAGCTCCTTTTTTGAGGAGCAGCCATCCCCGAGTACCACCACCTGGAACTTGCCTGAGAGGTATGACTGAAACCACTGTAGCACAGTGTCCTCAATTCCCCAACCCCCCAGGCGTTCCATAAGGATACAGTGGTTGATGGTATCGAAAGCTGCTGAGAGATGTAGAAGCACCAACAGGGACACATTCCTTGTCAGGAAATTATCCACTAAGGCAACCATAGCAATCTCAACTCCATATCTTGTCCTGAAGCTGGTTTGAAATGAGCCAAGGAAGTATGTTTCATTCAAGACTTCCTGAGGCTGAAGAGCAACTGCCTTCTCAATTACTTTGCCCCAAAAAAAGGAAGGTTAGACACTGGCCTGTAATTATGAAAGTCCTGAGGATCCGGGGAAGGTTTTTTCAGCAGTGGTCTCACCACTGCTTCTTTTAAACAGGATAGAAATTTCCCTTCGCTAATAGATGCATTGATAATTGAAATCTAATTGCATCTCCTCCCTGGATGACCAGGCAAGAAACCAGGGACCAAGAAAGCAGGTTGTCCACATCAACAGTACTCATCAAGTAAAACTGATCCAGTATCATCCCACTCACAGAGTTGCTGGACACCTCATTATTGACTTCTGCTCCAATGATAGTATCTCTTATGTGAGAGATTTTATTTGGAAAATGGTTATTAAAAACCTCACAGTGAGCTGCTGAAGGTTCTAGCAATGGATTCAGAGGGGAGGGTACCTGGGTTAAACCTCTTACCACTCTGAACAGCTCAACTGGATGTGGATCCATAAATGCAATGTGTGTAAAGAGTCTTCTTTGCTGCACGTATTGCCACCTTACAGAAATGAAGATGGCCTCTATATCATGTCTAGTTGCATAGAAGTTGGGGTTTCCACCATCTTCATGTTGCACACAAGACTGGGGATGCACCTTTATTTATTTATTTATTTATTTATTTATTTGCAGTATTCATATTCTGCCCTTCTCACCCCGCAGGGGACTCAGGACAGATTAAAATGTACACATATATGGCAAACATCCAATGCCAATTTGACATACAACGTATACAGACATACACAGAGGCTATTTAACTTTTTCTGGCCGCCAGGGGAGCTGTCGCTTTCATCGTCCGTCTGCGACACTGATGAAGTACTTCCACATTCCCCGCATGCTTTTGCTGGAGTGCTTTGCTGGAGTCTTTTTTATGGCCTCATAAATTAGTTAATTTAGCCTCCCCACACAAGGTGGTACCTAATTTTAATACTTGACAGATGCAACTGTCTTTCGGGTTGCAAAGGTTGACAACAGGCTACACAATTGGTTGGAAGCCCACTCCAACCCAGGTTGGCTTCGAAGTCATGACCTTTTGGTCAGAGTGATCTTAATGCAGCTGACACTCAGCTAGCTGAGCCACAATCCCGGTGCCCAGAACCTTTGAACCCAGAACCACACCAAAGTACTTATAAGCAAACAGTTTATTGAAGAATAAAAATAGCTTCAGCAAAAAAATAAAATAAAGGAAGTTTGAAAGTATAATAGAATATTGTCCATAAATACACTCAATTAAGCAAAATAAGAAATAAAGCAAGCATCAAACTCAGAAAGCAGTAATGTCCCAGAATCCAAGACAAAACCCACAGAACTAAAGTCTGTGAGTCTAGAATAGTCCAAGAATTCAAAGTCCCATAATGATTCAGGAACAAACTTGAGCAATTAAATCCAAAGGCATGAACATAGATCCAAGGAAGGAAACAAACAGGAATCTCAGCATGAACATAAAGCCATGAATACAAGACAAGGATGCTCTTCAATTCTAAACATTGGTCTCACTATAAGTTACAGTTTTAAAAGCCCTGTAACTATTCAAAAAGCCATGGCAAAAGCATTCCGTTTCCCTTAGGAAACCTCTCTCTGAACCCTTTTTTATCTTAATCTTTTAAATTGCCTTCTACCCCCTTCCAGGTGGTGGTTGATTGATTTGACCTCCTATCAAAGATTGTCTGGTCCTCCCTTGGTTTGCCAATTACTGCATTCTTTTCACATTCTGACCTTGACTATCCAGAGTCTCAACTTCTTTTTCTGGCTGTACAAACACATCTACAGCAGGCTGGTTAGCTATCCCAGAATCTTTAGCTTCCTTCTGGCTAACAGCACTCTCCTGATCAAAATCCCCATTTCCAAACCCCCGCGAGTCTGCAGGAAGTTGGTCATTTAACTCAGGTATTGAAACCTCTGCAGACTCAGGCATAGAAACCTCTGCAGAACCTTGATCATTTAACTCAGAAGACTGAGGCAAAAAAACAAAAAAAAACAATTGCAGACAGAACCCCTACACTTCACTCTAGTTGCCATCCTTCCCCTTTTCATTTCCCTAAGAGTCTCCGTATATCAGAAACCCTGGTTAGTAATAGGCTGGAGAGGATATCTGGGAGCAATCATGTTAAGAGCTCTGGTTAGATTTTGATTCCAATTATTGACCAGGGATTCAACAGGATCATTCATGATACTTGCCATAGAACCCTCAAAGGTGGAGTCTCAAAGGATCCATTAGCCTTTGAGAGCAAACCATTTTAATAGGTTTTCCACCCCTCCAGAAGTAAGTTGTGGCTGTGATACTAGCCCTGACCAGTAAATGATCTGTCCATGACAACTCGGAGGTGACATCAGGATATGTTTACAAGATATCATGATGTGTTCACAGATGGAGTGCTTCTTTCCCTTCCTTCTCCTTGAAACCTAAACCAGTCTCATAATAATCATTGGAATTATGTCACTATTGCCTCTGCATCTGTAAGTTGCAGCCCCTTTGTGTAGCAGTTGCCTCTCCCCTTGGCAACTGATGGGGACAGGTTTGGAGCATGAGTAGAGATGGGAAGGACTTAGGGGAAAGTCAAACACACAAGTCATTCAAGGGGGGAAAGTGCAACACCTATTATAAGATCAAGCCATCTCTGTATGTTAGTTTGGAAACCAAAAGCATAAATAACTCATGGACTATTCGTAGGAAACAAACAAGGATCTCAAAGAGGGAAATAGGTTTTTGGCAAAGCAATGACATGCCCAAGAAAAAGAAGAATCTAGAACAGACTGTTCCCAGAAACTCAGATGAAGAACTCCTATCAGTGGCGAATCAAGGAAATAAGAGTGAGTCACACATGAAAGTACATTTGTAAGAGACAGGAGTGAATCATACATGAAAGCACACGTGCGCACACTCACGAGGAAATGTAGGATTTGCCATATTTCTACTTTCATGATAAAGAAACAATGATGCCAGATACATGAGAAGAGGAGGAGCTCAAGAAGGAAAAAAGCAAGAGAGAGAGAGAGAAACAGATGTGCCTGGAATTCTGTGAATGTCTTTCATTTGTGTTCATTTTCCTGCAGATATGATAGGACAATTTTGTCCAGTGAGCAAATTCCATTTTAAGTTTCCATTTGGAGAACCAGGATTATACATGTGGTTCCTTTGTGTAGATAGATATTCAAGGGCCTAGATGCACATGACCATGGGTCATGTGTCCTCAGTTGCATGAAGCTGCCATTCAGCACATAGGTTACATAGCAAACCAATATATCACTTTCCAGGAGAAGTTTGTACTGTACAATCCCAATGAAAAATCTGGACCTTTGTGTTCCTATGATTTTGACATAGGGCAACTCCTTGTATGGTGCCCTATCAGTCATCCAGCTTTGATTTCTCCCAGGTGTCCAATTTGTCTAAAATTGAATTTAAAAATAAGGTAAGAGACTGACAAACACAGAAGCAACTATCAGATAAGAGATTTGAGGGCACGAGGGAATAACCTGAACAAATTGGCCCCATATAGCTTTTTTCAATCTTAACACAAATGCTAGGCTGCCAGACAAACAATCATTTGGCAAAATAAAATCATGCAGTAATCAATATGTGTACAGATACCAATTAATGAAGTGTTTGTTCACTGTCCTACTAGACCTATCCAGCATTTTCCTTTAAGGTACAAAGAAGACATAGGTTTAAATCATGCTCATTCTTGCAGGGGCAGCGAAAGAATAAAATCCACTGGCATAGCAGCCCTTAAAGAATGAAGGCATTGAAGAAAAAGGACTAGAATTCACTTACTCAATGAATGTATAACCATTGTAATTGCATGGCTACACAGTATCTCCCAGTCCCCCCAGTCCCCACATAGTGTCTCCCAGTCCTACCAGTCTCCACTTATCAGGCAGCAGCCATTGCAATCAATGAGGATCTCTTCCCCTGTTGATCAGGAAGTAACTGACTGATGTTAACATCCCCATTCCTTACATTAGCAATCTCCCAACTGCAAACACATAACACCAAGCTTCATATACACATTTATGAATACATATAAATACAAATAAAAGAATATAAAATCTTTAAAAATGAACAATTTATGTTATTAAGACCATTAAACATGAAAATATTAAAATGCATTATAATATTAACCCATGTTAAATCAATCACACCATATTTAAAGGTTATGGGAGCCCTTTCCAGTTCTTTCTCTACTTCCTCTTTCCCAAGTAGAGAATAACGTTCTGCAGCAGGGGGCCAGAGATCTTAGCTTCTTGGGAAGTCTGCATTGATATAAAACACCCCTTCGTGGCATATGTTCATCCTTAACTTGTGAAAGTTACTGAGAATAATAGAACAGAGAATGGGCAGAGGCTGTTCATTCATGCTTTTCCCTCCCTCAATTGTTTTAATTTCACTGCTTACAACAAAACTGTTGCACCTCAGAGTAGATTCACCTTGCTGAAGACACCAAACCACACACAGCCAGAAGTCTTTATGGTTTAATAAAAATAAAAGGTAAAAAGTTCATAAAAGCAAAGGTTAATGTGAAACAGATCAATATCCTAAAGCACTTGAAGCTTAATCCGAAAAGGCACCAGCAAAGCAAAAACCCAAGAGAACATAACAAGGCCCTGAAATCATGAACACAAAAACTGTAAATTAAATCCAGACAAGCATAGGCAAACTTTTTAGTAGAACGCAAAGTTGCTTTGACAAAGATTTGGTCTCACACACATGGCTTAATATCCTTTGCAAAACATGAAGGCGTTTCTTTGGCCCCTGGCCTCCCTCTTGTTAGCTATCCTTTCACTCCTTTGGACTCGGAATTCCAAACAGTCAGCCTGATCTAAGGTTCCCATTTCGTCAAGGTCAGTCTGTTTGTTATTGTCAGCCTGTTTTCCTGTTTGCTCATTATTAGGCTGAGAATTACCTTCCTTCTCTGAGTCAATCTGCACCTTCACCTGGCTATTTTCAGTATCAACACTCTCATGCTTTGCTGTGGGAAACTGCACTTCTTCATTGTCTATAACAGGGACATCTTGAACCAAACTGTGAACCTGAGTCCCATCACCCTCATCAGAGACAGACTGTGATTCCAGTTGAGTCACAACAAAAACACCTGAAGAGAGCTAGTATACTTCACTCTTCAGGTTTTCTGATATTAAATCGCTTTGAGATTTGTTTCACACTTTGGAACTAGACAAATGAGCAAAATCTAGAATATTGTTTTCTAAAACAGGATCATAGAATCACAGAGTTGGATGAAACCACATTGGCCATCCAGTCCAACCCCCTGCTATGCAGGAAAAGCACAATCAAAGTATCTCTAACATTTGGCCTTCTAACTTCTGTTTAAAAGCCTCTAAGGAAGAGCCTCCACCACACTTCGAGGGCGATTGTTCTAATGCTGAGCAGCTTTTACAGTCGGGACATTTGTCCTAATGTTCAGGTGGAATCTTGTTTCCTGTAATTTGAGCCATTGCTCTGAGTCCTAGTTTCTAGGGCAGTGGAAACCAAGTCTGCTCTGACTTTCTTATGACATCCTTTCACATATTTATATATGGCTATCATGTCTCCTCTCAATGTTCTCTTCTGCAGGCTAAACATGCCCATCTCTCCAAGGTGCTCCTCATAGGGCATGGTCTCCAGACTTTTCATCATTTTAGTTACCCTCTTCTGGACACCTTCCAGCTTGTCAATATCTCTTCATACAGCCCCTGGGAACGTGCTGTTTTGCCAGCAGTCGCCAATGAAAGAGAAGGTTTGCAGAGCTGCTGCTTAAGTGAGGCATCCTTGTTGAAATTCATTTTGTTAGATTTGGCCCAGCTCTCTAATCTGTTAAAGTAATTTTGAATTCTGATTCTGTCCTCTGGAGTATTAGCCTCTTAATTTGATGTCATCTGCAAACTTGATAAGCATGTCCTCTAAACCTTCATCCAAGTCATTAATGAAGATGTTGAACAATACTGGGCCCAGGACTGAACCCTGTAGCACTCCACTTCATCTTCTTTCCAAGATGAAGTGGAACCATTAATGAGCACTCTTTGGGTGCCATTGCTTAACCAATTACAGATCCACCTAAGCTACATTTAAATAGTTTGTTTACAAGAAGGTCATTGTTGAAGGCTTTACTAAAATTGATATGCTACATCCACAGCACTCCCTGCATCTTCCAAGCTTGCCATTCTATCAAAGAGAGAGAGAGAGCGAAAAAGAGAGATAAGATTTGTCTGGCATGACTTGTCTTTGATAAATCCATGTTGATTTTTAGTAATCACAGTATTCCTTTCTAAGTGATTGCAGACTGCCTCCTTAATTGATGTCAGACTGACTGGAGTCCTCTTCTTGAAGATAGGGGCAACATTTACCCTCCCTCCAGTCTGCTGGCATTCCTGTACTCTAAGAATTCTCAATGATTATTGGCAGTGGTTCTAAAATGTCTTCTGCTAGTTACTACAATACTCTTGAACATATTTCATCTGGCCCTGGAGACTTGAATTCATTTTGAGTAGCCAGGTATTCCTGGACTACTTTTTTTTACCTATTTTGGGTTGCATTTGGGTCTGCTCCATATTAATCAGGTTGAACACCAATCTCTTTTGGGAGGAAGACTGAAGCAAAGAAGGTGTTGAGCAGCTCTGCCTTTTCCCTATTCCCTGTTAGCATTTCACCACCTTCTCCACACATTATTTGACATCTCTTCTTTTTTTTGCTGTCACCTTGAATATTTCCCTACAGGACACAACGGTCAAAAGTTCAACACCTCTCCTTTCTCCATAAACCCTGAAAATAGTTGCAACACTTGGTTTTTCTTAGGCAGACTGCTGCAATAAAGTTTCTAGATTCATCCTTTCATAGTTAGATGTGCAAAGTGAATTATAACAGTTTAAACGGTCTTGATTAGAGTATGTAAATTTATTTTATGTAGCTTTTGTTAGGCAGACAGCACTTGGAAACAATGCTGCTTGGGTAGAGCTATTTTATTAATCTTATATTAATCTGTATATATAATCTTCACAAAAGGCAAGCAGCTCTTATTCATCCACATATAACTTGAATAATAATAATAATAATAATAATAATAATAATAATAATAATAATCTTTATTTATACCTCACCACCATCTCCCCGAAGGGGACTCGGGATGACTAATATGAGGCCAAGCCAAGATACAATACAACAAAATAAAATACAAAACAACAAAATTTCATCATAGTAAAATACGTAAAATAGCAAGATAAAATAAATAGTACAAAAAAACCAGTGCAAAATAACATAATAGAAAGTCGAACACAATAAGCGGGCCAAATGCACAAGATAAAATGATAAAACCCTGAGTGAGATAGGAGTGGAAAAAGTGTATTTGTGAGGGTGGAGCCCGAAAAGGACAAATAGTGGGGTTGGGCCTTGATTAAGGACGGGGGAAAGCGCATCATGAGGACAACAGTTTAGATGGAACAGACAGAAATAGGATATATGGTCACTCCGAACCAAAGGCACATCGGAAGAGCCAAGTTTTCCAATATTTCACAAAGGCTGCTAGGGTGGGGGCTTGCCTAATATCACCAAGTATTTCTCCTTGGCTGCTCATCATTATACTGTCAGTGAAGACAAAATAACCTTTATCAGAAATGAAGAAATGTCTTCACTTTGGACATAGAGAAATATTTGCATAGGAATGGTTTTCCTCCTGCAGTTTGAGAAGATCACCAACAACCCATCCTTTCTATCCCTTTGAAATGCATTTGTAACTTATTATCTTTCCTATATGGGGCTGAAAGCAGCATACATGGATTTAGCCATTGGGAGTGGGATAAACGGCTAATGTTTATTTTTATGTTTTCTGGGCAACATGCTGTTGAAAGGATGCATGGTTAAGAGCATTTTCCTTCCCATCTGTTTTAAGGAGTGACCTTGTTCATTTTCCTATGGTGAAAAGAACAACAACAAGCAGTTAGCTATTCACCACTGCATATCTGACAGTGACAGGAAAGGACCAGGAGAAGAAAATTGTGTTTCAAGAAAGTAGAATAGTAATTAAAACAAGATAAAAGCATGTTAATTTGGGGGGGGGGGGAGAGAGAGAGACAACAATTGTGACCTGATGCTACCTTTGAAAAGAGAAAACAGGCCTGGGTGATCTTCCTTCTAGGGGATATCTACCCATCCCTTTATTACTACTCTCCAAAGCAGTTCTACTCTTCCACTTAAAAGGTACCTTCAGTAACTCTGAATCCTCGTTCAGCTTTGACACTTTAGAAATTGTGCTGCCCACAGTGTTATCATACCGGCTGTTGGTGAGCAAAAGTAAATCAATTAAATTAGTATTTCTTTTTTGAAATTTTCAAATATTATTTATTTTAAATCAGATTTTCTGATTAGCTAGTCTCCACCTCCATTTTATAGAAATAGGCTATATTAAAGAAGGCCATATGAGAAACAAATAAGTTAACTCAAATGCAAAGTTTCCAGTCACCAGTTACAAGTAGCAAGTTACTTCTAATTAATTACCAGAGCTGGTTAAATAGATTGTTACAGATGATACTTTTACCAGAATTTTTAAATAAATGATATTGTCATTGTTTCACACTTCAGAAGTAGTAAATAAGCATAAAATATATGATGCTATATATATGTGTGTGTGTGTGTGTGTGTGTGTGTGTGTGTGTGATATATAATTTTCATATTACCTTTTCATTACCTTATAGAGCAATTTAAAACATTTGTGTTTTGAGCAGAATTTTGTAAGTGTTATGCTTTTTTAATCTGTTTTAAGCACGCACACTGAAAAAGTAACAAATAATGTAATATATAATGTAATGAGATTTCTTATACCTTGGCTCAGACAATAACCAACATGGAGACTGTAGTCAGGAAATCAGAAGAATAAGACTTGGAAAAGTTGCCATAGAGTAATCAGATGAGTTCTTCAAAACATGTATTTGCATGCCAAAGTCAGAATCATCCAAACTATAGTACTTCCAATTTCTATACATGATTGTGGCAGTGGAATAGTGAAGAAAGACATCAGGAAGAGGGAAAAATTAAATATACAGCTGGAGAAGAGTCCCATAGAAATCATGGACTGCTAAAAAGACAAATTAATGGGTCTTAATTAAGCAAATTAAGAGCAAATCAAGCCTGAACATATTGCTACACTTTGGACATATCATTGGAAAAGACAATAACACTAAGGAAAGTGGAATTCAGTAGAATTCAGTAAGGAAAGAGAGAGATTGATTCAATCAAAGAAACCACAGCCCTGTGTTTGCCACACCTGAATGATGGAGTTGGTGTCTGGGGCTCTTAGAAGTCTCCTATTCATAAGGTTACTATAAGTTGAAGTCAACTTGACAGCAAATGACAACAAAAGTAGTGACTCACTTACATTTTATCATAGTACTCATGATAAAAAATAATTGGGGGGGGGGGGGGGCTGTAATGGATGTCATCTTTGAAGTTACTGGCTTGACCTTGATGGACCTCAGGGTAGCCACAGCTGATGGGGAGCTCTGGCACGTACTCGTCCATGAGGTCATGAATAGTCGAAAGTGACTGAACAAATAACAACATTGAATCACACAATAAATTATTTTAAAGGTGATTTTCCAAATTCTGTAACTAAGATTATGTAATTCTACAAGTAGATATAATGAGGACGGGGCATCCTCCATGAATACGAAGTTCTGACTAACTTTTGGTCTGGGGAGAAAACTGATGTGTGTAGGAAAGAGTGGAATGGAGTGGCTGAATCCAAAACAGGAGATGCTCTATGCAGCAAAATGTTGCTATAGATCCCACATATTTATCTACCAACAACAGCCCATGGAGATCTTTATGCGTCTGTTATGACCACATTTTATCTTGGGCAGCAGAGTGTGAACAGATCTCTCCCACTGAGATGTTAATTTATGCAAACATGGACAGTTATTCCGCTTGCTAATATAGTTCGTGCTCTTTTCTAACTTGGTGTTTATTGGTGCTTCAAAAAGTATTGAATTTATCTTCCCGGCAATATTTACTAATATAATATTGAAATTCTGTTTAATCTCTGCAAAACCCTTTGCTCAGAAGGCTTAGGAAAACCGACAAACTGTAAAAGAGCACTGCTTTGTAAAAGTATTTTTTGCCCTCATCCTCAGTTTTTAATTCATAGAGTTGGCTTTGGGGGGGGGGGGGTGGCTTTTAAAACTGCCACTATGGTAAACAATAAAATTACAATAAAGATATACTAATTCCTTTGCCCTCCCCCCCTCAATCTTCACCGGCACTGCCATAAGGAAGGGAGCTATGAGCATGACTAATCACAGTCATCTTAACTGTAGTTTGGAAGACCAGGTCCCAATGGTAGAGAATTGCAAAAGGCCCTGCCGTAAACTACATTTCCCAGAATGCAAAGCTGCTTAGGACACAAATGAAGCTAAAGCACCCAAGTGAGGGCTGGCCCCACCAGTCGCCATTTAGAGTTATTCTAAATAAAAGAAATATCTGCCAAGAGGACTAAAGAAAGTAATAGTACCTGTGCTAAGTTGAAGTTATGTGGTTGGATGTTATAAAGACAGATGGACATTCAAGGGGATTGCTGTTGTCACTTTTTCGGGGAATAAATTGTTTTGGTTTAACCTTTTAAAAATCCCCAAATATCTGTAGATGTGTGAATCTTTCTGTAACTTCTGGGGATTGATGCCCTCATTATTTTGTGCATTGTCTATAAAATTCATGTAGATGGCTCTTGTACTTTTTTTAAAAAAATGTTGTTTATGAAAACTTTGAAAATTCACCAAAATTTTGTGGATGTTCTGAAATTTGGTGAGCTAACTGTGGTAAATGTGTTTTACCACTGTAAGTAAGTAAACTTTATTATGATCGATGTGAGCTAACAATTGTCTATTTCTCTCCTTCAGGCAAGCAACTCAATGGAAGATAATCACTTTTTTTTCTCCAGGCATCAAACATGGTGGCGTACTGTCAGCATTCTTATAAATGAAGTTGTTGCAGAGAGGAACATTTGCTCAGACAGAGTAGAAAGCAATGGCCCAAGTTACAAAAGAGACACCTAAAATGGTGAGATCAAGGAAGGACCCCCGGGATGGAAATGGAGACTACTGATGGAAAAGTAACAGTAAAAAGAAAGTTTGTGTAGATGATCCATCTTCCCCCTTTCTGCTGATTTTCTGGCATAAGGGGAAAAAATGGAAGGAGAAATGTAAAACCACCAGAGTGTATCAAAAGTGTGCAATTATATCAGCATCTGGTGACCTAAAGACATGCCTATCACATGGTTTTTTTTGCAAGTTTTATTCAAAAGGGGGGGGGGGTTATATTCACATTTCTTTGAGGCTAAAATAATGTGACCTGCCTAAGGTCAAGTTGTGGGTTTCTATGGCAAGAAAGGATTTAAATCCTGGTCTCCAAAAGCATAATCTAATGCTCAAACAACTGGACAACAGTGGCTCTCTTTGGTCCCCATAAAACCTTTTAAATGAAGGTGGTCCACAAGAAAAGACAACTTTGGGAATCCGATTTGGAAGCCAGACAATCTTCAGCCTGGAACCCAGAATTCTCTTCATTTGCAACCAGGATTGGCAGCTTCCAAGAGTAGGGGTGTACTAAGGATACCACTTGACGGACTGCTGCTTCTGTACTACTAAATTGCTTTAGCATTCCTTATTTAAAGAGATTTTTTGAAAATATAATTTTACCAATTGAATATAACAAAGAACATTGAACCAGTAGGTCTATGTTATCCTAACACTTCTTCCAAATAGTTACAAACAAAGCTTGCTTTAATTATTTAATCCCACTGTATAAGTAAAACTCATTTATGTTAGATATATCCCATCTCCAGTGCCTGTACCAGATATGTGAGAGGCACATGGGCAAAGAGCTATCACTGGGGATCACTCTTGTGTGCCTATTCTCCTGCATCCTCTCCAAGATGCTGATACCATTCCCTCATTCTTTCGCTGGGTCCTGTAGTATCTAAACAAGGTGATGGCTACACCCTTTCTTTGCTTTTGTCTTTGTTTTACTGCTCAGAAATGACAGCAAGGAGGAGCCTTGAAGCTGCAAGGTTCTTGTGACTGGCAGTGGGCCTCTTGGAAGTCTTATATGTGCCCTCATGTGCCAATCTATGGCACTGTTCCATCTTTGTGTGTGAGAGTGAGAGGTGTTTTTGTTTTCTCTGAGTGGAAACCAACAATCCGTTTAAAAGAAACAATACAAAGTAAATGAATAATCATTTCCTTCCACATCTGCATTCATTTCTCTCTGTCCTTGGTTGTCACTGACCTAACATAACCCAAAGCAAAATTCCCTTTAATGCTTTTTTGGGTTTGAAGTGGATGCTGCCAAGAGGAAGTCAAAATAAAAACATTTCATGACTTACAAAAGTGGTTCTGTGATTGTATCTAGGTTACCCTCTGAACTCTTTCCAGATGATGGATGATCTTTCCATCACCTTTGAGTGATTATTCTTTTCCAAGACATTGCTTGCCCATGGCTGGCTCAGCACTGCTACCCTATTCCTAGGCATTTCCAGCCTCAGTGTCAGGAGATCCTATTGTACTCATTCTCAACAAACTATTCACAACTGCCCTGTTACAGATACAAATGTCTCTTTATTATATTATCCAGTTCAATAATTTCAGTTCCTTTCTTGGAGCTCTATTACGTATCTTGACAATAGTTACACCCCAAGAAGGAGGTACGGGCAGCAAGTCTGAGATTTACAGGACTTAAAACAACAACAACAACAACAACAACAACAACAACTGAGCTTAAAAGTGACACATCACAAATTACATTACTTCCTGCAATGTGTTATTTTCAGTGGTATGAAGGAAATACCACCCAAAATGTGTAAATGTCTGATTATGTGTTTATGTTAAAATCACACATCAGGCAAAAAACAACTCTTACTATCAGAAAGTTCTTCCCTAAATTTAGATGGACTCTCTTTTCTTGTAGTTTGAAGCCACAGCTTTGTGTCTCTAGAGCAGTAGAAAACAAACTTTCCCCTCTTCGGTATGACACCCAGTAAATTGATGGGCACTTTGGAAACCCTAATATAAAACTGCAGCATGGCTTTGGAGTAATAATCTTTATGAACACAAAGATGTCAGTTAAGCATAAAGATATAATATTTTTCAATTCAGTCTAATACTCTGCTGTGGGATTAAGGGCTATAACCACCATATATTGTGATTAGATTTCATGAGTTTCTCTTTTAATGTGGCCCAATGTACTTCATCATCTTCAGTAAGGCTTGCACTTTTACAAGCCTTAAAAACTATATTGCAGTGGAATTGACGGTGCCGGGATTGTCATCATTTGATTGCCTGGCACAAGGAAGAAGCAATCACCAATTATGTTAGTTTTCTACTCATGATGCATCCTCTATCAGTGCAGACTGCTGTTAGCTGCTTGAAAATTGAGATATTTCTATATGCATAAATCTTATGGTGAAAGTATGGAATATACCCCGTCATTTTATGTCTTATTATAATTTTATGTTTCTAAGGCAGACAGTAGTTCTTGGTGTTTGTGGTAATGGGTTGGAGGAATACATTTGTACCTCATGGTCTCTCATTGTGTGGGATTGGAGTTTGTTACCATGGAAATTAAAATGTGAGAAGCCATAACTTCCTCTAATCTAATGTTCCAGCACATTTGTAGATTCAGACTATTTACCCCTCTCTGTTCCTGACTACTTTAAGCTGGGTTGAGTGACAAAGGGCATGGCCATACAGTCAACACAATGCGGCCACACAACCTACCCTAGGCCAATGGGCTGGGGAGAACTTTGCAGTTAGTTTATGGCTGGCAAAAAGAGTAGACAGGAGATGAGAGGAGGAGAAGGAAGAGTGAGAAGATCTCACTGTGCCAGCAGATGTTCAAGCAGTGTCACATTGGATTTATGCCCTTGCTTTTGCACTGCAGTCCAAGCAATGCTAGAATAAGTGTCTCAGCATATGGTCACCAAGGCAATGCCAGATGGCTAGGAGCAGAAGGTGAATTTAGCTTGTGGATGAAGCAAAGATTCTGTTTGTTTAAAATAACAGCTCGATCCAAAGCACTAGTGGGAAAATCGCCTTGTTGAACATTTGAATTCCGTTTGAGCTTGCTTTTATTTTATAACAGATTTAGTCTACCTATTTACACTGCACACTCAGAGTGCTGTGATTCCACTATATCGGTCATGGCTACATCCTGTGGAACCCTGGAGTTTGTGAGATGCACCAGACGATCTAAGAATTTGAAAGGTTCTTCACTCAATTGGCAATCCCAGGTTTCCATAGGATAGAACCATGGTGGATAAAGAAGAATCTCAGCATTGTAACTGTGTAAAAGGACCACAAGATTGAGATCCTAGAAACTGGAGAAAAAAATGTCCTACTCCCCTATTGCTGTAGCATGATGATGCTTAAATACATTTATTTAGGACCCCCCCCCCCCCCCAGGGGAGATAGGGCAGAATATAAATAAAGTTTTATTATAGTGTCTCTAGATAGAAAGCCAGCATGGCACAATAACATGAGTGTTGGACTATTACTCTAGAGCAGTGGTTCCCAAACGTTTGGCCTCCAGGTGTTTTGGACTTCGGCTCCTACAGTTCCTAACAGCTGATAAGATGGTTGGGATTTCTGGGAGTTGACGTCCAAAACACCTGGAGGCCCAAATGTTGGGAACCACTGCTCTAGCGAATGGGATTCAGATGCCTAGTCAGCCATGGAACCCACTGAGAGATCTTTGGGCAAGTTGCAATCTTCTATCCTCAGAGGAAAGTAAACTCTCACTAAACAAAACTTGCCATAAAAGTTCCACTTTAGCTTCATGTCATCGCAATTGGAAATGACTTGAAGACATATGGCAATATCAACAGCAACAAGAAGTGTCTTTGTATGTACACCGAGGTGCATGATATAAGAACATGGGTTCTTCAGAGCATTTTCTAATTTCTTTCACATGGCAAAAATGCAACAAACATTTTCTTTGGCTTTTTTTTTCTGAAAAAGTAACATTTCACACATGATGTGCCCAGTAAAACATGAGGCTAATTTAATGGGGGATGCTGTTCTTGTCTAATGTGCTCCTGATGCATATCACTGTTTTATAAGTCACAATACTGCATTGAGAACAGCATATAAATTTTGACCTGAAGCAGTAAACAGCGAATGCAAGTTTTTGGGGTGTGGCAGCAGGAAAGGATGACTCTCTCCATGAAGATACATTAATTATCTCTCCCCCCCCCCCCCCCTTCCCTCTTTAGAATCATATCAGAAATAGGATCTGCAGAAACCAGGCATTTATTCAATTAATCTCAAACCTTGTGCCGGCCTGAGTCGCCTTCGGGCTGATATGGGTGGAATAGAAATAATGTAAATAAATAAATAAATAAAATAAATGGTTTTCCTTCCAGGATCTGGCTAGACTGCTATTGGGGGGGGGGGGGGGGGGGAGTTTAAAGACCCCTTCAACATGTGACTAGTTTTGTGTTTATTCTCATCATGAGCTTTATTCCAAATGTCTTCATCACTTCATCACTTTAACTTTTCAGCATCTTTCTATAAAAGAGGTTTCATTACAACCACCTCTGCACAGAGTACCAGGTGGATACATGTACAGTAGTATAATAGTTAGAAATGTAATCCCCTTAACATCTGTTTAATATGCTTCATTTCTTGTTTTTTTTTTGTTCCCAGTATCAGCTGCCTAAATACCCCAAAGTCATCAGATCTTGTCTAATCTTGGAAGCTAATCTTGCCCTATTTAGTACTCAGATGAAAGATCACCAATGAATTCCAGGTACTGGGAGTAATTTTTTGAAAGACGGAACTGGCAAACCACCTGTGAGTATTCCTTATATAAGAAACCAGAAACCCCTCATTGAGATTAATTTGGGTTGCTATAAGCTAACAGTGACTTGATGGCACATACACATCAGTGAGAAGTGACAACCAAATTCAACTGGGTTGTGAGTTTTAAAGGCTCTTTTCAATGTATTTAAAATATTTTAATCTGTTTTTTACCTCAATCCACTGTATTATTTAATTGTTTCAATGTTTGTATTGAACTTTTAAAACTATGATTAAGGTGTGGGATTGTTTGCTGCCTGGAGCCCCCACGGGGAGAAAGACAGGGTATAAATAAAGTAAATAATAAATAAATAAATAAATAAATAACTGGGTAGTGTCAACGAGCATAGATCCACTGACTATTGGCATGTTTCCATTATTTACCTCTCACTTTAGTTTTATCTACTGAAACACAATGTAACAGTGTATTTTTTCTTATTTATTTCAATCATTAGAAAAGCACACTCATCAGATCCAGAGTTAAATTAAAATTTGGTGAGTGGCCTTAGAAGGAGGACAGGCAGCAACATGTCTTCATTGTGATTATGTTATGTACTGTAAGGAATGCAACTCTCTGGTTAACCTGCTCTGCTCACACTGGGGGGCCTAGAGATTCTAAAACAGAACACCTCTCTATGACTCTCTATGGACCTCTCCAGAAAGCCCAGGCAAAACGTCTTGCTTCGTTGGTATTTTGCGAGGGATCAGCCAGACAAATTTGTTGCCCCACGCACAGTTTGCTCTTAGCAATGCTTTCCCCATCACATGGGGAAAGCATTGCCCTTGTGGGGTGGGCCCCGTTGGAGCCAACATAACATGGAAAGCTTCCTGTGTTGGGGTAAAAGCATTCAGCAATACTTTCACCTCAGTTGTGGGCAGAGCCTTTGGCAGATGTCACACACATCATTTGATGTCCGGCATCGGTCCCCATCCCCCAGACAGGTGAAAGCATCCTAGGATTCTAAAATCACCTCATCTGATGGAGTAGTAGGTTATCCAGTACAATTTTATTTTTCGCTTCCAGTCAAAGTTGGCCATAGAGTCATGCTGGAAGACCTACGGAAGAGTCCCCTCATGGAAAGAAATATAATAAAAAAATAATTCCTGTTTTTTTCACTTTCACAGGAGTTCTTTGCCCCTAACCCAATGAATGAGAAAGGCTGACTATAGTGCCAATATAAGGAAGATCCTGGCTCAGGAACAGTGAGGTGATGGAAACAGATTCTGTGAATTGGGTGGATTTTGTTGTGCGAATGTTATTCTGCTGCTAATATCAAAATGACATTACACTACAGGCTGTTTAGCTCCTGAGGATAAAATAAAATAATGAGTGGAGGAAGACAGAAGAATGTACCATTTTATTATTCACTTTAATCAGCAAAATCTCTTGGGTGTGTTCTAACATCTCTGTTACTTATCTAAAGAAACTTAAGTCCTTTTATAAGCCCCTCTTCCTTTGGCAGTAGCAAACACTCTTTCAATCTGAAAATCTAGGCTTGCATCCAATCGATTCATTCAATTACTTATTACATGTGAGTCTATATGTGTGTGTATGTATCCTATGGATTTATTTTCAGGACTAACAAAAAGATTTAAGTAATCACTGACTTATGCAGTGTAATCTTGTGTGATCAAGTTCACAGCTACAGTGAGGTAACAAAATGTGAGACAAATTGTTGCACAGCTTCTAGGAATATGAGGGCAGTGGGAAGTTTTATTTATCAAAGCCCAGAGACAAGTGTCCTGTTAGTATATTACAATAGTATAAGCCAGATTGATGCTATCACAACTCACTTTTAGGTTTGTGGAAATCAGAATTCTGAATTACCATGCAAAACCTACACCTCCCAACCTCCTTGTAAACAACACACCTTCCTCTTCAGTGTTGGTATTTCCACGTTCTTGGAAGGGAGAAGGATCCGTTGTGGGAATGTCCATTTATTTTCCTGTAGCTGGACACACTTCAAAAATGATATCTGCCTGAATATTTCAAGGACTCCTTGGATTTACTACTGATGCAGTACATGCAGGTAAAGGGTATTAGCTGGACAAGTCTCTGCTGATCCTTCCCTCTTGACAACACAGAAGTTGTGTTGGGGATAGTGCACTGCTTACAAAAACAGCATTACTATAAGATACACCTATATCTCGCCATGCAGGATTCTAGTCGAAGTGTCCTTGCATATTTTTCCTTAAATGGGGCCTGGCACTTCAGGTATGGGGGTATCCCTTAGCCTCTGGTCAATTCTATAGCTTTCCAAGCTATCAAAATGTATTCCTAGGACATTAAAATGGCAACTAAAATAGAAGAATTTTATGTCAGATTGCTAAGGAATCAAAATCTTCTGCTTTAAACCATAATGCAGATCTGCAGGAAGGATGTGGGTTTTGTTCAAAATAGCCACAGGAACAAATTGTAATACTTAGTATTTTCCTCCAAAAATCAAATTCAGCAAAAAACAACAACAACAAAACAACCCCCCCCCCCCCCCCCAAATGAGTCTTTTAGCTAAGGCATAGTGTAGAACTTGAGGAACTGAAAATATTTTTAAGGAAATGAAAGTGAAGGAGAAGGAAAACCATGTCTTGCTGTAGATTTTTTTCCATACAACAAACAATTATAGGAAAACCTCAATACAGAAACCTTATTAATATTCAGTTCTTACCGACATGTCTTATTCTTCACACAATCCTGCCTGAAACCAGGTGCCTTCTACTTTCTTTATAGGAGAGAATTTCTATGGACTTGTATCACTAACCAAACCAATATAATTTGGTAGAGATTCCTTCTTTGGAGGCTTCTAAGCAGAGGCTGTATGGCCATCTGTCAGGGATGCTTTGAATGCAGTTTTCTTGCTTCTTGGCAGGAGGTTGGATTGGACGACCCATGAGAACTCTTCCCACTCTATGAGTGTATGATCCTAATTTGCATCTCCTGGACTAATATTACTAATAGCTAATCTTTGACTATTTAGATTTTACAATGTAAATTTTCGCTCAGAAAACTAAATGCAAACACAGCTATATAGAAAAAAATAATGCACATTTTGTACACTTTTAAATATAATTAGATTAATGAAAAACTTGGATTGGATTAGTTTGAATTTGAATACAGGTAAAGCTAGCACAAATCAGGACTCAACACATTCATCCACTCCTGTTCTGTACTCCTGTCTGTAGCAACATGATCAACATTAGAAATATGTCTAGCATTTTGGATACTACCATTCTTACTACATGCCATGGATAAAATTTCATCACTGAGAGGTAATGTGTTTCTGTTTGAATAGCAGAATAAAAGAAGGAATTCTCCCTTCTCTACCACTTCCTGCCAAATGCAGGTAATACAAACATGCATTGTTGTTATTGTTGTGTGCCCTAAAGTCATTTCTGGGTTATGACAACCCTAAAGCAAACCTATCAGAGGGTTTTCTTGGCAAGCTTTCTTGCCAAGAAAGGTCTTAACCATTAATGTCTTCTGAGGCTGAGAAAGTGTAAGCTGCCCAAGATCACACAATGGGTTTCCATGGCCAAGAGTGGATTCTAGTCTCTAGAGTCACAGCTCTATGCTCAAAATATGATATCATGCTGGCTCTTATACTAATATACTTATATATTAACATAGATAAATATATAAAAAGAGAAAACAGAGAACAAAACAAAACCACAATAGAAAATACCAATAATCATTTAAGCATGTAGATTAATGTAGACAGTCCATATGTCAAGCAAAACGTTTATCCAAGTATGATGACATGCTCACTTGTAGACATAACAGTGAGCTCCTCAGACTATTAAGTGAGAGATAGTGGGTACTTATTTTTTCAGCCTTGGCATGTAAGTCTCTGTAAGGACAAAGAGTGAATCCCTCTGGTTTTTAGCTTGAATTCAAAAGAATCTCCAGTGTCCTGAGACTACTATGGGAAATAGAGTTCAGCACTTTGGATAGCTCTAAATCAAACCCTGAACAGCCCTGCTGTTATACTGTAGTGGGAACTACAAGCTACAAGGGCATGCCATTGGGCTTCATAAGAAAGAAATGTACTTTAGCAGTGCAGGAGCATCTGTAAAATGTCAAAGACTTGTCTGAGAAAAAAAATGTGAATGGAAACATCTAAATAAAAGGAAGATACTCCCTTTTGGTGCAGTGGGTTAAACCACTGAGCCGCTGAACTTGCTGACCAAAAGGCTGGCAGTTCAAATCTGGGGAGGGGGTGAGCTCCCAATTTTAGGCCTGCTTCTGCCAACCTAACAGATGACCTTGGAGGCATCTACAGACAACATCTGCTCTTCAGCTTAGAAATGGTCATGAGCATCACCAGAGTCAGACATAACAAGACTTAATGTCAGGGGAAACCTTTACCTTTACCTTTACCAAAAAACACAAACATACCACATGCTTCAAATAAGGATGACCATATTACATTTATAACATCTGAGTTAACGAGAAGCTTGCTCTTGAAATGCTATGTTGCCAAATACGCTCAAAACATCAGGTGTTTTGCTGAAACAATCACCATTGTACATCCACAAAAGACTTATGTATACCATGTATTATGTTATATGGAATATTTAGCTGTGAACTCACTAGCCCCATTTTTCAATCAACATTTTTAAACAATTATTGCTGGTTTAGGTTTTGCAGAAAAGTAAAAGAATACTCAAGAGGTCTTCCAATTCCTTCATCCAAAATATAGTCTACAAAAACTGATATTCATTGGTACTTTCCCATTCAAGTACTAATCAGGCTGATCCTGAATAGCTTTCCAAAATCAGTTGAAGGTACTGCCATTTAGTATTGACAAAAATAGCATTTAAGTTTCAACATTGACAATGGTAAAATCTCACTGCTAAAATCTTTTAGTTACTTCATGGATGGGCATAGCAAGGACCACAGGGTCAAGAGGCCTATGAACTCCACTTTTTTGATAACTGAAACTTTCCCAGTCTCCTAATACTTCAGAATATTCCCAATTTAAAAATAAAATTAATTGGCATGATTTTAGGCATTCTTGTCCCACAAATCATGTGAAGAGCTCTACTCTGACCCCTAAAGCCTTACACTCAAATCCCTCAAGCCCCCCCCCCCCCCCAAATTGGCATTACTTTCCCAAGCACTTTTACTTCCAGAATTCTGCAGGAACCCTTAAATGCATCAAAAGACCTAATAGTGCCAAACCCTAGAAATACCCCAGATCCCATACTTTCTTTTAATATCTGTGTTTTCTTCAGCTGTCCCTATCAATTATCACTTTTTGTTGCCATTTTGAGAGAAGAAAACAAACAAATTTAGCTTGCTGATTGAGAGAATGTCTATTGGGCTGAGAGAGCTGAGCCTGAAATTATGCTTTGAGTTACCCTCTTTGGAGTTAATCTCACATTTAGAGATTAGTTTAAATCTCACATTTCATCCACTTCTTTCATAACAGACTTTATTTTTCTGGATATGGTTATCTTAAAGTTTTATGGAAGCATATGAATCTAATTTATTAGAGTCTCTATGCCACATCTTTCTAATCACTGAAATATACACAGCTTTCTTTTTGATATACATAGATTTTAGTGCCATCCACATGAGCAGGGATACCAGATGAGTTGACTCTAAAATTACTCGTGATGAGTGGGTGTTTACTAAAAAAGAGGCATCTCATTTGTTTGCGTGAGCCAAGAGATATGCCTGGTAATATCTCTGGAAAATAAAATCCATCTTCAGGGATTGGCAAGCTGATTTTATAGAAGTCCTGATTTTATAGATTTGGAACAAAACTTAGAGATGCCACAGCATAACCAATTACATCATTATGCAAAGAACTCTATATGCAAATGCTAGCTCATGATTTTGTGTGTTCCATTAAAATCTATTATAGAGAGGTACTGTGGTGTAGTGGTTTGAGTGTTGGACTATGATGCTAGAAACCAGGGTTTGAATGCCATCTGTCATGAAAACCCACTGAGGGCACCTCTACACATGCTGTAAAACCCATAAGTAGCCAGATTAAAGGCAGGGCGGTGGCTAAATGATATTTAGTCAAAGTGCAGAAGGGATTGGGTTAAGAGGTAAAAAGCACATATCAAAAAGGTACACTCAAAATCCTATTCAGTCTGAAAAAAGTGCACCTAGGATTTTTTGTCTTTGATTTAAAACACAGATTTTGGTGCTGTCTTGAAGTATCCTGTTTGATCTTGTGAAAGTTTCACACACTCAGCCTAGAAACCCCTGTGATAGGTAGGATACCATAAATTGGATATAATATGAAGGCACACGACAATGACGACAACAAATCTATTACAGATGTATCATTTTTTATTATTTTGGATATGTGAATAGGAGCAGCTTCAAACTGCATCTAGGTCTCAATGCTATACCTTTTCCTATATTCCTTCTCTTATTCCATCCTCTCACTTATGTCCTCTTAAAGGGCTCGAAACCTGCCTGGAAGCAAGGCATTAAAGAAAACAAGAATAGAATCTTAGGATGCATCCAGACTAATTGAAAAGTCCCAGAATTTGTACCTGTGCCTCCTAATTTTATATTAGGTTAAAATAAAGTGACCAGGGGAGCTGGTATAAACAGTTCATAGGCTGAAATAAAATATTCCAGGATAAACAAAATGTACATATAAGGTTTTGATAGCATAGGGGTTAACACCCTGATGGTGCTTCTTTTGCTGTCTGTGTCCCTGTCCGGAAGATTTCACCTTACTTTCTGTCCATGTGATAACTGAATTTTGAAAAAAAATGGCTTGTTGTGGAAACAAGGTTGAATGATAAAGCTTCAGTGGATATACCTTTCCCCCATAATAACTATTTTGGGGTGAATTTCCCATCCCAGGTGTAGATTTCTCTCACTTCCTGTTGTCTCACCCCATTGTTAACTGGGACTCATTTGTAAGTTGGATGTTTGTAATTCGGGAACTACCTGTATATATAATACAGGCCTTATTTAGAATTGTCCACATGAAAGGCTGAAATAGTGATCTTTAGTGACCTTTGCTTTTTGATGGTTCAGTGAACATAATCTTTTTTTATACTCAAAATCATTTTAAAATACTATAAAACTTAATTTCAGGCTATCTGTATAGGGTGTATATGAAACACATAGGAATTTTGTGTTTAGACTTGGGTCCTACTTTCAAGGGTTTTTCTTAGGTATGTGTATCTAAATAGAGGCATCCCAAAATCAGAAACACTCTGGGCCCAAGCATTTCAAATAAGGGGCATTCAACCTGTAGTAGTAACTAGAACTATTGCAAGCAAATACTTTAGTGTTCTCTCTTACATGTGCAAATCTTTTCTTTTCATTTCCTCATCACCAAGCAGAGGCTGCATCACGTTCACAATTCATTCATCTGTGACTAAATGTTTTTCACTTAGTTTCATTTTTAATAAGGAGAAAGTGTAATCATGAAATAGCATTTGCCTCCAGGAGAGGTTTAATTTTATTCTAATTTGTATCGTGCTGAGCTGATGAATAAAGAAGGCCAACAAAAGGTTTTATGGCAACAATATGAATTTGCGTAAATGAATATATCAAAACAAACTTTCCTGACAGTGTCGTGAATTTGGAGAAAGCATGGCCATGTTTTGTTCATTCCAAGGTGACTTTAGGACAAGTCCACCTCACTGGAAATCTACATGAAGCTACATCCTGAAAAGAGATCCAACTTTTGTGTTCTGTCAGAAATTCAGTATTTTCCATTTTATTTTAACACATTGAATGTCTGTAAGGCTACCAGTTCATGTGGGTAGTGGCATCTATTGCAAGCTAATAAACTGTTTTCCTCTGCACTTTGATCATGAGATGATCCCATGAAACTGGGGAAGATCTAGAATTTTGTTTCACTTTATTCTTATAAGAATTTATGAAAAATTACAGCTGCCATTTTCACTAACTGACCTGAAAAACAAAAGGAGAAGGGCCCTTCGAAAAAGCAGTATGTGTGATAGGATTTCATGTGATTATCTTTACATTGGTGTCCGTCATCAGCTTCAAATGTCAATTTCATCCATCCAATTAACATTTTATAAAGTAGTAGAACACAAGTAATAAAACAGACTTATGGGATCATCTGATACCAGAACCATGCCTAAACCAGAGGGCATGACAGCCACAGGAAACTTATCAAAGAGGGGCTCTCAGTCACAGTCTGTTTAATGATCTGCTTTAGAATCTTTCCCAGTGTTGTTGTCAGGCTGACTGAGTGGTAACTGTTTGGGTCCTCTCCCCTCTCCCTTTTTTTCCGGACAGGGAGAACATTAGACCTTATCCAATTGTTTCCTTCCATTCTCCTGGAATTGTCAAAGATGACTGCTAGTGCTTCAGATATTATTTCTGCCTCTTTTTTCAATATGTAATTCATCTGGCCCTGGGTACTCAAATTTATTTTGAACAGACAGGGATGCCTGTAGTTCCTCTTTACCCATTTCCCCTGCTGTATCATCTGCTCAATTTCTCCCAGACTAAACTCCAATTTTCTTTTTTTTTTTGGAAGAGACTGAGGCAAAGAAGATATTGAGTAGTTCTGCCTTTTTCTGTCCCCTCAATTAAAGTGAACCAGTTTAAGGAACATTAAGCCTGTGGACAATCCTTTAGAGAAGGCTTATTACAAAAGCTGTAGCTAGAGAATTTTCCAGTGTATTCTGCAGTCACTTATATATTGATGTGGCTGTGTTGCAGGAGCCTGTTATGTCAGGAGCAAAGATATAAATGTTTACTTACTTTATTTTTGTATACAGGAAAAATAACTTTTGGAAAAAAAGTTTCCCTGTTAGGATAGATTTTGAGAATGATTTTTTTAACAGTTCAGGAGATTTGAGCATTACAGTTTTGCAAAAGATTTTTAGCCCAAGATTGCATTTTAAGCAAAACATAATGGATTAGTTTATGAGAGTGAATGTGTATACATGAAACCCAGGAACATTAGAAAAGCCCAGTCTTTTCACTCTCAGACAGGGTCAAAAAGTATTGAGGAGACTGATACATTTCTCACTGAATGTGTGAGAATTTGCAACTACAGTAAGATCCCTATCCTGTACCCATGGGGGATATGTTTCTGATTGGACCACGGCTACCTGAAAGTGTAGGTATATTGAAATGCTATTACATTACTTACTTATATCTCCCACATAACAAAGGTGAGATGTAGGACCTACAGATTTCTAGTGAGGTATTCACTCTAAGAATTTGCTGTCCTTCAGTGTAAATTTATGGTAATTTTTTACAATGAGAATACCATACAATCACCTGGATGGCCTAGTAAATTCCCAAAGAGATAATTATTCTTGGGTGTGAATAAGTGAAATTGCAAATATGAGTGGTGTGGTTAAAGAACTTACTGTATTTTTTACATTCCATGTCAGGAGTCATGTTGGTAGCAATTCCTTCCTATTACATTATGCTTTAAACAGCTATTTCCCATCTCTGCTGGCCTCCTTTTCATTTTGTCTGAATACTAACAGTTTGTATCTTCAGAGGAGCAGACTGCAAAATACAAATGATATTTTCCATTCTATCAGAACATTCTTTTGAATTATAAATCAGTATAAGTTTAACAAACTTGGCATATTGAATCTATATTAGCTTTCATGTATTTCAAATTTCCATGATACAGTTTTATGTACTGCTGGTGAGTTGACTCCCTCCAAACAATTAAATAGGGAAAATAATTGTATTAAGACCCTCTGGCCCATATGCATGATTTGGAGGATGCATTGATATGGTGTGTGTGTGTGTTTTAAACTGTGCTGGGGAGATCTAGTATAGCCATATCCAAATGGGTACATACATTCTAGCCGAGATTCTGCATTAGATGCTATGAGTTGTTACTTTATAATGATTTAGGTATATATTTAGTATATATCTGACATGATATGTAGCTCTTTTAGTGAACTACTGTAATAGGTATGGGGATGTCTTACATGATGTTCTTAGCACAACAGGATGTATAGCACAACGCTTCCCATTGTACAATGGGAGCAATGATATTATAGTGGCTGCACTTACTGAATTGTCCCAGAAATAGCAGCTATATCTCTGCTCCTGAGAGTATAAACTGGCAAATTCAACTTTATGTGATTGCAAGTTGTCTTATGATCAGATGAAAGCCAATATGGTGTAGTGGACTGGGTGCTAAACTAGGGACCTTCATCAGATGGGGTAAATTTAGGATACTTCCACTCTATCTTGGGGACAAAGCCCCATGCTAGCCATCACACAGTATTGTGTGACTTCTGGTGGAAGCCCCAACCCCAACCCAGGTGAAAATGTCACCAGAGGTTTCCCCCACAACACAGGAGCTTGCCTGTGGGTCCTGGCCAGGAGGCCCACGCTTTCCTCATTTGATGTGGGTAAGAGAGAGCTGCACGTGAGATGAGAGATTCACCCCACTGCAGCAATGCTAGGTGAAGCGGGATGCTTTGCCTAGCTTTTCTGATGAGGTGTTAGGGCTCTGGAAAAAACATGGTTCAAATCTCCTCTCAGCCATGGATGTCTCCTGGGTTATCTTGGGCGAGTCAAACAACAATAGGTTGGTTTATAGTGACTTAATTGTCTTTTAGCTTTTATTAGCCCAACAAGAATGGCTAATGGTCAGGAACAATGTCATCTAACTCTTCTAGAAGGCACCAGGTTGGGGAAGACTAATCTAATATATTGGGTTGCTTTTTCTTAGAGGTCAACCAGCAAGATGAGCCAACCTATTTATTTTGACTTGCATGACCAGATTGCATTTCCCCTTTTACATGGAGACGATTTAGGTGGATGAAATTAACTTCACTTACTGTGGCCACATCAATATTCATCCCTCTGTAAACAGATCCTGTCCCTGCTGCTTGGAGCTACTTCAGATTATTCATATTGATTCAGCAAATGCTAATGACTGAATTCACAATTGTTCAAAGATAACATTTAACAAGAAAACTTGATTGTTGTCTTTTGCCTCAAAGAACATTCTGTCAATTTGTAAATGAAGAATTGCCTGATTATCTTGGGTAATAAAAAATTTCCTTTTCTGAAAATTTTGCATCTTACTGCTTAATTGAAAACAGAATTAACATATTGTGAACACAGTCCTGAGTCCAGGTTATGCAGCAAGAGTCAACAAAAAGGAAACGCTGATGACCAACCATGATTAAGAAGGAGCAGCTATCTTTAGCAGCATTTTATATTTGGTTTCTCTGTATTTCTGTCTGTTTGTGTGTGCGTTCAATTAACTTGTTGATTAATGTTGATCCTATTAATTTTGTAGGATTTTCTTAAGCAAGGAACAGGCATATAGCCGGGGGGGGGGGGGGGGGCTTGAGGGGCTTACTGGTGCATTATTTAAACAGTTATATTTATTCATATCATGATCTGATCACCATACTCAATATATCCCATATGCATAGGGGTATTGTGGTAACGATACAAAAGGTTTGCTAGGGTAGACCCTCTTTCACTCAGACTCGCCCCCCTCCCCCCGAATCAAAATCCTGGCTACGGGCCTGGCAAGGAATACTCTCAGAAGTGGTTTTTCCAGTTCCTTTCTCTGAAAAAATAGCCTGCAATAATAGCCTTCTTATATTTCATGTTTTAAATGTCCCTTTTTCTTGTTGTTGTTCATTCGTTCAGTCATCTCCGACTCTTCGTGACCTCATGGACCAGCCCACGCCAGAGCTCCCTGTCGGCCGTTACCACCCTCAGCTCTCTCAAGGTCAGTCCAGTCACTTCAAGGATGCCATCCATCCATCTTGCCCTTGGTCGGCCCCTCTTCCTTTTGCCTTCCACTTTCCCCAGCATAATTGTCTTCTCTAGGCTTTCCTGTCTCCTCATGATGTGGCCAAAGTACTTCAACTTTGTCTCTAGTATCTTTCCCTCCAGTGAGCAGTCAGGCTTTATTTCCTGGAGGATGGACTGGTTGGATCTTCTCGCAGTCTAAGGCACTCTCAGAACTTTCCTCCAGCACCACAGTTCAAAAGCATCGATCTTCCTTCGCTCAGCCTTCCCTAAGGTCCAGCTCTCACATCCGTAGGTGACTACAGGGAATACCATGGCTTTGACTAGGCGGATCTTTGTTGCCAGTCTGATGTCTCTACTCTTTACTATTTTATCGAGATTGGACATTGCTCTCCTCCCAAGAAGTAAGCGTCTTCTGATTTCCTGGCCACAGTCTGCATCTGCAGTAATCTTTGCACCTAGAAATACAAAGTCTGTCACGGCCTCCACGGTTTCTCCCTCTATTTCCCAGTTGTCAATCATTCTTGTTGCCATAATCTTGGTTTTTTTGACGTTTAGCTGCAACCCGGCTTTTGCGCTTTCTTCTTTCACCTTGATTAGAAGGTTCCTCAGCTCCTCCTCACTTTCGGCCATCAGAGTGGTGTCATCTGCATATCTGAGGTTGTTAATGTTTCTTCCAGCAATTTTCACCCCAGCCTTGCATTCATCCAGCCCCGCACATCGCATGATGTGTTCTGCATACAAGTTAAAAAGGTTGGGTGAGAGGATGCAGCCTTGCCGTACGCCTTTCCCAATCTTGAACCAGTCTGTTGTTCCGTGGTCAGTTCTGACTGTTGCTACTTGGTCCTTGTACAGATTCCTCAGGAGAGAGACAAGGTGGCTTGGGATGCCCATCCCACTAAGAACTTGCCACAATTATCTTATAGTTAATTGATTTTATGCTTAGTTATATGGTGTTGATTTGTGTTTTGGTTTACATATGTAAGGCATTGAATTTTATCATTATTTCTGTCTACAGTGTTCCTTCACTTATTGTGGGTGTTACATTCCAGGACCACGTGTGAAAAGTGAAAATCCGTGAAGTAGAGACACTATATTAATTTTAATACTTATACATTATTTTAGTAGTTATACACTATTTTAAGTCTTTATAAACCCTCTACAGTAATCGAATATACTGAATGCCCAACATGAGAGAGATACTTGTGAGCAATATTAACGTAAGCATAGTTTCCTCCCCTACTTTCTACTCCAGTTAGTTCATTCCATAACAGACAAGAATTTCCCATTGGGATTGGAATGATCCATTCAGGATGGAAATTGAGGGGGGTAGTGGTTAAGTTATTTTAAGGAATGATGAGACAGAAGAAGAAAGGCTTTTTGTCCACAGCATGCCCATTAAGATGACTTTTTAAATAAAAAGCTTCATTTCTTTCTGAATGCTTTTTTATTATCTGTACTCTCATTTTTTTGTTATTATGACTCCCCCCCCCCCCCCCCCCCCGGTATGGCGCTTGACTCAGTCCAGTCTGAATTAGCTGTAGGACGAGAGGTCGGGGTTGGCGGGGATACCAACGAACCCTCAGAAGCTGCTGAAGCTGTTTGAAGGCAGCCAGGAATACCAACGGTGCCTCCTCCCTCTCTTGCTGCCTCCAAGCGCCTGGCCAGGCCTCATTTCCCTCCCTCCCTTCCCCTCAGGGCAGGTGAAAGAATCCTTTTTTCCCATCTGGGTTGAGCATGGTGACTTTGGCAGATGGGCCATGCCTTGCTGGGCGTGCCTGTTTGCATGATAAATATTTTACATTAATATTTATTGAAAAACTGTGAAGTAGCAAGGGACCACTGAGTCCCCCCAGGAGTGAGAAAAGTGATATATAAATACTGTAAATAAATAAATAAATAAATAAATACAAAATCAGGTATTTGTTGACAGTCTTCTTTTAAAGTACTGGTCAAACTGATCCTGCTCAGCTTCCAAGATCAGACCCTGGTGCTTCAGGGTATTTAGTTCTTATCTATGTCTACAGGGAACTCCAAACAACCTTCCCCATTACAATGTTCCTTTCTATGGTGTAGGAAGTTCACAGAATAAGAGAAGGAACAAAAATGTTTCTAATGGAGTCATGGGATGTTAAAGGTTTAGAACAGAAATTGATTGAAAGTAGCAAGGAGTTAAAGAGATGGGGGTGCAACACCAAACTCAAGGCAGTTGCATGGGTGCATCTACACTCTAGAATCAATGCAGTTTGACACCATTTCACTGTCATAGCTCAATGCTATAGAGCATGGTAAGGCCCTAGAACTATTTGTCAGAAAAGGCTAAATACATTTTAAAAGTATAACTCCCATAATTCCATAGCATTGAGCCATAGCAATTAAAGTAGTTTCAATCTGCATTAATTTTACAGTGTAAATGTACCTAATAATGTTTTTTCACACCAAAACCTGATCAGTTGTCATATTTCATATGAAGAAATACCACTCTTGTGACTTAATTAATTACTGATCTATAATGTATCTCATAACCCTGCCAACATCTCTAAATATTTGAAATGCAAACTGAACATGGACATTTTGGATAGTTGATCATATTTTCACAAAATTCAGTCACAGTTTATTATCTGCTATTTTATTCATATCAAGAAAATCTTTATCAAATTTTCCTTGCCTTCTTTCAATGCGATTTTTCATAATAAAAATAAATGTAAAAATGTACAACATAAATTGTTCTCCTTTTATGTAACTTAATCTTAAGAAGGCGGATTCCAATCTTGCTGACCATCCCATAGGATGTTATCCATCATGAGCTTTGTTTTTGAAAGATAGTTTTTTAAAACAGTCTCTTACAATAGTTTTGAACCTACTTCTAAATAATGTTTTAAAATTGATTTTAGTTTACACCTTCTGCATCTTCTCATGAAGAAAAAACACACAAATGCAATCCATATAATTGATCAATCCTATTACTTTGCTGTTCAGCTGATGTTGACATTGCCCCAGGCTTTCCATGTGTAGTAGTAGACAGCTATAAGCCACTGTTTTAATTTACTACTAATTTGCTGTGTTTTGTATCTTGTGAAGTTCTTAGAATTGTATTCTGAAAAAAAGAAAGCCTGAAAGACTATGCTTACATATGAAACCATGTTGTTTAATATGCTTATTTTTAGGTCTTGATATTCTGACACTTTTCTGTAGCCCACCATCTCTGTGAGTATGTTATTTGACAACACTAAATTAGGCAGGTGCGAAACAACATACATTTGTTCTGTTTTTGGGAAGATTCCAGGAGATTAGGAGGGGGACCATTTGGATTCATAATTCAGGATCTGAAGTTCTGTTTTCGTTTTTGAGAAGAATCATCTCAAAAACAGAGGTGGTGGTGGGGGGCACCCAAAATTTGAAACTAGGACCTCTTGTGGATATCAAAATCTGTGAATGCTAAAATCTCATTATAGGCAATGCTGTACTAAAAAGGTGCTCCGTGTATAAAATGACAAAATCAAAATACACTTTAGAATGGATTGTTTATAAATATTTGTAGCCACATTATGGATCATAAAAAAGAAAACATTTTGACACAAGACATTTGTTAGGACCATACAAAAAGTTACAAAAGAGTTCAACATTTTAGGTTTCTTCTTTAATCTGAATATATTGTTTAAAAAGTAAAGAGGGGAGATGCTGAGGGGCAATGTTAGAGTACTGCAGAAAAACATCACCTAAGAAATTCACCGGTGCTTGACAGCTGTGAATTACAATAATAAATAATGCAATTGACAACTGTTATGACTCCTGGAATATGCTTTTAGATTGTTTGATTTTAATAAATTATTTTAATATTGATATGTTTTAATTACATGGTTTTAAAGTATATGTTGTTTTATTCTATATATGTATTTATGGCATCAAATTGTGTGTTTGTTGTTAGCCACCCTGAGTTCCCTTAGAGGTGAGAAGGGCGGGATACAAATTAAAAAACAACAACAGTGCTTTACAAATATTTGCTAATGGCAGAAGATAGACAGAGAGATAGCTAAAGATGTGAGATAAATGCTGGATAGACTTTGTAAATGCAAAGCCAAGAGGTGGAGGGAGCTGTTTTGCAGCTTCTAAATGCTCATTCTCTGGAAAGAGGGCCATTAAAAATCAAGTCTGTGATTTTTACAGTGACATACTGAAGAAACAAAATGGAAACGTAACCCTAAAATCACAAGAAGAAATTAAGCAGATTGACAAGAACATAACTTGGCTTCATCACAAATAACAGAATATTTTATTAAATACAAGAAAATAGGATTCTCAGGGAAAAAAACACTTTTTGGGACAGGATAATGACAGCAGATGAGAAGGTAATTACAAGAATCTGTTTTAAAATCTCTTAGAATGGTCGACTGAAACAGAATTCGTAAAAGATGGCATGATTAAATGGGTCGTCAATATCGGTCATGCAATTATTATTTTTTGTCGTGTCAGGAGCGACTTGAGAAACTGCAAGTCGCTTCTGGTGTGAGAGAATTGGCTGTCTGCAAGGACGTTGCCCAGGGGGCACCTGGATGATTTTATGTTTTTATCATCCTTGTGGGAGGCTTCTCTCATGTCCCCGCATGAGGAGCTGGAGCTGATAGAGGGAGCTCACCTGCCTCCCCCCGGATTCGAACCTGCGACCTGTCGGTCTTCAGTCCTGCCGGCACAGGGGTTTAACCCACTGCACCACCGTGGGCTCGGTCATGCAATAAAAACAGAGGACTGGGGAAAAACTAAAGAAGCAAAAATTAAAATTTACCTATTCATATGATCTAAAAGAAAAATTGGTAGAAAATGATGTACCAATGGTATATCACTCCACAGAAGTTGGCGAAATGTTATCCAAGAATTCAGGACAAATGTTGGAAATATGAAGATCATCAGGGAATCTTTTTCCACATGTGGTGGGTGTGTAAAATAGCTAAAAAAAATGGGAAAAAATCCAAGGAGAAATACAAAACATGCTAGACATAAAAACAGAATACTATTTATTGGGAATTATAGACATAGAGTTGGAGAAAAACAAAGACAGACTATTGAATTATTTGATGTCGGCAGCCAGAATAAATTATTCCTGCTATTGGAGAACAAAAGAGATCCCTTCAAAAGAACAATGGATGTATAAAATAATAGATATAATGTCTATGGACAAATTGACCCAATTACTGAATAAACATATGGAAGGAAATAAAAAAAACAACGGACTGGACTTTATTTAGAGACAATATGATAAAAGAAAATATAAAATTGATAATAGAAATAAATTGAAGAAAATAAGAGAATTTGTCCCTGAAAAAGAAAAGAAGAAAGGAGACAGCAATAATTAAGAAGAAAAAAGAAAATACAAACCATGGCCGAGAAGATTGAAAGTTTTTTTCTACATTTTATCTATTATTTATCTCACTTTCCACCCCTAGATCCCTAGCAATTTGGGTGGTCTTTTCTTTCTTTTTTTAATTATTATTTTTATCACTTTGACTCTTCTATGTTAGACTCCCATTCTATCCCTAAGTTCTATCTAGCTTTTTCATTTTTCCCTTTTTTTCTTTTAAGATAATGTGATCAAGAAAATAAATAAAAATTATTTGTAAAAAAAATCAACTCTGTAAAAATGGCTTTTAGTGAATGCTGTTCTGATTGTAGGCAAATAAAAATAAAACCCTTTGCACTGCAGGCGTGACAGACTCATTCTTGCTTTACTGTTCTTTCTCTCTCTCTAAATGCCTCTCCCAATTTCAGTGTGTAATTTTGAGGCCATTAAGAGGAAGAGATGTGAATGCTCTCCAGACCCCAATCATCACGGCTTAAATAAATGGCATTATTAACAGTTCACAGAATTGAAGTCATGTGCACTCTGCACTTTGTTTTCTAAAAAGAGCCGTGTGTTCATCTCTCCTCCTGTTGTCACATGAGTGAAACATGAAACAGGCAATTATTCTGAGGGTCCTTCCACACAGCACCAAAACCCATGCAAAGCAGGTTCAAGCAACTTGCTTCAGCATGGGTTTCTATCCCCACTCCTATAACCAAACCTCAGGCTTTTCCCCGGGGGCTGTTTGAAATTGGGATGGCATGAAGGCACCCTGAAGCCCCCCCCCCCCAATTCCCCCCTAAATGTTAATTAAAAGGTACCTCACCTGAGGAGATGGAAGGGGCAAGGAGGAAATTTGGTTTGTTCTGAGTTGTTTTTACTGGACAAGACAGGTCCCGGTTTTTGGGCCTGCCTGCATGGGTCCTGAGATATTTCAGATAACAAGCATTACAAAGGGGAGAAACATAATATAGGATGCATCTACACTTTAACTTTCCATGGCTTAATGCTAGGGAATCACAGGAGGTATCGTTTCACAAGGTCTTTTGATTTCTCCACCAAAGAATGCTGGTGCCTCATCAAATTATGTATCCCACAATTCTATAGTGTTGAACCATGGAAGTTAAAGTGGTGTCAAACACAGTCTCCTCAAAGCAAAGCCAAGCCTAGAAGTGCATCTTTTTGAGGGGATTAGCTGGAGGACCTTGTAGGGCAAAGGAGGTACTTCTTTAAAATCCACCTCAGTATGAGTCTCCCTCCCAGGGGAGAAGGGTGGGGTATAAATATACAAAATAAATAAATACATAAGTAAGAATCCTTTTTTAGTTTTGCTAGGTGTGTGGTGGGGGCAAGGTTCAAAGTTCTACCACATGGATATTGCAATAAACAGTCAATTCTTGAAAGATTGGTTGTGGCATCTTTTTGTACCTCATAACCATTACAGTGTGTGTGTGTGTGTGTGTGTGTGTGCATGCGTGCATGCGCATGCATGGATACAGCATACAGATCTTCAAGTTACCTGCCATGGTGACCCCATTAATTTCATATAGTTTTCTTAGGCAAGGAATATTCAGAGGTAGTTTTTTCATTTCCTTTCTGATACTCCTCTTACATTTTACAGATGAAAACAGAGACATGTTTAACCAAACAAGAATGTGTAGGCACACAAACTAGGAAAGGCTGCAGCAGTATGGTTTTGCTTCAGCCTTTGGGGACATGCATGAGTCCATCTCCCTCTCTATGAGTTAATAGAGTACAAACAACATTTCCACATGGAATTTTGTGTGCAGCACTTGAAGGACCCTCCCAAACAGGCCGATATTCCATGACCTATGTCGGGTTTACTCGAATTATCAAGTAAACCAAAATTAATCTGAAGTAACCTGGGATTTCTCAGTGTATTCCAGATTAATTAAATGTCTGAAGAAATCTGGACCTCAAGATAAGGTCCAAGCCTTTTCAGGTGTGGGCCATGGTGATTGACTCATGGGATTACTTCCATTATTCTGGGAGTCAATCCCCACTGCCCCCACACCTCCCATCCCAAAACCTCATTTAGCCCCTAAACTTACTCAAGGGAACTGGCTGCATGCTCAGGCCCTTCCGCCAAGAGCTCCTGGCACATTAAAATGATGCATTGGGAGGTTGGGAGAAAGGAGAAGGGATCCCAGAAGCTTTCAACCAAAGGGCCTGAGCATGCATCCAGGCCCCTCAAGTAAGTTTAGGGGTGAATGGGGGGGGCTGGGGGCTGGCTCCATGCGCTCCTGGGTCAAGATCAGGAGGGCATGGAGCCACTCCATCAGGGAAATCCTGGGTTTTGGAGTAGGTGTAGGGACTAAATCCTGGGAGGAACTGGGATATAATATCCCATTTCCTCATGGCATGTAGTAATGTCTGGAAAGACCCAAAGTAAGTTGAGAAACAAGGAAGACAAGGAAGTGTTTCTCCTTTCTCCCTTGTTGCTTATTTCTCAGTTTCCTTTCCCCCAGTTTTCCTCATATTTGTCCTCAAGTTACATCAGTTGCTGCAAATTGAGTTAAAAGTGCAAAAGTAGTTTGCACTCAACTAATTCAGCAGGAGAGAGATTACAAGTAAACTTGAGCAAAAGCAAACTGCTACAGCTGCTGGTAGCTAGTATTGTTGTTTAGCTACATGTTTATATGTGCCATGGTTTTTATATGTGAAATGTTGAAGGGTGGGTTTTATATACTGTCAATCTAAATGCATTGTACCTGGACAAAATGAACACATAGATATTAAATTGGTGGACACATGTTGACTTTATGGAAGCTGCAAATTTAGTCACCTATATAAAGACGCAACAGTTTTTGTCTTTAAGGAGCCGCCACAGGAAACTCTGAGGAGGATGTTTTGATGAGAGAGGAAATTCTGGGGGAGAATGGAAATCTTAAGAGAGGAAAGAGGCCCATGAGAGGGTGTGGATTTTACAAAACAACTGAAAAAGATAGTGCCAGACAGAACTGCCCTCTAATACCTCAAATAAATCCTTTCAAATGCAGTTTTGAATCCAGAGAGAGGCAAGATGAGGCTGAGAGCACAGCTACACTGTACAATTAATGCAGTTTGATGCCACTTTAATTGCCATTTATTCATTTATTTGAAACGTTTATATTCCTCCCTTTTTACCCTGAAGGGGACTCAGGGTGGAGCACAACATACAAACAGCAAACATTCAATGCCGGGACATGAATTCATTATATGCATACATAAACATTAAAAACATTTATCTTGATATTAAAATCCACTGTTTCACTGTCTCAGTCATCCAGATCCAGTCTAATTGCCATGGTTTAAGGTTGTCTCTCAAAACTATAAATCCTGAAATTCCATAGCATTGAGCCAGGGCAATTAATGTGATGTCAAATTGCTACAATTCTGCAATGTGAATAGCACCTTCTACTGCTGCTTTCCATCCCAGAGCTGTGGTACACAAACAGCCCTAAGACCCCCAAAGGGTATCTTATTCATTGGATGCCTCTGAGGTCTATTTTTCATTTCATTGTTCTCCGAACTGTTCCTATTGCTTTATCTGCCTTTTTTCCTTTTCTTAAGAAATACATTCTTATCTGTAAATATTTTTGACTTTCATTAGCATTACATCAGTTGAATGATAAAGATGTACTTATTTATTTACTCTTAACTGCTGTGAACCAAATCCCACTGTTCGTCCCTTATGAGCTCCTCCCTCACAAATACACTTTTCTATCACTATCTCATCCAGGGTTTTAGTATTTTTATCTTGAGCATTTGGCCCACCCATTGTGTTCTATTTCTTCATTAAATTATTTTGGAACTGTTTATTTTATTTTGTTACTTTATGTATCTTATTGTGATGTAATTTTTGTTACTTTGTATTTTATTTTGTTGTGTTGCATTTTCAGGCTTGGGCTCATGTTAGCCGCCCTGAGTCCCCTTTGGGGAGATGGTGGCGGGGTATAAATAAAGATGATGATGATTATTATTATTAGCATTGGTAAGTTTTTTTTCTCAAAAAACTAGGAAAAGCATGCTGCAGTTCTTGTTTGTCATATAAAATACGTTATGCCATTTTGCTGCAAACTCATTTTTAAAAATTAAGGACATTCTACACAGTAGAACCATTCATGCCTCTTCAAATTCTACAGCACTGCTGGTCACGGCTGACCTCCAGCTGGAATGTTCAAGGGCCAGGGCTACCTAGTTCTCGGTGTCTATGCCAGAGTTTTTAAGATTGGCTTTGAGCCCATCTTTAAATCTCTTTTCCTGCCCTCCAAAATTCCATTTTCTATTCTGGGTTCGGAATAGAGCAACTGCTTTGGGAGATGGTGGTCGGGCATCCGGACAACATGGCCAGTCCAGCAGAGTTGATGGTGGACGACCATCGCTTCAATGCTGGTGGTCTTTGCTTCTTCCAGCACACTGACGTTTGTCCGCTTGTCTTCCCAGGAGATTTGCAGGATTTTCCGAAGGCAGCGCTGATGGAATCGTTCCAGGAGTTGCATGTGACATCTGTAGACTGTCCACGTCTCGCAGGCATATAGCAGTGTTGGGAGGACAATAGCTTTATAAATAAGCACCTTGGTATTCCTACAGATGTCCCGGTCCTCAAACAATCTCTGCTTCATTCAGAAAAAAGCTGCATTCGCAGAGCTCAGGTGATATTGTATTTCAGTGTCAATGTTGGCTTTTGTGGAGAGGTGGCTGCCAAGGTAGCAGAAACGATCAACATTTTCTAACGTTACACCATTAAGCTGTATTTCTGGCATTGGAAAGGGATTGGCTGGTGACTGCTGGAAGAGCACTTTGGTTTTCTTGATGTTCAATGACAGGCCGAGATTCTCATATGCTTCTGTGAAGGTGTTTAGAGTGGCTTGTAGGTCTTCTGTATGTGCACAGACAACATTGTCATCAGCATATTGGAGTTCTATAACAGATGTTGTTGTAACCTTGGTATACGCTTTCAGTCTGATAGCTTGCCATCTGTCCGATAGATGATTTCCACTCTGGTGGGAAGCTTCCCATCAACAAGATGAAGTATCATAGTGATGAAGATGGAAAATAAAGTTCGGGCAATAACACATCCCTGTTTGACACCTGATTCCACCTTAACTGGGTCACTTTAGGAGCCATTGCTGTCCAAGACTGTTGCTATCATGCCATCATGGAGGAGCTGCAGGATGTTCACAAATTTGATAGGGCATCTGATTTTTTAGAGGATGATCCAGAGAGTTCTGCAATTCATTGTGTCGAATGCCTTTGCAAGGTCAATGAATGCCATGTACAGAGGTTGATTTTGTTCTCTGCATTTTTCTTGGAGCTGTCGTGCAGTGAAGATCATGTCCACGGTTCCTCTGGAGGGGTGGAAGCTGTTCTGGGATTCTGGGAAGGTGTCTTCTGAGAGGGGTAGAAGGCAGTTTTGCAAAGATTCTTGTGAGGATTTTCCCAGCGGAGGTTAGAAGGGAGGTACCTTGATAGTTTCTGCAGTCTGTTCTTTCTCCTTTTTTTTTTGAAGAGGGTGATGATGGTGGCATCCTTGAAATCTGCTGGGATTTTCTCGATCACCCACACTGTTACCTAAAAGGTTTGGATAATGAAAGAACAAGCAGACCTCCAAAGCCCTGAATGAAAACATTATATTCTATGATATGTGTATAAATGTACTAGGGATGATACATTAGATCTTTTGCATTATCTAATTAAAGATTCTTTAGAATTCTCTGTCTGGGAGCTTTTTGACCACACACAAACCCCAGAATTCCACAGAAGGCAGCCGTGACAAGCTATGTGGAATCAGACTGTTGTATTTGTGTGGTTTGAAAAGTCTATTGTCTACAGTTTATGTGCATTGAATGTTACGTAAGAGAAATTCTACTTCTATATAAATGAACAATCATATATATATACCTGGTTGAATGTAATACCTGAACACTCCGATTGGTTTTGAATAGGGGTGTTAAGTTCATTTTCATTAAGGGCCACATCAACCTTAGAGTTGCTTTCAAAGAGCTGTTGAATCCTTGGCTGGAGAATCCATGGATACAGAGGGCAAGCTGTATTTTTTATATAGTCATTGGTGGGTGCTCTTTAATTTTTACTCAGTTTGGGCCTCCCGATGTTATTGAACAAAAACTCCCATCCTTTTTTTAAATTATCTACCATGTGGCCTGGGATGATGGGAATTGCAACCCAATAGCACCTGTGGCTCTGAGGTTGGGGAAAGTGTAAAGGACATTTTAAAATTAGACATCATATCTACAAGCTAAATTCAACTCTCACTCTCTTGACTAAACAGAACAAACTGCAGCCTTTCAGATGTTATTGTATCACAACTCCCATGAACTCTAAACAGGATGTGTAATGATGAGGAGTACAGGCATTGTAGTCTAGCATTTGGAGGGCTACATAAAATGACATGGAGGGCTGGATTTGGCCCATGTGCTTTGTGTTTAACACATGTGGTTTTGAATTACCAAGTTATTCTCAAAATCCCTGCTCCACAGAATACAACTTTAAAAGGCTTCTTTTACAGAAGCAGATGATGCAAAGTACATCTCATGTTTGCGTGCCATCGGAGGAAGGAAGTCAACTAGACATGAGCATCCTGAATGACTTATTACCTGTGAAGCCAATCAGGCATTTTCCACAGTAATCCCTAAATCCCTTTCCTGTTCAGAAGAAAGCATTCCCAAGGCTTCATGAGATTGGTGGCAGGTATGTATTTTTTCCTGTGATCTTTCCTAGAAACTTTCCCCCTTCCTTACATCAATCTGTTCTTTTCCTCATTAATATTTGGGAAACATGCCTATGTTTCCCTGCCCTGGGAAGCCAGAATGGTCTCTTCTCTGCTATCCTTCCAGTGACAGAATAAAAAATTTTTTATTCAGGAAGGATTTTAAGGAAGGGGTTTTAAAGATCAAGTCAGGGGTGCTGTGATTTTATCTCTGAATATTAGTTTAATTGGTTTTTTAGGGATTTTCACTGTTTACCGTTTAATACAATTACTGTTTTTATATCATTAATATATCATTCTATTTTAATGTTTGTATATTTCTAGGTTTTTAATTATATTTCATTTGGTTTTAGTGCAAGATGAGTCTCTTTTGTAAAGAGAAGGAAAATGCTACTATTACTACTACTACCACTAATATTATTATATTATTATAGTCTAATAATAATAATAATAATAATAATTTCCTGATGCAATAAGACGTTGTGCATAGCATGCAAACTCGGTCAAGTGAAGTATTTCTGAGCACACAGTTGTTTCATTGGTGTGTTTACATTACTATCTATTCTAATTGTGCACAATTCAAAAGAAGGTAAAATAGTCAAGACCTTCAATAACTGAAATAGCATTGCTTACCCAATGTGCTTATGAGCAAATTACAGTGTGCAGGTTCCATATCCATCGGTTCAGAGTATAGGGGCAGATAATTCCATGGAAATGAACAGGAGAATGACTAAATTGTGCAGTTTGACCTCATCAATACATCCTCAGTGTATGCTTTGAAAACAATTCTCTCAGTGCAATCAGGGTCATCAGACTGTTAGACACTGAAAACCCTAAAATATGATAAAATGCAGAAAACGTGCAATAAATTTACATGTGACTTCTAGAAGAGTGATCCTAAATAATGGTCCCCAGGAGACCCACTGGTTGCTGTCACTTACTTTGTATGTAAGATTGCCAGAAACATGGCCAAGTCAATAAAGAGAAGTGCCAGAGATAAAGATCTACCAATAGATCTGAAATTAAGATGATACTGCCGAGATGTTTTATTCCAATAAAAGGAAAATAATGAGAACTTATTTTCCAATGTTCCTGAAGAACCTCAATAACTTTCACTTCTTTACTGTGATTTATGTTGCAGAATAACTTGTTCAAAACATTGTGAACACTAGAGAATTGACCTCTTGTGAAAATCAGTCAGGTAAAGAGTTACAACTCTGCTTGACCTAGCCAAGTAAACCTTTCTCCCATTTCACATTATCTTCCTGCATTGATCCAAAGCCAGGTAGCTTTTATTAGGTATCTGTGTGCAATAAAGGAAAACAGGGACAAAAACAAAACCCCAAATTTATAACCATGCACTTTAATGTAACTTTTCATGATAGACAAGCTGTTTCAAAAAAAGAATTCATATTGCCCTGTCACTAATTAGTTAGGCGATCCCTCGTTGGACGAGTAAGATGGTCTTCCATCATGGGTTTCCCTGTGGGTCCGCATGTGGCTGTGGAGCCCTATTCTTGCTCTGCATCTTCTTCCGCAGTGAGGGCATTGGTTTCCAGGTGGAAGGCGGTCCCGGTCGGGGTTGGCTTGACGCGCCTTCCTCCTGGCACGTTTCTCTCTTTCACCTTCCACTCGTGCCTCCTCGAATTCTGCAGCACTGCTGGTCACAGCTGACCTCCAGCTGGAGCGCTCAAGGGCCAGGGCCTCCCAGTTCTCAGTGTCTATGCCAGAGTTTTTAAGGTTGGCTTTGAGCCCGTCTTTAAATCTCTTTTCCTGTCCACCAGCATTCCGTTTTCCGTTCTTGAGTTCGGAGTAGAGCAACTGCTTTGGGAGACGGTGGTCAGGCATCCGGACAACGTGGCCTGTCCAGCGGAGTTGATGTTGGAGGACCATTGCTTCAATGCTGGTGGTCTTTGATTCCTCCAGCACGCTGACGTTTGTCCGCTTGTCTTCCCAGGAGATTTGCAGGATTTTCCGGAGGCAGCGCTGATGGAATCGTTCCAGGAGCTGCATGTGACGTCTGTAGACAGTCCACGTCTCACAGGCATATAGCAGGGTTGGGAGGACAATAGCTTTATAGACAAGCACCTTAGTATCCCTACGGATGTCCCGGTCCTCAAACACTCTCTGCTTCATACGGGAAAATGCTGCACTTGCAGAGCTCAGGCGGTGTTGTATTTCGGCGTCGATGTTGACTTTGGTGGAGAGGTGGCTGCCAAGGTAGCGGAAATGGTCGACATTTTCTAATGTTACACCATTAAGCTGTATCTCTGGCATTGGAGAGGGGGCGGCTGGTGACTGCTGGAACAGCACTTTGGTTTTCTCGATGTTCAGTGACAGGCCAAGCTTTGTGTATGCTTCTGCAAAGGTGTTGAGAGTGGCTTGTAGATCTTCTTCTGTATGTGCACAGACGACATTGTCATCAGCATACTGGAGTTCTATAACAGATGTTGTTGTGACCTTGGTTTTGGCTTTCAGTCTGCTGAGGTTAAATAGCTTGCCGTCTGTCCGATAGATGATTTCCACTCCAGTGGGAAGCTTCCCATCAACAAGGTGTAGTATCATGGCGATGAAGATGGAGAATAAAGTTGGGGCAATAACACATCCCTGTTTGACACCCGATTCCACCTTAAATGGGTCACTTTGGGAGCCATTGCTATCCAAGACTGTTGCCATCATGTCATCGTGGAGGAGCCGCAGGATGTTCACAAATTTGCTAGGGCACCCGATTTTGTGGAGGATGGTCCAGCGAGCGCTGCGATTCACTGTGTCGAATGCCTTTGCAAGGTCGATAAATGCCATGTACAGAGGTTGGTTTTGTTCCCTGCATTTTTCTTGGAGCTGTCGTGCAGTGAAGATCATGTCCACGGTTCCTCTGGAGGGGCGGAAACCGTTCTGGGATTCTGGGAGGGTGTCTTCTGAGAGGGGCAGAAGGCGGTTTGCAAGGATTCTTGCGAGGAGTTTTCCAGCAGAGGTTAGAAGGGAGATACCTCGATAGTTTCCGCAGTCTGTTCTTTCCCCTTTTTTGAAGAGGGTGATGATGGTGGCATCCTTGAAGTCTGCTGGGATTTTCTCGGTCACCCACACTTTTTCTATGAGCTGGTGGAGTTGGTGTGTCAGCGCAGGTCCTCCCTCTTTAAAGATTTCAGCAGGGATCCCATCCGGTCCGCTGGCTTTGTTGTTCTTTTGTTGGCTGATGGCATTGCTGACTTCTTCCAAACTAGGCAGTGCTGCAAGCTCATCCCTGGTTTGTTGTTGCGGGATTTGTGAGAGGACCTCTTCGGCCACACTGGAGCTGCGGTTTAGGAGGCTTTGGTAGTGTTCTTTCCAACGTAGTGCAATTGACTTTTGGTCCTTCAGGAGTTTGGTTCCGTCTGATGAGCGTAGAGGCTGTATGCCATGGTTTCTTGGCCCATAGATGACCTTTGTGGCTTTGAAAAATCCTTGAGCATTATGGGTATCTGCCAGGTGTTGGATTTCTTCAGCCTTCTTTGTCCACCAGATGTTCTTGAGTTCTCTTGTCCTTCTTTGGACCTCAGCTTTTGCACTGGCGTAGATCTTTTTCTTAGAAGCACAGTTGATGTCTCTCTGCCATGTTTGGAAGGCTTTCCTTTTCTTGTCGATTAGCTGTTGGATCTCGATGTCATTTTCGTCAAACCAGTCTTGATGTTTCTTGGCTTGGTATCCAATAGTTTCTTCGCAGGCTTGGATGATGGAGGTCTTCAGTTTGTTCCAATGTTCCTCAACATTTTCGGGGTGTACTGTGGGTAGATGGTCCTTGAGTGCCGTTTGGAGATGGGCTCGCCTGGAGGGCTCCTGAAGGGCTTGGGTGTTCATTTTGCGCCTTGTCTTTCTTCCTTGGAGTCTGCGCTTGGGGGCGATCTTGATAGCCATCGTGGATCGGATTAGCCTGTGGTCGGTCCAGCAGTCATCAGCACCTGTCATGGCTCTTGTGAGGAGTACGTCACGGCGGTCTCTGGCACGTGTGATTACATAGTCTAAGAGGTGCCAATGCTTTGACCGGGGGTGCTTCCATGATGTCTTGAACTTGTTTTTCTGGCGGAAGAGCGTGTTGGTGATGACAAGGTTGTGCTCCGCACATTTGGTGAGAAGCAGGATGCCATTTGAGTTGCTGTTTCCAACTCCGTCTTTTCCTATGGTCCCTGGCCACAGGTCGAAGTCTCGCCCGACTCTTGCATTGAAGTCCCCCAGGAGGATGATTTTGTCCTCCTTAGGTATCCCCGATAGGACGGTATCCAGCTGACAGTAAAATTTCTCCTTGATGTCTTCGTCAGCATCTAGTGTTGGTGCATAGGCACTTATGATGGTTGCCCGTTGGTTTTTGGCAAGATCGATTCGGAGGGTTGAGAGACGTTCGTTGATGCCAGTGGGTGCTTCGGTCAGATGTTTCACCAGATCATTCCTGATGGCAAAGCCAACTCCGTGCAGTCTTTTGTCTTCTTCGGGCAGTCCCTTCCAGAAGAAGGTGTAGCCTCCTTTTTCTTCCTTCAGCTGTCCCTCTCCTGCTCTCCGGGTCTCCTGAAGGGCTGCTATGTCGATGTTGAAGCGTCCCAGCTCCCTTGCGATGATGGCAGTTCTGCGTTCGGGGCGTTCACTGTCACTGTTGTCCATCAGTGTCCGTACGTTCCACGTACCGAAGTTCATTTTTCTTTTTTGGCCGCAGGATGGTGACCCCACTGGACGCGGCAGTCCAGTCAGGGATAAGTGAGGCAGACTATGTTTAGGGCACCTTTTCTAGCCCCCTCCCCATGTGGGGTGAGCAGAGTGGGTCCTAAAAAGGGCTGCTCAGTCGCGGATACAGCTGCCGAACTACTCAACTGCCTCGGACCTTGAGGTAGAACGACTGAGTCCGTACCCACCGCCCATGTGCCAGTCTGTGACTAGGGGCTTCCAGATTTCACAGTCCTGCCCCCGTCGCCACTCGCTGATCGCCATGGGACTTTGGTTGGTTTGTTTTTATTTTCTTTGGAAGACGCCTGTGCGTGGGTTTTTTTAATGTGTGGAGGTCAGTGCACAACTGAACAACACACAGTCTTCACAGATGAGGTTCCACTGGTGATGTAGTTTAACACAATGACCATGGCTTCTCAGTCTGTTGCAGCCTTCTTCCGCCTTCGCAGCCGTTGTAACATGTGCCATGTTATCCTCCGCCTGCTCCGCCGTTGAGGTCTTTGGGTCTTCGGACTGTGCTTGGTCTGGGACCTCCCCCGCGGCCACTCCTGGGAGTGCACGACTCCAGTTGTTGTGCCCACAGGTTCATCGGAACACGCAAGCCCCCTCACCACGACAAGGTGACAGTCCATCGAGGGGGCTTGTCACTAATACAACAGAGGCAAACCCTCTCTGGATAAACCTTACCAAAAAAGACCCTTTGTCTTAAGTTGGAAATGGTTGTCGTAAGTTGGAAATGACTTGAAGGCACACAGCAGCAGCATTCATGCTGCATATTGGCATAGTCAGAGCCTTTACTTACACACACAGGTGCTTTCCTGAACTTTTTTCTATATCTGTTTTGAACTAGAGCCATAGCATCTAAGGATGGTTCCAGACATAACTTTTATTCATTCCCAATTGGGTTTTAAAAACCTGATTGGCCACTTATTAGAGTCCACACATATCCCAGAAATCTTGTGCTTTTCTGGGGGGAAGGTCCAGCAGGGCACCCAGACCCCCCCCCCCCCCAAAGCTGATCTGGCCAGCATTTCCCTGCTGCCAGCTCTCTCCTGGCATGTAGAAATGATGCACCAGGAGAAGAGGGGGCAGGAGTGATTTTCCTCTTCCCCTTCTCCTTGCATGTCATTTCTACATGCCAGGAGAGGACTGGCAGCAGGGAAATGCTTGCCAGATAAGTAATTTTACTTTTTAAGGCTTTTCTGTGGGTGGTTGGGGAGGGCATTAGAGCCCTCTTGATATTCCAGGCTGAAGCAGCCTGGAAAACCCAAGAGGGTTGTCTGGACTGCCCCCTCAGAAATCCTGGACTTCTGAGGGGACAACCCAGACACCAGCAATACTTGATTAGATCCAAGTCTTCCAGACTTGTGTCTAATCCAGTATCAAATTAATTTGCCACGAAGCAGGGTTTTTCTGCTTTGTGGCAAATTAATGCATTTTTACATGAGGTGTCATTTGGACAACCTATGTAAAAATCCCGGAGTAGTATGCATTTACCACCCTGTGTGGATGCACCTAAATGGCAGGAAAGTGGGATCACTACTGAAACCGGGTACCTGAGATTTTTCATAACTGCATAAGAAAAATGTTAGTTGAAGAGTTATTGAATAAATGGTCTCAATCTGGAGTCCCCAAACTAAGGCCCGTAGGTCAGATACAACTCTCCAAAGTCATTTACCTGGGTCCCTCCCTAAACTTTAGACTTTGGATTGCCTTAAGTCTGACTTGAAGGCACACAACCACAACCATTCTAATTAACTTGAAACTCTCATCAGTTAAAAACATTCATCCCATATGACTATCAGGATATTAGAACTGTAGCAAATATAATTGTTGCATCAGAAACAATGCCTGAACAGCTGCGATATTGCAGCTATTACTGGGTTTTTCTTGTCAATGAAAAAATATGATCAAATCATAATGTAAATGCATTGCAACTATGGAGAGATATGATGTTATATAAGTCTAAAGATGCAATCCTGATATAGCTGCAATTTATCACCCCTCTGTGATAAAGCCATTATACTGTCGGCCATTTTGATTTCCAGTTTGGGAGAAACAGCTGAGGGAGTTTAACAGTAATGGCCAGGCTGCTTTCCCTGCTGCCTGCCCTTGCAACCTGAAATAATTACCTCACTAATATTGCAGTCAGCCTCTGGTCAAATGTTCTTCAGGGTGGGTCACCTGCAGTCCAGGAATTCTTGTATGCATGGTTAACAGACTGGGTAGAGCGAAGAGAGGAGTCCAGGTAATTTGAAAAACAACAGAGACCATTAGAGATGGCTTATACTTTTAGAAGGCATAGACTTCAGGGACTTTCCAAAAATCTGCTTCCATTCTTTCTCCACTCCACAAGACAGATTTGAACAACCTGTTTCAAGGTTCCACAGTTCATTTCTTAACTTTCTACTTTCATATGTGTGGGATGTGATGACAAGAAAAAGAAGCCAAAATTGCAGGTTTCAGGCCTCCCTAAAATTTGCTGCTTTATTAACCACTCCTATTAATTTAACTGTCCCAGAGCCTTGCAAATGCTTTGTTCTTGTTGCCACAATATGACAGATGTTATCTCATTCATTAGTAACCTGTGGTTAAACTTAAAAATGGCAAGATAATTTTAACTGCAGTCTAGAATCCACTAGGCCTGGCATTGCCCAGCTGATTACCATGGGGTCCTTATGCAATAGGTATTTCTGGTTGGACACATCCCCAAAATCAACATTTAGAAAGAATATGTTTTAACTCCCAAGATCAGCACCATCCCACCATTCAGCATGTCTACAGAGCCTGCTGACTGATGGGGTCTGGAAGCTGTAATTTAAAGCATTGCTTTTTCAAGCTCTGAAGGATGTACACAAAAGTTTGAAAAGAATAAAATAAGATGCTCATCTCTGATCAGCAAAGTACTAACCTATGGCAATGAAAACAGGAGGCTTAATTAGTCCCATTTAAATATACTGCCAGTCTTCTAGTTTAGCATCTTCTTTGAAGCAACCCAAGATGGGAGAAGATTAAGGGGGGAAAATTTTTTGTATGATCAGAAAAATATAGTTTAAAATTATTTTATGAAATGCAGAGAAGAAACCAGCATTTGCTCCATCTCTCCATTCCTGGATGAATTTACCAAACATGTGCATCATGCTAGCTTCCACTTCAGGAAAAAATAAAAGCAATAATGAGAAATTTTGCTTTCATAAAGCATATGCAAATTACATTGAAAACAGAATAAAAAGGAATTAAAATGTATATTTCAACTGCCTCCACAAAATACTGTACTTTTCAATGTGGAACAAGGTGTGTATGAATCTACACCCACATATATGAACACACCCATAGAAGCAAAGGAAAAATGAAGGTCTATAAGCAATGTAGTTTTTCTAAACACCACTCAAACTAAGTTTAATGAAATCAATTAAATATACATCTATAATAACTAGCATTCCCAAATTATATGTTATTAGATCAAGAATATAGTTTGCAAAAATATACATTCACACATACAAAGACATTAACAAATACTTATTGCAATTTTCCCAGTGCCAGTCCTTTGGCTGCCAAAATACCACCACCTACACATGCGGGGAGGGCACCAGCAGGCTTGGAAGCAGAATATTCATAGATATATGAAACATCTCTGGTGTATGAGGCACTAAGAGACACCAAAATACAATACCCAAGAAATATGCTATGGGTATAAAATGCTGATTGACCTATGTATATATAGAGAGAGAGGTGGGGGGATAGGATTGAGTGGGATGGATAATATTATCAACAACACCTGGCAGACCACACATTTCCTATATGTTCATGAAAATCACTTTACATTGAGGTTATCTAATGGTTGTTGACTTTTTTCTCAGTGGTGCATGCGTCCTCTCCAATGGCCTGCAAGTCTTTCTTGAAAAACATTTGCATTCAACCATTTCACCAGCAATGGCAGAACACTGCCAATACAGCTTTTATAGTAAAGACTAGCATTGTGTAGTGTCTTCAGAATTAGATTATGACTCTGGAAACTGGCATTTGATTTCCTACACAGCCATGGAACCTCATTGGATGACCTCGGGTGAGTCACGTGCTACCAGTCCCATGAAATTCTGTTATTGGTTTATTTTAGGGTTGCCAGAAGTTGAAAATGACTTTGAAGGCTCACAACTACATAGAGGACAGCAATGAGGAATGATAGTTTGTATCTGGCTTGGAGAGGGAGATCAAAGTCACCAGAGCTCTTATCTAGATTCCTCTTCTTTGCCTTCAAACTAAAAGTCCTTGCTGTTGGGTTGATTTAACTTTCTGACTGATAAACAATTAAGAACAGAAGTTGTTCATAAATCTAGGCATTCTCACTCCTCACCCATGAAGAGTACTAACCTGTTGCTTTACATTCAGCAGCTTCACTCATTGTCTAGTTAACCTCTCTCGCCTCTATCTTAATTTGATATCATGTATTGTCGAAGGCTTTTATGGCTGGAATCACTGGGTTGTTGTAAGTTTTTCAGGCTGTATGGCCTTGTTCCAGAAGCGTTTTCTCCTAAAATTTCCAACAGACCTCATAACCTCTGAGGATGCCTGCCATAGATGCAGGGGAAATGTCAGGAGAGAATGCTTCTGGAACATGGCCATACAGCCCAAAAAACTTACAACAACCTTGATTTGATACCAGCCTGCTTAGAGTGGCACTGCTTCCCCTGGAAACTCATAACTTTACCTACTTTCCTGGCTATTTAGTGTTAACTCTAGTACCATCTCCAATGAAACCTTCACAATCACTAAAACTGGTGATGTATGGCAGAAGGCCATGGTTTTCCTAGGAGTGGCACTGTGTTTGGGATATGTCTTTCTCCATCTTGAGCTGTAGAAGATGAACTTGCCTCCTTGCTTTCATGATGTATGTATCTAAAGAAGAGGATAAATAATGAAATCCTCAAGCTAACAGGTCTAAGCTATTGAGGTGATGGTTGAAAGGGATTTCCCATTTACACATCTCCACAGGGGTTGAAGTTTGACAAATAAGCCAAACTGTCATGATTCTACCTCTTTAGTAGCCCTGTTATGTAGGGGCTGAGCTGGAAAAGGAACTACACTGAAAAGTGAGTTGTGGATGTGAGAACATATTTTCACCTTGCTCACATGTTTGGGTCCCCTGACTCCAAGATTCCATTGCATATGGATGTAATTGTTAATGCACTGCAGAACATTTCTTAATAAATTGTGCATGTGGCTTATTGTCTAATCAATTGGTATGGTATGGTAAACCGCTTCTCTAATATATTCAGCCTTCAGCGGTGAAAGGACTATTTGTTAATCTGAATCTAATATATTCTCTGTGGATTCTATTGTCTGTTTGAAAAACCAAGGGCAGCAGTAAATAAAACCGCAATTAAAGGTAGGTTGATGATTGGACAACTAGGAAAAAAGTGTTTCACAGATGACCCATGAGTATCATTTTAAATAATATTTTTACGAGCCTGACAAAATCTGCCCTGTTAAATATGAAAGTGACATATAAAGGTGAATGTGTCCCCAGATAAGATCTCCAAGAGAAAGGACTGAATCTTTGTCATGGGGCCCTTTCACATTACACATTATAGCACTATGATTGTACTTTAACTTGATGGAATCTGGATAGTTGCAGTTTAGGCAGAGGAACTTGGAAACCTCAGCCAGAGAGCTCCTCTGTACCGATGAATCAACTACAAACCTCAAGACTCCAAAGAATGCAGCCATAGCAAATATAAACAGTCCCCCAAGTTATGAACAAAATGGTGGTCTCACGTGGGGTTTGTTTTGCTGTCTGTGCCTCTGTTTAGAATATTTCACCTCACTTCTGTCCCTGTGACAATTGGATTTTGAAAAAAAAATGGTTTGTTGTGGAAACAAGGATTGGTGATAAAGCTTCAGTGGAGCCAACTTTCAGGAGTGAATTTCCCGAGAAGTAGATTTTCCTTACTTTCTGTTGTCTCAGCTTCGTTCTTACATGTGAGCTGTTTGTGAGTCAGATGTCTGTAACTCGGGGACTGCTCATACATTGAAATCATGGAAGTGCTATAATGGTTTCATGTGAAAAAAGACTCTCTCCCAGAATAAATCCACTTTGGTGGAGAAAGACGGGACCATCCACATGTTTCAAGAGGAGCTTTGGAAAGATAACCACTTTGTTACATAGTCCAAATGAAGTGAGTCCATAGTCCATAGTCCAAATGAAGTGAGGGAGTTAATCTTGTCATTATGGAGTGATCCCTTGACCACTGTACTTCAATAACATAGTTTGAGGTGGGGATGACACCAATCTTGATAGGGAAATTGGTATTGATTTCTTTCGATCAATTTATACAGTGATATTTGCTGTTCCTGAGCTAAGCCCGTTAACTATTATTTAAACTATAGGTGAACAGCAGTCTTGCCACTTAATACAGGTAGCTGTCAATCAGCATTCCCTTGGGAGATAGAACTATGTTGTTTACTCTGGGATTTGGCCTGCATATATTCTGTAGTACCAGCATGTGCCTCTGTGCCACATGACCACAAATAAAACTTGTGTTGATTTACACTACCCGATTCATCAGAACGGCTTGCATTCATACTGAAGCACAACATATTCCCTGATATCAAATATCTTGGGAGAGGACATCCATTTCCATTTAGAGTAACTCCCTGGAATGCTGGAGGACAATCAGTACCCACGCCTGCATCAAAATGAAATTACTTAAGAGTGCCAGAGAAGTTGGTCAAACTGCACCAATCTATACCTACTGAGGAGAAAACATATGCTAGAGTCCTATGAATATGATTAGTAAACTGAAAATGAATCCCATTGTATTCATCATTATTTGCTTCTGTATGGACATGTCTATGATTGCACTTTAAAACATTTAGGTCTAAAAAGCTCTAACTAGCTTTTCTGAATCCCAAGGCTTGGAAATGTTACAATGTTCTTCAGTTGGGCTGTTATAGCTGAGGCCCCTTCCACACAGCTGAATATTAATCCCACATTATCTGCTTTGAATTGGGATATATGGCAGTGTGGACACAGATAACCAAGTTCAAAGCAGATATTGTGGGTTATTCTGCTTTGATATTCTGGGTTGTATGGTTGTGTGGAAGGGCCCTGGGTGATTTGGGAAGCTGCAGACCAAAAAGGGTAGCTTTCCCAAGGTCTGCTAGCTCACTTGAGATGGGAGGAGCTCCTGGTGGTGAAATGGTTTAAACCCTTGTGCTGGCAGGACTGAAGACCGACAGGTCACAAGTTCGAATATGGGGAAAGCGTGGATGAACTCCCTCTGTCCACTCCGGCTCCCCATGTGGGGACATGAGAGAAGCCTCCCACAAGGATGGTAAAACATCAAAACATCCGGGCATCCCCGGGCAATGTCCTTGCAGACAGCCAATTATTTCACACCAGAAGCGACTTGTAGTTTCTCAAGTCACTCCTTGCACATTAAAAAAAAAGCCTTTTGATGGGGGTCTGGCCAGAATTATCTCTGATAGTTTAGGAATGTCATGAAGGTATAAATAGTTTAAGAATGTTGTCATCTTTTACATTTTTGCTAATAACCACACCTGCTAGTTCTGATGATCATATACCCAGTATCACAGAATCACAAAGAAAACATGTGACATACACAGAGAACTGTAACTTTTGTATACTCTCAATGACTACCAATAATCTAATTTCTATCAAACTGCATTCTGCTGTGCTAGTGCTTTCTTTTATAAATAAATCTTTCAAGGCAACAAGATTGAAACAAATATCCACATTTCTAGAGGTAAATAGCATATTGTGGGATAAGGTTTCCCTTTGCTACTATACTTCCAAATTTGAACTTCATATTCTGCTTCAGAGCTATGCTCTCATTTGCTACTAAGACTGACCTTTAGGAATAGTGCAATGAAATTTGAAACCTTGTAGTCTTCTCTACTTGCACAACTTGCTCAAGACAGCCTGAAACTGGTCTTCCTTCTACAAGAAGGAGGTAAAGATTTATTTTGAGAAAGGTCAGTGATGACGTTGGTGAGCAGACCAATGCATTACCTTTACTGCCCAGGCTAGTGAGTTTTTAGCTCTGTTGCTGAATTACAATCAAAATGCTCTCTAGAGATTGGTGTGAGGCCAAGCTCACTGTTTTGCTTCTTGTGTTGGGGCATTAATTTCAGTGTTTTGAATCCTATTCCAGGATTGTCTCATGGCAGGCTGCATGTTTAAATGTTCTTATTCTCCCACCGAGCTACAGTTGAATGCTGTTAACCATCAGTTATAAGAACTGTTGGCACATAGGCTACTTCCTATCACTACAATGAAAAGAGGTTTCTCTTGCCAAGTTTCCGATATCTTGTTTCCCGCATTGTGACAGAAAGGATCCCCAGGGAACTCTATGGACCAGGAGTGGTCAGAGAAACATGAAGTCAAACTAATGATAGAAATTACAGTGTTGGGAGATAACCTGGTTGGACTTACAGACCACATCTTGCCTTATGATGACAAGTCTTTTTATGCCTCAAGTGATCCTGGCACCACTAGGAATGTTTGGAAATAAAAAAGGAAGCCTATTCCACAACCTTTCTAAGTGGTCTGCTCTTTGTGGAACTGTTTATAGAGACCAGAAAATTGAAATTCAATTGGATCTAGTCATGCCTGAATGGAGTTCTTCTCACATAGTCAACCATTCTTGACACCTACTTCTTTTTTCAGTGATTAGTGATGAAGAAAATTGTCCTGGTAGTGTGACAACCTTCTTCAACAATGTCACATACATATCTAGAGATGGCAAAAAGGGGAGCAAGAGTGATGGAAGTAGTATTGGTAGAAATGAAAACTCCCCTTGCTTTAAGGAAGATGCCATCGCTTGAGGGACTATCTTACAAGTCCATGCTCTTTTTAGGGCTTTTGTTCAATTGTTTGCTTAAGTGTACTGATTACACCCTTTAAGAAAAAAATCTACAAGGGGGAAGACCAGAAAAACTTACACAGAGCATATTTATACACCAGTAGACTTGATGTGAAATAATAAATTGCCAGTAGATCTATTCCTCCTAATTCAATTTACCTCTGCCCATGCTGGTAAATGTATTTTTCTTTCTGCTTAGCTACAGATACTCAGGATCTTCTATCATTCCTTTTGAAGCTTAATTTCTAATCAGTGGTTCTCAACCTGTGTTTTGGCCTACAACTTCCAGAAATCCCACCCAGTTTACCAGCAGTTAAGATTTCTGGGAGTTGAAGGCCAAAACATCTGAGGACCTACAGGTTGAGAACTACTGTTCTAGATCCTTAAAACATTGAGTTTCTTCTAATAACTTTTCCCTTTGCAGTCTTTCCAATATATCGATAGTCTTCCTTGCCAATTTAACACGCTCCTATTTTTAAAAAAGATTGTAGCTGTTCAATTATAAGTACTACACTGTTTTGCATTTCAGAGTATCAAAAATTTAATCAGAAAGCAACAGTAAAAGCTAAGCTGTCATACTTAAACAGGGTAAAAGTTGATAGATCAAACAGAAAAAGCTTCTTTGTAAAATATTTTAAAATAAACTGTCTTGTTATCTCCTGCATTAAGAGGATGTGTAATTGTAGAAATTGTCAATATGTAACTTGGCAACAGATCTACATTCAAACAACCTAAATCATGCATCTTAAGTATGCTATGTAAAGTGGTGCTTTGACAAATTGGTTGTCCCCTTTGCTGGTTGAGCCAATCGAACTATTGTGAGATTTCTGGATACTTGAGAAACTGAGATGTTAAACCAGACACTAAAATGTGGACTTCCAATTCTCATATATCCTAGCCAACCTATGCAATAAAAGATTAGGGGGCTAAGACCTCATCAACATCTGCAGGGCCTTACTTAGATTCCCCATGCCTGTAAGCTTATCTACAAGTATATAGTAGGCCCAAGTTATCCATTATGGTTTGATACCCGAAATAGCTGTGGTAGTAATATTGTTGTAAAATGATATCCCTTATAGAAAATTGTTTGTCTTTTCAATTTTCTTTTGTGTGTGTGTGGGGGGGGGGGGGGAGGGGATATTTACAAATCATTAATAGTTGAATTCATGGATAAAGAATCTGTGGATACAGAGGGACCACTGTATGTACTGCAGCTAAAATACATGTTATGGTATCAAGCACAATTGATACACATTCTCGCACAATTGATTTTTCCTTCCTTCCTTCCTTCCTTCCTTCCTTCCTTCCTTCCTTCCTTCCTTCCTTCCTTTACTTCTTTCCTTCTTTTTGCTATCATCCCAGCTTTGCAAGTTCTAAAAAGTGGCATATAGGTTAGATTCAATTTACAGCTGCAGCTGCTAATTTTATGGGGACTAGAAATTCCCAGCTTTGGATGACTACACAGCAGAACTTTTGAAACTGGCCAGGAACATGTGACATTTATGTGAAGAAATACCTAATAAAAATGCAATGAGATATGGGATGCTTTTTCTGGAATGCTTTGATGATGGCAACTATATTTTCCTCAAGCAGCAGCTCTTCTGACATGCCAATGGACTGCTTGCGAAAACTGATACATAACTCCTCTCTTTTGGGTCTTAATCGTGTTTTCTCCCTGCTTGAATGAAGACAGAAGAATGTATAAAGATCAAACAGCTAGCAAACAAAGAACAATAGCATGCACCATTCCTTCATTTTGCGTAAATCTCTAGCATGAGTATATACTACATTTTCTGAATTTCAAAGGTTTTTTTTAGAATGTTTGTTATCATGTCTCACTTTTATTACTACCTGATAAAATGTAATAGAAATATCTGATAATAACCATAATTTATATATATCAAGTTTTTGCCACATTGGTGGGTTTTTAATTTTTATAAATTAGCAAAATCTAGAGGGCCTCAGATTTTCACAGCCTTGTTCTATAGTGGATGACCAGCTGTTTTCAAAGAATGGTCTATTTTTAAATGATCTCATCTGTTATGGCAGTATCTACAGGTAATATCGTTTTATTCATTTTTATTGCATATTCTACTTTTTTGGCATGCTGCCATAGGCCTAAAAGTAAAATATTAACACTAATACATATATAATATCCTATTAACACAGTTCATGGGACCACCCTGTCCAATTTTCCGATCATCATTTGTGCAGAGAAGTTATTGCTGCTATCACAACAATTTCATCAGCTCATTTTAATGGACATCATTAACAATGGAAATCATATGAATTGTGTGTTTGATATGGATTTGGTTCCTCTTCCACATAATTCATCATTTATTTTATTTCATACTAACAGAAATGCACTTTTTGCAAGTCTCTGCCCCCTGATACACTTCCTCCTTCCTTCAGTTCTCTCTCTCTTGTCCTCTATTATTTTCCTTCCTGGCTGACTTTTCTTTCTTTTCATCTCATTTTTTATCCATTCTCTCAATTTGTTCAGATGTCTTTCTTATCAAAGTTCTTCAGGCAACCTGACCTCCTTTCTCAGTAAACCATTGCAGAGCTAAGGGGCCCTACAGAAAAATCCCCAGGCCTGCTTCCAGGTTTATTATATTTTGGGATAGTAACTGGGAGTAGTAAGGGAGCCCCGGGTGGAGCAGTGGGTTAAAGCACTGAGCTGCTGAGCTTGTTGATCGAAAGGTCGCAGGTTCGATTCCGGGGAGCGGCATGAGCTTCCGCTGTCAGTCCTAGCTTCTGCCAACCTAGCAGTTCGAAAACATGCAAATGTGAGTAGATCAACAGGTACCGTTCCGGCGGGAAGGTAACGGCGCTCCATGCAGTCATGCCGGCCACATGACCTTGGAGGTGTCTACGGACAACGCTGGCTCTTTGGCTTAGAAATGGAGATGAGCACCACACCCCAGAGTCAGACATGACTGGACTTAATGTCAGGGGACTACCTTTACCTTTACTAACTGATATCTCCCCATGTTACTAAAGACACACTGAAGGTTACTACTCGTTTTTAATTAACTAAAATTAACCAATCAATTTTTATAAAGAAAACAACTACAGTGTGTACACTTTTGGAGTACCCATTAGTATTTAATGCAACATGTCAGGTCCCAAAGTATCACAATCTTGGAGCTATAAGGGCTACACCAAGACCATTTCTTTCTTTCATTATTTCAGATTGGAAAGAGATTAAGTGAAATCTATTGAAGCCCAGTATTTTTGTACTACCAAATGTTCTGTCTGGAGAACAGTGATTGGAGAAGCAGCATATGTGACACAACTGCTTTTAAGCATTTGCAGTAGCTATCACATGTGTTGGTTCCTGAGTGATTAAGATCCCAGATCATATTATGAAAGCAGTCCACATCTGTCAAGGGAGACAGAAAGGGAACCAATGCCATGTGGGCATTCCCAAATGGGAAATCTATGCTGTTGAATTTTCCCAGGCTGCAGAGGATACTTTGCTGTGAATTATAAGGGCCACATAAGGCTAACATTCTTAGGTCACATTCTCAGCTGGTGTGAGCATCCACTTACTCTACTGGAGAGGTGCCAGTTTCCAGTGACCAAGAGTGTATTTAAATAGAACAAATGCTGCATATCCAAACCATGGCTGCTAGAAAGCAAGTGCCACTGGATCCAGACGCACTTATTTCTAAGAACACATGATTGTGGGTCTGCTTCTTCTGTGAGTGACCATGAATGTTCAAAGAATACTTTTTCAACCACATTTTCTATCATGTTGGAACACTTTAAGGAAACATAGAAAAAATCTTCAAGAAAATTGAATGTCTGGAAGGAAGCAAAATAATATTCTGCTTATTTATATTGTTGACTTATATGCTGAAATAAAAATGAAGGGAAACAATTATGAAGTTAAGAGAGAGGGAGAGCTCAGTTCTTGGTCAAACCATTACGCATTCATTATGCAGCGTCACTCTGTTATGAAAAAAATTAATTCTAATAGGAGATCCATATGTTCAGAAACTACATGTCAGTGTTCTGAAGTCTGTGTAAAAAAAGTATAGGGAAGCAGCACTGTATCACTTACCTTGGCACTAGAACTCCATGTAGTTTCAGTTGATCATATTAAGCCATATTTAACCCCTCAGAGAAACCCTTATCTATGCATGTAAATCCACCCAGAAAACTGCTCTTTGGAGCATACATATGTCATTATCAATTATTAAGAAAAACACATATGGATAATTTTAAAAGGTCTTCCTTGGCCTGAGAAGAAGAAAAAACAGTGTGTGCAATTATATGTTTTCTGGAATCGGAATATTGAATCAGGGGTATTTCCTAAAGAATCTTATTATTATTCAATGAATATTTCTTTCAGCCGAAACATTATTTCTGGCAGCCTTGGCTCTAATGTGCCACTGCATGGTTTGAGTTTCTCTTTGTAAAACTCTGAAATGCTGTCCAAAGAAAATTAGCTTGCCAAGATCATTTGCAAATGTTCCCTATTAAACATGAGAACCCAGCACTTTGGCATTTTTTGTAAGCATGCCACATTAACTCGAGGTTTTTTTGGGGGGGGGGGTTGCATTAGTAAGGGGTGAGTGAATGGGAGTCAATCAATATTTATGATTATTATTATGATTAGCAAAGTGACCTATTCAGGGTTTAGAAACAAAGCTAAATAATGCCCACATCTGAGGATGAGAATGGGATGTCTGCCTATCCATGTCAGCCAGCCACTGACACATTTGAAATGTTCAGTTTTAAGATTGTGTTGTTTAAAAACAGACAACAGGCAGTCCCCAAGTTATGAACAAGATAGGTTCTGTAGGCTTGTTCTTAAGTTGAATTTGTATGCAAGTTAAAACAGGTACATTTTAAAGTGTAACTCCAACTGTATTATAAGCTTTGGATAGCATAGGGAAGTGTTAACATGCCTGTGGTGTTCGTTTTACTGTCTGTGCCCCTGTTCATAATATCTGATCCCACTTTCTGTCCATGTGATAATTGGATTTTGAAAAATATGGCTTGTTGCAGAAACAAGGATTGGTAAAGTTTCAGTGGAGACAACTTTTCCCCATGATAACTGTTCTATGATTGAATGTTCCTTCTTAGGTATAGATTTTTCTCACTTCCTGTTATCTCACCCTGGTTCTTAACTATGATTCCACTGGAAGTCGGAAGTTGGATTTTTTATACGTGTGTGTGTGTGTGTATACATACATACTTGGGGACTGACTGTACTATATTTCTCATAATAAGGAACTTAAAGTGAAGATTGCCTGGAAGTACTGTCTTTCTTGCCCTCTTGTGGTGTGTTTACATACTGTACAAGAGAAGAGTAAAATTCCACTCTGTGAGCTGGTATATCAGCGTTACAACTACCAGATTAAGAACCAGAGATTGGAAATGTTACTTTTTCGAATAGCAATTTATATTGACCAATGCTACCTGCTTTAATACAAGAGCTGTAGTTCAAAACCATAAGCATTTCAAGTTCTAGTATGAGCATCTAAAAAGCATATGGAGTATCCATTCATTACTTCATGACACTAAAGAATGAATCCACTTTAAATCCCGTTTCTACCTCCTGCAAAATTCTGAGGTTAGTAGTTTAGTGAGGCTGTTAAAGGCTCCTCCCTGAACTACAAACCCCAGAATTCTGCAGGAGGCAGCAACCAGATTGAAAGTGGATTCATTATCTAGTGTGGTCAGTCTTCCTAGTGCATTGTGATCTCTGTCAATAGCTCTCTTGAGACAATATTCCATTGTGCTTCTTCAGAACCTTCTACTGAAAGAGGATTCCAAAGACTGAAACCTGGGACCTGTTGCCTGTCAAGTCTGTGCTTTACATTGAGACTCCTTCCACACACCACACAGAATTATATGGCAGTGTGAACTGGGGGGCCTTCCACACAGCCACATATCCCAGAATATCAAGGCAGGAAATCCCACATAATCTGAGTGTGGACTCAGGTAACCCAGTTCAAAGCAGATATTGTGGGATTTTCTGTCTTGATATTCTGGGATATAGGGCTATGTGGAAGGGCCCTGAGTTCAAAGCAGATATTGAGGATTATCTGCCTTGATATTCTGGTTTATATGGCTATGTGGAAGGGCCCTGAGTTATGGCCCTTCACTACTGAGGTGACAGAATATTTGTTTTAAAACACATCTTCATCTTTCCAGTGGTAGGCACATTGTGTAAACAAGTATTCATTGTCCATAATGATATGGTCTCATTTCTTTGTTTCCTTGATTGTATGCCCCTTGCCACTTAGTCCCCCTCTACACTGCCAGATAATCCAAGTTATCAAAGCTGAAAATCCAAATTATTTTATTTGAACTGGATTATCTTAGTCTACACGGCCATATAATCCAGTTCAAAGCGGATAATGTGGATTTTATATAGCTGTGTAGAAGGGGCCTCAGATGGAGGTCTATCAGTATCTCCACAGGAGACATTTCAACTCTAAAACACATGAATGTACCAAAGGACTAGATTTTCATGTTCCACTTGAAAGTGCCTGTGGGGTGGAATAGAAAACTAGGAAACTGAACGTATACTTTTTTCATCAGTGCTTTCCACAAGGAGGGGAGCACACACTTCATTCTTGTTGGGTCTGTCTTCCCTGCTTGTTTTTCCAGAACCCTGAGATGACACCAAAATTAGGTTGGTGCAAATGGCAGAGGATGAAAGAAATACTGAACCCCAGAATTTGAGCTCAGTACTGAATGAAGTTGGGAGTCCTTCACGAAAATCCCCTCCCAGTTGCCCCAAGCTTCCCCCCCCCCCCCATTTCAGCAGATTAATTTAAAGGAAGAAGATGCTGTCTGAATGCTCTGCTTGTTCAGTAATCATTAACCAGAATTCTTAGCCCTCTGGATCCAGAGCTTCCTTCTGCCCATTCTACAAAGATGAGATCTCTCTGCCCCTAACGAAGACACTTCATTAAAAAGAAAGAAATCAAAGTGAAGCAAAAGCTGCAAAAATACCCTAGCCACTCTGCCTCAAAACAGCCTTCATAACCAGCTTCAGTTCTATTCCTAAGGAAAATCCAGGTATTCATTTAGAACCCCTTAAACTTACATGCAATACAGCATAGTGTAAACATGTTGAATCTTAAGGTAGGCTCAACATAAGGCATGCACAGGATCACTGCATTCATTTTGCTTCCTAAAAACCTCATTTCTAGCTCTCTATAAGTTGAGGTCACACCCTACATTCTTTACACACACGTGAGCCATGTTTCCTCATCTCCGGAGCCACTGAAATCTTGGCAGTTACAGAATGAAGGACATGGAGGGCATTTATTGAAACTCGCCTGGAACCAGCCTAAGGCAGGACTACAATTTCTTAGCAAATATAAGCTATGGTGAAGATTGATGAGAGTTGCACTCCAAATTATCTGCCCATCCCTGCTCTGAGACCATATTAAGCACATGTTTAATGTTATCTTGCAATCTGTGGGGTTTTTATGCTATCATTATTTGCATAGCCTTAATACAGCTCAGGAACATCTCTGATAGCAGAAACAAAATTGGTGAGGGAAAACCCGGACAGAATATAAACACAGATAAATGATATGCTTAAAAGATACATAAGGGGGGACGGGACACATTCGCTGCCAGTGATATTTCTTCTCTTTCAGAGGCTTTCTGCTCCTCTCAGGCTTCCCATTAATCTGAAACTATACATTACATCTTGGCACTGAAGCTGAACAGGTACAAGCTGAAAAGTCTATTTATACATTTTTTCCAGAATTAATATATCTTCTTAGATCTCACCAACGTGTATTCCAGCAGCAAAATCATTTTTGCTTACCTCCTACCTTGCATTATTCATTTACACTTTACAGAATGCCTGCACATTGTTGAGCTATAAAGCTAGTTCTTTATAGACAAATGAAGCCTTCTCTGTGTAGGTGTTACAGCTGCTAATAAAAGGCCATGATCTTGTGAGCTGGCATTACGATGATGGCACAGTAGCAGAAGGGTAAAATGGGCACAAGTGCTGCAGTGAAGGCTGGGGATGGATAAGGCTTGCAAAACACTTGTCTCTGTTATACAAAGGGATCTTATAGCACCTTAGAGACTTAGAGAAAGAGGTCAGTAGCATAAGTTGTCATAGAGAAACCTACTTCCTCAGATTCTCAGTTGTGTCAGTTAGGTAATAACCCTGACCTACCGATTTCTAAACTGCTAAGGAGATGTCAGAGCAGCTTTCTCTGATAACATCTTTATCACACAATGCTACGCACCACTCCAAAAGATGCCTTACTCCAGCATAACAAATTGTTACACTAGCATGGGGTACCATCGGAACTGCAGCCAAAATAAAGTGGACCGGCATTTTGCCTACTTCATATTAGCCTACCAGGATACTAACTGGCAAAAGTTTTTTTTCTCATCACTGAATATAAGAATTTATAACACCGAAGCATTTGGGAGCTGATCTTGCCCCTTCCTCTGGATCTAGGAGGTATCTGAAAACTTGGAGTGAGGTAAGAAGATGAGTGCTTCTCTTCTTAGGAGGCCTTCAGTCCCATGATGCGATCTGTCATATAGCCTGCCTTCGTTCACTTAACCATCGGGCCCTATAAGTAGTCCATCGTCTTGGGCTCTTATCCGATGGAGAAGCATTGTGCATTTGGATCAATCTAGCCTGAATCCTGTCCTGCCAAGACCGGTCATCAAGCTCAGTGGCAGCAGCCAATGCCAAGAGGAAATAGCTGGTGGCATCTTGTTCATCCTGACAATAAAAAACAAGGCAAAAAAATACTCAGTGAATACTGGGGTGACCAACTTGCAGCCATGGATTAAAGGGAGATTTAGTTGTAACAAATTTTGCGCAATTTTAATGATGTGGTATCACTCTAGCAAATGTTTTATTTATTTTCATTACACACATATGCACATATGTCTTACAAAACTGGAAATGACCTCCAAGTAGTAACTGGGATTGAGAACCTGACAAGATGTGGGTGGTGGGTTGCATTTAAATTGAGAATTATATCATCTGGAGGACTCTGGGGTGTTTTTTTAAAGGGGTGATGTGGGAGAGATTTGGGGACCACATAAAAGGCCAACACATCTGCAAGCTTCCCTCGAGTTGTACAATCCCACCCCCGTCATAAACAGAAATGAAAGGCAGAAAATTGAAGGGGAAAATGTTGTAGACTTGAAGAAGCCAGAGCAGGCTCTCGTACTGGAGTGAGGCAGAAGACAGATGTAAACATCACTACAGAAGGGAGGAATCTAATACATGTCAGCAGATACCTTTAGAGCTATTACATAAATTAGCATGGCCTTGCCTAATGTGCCCTTTATACATAGGGAGAATACTCCTCCTAACATCCTTGACTATTGGTTATATGGTTGGGAAGGACTGGGTTGGGGACAGCTGATTTAATGCTGTAGTGAGTAGCTTCATTTAAGCACAGCAACTGGCCTTGTCAGACCATTAGTGAGAGGCACTCCAGCTGTGTGCGGCAGCCTGCAGTTTCTCACCTTTAATTTGTGCAGGGTCAGGTCTCCCAGGCGGTAGTAGACCTTAGAATAATACATGGCTTCCTGAATGCCTTGCAACAAGGGTGGGCGCAGAGAAAGTGTCCTCAGATAGCAGTCCTCAGCCATTTCATACATTTGCAGAAGATAGTATGCAGTTGCAAGGCGATGGAAGGCCACCACTTCTTGCCACTGATCTCCTGGAAAGGAAAAAAAAAAAAAGAAACATTATGACTACCAAAAAAATCATGAACTTGTGAGTGAGCAATGTTCTAATTCAGGATTTGCTTCAAATTCCCTTATTTTTAAAACACACCAAGGTGTCAATCAGCAATCACTTATTAATAACTAAGCCAAGATCCAGAAAATCTTTAACGATTTCAGTGTTTTTATATTACTTCACTTCACCAATAAATGTTTCTTCTAAAGGTTGGAGAGAAAGGGAAGGACAAGCCACAATGAAGAAGGACGGAAGTAAAAAAATCCCTCCCCCCTTTTTACTTCCTTTTTCTTTTCTCTGTTTTTCTATTTTTCCCATTCTCATTTCATATTTTAAATCTATACATGGAAAATTTCAATAAATATTTTTTAAAAAACAATAAATGTTTCTTATAATTCTAATTGAATCATTCTGACTGCAGAAACAGGAATCTGTCTGGAGAAAGAGGCATAACATAACAATTCTTTCCCAAAAACTGTGTTCTTGGCTCAGAGTCACTAATATGCACAGATTAGATAAGCTAGTTACAGGTAAAGCCTCCAAATTTATTTAAACGACATTTTAAAAAACAAATTTCAACTTTTGCGATATTGCTATGGGGTTTCTTAAATCTAAAAAGGCTTAGGTCTTTTGCATGTATGAATCAGGCTCTGCTCTGTTATATATGATAGGACACCTACTCATTTCCCTTTCCTCTTTCTTATCTAAAATCAATGCTGGCACATTTCCTTTGGAACAAGAAAAAGAAAGTGCCCATTCAAATCTGCAGTGACATTTTCTGCTTCTCCTCTCACACTTCATATGTACTGTGGATTGCCCTTGGAATTTTGTGATGGAAGCTGCTTAGGAATTGTCATTTTTTTTTAAAAAAAATTGTTGGACAATTACAACATTTCTCTGTCTGCTTTCCACCCTATGAATTTTGATATGACTACGCCATAAATCCAGTGTGCTTTCCTACCTACATCCACACTGAGCCTGGCTGCCAAGGTAGCAAATTCCAATGCATTTTCATAATTCTGGAGTCCAATCTGCAGCTCTGTCAGCTTGTTGAACAGCCTCAGCTCAGTCTGCAAGGCCTTCAGCTTCCTAGCCAAAGGTACAGCTCCTCCCTGCCAAGAACAAGAAACAGAGTTTTCACCTTACATCACAAGTTCCTAGCTACCATGTCACCTCAAATGTTAAGGGAGGTCTTCAGAAAGAAAATCTGACCATCACACCCAATCCCAGCATTTACCACTGCATTCACCTCTCTCTAAAAACCATCATTTATTTTCAAGTCTAACTGAACCCAACAAGGCTTAAGGCTTACTGATTTCTTGTCCATACTAATGGACATTAAGACATCATTGCCCACATATTCTGTCCTGTCTCTTGAGCTTCCAAAACAATAAGATACTGTCTGGTATTGCATTTGTAATAGTAAAATTTGCCCATTCAGCTCTTGTTGTAAAAACAAAGCCTTCTCTTCAGGTCTCAAGTCAACACAACTCAGTTTAGTCTTCTGCTACTATAAGAAGAACACCATGCACATATATTTCTGAACTGAATGGAAGATCGCCCTTAGGACACAACATTCAAACAGCTAATGCCACAATTGGAAATGCCTATATTTTATGTATTCCAGGTTTTCAATAATATTGCTATCCAAAATTGTCTTTAATATGAGAGACTGTCTCATTCTTTAGTTGAAGCCCAATCTTCTAATTTAAAACTATCAACCAATGAGAATGGCTTAGGCAGCATCATAATACAATACAATATTTGATCATTCTACCTTCACTTGTGGGTTTCACTCTCCCAAAAAGTCAGGCAAAACTGTTTGAGAGGCCAATTCAAGTTCCATGAGCATAGGTGGAGAGAAACTATGCCAAGACATCATCATACAGCACGTGTACTTCTATAAATAACAAATACCATTTTTTGTTGAACATATTTAAAGATTCAACTCTGAATTTTTAAATATGTTTTGGCTGTTTTAGATAAACACCAAGCAGCCTTACCTCACCTTCAGGTAGAAAAGAGGTAAGACTTTAAAAAATGAAGAGAGAGAGAGAGAGAGAGAGAGAGAGAGAGAGAGGAGGAAAGACTATACTGGCACATGTATGTCAGACTTGTGAGTTGTATCACTAGACTGAATTTATGGATTTTGCACACAAACACTGCCTGACAGTTTATTTCTTTCAACTTTCTTCTTTCTACTTATGTATTATCTTTCCAATCAGCGTCAACAGTATTCATGTAAAGCTTTGACATGAACATCCACATGGGTATGGACTGTTGCACATGTAGGGCTGAGGGTGGCTACCCTGTAATATTCCACTGCTCTCTGTCTGTTCCGGACTCCATTGAAGAAGACATCACCAGCTTCTTCATACAGTTCCATGGCCAGGTGAAGCTCTTCGGGTCTCAGTGCTGACTCTATGGCTGCCTAGAAAAGAGATCCAGTTGGAATAAAAGGTTATGTAGTATGCATCATGCAAAAAAAATGGTACCCATTATCACTAAAACGTAAGAATAAATGATGATAGATCTGAACTTTTGCAATTGGGTATGTATGCAAATTTCATGTTTCATTTCTGAATAAACACATGAACGAAGAGTCTAAGCAGGTATATGTTGGCTGAGTCTCCCTTATGTCTAGGACCAGTTTTTGATTTTAGAGTTCTTCCTCAAAATTTGGAATACCTGTATTTGCATGTACATATGGGAACCCAAGTCTAAACAAGAAATTGATTTATGCTTCTTATACACATAACCTTAAGGTAATTTTATACACAATATTTTAATACTTTTGTACATAAGCAAAGTACATCAAACCATCAGAAAGCAAAGGTATCACTATCTCAGTCATGTCTGGACAATTTTGATATTTGGTGTATTTTGAATTTTGGAATTCTGCATATATTTTTTCAAATTGAAGGTAAGGTTCTTACACAAGAACTGAGACTAGAATTGCACACAATTTATATTTTTGACTGACATATCAGGTCTGGATCACTATTACATAGCATGAAGACTTCTTCACAATGATAGCTGACAGTCCTTGTGATTATGGAGGATCAGATTTGCTAAATGCTGACTCCCCAGCAGTCATCCCTTTTAAAATATGACATGGATTACCCCAATGCCCCTCTATAAAAAAGTTTCTAGAATTCAAACCCCTTTTTAATACATAGACTACAAATAAATTAAATTAAGTAAACATATTTAGTTACATCTGTTCATAGCTGCCTATTTTTTAAAGAATAGTAGTTAAATTATGACCTTAAGTCATAGAATTTGAGGTTTTTAGTAGGGTATTTAAGAGACCAAAGTAAATGCAGATCTCCTGCATAAATTAAGTCTTAAGTCAGAGCACAAATCTGCACACTAGTTTAATATAGACGTGTAGACCTGACGCTACATTGCCATATAATCCATTTCAAAGCACATAATTATATTGCATGTAGAAGGGGCCACAGTGGGTCCTCCTGTTTCTACTGTACCTGCAGATACATTTCCACAAGTTCATCCTCTTGCATTTGATAGTAGAGCCGTCCAGCCTGTAACCAGGCCTGTGCTGCCTTTACCGTTTCCTCCATGTCAATGAAGAGCCTCAGACTCTGCTTGGTACAGTCCAAGGCCTGCTTCAAAGATCTGTGGAGTTCACAGGTGCTCCATTATTACAAAGAACACATGGGTGTTCAGGCTCAAAGTCAAAGCCAATGAATCAACTTCTGACAAGCCCTGCTAAGCCTCTCCTTTGTGTCATCAGCTGTCCAACCCTGGAATGTTTCCAAATGTTCAACACCTTACACACAAAAGGCAGAGAACGTAAAGCTATTTTGCAGAAACCCTGTCTTTAACAGATCTACTGCAGTAAGAAACAAAGAAAGGCAAATATGACAGGGAGGGAAAGTGGAAAAACACAGAAAACGGACAAGTGGAAACACTGCATGAATTCTCTGAATCACACCCGAGTCTCCAGCAAATTCCATGAACAATCCAGAGGGCCTGCACAAATAAAAACCTTATCAGGAAACATTCCTACCATTCAGACTGAAATATTCCCTTTAGACTGTCTCATAATCAGCACAGCAATGAGGTGAGGAGATCATTGTTGGGGCCGCCGCTAGGCCGCCGCCGCCGGACCGCCGCCGCCGGCCGCCGAAAGGGGAGGCCGAGTGCCGACGCAAACGCCGCCGTGAGGCCGAGGAGGCCAAGCCATCGCCGCTGTTGTTGCTAGGCCGCCACCGAAGGGGAGGCCAAGCGCCGAGGGCAGACGCCGCCGAGGAGGCCAAGCCATCGCTGCGGGGCCCGTCCCACCTTCAGGCAAGTCCGCCCCCGCCGGCAGAGGCCAGGATCCCGTTGGGGCTGCCCTGGATAAGATCACCGTTGCCGCTGCAGGGGCCTTCACTGAAGCCGCCGCCGCCGCCAAAGAGGCCTAGCCGCCGCCGGGGGCCGCTGCCGCCACAGAGGCCCGAACCATCCCAAGGGCCACCATCGCCGCTCCGAGAGAGACCGCCGCCGCCGCTGCAGAGGCTGAACCACGCCGGGACCATCTGAGCGGCTGGCTCGCCCCCCTCCGGGGCGAAGCGGCGAGACTGCGGAGCGAGAAAGCTCCGAGGTGAGCTGTCTGGATCTCTGGGGGGCTGGCGGCGCCATTGGGCGCTGCCCTAGCTAGGCCGCGGCTGTGTAGCCTTTCCATCTGGCCGCACAGGACGCGGCTGCTGAGTCAGCACTGCTCGTTGCTCCCACTGGTAGGACTCCTTCCATCGCTTCTGCCCCCTCAGGCTCCTGTTGAGCGGGCTGTTACATTGTAGGAGCTCACAGGAGCCAGTGGAGCTAGACTCTGGCCCACAATCTTTTCCACCTTTTGGGCCCACCAACACTGTGTAGACCTTTGCGCTGACCCTCTTTGTGTTGATCCTCTTTGTGCTGTGTTGATCCTCTTGTGCTGATTGTTATTGTGTAGATCAATTATTAGACCAACTGCGCTGACCACCGCCGTGTCGACACCTCCGGAAACCCATCCGCTATTTGACACCAACCGTCCAGTTTACATCTGAATCATAACGCTCTCCCAATTCTCAATCCTTGATTGTTGTGTTTACATACTGTGAATATCGTATGTTATAGTTCCTCCATACTTTGCTGATAATGTGGGAATAAGATCATTACATAGCACTTTAAGGCGCCTGCCTCCATTGCCGACTGATTTGCACTTTACCTTACCCGTTTCCTCCTGCTGCACTTTAGTAACATTGAGGGCTAAGTTTTGGCTTATTGCACTTTAATACCTTGATGCACTTTAAAACCTGCACTTTAAGAACTATTTATTGTAGCCGTGGAATTTGCTTCTGTTATGACTGTTGCACTTAAGACCCCAGCACTCTAGGGACCACCCTGTTCTTCGGCTGAACGTTGACTTCCTGTACTTACCATCTACCGAAGTGTGTTGTCTCCATCCATGTGGTCCCCTACCCTCCTATTTATTCTGTCTCTGATACTATTGACTGGTGGAAGGAGCAGGGGAGGAGGAGAGCTGGAGCCGGTGAAGAACAATGGGGAGGAGAGGGGGGATAAAGGAGACCAAAACAACTGGCAAGAAAAAACGCCAACATCTCAAACATCTGATGGAATAGAGATTAAGTCCCTGGTCATGAACCGCGGCATGGAGGAAGGGAGGTGTTCCGCCAGCCGAGGGGCCCCCATAGAGGTCGTGGTGGGAAGGAGGAGATGCGGGAAAAGGAGACCTCAAATTCGGCCAAATTCGGACTATTTATCCAAAACATTAACAATTCCAACTCGGTCTCCTAAGGTAAATTGGTGTAACCAGGTGAGCGGACCCTCTGGACTGAAGGTGGTGCTGTTGAACGCCAGATCTGTCAACGGAAAAACGACCTGGATCCAGGACCTCATCCTGGACGAACGGGCAGATCTGGCGTGCATCACGGAGACCTGGTTGGATGAAGCTGGAGGAGTAAATCTGACCCAGCTTTGTCCTCCGGGCTTCTCCGTGCAGCACCAACCGAGATCCGGAGGGCGGGGAGGCGGGGTCGCAGTGGTCTATAGAGATTCCATCCATCTGACCAGGTGCCCCATCCCGCAGACCGCAAATTTTGAAAGCGTCTACCTGAGGGTGGGTGACCGGGACGGAATAGGGATTCTGCTAGTGTACCGTCCACCTCGCTGCACTACAGTCTCCCTACCTGAGCTAGCGGGGGTGGTCTCGGACCTGGCGTTGAAGTCTCAACAGCTCCTTGTGCTGGGAGACTTCAATGTCCATGCCGAGGCGACCCTCACAGGTGCGGCTCAGGACTTCATGTCTGCCATGGCAACCATGGGGCTGTCCCAACAAATATCTGGCCCCACCCACTGTGCTGGACACACATTGGATTTGGTTTTCTGCCAGGGATGGGAACAGGGTGGCGGTGTGGAGGAGTTGTCCATCTCTCCGTTGCCATGGACCGACCACTTCCTGATCAGATTTAGGCTCACTGCGCCCCCCAACCTCCGCAAAGGTGGAGGACCCATTAAGATGGTCCGCCCCAGGAGGCTGATGGATCCGAATGGATTCCTGACGGCTCTTGGGGATTTTCCCGCCACCTCGGTAGGTGACCATGTCGAAGCCTTGGTGGCTCTCTGGAATGGGGAGATGGCCAGGGCTATTGACATGATTGCTCCGGAACGTCCCCTCTCAAGTAGCCGAGCTAAACCAGCCCCTTGGTTTACTGAGGAGCTGGCAGTGATGAAGCGAAGGAAGAGGGAACTAGAGAGCGTGTGGCATTCGGATCCGAGCGAGTCAAACCGAGCACGGTTTGTGTCCTTTCTTAGGGCATATGCCGCGGCAATAAAAGCCGCAAAGAAAACTTTCTTTGCGGCCACTATTGCGTCTGCAAAGAACCGTCCGGCGGAGTTGTTCCGGATTGTCAGAGGTCTTTTAACTCCCACCACTGCAGGTGGGAGCCCTGACAATTCGGTCGCACGCTGTGAAGCATTTGCTCGGTTCTTTGCAGACAAAGTCGCCTTGATCCGTTCTGGGCTGGACGCCGCGTTAGATGCAGACTCCGAGAATGTAACAAGAGCACCTGCTTGTCCCATTTTGATGGATTCTTTTCAGTTTGTGAAACCCGAGGATGTGGACAAGATACTTGGAGGAATGAGGCCCACCACGTCCATCCTAGACCCCTGCCCATCCTGGCTTCTGAGGGAGGCCAGAGGGGGATTGGCTGAGTGGGTAACAGTGGTGGTGAATGCCTCCCTTCGGGAAGGCAAGATTCCAGCGAGCCTAAAACAGGCTATCATAAAGCCGCTGTTGAAGAAGCCATCACTGGACCCCACTAAATTGGACAACTTTCGGCCTGTTTCCAATCTCCCCTTTTTGGGCAAAGTCATGGAAAGCGTGGTGGCCTCACAACTCCAGGTATTCTTGAGAGACACAGATTATCTGGATCCGGCACAGTCTGGTTTCAGACCGGGGCATGGTACCGAGACGGTCTTGGTCGCCTCAGTGGATGATCTGCGCCGGGAGCTAGACAGGGGGAGTGTGTCCCTGTTGGTGCTCCTGGACCTCTCAGCGGCCTTCGATACCGTCGACCACGGTATCCTTCTGGGGCGCCTTGCGGAAATGGGTCTTGGGGGCATTGCTTTGCAGTGGCTCCAGTCATTTCTGGAGGGTCGCACCCAGAAGGTGTCATTGGGGGACTCCTGTTCCACACCACAACCTTTGTCTTGTGGGGTGCCACAGGGTTCCATACTGTCCCCCATGCTGTTTAATATCTACATGAAGCCGCTGGGTGAGATCATCCGGAGTTTCGGGGTGAGGTGTCATCTGTACGCAGATGATGTCCAACTCTGTCACTCCTTCCCACCCGCTACTAAGGAGGCTGTCGAGGTCCTGAACCGGTGCCTGGCCGCTGTAACGGTCTGGATGAGGGCGAACAAACTGAAATTAAATCCAGACAAGACAGAGGTACTCCTGGTCAGTCGCAAGGCCGAACGGGGTATAGGGTTACAGCCTGTGCTGGACGGGGTCGCACTCCCCTTGAAGGCGCAGGTTCGCAGCTTGGGTGTGACCCTGGACTCATCGTTGAGCCTGGACCCCCAGGTTTCTGCGGTGACCAGGGGAGCATTTGCACAGCTCAGGCTCGTGCGCCAGCTGCGCCCGTATCTCGGGAAGTCTGACTTGGCCACAGTGGTACACGCTCTTGTCACATCCCGCCTGGACTACTGCAACGATCTCTACATGGGGCTGCCCTTGAAGACGGCCTGGAAGCTTCAGCTGGTTCAGCGCGCGGCAGCCATGTTACTAACTGGAGCGGGTGGCAGGGAGCACACAACGCCCCTGTTGTCCCAGCTCCACTGGCTGCCGATTTGCTACCGGACCCAATTCAAGGTGCTGGTTCTGGCCTACAAAGCCCTAAACGGTTCCGGCCCAAAATACCTTTTGGACCGCATCTTGGCCTACGAGCCCACGAGGACCTTGAGATCGTCTGGGGAGGCCCTTCTCTCGATCCCGCCTGTCTCACAGGCACGGCTGGCGGGGACGAGAGAGAGGGCCTTCTCAGTGGTGGCCCCCCGGCTGTGGAACACTCTCCCTGCACACATCAGACAGGCGCCCTCCCTCATGTCCTTTCGAAAGAGCCTTAAGACATGGCTCTTCGAGAGGGCATTTAATTAAGTGCCAACATTACGGTAAAGAAGAATTGGAACGGAACAAGGAATATGAGACGTGTTATGATTCCACTATGAGACGAGCGGATTTTTAGTGTAGTCTGTAAGTGTTGTTAGTTTAGATGTTGTTGAAACTGGGTTTTTGTAATTGTCTTTTATGTGTACTGTACACCGCCATGAGTCGCCCTTATGGGCTGAGAATGGCGGTCAATAAGTGCATTAAATAAATAAATAAATAAATAAATTCTTACAAAACAGATGGAACAGAGCAGTTATGTCATAATGAACTGCTACCCTATGTATGTTACTGCAACTGGGTGCAAGAATAATAGAGACTGTTTAGAGTTTCATTCTTCAAGAGATGTCATATTCTGGATCATCATATGTATTTTCCACAGTGAGTAGCTTCAATATTAAAGGAAGGGAAAGGATGGATCTCAGGCTGATGCGTGCCAAGATAAAAACTCCACAAAGATTGTGAAACAATATGAGAGTAAATTACTCGCATGGGATATATTCCTTCTTCCTCAAGGTAAGCAGATCAATGATGTGAGATGTATGCATGTAGATAGAGGGATAAAGTTGAGATCATACAGATGTTAGAAAGAGTGTATGCTAGGATGTGCAAGAAAAGATAAAGGTGTAATTTTAATAAATACTAGCTGTTTCCTGCCACAGGTTGTTGTGGCCCAGTCAGTGTATATGTGTTTTGTGTATGTATATGTGTGTGTATATATTTGTGTATATGTGTGTTTGTGTATACATATGTGGGTTTGCGTATGCATTGTAATGTAATATTTGTGTTTTGGCCTTTTAAGTCTCTTCTGCTGAGTTTTTCAGTGTTTTTATGAGTGATAGTCACTTGTTGGCCTGATAGGTGTATTGTGTCCAAATCTGGTGTCAATTGAACCAGTGGTTTTTGAGTTATGTTAATCCCACAAATGAACATTACATTTTTATTTATATAAATTTGCTTTTCCTGTATTTTTAAAATCAAGCTTTCTTTTAAAAGTTTGTTTTAGGTTTCTATTGCTCCTCAATGGAATAATGATCATTTATTTTATATTGGCTCTATAATGCTTTCTCATCAAATCTATACCACAATAGATGTGTTGTTTTTAATGTGCTAACAAGCTTTGTTACTGCAATAAATTAATGCAAAAGCTCCCCAAGTGGTGAAATTTATCTGTTTGTCATAGTACATGGTCTTCCTTATGTGCATACTTTGTTTTGTGATTGGTTGTTCAACTTAATTTGAAATTCTGAGGAAATCCTACTGTGGGAGGGAAAACAAATATAGGAAATGCATGTATCCCTTAAATACTAGTTTAATTTGACACACTGAAAATATCAATCTCTTTGTTTGTGTTAAATGACACCACAGGAGACCTTGGTGTTCAAATAACTGCATCATGAGCTCCTTTGGCCTTTGTAGGTTAAGGAACAAACCTTGCATTAAGCATGGAAACTGACCATAGGTCATTTCTCCTCATTAATTTATGTTCCTCTTCCAAGAGGGCCAATAAATCAAATTTTAATTCATTTTCCCAAAAGACAATAATCTTCCATTAGTAACAATGCCTAGTGTGTACCTTTCATGTTCACCAAAGGGGATCCACAAGTTGATCAAGAGAGGGACAACAGTGCTGGGCTATCCTATTGCCCTATTTGTTTGTTTTGCTTGCTTGTTTGCTTGCCCAGCCACAAGGATTCAAAGCTGGTGAATTTCAGCTGTTGTTTTCATTCAAGTACTGAGGCACCACTGTTAATCTTGAACAACAGAGCTCACACAACAGGAGCGTATTTTTTACATACCTTCCCTCTGAACTCACTCTGACCTTGTTGAGGAAGGTTAGTCCATCCAGATGACTAAATGGACAGTCACAATTAATTTTATATGCACAGACATCTTACTAAAAGATCTTAAGACCACATGGCATCCCTGAACCCAGTTGTCCACATACATCAAAAGACTAAGAAGTTTAGTGAACACATTTCTTACTCGCTCTTTTCTCCAAAGCCCCCAGGACAACATACACCCACTAGGTTTTTGCTGTCCATTCGACTTTACAGAATAACTGATGCAATGGAAATTGGCCCTATCCAATATGGGTCTGTTTGAGGACTAAGGTCTTTGGGAGAGACCATTCTCTCTGTTCTAACAGCTTCTAAGGCTTGTTTGATGCGAACAAAGCCTAATCGATAGCCTCTGGTTGTAAGGAGACTAGCATGGCTCCCTCTTTTCTCTCTTTCCATTAGCAAATGGCAATGTAGCTGTTCCAAAAGGCTTTTCAGATTTGACTGTGATGAGTTCTTATTGTCTGCTAATGGTTGACATTTTAAATATTGTGATTAAAATAATTTTAAATAAATTCCATTTTATAGATGTATAATTGCACATTAATAATTTTTATATTAGTGGTTTTTATATGTTTTTAAAATGTTGTGTTTTTGTTGTGCATTTTGGACCAATAGCAAATCTAAAGTAAACCTATCACAAAGTTTTATTGGCAGTGTCTAGACTGAGGGAAGTGAAGGCACCTCTCTATTCTGCTTTGGTCAGACCTCACCTGGAATACTGTGTCCAATTCTGGGTACAGCAATTTAAAAGCGATATCGACAAGCTGGAAAGTGTCTAGAGGAGGGCAAAGTAAAATGATCAAAGATCTGGAGACTATGCCCTATGAAGAGCATCTTAAAGAACTGGGTATGTTTAGCATGCAGAAGAAAAGGTTGAGAGGACAAAGGATGTCATAAGGAAGAGGGGGTAGGTTTGTTTTTTTGCTACCCTGGAAACTAGGACTCAGAGCAATGAGTCCACCTGAACATTAGGAAGAACTTCCTGACTCTAAGAGCTATTCAGCAGTGGAAATCTCTGCCTTGGAGTGTGGTGGAAGCACCTTCTTTGGAGGCTTTTAAACAGAGGCTGAAAGGCCAAATGTTGGGGGTTGTGCTTTTCCTGCATGGAAGGGGGTTGGACTAGATGGCCCATGTGGTCAACTCTATTATTCTATTATTCTAACTATGTCATGTTGGCTCTGTATTGGTGAATATGCTTTTGTGTTCCCTTAAGTCATGTTAACGTTATTCATTTTTAACTGATAAAAGATTTTTTGAAAAAATAAATTTTGAATAATTTAATTTTAAAAACCCTGAATTAGACAAGAACAAATTCCTACAAAATATTGTATTACACAAGGGGCTACATTCACTTCCAGTACTGGTCAACTTTCCAAAGATTTATGCTGAACACAATGCACACTCACCTGGCAGTATTGACACTTTGGTAGAGCTGGCTTAGAGACTGCAGAAGCTGTCCCTCCATTTTTCTGTCCTGGAGTTGCTGAGATAGGAGAACTTGGTGCTCATGGTAGATAATGGAGGCTCCAGAATTTGGGCACACCTTACTATAGAAATGGCAGAGGGACTCAGTTGCTTGAAGTTGACCTGTATGGGGTAGGAAACAGTATCACACGACATATAGGGAAGTAAAGAGACAGTTTTCTTAACCAAATTTCTTTAAAGTCAAACTACTCACTCATCACACTCCGTGTCTTCAAGGTGACTGCCAAGGCCAATTCATAAAACAGTTTGCTTTCTTCCACCATATGCCTCTCCACCTGTGTTTGGGCCAGCCACAGCAGAACCTGAACCAACTCCAACTGCATGTCATCTCTAGTCTGGAGTTCAAAGTACAACTGAATGGCCTGCTGAAAATAGTGTCCAGCTAGGCAGTTCGCCCCATGAGAAACAGCCAAGCACCCAAAGTTGGCTAAAGTAATGGCTTGGTTTCGCCTGTTCCCAGTCTCTCGGGCTTTATTCAAGGCCCATAAGTAGTTCTCTGCTGCCTTCTGCACATGCCCTTCTTCCTTAAGGGCAATGGCTAAAAGATTGTGGACCACCCCATCTTGTGTGATGCTGTCTGTCTGTTGTAAAGAATGCAAAAGGTCCAACATGATTTCCACTGCTTTTTCTGGCTGGCAGTTCAATGCATGCATCCACCCCAAGGAAAGGGAGGATTCAAATGCTTCTTCTTCACCCATTGCTTTCCCAAGAACAACAGCTCTGCTTGAATAATGCACTGCTCCTTGCAGCAGCCCATGTTTGAGGTACACTTTGGATAAAATTGCACAGAGGTCTTTTTCCGTGGACACGGCTCCACTTCCATGGGAGAAGGCCAATGCATACTTTAAATATAGGCAGGCCAAAGCAGGGGTGTTGATGGTGCTCTTCTCTTGGACTTTAAAGAACTTAGAGGAATTAGCAAGAATGAAGCCAGCTCTCCAAATGGGAGTCAGTGACCCTTTGACATTGCTGGGGGAATAGAGCCTGGCAGATGCCAAGGCAAGATGTGGCAAGTATTTCTTGTCATACAGGTATGTTAGAATAGGCATGGTGTCTAAGGAGGCAGCAGTGGAGTCCTGGCTGGAGAAACTAGCACAAAGACACTGCAAGTGCTCTGCAAAAGGCAAGACCTCCTCATACTTGCCCAGTTGCAAGAGGAGCCTGATGACAAGGAGGCAAGCCCTAGCTTCCAAAGCAGTGTTGCCCACAATTATGGCTTCCCTCAAGATATACACCACCACCTCTAGTTCAACGCCTGAACTGAAGCAGTGTCCAGGTAAGCAGGCCAGGAGGGCCACTCCTTTCCCAACCATTGGCAAGAACTTTTGCTTCATCTTCTGCTTCAGGTAAATTGCAGCAAGGTTGATATACAATGAAGTGAGCAGGGGCAGGTCTTCAAATCCACAATCCATTGTGCTCATGGCTTCTTCAAAATAGACTCGAGCTTGGGAGAACTTGGCTCTCTTGACACAAAGCCGACCCAAGAGAAAGCATATCCGAATGTGAGCCCAATCAAGATGGCCCCTTTTGGCCCAGTTCCTGGATGTCTCCAGGTATAAGACCAACTCCTCCTCACTGGAGAAGCCATAGAAGGTGGAACTGAGGAAGGAAAAAGAGAGGTCATAGAGACTTTGGAAATGAGACACATAACTGTCTTGGTTGAGGAAAGTCAGTATAGGGTCAAACACATCAGAGTCTTCCATGTGGCCAGCATTCAGGTCAATAAAGAACTTGGGATCATCAAGGTCATCTGGTTCTGGCAGAAGTAAGTGTTCCAGGATAGAAGGTGAAGATTCACCCACTGGACTGGACTGTTCGGAATCACTAGGAGTGGGCAAGCTGTTACTAGACTGCTTACCCCAACTCTCGAACATCCAGCCATCTTTAAGTCCCTCTATAACTGCATCTGAAAGAGACAGATAAGGCATATGGAGATGCTTCCCTTCAGGAGGATACATTCCAGGAATACAAAATAATGTGCAGTTTTCCCCTTTCATACATACTCACGTGATGGTGTCTGTGGATACATGGCCACAGGTTCAAAGCCATCTGTGGGACAAAGAAGAGCCATGAAAAAACTATCTAAAATCATGCCTGGTCAACCAAAGCTTCTTGGACACAACTACAAGATACTTTAAGACTGAAAGTTTAACTTAAACTTGGGTAAGAAAACATCTCAGAAAAATCTCAGAACCTCAAGGAAGCACAGCAGCCTTTTACAGGAAACAATTGTGATGTTAGTTCTGAATAAGAGCTACTGCTCTAATCCGGATTTGAATTTTGATAACAGAAATATCAATCAAATTGTTTAATCACCCAACTAAATGTAGAGGTCCCAAATGATATCTTATCTTGTTGTAGAGATATAAAGAATCCACACAATTTAGCCTTTAGAAAATTGGTATCTCAACAAAATGAGACATATTACTGGAAAATGGGCAAATGCTATGAGACTTTACACATTTTGGGATGCTTGGAAAATAAAATCAACTCAGCAAAAATCAAATATTTTGCGCAAAAAGCAAATTTTGTTACAGAAAATTGCATTTTTCAAAAATCTCTTTGTGAAATTGAAATCTTTGCAAATATATACCAAAATACAAATGCATATAAACTCTCAGAAACTTCTCCAGCAAAACAGAAAAGAAAAAAGAAAAGAAAAAGAAAAAAAAGGAGGCTTAAAAAATTCTCCAACCTTGCATGTGAGAAATCTGGATGTACATCATTAGATTTGCAGAAGAAGCAAGAGAATGTTGCTGCTAAAAGGTTTTTGTGTAGGTGGGACCTCCACAAAAGTTGTTTTTGTCTGCGCTAGAAGCAACCATGTGCCCATAAGCAAAATACTCACCAAGCCTGTACACAGAGGTAATGTCTGTCTTTGCCCACTCATGGAGGAGATTACTGTAATGCAGCTCATTACCCTTGCAGGGAACCTGCAAAAAGTTGTGGACTTCTTCTTCACTGAAAAACATCGGGCTCTTTCTCCTATGTTTGAAACATGGGTGAAAGCCTGTCAGTGCTTCAGCCCTGTAATCTTGCCATACCCGGTCTAGTTAGTTCTTAATAGAAACTGAAAGTAGAAGGCTATGGTACATTAATGATGAAGTGTTACACATAATGAAATGGTGTTGCATGCCAAGGCAATTCCAGTTCAGAAAGCAAAAGTCCATTGCATAACATTAGCAAGTGATCTGTCTTCTGACCACAAGGGAACATTTTTACACTATGAAACCAATACACAAGTTTTGTATCATGGTCGCCAGCATTAGAATGTGAGACTAGAACTGAGTGAACACTCCAGATCCAAATTTCCCACACACTTATAAAGGTCAGTGCTTGGTCTGGGGATTATTACAATTTCTCAGCCCAAGCATTACAGGGTTGTTGTGAAATAGAGGAGAGACAATACATATAGTAAGCTGAATTTCCTGGAAGCTGGCAGCATAATAATATAAAACAAATAAATTGTGTGCTGAGCATTTTGTCTGATTAAAAAGAGGGGGGCACTGAAGTTTCTTGGCCAATAACTAACTCCAATATTGGTCCTCTGTGAACAAAATCCCAGCCTTCTTCCTGATATTTCAGGCAGTGAAGTTTCAGAAGGGCATGGCTAACAGTAGAAAACAGGGACAAATTGAATGTATTCATTAGAGCTCATTCAAGTGCCTTCTCTGAGCAATAAAACCTTAATTGTGCATTGCTACTGCATCAGCAAATCATAATTGATATTATAGATACAATATTTTTATTTTTGGTTTTACTATTTTATTTACTAATTCATGGGCCAACTTTGGTCCTCCAGATGTTTTGGACTTCAATTCTCAGAATTGGCCAACAGTCAAAAATTCTAGGAGTGGAAGTCCAGAAACATTTGGAAACCAAAGTTTGGGAAACATTGTTTTAGGACACTGAGTAAAACTGAACTCTTAAAGAAGGCAGCAGTGACATCTTGTGGAGAACATTATTTCACACATACATGCATACCTTAAAAGATTGTTTTCACAAAAAAAAGGACTTAATTACCATCTCCAGCCAACAGGAGAGGCGGCATATAAATAAAATGTATTATTATTATTATTATTATTATTATTATTATTATTATTATTTCCCAGAACAAATATAAAACTGCCTTGGGCAGTTTATATGTATTTAATTCATCGTCTCATCAATCTCCTGTATTAACACTGTTCTCATATGACACAACATAAAATCACATTAGCTGTACTGTGGAAAGATTCTAGAAAGGAATGGTTACAAAGTAGATGAGATAATTAATTAAATGAGAAGTAACAATCAGTTGAAGATAAATTATTTCTTGCAGTCTGGTCTATTAATAGATATATGAAGACTATTCACAACATTTTCCAATTCTGAGTGAGAAACATCCAACAGTCATAAGAACTTTCAGTGTGAGAATGAGGAAAGGAGAGCTTTGATTTCCAATCCAATTTGGGTAATTTGTACTAAACTGATTTTCCTTTTCCCACCCCACTGACATAAAGGAATTCCAAAGCAAAGCAATCCCAAGAGATTGCTATTAAATCTTTCCTTTTTTCCACACCTTCACAGTACATGTTCCAGTTTGTCAATAACTTTTTTGAATGGCAGGGCCCATAAAAAGACACAGTATTCCAGGTGACAATCTAACCAAAGCAAAATAGAATGAATGCCTCCCTATCTATAATGGGATTTGGGGTGGTGGTGGAGTTTGCTTTGATATTTACTATTGTAGTACACTTGACTCATATTTAGCTTGTGTTCTATCAAAGTCCTAAATCCTTTTCACTGGCACTGCTATTAAAACCAGGTGTAACTCACCTTAAATTTTTGCATTTGATTCTTCCAGCTCAAATGTACTTTCTTACAAATATCCCTGTTGAAATTAGTTCAGGTCACTTCTACACTGCCCTATATCCCAGGATCTGATCCAAGATTATCTGATTTAAAATGGATTATATGAGTTTCCATTGCCAGATAATCTGGGATAAGAAGATAATCTGGGATCAGATCCTGGGATATAGACGCAGTGTGGAAGGGACCTCAATCTCTTATGGTAAATTTGAATCCTGGGGTTTTCTGGGCTTTTAACTAACCCTTCCATACTGGAGTCATATGCAAATTTAATGAGTACTGTATGTTTTCTATTCCATAATTATAAAATATTATAAAGTTATTTTAAAAACCAGGCCAAGGATAGAACTCTGGGACACCTCACTACCATAGTCACGTGTCTCTAAAATGTCAAGGAACCACTGATGAGGAACGATATCATGAACCTTGTCAAAAGCCTAACTGAAATCTATACATCTTCGGCCTCATCTCCCAAACTTTTATCTGCATCTGAAAAGAAGAAGGAGAAGAGAAGAGGAAACAAGATTCTTTTGGAATCTCATATGACAACTCAGTAAAGTTAACATTTAGCTTCACCTTTTCCTGTCAGGAGAGAAGAAAAGCTAAAAACCAGTTTTGAAGGAGGAACAACATTCTTTCTGCAGCTTTAACCAGCTCAATTTCAGAGTAAAAGCACCCACTGTTGAAAAGCAAAGACGAACTCCAACTTCATAAATTTGCCGCAAATACCAGTTAAAGATGTATTGAAAAAGACATTCCAGAGCTAATACCACTTTGCAGCCCTTCTGGTCAGAAAATAGATTGACTGAATTGGCTTTACTGTAGGAACTAGCTTTTAAAACTGTCTACCCTACTTGAAATATAACATCACATTTTTATGGTCTTCACACTCAGAGCTTGCAAAGCTCACACATAAAGGCTGTTGCATTTATATGATACTATCTTCATGGTACTTTTTGCTTCGCCTTGTTACTTAAACAGATATGCTAACAGCAAATGATGACTTAGAAGCATCTTGCAGCATGGTGTTTAATACTCTATCATGGATAACCTTAATCACATCCAAATCCATTTCTTTCTAGATCTTCTCTTAAAAACTTGGGACATCCCTAAAGTATATCATGCATTTTCAGCTATAAGAGCATCCATGAGGCATCTTTCTAATAGTCAATCTAAGGACATTATCCCACCTTAACTTTCTCCCCTTTTCTTACCGTCTTCATACACTGGCAAAATGGAGTCTTATGGAGGCCATCACATGATGCACAGCCACTTCTGGTGGCTGTCTGTGAGACTCTATCTTGCCCATGTATGAAGATGGTAAGAAGGCTCAATTTTTAGGACTCAGGTGTTGATTGAAGAAAGCAGAAGGAAGCAGGAAAAAGCCAGGAGAAGATGGGAAAACATTGTGGAATGGCTGGCCATCCTCAAAGATGGACCTTGCTGAGGTAAGGGTCCCCACTCTTTAGGAAGGGTCCCCCTGCTTCCCCCCTCCCTTCCATGGGATAATGTCATAACTCAAGTTACACTTACTTTTGAGAGTTATAGTAAACATTAACCTAAAGCCACATGGAGTCACCTGACACAGCCCTACATGGGTAGAGCTGCCTCTTCCTCTAGGAAGTTCCCAACACACAGTAGGCACAGAATGCTTACATGGGAGACCACTGAGACCACAAAGTAAAACAGTGAAACTAAAGTCCCCCACACCAAAGAAACAAAGTCCAGGTTTTAAAGTGCGTGCCAGGAAACAAGATGCAAAGCTGAGGAGAGGAAATGAAAATGTGACTGATTAAGATTAAAAGTAAATCACTATTCACTGTGCATTGCCCAGGATGCTTAGTTTCTTCAAGGACTTGATATCTCTTGGTGATGTGCACTGATAGGGATGGATTGCTAAGCCATATTGAGGCTGGGAAGGAAAAAGGAATACCAGCAGATCTCAATTCAATAAACATATACTGAAGTCAGAATAAATCATTACTATATTGGGGGGGGGGGGTTGTAATATGCTTTAAGATGTTTTCTTAAATCAAGAGAAAAAGAAGAACCAAGAACTTCTTCCTGCCTCTTAGCCACATCCCCAAATTGAATTTCTATTTACAATGAATTCCAACATTGCTACAATCTCAATCTACACACTACCTTATTCTCATCTTGTATGAGTATAGTGCATCACACTTACATTGGATCATAAGTCTCGGGATTCACACATTTGCTTTGAACAAAGCCTATTGTTCCAGTAGATGTTGATTTTCCTATAAACCACTGAAGGCCTGGAATGAGAAAGCCAACGGCCTCTATGATGTCTCCTTTGTAGAAGCTCAGTTCATCCCATCCTTTCCCTCTGTAATCCTCTTTAGCCGTACACTTCCCTTGGCCTAAAAAACAAAGCAACAATAAAACAGCCCTCACTTCAGCACCATGAACAACTGAACCATTCTTTCCTGGAAACACAGTGGCCAGTGACAGGGAAGGGCATGCTTATGATCTGAGTATGAAAACAAGATCCCTTTGTGTCACATAACATTTTTGCTTTCATTTGTTTTGGGGCTTCATCTGAAACCACAGCTCATCTTTCTTAATACCAAGCAGCAGGTGCAATGAGCTACCCCTCCCCCCCAAAAAAAACCCCACCATCTAAGAAGTTTCTCTTTTTATTGTGCAAATGCACTTCTCTTTTCTGCCATTCTGTCACCATTTTCCCACTCCTCCAGTCTGAGTTTTTTTTTTCCATCACAAGATTCCAGTCAATTGGGGATATATACTGTCAGGTGAGCACTCATCACTTCCCAAATAATTCTTGAAATATGTATGACTCCCCTGTCCTTCTTTAGTTCACTCCTAACAGCAAGCAATAAAGCAGCAAGGGTAATGTTAACATTAGTTCCAAAAATTTCAAATATAAACTATGAAAAATATGGGTTCAAATCAGCAGACTTTTGGGACTTTTTTCCAGCATCTTTATAAATTTGGCAAGTCCTCAGTTTTCTTGAAATCAGGATATGTGTCTGTGTGTGTGTTTTGTTTTTCGAATGGATCAATTTTTAGTGGGTGTTTTGAAATCTTCACTGAGATGAAGAGGTATAAAAATGGCTCTCCCTAAGGGCCATCTTCATAATCTCTGGCAGTGAAATATGAAGCAGAGGGAAGTTTGGGCAACAGTCCCTCTCAACCTACAGGGAAGGCCTTTGAGGGACATCTACTTTCCATAGAAATAGGTTATCCACACATGAAATGAAGGAACTTTCTGGACCTGCCTTTGTCTTAAGCAAGCTATGCTTGAGCTCCTGCCAATACATACATACACAGAGACAAACACAGGCATAGCCTTAATGACACTGAACTCACCAATCTGTAAAATATCAGCTTCACTGATTTGGTTGGAGATTCCACAGCTCACTGGGTAGTTCTTCAGAAACCACCTGAAAAAGTGAATGGTGGTGAACTACCTCATATTTTCAGAGACCAGTTTTCTTGGGAGTCAGATAAAAATAGGTGCTTAGCTATACTCAATATTACCAGAGTTTCATGCCACAGTTTTTATAACTCACACATGCAATCTAAAGCAACAAGGTTTGTGAAAATATCCAATTAGTCCTATCAAAGTAGAGTTACACAACCAAGATAATGGAGATAAATGCAAAGACTGGACACAAATATCATAGACAAATTAAAAGCTTCTGAGAAACATTTAGCTTGCCACTATTTGAGGCAGCTGGGGCTCAACTGCCACGATTTCTTCCTATGAAAATGCTGAATTTTAAGTCTGGTCAGCACTTTTTAGAACTATCTGGATAAGAACCCTATGTTTCTCCATATACTGCAAATTCCAGGACTACATGTGACTTCATGGAATGTCACCCTGGCAATTAAAGTGGAATCACAAGTGCAATAATTGTGTAGAGTGGATGAACCCTTGGTCTTGAGACTATATTCAAGTACAAGAGAGTGTGTTTTTAAATCATCTCCAGTCCCCCCCCCCCCCAATCAGATAACAGAGGATTGAAAAGACCTTTACTAGAAAACAGTTACCAGTAAGAATACACAAATCTCATCTAGATAAACTGTCAAAATTGGCACAAGGCAGTTGCCTATGAAAACAATGTTAGTCTAGCTGGGCAAGATAATTTGTACATTCTTTGTGACAATTGGCTATCAGTGGGCAAAGACACAATGCCCTTTTACATAGATTAGTCCAGCTTTAGATGAATCTAGTACAGGAATGATTTTCATACAGGAATACCACAGGACCTGATGTTGAAAATCTTATTTCTATGCTATGGTTGAATGTTTGAGATGAAGAGCTAGAAACTTAGTAACAAAAAAACCCCCAGATAAATTCTTATATATAAAAGAAAAGTAAAAAAACAAAAACGTTTAAGAACTCAGTTGCTGAAGGTTCTGGGCATGATAGACTGAGGTGCAGGAGAAAAATGAGGTTATAATAAAATAATGTTTACAATTCCAAAAGTGGTGAGTTGTAAGTTAAAGTGAGCAGCAGAGATAGGAAAGGCACCCAGTTTTTTCTCTGAGTAAGATCCAACTTTGCACATGTTCATGATTACTCAATACAATCCTGAGATGGTTTCTAAGCAACTGATTTTAAAGTCAATATAAGTGATTTTAATGTTTATATATATTTATGGTTTTATTTCCCAGCATTGAATGTTTGCCGTATATATGTTGCGCTCCGCCCTGAGTCCTCTACGGGATGAGGAGGAGGGAATATAAATGTTTTAAATTAATTAATTAAAGCATCATTTCCACCAGAACATTAACAGAGCTAGTCAACTTACTGGTAAAAGGGGTGGCCCAGTGGCTCTATGGCAGTGACAGGCACCAGGCCCCTTTGTTCAGTTGACAGAGATGCTCCTTCCCATTTTGTTTCATGACCAACATCTTTCACATGGACAACCTCATTTTTCTCAAGCTTTAGGTCTTCATCCTCTTCTTCTACCTGGACATTGAATGTTGCCCTGGCAAAGAAATTTCCTATGCAGAAAAAGAGAAGGAGAAAGGGAAGCGGGTGGGGAACAGCCATAGTTCTTAATCTTTCCAACATCACGGGAACATGTCCTTCTGACATTCTGTAACCTGAGGCCTTCTAGTTATTCTAGACCACAGTTCATATAATCCCAATCTCTGTCTGTGCTGAATGAGCTGATGGCAATAGTAGTCCAAATCATGGAGGGTACCAAGAATCTGAATGCTGCTATCGTCTACAAATATACCTGTAGATGCTGTGTGACTTAAACTTGCAAAATTGCTCATCATTAGCCGGGTTAGCTAGGATTGACAAGAACATCAGCCTCAAAACATCTGAAGGGCTGGGAATTGACTGTTCCTATCAAATAACCTCCTTGTACTCAGAATTTTTTCCTGCTCAGAAATCCTGCTCTATGTGTTGTCACTTTTGACAGCTAGTCCCAGGAATGGGGATGTATTTTGCCATGTGCCTCAGTAACAGAATGTCCTCAACCCCAAGCAGCTGGCTTGGTCCAATCTTTGATACTCCTTCCATAAAAATTATGAATAGTTTACTCTTGAAAAATGTCAGCTATAATTCAGTATTTTAAATCAATGCACCATAATTTATCATTTGCTATTATTTATGGTTAGTCTTGATAACTTATTGGATATCAGTTTGTTATGTTAGCTTGAAACCTGCTTTGTGCCTATCTTTTGGAGAAAGTACATAATGAAAGTATTTATCAAGGATCCCCCCTCCCCCAGGTGACCATTTCACCCTGGCTAGGGCATAATCTTTTGGGCAGAATCTTCCCTGTTATGTAACTGTCATCTGAGAGCCATCTAAGTCAAGGAGTCATTTGAGTCAGAAGGTGTCCCAATGATTGTTTCAGAGCAGAAAGGAAGAGTCTACTGTGGGGAGGAAGCTCAGCCTCCATATCATTGTCTGAAGGATGTAAACCATGCTCACTGAACTCCTAGCTTTGTGTTAGTATTAGTGTACTGCTCTCTGCTTTGGGAAAAATTCTTGATGGTAAAAAAGTGGATCTTGGCAAATAGATCATTGCCGAAATCCATTCTGGAAGTTTAGAAACAAATAAAATCCATTCCAAAATTGATGAATTTATTGCACCTCCCCACTACCACCTGCAGGAATCTATTCCCTTCGTCCACTTCTCTACTTTAAATTCATCATATAGATGTGAAACACTGATGGGCATCTTTCAGGAGAACTGTATGAGTATGTTTGCCCCATCTTGCATAAATCTGCTCACATGAGGCAGGTGAATATAGGAGTAAATGAGACATGTAAAATAATCACAGGATGTTTTAAACCTATACCTGTTGATAGACTCTATAAGCTAGCTAGCATTGCCTTCCCTCCCAATGTGCAACAGGTAGTTGCTGCCAATTGCAAGAGAAATAAGATTGAACACTGTGAAAGCCACCCACTGCATCCTCCTCCCAGTAGATGTAAATCAAGGAAAAGTTTCATGAGAACCACCATTCCTCTTAATGTTCTCCCAGAAACAGCAAGACTATTTCTGTGGGCACCAAAATCAGGCAATTCCAACTGGATGGTCCCCCAAGGGGATCTTCCTCCAGGGGCAAACCAAGAATGGGCAACTTGGAAGCCCCTGAACAGACTCAGAAGTGGAGTTGGCAGATCAAAAGACAACCTGGCAAAATGGCACTACCTAGAAGAATCCTTCACCTTGTGTGACTGTGGAGCAGACTAAACAACTCAGCATCTGTATCTGTATGCCTGTCCACAATGCCCTGCCTTATGCACAGAGGGGGGACTTTTTAAACCTACAGACAATGCAGTCGTTGTTGCCCGTTCTTGCTCTAAAACTATCCAGCAGCTTGTGATCCCTTTATTTTATCAGTTGTGGATAAACTATTTTATCAGTTTTAGATAAACTATTTTATGCAATGCTTTTGACACAAAGTTTAGAAAAAGGAGAAGTGTACATGCCCCTTTCTAACTCTACAGTTCTATGATTTTTTAAACACTGCCACATCACTAAAAGGATAACTGGGGAAGAAGCTGGACTTACCTTCCTGGAGCAAAAGACCCAGATACATGGTGGTCATGAGGTCTTCATCAACAGTCACAGTGATCTCAGTATCCTCCACCAAAGCACAGTTCAGCCAGTAATCTGGAGTGAAGAGAAGATGCTCCAAGCTGCAACCCACATAGCCTAATTAACCACATCAAAGGAAGAAAGCAAACATATAATATGGTACTCACATCTACACACGTCTGAGATAAACATTTGACCCAAAAGGTTAGCAATTCCCAAAGGCTGCATCATGCCCTTAAGGTTAAAACTAGATACGCTTTATTTCTCAGATGTAAAGATTCCAACGTAGATAACAATAAAAGCTCCACAAGTACAACAAAATCATAAGCTTGAAAGCAATCAAACTTTCAATAAAGGTTGTCATTGATCCAATTAATCAACTAACCAAGAAATGAATTTCACTTTCAGCCTCATAGGACTGCTTCCTTGCACCCATTATCTTGACCCATTTTTGTCTGTTCAAGCTTCCTATAGATTAAGTCCTCTGAGACCCAGTCTCTTTTTCTCTCTTTTCTTTGCATGATCTCTTTGAACACAAGAAACCTAGCATATCTGATCTACCAGTTCTTGGCTTTCAGCCTGCTAAATTAGGCCTTAAAAGGAAAACTAAGGAAAAATACAGAAAGAAGCACCATGACACTCACATCACATTCCTACATTAAAGGATGTTTTATTTATTGTTCATTTATTTTTATTTTATTGGGATCATTTTTTTCCACACAGGTTTCATATTGTTTAGACTATTGATCTACCCTTCCCCAATATGGTGCCCAAAGAAGGTCAAAAGCCAAAACAAAAGAGAAGCCCAATAACAACATCAATAATATTAATTTTAATGGTTAAATAAATTATCCAATTAAAAAGTGCACTAATTTGAAACCATTTAAAAGCATTTAAGACATAAATAACAATAAAATATAGCACCCTGCTTTTAAAATAGTAACCTTTTCAATCAACCAATGAATTGCCAAAATTCTATCTAAATAAAAAACTTTTTGCCAGAAACGGAACTGAGAAGGGACAAGCCTATCCTTCTATAAAAGGGAGGTCTTATTTTCTTCCTTTCCCCCCTTCTCTTTAGTCATCACCCTCCACTTGTCATGTTGGAATTCCAGCCACCCTTTTTATATGACCTACCAAGAGCTAGATATGTTGAAAACTTCCATATTTCTTCTACAGTCCTGAAGGAGAGTAGAAAGCGGTTTTCCTGAGCCTGGATGCACACCAGCCTGGCTGATAGTTCCTATGAAACAAAGAAAAGATTATAAGTTCTGGGTGTTCTGAAGAGAACTTCGATAACCATACTTTTCTTGGCACACTGAGTTATGAATGATCATTGTATGTCATAATCTTATTTTTCTTGATTCTTGATATTTGGAACATGGATTTTAGGCCACAACTCTATGCCCATGGTCAGGCGCACAGCAGGGACAATACAACCTTGTCTCTCCCTACCTAATGGAAAAGTAATGATTCATTGCCAGAAGGGGGGCTGTCAAGAAAACAACCAGATTTCTTCCAAAATATTTTGTTTCATTCCATAAAAAGGAGAAAGGGAAAGAGAGAAAACAAAAAGAATGTGGCAGAATCCTTGAGTCTGTTTTTAAAAAGAAAAGAATAGTATGAACTTTCAAAGATATAAACTCCTTCTTCTGTCCCCCTTCATCCTAATTTTCCTATAGGCCAAGGCTGTGAATTTGTGCACCTTACTGCAGTATGCTGTCAATTAATTCAGCATAACACAAGTACCAATGGCACAGGTAATCACAGTTTCACCAACCCACTTACAAGAAAATGTATCCTCTCTAGGAATTCTCCAGGTCCTTCAGGGTCACTCTATGATAACTTCCAGTAGAAAAACATTCACTTCAATAAGGTTAACTTTTATCTAGAGTTTCTTGTTTAAATTGTAAGTTTGGAAACAAATTCCAATGGATATAAGGGTCAAACTGTAAAGTGACAGTATAGAAGGAATAACAGGAGATGACAACACAAACCTGGCTGATTTATCTAGACCTATCCAGGAACTCAGAAAGGGCCACAGTCCAGTGCTAGACAAGATGCTATGCATACATAATTACAAACACCAAGGGCTAGGTTCAGTCCTTGATGCTTCTAATTAAAAGGATCTCAGTCTTCAGATCTGAGAAGAGCCTCTGTTTGACATATTCAAGAACTATTGCTGGTCAAAGTGAATACTACTGGGCAAGAAAGCCAGTGTTCTGACTGGGTATAAGGTAGGTTTTCTTATTCACATGTTCGGATTATAATGAAATGGAGTGCTACAAAATATAAATAATAGCAGCTTCACCTTGAAAAGAGCACAAACATCTTTATCATCATTTTCCAGGGCCCACAGCTTCTTTCTTGCGGCTTCTTGTAGCTGGGGATTGAGGCCCCGTCCAGAGCGACTCTTGACAGTAAATGAGAGGGGGAGCTCTTCAAAGTTCAAAAAGGAAAGAAAAATAGATGATTAAAGAAAAGTTTTCAATGATCACAGCCAGGCTCAGTTGAGGAAAAGGAGAAGGAGATATTAGCATAGAGATATATGAAAAGAAATGGTGAAGAGATTGCTGGATGTGGCTCACCCTCCTCGTCCCAAGGTTTCTGTGTAAAATGGGTGAGGAAGGAGTATGTCACGGAGTCACACTTCCAGTGACCTCTGTTGGGATTTCTTTCCCCCAAACTGCCATTATTAAAGGTGTAAAAACAGTGGTTCCAGTTGTCAATGAGACCGAAATTCACTTTCTTTCTTCTGAATGAACTGACCCTAATCCAGTGTAACTGTGAGATTTAGTGAGGATTATAAAGATGATGGCTCTAAAATGGTCATTGTGTAGGACTTTCTGTTATAATGAAAGTACAGAATTATGGTTGGGACATCTTCAAATTGCTAGATATCATACCTTAGAATGAAAAGTTTATAAATTTTGGAGACAAACTTTATGTCTCAAATAGCAAAGATTTGCAGGGAAAGAGTGAGTGAATTTAGAGTCCCAGCTTGGCAAAGTGTTTCCAAAATGCTTCTAGGAAAGTCTTCTGTCAGTGCTTACATGGGAAAATCTACCACTTTCAAGGTCTGACTTGTTTCAGAACATGCGTACATTAGGAGTGGAAACAGCATGGAAAGTATTACTCTATTACAACTTAAACCACTTGAATGACTTCTACATCAGGGAAGAAGCAAAGGAACAGTTTTATGAACTGCCTGTTAGGACCCGGGAGGGACACGTCAACTTTAAGCAACATGACAGATTCATATATATGACAAAGCTCTTCTTTACCTCTCTTGAAGTAAACTATAAAGGTACCAAAATTCATGACTTCCTTTTTTTACTCCAACCTCTCTCAATGATTGTGAGCAATTAAAAGAGATTAATGTTTAAATTGACTGCTTCATCCTTAAGAGTCCCTGATAGTGATCTCTCCTTCTACTTTCAAAACAATCCTGATAGCTTTTTATATGTTCCTCCCACCATCACCAATACTCAGAAACACTATTTATAAGGATACATTAAGCCTTTTCAGCACAGATTTACCCAGTTTTTGTAGTGCATGAGCTTTCATTGTGGCTAAATTCATCAGACATCCTCACCAGGAAACTGGTGGTAACTTGAGGATGCATTTGAGACCAATGACCTTATCACATGGGGTCTCCCCCCCCCCCAACAATGCTGTATTGCCAACCTCTACGGTGAAACAACAGGGATGAGGGGCAACTCTGTTGTCCCACACAATGCTTCATTGCGGCAATACTTCCCCCATCACATGGGGGAAGCAGTGCCAAAGTGGTGCAGAAGGCTCCCATTTTGCAAGGGAAGTATTGTACGACTCTTCCACTCCAGCTGTGGGTGGGGCCTCTGCTGAAAGTTCAACAAAGTTGTGTGATAGGCAACGTGCCCCTCAATCACTTTACTGGTGGGGAAGCATCCTAGAATGCTAGAAAAGCATTGTATTATGAAATCATTCAAGGGCATGTTGTCATGCTATAACAAGTTACAGGTTTCCCCTTATACGTAAACAGCATTTATTTATAAATTTGGAAAGATATTGGGTGGTGTGAGATACTGGCACATACTCTGTTTATTGGTATCTTCTGCATAATCATGTGGAATTAGACTCTGAAAACTCTGTTTCTCTTTGATGCCTTTCTTTTTCTCATCTTAGGGCCCTTCCACACAGCCATATAACCCAGAATGTCTGCTTTGAACTGGATTATCTGAGTCCACACTGCCATATAAGCCAGTTCAATGTGGATTTTTAGTGAATCTTTTATACTACCGATGACAGCACAATGCAATTTACTGGAGTGATCATTATATCTCCCAGGGAAATTATGCTTCTGTCTGTTTGTCTTTCTTAGTTACAGATGTTAAAAAAATGCAAAGCAGCAATTAGACAAAAAAACTTACCATTTGGAAACCCTTCCCCTACAGCCAATGACACGGATTCAGTTTCCAGAATTCCCTCTCCTATCTGTGCAGGCTGACTTCCTGGATCCAGTTCCCTGGGATTACCTGAGAAGTCACCATGCAGGTAGAAGGACCACTGTCAACTATTTTTCTTAAGAGGAAGTAAAACAAGGGTGTAATGGAAGGGAACAGAGGGATATATAAGGAATTGCCAAATACCCATCAGTCCAGTTGGACAATCAAGCCCAGAGATTCCATACTGGAATAGTAACATCTCCCCAAAAGTTCAAACGGATGTTATTCCCACCATAAGGACTTTGATGATGGGCATCAAACACAGAACCTTATACATCCAACAACATGTTGTTGGTAGCAGTGGAACTATGTCCCTTGTCAAAGTACAGAAGCAATAGACTCTTTCCTATCCAAGGCCAATCCTACTATAAAGCGAAGTGAGGAATCTGTAGCAGACAGCAGACATAAATTGACACAGAAGGGTTGCAAAATGATATGTTTGTTAGATTTTTGTTTTGTTTTTTTCATTGCTAGGAAGTATGCTTGTTGGACATTCTGTCCCCAAATCAACTCTCATGACTTGTGTGAATTTGACTGTGCACCTTGATTTGTGTAGGTTGAGAGAAGGGGAAGACACTATTTGGTACTCCATCTCAAAAATAAAATTTTATTGGGAAAGTCCCATCCCTTCCAAAAGGCCCACAGCCTCCCTGGCTTCTTATTACTGGTTGCGAGCTTTGTCTTAACTTTTTTTTTCCAACAAATTTATGCATGTGTTGAATAGTAAAACATTTTACAAAGAATCCAGGGCACTCAGGGGAGATAAAGAGACAATGTTAACATAGTTCTCCCAAATCTCTCTGAATTTATTTTTTAAAAATATTACCAATCTTTGGTAGTTGTTTAGTATAAAATACTGCTTATCCAGACTTTCAAACATCTAAAAGAATAATAGAATCATAGAATCACAGAGCCACTGCCAAGAAGCAGGAAAATTGCATTCAAAGCACCCCCGACAGATGGCCATCCAACCTCTGTTTAGAAGCCTCCAAAGAAGGAGCCTCCACCACAATTTACATTTAAATTTAAAGTGGTCTGCCAAGAATGGGAGGAGAGAGATATACAAAAGTAACAAATAATTTGTTTCTCTTATATAAATATCAGGAATTATGAGCACCCCAGTCCCACAAAATCTGAAGATTCTCCACTCCAGGCTAATGTGTAGTTTGAAGCTCAAAAAACCACTAGATTTCACACATCTCTAACTGGAATAAAACAGAGCTATGTGTAAAATGCTACAGGATTACCACATCCAGAAACAGGCAGATTTGTCCATAATGAGTCATAAGCCTTTGGAACAAACTCTCTATAGTTAGTTATTACTAATGTACTTCCTTGTTAAAATGAAGGAAGCATCCTAAATTTTATTTATTTAAGCAATCATTTCCTTCTTAAGTAAGGAATACTCGGAGCTGTTTTAGCCAGTTCTTTCCCCTGAAATGTAGCCTACAACTCCTGATATTTGTTGGTGGTTTCCCATTCAAGTACAAACCAGGGGTGACCCTTTTGAGTTTCCAATCTCAGGGAGGAGATTGGGGTGCCTTTTGGATTTATTTGTTTTGGCTGCTGAACTTTTTATTTTTAGTCTTCCTCTTCCCTGTTGATTTAAATATATTATTATAACATCTCTGGTAAGATGCCTTAGGCAAAGGGTGGATATGGTGGTGTTAAAGTTTTCAAGAAATAAAGCCAATTCAACTCAGAAGAATTTACCGAGGGAGTCAGGGGAGAGAAATAGAAATTCTGGAAGCATTTTATTCTATGATTACAGAGCCCACAGAAATCTCTCCACAGTAGCCTCCCCACAGTCCAACCGGGTCCATTTCCTCCCCTTTTTATACTGATCTGGGTTACAGTAAGTAGAAACCTGTAGAGACCATTCTGTGGAGAAAGGGCTTTCCTGGTTACTTCTGCTTTTGAGAGAAAGGGGTCAATTTGCTTAGTTTTCTGGAAGAAACCAGAATATCCCATAAATTAAAAATCTAACTTGTATCATGCATTAAACAGTTCCATAAAGCTCTTGTATCCATGAAATGTAGGCTGTAATTATGTTAATAATGCCAAGACTCCATTTTAAACATCCAGCAGTCTCTTCCCACCAAATTCGACATCAAGGTCTTGTCAACGGGTTTAGAAGACAAAATATGTGCCAGGGAAGAATAGCTGTAAAATGATGGCATTGCTTTTGTTACAACACCAAAGAGAAAAAGAAAGATTAGTGGATGATATCACTCTAATAGCTATTTCTTACAAGAATGTGGAATCTCCCTTTGGTTGTTTTGTTTTTTTGCATCTATCCTGGAGATTCTCAAAGTGGATCAAACTATTTCCATTCTTCAGATGGGTGATTTTGGCGTGTATATGAAATGAATTGGTTGCAGAACCTGAAATGGCACTAGCAAGCATACTCTAACACAGCTATGTGGCTTCTTTTGTCACAGCACCCCTCTGTCACCTTCTAGAGCAGTGGTTCTCAACTTGTGGGTGTTTTGGCCTACAACTTCCAGAAATACCAGCCAGTTTACCAGCTGTTAGGATTTCTGGGAGTTGAAGGACACAACATCTGGGGACCCACAGATTGGGAACCACTGTTCTAGAGTAAAAGAACCTGGAATGAACAAAGAAAAAATGTTATTTTAAACATTATGTGGTAACTATGTTTGCTGGGACTAAACTAGAGTAATACCAGATATTTCTCAGTAGAAAGGGCATTTCCACTTCCCTAAAAATGTACTAGCTCTACACTGTAGAGCCATGATAACCCAAATCTCCCAGTGTATGCCCACATATATTTACTGATATAGCCTCACATTTCATACTTGGTGCATGTACTCTAGGCAACTGGTGCAATGCCCTAATGAATACATTTTCCATCTCAATTTCAAAGGGGCTGTAATGTGTCATTCAACTCAAACCATAGCAGGGAGGGAGCTTTATGTATTGCTCTCAGTTTTTCTTTACATACACATGCAATAAACAGAGAAGCAGAATGGAAGAAGGATTACACAAAGAGAAATATGCACAAAACAAAACACACCCAGTGTTCATGCATATCTCAGTATGTTCCTTGAACAGTCTAAAAACTGTGATAGTTTTGGTTTTTTTTGCAGAAATTGCTACTCCCATCCTAGACCTTCAAATTTATTCAGTGGTAATGGTTTTAAACTGCTGGCCAACTAGATGATTTATGACCTCATCATATGGGCTAATTTGCCCACCATACACTGGCTCCTCTCCCCTTTTTGCCACGGAGCCCATCCCACAACGTACATCTACTTCCTGTGGGGCTCTGTGGCAAAGGGAGAGAGGAACTGGCACACACTGCTGTGGTGGCAACATGAGAGGCTTCCTGTGTTGCATTTGCAATAATGGAGGGGAAGCCAAGCGGCGGATGCTCCCCCCCCCCCGGTGGGAAGGGGCGATGGGTAAGTTGGGGTGATGGGTTCCCTAAACCCCCTGCTGGTCCCCCCACTGATTCCCTACAATGTGTGGTGAATCCTTAGGTGAATGTGATAAGGTACTTAGATTCCATTTCCAAGCTTCTCTGACCATTGCTAGACTAGCTAGGACATATGGGCATGTGTGAACTGAAATCCAAAATACTAACAGGGTCAAAAGTTGAAAGCCACCACTCTATTGCATATATTCTACCAACCAGAAGGACAGTCCCAGCTTCAATACAAGAGTGCCTTTTTCATTTGAAAAAAACACACTTTACAGAGAGCAGAACAATCATTTGGTTTTTAGCAGTACCTGATGCCATCTTCTTCTCTTGGAAACATCTTTCTCGGGATTCCTCTGAGTGTTGTTGTAAACTGTACCAACTGGCCAGGGAGGTAGGCTGCACTGATGAGCAAGAGGACGACTCTTCACCTGAGGAAGGCATGAAGCCGGACAGCAGTTCAGAAATGAGAGAAAAGGCAGTGTGGGTTATAGAACATGCATCAGCGATGGCAAAAGCAAGAACTGTCACAATGAATGGAGTCTTACACCCCCCTCTCGCAGTGAAATACTGTTTGACCAAGAGGATGAAGGCTGACTCTTACTCTGCCAATCACAGTTTGTTATTTGTTTATTTTAGTCTCAACTGCTTAGAAAGGGGAAACCAGCCATGTTTAGATAGATGAACTGAAACTAGTTTCAGAGTCTGAACAAACCATTAGAAGCTGGCCATGCTGAGTTTTAGCACCTTGTGGTAAAGAAAGATTTTGCAACTGTTTCCTGTAAAACTGCCACTGAAATACATTAATGAAGCCTCCACAGTCTCTGTTTATTGCTTGACTACACCAATTAAAAAGTGAGAAAGACTTGAGGGGAAAGGTGGAGGAGGTGTGTGCCACTGGTTTAGATTCATGTTGTCATACTTTGAACTTCCTGGATTCCCCAGTCAGTAGCCATGCTGTCTAGGGATTCTAAGTATTGTTATCTCAAAAATAATTACTTCCAACTCACGTCAGTTTAGCAGTGGGATCACCCAGTTATATGCGTCATTGGGTTAGTTTATAATTCATTATTGTGTACTTAGTAACTTGAAACAATGTGTTAGCAGACTCGTGAAAAAAAACATCATTTTGGGAGCAATGTGACAATTCTTTGTGTGGGATTACATATGTGATGGTTCATTCACACATGCAATTCACCTGTAGGATCTATTCTGACATTGCCATTCAGGAGCCACAAGATCCCAACTAAGCAACTCAGGTAACTTCAAAACCCTACATAAAACATGAGAAGATTCCAGGCTACAGCTCTTTCCCATACTAACTACGCTTCTTATGAAAACTGGAGCAAACCAAGGAAGGAAAGAAGCAGAACATGAAAATGCTACTTCTTTTGGACAACTCTCAGAATCTCCCAGTCAGTACTGCCAATGACCATGCGACCTGGAAAATGCAGGGAGTTGAAGTTCAAAGAAGGACACTGGCTCCAAAATGAGTGGGATTATGAATCAGTTCTGGGTTTTAGTCTGAACTTTTCAAAGGATAGTATTTATTTTGGTGATTGCTTTTGGCACCTTGGACAGCTCTTTAACATCAATTAAAACCCAACACAGATTCACCACTCGACTGCAAAAAAAGGTGACCTTTCTCTGCTTTTGGTTTTCCCATGTGGCTCAATATTTCTAATATTATTCAGGTAGCTCAGAGGGGAGGCAAACCACAGGAAATTGTTTGCTGCAAGGATACCACCAGAATGAGCTCCACATGTTACAGTCATCAAGTGATGAACAGACAAACATGTCGTATATACTTGAGTATAAGCTGACCCGAATATAAGCCGAGGTACCTAATTTTACCACAAAAAAACTGGGGAAATGGATTGACTTGAATATAAGCCGAGGGTGGGAAATGCAGCATTTATGGGTCAATTTCAAAATAAAGATACCACTAAAATTACATTAATCAAGGAATCTGTTGGTTAAATGTTTTTGAATATTCACATAAAACTGTAATTCAACATTAGACCAACTCTGATTCAACCATTATTCTAACCTTCTTCAATATGCTTACGTATCCTTCAAATAATAATAAATAGAGTAAAATAATAATAGTAATATTATTAATAATAATAGAGTAAAATAATAAATGCAACAATAACAATAATAAATAGAGTAAAATAATAAATGTAATAACAACAATAATAAAGTAAAACAATAATAACAACAACAACAACAAAGTAAAATAATAAATAACCTTGACTCGAGTATAAGCCAGGGGAGACTTTTTCAGCCTAAAAAAAGGACTCAAAAACTAGGCTTATACTTGAGTATATACAGTAAATATGCACTCATTTGAACCATAACCTGATCCAAGCCCTCCTCACTGCTGGAAGTGAAACAGATGGCAGAGCAAACAGAATTTTAGACTTATCTGAATTCAATCAAAGTGAGTGGTTGCTAGCCGCCTTGAGTCCTTTCGAGGAGAAAGGCAGGGTATGAATAAAGTAAATAATAATAATAACAATAATCCAAAAATCACAGAACGAAGTAACTGTTAACTCACAGGACATTTTCTTTCCATTACAAAAATCATCACAATAAGGGTATCAAACAGTATCCTTACTGTTCTCTAACTGTGATTATTACTCAGACTTAATAGTTTACTCTTACACATTATTACCAAGACAGCAGCTACAATCTCAGAATCATTGAGGTTATCACTGTAATCAATAAATCAAGACTCAAAAAATGACACATACCCCATTTTCCCAGACAAAATTAAGAAAACACAGCTCACTGTGCCACAGCCATAAAAACAAACCAACAAACCACAGCATTGCCAGTAACAAGGAGGCAGGCTGAAAATAAAATTATATCATTATGTAAGTGTATGTTCAATTTAAACCGCTATATATACATGTCCTTTTGCCTTCGAACACTTTTGCTTAGCTGTTCATGCTAACTTGTTATTGGAAACTTGAGGATAAATACATGCACCCAGAAAATCAAGAGAAGCCATGTGCGGCAATTAGAAGGAAGGTATAGACAACTCACCTGTAAACCACCACGCCAACTTCCTCTGGAAGGGGATACCAAAACAACAGCCCATGTGTTCCTATCCCATCCAGTCCCAAACCAGTAACTTATCCTTTCTAGAAGCAACAGGACAAGCACGATGTAGTCCACTTGCACAGTCCTTCAAATCTGCTTTCTGTGTTATTTGGAAGCTGCCTCTCAATGCACAAAGCATCTTTTGATGGTTGCCTGCATTCAGAAAGTGGGAGGTGCAGCCAGGCCCATCTCCCGAGAAGCAGTAGCAGCTGCCTAATGTCAACTCTTCAAACCACTGGGCTGGTTTCTCTTCCACGGTGCCTTTACAGACTGTAACACAAATGCCAGGCAACACATTCTTGGCATTCTGAGCTATGGTGGGTGGAGAGAAAAGTCCCTTGTAAGCCTGGTTTGGGTTCTACTTAAGAAGGCATGGAAAACCCACATGTCCCAGTAGTATAAATTTGCAACATTGTGCAAATGAGGAACACAACTTATTCAAATCTACCATGTTTCCCTGAAAATAAGACACTGCCTTATATTTATTTTTCCTCAAGAAGACACACTATGGCTTATTTTCAGGGGATGTCTTGAAAAGTATGGTACAAAAATCTACATTTATTCAAATATAGTTAAGTCAACTTCTTCTCCCTAAGGACTCACAACACCTACAGTAGAGTGTCCTGCTCCTCACTTCATGGAGGACATTTTTTTTCTTTCACTTTTTATGTCTCCTTCTACGCCTCAGCTTGCAGAAGGACCAGAACCTGACAGGGGGAGCCAACTTTGTTGATAGGGCTGTCCGCACCTCTCCGGTTACCTCCGAGATAGCAGCTGTCTTGATGGGGTAGATGAAGAGGGCTGCCTGTCTTCTTTACTACACTGCACCAGTACACTACATAGCCATGCGTATCACTATGTCTTATTTTGGGGGTATGGCTTATATTGCACAAATGCCTAGAAATCCTGCTACATCTTATTTTATGGGTATGTCTTATTTTTGAGGAAACATGGTAATCCCGTGCAAACCTAATTTGACAGGCAATTCACTTCTCCTCTTTGAGAACTGAAAGCATAATCTGCCTACTTGTTTTGGTGTTAAATGATAAGGATTGGCTGGGGATGATGAGAACTCTAATCCCATATATCTGGAGGACAGCAGATTGGAGAAGCCTGCATTTGAAATGTGCAGGGTGTATAGTGTTGCCCATAACTGTATTCAAGTTCTCTACTGGGCACTAGAACTTGAGGACCACTTTCCCCTTGCAGTATGCAGGAAAAAGAAAGACAATGGAAGAAACTGGAGATGTCCAAGCCCAAAGTTCACCTTCTAAAATATGGCTTGGGTAAGCAGACCAACATTGTTGGGTGCAGAATTTTATTAGAATTAAAATAGTTTGGAGTGGCTACTCACCAACTCAATGCCCAGACAGAGTTTTTAGCACAGGCAATCCATAGTTCAAACAAGGGAAGGAATGTCTCAAAATCTGAGGATAAACCAACCCCCACCCCATCCATGAGCAGGTCCTTGGAGTAACCCCACAAATGATCACCCCCATCCATCTATGACAAAATTCTCAGGATTTTGTTTCTTAATAATCCTGAGATCCTTATCTAAAATGCTTTTATCAGAAATATAGCTTCTTCCATCATGTTTCTGTACACTTCTACCTGTTCATGACTCTGTGTTTCAATGATCTGATGGCTCATTCAAGATTGTTTCAGTTCATACAAGAGAAATGCCTCAAGGCAGAGTGAAATATCTTTTCTTGATGCTGACACAAACACTGACGCAGATAAAATCTTGAAATGTACTGAAAGGAGAGAAGGAGGGGACATGCATGTTTTCATCACTACAGGCAGTCTCTGAGTTACAGACATTCAAATTACACATGACTCATACTTAAGAAAAGGGGTGAGATAACAAGAAGTGAGAAAAAACTACCTCTAGGAAGGGGAATTTACTCCTGAGTTATCAAGGGGAAAAAGTGTCTCAGCTGAAGCTTTATCACCAAACTTTGTTTCCACAACAAACCAAAATCCAATGATCACAGGGACAGAAAGTGAGGTGAAATCTTCTGAATATGGGCACAGACAGCAAAGCAAACATCATAGGAGTGTCAACCCTTTCTTATGCTATCCAAAGCTTAAATGTATATTGCATATCTTGTTAGGAAAACCCTATGATAGGATCATCAGAAATCAGAAATGACTTGAAGGCACACAACGATAATTATAGGTCATCCTGAAAGTTCAAAGTATTTAGTAAACCTGCTTTCAATCCACTGATTCATCCAGAAGAATGCTAGAAGCATAATATAATACCATGGCTACTGTCTTACACTGTCTTACACTTACCCAGCAGTAATATCTGATTAGAAGTGCATAGATTTACACTGCACAGTTGTTGTTGTTGTTTTTAAATCTAGTGCACTGTGCCCTGCAAATGTTTCCCAATGGGGTTGCACCACTTGCTGCTAACTGTTTTCAATTATGCTGCATCCACTATGTTTAAGATATTGTGCCAAAAGTGCTTAGGAGGTTTACGACAGAAGGATGCTGGCTGGCAGGAAGTTGTTCACTGTTGGGTAGACATGAGCAAAACACAGACTTCCTAAATCCTCATCTATCTCATAGGGAACCTTTTAACACTATGAATCTGACTGGGTGACTTTGGGTAAGTCACAGTCTATTAGAAAAAGGAAATACCAAATTTCATCTGAACAAATCAAGCCAAGAAACCCTATGATAGGGCTGCCTTAAGTTCAAACTTAACTCAAGGCACTTAACAGCAATTGTAGCATTATGATTTTATTTTACCTGCCATGGTTACATCTTGTGGAATTCCACTGGATGTTGCCATGGCAATGAAATAGGCTTCATACGGCTATAACTGTGTAGTGTGCAAGGGCCCTTGGTTGTTGTGGCTGGTGGGAGGGGAGGACGCCCTTGAGTATGCCATATTGGATTTTTTTTTTTTACGTATAGGTATGTGATTCAATGTCTTCAAGTTCAGGTTCTTTTAGTTCTGATTCACAGCTCTAACTATCCTGCAGTGCTTCAGAGTTGAAAAATACTGACTGCCATCATTCATCACCCTTGAGAAGGCTGACAGGAGCTGGAGCCCAACAACACCTGGAAGACCACTGAAAGTGTACAGATCACAACAGTTTGAAATAAGGAAGCTATAGATCAGGCATGGGCAAACTTTCTGATTTGGGGGCCACATGCTAGCACTCCCTGCTAGGAGGACTGGCTGTCCAGTGATGGAAGGAAAAAGAGAGAGGGAAGGAAAAGAGGGAGGGAAGGGGGAAGGAATGAGAGGAAAGACAAAAGGGAGGGAAGGAAGAATGAAAGGGTGGAAGGGAAGGAAGGGAAGGAGGAAGGATGGAAAAAGAAGGTAGAAAGGAAGAGAAGGATTGAAGGGAGGGAGGGAGGGAAGGAAGGATAAAGAAAAGAGAGAAGGAAGGAAAGACAAAAAGGAAGGAAGGAGAAAGAGGGAGAGAGGGAATGAAGAGAGGGAGAAAGAGGGAGGTGAGGGAGGAAAGAGAGAAGGAAGGAAAAACAAATGGGAAGGAAGGAAGGAAGGAAGGAAGGAAGGAAGGAGAAAGAGGGAGAGAGGGAAGGAAGGAAGGACAAAAGGATGGAAGGGAAAGAGAAAGAAGGAGGTAAGGAGGAAGGGAAGAGAGAGAAAAGAAAGAATAGCATAGTGTGAGAGAGGAGGGCCTGTGAAAAGAGCCCAAGGGGCCTGGGTTTGCCCATGCCTGCTGTGGATTGTCAGGCTATGGGCGCATCTACATCAGGCATCTACATCAGTGCATCTACGTCAAACCTGGGCCCTTCATGTGTATTGGACTTCAACCCCCACAAGCGGCTGAGGGGGGAAAAGAAAGGGCCCGCGGCCAGGAATTGTGGGAGTTGAAGTCCAAAACATCCGGAGGGCCCAAGTTTGCCCATGCCTGATCTACATTGCAGAAAAAAAAACATTTTGGTACCACTTTAACTGCCACGGCTGAATACTATGGGATCCTGGGCGTTGTAATGTCTGAAGCACCAGCATTCTGGCAAAGCAAGCTAAAAACTTTGTAAAACTACAGCTCCTGTGAGCCCACAGCATTGGGCCACTGCAGTTATAGTGATACCAAACTGCAATAATTCTACCGTGTGGGTGCATTCTATGGCTATGGAGGCCAGGGTTTGAAGACACACTTGAGCCCAAATCATATTCTCTCAGCCTCAAAAGTTGGCCATTGGGCAAACCTCTTCTGAACAAATCATGCCAAGGAAGCGCTATGACAGGCTCTCCATAAGTTGGAAATGATTGATTGGCACACAAGAGCAGCAGTAGTTGACCAGAGCCCTGGGAGAAAGCAAAGCAGAGCAAGAGCGGGGAGAGCCTGGGCGGGCAGAGACCAAGCCCTGAGATGCCCGAGCCCCCTTTGAGGCGCGGCCTGCCTGGCAAATGCGCAAGGAAGCGTCACGCCTGGCAGCCTCTGCCCACGAAGGGGGCTTCCCACGGAGGGAGCGGGAGAGCAGCCGCGCAGAAAGGCAGACAGCTCTACTGACCTCAGGCGGGAGTTCCTGGGGAGAAAGTCCCTGTGGGGCTCGACCGGCGGAGGTGCCTTCTCTCCCCGCTCCTCTTTCCACAGATCTTGGGGAAGAGGAGCTTTCGGGGAAGAACCCACCAGCCGTGTGCCACCTGGCTGGGAGGCGAAAGGAGGCGGCCCCAAGGTGCCCTCGGGAAACGTCTTGGAAACTTGGCGCAGGGCGCAGGAGGCTGGGTTGGCCAGCGGCGGAGGAAGGAGCCTCTTTCCCGGCAAAGGCTCCCAGGGAGCGAAGCCTAGAAAGAAGCAGGGCCAGGCGAGAGCCGGCTGGTGTTTGCCAGCAGCAGGCAGAGCTTGGGGGGGGGGGGGGGGGCGGATTCCTTTGCCCTCCCCTCCCCCCTTTCTCTCTCTCTCTCTCTCTCTCTCCCTCTGTGTGCGCCTTCCGTCCCAAACAATGGCCGGGTGTGCGCAGGAGGCCGGCCGCGGCGAGAGGTCACCAAGTTGTTTACCAGCCGATGGCCCTCGCCTGCGCCTCCCTGGCCTCAAACGAGCTCTTCTAGTCCAGCCACAGGCGCAACCCCAGGCTCTCGCTCTCGCTCTCTCTTTCTCACCCTCTCTGCCTCTGGAAGAAGCCAAGCATTTCGTGCCTGGTTAAACATCAACTGAGATTGCCGAGCTGCCTTTTTTACTCCCCGCCATGGGCCTGGGAAGGAAGCCCCAAAGGGCCTGTGTGCACGGAGGTGGGGCAGCCAGACTCCGGGCTGTTTGTTTACACCTTGCCAACTGGTACGTGCAACCTCCGCTGTCCTGCTCCAAGCTCCTTGCATCCGCTTTCGAAGGGAAAGGGAAATGTGTGCTGAAAGCCTGGCCAAAACCACCCTTTGCTCAGGCATGACATGTAACTTCCCAGTGCCGTTTGTAATTCTTCTTCCTTTGGGTTGTTCTTCGTTTACCGGGCTGTATAACTATGTTCTCTCCTGGCGTTTCGCCTGCATCTATGGCAGGCATCCTCAGAGGTTGTGAGGTCTCGTGGGAAATAGGAAAATGGGGTTTATATATCTGTGGAAAGTCCAAGGTGTGAAAATGAACTCTTGTCTGTTGGAGCTAGGTGTGAATGTTGCATCTGGCCACCTTGATTAGCATTTGATGGCCTAGCAGTTTCAAGGTCTGCCAGCTTCCCACTTGGGAGGAATCTCTTGTTGGAAGGTGATTAGTTGGTTCTGATTTATTTATTATTATTTATTTAGGGTATTTATATCCCGTCCTATCTCAACCTCCACAGAGGGACTCAGGGCAGCAACAACTGACACAGCACAGTGCCCACAACAAGAAAAAACATAAATATACATATTATAATAAAAACAATAAAACATATCACCGATTGAAGTTGTCATCCTAAAAGCAGTCCACCATAGTCCATTAAACCATAACTCTGCCAGGAAGTCAGTCTAATCCGCAAGGGCCCGATCCCTCAGCCAGGATTTTACTTTTTTTCAGAAGGTCAGGAGAGATGGAGCGGATCTGATTTCGTTATGGGAGGGAATTCCATAGCCAAGGGGCCACCACAGAGAAAGTCCTATCTCTCATCCCCACCAAGAGTGATTGCGATGATGGGGGACTGAGAGCAGGGCCTCCTCTGATAATCTTAAAATCCTACGTGGTTCACAGCGGGAGATACATCCAGACAGGTACTTATTTCTTTCATGGACAGAATCACTGAGTTGCTGTGAGTTTTCCGGGCTGGATGGCCATGTTCCAGAAGCCTTCTCTCCTGACATTTCACCTACATCCATGGCAGGCATTCTCAGAGCTTGTGAGGTCAGTTGGAAACTAAGCAAGGGCGTTCTTTCTCCCACCCTGGACCTTCCACAGACAGGCATGCAGCCGGGGGGGGGGGGTGAGGGGCTTCAGCCCCCCCCCCCCCGAAATTCTCATGGTGGTTCAAGAAAAGGCCTTACTGTTACTTAATGTTCCCGTTTCTCTCTCTCTGCCACTTTCTCCCTTTGTTGTTAGATTACTTCAGTTGTTCAGGAAGGGGGCAAGAGATGAGGAAATCTTGCCCTTACTAGTACGCTCTGACAAAAACCAACTGCAGCATCCTCTCCTAGCTTGTATGTTCTCCCCAATACCTTTTAGAATTTGGATCACCACACTGATGTTGCTTGACCATGTTCTGTTTTCATCTGTGAAATGTTGGATGGTACATTATGGTGACCCTATCACAGGCATGTAGCCGGGGGGGGGGGGGGGGCTTGAGGGGCTTCTCATGGTGGTTCGCGAAAAGGCCTTACTGGTGCATTATTTAAACTGTTATGTTTATTCATATCATGATCTGATCACCATGCTCAATATATCCCATATGCATGGGGGTATTGGGGTAATGATACAAAAGGTTTGCTAGGCTAGACCCTCTTTCACTCAGACTCAGCCCCCCCCCCCCCCCGAAACTCAGCCCCCCCCCCCCGAAATCCCCCTGAAAATTGTTCCCCCCCCCCCGAAACGAAATCCTGGCTACGGGCCTGTCCACAGATATATAAACCTCCCTTGCTTAGTGTCCAATATACTGCACATCCTCTAAAGATGCCTGTCATAGATGTGGCTGAAACATCAGGAGAGAATGCTTCTGGAACATGGCCATACAGCCTGGAAAACTCACAATATATGAACACTTCCCTCCAGAGTTGTAGTACAATGCTCAAACCACTACATCATGCTTTGCCTATAGTTTGTCTCCTTTTCTTTCTTTCCAGATATTTTTCAAAATGCTGCAATCGCAGAGCTCAGATGTGAATGTCTGACAGAAGATCCTAATATTCCCTAATATTTCTGGATGGTCCCTGAAGGAACAATACCCCCTGCGGGAGTGGCTGAGTCTATGGCAAACCAAAGACTCGAAGGAAACAGAACTCTTTAGCATTTTTCACCTGCAAGTGTATATGTGTGTGGATAGATAGATAGAGTAGCATACCAAGGAGCACCTGGTGGCACAGTGGGTTAAACTGCTGAGCTGCCGAACTTGCTCAACGAAAAGTCAATGGTTCGAATCCAGAGAGTGGGGTGAGCTCCCTCTGTTAGCCCGAGCTTCTGCCAACCTAGCAGTTCTAAAACATGCAAATGTGAATAGATTGATAGACACTGCTTTGGTGGGAAGGTAACAGCACTCCATGCAGTCATGCTGGCCACATGACCTTGGAGGTGTCTACGGACAATGCCAGCTCTTTGGCTTAGAAATGGAAATGAGCACCACCCCTCAGAGTAGAACACGACTAGACTTAATGTCAAGGGGAAACCTTTACCTTTTACCTCAGTGGCATACTATCTCTGATCCCAAGATATACTTATCTTGCCATATAGCCAAGATACTTATTCTCCATAAATCTGTGAGTCTAAAGTATTACAAATAGATCATCATCTCTTTCAACTTCAAAATAATAAACACAGTAGTGTCCAGTCTTCCCTTAAATACATGCAAGCCAAAGGACCTGTTTTAAAATCTATGCACAAACACAGACCTACCATTCATGTTAGTCAATTCCCATATCGTTTGATGGTAGGCAGTTGACGTGATCCAAAAGCTTCCCTGTCTTCCCTGTCTTCCATGGTTGCAAGTGAAAGCAGAGCTGAGCCTGGTGGTTTGATTTATGGCTCACCTGGCATTCCAACCTTTGCCAGACTGATTCTCAAGAGGAATCTAAAGAATGCAACGTCATATCTACGGTATTGCACAAGCGGCAGCAACATAGTAAAGTTGAGCTGCTTGGAAGACTGAGCACAAGAGAAAGGGGAGGGGGAGGAAACCAGAAAGCTGTTCCTTGATGGATTAAAGGGAGAAAAGATTTCCTGACAGCCTTCAGAAGGCCAGATATGAGAATGGGCTGGTGGTGCGGTTATGTTTTAGCGGAACTGTCTTATCTTTTTAATTGCATTTTAACTGAATTGTCTTGATATTGTAACTAGTTTAATATTATTTTAATATTTATTCTGTGTGTGTTTTTAATTGTTCTGTTTTTAAAAAAATGTGAACCACATTGAGTCCCTGTGTTGGTGGGAAAAGTGGGATGCTGATGCAACTAAGGCCCCTTCCACACAGCTGAATATAATTCCACATTTTCTACTTTGAATTGGAATATATAGCGGTGCAGACTCAGATAATCCAGTTCAAAGCAGATACTGTAGGATTTTCTACCTTGATATCCTGGGTTATATGGCTGTGTGGAAGGGCCCTAAAGCGACAATGACTTCAAGAGCAGGACAAGAAGGCTATGCAATAAAAGATTGATTATTTGAATAACTTAAGAAAGTGTTCTTTAATTCTTTATATGCCTTACCTCTGGTATTATTTAAATATTACATTCCTTAGCTGTAATTTCTTTAATATACATAGAATTTGGGTTTACAGCAATTTTAGAAGATATGTTGCCTTCCAGATCGTATTGAACACCGAGCTTCCCTCACCATTCGCTATCTGGCAAGAGCAACCAAAGAATGTGAAGAATTGCAGCCCAAGCACTCCCTGAGGACCACACGTTGCCCACTCCTAGTTCTGTGGGAAATGAAATATATTTAAGCAATATATTGTGTTAAAGCATAATATTCTGTAATCCTGTTTAATAACATACTGAGGGATTTTTTTTGGTGGGGGGTGAGTTATTATATTTTGGTCTGTTTTAATTATTATTATTATTATTATTATTATTATTACTATAATATTTATTTATACCCCACTTTATCTCTCCTGAAGGACTCAAAGTGGCTTGACATAAAAGCATGAGAATACAATTTAAAATATACAAATATGCAATCATTAAAACAGAATTAAATATAAAGAGCATTAAAATTAAGTTAAATTCACAGTTCAAATCTATTAAAACATAGGTAGGTAGGTAGGTAAAGGTAGTCCCCTGACATTAAGTCCAGTCATGTCTGACTCTGGGGTGTGGTGCTCATCTCCATTTCTAAGCCGAAGAGCCAGCGTTGTCCGTAGACACCTCCAAGGTCATGTGGCCGGCATGACTGCATGGAGCGCCGTTACCTTCCCGCCGAAGCGGGTACCTATTGATCTACTCACATTTGCATGTTTTCGAACTGCTAGGTGGGCAGAAGCTAGGGCTGACAGCGGAAGCTCACGCCGCTCCTCGGAATCGAACCTGCGACCTTTCGATCAACAAGCTCAGCAGCTCAGTGCTTTAACCCACTGCGCCACCAGCGCCACATATCCAAAGTTAAAAACCAAACTTAGATGGGTACTGTACTAATTGTTTTGTTTTTTTACTTTTGTATTGAGCTTTTTAAAACCTGAATAAAGTGTGGGATTGTTAGCAACCTTGAATCCCCACAGGGAAAAAGGTGGGGTATAAATAAAGTTAATAAAAATAACAATAACTATTATTATTGTTATTTCCCCGCAACATATAGACAGGTCTGTCTAAGTTCAATGATGTGACTTGCCATCTAAATTGGAAGACTGCATATATGTAAATCTGAATCTTTTATAGCACATTTATTGTAAGAGGTAGAACCAGACAAGGGAATTTACTTCTACTATTTCTCCATGAAGGCTCCAGTCCTAAGTAGACATGCTAGCGAGTGAGGAATGTTAAACTCAGTCCAGTTTATATTTGAGCAAACAGACTGTTTACCCAGACATAAATTGGACTGAGCTTAAGGTTCTTTACTCAACTATTTGGAGCTGACAACCAATGTGTTTCTATTGTATCAAAAATCCTAATAACAACGAACTTTGAATTCTGCTCTTTACTGTTGGGAAAAAGGAGATTCTTGTATCATCAGATGCAGGAGATGGGAACAAGTGCCCATCTATGAGATATATGGTGTATATATATCAGTGATGAAGCCTGAAATCTGATGTTTTCAAATTATAATATCTAGCCAAGCAATGTGGTTTTTAAAAAACCAAGCAAAGTCTTGAAAGCTACGGAAGATCCATAATTTATTTATTTATTTAAAACTTTTATATCCCGATCTTCTCTACCTCTGCAGAGGGACTCACACACACATACCAACACACACACACGCACAATGTATTTCTCTGTAAGCAAACAAGAAATTAATTAAATAAATAGTAAATTTAAAGTATTTCAAAAGTAAGATGATGAAGGGGCTTGATACTTCTCTTTGCTTGCCTATATTAGTCTATAATTAGGGAATACGACTGCAGTATTATAAAAAAAAAACCTGACCTGGGACCTTTAAAGAACTGCTGCTACTATCATCAAACACACACACATCAAGTTTCTTTCTGGAAACAGGGTTGTAACAGTTCAAGGGAAGAATTTGCAGACTTCCTTCCTTCAGATACTACTGGAATAAAACTGTACACTCCACTATATGAAATCCAGTGCTAGCTGGGATAATTTGCTGCCAAAGCTTTAACAAGAAGAGTGGGGGTTTATATTCCGCTATAAAGTCTTCAGAAATCTGCACACAGCAGAAAATATACCTGACGCGACCTCTTCCAAACCAAATAATGTCTTGAGAGAGAAGCTTATGGTCCCCTTAGCGCCTACTCCAAAGATTGCAGCTGATTACTCCTCCTCAGGAGCACTTATATCTTCAGTTGTCATGAAATATTAAAAAGTGGCCGTAATATAACACATGCCCTTAAAGGGCACTGCTTTTGGGAAATGAAAGCTTGAACATAGCTGACATCTAATCTTTGAATCTTACCTTGAATCTTGCTGCTCTTCCTCCCAGAAACCTAAAATGAAGCACCCATCTTGATTCAAATTATTCAGACCAAGCCAAAAGAGAGCTCTTTTTCTGTAGCTTCAGCCCCTCCCTTATAATACCGCACAAGGCTTTTCAAACAGAGCTTCCTGACACCACCCATCATTACAAACACAGATGTTTGAACTCCCCCAAATGCACATAACATCCCAGAGCATCCTTATTCTTAGACTCCAGCTGCAGAATAACAGAGCAAGCATCTCCCAAGAGAACCATTGCTGCACATATGCAAACTGGACAGCCTTTCCTCTCCAAAGAGAACCAGGCCACAACAGACATGCAAAAGCAGAAGAAAGAAAACCCCAGGTGACCTTGCCTTGAGTGGGATCAAGAGTGTCCACTCCCTTTCTTCCACTCTCAGTTTCTTCCTCCTGGCTTTCATTTGCTGGGTGGCAGAGGCAGTGAAAGGTGTGGCCCCTCCATCCTTCAGGTAGCCTTTGCCTTGCTTGAAAAAGGAAAAAGTTTCTTGTGGATGGAGAATCACCTCTGGCTGGTTGATTTCCCATGGCCAAAGCAGAAGCAGCAGAGCAAAGATTGCTCTGTCCCACCTTCACTCTGGCCTCATCACGTAGCAGCTTTTCCCACTCTTGGCCTGTTTCATTTTCCTATGAAGTCTTGCTAGAAATATCCCGATCTTGCATCTTCAACAGTGCTAAGTACCCTTAAATCCATACATAATTTAGCAGTAATCAATGGTCTTTTGATGCAGGTTGAATGCGGGCAACAACCTGCATGACCGAACTTTGTGAAGGTAGAACATAAATGATTGTTTCAGTGAAATGGTCCATTTTTGGGGCCAGCATGAAACAAAACTTAACCAAAATAGTATGCTGACTTAAAAGGTTCCAGTTTACACAAATAGTCATAGTAGGTCCTTCATAAATGTAAGTAACTTTTGCTGCTTAATGAGAAATAAAACAAAAATTGAAAATCTGTAATAAAAAATCCACCTAGCATCTGTAGCCTTGTTCAGTAAGCATAAGAAATTGATGCTTGCCTCTTTAATCTGTGGTTCATATGAGACAATTTTTTATTACTCAGCTAAAAGGATATAATGGGGGAGCTGACATGGGATGTGGGTTCAAGATACACATTTGTCCCAGAAGTCAGAAAAAGCAGAACCCTCAAATTACTTGAAGGCATACAACAACAATCCTAATTAACTTGACTATCTCATCAGCCAAAAGCAGGCCCACAGTTTCCATTGGTATTGCACCACCTGACATCTCCCAGGAAATAGCAGCCTGTAATCAAAGGACCAAGGCATTGACATCTCCGGTCCATCCTCTGTTTGAATATCAGCCAGCAAGCCAATGCCTTAAATCAAGAAATGGCTTCCTAAGATCTACAGAGATACTTGCAGGAACACTTCAGCAAGTGAGAGTCCAAAAGTGGCAAGCTAGAACCCGGAACCTCAATCAGTGGCTGATACCAGATGAGAGGCTTCCTCCTGGGCACACAGAAGACTGGGCAACTTGGAAGGTGCTGAACAGGCTGCGCTCTGGCACCATGAGATGCAGATCTAACCTTAAGGAATGTGGGGTCCATGACATGTGAGCGTGGAGAAGAGCAAACCACATACCATCTACTACAATGGAGTCTGAGCCCTGCCACATGCATAATGGAGGATCTTGTCATAGCGACACCAGAGGCACTCCAAGTAGCCAGCTTCTGGTCAAAGGACATTTAGTATAATGCCAAGTTTAACTTTGTGTTTTTAAATACATTATAACTGTACCTTCAATTCACTTCTGACATGATAAATACATAAATACCCACTTTGCTGACATGAAGGCAGCATTCTTCCAAATATTGGTCTGCTTTCTATGTCAGTATTGAAGCAGGCTATATATCTACTATGATGTGTATGCTTATAGTGAGTGTGTGCATTCTCTAGCACGGGGATCTCAAAAGTTAAAAACTTTGTTCTCCAAAGATTTGGACTTCAACTGCCAGGGGACCATGGCACCATGAGCAAAAACTCTTGAGAGCAGAGGTCCAAAAGCCCTTAAAGATAACACCTAATGGTTGAGAATGACTAAAAATGTGAATGATAGATGGAACTGGCTTAAAATAGCATTTTCACTTAACAAAACTGTTATATATACATGTAACAGTTTCCCTTGCATGTGCACATATCCTTTTTTGGGTGCAGTGGGAGTTGGTATTCTCTCCTTTCCCTAACTTACCAAACAACTATTCTATAGCTTCCATGGAATGGGGAGGGTCAGAGGAGTATAATTCCACACCCAGATGCAAAAGGATGACATCAGTGCTAAGATCCCCTGGGACTCTCTGGCACTCTCATTGCTGTAATCATTTCACATCTGGTTACCAGAACATAACCAGATGTTTTTAAAATCCGGTCTGCTCCCTACAAAGCAAGGAATCGCCATGTGGGGAGTTGTACAGGCTGTCAGTAAGTTAGGAGCAGTAGAGACTTATATGACCTATATGATAAGCCATACAGATATTGCAGCCATAAACTAATTAAACTAACATTATCCTGTTTATACTGTTATACTTTATCTTTCTATTTGCAACCTTTAAAGTGAAGTATTAACCTGAAGATAAAATGTTTGTTAACATCAAGCCAGTGTGGTTCATTGTTTTGAGCATTGGACTGTCATCCTGGAGAGAAGGGTTCAAATCCCTGATGAGCCATGAAATCCACTGGATGACCTTCAGAAAGTCAACCTTCTCTTAGAGTACATGCACTAACCACTTAGACTTAGAAGCAATTTGACAGAAAATGGTTTCTCTGTGTGGATGATTGGATCGACTTTGCTGGAATGGGTTTGAGGCTGGGATGGTAATTACATTAACAGTGGATGGTGTCCTGAAACCAGTTTCAGAATCCAAAATATTCATGGCCTGACAGCTGTCAGGGAATGTGTTTTTGTTTTTTTCATTTCCTGGCAAGATGCTCCAGAGACATCGGAGGAGGAAACAAGAAGGCAAAGTAACAGTGGTATTCAATTACCTGTCTCAAGAGGTCAATTGGCTTTGTCTACCCAGCTATGCCTTTGATACATTTTTAGCAGCCCCCAAACTCTGCATTTTGAATTTTCCAAAGTACTGCAGCACAGACAGATGTCTCCAATGTGATTTGCAGTCAGAGGAGCTGTTTCTGTCCTGTGATGTGGTTTACATTTTGGGAGTCACTGGTGTACATTTAGGGGTTTATCCAACTTTGACAGATACAATTTAAACCCTTCAACCCATGCTGAAGTGTACTTTGGCAGTGTGTATTATCTGGCTGCTGCAGCTTTAAGCTACTTCACTTCATACTGTATTATATGGTCAGTGTAGATGTGCTCCTAGGCCTAAGGCCCTTCCACACAGCCCTATATTCCAGAATATCAAGGCAGAAAATCCCACAGTATCTGCTTTGAACTAGGTTATCTGAGTCCACACTGCCATATATTCTAATTCAAAGCAGAAAATGTGGGATTTCCTGCCTTAATATTCTGAGTTATATGGCTGTGTGGAAGGGCCGTTAGAGGAAGGCAATGACAACGCTCTTCTGAACAAATCCTGCTAAGAAAACCCTGAAGTAGGGTTGCCGTAAGGGTACCATAGATTGGAAATGACTTGAAGGCTAGTGGAAAATGAGATTAACAGGAAAATATTGGTTATTACATGGTTTTAGTGGTTTTTGTATTGATTTTATAATGTTATTTTAAAATGTTTTAATTGTATATTGTGGATTGTTATGGCATCGAATGGCTGCCAATTTGTAAGCCGCCTTGAGTCGCCTTTGGGCTTGAGAAAGGCGGGATAGAAATATCGTAAATAAATAAATAAGCAGCATCACCCCTTTTTTACCTGTTTAAATGCCTGCTTATTTAATTTAGGAATTTTAATCCCCCCTCCCCTTAACAATTACCTGGAGAAAATTTTACAAAAGTTAAAATGAAAATGTAACAAAAACATTAAAACACAATATCATTATGAAAAATGAAAAACAGCCCCCAGAAAGAAAACCAAAAACCATAAAAGCATTTTGTAGAGGATGAAAATTAAAAGGTCACTGTCAAAATGATTTAGAAACAAGCAGCAAGAACAGGATGGACATGGAGAGATACATAAAGCAGAAAAAAAAACAGATTTAGCTAAAAAGTACAAAAACTAAGGTGTAATAATTTGCTTCTCTTTTTATACATATTTTTGAAAATTACAAATCCAAAGAAGCGAAAATTATGACTGCTTCTGCTGGGTAATTATGAAAAACAAAACAAAATAGTCTGTATGGTGGTAAAACAAGACACAAGAAAAATTCATATGACTTTGATGAGACAAAGGGGTGAATCTGAAATGACAGCAAATGTGTTGAGCAACAATTATTGCTCTTTAGCCCCTGATTATTGGGCCTGAGAAGCTGAGAATGATGCAGTTCAGAAAATGCACCATTCTGAAACAGTAGAACATAAGTTGGGAAAAGAACTTGGTGTGTTTTCAGGTGAGGCTTTATATAACCCTCTTTTATGGAATTTGCTACCTGTGTTAATGTGTGTTCGAACATGGTTGTCTTCCATTTGTAACCATCTCATGCTTCATTACAGCTTTTTCAGCTGTTTTTCATTCCACTGAAAATCTATTGAGGCAGTTAAGACAAAATGGCTACACAATGCCTTTTGACTGGTAGAACACTTAAGTCATCCATCTGGAGGCATCCTAAGAATATATAACAGCATCTTTTTCACTCTAGAACCATGGTTTGCAAAAGCAAATAAATAAACTTGATTTTGCCTTCTCCCTCCTTTCCCCAAATCATCTCTATCCTCCATTCTATTATTTATTAAAACTCTAGCAACAAAACAGTAATTATAATAAATTATAAGACATATTATAAAGGTAGAAATGCAAGTCTGTCAACAATGTAGTCCTATGAAACTTCTCAAAGGTGACAGATCCTGTCTGATCTGGGAATGTTAAGCAATGCTAGGAATGTTTAGTAGTTGGAAAGGAGATCACCTGGGTGCTTTGGGCTAATGCTTTTGGAAGAAGGGGCCCTTTGAGCCCTTGGCTGCTACTGGTGAGTTCCTAATAAAGAAAGAAGCATTTATAGTCAAGGGGCACAAATATAGCACCACTTTCTGGCACAATGAGGAGGGGAGAGAACCTGCTTGTCCCACATGTCAAAACCCTTTAAAAGGACTGCTGTGGAGTATGGTTAGAGGAAGACAGTGGCAACATCCTCTGAATCAATCTTGCCAAGAAACTCTATGATAGGGCAGGCCCGTAGCCAGGATTTAATTTCGGGGGGAGCTGAATTTTTTTCAGGGGGGTTGGGGGGGGCTGAGTTTCGGGGGGGGCTGAGTTTCGGGGGGGGGGGGCTGAGTCTGAGTGAAAGAGGGTCTAGCCTAGCAGACCTTTTGTATCATTACCCCAATACCCCCATGCATATGGGATATATTGAGTATGGTGATCAGATCATGATATGAATAAACATAACAGTTTAAATAATGCACCAGTAAGGCCTTTTCACGAACCACCATGAGAATTTCGAGGGGGGGGGGCTGAAGCCCCTCAAGCCCCCCCCCCCCCCGGCTACATGCCTGTGATAGGGTCACCATAATGTACCATCCAACATTTCACAGATGAAAACAGAACATGGTCAAGCAACATCAGTGTGGTGATCCAAATTCTAAAAGGTATTGGGGAGAACATACAAGCTAGGAGAGGATGCTGTAATTGGTTTTTGTCAGAGCGTACTAGGAAGGGCAAGATTTCCTCATCTCTTGCCCCCTTCCTGAACAACTGAAGTAAACTAAGAACAAAGGGAGAAAGTGGCAGAGAGAGAGAAACGGGGACATTTTAAAAGTATCTGAAAAATGGAACAAAAGAGGATTAATCCCTGCCAAATTAGGACAGTAGGAGGATAGAATAATAATAATAATCATCATCATCATCATCATCATCATCATCTATTTATACTCCACCACCATCTTCTGTAGGAGATGGTGCACAATGTGTTAAACCTGGTTGCACAATGTGTTAAACCCTTGTGCCAGCAGGACTGAAAGACCGACAGCTCAGAGGTTCGAATCCAGGGAGAGAGTGGGTGAGCTCCCTCTGTCAGCTCTAGCTCCCCATGCGGGGACATGAGAGAAGCCTCTCACAAGGATGGTAAAACATCAAAACATCCAGGCATCCCCTGGACAATGTCCTAGTAGACAACCAATTCTCTCACAACAGAAGTAACTTGCAGTTTCTCAGGTTGCTCCTGACACACACACACACACACACACATCTCCTGTAGGGACTAGGGGCAGCTTACAAATAGCACACAACGGTGCCACACAACATATAAAATTCAGTGTATCAACATTAAAACCAATGACACATTTAAAACCAGACATTTAAAATGAGCAAGAGCAATAGAATCAATAAAATACAGCAATGGACATTGATTAAAAGATCCATGCAATCAATTTAGCTTTCCCTGGCTAAAGAGAGTAGTCTGGCTGCTATCTTAAATGTTATCAAATACCTGTTGAAAGAGCCAAGTTTTTAGCTCTTTCCAAAAGTGCTGTAGTGTGGGGACTTGCCTACGTTCTCTGGAGAGGGTGTTCCAAAGCTAGGGGACCACCACCGAGAAGGCCCTCTCCCTCATCCCCACCAACTGCACATGAGACGGAGGCAAGACCAAGAGGAGGGCCTCCCCGGCAGATCTTAGAGACCACAATGGTTCATAGGAGGAGATGCGGTTGATCATGAAGATAGACTGGACCGAACAGAGTAGAGCTTTATAGATAATAACCTGCACTTTGAATTGAGTCTAGAAACCTATCGGCAGCCAGTGGAGCTGCTTCCATAGGGGCATGGTGTGCTCACTATAGTTAGCCCGAGTTAGTAACCTGACTGCCAATCTTTGCACCAATTGCAATTTCTGAACTGTCTTCAAATGCAGCCCCGCATAGACATGCTGAAAGTGTAAAAGCACATAATAATGCCAACAACAATATTGTTCACTACACTATCATTGAAATTATAGCACAATTTTAATACTTTACAATGAGAAACATTTGCTTCTTACCTGCTGCTGTGTCATTCATCTGGATAGGCGGGACATCTTGTAATAGATCCATTTATCCACGCAGTTAGCTTAGTTTCACTAAGGAAGGATCTCCATTGCTTGCAACTTCAAAAAATCCATTTGGCATTATTGCTGGTTAGCTGCACTAAGTCTAGAATAAAATAAAAGAGAAAATGCTTGCTGCCCTAGTCCTTTCCTATCATTTTTAGAGAAAAGATATAAGTGAATCCCACTCTGTGGTAGAAGAAAAATTACCTGTCAACGAATAAACTTCTATGCCTGAGAGAAACAAAATCCATTTCTAGTTTCCTAATCTGGAAAGAAGGCAACTCCTCCTTTTAGAAAACCTTCACAGGAATTCTGATAAGGGACACCACATCAAGAAACCTCATTACACTAACCTAATAAACCTTCATCTCCGTCTCCATTTTGAATCCATTGGCAGGGAATCAAAAAGCAGATTGTTATACAATAGGCAAGATATGTGGGGCCAGGGTGGAGGGGAAGCCTGCTGGGAGAAATCCTGAGGAACTCAGAGGTCACCCTATCAGAAATATTTGACCTGCACTTGGGTGATCTGCAAGAAGAATAACTTTCAATTTCACTTCTCTGTTCTTGTAAACACAGGCTGCAATACAAGCGGGCTTTGATTAGGTCTTGAGTATTATGCCTTTGCTGAGTTTTGGGGGATATATATTTTTGTTGGAGGTTTTCTTACCCCCCCCCCCCCACAAATATTCACAAAATCTATATTTCGTCAAAAGCTGGTTAAAAAAAAACCTGTAATTTTTTTTCAGAAATAGGCATTTTTTAATGTTGTTATTTGCTTTGCTTCCTCTTTCCTGAGCCATGGGAAGTTTGTAGCAGTCTTTAAATCATCGGTTTCCTTTGGAGCAAAGATTGCAAGAGATTTATGGTACAGAAGTTAAGAACAGAAGGAGGGGGTTGGGACCTTTTATCTCAAAACATACAAATTAAGAAATCTGGTACTGTGTTTGGAAGGGTGTCTATAGGTAGCCAAAACCATTTCACCAAGCTAGGCCATTTACAGCAGAAGGCTAATGTCCCAAGTTATTAGACTTCTCCAGTGCCACCTTATTAAAGGTGGCAACTGGAGAAGAGAGGTTTTGAGTCATTTCAGATATCTTTTCATTTTTTATATATATTCTGGGTATTATTATTATTATTATTAGATGCAAAACAAGATTAGTACACAGCAAACAAGATTACTATGCTGGCTTTTGTATCGGATCACACCTCGGACGCTTCCCAAGTGTCTAGGACTGTGTGATGTATCAGCGAATAATGTGTGCAGATCCGAGTAGGGTGGCCTTTTGCAGCTGACAGATGGTCATTTTGTCAGCACCTATTGTTTTTAAGTGCAGGCCAAGGTCTTTAGGCACTGCACCCAGTTGTTGTTGTTATTTGGGGTGTGTTGCAGTGAACCTCATAATATGTCTTTAGGACAGTGGTTCTCAACCAGTGGGTCCCCAGGTGTTTTGGCCTACAACTCCCAGAAATCCCAGCTAGTTTATCAGCTTTTAGGGTTTCTGGGAGTTGAAGGCAGAACTACTGCTTTAGGATTTTTTGTCCTGTATTGATGTGCACTTGACTAAACTCTTCCTCAGGCTAACACTTCATCTTCTTATCCTGTCTCTTTCTCTTCACAGACCCATCATTCTCCTTTTCCTCCTTCAGTGAGTTGTAGGCATTATGAGGTCTGATGAGAGCTGCTAGTGAGTGATTTTGGAGCAAGCATGGTCCAGGAAATGTTGTGTACAAAAGATGTGAGAGCAAAAGAACACAGCTGGCTGAATGTGTATCCTGCCTCTATCCTGCCCATGCCTTTCTCTCTTTCTTTTTTTCAAGTCATGCATCCATATGTATGTCATGCTTACTGAACTTCATGGGACTTACTTCTGAGATGATGGTTGTGGTGGTGATAATGATGAGGATAATTTTGAAATAAGCCTCATTGAGTTCAGTAAGATTTACTGTCAGGTGAATTTGTATTGGATCACTGTATTAATTTCGAATAAGTTAATAAGTTAATTTTTCTTAGGACATAAGGGTAGGGAGGTAAGATTTTTATGCCTTGGTCACAGCAGACCAGCACCACCAGGCTTCCAGAGTAGATGTTGTGTGCTGTTTAACAAATTAACAATCTTTAATGATTATGTACCCACGTACACACTAATCCCTTGTTTGCCACTCTGGCTTCTAAAAGGGACAACAAACCAGACATTGGATCTGGACAGAATGCTAAATCTTCAGTTTTGCTTAGTTTAAGTGTCCTTCCTGCTGGGAGCAATTGGGCTATGTACATTGGAATGCAGCTCATGAACAACAAGCTTGAAGGTAATTCTAACTTATCTTTATGCCAGACTACAGCAATTGTGTCTATCATGGTCAAAGGGACCCAGAGCATAAGTATACTGTAGATATTTTTACGTGAAACCTCTTAAAAAGAAATATTTGAGCAGTTGTTTGGAGACTATTTTTTAAAATAAACACATAGTTAAATGACAAGAGCATTAAACAGCATCATCGGGAAAAGGTGTTGTATAATATACATTAGAGTACATGTTTTAATACTAACAGTATTAAATGTGTACGCCATTATAACAGGTATTATCATTTTCAATAACTATAAAGGTCTAGACAAGGTTCAGGGCAGATCTCTAATGTGTGATACTTCACTGCTGATCTGATGTGTCATATACCAAATTGGATTTGGATATGGGTCACACAGGGAGCTCTGCAGACACTGTGGAGATGGAAAGAAGTCCCCACTGCCAGTGTTTGGCACTGCTGAATGTCCACCCAAACTGTCTCCTCCAGCCCTTCAGGCTGCGAAGTGGGTTCTGCTTGTCAGCCAGGATGATGGGGCAAGAAGGGAGGGGGAGACAAGGAATCTACACAATTTTAAAATAATACAAAAATATCCTTAAAGAATTGTAAAATGTGTTCCAATGTAATATTTTTTGCATTTCCTATTCCAGCCCCCGGTGGCACAGTGGGTTAAAGCACTGAGCTGCTGAGCTTGCTGATCAAAAGGTCGCAGGTTCGATTCCGGGGAGCAGTGTGAGCTTCCGCTGTCAGCCCTAGCTTCTGCCAACCTAGCAGTTCGAAAACATGCAAATGTGAGTAGATCAATAGGCACCGCTCCGGCGGGAAAGTAACAGTGTTCCATGCAGTCATGCAGGCCACATGACCTTGGAAGTGTCTACGGACAATGCTGGCTCTTCGGCTTAGAAATGGAGATGAGCACCACACCCCAGAGTCAGACATGACTGGACTTAATGTCAGGGGACTACCTTTACCTTTTATTCCATACTTGGTACGATAAGAAAATTCTGTCAATTAGAAATGTCAACATTTGTAAATTTCATTCTAATAGCAAGATTGAACAATTTAACCATTTTCCTTTGCTGCAAGATTGTCCTTGAACACTGCACAGTTTTAAAGGACTATTCACAGTTTGGAATTTTCCGTATAGACAACCATGTTTTCTGCACAAATCTCCCACATATTTTTTCACACAAAATAAATCCTCAAATAAAAAGATTCTCATGTGTTTGGGACACTTTTTTGTCAGGAGTTTTAGACACTCATGAAACCCATATTGGGGCTATTTGTTGGGGGGGGGGGAATCATTTTCCCTATCCCTACTATTAATCACTTACAGTGCAAAGGCTGTCTGTTTTACATCCTTTTGGCCAATAGATGGCAGCAGATACATATGTCAAGTATTTCTGATCGCAATGAACTCTCCAGCGCCTGATTGGTGCTGCAGCGTCTTTGGATATGTAAAAATCTTAACACCTGGTCATTGAAGGACAGGGCTGATCCAAGACATTTTGCCACCTGAGCAAAGGTTAAAATGGCACTTCTTCATTCCATATACAGAAGCTGACGAATAGCTGAATAATCTCACTTCAGAACTAGCAAATGGAGACTGGCTGCATCTACACTGATCATTTATGTTGGTGTAAATTAGGATCATCCACATAAGTCATATGGAAGTTCAAATTCTGGCTCAGCATTTGGGCTTTCCCCCAACTTAAGGTCAATGGGGGCAGTTGAACTGGTTCCCAAATGGAATCAGCCCCAACTCTTTCCACTGCCTCCATGCATTCCCTGGGCTTGGGTAGCCTGGGGACATGGAATGGTAGTTTCCGTACCCCCCCCCCCCGCTCATACACACACTTGCCATGTCACAGCAGACTCTGACCGTGGCACAGGACCTTTCTGTTCCCTGTCATTTGTCTTGCAATCAACTGGGATAGAGGGTGAGAGGAGGAGTGGTTCTCCTCACCTCTTCCCTTGCCCCACTGCTCTGGCTGATGTAAGGCAAGTGATAGGGAACAGTTAGGTCCTGTATCATGGTCAGAGACCGCCACAACATGGGGGTTAGGGTGGCCAGTCAACACTGGACACCAGAGACTCCTTTCCACCCCCATGGTGGCCAAAGGAGTACCTGTGGGGACAATTGATGCTGGATTGCTCCCACACCCCCAGAGGGTCAGTTTAGATGTATTCGGGGTCTTCTCACATTCTTAAGAACACAATGTCATTTTTGTGAGTGCACAAAGTACTGTCATCTAAGGGGGGGGGGAGCCTAAAGGCTGGGAAGGGTCTTTCCTCCTCCATTTCTGTTGCAAAATAGTTGCAAAACTTTATGAAGCTAAAAGTGCCTTCTCATACTTATCTTCTTTGAGATAAGCCCCACACAAGGATGTATAAGATGGCAGCATAACACTTCTCTGAACTTGTTGGGCTGGGGGGGGGGGGGGACGTGGAGTTAATATTAGCAGGATAGAGAAAGAGGAGGAGATTTTATAAAACCAGAAGTGAATGATAGAAGTGCTTCATTTTCATTTACACTCAATATCTTGGTAAACCTCACCACAATCATGTAGTAGGTTGTGGTTTGCTGTTGTTTTCAAAATGGTTATACTAGTGGGACACATTAGTAACATTTTGGAACAAGATTTACCCGAAATGTAGCAGGAGCAACTTTGAGTTTGTTTCTTGGGAAAACAATTCAAGGAACATAAGGGGGAAAGAAGCGTTTTGGGGTTAGGGGAAATCACTCCAGAAATAACAGAGCAAAAAGTTTAAAATCTGCCAAAACGGGGCTGTTACTATGTGTTTGAGTTCTATTTGTTTATTCACAATAACAGGCTAAACAACTTTGTAGTATCAAAAAAATCTAAGTTAGTGTTGCAGTAAATGCCCTATCTCGAGGAGATAGGGCAGAATACAAATTTATTATTATTATTATTATTATTATTATTATTATTATTATTATAAATGTCTGGGCTAGAACTAGTTTGGCCTGGTCTTATCTTGGTACAGCCCATGTTTTGGCCACACCCTGCAATTATAGATTATTATTATTATTATTATTATTATTATTATTATTTTCATGTCAGGAATGACTTGAGAAACTGCAAGTCGCTTCTGTTGTGACAGAATTGGCCATCTGCAAGGACATTTCCCAGGGGATGCCCAGATGTGTTACCATCCTGTGGGAGGCTTCTCTCATGTCCCCACATGAGAAGATGGAGCTGACAGAGGGATGCTCACCCCACTCTCTGGATTCAAACTACCAAACTACCAGTCCTGCTGGCACAAGGTTTAAACCATTGTGTCACTGTGGGATCCTAAGAAGGAGGAGGAGGAGGAGGAGGAGGAGGAGGAGAATAAGAAGAATAAGAAGAATTTATTTTTATCTCGCCCTATCTCCCCCGGGGGCTCAGGACAGTGTAGAACAGAAAAAAATGGCAAACATTCATTGCCAACAAGACGTAACAAAACAGATCAAGAACAATAAATAAACAACATCAAAATATAATTACAAAATAGCCCAAACTAACAAGATTAAAAAATTAAATATACAAATATAACATTTAAGACATGTTTAACTAATAAATCGAGTAATAGTAATCAACAAAATATTGAAAGTGTAAGGCAATTTGAGGCAAATGTCCTTCCCTCATCCTTACATCCCCTTGAGAACAAGCATTTCCCATAGGGAGAATTAAGTACTCTCTCCCTTCATATCTCTGGCCAAATCTCAGTTTTAAATCAACAGAACTGACGGTCTAATTTCCTTTCTCTGTTCAATAATTTGCCATCTTTTTTGAGATTGCACTTACATTTCCACTTATAGTAGAGATTGCTTGCACACACATCCATTTTATTCATGTGTATAATGTTTGTAGAATCTCTTAGAACTTGTCAGAAATACCAGAGAACAAATCCATCAGACTGTGTACTCATTTGAACCCTCTTTGACCCAGATAAACCATCTAGAGAAACCTGAACCTTACAGTTCCCTAGCTGGATCTATGTTTCACTATTCATTTGATGCAAATTAGCTAACGGGAAACAGAAGTTAAGATGGCACATGTGCATAGAGGAGAGATGTATGAGTGCATCACATATACTTCTTATATACGTCACAGATATACCTTCCAGGTGCTGTAGAACACCAGCTTCCAGTAGCCCTAACCACCACAGTCAACACTGAAGCACGATGGGAATTGCAGTCTTGAAGCTATTGTTGCCAATCTTTGTACTTGAACTTTGGGTGCCATTTTCTTCATGGTTAGTTGCACTGGGGAAAGGGCCAAGCTGAATTTCCACAAAGCAGCAGTGTACTCTTTTGACACTTGAATCGTATATGAAAATCAAGTCAGGTACACAGTTCTGCAACACATGGATGTCTTTTGGTTGCCATTCACAACTGCCAGTCAAATAGCAATATGAAAAACATGGGAAAGGCCCCTCAGCTCATGAAATTGCTGGATACCATAAACAGGTCTGCAAGACTACCATTTGATCTCTAGGCATGTAAAATGTCATTGTATGCTCTGTTTGAAACAGAAAGAACTAGAATGTTACACTGTTTGGTCCTTATTTTTACAATCAGCCTTCTACATTTGATGAGGTTAGGGCATAAGACCTCTGTGAAAGTGAAAAATCATCAATTAAAATGTTCCTTTTTTTCATCTGAAAGAACACCTCTCTAGGAATCTCTAGGTACTCCAGTGTGATTGGAAATCTAGAAGTTCACAGAGAAAACATAATCAAGTCTACAAAAGTCAAACCTGCAAATGTGAAAGGCCTGCTATATTTTAATATTAGCTGTGCACCCTGACTTGTGCAACAGTGTTTCCAGTATGACAATAATGTTTCAATTTTTTTTAAAGTGTCTTAATTATAAATGTGATATTCTCACATACATTCTCTTGATCTTACATTTTATTTGCTTTTTATTTGCTATTTATTTGCCCTATCAAATCTGACTTTTCCTGGCTTCTGGTTATGTGCCTTTGAATAATGGTTTAGCACCTGATTAGGTCTGCCCAACCCTAGTTTATGGGTTTGATTTCCCAGCACTTTACTTCCGGCCTTGCCCTAAAGTTTTGCATTTGCACAAGCCCTTGCCCTGCCCTATCAAGCCCACTTTTCCTGTCTACTGGTTACGATGTCGGTTGAATTTTTTAAAGAAATTTTTATTGTTTTGGTTTTACTGTTTTAATTATATTTTATTGCTAGAAACAAAGGTTATTTTGTAACCCGTGTTTATACTGGGCTTGGTCCCCATCTAAGCTACCTCAAGTCCCTTTGGGAGGTGGTGGTGAGATATAAGAATAAAATAATAATAATAATAATAATTATTATTATTATTATTATTATTATTATTATTTAAACATGCATTTAGCATGTTAAAGATAATTTCTTCATGCCTACCCAGAAATACATCTCTGAATCATGAGAATTCAAAGCTAAGATTGTATGGAAACTTACTTGGGCAATTCTTCTGAATGGGAGATGGGACAACTGTAGAGAATGAAGGGACCTCATTAACTCTCCAAGAGAACTTGGGGGACTACACCCCTTACCAAACCCATGCCCACAAAAAAAATGTAGTTTTGTTTGCAAATATGCTTTTTTGTCCTTCCTGGGTCCCCTGAGGGTATTTTGAGGCTATATATATATATATATATATATATAGGAAAAAAGAATGCAAAATTTGCCAAATACACATGACCCAGACACCCCTGCACTTTGTTCAGCCCTGATGAAGAACTTGGCATTGCCTGTTTTTAAGTAAACATGCACAGAACCAGGCTTACCCATCTCTTAAAGCATTTTGTCTCAGATTTCTACACTTCCTCTTGGAAGGGTATTTCTCCCTTTGATCAGGTATATTTCTTAAGCCAGGATGTTGGTGTTGTGTGAAGTATTAAGCCTAGAAAATGTGTTTTTGCCTTATTTCTAAGTCTAGAGATTAAATATAATGGTCTTAGTTGAACTAGAACAGGTCAAGTCACTATCAGGATATGTGGGAGAGTGTTATAAATAAAAATATGAGACTCACACTGGACAGAGCATAAAACATGTTACCCATTTTGGCCAAAGATGACTGAAAGCCAGCTAACAATGCTTCATCACCTATTGTTCAGTTATTGGTTCTAGTAGTATTTCCTGCCAACCATTAAAAATCATATGTAGGGAAGGAAAGCATGGCCCCCCCCCCCCCATCCACAGTGAATATACAGTATTCCCAGATTTGTGTGGATACATGAAATTGTAGATGATGATGGTGATATTTATTTATATCATGCTTTATCTCTTGTCATCCCGTTTTATCTTTAACTAACAACGCTAAAAACAATATAATATATATAGTGAACCTTATTGTTTTGAATGGAAGAAACAACAGTTGTACAAAGGGGAAGATACAGTCTATATAAGAAGCCATATGTGAAACCACGAATAAAAAAACCCCTGTATAGTGGTTTTAGTATACTGGGTTGTACCAGACTCTGCAGATAGCCACTGAATGCATTTTTGAATGCAGAATTGGCGGTTTTGGTACATGCCTCTGTAGATCTTCTGCAGATGTTTCAAGTTCATTGTTTAGCTGGAGTAGAAAGATATATAGTTTGTCCTCATTCTCTCACCACAAAAACTATCTCAGCTATCATTATAACTATTAGCTTTGTTTAATGTAATTAATTTTACAAAACCCAGATTTCAAGGAGACCAGAAAATACTAACCTGCCTACAGATTATAATACCCAAAAGACAGGTTTTTCGCCCTAAAGGCCTTATAGTTTCATCTTTCACAGAAAGAGCGTGAGAAGTGAAAGAGAGAGAGGCAAGGAAAAGAGAGAAAAAAGATGTTAAGTTCAGAAAAAAATATCTCCAAATAAAGTAACACAAGAGGTTTGTTTTAGTAGAAAGTAAGATGCCAGGCAGCCTTCCTAAATCTGGTATCTTCCAGATGTGTTGAACTATAACCAATAGCCATGCTGGCTAGGGATGTTAAGGTTAGTCATTCAGCACATCTGGAGATGGTTGGTTTAGAGAAAGATGGACAATGATGCTGAACCACCACACCTTAACCCAGCACTGAGATCAGATGTCAGTACCACAACTGTATCCTGAGAGAGTTGCAGGGGCATGTTGGGATGAGCATAGTTGCTTAAAGCAGTAAGGGATTCTTAGGAAGATGTTAGAAATTGTGAAGTAATTATTTCTGAAAAGAAAGCCATATAAAGCAAGAAAAGAATGGAAGATTATGGCCAAAAAGGGCTTTGGAAGTATGAGTGACAGACCAACTACTGGAGAGAAAAGTACAACCCCTGTGTCCACAGGACCAGAATCTGTAGTTTCTCCTATTCACGTCTCCTCTTGAAAGTTTTAGATCCTCCTACATGACTCCATGGTAACTCCAGGTGGAAGTCATTCATGTTGCTATTATCCAAGTTTTCTTGTTTCCACAGTAAGTTTGGGAACAGAGCTCCCACAGATATGGGGGTCAATCTGTATACAGAAATCCAAGATAATGGGTTTCAGGAGGATTGCCGTCCAGATCAGAATGCTAAGCAAGGTTTGGGTGACAGAAATCTGGAGGGTGGCTGGACAACTGAGGTGTGAGACATGCTAGCATCTGAGGCCTCTTTCTAGTCAACTGAAATTCAGTGCATTTTGGCTAAAAGTCAAGAAATAGAACAGAAGAAGCCATGGTTCCCACATACAGGTTCACAAAACACAGTTGGTATGTTTTCTGATTGTCAAAATCCTTTCCAAAAATTCCCAGATCAGTTTCCACAGATTTTCTTGATCTAAGCTGGTGGTCATTGCCATCATTTGTGCAGCTCATGGGAAATTTATATACAGTTAGTCTTTCACATTCAGTAGAGTTCAGGGCAAAGGATCTCCATGAATGAGAAAAAACCTCAAATAAAGTTATTGCTATTTTTTACCTGAGAGAATTCCTGGAGAACCTCTCTAGGAATTTCTAGGTTTTTCCATGTGATTCTATAGACAATGGTTACTGGAAGCTGACCATAGAATTGCATTGGAGGACCAAGAGACTCCTAAAGAGGTATTCTCTCTAGAAATTTCTAGGTCCCCCAGCATGTTTAGAGGAAGTTGATCATGGAGAACCCAGCATGTTTAGAGGAAGTTGATCACACTGGAGAACCCAGAGAATCCTGGAGAGAACAGCTTTATTCAAATTCCTGTATAATCAAATCTGCAAAAGTCAAAACTGCAAATACGGAGGGATGAGTGCAATGTCCAGACTCACCCAGTCAGCACAGAAAATAGCCATGCTGGGTGGGGGATTCTGAGATGTTGTTTCAAAAAGTAGCTTTCTAACTCGTGGCATTGGGGGCCACAAAGGATTGACAGGAACAGAGAAACAAACAGGCCTTTCTTCTACAGTCTGGCTCTCAACGTTGGTTCCAGTATCCCAACCCATCCGCCCACCCACCTCCAGTGAGAGACAGATGACCTAGAAGCATCTCATTCCAGGCATAACTGACAGTATGCACATGTTTCACATAGCCTCCTACCTGTCTCATCATGTCACCCGCACCACCTGTTTCCCCCAAATCAAACAGAGGAGAAGAGGCCCAGGCTGCCAGTGGCATAACTGAGAGACAGCTCAGTTGAAAGATTGGCCAGAGTGATGGGGGTGAGGCAGAGGGTGTGAGTGTGTGTGCGCGCACAAAGAGTCAAGCTTGTCCTGCAGCACAAAGGAGCCTCTTTCATGCACTCCTAATCCCATGTCTCTGTAGCTTGAAATTTGGCAAAGAGCCTCTAAGGTTCCCCAGGTGTCCCCGGCAAAACTCAAGATGATTTTCCCAGACCTTGACAATAGCCTGTGGTCTTTTTTGGAGCATGGCAGCCTGTGCTGATACAGGCTGACAGATTGGCATAAAAGTTATGCACTGTTACCACAGTTTTTTCAGAGTTGTGTGGGTACCAGCAAAACATATAAATATCTTGTCTATCGCAGGTAAAGCAAGTTTGAGCCACTGAGCCATCAAGTCCTATCATTTGAATTGCAAACTGCTGTGTTTTGACACAGGTTTTTACTTGTGTCAATGACTGGTTGGGTTGGCAGGAATGTCTTC